>NC_044323.1:189159084-190406584 GCF_007399415.2 Gopherus evgoodei
TGCAGTAGCACCCAGTGGTCACAAAGGGATGGGGACTGCACATACATAGAGGAAACGATCCCTATGCCAGAGGTTTGTGATCTCAAAGATCTAAAACAGACTAAGGGCCTGGGATGGTGATATACATGCACTAGAGTGAGATGCTCTACCCTGCTGCGTGGTATAAAAGGGTCAGAGTGGTGTACAAGGACCCTAAAGTCTCCTCTACATGACTTCCCCTGGCACAGGAATGGTGGAGATGGCCATAAGGCTGCCTCCCCCTCAAAAGCCATGGTATGGGGAAAGGCCAGAGGTGGGAGGAGCATGCTGAGGGAAAGACCACAACACTGTGGCCCATAGGGCAGTCTGAGGAGACTGCTGTAACCTAGGCAGGCCTGGGGAGCGGGGGGGATGTCTATCTCCTCAAAGTTGCACCAGGGGCTTCTCTAGCACCCAGAACATCACATGAATGGGAGGGTGCAAAAATGGTTTGAGTCCCCTTAGCCTTCTCTCTCCCTGGGTTGCAAGTTCAGTATTGCACGCCAATGTACTTGAGTCCCTGTCCTTTGATTTAAAGGGAAACCCAAATATTGTACCATGCCTAAGTCTTCATATCTCCAGATATGTCTTCAAGACTTAGCTTTAGCCGACTGTTTCATTCCCTTATTGAACAGGGGCACGTGCACATCTGTCCATTTTGGAAAGATTGAGTTCTGACACTGAAATCGAAGGCATGCTTAGATACAGTAACTCCCCACTTAACATCCTCTCGCTTAACATTGTTTCGATCTTATGTCCCTGCTCAATTACAGAACACGCTCCATTTAAAGTTGTGCACAGCTTCACTATAATGTTATTTAGCTGCCTGCTTTATCCATAACTGGCAGCCCCCTATCAGCTCCCCTATGCGCCCCCCCAGTGCCTCCTGCCCGCCCGCTGGTAGACCCCGCAGATCAGCGTCTCCTCCTGCCTGCAGCAATCAGCGGGCTTGCGGCATTTAGGAGGGAGGAGGCAGGACTTGCGCAGGCTCCCCCTCTCTCCCGAACGCCACAAGCCAGCTGATTGCCATGGGCAGGAGGCGTGGGTGGGGTGAGGGGAGAGCCTGTGTGCCATGTCCTCACTCCTCCCCACTTCATCCTGAACACTGCAAGCCAGCTGATTGCTGCAGGCAGGAGGGAGAAGGGGGGAGTGAGGACCCGATGTGTGGAGAAAAGGTGGAAGAGCGGGAGAAGAGATGGGTTAAGGGTGGGGGCTTGGGGGAAGGGTGGAGTGGCGGGCTGAGGGTTGAGCCCCATGACCCTGGTGCTTGCAGAGTAGGGGAAGCTGCTACCATACAACATGCTTCTCCTAGCCTACAGCACCTTCAGCCTCCTTGCCTGCTTCATTGTCTCCAGTGCCAGTGGGCTGTGCCTGTGTGGGGTAAGGCGGGGGCACCTCCCACCTATAGTACTGTACTGTGTGACCAAAAAAATTTCTCTGGAACCTAACCCCCCCCACCACACACACTCTCTTACTTTCATTCTTATGGGGAAACGGGATTTGCTTAACATCGTTTCACTTAGTCACATTTTTCAGGAACAGAACTACAAGGTTAAATGAGGAGTTACTGTATGTAGGCATGGCTTTAAGGGCAGATGGCTGAATTAAGGTGAACTGCTGTGTCTTCAGATGTGTTTTTACTAACCTCTTACTAGAGGTCAGGCAAGCTGGAGGCAGAAATACATAAACATCAGGATGATGTCAGGGTTATTCTAAATGGTTTTCATATGTTTGAGTAAGATTAGTCTAGTGTGACATAGCACTTTATTCATCCAAGTTTTTTGATGGGGAAATGAATATTAAAAATGCTGAAGTTTTCCATATTTTAACTAGAAACAAAAGAATTCAGTAACTGAAATCAAAGGAGTTCTTTAAAGATTTAGTTTTTGCCAGTAACTCAAGAGTAATATGACTTCAAACATTTCTCCTCTACTTCAGTTTCAAATCTTGCTTTAAATGTTGAGTTGCAACACATGATTTCATTGTTTGCTCAAAACTGGCAATTTAATATCACTTCAACAGACTGCCACTCCCATAGTTGAATGTCAGGTAGTCATTTAGCACAGGGTTGGAAGTCAAAACTTCTGTGGCTTGTTGCTGACTTGCTTTGTGACTTCAGGCCACCCTGTGCTGGATTCTCCACTACACTCACTCACACGGATGGAAATTAATACACTAGAAGCCAGGCAGTGGCAAGCCCAGAGTGGTTTCTTCAGTTCATACATGTGTAAAATAAGAATGTGTGGGGAAGGGGTGAGTGCGAGAGCTCTTGATTGTTGCCTGCCCCCCATCATTGAAGCTGGACAGGAGATCTGTGTTATCTTCCTTCTACAATGCACATTTGGTTCCCAGACTGTAAAATCTGTGCAGTCATGTGAACACCACTGGTGGGCCAAGTCATAAGAAACCACTTCTGTGGCTTTTTCATGCCTGTGTCAGTTCAAGTTTATTCACACATCACTAGATCAGTCCTGTTGGAAGGGCAGCAGTCCGCGCTTAGCTTAGATATATGCTGCTGAAAGCACTGTGTCTAACTAAACTTGGTCATTGCATCAGTATATCTGTAGGGCATCACTGTTCCAGTGATTTATTAATCAAAAAAGTAGTCAAGTGGGGGAAATGATGCCTCAGCTTCTCTTCAGTGTAAAAGCAAAGTGTCAGGCTGTGCTAATCTTAGTCAATTGTCTCTTCCAAGGGATGTAAGTGGATGCTTTTTATTGAAGGAACACCATTAACCTGAAATATAGTTGGTAAAGAATTACAAGTAGTTTTCAGTTTCCAAATTCAGAGTCCCCTGCCAGTTTTGGTAGCTGTACGGTTGCACTTTCTAGTTTAAATGTGTATTCTCTGCCTTGTTGTGCGAAAGAGCCACACGAACAAAAGAGGAAATTGACTGACTGCAGGGGAAACAGGAAATTGACTATGCAGGGGAAACAGTGAAACTGACTATAAGCTCTTAATGTTTAGCCAGACCCAGGGGCAGCTCTGGCTTTTTTGCCACTGCAAGCATGGCAGTCAGGCTGCCTTTGGCAGCTTGCCTGCGGGAGGTCCGCCAGTCCCGCAGCTTTGACGTACCCACTGCTGAATCTGCGGGACCAGCGGACCTCCCACAGGCAAGCCGCCGAAGGCCGCCTGACTGCTGCCCTCACAGGGACCGGCAGGGCTCCCCGTGGCTTGTTGCGCCCCGCAGCTTGCTGTCCCAGGCATACGCTTGGAGCGCTGGTGCCTGGAGCCACCGCTGGCCAGACCTGAACGTTTGCATTGTGTGCATTTTCACTGAAGCTAAAGTGAGCACCAAGAACTCTGGCTTAGCCTTTTCTTACATGAGAATGTATTAATAGAGGGATTTGAACCCTAAAATACTGATGATTTTAACCATAAAATAATAGGTATTTGGTATTTGTGGAAACTTACTACTTGCTGTGTGCAAGTGAGCAGTTTCTCTTCTATCTGGGATAGAGTCTTGAGAAACCTTATGTCACCCAATACTTTAGGAATCTCCTGAAATGTCTTTTAACTGTTCTTGACATCCTCTTAATCATAGAATTTTAGGCTTGGAAGGGACCCTGAAAGACCATCTAATCCAGCCCACTGTGCTGAGACAGGACCAAGGATATCTAGACAATCCCTGGCATGTGTTTGTCCAGCCTATTCTTAAACCTCCAATGGCAGGGATTCCACAACCTCCCTTGGAAGCCTGTTCCAGCGCTTAATTACCATTATGGTTAGAAAACTTTTCCTAATATGTCACCTAAATATCCCTTGCTGCAGATGAAGCCCATTATTTCTTGTCCTACCTTCAATGGACTTGAAGAACAATTGATCGCTGCTCTCTTCTTAACAGCCTTTAACATATCTGAAGACTGTTATCAGGTCCCTTTTTGGTGTTTGCTCGGTTACCTCAATTATCTCTTACTATTTTTCACACCCTGCATTGTGGTGGCCTATCCTGTCTCTGTCTGAGGAGGGGCTGGATCTGCTTATCTTTAAAGCAATGCTGCTGTTTTAGTTGGAGGCCCACACTGCAGTGCAGTGCAGAACCCCTCCATCCTTCTGCTCTTTCTTCAGCGCTCCCAGCTCAGGACCCAAGCTTGATTTTGGGGGTGTGAGAGGGGAGGAAGGAAATCAGTGACAGACACAACACTAGAACAGTGGGCCAGTCTTCTTTCTTCCCCTTTTGCACAAACAAGGTACGACCTACACTTCAGCTTTCCTACATCAGGACTGCCTTTGGTGCTGATCACTACTGCTTCTCCTTTATTGACTGGGAGGTAGAAGCCTATTCTGCTGAGAAGGGAATATTAGTCTGAGGTGGTCGTGAGGGGACATACAACAACAAATTGGATTTCCAAATTCATTAGAAGCACAGCATCATTCCTTTTCTAGCCAAATGAAAAGTTTAATACACTATATAAATGAGACCCAGCTTTTCTGAAAAGGGCAACAAAAATGATTAGGGGTATAGAATGGCTTTCATATGAGGAGAGTTTAATAAGACCGGGACTTTTCAGTAAAAAGAGGCGACTAAGGGGGGATATGATAAAGGTCTATAAAATCATGAGTGGTATAGAGAAAGTAAATAAAGAAGTGTTATTTACTCCTTCTTATAATACAAGAACAAGGGGCCACCAAATGAAATTAACAGGTAGTAGGTTTAAAACAAACACAAAGTATTTTTTCACACAAAATATTGTCAACCTCTGGAACTCCTTGCCAGAGGGTGTTGTGAAGGCCAATACTATAACGAGGTTCAAAAAGGAGCTAGATAGATTCATGGAAGATAGCCATTGATGGACTTATTAGCCAGGATAGGCAGGAATGGTGTCCCTAGCCTCTATTTGCCAGAAGCTGGGATCGGGTGACAGGGCATAGATCACTTGATGATAACGTGTCTGTTCATTCCCTTAGGGGCACCTGCCATTAGCCACTGTCCGAGGACAGGATACTGAGCTTGATGGACCTTTAGTCTGACCTAGTATGGCCATTCTTATGTTCTTTTGTGTTTATCTGTTTTTCTCATTTACAGCTCAGCTATCCCCGTTCCCCTGCCAAGTGGATATTTAATGCATGAAAACAATTTAATTATTTGTGTGGGCAGAGGAACTTCATATTTCTAATATTCTAGTTTCAAGCTCTACTAGATTTCCATGAGAATTCAATGCAAGAAATAAGGGCAGATTAAAAAAAACAAACATGTTTGTCTTCTCACTTGGCGGCTGAGGCTACGTCAGCTCATTCTTTTCCACCCCCTCAACTTGCTCTACAGTCACTTTACAAACTCATGCTAACATAGCTCGTCCCTGACCAGGGAAACAAGTGTCAGTACCTTGTTAACAAGAAAGATTCTTTCTAATAAGGAACCCAGTCAGCATTCTTGGCATGCTGAAGGTCCCACTCATGTCACAGGGAGTTTGGGGTGCATTTGGAATGCAGGATTGGACTCAAGATTTGAACAGTACCCAAGGCCCTTTCTGCACTAATGTATTTTGCAGACTGTACCAGTCCTGCTTCTAGTTCACTAGGCTCCTGTATGAGTCTTACCTTGAGCATTGATACTAGTATGATTTTTGTAGCAGCCCACAAAAGATTTGTAGTTGACTAATAGAAGTGCAGGTTTTAAACTGGCAAACAGTAACAAATACACAACTTGATCAATCTGAAGGCATTAGGATCAGGTCCTCAGATGGTGTAAATCCATGTAGCTCTCTTGACTTCAGTGGCTTGTTGCTATTTTATGCTAGCTGAGGATCTGGTCCCAAGAGTCTGTTTACTCAGCAATAGTTGTCAAACTTATCTAAAACTGCTCACAATGTGGCAAATGTTTCTTGTGTTACAAAAACCATATAACAGAGCAGGGAGTTTTAGATGGTTGACATCAGTTATTGCAGAGTAAACTGCCCTGTGAAGGTATGTGTGAGAGGTAAGAGCTTTCTCTATTGTGTGGGTGATTTGAAATCCCAAATACTGTAGTTTGTGTTAAACTTTAGAATACAATAAAAATGAATAAAGGTGAGCTACAATGTCAAGCAGAGACCGATCTTGTTGACACTATAAACATTTTTTTAAAGTACATCAGTTCAAATGTTCTCAAAAATATTACCCTTCCATTTGATCAAACATAGAAAAACAATTAATACAAGGGACATTGCTTTCAAATGAGGTTTTGTTAATATGTCTTCTGCATACACATGCGCACACACCAGCCCCTGCAAACAGCTTGGTACAGTTGGCTGATATAGTATATATTCAAACAAGAACAAGCTGCAGTGTTACTCTAATGGCAGCCAAGTAAAATTAACACAATGCCATAAATGAGAAGCTGCAGTTATGGATTAGCGCCATTATAAATCCAGTGCCTCACTCTGAACTCTTTCCTGATTTTTTTTTGCCAGTGGGGCGCAGGGATTGAATGGATGTCTTGGCAGACAGCTGTAGCTAGGGATGTTCCAATATACACTATGGCTTGTTTATCCAAAGAAATTACAATTAGAAACTCTCTAAACAGGAAATGCAGTGAAAACTACCACATCATCCACCCACTAAATATATCCTTGGAACAAACAGTGCATAAAATAAACATGGGAATGTGGGATGATCTGTTTAATCAAGGCACTATGAAAACATAGTAAATTCAGTGCACCTTGGGCCTAATTCTACTGTTACACTAGTGGAAATCTAGAGTAATTCCATTGACTTCAGTGGAGGTACTTGTGATTATGTGGGTGTGTAACTCAGAATTAGTAGCCACATCTCTCCCAATCCCAGTGATCCATACGTAAGGCTGAGAGTTTTCTCTCTGACTTTTGCTGTGGCCAGTGCACCTGGCTTGGGGGCAGCTCAGGCAGAAGAGTTTGGGTGTGGGAGGGAGTTGGGGTACAAGACAGGGTGAGGCAACCAATGGGAATTGTGGGGGTAGTGCCCTGGGTGGAGGCCGTACACAGAGCTGCCTGGCCACGCTTACACCTAGCAGCTGAGTGAGGGGATGTTGCTGCTTCCGGGGAACCCCCCAGGTAAGCACCACCCAGAGCATACCTCGCCTCATCTTGTGCCCCAACCCCCTCCCACACCCAAACTCTGCTGCAGCTGGGTGGAA
This sequence comes from Gopherus evgoodei, assembly GCF_007399415.2. Classification (NCBI taxonomy): domain Eukaryota; kingdom Metazoa; phylum Chordata; order Testudines; family Testudinidae; genus Gopherus; species Gopherus evgoodei. Next base: position 189,166,196 of record NC_044323.1, read on the forward strand.
GAAGGGGGGCACTGAGTCAAGTAGGAAGCCCGCTGGCCCCGCCAACCACACGTGCCCCTCTCCCCCTGCTCCAGTGGGGGGACCCAGGCTGCCACCTGTGTGCGCCCCGCCACCCAGCACCTGGGCTGCCCTTCTCCAGCACCAGTGGGGCTGCTGGGCAACCCCCCCTTCAAGTTTTAGTCACTAGTATTTTTAGTAAAAGTCATGGACAGGTCAAGGGTCATGCATTTTTGTTTACTATCTGTGACTTTTACTAAAAATACCTATGACTAAAATGTAGCCTTATCCATATGTAAAGGAGACCTATGTGTGGTAGGGGGAACAGCTGCCTCTGTTGTAGTGTCCCTTTTTGTTCCTACACCAGCACAAAATGCTTTTCAGGGAGGGGTCACGTGGGGCGGACCGGGTGGCATGCAAATAGCCTACCTCCAACTCCAATCTCAGCTTGAGGTTGAATTAACTTTCCTACAGAACTCCTTTGTACTAAGGAACCCCCTTAAGAACAGTGGTACTAAGGCGGGGTGGACAGATCTGGCCCACAGGCTGTTTTAATCCGGCCCTCGAGCTCCTGCTGGGGGGCAGGGGTCTAGGGCTTGTCCTGCTCCAGCTGGGGAGCAGAGTCAGGGTCCATTCCGCATGGCTCCGGGAAGCGGTGGCATGTCCCCCTTCCAGCTCCTACACATAGGGGCAGCCAGGGGGCTCAGCATGCTGCCCCTTCCCCAAGCACCGCCCTCACAGCTCCCATTGGCTGGCTGCATCTCCACACAGGAGCTGGAGGGGAGACATGTCACTGCTTCCAGGAGTTGCATGAGGTAAGCGCTGTTGGGATCCTGCACCCCTGAGCTCCTCCTGCACCCCAGCCCCTTAATCCAGCCCTGATCTCTCTCCTGCCCTCTGAACCCCTTGATCCTAGCCTGGAACACCCTTCTATACCCCAAACTCTTCATCCTCACCTCCAGCCAGAGCCCCCTTCCAAACTCCTCATCCCCAGCCCCACTCCAGAGCCTGCACTCCCAGCTGGATCCCTGAGCCCCTTGCCGCAGCCTGGAGCTCCTTCCTGCACCCTGAACTCCTCATTTCTGGCACCACCCCAAAGCCCACACCCCCAGCCAGAGCCCTCACCCCCTCCTGCACCCCAGCCCCAATTTTGTGAGCGTTCATGGCCTGCCATACAATTTCTATACTCAGATGTGGCCCTTGGGCCAAAAAGTTTGCTCACCCCTGTGCGAAGGAGTCGCTGGCATCACAGCTGAATTGGAGCTGCACTAGAGCAGGCTGTCCTTGAGCTAGTTTGAAGACTGCTGTCCTTGAGCTAGTTTGAAGACTCGGGGCCTTTGGGTAGATGTGGCTGACTTTTGGCAGAGGTCTCAAATCCATTAAGCAGACAAAAGAGGCGAGAGTTGCTCAGTAGCAATATGCGCAGGAGAGTCAAGAATTGTGTGTGGGGGCAAATGGCTTATCATAGATTCATTAGGGTTGGAAGGGACCTCGAGAGATCATCTAGTCCAGCCCCCTGCTCAAAGCAGGACCAATCCCCAAATTGCCCCCTCAAGGATTGAGCTCACAACCCTGGGTTTAGCAGACCAGTGCTCAAACCACTGAGCTATCCCTCCCCCTCTATCATACAGCCTTAAGTATGGAGCATGATAAATTTCTTCATCTTCCCACTTGGTAATTTAGCTTTTAAATTATAAGGTTTTTATCTGGCCTGGTGATAGGTGCCTTAGAAACACCAGAGACACTGAAATGGCTGAGACAAAATGGGATGCCCCTTCTTGCTTGATATACTGGTCACTGGGGCAGTCTCTGACCTTTTTGTCTCTTCTATCTCCATGTGCACACTGTCCTGGCTGGGAGCTGGACTCATTGTGTGTCCCCAGATGCATTGCCTTTGGGGAAGGGCTGAAAAGGAAACAAGTGTGGGTAATGGAAGCCTCTCCATGTAATGTGGTAATGGCAACAGGCACTGAGCATTGGGATCAATGAATAAAACTTCTTTCAGCTCACTTTAAAACCACCATTTATTTGTCCCACTCCTCTCAAAGGGTATGTCTACATCTACAATTTTGCAGCGCTGGTTGTTACAGCTGTATAGGGCCAGCGCTGCAGAGTGGCCACACTTACAGCAATCAGCGCTGCAAGTGGTGTTAGATGTGGCCACACTGCAGCGCTGTTGGGGGGCTTCAAGGGGGGTTTGGGGAACGCGAGAGCAAACCGGGGAAGGAGACCAGCTTCGCCGTGGTTTGCTCTCACGTTCCCCGAACCCCCCTGCAAACCGCAGGGAAGGAGACCTGCTTGCTTGGGGGTTCGGGGAACGCGAGAGCAAACCGCAGGGAAGGAGACCTGCTTGCACTGGGGTTCGGGGAACGTGAGAGCAAACCGGGGAAGGAGACCAGCTTCTCCGTGGTTTGCTCTCGTGTTCCCCGAACCCCCCTGCAAACCGCAGGGAAGGAGACCTGCTTGCACTGGGGTTCGGGGAACGCGAGAGCAAACCGGGGAAGGAGACCAGCTTCCCCGCGGTTTGCTCTTGCGTTCCCCGAACCCCCCTGCAAACCGCAGGGAAGGAGACCTGCTTGCTCGGGGGTTCGGGGAACGCGAGAGCAAACCGCAGGGAAGGAGACCTGCTTGCACGGGGGTTCGGGGAACGCGAGAGCAAACCGGGGAAGGAGACCTGCTTGATTACCAGAGAGGCTTCCTCAGGTATGCTGGGATACCTGCTTATTCCACGGAGGTCAAGAAAAGCGCTGGTAAGTGTCTACACTTGATTACCAGCGCTGGATCACCAGCGCTGGATCCTCTACACCCGAGACAAAACGGGAGTACGGCCAGCGCTGCAAACAGGGAGTTGCAGCGCTGGTGATGCCCTGCAGATGTGTACACCTCCTAAGTTGCAGCGCTGTAACCCCCTCACCAGCGCTGCAACTTTGTGATGTAGACAAGTCCAAAGAGTATAGCCTGAGCTGCACTTTCAGTTGATGCAGGGAAAAATTGAGACAAGGGAATGTTAACAAATTCTGATCCATCCCATAAGAAACCCCCTCAGGGAAAGCAAGCAATGACACTGGAAAAATTCAAGGAAGATTCTCTCAGAACAATCAGCCACAAGTCTTGTCCTATGAATTTCAGGGAAATGGGGCCCCAAGGTAGTCTTTGCAGAGAAATGCTGCAAACACACAGCTGCTGTGTGTTTGCAGAGATGCTGTATGACAGGATGACTCTTCAGGTAGCTTCATAACTTGACACTAGGAGGTTTTATTTTTGTTCTGTTTTTTCAAGTTAGTGACTCTAGCTGGCTGAAAGATGATACCGGATCCAATACTGTTTTGGATTTTTTTTAAGAGCCTGAAAAATTACTTGCATTTAGTGTCTGAAACCATATTCTTAGAAACTCATTTGTATTTTTGTTTATATTTACAAATTTTGTTTGTTTTGTAAAGTTGAGAGATTTCAAATTTTATTTATTTTTTAAAAAACACTCTTGTCTAACGGTAAACTGATCCACTAAAGATGACTGATCATTTTCTTCACTTAGTGGTGAGAGCTGCTATCTAACATCAGTGTGGGTTAGGAGCCTGATCCAAATTCAGTTGAAGTCCATGAGCATCTTCTGATAACTGAAAGCCTACTGAAGTCAGGTCCAGGATTTGTGACTTGATCTAACACGCTGTTCAAAATACTCCATTGCCCCCAACAAAATACAGTGAAAAATGTGTTAAACTGCTGTCTCTGCCTTGCAACAAAAGCTATTGCATACCCCCTGTGATATTAACCATTGTAATGTGCCTAACAGCAAAGTCCTGTATTTAACACTATTTTATTTTAAAATGATCTTGCTGTCATGATCCCCAGATTCATAACGTAAGAAAGCTAATGGGAAATAAATCCAGGACTGACTATCGTATTGGTGGTGGGCTTTTAAAGGTCTTTAATGTTTTAAGCACATAATCCCCCACAATGATGGCTGGTTGTCAAACCCCATATGTGAGACAGCAGGACTTTAATTTTGCTTTCTGCTTCAAAGTAAAATGTACAACCAGCTACCCAGTATCTCTTGTCCTGCCAGTGGTTCCTCCAGAAGTCTTTGAGTGACCCCCATCCATTTAAGAACTCCACTGGTGTCAGTAGCTTAATGGCTTTAGTTGTTGAAATGGATCCACTTCAGAGCAGTGAGCAAACAGGAGTGATTTCCCTTGGTGAGCATTATTAGGGTCCTAATGGGGTAATGTATCAGGACTCTGATGCCCTTCTATAGCAGTAGCTGATAGGGTTTTTACTCTTGAATTACTTCAGATTCTGCTCCTGAATTAAGCTTTGTGGACACTTCAAAAGGGCTCTTTCAATTTAAAGGGATAGGATAGAGGTAAGGTTAATGGTGTAGACAAGATAAATTGAGTGCTTCTATCGAGAACAGGGAAATGGTTAATCAAATTGAAAGGCAACAAACTTAGAACTGATACAAGAAAACACGATTTTTATATAGCATAAGTTTGTGTCACCTCATTGTGACAAATGATCATTGAGGCAAAGAGCTTTGTAGGATTAGTGTTTTTCTTCTTTTCTGGATCGTGAGAGCACCCAGTGTTACTACAGATAGGATTAAAAAATAAATCGGAATTAAAAACTTCACGATTCAGAGCACGAACAAACTAATGACATGTGAAACTTTCCCTTGAGAAGAGGTCAGTTATGGAATGAACCTGCCAGAGGGGGAAGGTGCTAGAATTGCTGGCTCTGGCACTGTCTGAGACAAAGGTACCTTGCCACTTGGACCCCAGGCATCATCTGATTATGATCATTCCTATGTTTCTAATGACTTTGTGCTGTGTACGTGAAGCTGAGATTAGAGCACTGAAATTGGATATTGGCGAGACGGCTGAGAAGAGCTCTCCTAGAAAGCTTCAGGGTGAGAGCAATAGGACTGTTCTAGAGTTGACTGATTTTTTTTTTTGCCCTACACTGTTTTGAGGTCCACTTGCAATCACTTCATTTCTATGAATTCTGTTAAAAAAATTAACAAAACATCTCTTTGGCTCTTTCGGTTCTCTCTCTCTCTCTCTCTCTCTCTCTCAGGGATCTAATACTGCTCCCATCACTGTAGATCAGTGTTTCTCAACCTTTTTTGTGCTGGTGACTCGCTTTGGACTTAAAAAAATAAAATTGTGACACCCCCCCCCAACTAAGCCTGAGCCCCACTACCCAGGGCTCCAGCCCCGCTGCCTGGGGCTGAAACATCTAACTTTGCTTTGTGGGGCCTCCTGTGATGTGGGGCTCCAGTCAGGTGCCCTGCTTGCCGCTCCCTAATGCCAGCTCTGCACTTGCAACCCCCCCTAAACTTATCCTGCAACCCCCAGGTTGAGAGAAACTGCTGTAGATCTAAGCAACATGGCTAACGTACTGAGTTAACCCAAAATATGTCTGTGTCCTACCTTGATAAAGTGACTTGTTCTAAATGAGCCTGCTTATTGCAATAGAGAAAATGAGCCTTTCTCAGGGCCTGTCTATACTAGAAAAATGTGGTTTAAATAAACAATTTCATGAACATGTTTAAAACCTTACTATAGATGGAGCAAGTTGTATTACAATACCTTCTCTGGTTGAGGTGAAAACCTAGGCTCCTCACTAAGGCTCACTTTACCAGCTAACATGTTATAATACTCTTTATAATATACATGTCTATACATGTTTTAAACCATTAGTTAAAATGTAACCTTTTCCAAAAAAAAAAACCCTCCTCCACTCCCCCCCCATCCCCCGAAACACCTTTCTTTAGTTGTGACAAGTATGGTAGGTGTGGGGTTACTGTAACAATTAAGGAGCTAAGATATGCTACCCGGCCAAAATTCTCCTCCAAAGTCTTCATATGACTGAGCAGGAGGTTGCTTTGTTTGTCAAGCCGAGTAATGCTTGCACCATTCAGCTCCGTTGGGAGCGGGATATCAATTTAACACGGAGGTTCATTCGTCTTAAACCTGGCAACAAACTGCAGTGAGTTTCCTTGCTCTACCGGCCTTGTGTAAAAGACAAGGAATACATCATAATTGTCTTTAAACCACTAGAAGACATAACATTGTCTTTGCAGCTTGTCAGGCATAGACACAAAACAGTCAGTCAGCTTTAGATTTTGTGGTTGGCATATCTAGGGGTATACCTCTGTTCTAGTGACTGAGCAGAACAGAAGAGTAACGCTAAGGCAGGGCTGCTTCTCTCTGAAAGGATTTTGTGTTTCCATATGGAGAGTTGGTAGTAAGAGTTTACATTCTTACTGCCAGCAGTTATGGGTCCAATTAAAATATTAAGTGAGGGAGCAAATTAAGAGCAAGTTACAAAACTAGATTACCCGTGTAAGTCTATAATTAATATTTGTGCGCTGAGACTGCCTTACTGAACTGCGTACATTTTGGAACTGCCCTTTTTTTTTTCTTTTTTTTAATTGGCCTATACCAAAACTTTCAAGTAATCGTGTGTAAAAGTCTTATCTTATTCTGCATGGGCAAAAGATTTGAGTGGATTATTTTACAGTTACCCAGGATTTATTTTTAAGTTTAACAGTGTTATAAAATACTACTCTATTGATGTTTGCAAGATACACTATTAAAAAAAATTACAAAGGTCTAGTTACAGCTAGAAATCAACTAAATATCATTCAAAAATTGGCTATGATGGAAACTCTTCCAGTTTGAATTAAGGAATTGCAACTGCAATGCTGGGAGTCAATTTTTAAATATCTATGCATAACTCACATCCACATAATAATAAAGAGAAAATAATCTACTTCTGTTGTCCTTCCACCTCCAACTGTTCTGCCTCTTTTCCCTCCCTCCTTCCCCCCCACCCCAAATGTATGCACATCTTGGCAACAGTGATGGGAGTTTAGTACTTTAAAAAAAAAGGGAGGGGGGGAATGAAAGAGGAACCCAAAACCTGATCATTCTTCCCTTTTATTAAGGTGGTGAAATAGCTGCAACAAATATGCTATCCATTTAAAACAGATGACGGGGAAGGTTTATCTATCAAATAATCCACCCTAATGAAGGTCCAATATTAGAGAACCTTCCCACAATATTTATTTTTCCTTTTCCCCAGCAACCAAAACAAGGGATTTACTTCCTCCTCACAATTAGGTTATTTATTTTGCCTGTTCTGCATGGCTACAGTTTCCATTTTCTTACTGATGGAAAGCGATGCAACATACAGGTCATAATAAAACCCTAGACATCACTCCTGACACATTCCTAACTGCTTCTAGGAGTCTTCACGAATTCAGATTAGCTCTTGCTGTAGTTATGGGGAGAGAGGCAGCTGCATTCAAGGTTCTGCTGTCACTATTCCAGGCTCTCTGCTAACATTAATTATTATAATATCATAGACTATCAGGATTGGAAGGGACCTCAGGAGGTCATCTAGTCCAACCCCCTGCTTAAAGCAGGACCAATCCCCAGACAGATTTTTGCCCCAGATCCCTAATTGACCCCCTCAAGGACTGAACTCATAACCCTGGGTTTAGCAGGCGAATGCTCAAACCACTGAGCTATCCCTCCCCCAGGTTTTCAAGCTGTAAGCCAGTGCAACATGCCCCTTAAGAATCTGCAGCTTCCTTGTATCATCACTCAGGGTGAGGATCTGCTATTCATATCCAAGCTTAGTTTGCATGTTTTGTTTATTTGTAGGTTATCTGCTTTGATCTGTTTGCTATCCTTTATAATAACATAAATCTATCTTTTGTAGTTAATAAACTTGTTTGTGAGGGAGAGTCATAACTTGGAGCAGAAAGCTATTGTATATTCTTCTCCTCATTGAGGAAGGAGGTGAATTTCATGAGCTTACACTGTACAGTTCCCTGTGCAGCCCAATACAGTATAATTTTGGGTTTACACTCCAGAGGAGGGTGTGTACCTGGAAGCTGAGAAGTTCTTTAGCTGGAGCCTTCCGATGCGGAGCTGATCACAGCATCTGCATGTAACCGCAGCTGGGTGTCCCCCTACCTGTATGTGTGCTGGTGAAAGTGCAGGCTGGACACAGCTTTAAAGTGTAAAGGGAGTGCAGGCTGGAGGGGAACCTATCACACTTCTTTCCTCATACTTCTGAGCTCACAGGGTGATTATTAATGCTTTTAAAAAGGGGTGTGTGTGTGTGGAGATATACCAATCTTCTAGAACTGGAAGGGACCTTGAAAGATCATTGAGTCCAGCCCCCTGCCTTCACTAGCAGGACCAATTTTTGCCCCAGATCCCGAAGTGGCCCCCTCAAGGACTGAACTCATAACCCTGGGTTTAGCAGGCCAATGCTCAAACCACTGAGCTATCCCTCCCTGCAACTGTCAACAAAATCAGAAGGAAATACAGCTTAATAGACACTACACAACTGCCGCTGAAAGTGGATGCTCAGTGAGGTATATTTGTACTAGGTATTGTATATCAGTAGTAGGCATTTACACACTGGATTTTTTTACAACCACATTTTTGAATGACTCAAATACTAATACTCTGCCTGTGTTATTGTGAAGGGATTTAATTTTTCCAGATTTAAATAAGTGTTTAAATATTATAACCAGCAAGGGACTAGTGTCTCTTTATATGTTCCAAAAGGAAAACTATGGAAAGGCAAGAGAACTGTTTCTTGAATCGGCTCCTGATGATCCAGCTGAATCTTTATTTTTTTTTTTTCTCTGTGCTATGTTTAGAGTGGCAAAGAATCCAGCAGGAATATTAAGGAAACCATTAACCTAGAAGACCTTGGTCGTCGCCTTGCTTTTTCTGTCTCTTTGAACAAATTAACTTTCTTAGTAACCTACAAAACTCATGCTGAACAATTTTTGTTGCAAAGCGTAGTACACTTCTGGATCATCCGTCTTTTCCTCACTCCAATTTTCTCTGCATTTATTTCCTCTTACGAAGCTCGCTCCCCTAGTTTGGCTGTCTCTACTTTCTGCTGCTTGTAAGTAACTTTGAACCATGCCGACAAGCTGTGTTAGAACTCTTTGCCACCACACTGAGCAAACGCTCCTTTTCCAAGGCACCCCCTGCAGAGTGAAAGCCAGTGGGCATTCCTGTCTGTTTCTCTCAGCAGGCTGTGTCACTGGGAAGGGGCTTAGGCCTCAGTAGTATAGCACTAAAAGCAACAACAGAGCTGATGGTTGTGAAGACTCCGCTTACTGGGGAAAGACTGTTCCTAGTCGTGACTGATTCCAGAGTGGTAGTGAGCTGCCTCCTTTGTTCACTCTTTAGGGACTGGCTAGCTTGGGAGGCTGGTAGTGGGATCGTTAGTCCTTTAAGTTGCTAGTTCAGAACTAAATCAGGTCAGACAGTTGTAATGGAAAATTATTAATGACTGTGAGATGGGGCCCTGTTCCCAGTGGACAGGTTTTTGTATCCCCAAAAGCCATTATCAAAATCAGCATCTGTGTAGGTATTTTTAGCAGAGGTCAAGGACTGAATGAACAGTGACACTGAATTGTCGTGCCTCTGAGAAGTTTCTCTCGCTCAGGGTATGTTTACACTACAGGATTATTCCGATCTTACATAAACTGGTTTTGCAAAACAGATTATATAATGTTGAGTGCACGCGGCCACACAAAGCGCGATAATTCGGCGGTGTGCGTCCATGTACCGAGGTTAGCGTCGACTTCTGGAGCGTTGCACTGTGGGTAGCTATCCCACAGTTCCTGCAGTCTCCTCCGCCCATTGGAATTCTGGGTTGAGATCCAAATGCATGATGGTGCAAAAACAGTGTTGCGGGTGATTGGGTAAATGTCGTCACTCAAGCCTTCCTCCGTGAAAGCAACGGCAGGCAATCATTTCACGGCCTTTTCCCCTGGTTTGCCCTGCCAGACGCCATAGCATGGCAACCATGGAGCCTGTTTTGCCTTTTGTCACTGTCACCGTATGAGTACTGGATGCTGCTGAGAGAGGCGGTACTGCAGTGCTCCACAGCAGCATACGTTTGCCTTTGCAAGTAGCGGAGATGGTTACCATCCCTATTGCACTGTCTGCCATTGAAAACCATCATCTCATTGCCAAATTACAATCATTTTTGTACCATTTGCAATTGGGAATTGGTGATGACGGTTATCAAGCATTTTGTACCATCTGCTGCTCTCATGGGTGCTCCTAGCTGGCCTTGCTGAGGTCTGCTGGGGGTGCATGGACAAAAATGGGAATGACTCCCCGGGTCATTCCCTTCTTTACGTTTTGTCTAAAAATAGTCAGTCCTGCCTAGAATATGGGGCAAGTCTACTAGAGAGCCAGAGAGCACAGCCGCTCCGGGTCAGAGCCCCAGAGATCCCGCAGAAATGATGAGCTACATGCCATTCTAGGGGGTGCCCCTGCAACAACCCCACCCGTTGCTTCCCTCCTCCCACACCCCTCCTGGGCTACCGTGGCAGTGTTCCCCCATTTGTGTGAGGAAGTAATAAAGAATGCAGGAATAAGAAACACTGACTTTTTAGTGAGATAAAGTGAGGGGGAGGCAGCCTCCAGCTGCTATGATAGTCCAGGGAGTACAGAATCTTTTTTTTTAGACGCAAAAGGAGGGGGAGGCTGATGGAGCTCAGGCTCCAGCTGCTATGATGAGGACAGTTACCCAGCATTTTGTACCATCTGCCAGGAATGATAGGGAGTCATTCCCATTTTTACCCAGGCGCCCCCGGCCGACCTCACCGAGGCCAGCCAGGAGCACTCACGGGATGATGACGAGGACTGCTATCAGTCATTTTGTACTGTACTGTCTGCCACCGGGGAAGGGAGCAGAGAGGATGCTGCTGTTTAGCGCTGCAGCACCCCGTCTACCAGCAGCATCCAGTAGACATACGGTGACATTGAAAAGTGGCAAGAAATGATTTTTTTCCCTTTTTCTTTGAGGGGAGTAAATTGACGACATATTCCCTGAACTACTGGCGACAATGTTTTTGACCCTTCAGCCACGGGGAGCTCAGCCAAGAATGCAAATGCTTTTCAGAGAGTGCAGGAATTGTGGGATAGCTGAAGTCCTCAGCCCCGCCTCCCTCCCTCCATGAGCGTCCATTTGATTCTTTGGCTTTCCGTTATGCTTATCATGCAGCACTGTGCTGAGTCCCTGCTGTGGCCTCTGACTATCATAGCCTGGAGATTTTTTCAAATGCTTTGTCATTTCGTCTTCTGTAACGGAGCTGTGATAGAACAGATTTGTCTCCCCATACAGCGATCAGATCCAGTATGTCCCGTATGGTCCATGCTGGAGCTCTTTTTGGATTTGGAACTGCATCGCCATCCATGCTGATCAGAGCTCCAGGCTGGGCAAACAGGAAATGAAATTCAAAAGTTTGCGGGGCTTTTCCTGTCTACCTGGCCAGTGCAGCCGAGTTCAGATTGCTTTCCAGAGCGGTCACAATGGTGCACTGTGGGATACCGCCTGGAGGCCAATACCGTCATTTGCGGCCACACTAACCCTAATCTGACATGGCAATACCAATTTCAATGCTATTCCTCTTGTCGGGGAGTACAGAAACCGGTTTAAAGAGCCCTTTATATCAATATAAAGGGCCTCGTTGTGTGGACGGGTGAAGGGTTAAATCGGTTTAACCCTGCTAAATTCGGTTTAAACGCGTAGTGTAGACCAGGCCTCAGTATGAATGCACTAGGTTGTGCAGTGTAGAGATGTTTCTGATGCTTCCACCGTGCTTATTTTCTAGATAAATACAATTTCATCTTAAAATTTCCGCCAGCATGTGAGACTTAAGCACCTAAGTCATTTCCATATTTCTGAAAAATGTTATGTTCGGTCTACAGTAGTATTGATCCTGTACCTTTAAATCAAAACTTGAAAACAATGTGGTCACCTCAGTACTCTTAAGATTGTAGCAATCAGTCTATGTTCCTTCAGCCTATGTTCTTCTTATCTCTCTCATTAAGAAGGGCCAGTCTTGTCAGTACTTGGATGGGGATCTCCAAAGGAAAGCGGATTGTGCTACAGGAACTGATGGTGGTGATGTGCTTCCCTCTGAGTACATAGCATACAGCAGTGGTTCTCAACCAGGAGTCTGGGGCCCCCTGGGGGGCTGCTAAGCAGGGTCTGGCATTAGACTTGCTGGGGCCCAGGGCAGAAAGCTGAAGCCCAATGCATGGGGCTGAAGCCCAGGGCCCTGAGCCCCACCACTCGGGGCAGAAGCTGAAGCCTGTGCAACTTAGCTTTGCCCTGCTTGCTACCCCCTAACTCTGGCCCTTGCTTTTATATTGAGAAGAACAGTTGTTATGGCACAGGTGGGCCATGGAATTTTTACTGGAGGTGCGGGAGCTTGGAAAGAAAAAGGTTGAGAACCCCTGGCATACCAGACCACTCTTCTGCTGGAATGGTCTCCTTCAGAGTAGAATCTGGAGCATCTTCATAAAGTTAGGGCTCTTAGCAACTTGGGTACCTGCATCCTGTTTACCTAAACTACTCCTGTAATGTCCACTGGATTTAGTTTTAACTACTTGACAGGAAACCTCAGGGCCGGCCTTACATAGGGGTGAACTGCGTGAAGACTGGGGGTGCCTCTGGAGCAGGGGTGCCCCTGCCCCTGCTGCTCTGCTGGTGACTGCAGCCCTGCGGCTCCTGCTCGCTGCCTTGGAGCTGACCCTGCAGCTGCTCCCCGGAGCTTCCTGTCTGCTGGAGGGGTGAGGGGGTGAGGTGCTGCTGATGTTAGGGTGTCCCCTGCCCCCATGTACCCTATCTTTGCAGGGTGGAGACAGGGCTCACCAAGAGAGGGATGATGCTGCTGGCTGCAGCTGCTGCTGTGTCTGAAGGAGCTTTTCCTTCAGACTGGTGAGTGCCTTCTCGTAAAGGGACAGCGTGCAGTCTCTCATATGCTCTCCCAACTCCCTAAGCTCACATAGTCTCTTTCACACACATCCCCCAGCACATGCTGTTGTTGTTGTTACTTGTTGGTATTTCCTGCAATGTACACACATTCTCTGATTTTATTCTTTCAAAGTGCTGTTGTTGTAGTTTTTTGACTGGTCTATGCATTTCATAATTTTATTTCTCTCTTCTGCTGACACTTAATTCTTTGAGTAGTGAGTTTTAAAATGCCTAACCTGTCCTGGCTGGAGTAATTATTACTTTTATCATATTGTGCTTTGTCATTCATTATTGTGGTACAATCAAATAATAGTATCCTTCTAGAATGTAACTTTAGCTTATGCTAAGCTTAGCAGTGCCAGTTTAAAAACTTTAGCTAACATATAACTTTAGACACTGGGCAGATGAAGGTAGCTTATTTTCAAATTGTATTTTTAGTTTTATCTGTAAAATAAGTTAAAACGAAAATAAATGCAGTTCTAACTATGATATCAATAGCAATGATGGAGTCAAAGTTAGAGAATCACATACATGATTGTGATCAGTAAATTTAAATGCCAGCATAATTAGAAAAATTCCCTTAATAAAAAGAAAAACCTTAATCACATATGTTAAAATTATCTTTTTAGTGAAAAACAATCACTAAAAGAGTAGATAATGGTAGTAATACAGTGTCTGTTAGAGAAAGTAAGCACATTTTATTTATTTCTACTAAAGATGTGTTTCTGAAATCTGTGTGTTAAAGCTCCAGAACTGATACCTCAAATCTTGGGATTGGAAATATTCTGCTGTATTATCTCCTAATTGTTCTAAATTTACATCTAAACTTTAAACGTGGCTTTAATTGGAGTTTGTATATATTTTTCTTTCTTTATATAACAATTAGATACACTGCTCCTGTTTGCTAGTTCCCAAGTTATCTGCAAAAACTTAAGAGTTTTCAGTGCCTAAGTAGTCCCTGGAATCATGGTTGAAGTTTCTTCCCTCCCCGCCAAATCTGAAATGGCGCCTTGGGTGAGCCAGGAGTGGCCAGAGGGCTGCAGGAGGGCCATGGGCTCTGGCAAGATGCAGCCCCCTTGTGACAGCCCCCCCCCTCCTCCATTATTTCTGCACTGCTACTGACAGTGGCGTTACCTTCAGAGCTGGATGCCTGGCCAGCACCCGCCAGTATCAGGCTGCCCTGCCAGTACTTAATTTGTGCCAGGCTGAGCTTTAGCCTCTGGATCTCTTTCAATACAAATTTAAACACTGGGGGGAGGCAGCGGAGCTCAGAGGTAAGGGGAGGGTAAGCCCAGGGAGCGAGGGGACAGGATAAGAGTGATGGGAGAGAGGGGGCACCAAAATAAAAATTCTCCAAGGGTGCTGTTTTCCCTCAGGCTAGCCCTAGGAAACCTACATAACCTACTTTAACTTTACATACCACTGCAAAGGCGGATGCATTTCAGTAATGGGGTGAAACGCTGTGCTGTGTATACAAAGTGGAATATGAGTATTTAGCTCTAATAACAAGAACTGTTCCTGAGTGGGCATTACTTGTACAACTGCACCGATAACACATCACAGTGAATAGTTAATTGACCTAACGTGCTCACCAGAAATGCCAGACTTTCATTTCCAGTGTCATGTTGAACTTGAATCCCATGATGCTATAGTTGAAAGGTCACTTCTTCATCTGCTAAATAGTTTCATGAGAGAGACTTTTTTTCCATGTGGGTAACCAGATGAAGTCTCCTTTTGTCAGCTCAGCTCCCTGGACCTGAAAGGGCATGTTCTAATGGTTCCCCCTACACAGTTAATAATCAGTGAGACCCTGTGCTGATGTGTACTAATGGGCTCTGAATCTGCAGTGATTACTGGAAGTGATCATTCCCGTAACACTTGTCACCATAGTGGGTTGTCTCTTTGTGCCCTTTAATCTATTATTGCATAAATAAATGTGCCTCTGGCACTTGGTCTGACTCTTTCTTGTTTTTGATGAGCTTAATAATTCTGTATGGCTGCTGGCTTTGTGTGACCTCTTCAATTTATCTATCATCACACTTGGTCCTAAATAGGAAAAACAGGAAACTTAAAGAAATCTGTTTCCATTTTTTTGTTCCCTTCTGCCTTTGACTCTGAATACAGAGGCAAGCCTTAAAAGTAGGAAGTACCATAAACTCCGTTGTGCTTTACCTTTCATGCCTAAGGAGAGGGCTGTGACACTATCTGCTCCTACATGTGCAGTCTTGTAAATGCAGATCTTATGAAGAAAGGGCTTATGGCTTTCCTTGCCGATTTGTCCACTAGATACCAAGGGATTTGTATGACTGCAAAACAAACATGTGCCCATGTGGCTCTCTGCTGATATCAAGCAGTACTGATATCAGGAAGTTGCAGGATCTGGGCCCTCCTTTAAAATTAATCCCAATAAGGCTATTTGAATAACTATACTCTTGCTTCTCTCAGTGGTAACAGATTTCAAGCGTCGCAGGGTAGTTTCTTTTTGGAGAAGAAATCTGTGATATGGGAGTCTGGGTTTTTTCTTAGGGTGTCTTGTCTGTTTGACGCTATATGCATCAATCCTTGAACAGAGGAGGTCACAAACTGCAGAAAGATAACAATAGTCTATGTGCAATCTCAGCCCAAACATCAGTGGCCAGTTTCCAGGGTACAACTCAAAACCAAGAATTCTCTCTAGAGATTCAGGGCTTGGCTACACTCACACTTTACAGCGCTGCAACTGGGGTGTGAAAAAACACCCTCCTGAGCGCTGCAAGATACAGCGCTGTAAAGCGTCAGTGTAATCAGGGCAGCAGCGTTGGGAGCGCGGCTCCCAGCGCTGCACGCTACACCCGTAAGGGATGTGGTTTACATGCAGCGCTGGGAGAGCTCTCTCCCAGCGCTGCCGCTCTGACTACACTCACACTTCAAAGCGCTGCCGCGGCAGCGCTTTGAAATTCCAAATGTAGCCATACCCTTAGACAGAGAGCAAACCCCTCCTGCTGCTTGCAACAGCTTCACCACAAAGCTACTCCACATCACAAAGCTAACCATGCAGTATTTCTTCAAAGGCTGAACAGTGTTCCAGTGACAAAAAGAACTTATAACTGCACCACCTGGTGACTCCCATCATAATATGAAATCTGAGGTCCACAAAATACTTCCATTAGAAGAAATATATAGATGTAATAGCTAGCTGTGAAAAGAAAGGCACTGACTGGAGTCTCCTTACCATGTGCCCTTTCTTGTTCCTTCTTGCAAAGGATTAAGCAGGGTTTTCTTTTGTCAATCCCTTTTATATTGTTGGATGTCCTCCTCTGATAACAAGAAACCATTACTGGCATGATCAGTCTGGGTTAATCACCACCTAGTCCCCATGATTTGGAGCTGACTCTGTTAGCATCAAAAGAACCCCAGATGTTTGCCTTTATCTTGGAGGGTGTGTCTGTCTCTTTGTGAGATAACAAGCTGAAATAGCTTTCTTTTCATGTATTGACTTTCCCAAAATGCTACTAAACTTTGTTCTTGTGACATATTTAAGATTGGAGCCCTAAATATGAGGAGATCTACTACGAAGCATTAATATGAGGAGAAAGAACACCTGGGCTGCAAGTTGAGCGCAGATTGCATGTTGTACATGTTTTACTAATCTCCGAGTTCTGTGGAGGATAGTGTGTTTAACAGTCATGCTCAAAGGAAACAGATGCTGTTCTCAATGCACCGACATGCTGTTGTTGGCATGAAATCCTTTCCATATCCCCCAGGTCAGCAGAAAGATTTCCTCTGTGTTGGAGCAGTGCATAGAACAAAACTGTGGAAAGCCAAGCAGAAAGCTTTCGAGATAACTCGCTAATTTTCTGGCCTTAACTAAAGTAGCAGTTTCATTCCAGCTTCTCACTGTTGTACCACCAGCTGTAGCCAAGCTGGGAGTCCAAGTATAGAAAGTGCAAGGATAGTAGCTTGGCAGTTCAAGGTGTGTGGTGGCTTGAGACCAAATGGGGTGGGTAAGGGGAACAAACTGGAAAGCTTGACTTAAGTACAGTGTGCTGGAGAAAAGGGTAAACTGCTGTCTGCATCACATATTAAGCAAGGAGTGTTATTTAGCTGTATAAGCTCCACTTGTGTGTAAAGTGGCATGGTGAAATGGGGGGGGGGAGTTGCCAGAGCGATATTGCTTCATCTGACAGTTCCATGGTTGTAGTGTATGGTGCAGATTCAGTTCTTCTACCTCTGTACTGGTCCTCTGGCTCTACTCTACCCACGTTGTAGAGCGGCAGTTCCCAAATAGCCAGTGAGGAAAGCTGAAATATCCCCTTGGAAATGGCACTTCCATGTCAGGGCAGAGCCATGGTGCCAGGGTGGTGTGGGGATGTGTGCATGGATGCTGACTGTGCTGTACTTCTCCTTTGGATAAAGAAACTCTTATCTCCAGCGGTGGTGTTTCAGCACCTTTCTCATAAGTAATTCTCATCCATGCACAGACTGCTTTCTAAAGCAAGCTAGGTGGTCATCCCAGCAGAGTATGCTGAGGTGCCAAACTAGCTCAGTCTGTCAGTCCTAGGTGGAAGCAGCCCTTCTGGACTGTGAAAGCAGTATAGCTCCTTCTTGAGCCAACCTGTCTCTGTGTCCAGAAAGAGAGCTGGCACAATTCAGGGTTGATAAGGAAGTGAGAAATAGAGAAGAAAATGAACAGAGCTTGGTGGATGCCCCATGGGAGAGAGACAGAGGATTGAGGGTGAGAGAGAGAGAGAGAGAGAGAGAGAAAATTGAGAAACCAGGAAAATCTCCTGTTCTACATCCTCATTCTTACTCTGCTCTTGCTGCTTTTTGTAGACTGATGTCTACATGCCATGGCAACTGGCATTCCAGAACTGTGTAGGTGAAGCCCTTTATAACAAACATCACTTCTTTTTTTCAGTAAAAACATATCCATTTAGCGTTTGGCAGCCTGCTATCATGAAGAACATTGTGCAAGCGTGGTGTGATACGTAAAGCCATTTAGTATCCTTACAGGAAAACTGTTTTTTGAGCAGCTATTTGATGAGATGCCCAGAGAATTGGCATGCTCTGTGGCTGACACCCGGTTGGACCTGCTTTTTGAGGTGTACCCCTGACTCCAGTGTCAAAGACAGCAGGGAGGTTAGGTGAGGAATTCTGTCAATGAATTGAGTTCACTGTGGTTGATATCGCTGGCTGTTACAAGAGTATGTCACTGCTGATATAAGCATTAAGAAAAAGAAGGAATTAAAATGTGTGTGGATGCATATGAGTTGGGCCTAGATCCTATCTCCTGAATCCAAATCCTTCTGCCCTCTTTCTCTTCCCCCCCAACCTCTAACCCAGGGAGGAGCTTGGGGTCAGGATTTTGCAATGTGTGGGGTGCTATGTATGTGAACAATTACATTTCTCATGCAGCTTTTTGCCACCTCATCTGCCTGCTAACATTACTCTGAGGACAACTTTTGACACTCTCTGAATTGCTGAGCTGCATCAAACAACTCCTGATTTCTTTTTTTTTTTTTAAAAAGGAACCTATCACAAAGTCTCGATTTGATGCATGCTTCATTCTCCAGTCTGGAAGCACAGAACCACTTCCACTAGCAACTCATGAGTAATGTAGTCATTTCAAACCCATGCCTATACAAACTTTATACCTGCTGTCATAAACAGATAGGTAAGGGTTAATAGAACAGGAGTACTTCATGTCTCTTTTGCCTGTAAAGGGTTAACAAGTTCAGTGAGCGTGGCTGTCACCTGACCAATCAGGGGACAGGATACTTTCAAATCTTGAGGGAGGGAAGTTTTTGTGTGTGCTGTTAGTGTTTGGTTGTTCACTCTGGGGGCTCAGAGGGACCAGACCTGCAACCAGATTTCTCTCCCATCTCTCTGATACAGTCTCTTATATGTCCAGAATAGTGAGTACTAGGTAGATAAGGCGAGTTAGGCTTATGTATGTTTTCTTTATTTGTAAATGTGTATTTGGCTGGGAGGAGTTCAGATTTGTGTTTTGCTGAAAGGATTTTAATTTGTACTTGTATACTTAGGCTGAGAGGGTATTCCTAATGTCTATAGCTGAAAGACCCTGTAACATATTCCATCTTAAATTTACAAAGATAATTTTTACTGTTTTTTCTTTCTTTTAATTAAAAGCTTTTATTGTTAAGAACCTGATTGTTTTTTATTCTGGTGTGACACCCCAGGGGATGGGGTATGGATCCACTGGGGAATTGGTGGGGAGAGAGGTTAATTTTCTCTCTGTGTTAGGATCACTTTCTCTCTCAGGGAGAGTCTGGGAGGGGGAGAGAGAAGGAGGGGGGAAGGTGGATTTTCCTCTCTGTTTTAAGATTCAAGGAGTTTGAATCACAATGATCTTCCAGGGTAACCCAGGGAGGGGAAGCCTGGGAGAGGCAACGGTGAGGGAAAGGGTTTCCTTTCCTTGTGTTAAGATCCAGAGGGTCTAGGTCTTGGGGGTCCCCGGGCAAGGTTTTGGGGAGACCAGAGTGTACCAAGCACTGGAATTCCTGGTTGGTGGCAGTGCTACAGGTACTAAGCTGGTAATTGAGCTTAGAGGAATTCATGCTGGTACCCCATCTTTTGGACGCTAAGGTTCAGAGTGGGGAATTATACCATGACACCCGCCTTGTGAAATCCTACTTTCTCATTTGCCTGAGGCAGGTAAGCTTTTTGTGACATGCTAGTTAAATTTCTAGCTCTTTAGCATACCAGCAAAGGGTGGGCAATGCACTTTTTTGACAGTTCTGCAAAACTGCTTTATAATGCACTGTATATTTTATTTGTTGGTGTAATGGGGAGGGAAAATCCCTAAATTGTATTGCACTGGTTCATTGTCTAGTGTGAACATAGTTTAAAGGTACATCATCTTGGAAATATTGCCATTTGACAATTTAACTTCTGTTTTAAGTAACCCCTAAGAATAAACTGTTCTTCCATTTGGGTTTCTTGGTGCATTTTGACAGCATTTTGCATGTACTTGATTTCGCTGCTGCTTCGATGACCAGTTGGTTTCCTGTCTTTATATACTAGTATGAATGATTTCACTGTCATGCACTGCTGTGGGGAACCTCATGTGCTCGCTCTACTTCCAGAGCGCTAGCAAGAACGGCAACTTGAGTGGGCAGCAAATGAGGTTAAGGAAATGTTTAGCCCAATCAGACTCAATGGTGGTGCTCCCAGACCCAACAAAAAAAACTGACAAAGATTGCACAGGAGCAGATAAACTTTTAACTTTATTTAAAAAAACAAACAAACAAAAACCTCATCCTACAAATGTTTTATCAGAAAACTAAATTATGTGAAAAACTGATTTTTAAAAATGCAAGTACTCGGAGTCCCTTTAAAGAACCCATACTATCAGTGTATAGCTTGAGGTCAGTGCACAGGAAGGAGGAAAGCTATCTGTGCCCCTTCTTTGTTTTTGTTTGCTGCAAAGAAGGTCTGAGGACATCTGCAACAAAAAAAAACAGCCTGTCTTTGCTGAAGGAATCTATGTACAGCTGAAGAACTAGTTTGATTCTGACATCACAAATGTCAAAAGACTATTAACCCGAGCAATTGAGGGGTAGTAAATTTTATTCTAATGCTTTTAAAACTGCAATTTTAAACACTTTTTTTTTTTTTTGGCTCCTGTGCTTGAAAAACGCTTTGGAAAAGCTAAGTCTTCAAAAGAATTGTGACTGCACTGTACCACCCATTCTGCTTCAGTTTAGAGAGACATCCCACTCCTTCAGCCTTCCCAGGAGTTCACTAGCAAAGCAGAGAGGATGAAACTTGATATCCCTGTTTTTTGCACTAGAAATATATGGGCAAAAGCCACCAGCACCCTCTTTACGGGGAGGAGGGAGACTTTCAAATTACCTTTATGTACTATAAAGAAGCAAAAATGATCACTAATGCTCTTCCCTCTTTCACAGATCACCTTTAAAATACTTTAAATCATGTTACCTAAGGAGGTAGCATCTCTTGTACCCCATATAATAACTGCATGACTCGAGCAAGCATTTTGTAACTATTAAGCTGTTTGCCTGACTCAGCAACTCATAGGAATAGCAACTGAGATTATTTTCACCATGGGGAAAGTGTTCTCTGGGAGAGGCTGTATGAAGATTTAACTGATAAAGTGTAAGACAATGAATTGTTTGGTTACTTTTTATTGTCATTGGGCTGCCGTGTGGTGGTAAATCAGTTAAGCCTCTGTGCTGAGATCCTTTCCTAGGTTGTTCTGTACAGCTCTGAGATTTCCTTTGGAAAGAGAGAGAAAAGAACCCTTATTTTGGAATGCTGGCAGAGTGTCTGCTGAATCACTACCATGAGAGCTGCTGAAGGGGGTCTGAGCTAAATAACTGGTGTCCTTTCCAATGGTTATTTTTGGTGGTTTCAGTTACAGTCCTCCTTTCTCTGGCAACCACACTGGTGTCATGTAAACGTATACTGAGTCTCAGGAGAAAAGCCACTCAGGACCTAAGCCAAATCTGAAGAGTG
The DNA here is from genome assembly GCF_007399415.2 of Gopherus evgoodei. Lineage (NCBI taxonomy): Eukaryota > Metazoa > Chordata > Testudines > Testudinidae > Gopherus > Gopherus evgoodei. The sequence goes on from NC_044323.1 coordinate 189,187,487, forward strand.
GACACGTCTACAGCAGTGTGCTTTCTCTCTTCTCCCCCTCTCTCATCTCTCCCCCGCCCTCTCCCCCCCAAGTCCCTGAACCCTTTCCTCATATAAACATCCATGGAAGTGGTTAGGGATGTTTTAACTTGAGAGCAGTAACAGGAAGTTTAACTTGGAAGATGCAGTGTAGGAGACAGAACGGTGGTTAAATCTTTGTCTCAGAGGGAAAATATGAACCCATTTAATGCTGAATTTGCCTTGTTCTGCACTCTTGATTGGCTCGAACCCAGCTGTGATCACAGTGCCTGCTGAAGTTACAGAGATTACATGAGCTACAAGTATACGGGTGAAGGGGAAAAAAGCTTTTAGGCACTTTTTTAGTATGCTGTAAGGCAGGGGTTCCCAGACTTTTTTCTCTGAGGCCCACCTGTGCATCTGCAATAGGCATGTACATATTTCCTTTTCGTTTTAATGTGAACAATTGTAATGATAGAGATCCCTAACAATAGGCACTCAAAGAAATGCTTCAAGATCTTTGCAACCAAACCGTTTTAGTAAAACAACTATTTAAAAAGAATGTTGGGAGCAAAACATGGTGTTCAAACTGGGAAAACACAATTTTTTTTTAATAACTGAACAATAAGCAACACAACAACATTAACAAAATTGATTTAAAAAAAACATTGCAGTGTTTGATTTTTAAAAGAAAAAAGTTCTCCAACTTTGAACAGTATATTGTGTTTTCAATTTTCTTAGCACCAAAATACAAATTTTACACTAAAGACCCATCCCTCCACTCTACTAACTAGAAATGAATCAAATATTGTCAATACAAATATAAAGTAACTTACAGACCAAGAGGCATCTTGATGGGATGGAAGTGCCTGCCTCTACGTGCACAGTTTTTGCAGCTGGGGACATATGTTAGTGAGGCTCAGCCTGATCTCGTATTCACTTCTCAGCCTCCTGCTGACTCCAGCCCTTGAGCACAGTGCCATCTGCTTTCCCTGCATAGGCTCTGTCAGGCAGGGCAAGTGGATGGGGCTGTGTGCCCTGGAGCTGTGCTAAGGAGCCAGCGTTGGCAGGTGAGTGGAAAGATGCAGTTGGGGGTGGGGAGGGGAAGACACCCCACATGGCCCCTTCCCCCCCCATCTCCATCCCTGGCTTGACTGGAGGATGCAGTTGTACCAGTGGATCATGCACAGTTGAGAATCCCTGCTGTAAGGAACAGCCCCCCCAACCCTTTTTGTTCTTTCTCTTCCAATGAGACTTAGGCTGTCTACGCTATGGTGCTTTTGGTGAAGACGCTCTAAGCCGATGGGAGAGAGCTCTCCTGTCAACTTCATAACTCCACCTCCACAAGAGGCAGTAGCTATGTCGGCAGGAGAAGCTCTCCTGCCGACACAGGGCTGTTCATACTGGCGCTTAGGTCAGTATAACTTACGTCGCTCGGGTTGTGGATTGTTCACACCCCACAGTGACACAAATCGTACCAGAATAATCTGTAGTATAGACATAGCCTGAATGTTTATACATCTCTTGTGAATGGTGGCCTACTTCACTTTGAGCCAGGAGTGATTGACACTCCTTAATTAAATTTTATTATGGACTTGCTTTTTTGGGATACTCTAAACTCTGTTTCCCATCTCACAGAAAACAAACCTGTTGTAGGTGTTTAAAATCCTTCTTTCAGTAACTCTTAATTTCTGATATATGTATCCATCTGTGAACCTCATTAGCCTTAATTTTTTCATCTGAGTGATTTCTCTTTACGGTCTTGTGTGGTTCTAATAAAAACAAATACGATTTGAGTTGCTCTTGAATGTATGCAATCAGTTACGTTGGTTGGGGCTGGGGAGTGGAGGGGGGAGGATAAAAATCACTGTATCCCGTTTGATGTGTTCATGATCACTCTAAATATACCCAGTTCAGTCTGCTCTCCAGTTAGCTTCCCCTGAGATGATTGAAGTGGCCAGAATTTGCCTGAGATTCTGCGTAACTCAACTTTTCTGTATTTAAATGGCTGTGCCTTTTTTCATTTAAGCAGGAACAAATCCAATCCCCAGCACATGAGGGATGGCCCAGATGGGCCTTTTCTGATGTGTCCTGGTGCAGCGCTTGGCATATCAATAGAAACTTCCGGAAGTTTAGCAGCCTTTTTTCCCCCCGTTTTTGCCACTTACTCATGTGGACAGAAGCAGGAGACAGACCTGACAAGGAGCGAGTCAGTTGGTTAAAACAATGCATGATTGTGCAAAGAAAGGGTTTGTGGCACTCGGGTGGCATAGCCCTGGGATGTTTGAACGCCAAACAATCTCAGTAATTACAACGGGTGCCTCCGATGAGTATTGCTACCATTGCTTGCTTTTACAAGTCTCCCACTCCCAATCACCACCTCACTGTAGGGAAAGATGGGTTTAAACCAATATAGGGACTCAATGTGCTCTTCTGAAGTGGGAGAAATACTTTTACATTTAACCTACACTTTGTTTTAATAAATCGTAAAGCTCTTCAGTTACCCCTGGTATTCTGTCTCGTAATGTCAAGCACGTTCTCTAGGCCTAGTACATAATTAGGTGGCTTTAATTTTTAGCTTAATTTAGTCCCAGTTCAGTGCTTGGGAGTGTAGTGCAGGTGGGGGAGACTTTCAAGGGAAGAAATGCAAAGAAGTAGGACGTGAAAGTGGAGAGAGCTGCACCGTTCATCAGAGCTTTGGTGATCCGAACACTAGATTCAAGTGGTACAGTGCAGGTTTCCCCAAGAAAGTGGAAATACATTGTCAAGCATAACCTACTTGCAGTATGATTCTAAGTCTCACAATAGTGGGTGTCTTTTTTGTTTAAAGCCCCAACTTGTGGAATCCAGTGGTTGGAAGAATTTCAGCTTACTTTTTTTTTTTTTAAATGAAAGTGCTTCTGGCCTTCATGTTTGCAGAGGAAAAACTTGAAAACATGAACAGAGAATCTTCAGTGTCTTAAAACACAAAAGGCAAACAGAACCCCAAATTATTTTTAAATCTCAGGATTTTTTTTAAAGCCATCTAATTGTTGGGGAGGGGGATTGTTTTTGAACACTTGGGGTTGTCAGTAATACACATTTGTTGCAAACTGTAAATTCACACTTGTACTCTTCCACTATATATTTATATAGCGAAGACTCCAGTTCTGTTACTTTAAGATTGGCTAACAAGCATGTGCCTTGCAATGCTAAAGAACTCTTTAAAGCTTAACATAATACTCAATGACATACCATGCATATCCTATAGGAAGAAATTGCTGGTTTCCAGTAGGCTAACATCAGTACTTAATCATGAACATGGAGACCAAAATGAGATGAAATTCCCAATAAAACTATACAGAGATGTTCCTGAAATCTAACTCTCTGCATGTGCAGAAGTTTATTTCAATAAGGGAAAAATAATCCTCAATAGAATTGGGTAGATTTGTGTGCACAGCAGCTGTAATTCAAACAATCTGACTATATAGCATATGAACCAAATTACCATGGTCATTGCTTATTGTGTATATTATCTTCTGTCTCAACAGAATCAATCATTGTCCTATCAGGCTGTCTGTATCAGAGACTGAATCGTAGGGCATGTTTGGGGGAGAAAGTCAAATGCCTATATCTTCAAAACTCTTCAATAAAGGGAGGGTGGAGGAGAAAGGGATTGCTTCTTGCTGGATGTTTCTCTTTACACCATTACATTATACAGCATAACAATCCTTTGTGTGTTAATCCATTCTGCGTTGTTTCAGCATGAAAATGTAGGATTTCTGAATTGCAATCCACAGGCTAATAACTTTTTTATATATTTTCTTGAAATTGCTACACGCACAAAGATCCTGCCACTCAGTATTTTTATTTTAGGAGACAATCTTAAGAAGAAAAACATTGTGTCTCTCTCAATCCGCTATATCTAATCTGTTCTCAGAATGCCCCTCTGCAATGGGAAATGGAATGAGTTCTTTCTTTAACTGGCAATCATTGTCCCTTAGTGAAGTCTCCCCTGTGCCGGGTTAAGGAGCAGAGGTTTGGAAAAAGAGTACAAGCTTCTGTGTAAGGTTGAGGCTGGAAATGGAAACCTTTTGAAGTATTTTGACTAACTCTTTAAAACTTTTTAAACAAACTTCAGAACTCTTAGCTAAGCCATATTAATGTGGATGGAAGGTGGGAGAGGGAGATGAGGAGGGGAGGAAGGAATACAAATGTCTGCTAAAACTCCCTGTAATTAATCAAATAGCAATTTTCTCTTAAAAGAGAATATTAAGGCCTGAGTTGTACTTTTGTACTGACCCTGGTCAGCAAAGCACTTTAACTAAGCACAGGAGTGGTCCTATTGATGTACTTAGATGCTTGTCCTGCTCTGAGTTGGGTCAGTGAGAAGTTCTGGTGCTGCAGCTAGAGCTCTGAGGTGTTGAAACCTCTGAGAGGTGTGTTGCACCTCATGCCTCACCCTTTCAGAAGCTGCAGTGTGCTCTCTGCTCTGTCATCTTAGCTTTCCTGGACAATAAGAGAGGGAATAGGATCAACAGGGCCTTTCCCTTGTCCTTGTGGGGTGGCTAGCATCCTTAGCACTACACAGGAGCAGTCGCTGCGCTCAAGTGAGCCCCACCTTACCTGTCACTGTGCCCTTGTGTACATGCATGCAGGGGCTGAACACAATCTCAACCTTTTGAGCATGGTTGGATAGGTTTCTCATACATGGGTCCTACAATTTCCTTCAGATGTTTAGTAACTATAAGTCTTTCTGTAGGACCTGAAGGTAAGAGAATAGTGCTTCTGCTTTCTTCGACTGACTTTCTTGAAGTTGTCATAAGAATACAAAAACCAGCCTTCCATTTAAAGTCATAGAAGAGACTCTTGGGGATCTCTTTCATAAGAGGAAAAGGGTGTATTTATCTCATCATACCCAACTGAAAATGTATGTGAACAGGCACCATGAAGTTTTTCACTCCATAGTAAGCTATCTTTTCAGGTAGCTTCTGTTGTAAATGGTTTCACTAAATATCTTTTTATTTAGAATTGACTTTTTTTTTTTTTTTAATTTAAGAACCAGTGGAAGGTAGGGGTTTTTTTGTTGGTTTTTGTTTTTAAAAAACCTGGGGTGGCTGGGGCAGATATTATGGAAGATGAAGATATGCAGTAAATCTAGTGTTCAGGGATCCTGGGGGAAAATAAATCTTAATTTGTGAGAGTTGGATAAGTATGTATCATGCTCTCAGCACAGGATATTTTAACCAGATGTTTTTCTCTGATTTCAACAGTGCCTCATCCCAAGCATTCATATATCATGAGTCATGCCCCCAAATCGGATAGGGTTCTTATCTTTGACTTTGCTTGGTGCTTTATCTTTAGGGTACAGTTGGATTGCCTTTTTAGGCTTTTCTCCACAAATATGAGGACTAATGTTTTTTAAATGAAAGCTGATATTCTCATGCAGTTGATACCAACATTTGAGGCTTTAAGAAAAAACACACACGAAAAATCACAATATACTCACAAGAGTTGGCAACACTGATTTTTTCATTACTAGCAAAATGGTGTTTGGCTAGTGCCATCTTAAACGCTAGGGGCTTAATTCTCCACTGCTTTGCAACTTGTGTAGTTGTTGCATGCATTTTGTGTAAGTGTGTGAGATTATGTAAAATGATACTGTTCCGGTCTTTGTCGTATTCTGCATTCACTTTGCACAGGTGTTAATGACTGTGCTGGGCATTGACAGAGGAGTATTGGGGCTCTAACTGTACCAAGTTCGTTGCCTTTCTTGACACTTCAGATCACTGGAGTGCGTTCTGCTGGAGAGGCTTGATCCACTACTGGTTAAGCATCAGTTCGGTCATGAGGATTTATTAATTTGAGTTCGTTGTTTGCAGAGGTGGGGAGGAGTATGCCAGTTGCTGTGTGTGGTGTGCACAGATTTCCTTGATGTTGGCCGCATGGTTAAATTTATCCCACTTGCTAACTGGGAAGCAGCATGTTTAGGTTTTTAGCTGGATTGACTCTTCTCTCTGCTCCATTTGTTGACACCTGGGAAATCCATTCCTGGGGGAGAACAGAGTGATGGCTCTCACAGGCAGACAATCGGTTTCTCTTCGATTCCACTTTATTTACCCGCGATGAGTAACTTGTTCCACACTGGCACATCTTGTATCTTTTTTGTCAGAAATTTGTGGAGTTTACACCACTGTTGAACTCTGAGGGGTGGAGGATGGCACTGAGATCCCCAGTCTACAAGCAGATTGTTACTTCCAGCTTTGGGCTCTGAGTCCAGCGGAGTTATTTTCTCGGAGATCATGCTATGTTACTTGTGCAACATCATTATCTGCAAATTAGGTCCTCATTGACAACTGTAGCGTGTGGCCTATTTTGTCACCATGTACACGCCCATAATATATTCCACCCCTCAGTTTTTACTATGTTCCATTACCCAATAGATACTGATGTCCTCAGACTTCCTTGGGTATTTTTGGTTTGCATTTTTATTGTTACTTTTTTTCAGTGTAGGTTTTTTGGGCCACTTGAGAGTCCTGTCACTTCCTGGAGTATTTGGGGTTTTATAGGTTTCTTTGAACTGTGCCAGCGTTCATTTGAGCAAGAAGTTTGTTTCACTGGCAATAGTGTAAACTTCTCAAAACTTTTTTTTTTTTTTAAACAGTCTGTGTACAAAGTGTGTTATTTGTCTGAAAATGTCAGGTCTAATGAGGTTCAGGGCCATGTCTTTTTCTCTATCCTATACAGTGCTCAGCATCTTCATAGTATATTTTGAATCTCAGTTAAGCCAGTCATTCTGAATGTTACCGGCAAATCCATTTACCTCTACGTTCCAACTCCCCTCCCCCACACATGTGCACACTAAACTTAAAAGCATGAGAGAATGATACATTAGTGGCTGTTGGGTAACTTAAACCGTCCTGTTTGAAGTTCTTGTACTGGTGTGTGTCAGCTCTCCAAAGCTTTGGCCTCAGCGTCAACTGATAAGGTTGACTGGATCAGCAGTTTAGCCTGCTGTAGGGCACTTGCTGAATTTACACTTGGTTTCCTTACGCATCTCTGGGTTCTTGTTTTCTTTGGGTTTTGCCTCCTGCAGTAATTTTGGCATCTATTTGTTGGTTCTGCTGTGATCTGATTCAGTAGGAGAGCAAGTGTTTGCTATGGAATTAATTGAGTGCAAGGAAGGAGAGCTCCTGTCTCCCTTGTGGGGGCATGACTTGGTTGTCAAGCAGATATGATTTCATCCTTTTGATAAAGCAATAAGTCTGAGGTTTGTCTCCAGCAAATCTAGAGTATTTTCAGTTCGTGGATTATTAAAGAAAAATATTCTCCTTCTAGTTGTAATAAAACTTCTGCCATCCATTTCCTGAGAGCTAACATAGATGCAATTGAAACCCATTGCATCCAACCCTTTTAACCAGCACTTGGATTTCAGCAATGCTGGATCAAGTTAAGTTCAGAAGACTTAATTTTGCTGCCTTTATCTCCAAATGGAAAACAGGACATTGGTCTGTTCTGGGAAAGGAAATCTCCCTGGATAGACACATAAACTAGATTCCACTCAAACATGCCATGTTGCAGCACAGAAGTGCAGGATTGTCTTGAAAGTACTTGGTTTTAGATATTAGGCGTCCAGTCCAGTTTCTTTAACTTGGGAATGGTGCCGGAGTTTGACTATATTGGAAGCTGCAGTTCAATTCTTAGGTGTGTGTAACAAAATCAATTATAAGGCTTTAGAAATACATAACAGACTCTCTTGAGTGATTGTTTTAGTCTTTTTTTTGGTGAATCAGGGGAGCTCTTCAGCATCAGTATGTCACTCTATGGCAGTTGTTCTCTACCTATTTACTATTGAGGGGTGCATCGAATACTACCTGTATGGCCTTGAGGATGTCTCATGGACTGCAGCTGTGTGCTGATTGGGCCTCAGGATGAGAACCACTGCTCTATGGGATACTTGCATTTAAATTGCTTTGGTGTTTACTTTCTGTGCTGACTGTACATCCCTTTTATACTGCCACCCCACTTGTAAAGAAACAAATGTATATCTCCCTCTCACCCACAAATGAATCCTGATCTGTGAGCCGGTGGGATCTGGCCCGAGAAGCCTGTTTGTTTGTGGGTAGGGGATAAAAAGTTTTGTAGCTCTACAAGTGTCTTTTCAACTCATGGACCAAGCGTTGCAGGGGCCTTGGTGCAAATGCATGTTTCTGCAAGCTGGATGAAAGGATTAGTAAGGCTTGGGTGTTAGTGGTGAGGTTTTTTGACATGATGGTGTAGTGCAAAATACAAGATACACTTCTACCTTGATATAACGTGACTCGATATAACACTAATTCGGATATAATGCAGTAAAGCAGTGCTCGGGGGGGGGGAAACGGTGCACTCCGGTGGATCAAAGCAAGTTCGATACAACTCGGTTTCACCTATAGTGAGATGTTTTGGCTCCCGAGGACAGTGTTATATTGAGGAAGAGGGGTATATACTTCTTGTAAAATCGATGGGATTTTTTTTTTTACTATGTTAGTGACCAGTGGAAATTCAGACTCAGATAATAAAACTTTTTAAAACAATTTTATTTAATTATAGTTTAAAAACCATTTTAAAAACACACAATCCACTGAATGTATTATAGAGCCAAACTCGTAAAATGTCACAGCATGTTGTTCTGTTGTGGGCTAGCCAGGAGGACACAGGCTTTTTGCTTACTTTAAAACAGAGTCTTATTACTGAAAAGCCATGCACATGAAAAACATTTGCAGCCTTGCAAACCTGATGGCCTGCTTGTCGTTTATAGGCCTAATTTAGCTCCATAACTCATTCATGAGGTACACACTGGTTCCCGTTCCACATATAAGAAGGATGGCTGTTGGCCAGTCTAGCAGAGGGGTAGCCTAGAAGACCTCAGAGATCTTTTCCATCTCTAATGTCTGATACAATCATATGGCAGCATGCTTCAGTACAACACAGTGCAGCACACTCAATCTAAACTAGCGGGTAACGCAATTGCAATTAATTTTGCACTGGCAGGTTTTCTCAAGATAAGGCATTCAATGTTTCTTAAACCAGACTCTCTTTGGATATCTGGCTCATCAATAGGAGAGGTACTGGTGGTTTGTTGCTGCACATTTGGGCTACAGATTCAACAGCATGCTTCCTCTGGTTCATTGTTTAGTTGTGTGCACTCTAATACTGCCATCCACATTGGAACAACGCGAACACAAATGTTGACACCAAGATATGAACATAGTGAGGTCAGAAACACTGATTGTTGCACTGTATAACTATTTTATACAAGTTTTAGGTAATTGCTGTGTGGATCCTATTAAAAGCAATACGTTCTCCTAAAGAATCCCATATAGTGCATATGGTATTGTTATCTCTGCTTAAGGTCCCAATAGACTTTAGGTAATTGACAAAAAGCAGAAGTGTTGAGATCTGATGCCTGGTACAGCCTGGAGAGGCTAAGCATCTGAAGGATTAATGTGAACCTTCCATGCAAAACCAGGATTTAGTGTTATTGGAACGGCTGTTCTCTCTTAAATCTGCTATCAAAAAGCATGGTGGAGAATGCTTGTGGGTTTTTCGTTTCCTAAAGGTCAGGCATATGGTAACTGTTTCTCTTAAAGCTAGAACATAAGAGATGAAAGTGGAGGAGGAGGGAGTGCTAATGGGGGGGAGAGACTAAAAACCTGTTTCTGCTCATTCTCAGTTTAATATCGTGGTGATAAGATTGATCTCTAAAACACTACTAGAAATTAAGGGGTTTTCCCCTCCTCACCCAGTGCACTTCTTGGTTCCTCATCGGTCTTTGGGAACAAAATCAGCTCAGAGACCAGTGGAGTCCCCATTCAATGGTGCTGGGAGCAATAAAATGGATTCAGAAATGGGTAAAAAGAGAACAACCACCTCCCTTCCTCTCTCCAGAATAAATAGGAATAAAGTTTTTATTAAAGCCACAACTAAAAGTGGTTTTATGGTTGGTTGTTTTTAAATGAAAACTTACTCCCTATTGATTCTCCCCACCCCACACATGGCTAGAACAAAGTCCCACCAGGCATGTCCTGTTGTTAAGTATGCCCTCCTCCCAAACCCTCTGAAATCGCTTGCAAGGTGGCTTTATTTAAGAATGTTTTTGAAGTGAAAGGGGAGTGGGGTCAAGGTCTAGTAGTCTCTGACTAATGAGTCTCTCTCTTTTTAAAAACAAAAAACCTGGCCCCACTGTTCATTTCTCTCTTTCAGTTAGTTTTGTGGTAGCACACCTCCCTCCCCATCCACTGCAATTACTTGTGCTTCACCAGTAGGTGCAAGTTGAGATCAAGCAAGTAATTTTGCTGCTGTTTCTGTGCTGCTGATCTGGGCTGCAATGCTCCTTCATATCCAGGACTTTCCATGCAGAAATCAGACTGTAACTTTCCTCTATCCCAGCAGATGGAAAGGCAAGAGTTCAGAAAACTCTGAGGCTGGGAAGGTGGAAGAGCTTCACCGGCTAAAAAACTCTCCATCCTTTAATGTTCCTTCCAAGTTCTTGGTTAGTGGAAGGTGGAGTCTTCCAGGCTGGAGAACTTGTTGAGGATTAACCAAGCCCAGTACAAGAAGACATGTTCTATTGCCACTTGCTAGTTCCAGACTCTCCAGCCCCAGTTTTAGTTTGCATAGAACATCCTGTTTAATATAAAGTCCACCAAGTGGCAAGGAAGTGGAAAGCTATCACATGGTTTCCCCTTTTGGTTTCTCTTTGCCTTAGGATGCTGGGTAGAATCTTTTTTTGTTTGCTGCGCATAGGAACACACAACAATCTCATAAGGTCTGTGATGTCACCAAAACTTAAACGACTACTTTCTTATCTCTGTCAGTGGTTGCAACTCCCATGGAAGTCTCTGTACAAGTATAAATGATGGCTTGAAAGAAGATGCAAGTCAGTCAGAAAACAGGTGTAAGCCGTAAAGAGGTAAAACTTGCATTGGATTGGCATCCAGGGTCTGTGCAAAAGGTGTAACATACACACCAAGGGGGCAGAAGGCAGGAGATACAAAAAAGAAATAGCGAAGGCTATGTCTACACTACAGCCGAGTTTGATTCACCGACGGTCGATTTAGTTGGTCTAGTGAAGACCCGCCAAATCGACAGAAGATCGCTCTGCAGTCGACCCCTGTACTCTACCCCTGACAAGGAGAGTAAGGTAAGTCAACGGGAGAGTTTCACCCATCGATCCCCTGCAGTGTAGACCCCGCATTAATTTGACCTAAGGTACGTTGAATTAATGCATAGCATAGGTCGACTTACCGCAGTAGTGTAGACATAGCCTGAGAGTATAAGAGCTGTGTTTTCTCTGCCTTACACCAGCACTTACATAACTACTGAATTTGTCTCCTGATCTCTTCTACACTTCTGTTTGTACAGGCCTGGTGACATCCAGGTTAGGAAAATAGTTGGTGTTGGTGTATGGTTTCGGTGGCAATTTAAAAGGGTCTGGGGCTCCAGCCACTGCTTTGGTAGCAGCAGCCAGGAGCCCTGGGCCCTTTTAAATCGATGGCCTCAGGGCAGCTGCCCCTTTTGTGCCACGCCACCGCACTCTTTTTCCCCACCCCCACCCCCACCCCGGTCAGTGACCGGGGGGGAATGGGGTTACTGGTATGCTGTACCGGCCTACTTTTCACCCCAGACTATTACTGTTGGCTTTCTTGTGCTCCGCCAATGCTGTTGTTCAGACTGTGGCTGCTCCCTGTATGTGTGGTCATACTGCTCTTCTGCTTCCCTCCCCTAAATGCATCAATACTGAAGGTGCCATTAGAACAGTGCCTTTGATACTGGTCATCCTGGTTCAGTGTTGGATAAAATGTTAACAATAACTATTATATGGTATGTCTTATGGCGTTTATCTGAAAAGGAGTCAGGAGGGGTGGAGATTGAAGGCACAAATTCAGACCTTGCTGCAGAAGTATTGCAGCCATTTGGAGTCCAGATGAGGCTAATGGCAGAGATCCATGAGAATCCCCATCCCCAAACAAGAAGCTGGTCCTGGTAGGTGAGTGAAGTGAAATGAGGCCCTGCTGTGCAGCTCCACAGTCCTGGTTGTCCCTGCAGTCTCACAAGAACATCAGCATTTGAGCATCTCTGGCAAATAAAAACGAGCAGATGAAGCTCTCTAATTGGAGAGTGTGACAGTTGCAAGCATGAACCCTAAACCTTAGACAGATGTTGCTTGTACAGCAAACTGCTCCATTGGAGGTGGCTGGCTGGTGGTGAGGAGGGAGATAATGCTAACCAAGCATAACTGAAGACATCTGAAGCAGAGTTGGTCTACGCGACCGCGATAAATCAATCTAAGTTACGCAACTTCAGTTATGTGAATAATGTTACTGAAGTCGATGTAATTAGATCCACTTACCGTGGTGGCCATGCTGCACTGTCATCGATTTCCCTTACGCTTTTCAGGGAGGTAAAGTACACAGATCGATTTAGCGTGTCTTCACCAGACCTGCTAAATTGACACTCACTGTATCGATTGCTATAGTGCAGATCGACTGGTAAGCATAGACATGCCCAACAATATGCCAGAGAACATCAGGCAAGCAAAGGGGAATAAAAACAGATATTAAAGGCCCATTTTCCAAGAACTGATCAACATAAACAAGCATAGTAAATGCTTTTTATTTTGATCAGCTTGCTTCTGTGAAAATAGAAGATTGAGATTGAACCATTTTTGGCTCTCTTGATAACTAACTGGCTGAGAATTCCTGATAATTTCACCTCTCAACTGCCCTTTTTTGAAGAACATTCCATTCATACACTCAAATACGCCAGATGTGTACCCCAGTTCTTAGTCTACTGCAGTGAGCTTCTGGCTTCTGTGTAGCTTGAAACATGGAGCTGAGATTCTAGAACACTGTGCTGGATCGCCTTCTGGTGTCCCTAGCAGACACAGAACCTACCATTCTTACTGGCTGTCGCAGTTAGAGGCCAAAAAGTGAGCAATCTGGTGGCTCACAGGACACTAAATCAGCTTTAATAGCATGTGTACTTTGGAGTTCATAGGTTAATTTTCCATTGTCCTAGAAAGGCATGTCTGACTAACCTACTGCTTGAGCTGGTCCAAAACATTTTTCCATAATAGTTTTTGGCTGATAGCAGACACCTCACTCAAAAAATTGCTTTTAATCAAAAACTTAATCTTCTGTCAAAACAGTTTTGACCCACCCCCCCCTCCCGGCCCACACATACGCACACACACCCACCCCACCACCACTACCAGTCCTATGTTCCACCCAGTCAGTGGGCTAGGCTGGTTGCTGGGGAGAGGACCACTCTGCTGTAGCTACTGGAGCCTAGCAGTGCAATAGCCCTAGTGGCTGATGTACTGCCTGTCTCTGCAAGAGGAAAATGATCCACTGATCTGGCTAACTGCAGATCCACCAGCCCTGCCCCCAGAGCTCCCTGGACATTGTGTTGCAAGAAGTCCTGGTAGACCAGAGCCCCTGCATACAAGGGATATTCCACAGCAGAAACATACTAGTTCCACTGGTTCAGGGCCTCTGCACCCAAGCAGGTGAGGGGAAGTCTCTCTCCTTGGGAGGTGTGAAATATTTTACAAGCCTCCATTCTGTGCCAGAAATATAACCAGTTGAGATTGTCTGTGCTGCTCATGTGGGGCTGGAGTAATTCTGCATCAAATAAATAGTAGGATCTGTGCTTGAAGAGAAATATAGCTCCTCTCAGGCACCCCTGAATTGCATGGGTTTGGTTGTTCTAGTTGTGCTAACTGTTGTGTGCAGGCCTTGTGTGAATCTTGGGTTATCGTTAAACTCACCTGTTACATCTCTGTGACAAATATGAAAGCCTCTTAATTTATAGTGACGTGCTTCAGCCTTTGGCTATGAAGGTGATGGAGGAGAGGTGAAATAGCTGGTTAGTACTCCTCTAACTATTAACAAGGCATGCACTTTATTTTTTAGATTGCATGGCAGGGTTTTGTTTTGTCTTTTCGAGTGGGTTGTATCTTGTTTCCAAACTTGAAGAGACATGTTTTAGGCCAAGTGAGTGTTGGTCTACTGAAATATCTTCCACTGTATCTTTGCAGTAAGATATTTTGACTTAATTCTATTTAAACAAGCTTAGGCTAGAAGATGTTTTTGCAAACCTGTATTGATCTTGCAGGATTAAATCTGTAACCGAGCATGAAATGAGTGTGCTCTTGCCTATAGAAAATAAGATAACGAGGATTCGCAGGTTGGTGTAGATAAAGCTGTTCTCAGTACGCATGACACACTGATGTCCTGTAATTTAGTAGATCCACATCCATTCGCTGTTCTTCATTACTGTCAGGAGTAAGGTGGGGTGGCTTTTTTTTTTTTTCAGATGAGTTGCACAACTTGCATCTTTGTTAGACTTACAGAAAACTGTTCCACTGGTTAAAGGGTGCTGGTTTCCACTGGACACTATTTGTTTTCTTGGTCATAGCACAGAATCTTTCAAGTTATCTTAGAAAATGGATGCTTTAGAGGAGTGTGACATAAACTTGAGTGAGATGAGGAGTTAGACTTAAAGGGGCAATGGCTCAGATGGAAGGGGAGCAAGAAAAATTCTGCATAGCTGGCACAGCATAAGTGAGTGGTGCTTTGGCCATCACTTCTCCTCTCCCCTCCTCCAGGCCGTGTCCTCATCTCCTTCTCCCACTCTCTGCTTTGTACCTTCATGTGGGCTGCCCCTTACATGGTGATCAGTCTCCCTCTTCTCATCTACCAAGCCCCTATTTTTGTCATTCTTCAGTTGTTCTCTTTAACACATTTTCTTCCAGGAATCATTCCCATTATGGTATGCCTTTTGCTCATGTAAATTAGGGTACTACACAAATGACCAAAAACTAGAAATTGTCAAGAAAGGGAGTGTAAAGTGGTTGAGATGGGAGGAGCAGCGGTAATGGACAATAAGTGTATATGGAGTAAGATTGAAGAGTCCACAAATTATTTTGAAGTCTGTAAAGGTAGAAGCAGTATGGTCTCATTTCCTGGTGCATGGATGTAGTCTGGCTGTGGCATTGTGGATCCACTAGAAAAGGCATCTCATATCTCCTGCTGTAGTGTAGCTGTCACTTCAAATGGGAAGTTACAGAAGCTTGCTACCCAGACTAAGTATCTTATTTTTTTGTACATTAAAGGAGCTTTATGAAATGCTATTTTTGTACACTCTGGATTATCTACAGTCCTCTGTTACATCAAAAAAATCTGTCTGCTTTGTGCCTTGCTGTGTGAGTAGTAAATTACCACCTTGATGTTCGCTGTCCAAAAATGGAGGAATATTCATCTCTCTAGGGATTGTCTAGACCTTGTGCTTTCTCCAAGAAGGGAAATAACTTCCCAGTGGTTATTTCAAGCTGCACTTGCCAAGGCTTAATTCAAACTCTGACATCAAAAGCTTAAAAAGCCTTTTCCTTGCAGAACTGGAAGGGGTAGTTAGCTCCAAACCTTCTTTGAGAGTGAAACTTTTTATTTGAGAGGAGATGGGAAACCTATCTTTTTAAGACTTCCTAGGCTGTGACAGCAGGGAGCATTACAGATCTGAGGTACTCTCCCTCTAGAGGCAGGTTTTAGTGTGGGGTAGTGCAGGCTTTTTTCGCATCCTCGAGCATTGCTCATGGCCTGATGGTGAGGTCTGAAGAAACCACTTGGCACCCTAACTTCAGAGTGAGTGAGCCTGTTGCTCTGTATCTAGGTAGCTGGTGACTTTTGTGGGCATAGGATTATACTCTGTGGGAAGATCATTATGAAGCCTGCTCAGGCCAGTTACCATATAAAGTCACTTCATGGAAGACATTGGCCTGAGCCGAGTAACAGCTCTGCTCCAAACACCCCTGAATTAGTAGAATTTCAGATGAGATCTGAATTCTGTGGCTCAGACACAGTCTAATGAGACTCCAAGGGCTCCCTTGGTATGTGCTGGGGATGCAGTTAGTAGGGAGATGATAAAAACCAGGTTCTGACATTGGGAACTCTAATACAAGCAAAATGCAGGATTCACTCTTTCTTAGTGAAAAGTAGATAAATCTCTAAAACACTGGTAGTAAATTGCTCAGCAACTTGGCAGCAGATCTGACTTGACATTAAAACTCAAGTCTGCAAACCAGAACCTCAGCTGGTGTAAATCAGTGAAGTTCAATTGGCTCCAGTGGGGCTCTGGTGACTTTCACTAGCTGAGAATGTGGCCCTGTAACTGCAGTCAGACCAGAGAGATGATATATGTCAGAAATGAAAGCTAGATCCGCAAGTGTCTTGCTGGGCACCACAAACCGTAAAGAAAGTACTAACATATGTTACTGTGACAAGAGTCCTTTTTTTTTTTTTTTTTTTTTTTTCACAAATGGATAACATTTCAACTTCCCAGCAACCAAAACACCATGTAAGAGCTGTTGGCTGGTGAGAATGCTGAGTTAAAGATGAAAGGGAAGGTTTTCAGTCTTCTAGGAAATGGGATTTTCAGTGCCAGCAAAGTTGGGGTGGACAGAAGGATGTGTCTGCCTGCCTGCACTGTGGGGGAAGAGGCAGTTGGTGGAGAATGGCTATCTGAAACTAGAGTGGCTGGAGGATGTTAGCAGAGTCTATACCAAGAAAGTATCAGAGGGGTAACCGTGTTGGTCTGGATCTGTAAAAGCAGCAGAGAGTCCTGTGGCACCTTATAGACTAACAGACGTATTGGAGCATGAGCTTTCGTGGGTGAATACCCACTTCGTCGGATGCATGCACAAAAGCTCATGCTCCAATATGTCTGTTAGTCTATAAGGTGCCACAGGACTCTTTGCTGCTTATACCAAGAAAGGGAATTTTCTCTCTAGCTTATGCTTGTAGTTTAGTATCAAGGCATGTGACCCAACCAGTCCTCCTCTGTGCTGGTCTGGCTTCTCAACCCTGGATGCTGAGTACTTGGGTCCAGTACTAGATGCGTTTTGTAAAAAGATTGTAAAGGGGAAAGTAGCAAAGGCTAGAGCCAAAGTAAGATAGCAAAGCTAAGAAAAGGCCACGACTTAAGCCCCTCTTGATCGGTACAGAGAACCGGGCAACCAGCACAAAAAGAGAGATCCAGCGAGCCGAGGTCTGCATGATTGGAGATGATCCTTCACAGGCCTGTCTGGAGGAATAATGGTTGTTTTTTGAGTGCTGTGATGTTTTGACTTCAGCTCTTTTCTTGGGGTATGTCTACACTAGAAATGCTAGTGGCACAGACTCAGCTGTGCAACTGTCACTGTAGTGTAGACATTTACTGCAGCAAAGGAAGGGGTTCTTCCCAAGAATTCTTGTGTGTTTGGGCTTTTGACACTGTTATGTAGTGGAGCCCAATTTGAGGATCATTCAGGCTTTCCTGACCTACTTTTTTTAACCATTCCAATCTGAGGGAAAAGTTCTTTGTGTTGAAAAACAACCACTAATCTTAGTGGCATCAACCAATGTTGTGCTCCCTCTACTGGCTCTGCAGCAGCAGTGTAGCTTTTGTCTTGTTCCACACGCTATCTTACCTCAGCTCTGCTGGCATCAGTCAATGATATTGATGCAGAAACATAAAGGTGTTTTGTCATGACAAAGTGGCTAGAGAAGTTCTTAATCAAAAGAGCCATTTGTTTACTTGACCCCTCCTCAGAACTGCAGGAGAAAATCCCTGTTAGCCAAATGAAAACAGACCATGTAAAAGGGGAGCGAGGGAACTTTTTCCCAAGCTTTTAGGAGGGATGAAAAACAATGTCTTTCAGATGAATAATGAGGATTTTTTTTAGATATGCCTTTTAACAGACTAAACTAGCATCACAGCCAAATTAAAGTATAGCTCTCTTAAAAGCTAAGTCTCTTCCCCCCGCCCCCAACCAAACTGATAACTAGTTTGTGAAACAATAGAGGAATAGTATTTAGTGGACAAAAGCCTGCAGCACAAAATATTCTGCCTTTTTTCAGTATGTTTCACTGATCCACTCGGTGACAGACTTCTGGAACCTCTCTGTTGTCCTTTCTGTCTGCAGAGGATATGATTTAAAATGATATAGGACTTTTGTCATAATTACAGGGTGAGCTGCTCTGCTATCTGCTCTCTGGATCTGTCCAAATGCACCTCCCTAGGTGACAAACCCCAAACTTTGACCTCCTTGAGGTGACATCCTGCAATTCTTCCACTTGTAAACCAGTCTCTGGGTTACGGACCCCTTTTGTACTAACTGTGATCACGTCAACAAGCCCAGTTTAGGTTCAATACTTGTAGTTTTGTCCCTCAGGGAGCTGTGACCCAGTGATACAGACAGTGAGCATGCAGCCCTTCCTAAACAAGATATTGTTTATTAGCAGTAGGACCACTGATGTAAGAGATGTAAGAGAACAAAGATTTAAGAAAAACACAAGTGTTTATTTGTAGGCATAGATATCTACCTAGAGCTTACCATCCCCCTGATGTTAGCCAGGTAGCTCAGCTTCTTCAAAATGTCTGTTTCAGCCTGTTCCACTGATAACTGTGCCTCCTCACCTAACAGGAAGTTTTTAGTTGTTCAGGGTCTTTTGGATTTTAGGACCCCAACCCTAGCAGAATAAGGGCTGGTCTACACTGGGAACATATATCGGCATCTGAAAAACCCACTTTCCGGAGAGTCATAGCTATTCCAACCTAACCTCCAGTGTAGACAACGCTAGGTTGACTGAAGAATTTTTCCATCAGCCTGACTACCACCTCTCAGGGAGGTAGATTAACCACACTGGCAGGAGAACCCCTCCTGTCTGCATAGGTATTGTCTACGCTGAAGTGCTGATGTAGTGGTTTAAATGAAGATATACCATAAGCACTGTCTACATAGGACCTTAGGTCTGCTTAACTGTGCTGCTTAGGGGATGTAGATTTTTCACACTCCTGACCCACATAATTAAACTGACCTAATTTTCTAGTGTAAACCAGGCCTAAATCTTTAAACTTCGAAGCCATGGCAGGTCGTCCCTACGCAATTAATAGCCTAGCAATTGTTTTCTGTACAACCCATGAGGGTATCTTATTGCTAATCACAGTTTTGTTTCCTTTTTTTCTTAACAGCCCCTTTTGACTTAGCTCCATGTAGTTAGCCAATAACCTCCCTTACAGCAGTCAGACAAACATGGATCATATATAGACATCATACATTAATGCAGAGCAGCACTACGTCCTCCACCCACTGAACTCTAGTCAGGACTTCAGGTTAAGGAAGCCTATATTACATAAGGACTGCAGGACCAGACCTTTGGAATTCTTTAAGTTATTGAGTTAAGACAAGCACACTAAATATCTTACCATGTTACCACCTTTCAGGATTTGTATTCTAGAGTGACAGTAGCTGCTTATACCTATTTACAACCTTATCTACAATATATAAGGCTGACCCTAACTCGCTAACTTCCCATTATCGGCCAGACTTTCAAACTGCTTCCACCCCTAGCTTTCCCTGAAAGAAACCGATCTTTCTTAGACCTGTGCATTCTGCTTCTTATCCCACGATGATTTTCTGGGAAGATTGGTGACAATGGGACAAGGAATTTTAAATTGATGGTGTTGTGAAATGTACCTGGCTTCACTGGAGAGCTTTTCTAATTTAGGGGGACTTGTGTATCCAAAATGGCTTGGCCCGGAAATGCCACACTCTCTTGTTCTTGCTGGCTGTGCTGAGGAGAAAGCCCTTGCAGTACTGGTTGCAGGTATTAGTGGTGAAATTACATAATAAAAGGAGTTTGTGCTATCCCATGCTAAGATAGCCAGGGAAAGGGTTAGCTACAGCCTCATTGAAGCAGAGCTGTCAAAGACGCCGGAGAAATGCTTGAGGGAACAGCCCTGTGAATGGTGTGTGACTCAGCACCACTGCCTCACTGATCCACTGGATCTTTGTCCTTCGTAGCTTTTCATTAGAAGACAAAGAAGGATCCATTGCTGGAGCCACAGTCGCCAGCACTGGTTGATGAGGCAGGCTCAGGCTAGTGACTTAAGTCTTAAAGGAAGTAACTACTCTGGGACTGCTGCTTCAGCTGCTCTGCTCTCCATCCCAGTTTACACCTGACTGAGCAGGTGTGTGCAGGCGGGGCTCACCATAAAACCATCATCCTAACTAGAAAAAGATATAGGAGGAGCAAGTTCTCCCTTTAGGCTGCTTCTTGGCTTCATTGCTTGTCATGCTGGGATCAGGCAGGGGCCTGCCAGGGCTTGGGTTGCTGCTGTGCCACAGGAGGCCAGAGAAGCCAGCTGAAAGCTTGGCATAAATTCAGCCAAAAATTAAAGCTCAGTTGCAACAGAAATCTTTTTTTTTTCTTTTTTTTTTTTTAGGGTGTTTTAGTTCTTGGAGTGCCCACACCCTATGGGTGTTCGCTGTGGGTGCATATGCACTCCAGGCACCCACAGCAAAATTCTTCAATAGCAGTGTTGGTTGGTCCGTGCCCAGCTGCTGTCTCATGTAGCAAACCAAGGGCATAAATGGTGGTGTGGACCAACCGCCTCTTCAGTTCCTCTTCTACCACTCAGGCTCTGGGACAGGATTTTTCTGTTCTCCTGTATTCATATTTTCTTACTTCACTCGATGTTTACCTGTAAATAATTGTCAATGGTTATTTCATTCTTACTTTTAGATAGTTAATTAGCTTAAGTCCAGTTTGTGGATTTCAGGGGATTTTCTGGCACTTTATGCCCAAGATTCCGGCTTTCAAACCATGCCTTTCCTCGCCTGCCCCCGGGTTTTCCAAGTGAGTGACCCTCATGACACCTGCCTCTACTGGTTAGCGGTGTCACACATTTAATCTAAGTGAGGGATTTGCTGTTTTTCCCCCTCACACCAGGGAAGCTTGGGAGTTCCGGCTCTGCCAACACCTTATGGAACTAGCCATGAGACTGAGCTCAGATGAAGGCCCTCCCATTCCCTAATTCATTGGCCTGAATCACTGAAAAGTGCTACTCCAGTAAACTGAACACACAGTGAGAGTAAGGAGGAGGCACAAGAGGGCTGGGAAATCTGCTCCTAAATGCTCAAACAAGTGAGCAGCTTTGCCTCTTCCCTCAGATTAAAGTGAGACTCCATAGTCTGGACAGGGTTCATGTGGAGCTCATGGGGAGATCAAGCAAGCATTGATGGTAGCAGGAGTTTCTGTTGCTCTGAAACAGTCCTGAGTGGCACAAAGATAGTAAGGCGCACACGTCCTCTATGCCGGCAGTATCACACCACGTGCCTAAGCCTCCACTGTCGATTCTGACACAGACTCCAGGCAGCTCTCCCACAGAGAGTATGCCTGGCTCTTGGTTGGTCCCACCAAGAAATGTGCACAGCAATGACCATCTTACTAGACCTGAGCCAGGCTTTGGCGCTTCAAGTAAATCTGGGGAAGACCACCTTAACACCTACACGGACTATAGAGTTTAATGGAGCAGTTCTGGGCCCAAACCTGACCAGAGCATACTTACCACTGGACAGGTTTCTAGCCTTCAGGGACCACTATGCCCAAATCCACTTAAGACACAGTTCATTTCTGCCTGCTGCTGTTGGGACACGTGGAATCCTTAAAGAAGAAAGTCTCCTTCCCACTTAAATTTGAGCATCTCTCACATGGTGGGAAAAGGTGTGTGTGTGTGTGTGTGGGCATCTCATTCCCAGCCCCCAAAAACCCACTCACTACCCATGCATCTCTCTTAGGTTGGAGAGCACCCCTGGATGAACACATAGCATAAGGCTCATGGACTCCGCATGTGTCCCCATATCAATCTGGTTGTCTCTCCTATGGGCTGTCCAAGGCATGCAGACACTTCTACCCATCATTCAATACACTCATGTCCAGATCAGACACCATGACCACTGTTGATTATGTAAATAAGTAGGAAGGAGCAAGGTCTAGACCACTATGCAGGGAAGTGGTATGCATCCACTACAATATCACCTGCTCTGCAGTACATCTTCACTGAGTCATGAATTTCCTGGCAGACGGGCTTAGCAGGCGTTCAAGAGGACCATGATGGGAGCGCCACTCTTTGGTGGTCCAACAAATTTTATGACTATGGCGGTACCTGTCCTGGAACCTCTTTGCCATGCAAAACCCCCAAGAAATGCTGAGCTTTTTGCTCTCGCAATGGCCAGGGTCCAGACTCCAGAGGAGATGCTTTCCTGCTTCCATGATGAGAACTGTTAAGTACGCCTTCCCTCCCATTTCCCTTGGACCTCACATTCCCCAGGATATACAGAGCAACAGTAATTCTAATAATACCAAGGTGACCTTGTCAGTTCTGGTTGTACCTCTGGCGCAAGGACACCAAAATGGCAGCTGCCATAATTGGTGAAGAAGTGAGTGGGGATGACTGTGTGAAAGCTAGCAACTCCAGACTTCCACCAATCAGTTGGAGTGGGGAAGTCCACCATGGGGGTTGCAGTGATGCAAGTGTGCAGAGCCATTAATCGCCTCCTGCTATAAAGGACTGTGACTGGGCAATGCACATGAAATAGTAGATGGCTTTTAGCAATGGGATTCCCTAACTGGTGGGGCAGTAGATGGCACGGATATTGCCTTTTGGCCCCAGACCACCTTGCGACAGAGTAAATCAACAGAAAAAGCTATTTTTTCAATGGTATTGCAAGCACTGGGATACTGGGGTTGTTTCACCGACATCAGTGCAGGTGGTCAAGGAAAATGCCAACAGTGATCTTTGGAGACCCACCCTACCAATATCTCCTTTGGGTCATGAAGCCTTACACCAGCAACCTTGACTGCAACAAGGAGCGCTTCAACATGCTCAGCAGGTGCAGAATGACTGTTGAATGTGCCTTTTACTGCTTAAAGGGTCGCTGGTGCTATCTTTTTGTCAGGTTAGATCTCAGTGAGGAAAATATTTCCATGGTCAAAGTAGCCTGCAGTTCTCTGCATAACATTTGTGAAACTAAGGGGGAGATGTTTCTGCAAGGGTGGAGTGTTGAGGTGGATCCAGGTGTCTGCTGCTTTTGAGCAGCCAGATACCAGGGCTGTTAGAGGGGCTCAGTAGGGAGCTATTTGAATCAGGGAGACTTTAAAGGAGTATCTTGACAATGAGCCACAGTAATGTGGGTTTCTGTAATGCATTAAGCCAGGCATTCTTTTCTTGCATTGTAGTATGAACTTTGTAATGATTACTGTGTGTGCACTAATTTTACAATACAAATGCACCGATTACCATTGTCTATGAATTTCACCAGCAACCACCGTATGAAGGAGACAAAGATTCATTCTCTTTCCATAAGTACACTGTTATTAAACGCAGATGCAAACATTTCTATGTGTCTTCAAAACACACAAATCAAGAGCACATTGGCCAATGAGGCTCTCAGAGCTCGGGGTATGTCCAGCTGCCGTATTGAAACGCATCCCTCAGGGTGGAGTGCATGGTGTACTGCGATGGCCCGGCAACATGCAAGGAATGTGGACGGGGGTGGGTAGGGAGGGCATGGAAGGGGGCATGGAAGCCATTATGGGCTGCAGGGAGAGACGAGCACAGATGGGTTCTGCTTGAAGTTCAGACGGAGATTTCAGCATGTTTGTCTGATCCTATATCCTATATATATAACGGGCTCCTGACTATCCATTCGCAGTTTCTCATTGATAGCCTCTCTCCATGCTCTCTGCTCGCAATCTGAAGCAAAAGCGAGTTGCAGCATGTCCCAGAACATGTCTTCCTTACTCCTCTTGTTTCGTCTCCTTGTCAGCTGGTGTGCAGGAGGAGACCCTCAAGGGCACATCTACATATGCTAAAGAAACAATAGAGGCACTATTGTGAATGTACTTGCAGCCTTGATCCAAACAAGTTAGAAATACTGTACTACTTTCTCACCTTCCATTGGCAAGCATGCAACATGGCAAGAGCCTAAGCATGGTGAGTTTTGCCCAAGGGGAAAGGGGGCAAGATGGGACAAGAGGGGGTGGGGTTTCAGAAGGGTATCACTACATGTGCTTAGGGCCACTGTTCTGAATATTGGCACCATTTTCCACAGGCAGGGGTGATACCTCCTGCATGCATGTTGCTGCAGACGAGGTCCATATGCTGCTCGCCTATGGGTTCCTATAGTGCCCGTGGAAATAATTGCTGATTGGTACGGAAAAGTTTCCTACCGTGGGGAAGGAACAAGGCAGCCCTCCCAAGAAACCTGCAGCAGAGGATAGCAGAGTGCCTCCTGGAAAGTTTCTTAGAGATCTCTGTGGATGATTCCCAGGACATCTCGGTGAGCATAAACAAACTTTTCCGCAGGGCCCCCTCTGCATAGCTGCACAGGGGAATGAGAAGCAGATACAAACTGTGCCTGTGTTGGTTATTTCCATCCCTCTTCTACCCTGATTTTAAAAATGCAGGGCACTACCTCATGTCTCTCTGCACCATCGAAGCACAATGAGTACTTACCAGACCTTTCCTCTCCTGCATAAAGCGCACCAGAGCCGGAGTGCTAGGACTAGCTAGACCCCTCCAGAGGTCCTGGTGTGCCATGGCACCAGAGATCCCTGTTGTCTGTCCCCCATGCTCCTCCAACTCCACTTCCTTGTCCACCACATCATCCTCAGGGTTCACTTAACTAGCTGTTGTCTCCAGCCTCCTCTCCTCCTGAAGTGTCCATGGGGCTCTTGGTAGAGGTGGGGTTGCCATGGAGGGTGGCATGCAGCTCCTTGTAGAAGTGGCGTGCCTTTGGCAATGCACCAGAACAACTATTGGCCTCTCTTGCCTTCTGTTACACCTGCCTCGGCTCCTTGATCTTTGCACGGCTCTGCTATATGTCCCTATCGTACACTTTGTCCTCCGTTCCATGAGCAATCTGCCCGTAGGTATCAAACTTCCTATGGCTGCAATGAAGCTGTGACCTCTCCCCACAGTCCCAGCAGATCTGCCACCTCCAGTGTACTCCAGGCAAGAGCACGTTTGTGGCAGGGAGCTGGCATAGTCAGCTGGGCAGTTGCTATGTGAGCTCTCCACACGGAGCAAATAGGAAGAGGAATTTCAAAAATTCCTGGGGCTTTAAGAGGGAAGGGTGCATGCCTGTGTACCTGGCTGCAGGGCAGTGAAGTTCAAACTGGTGACCAGAATGGTAACGATGGGCGTTGTGGGACACCACCTGGAGGCTACTTTGGGTGACATAAGCAACTCAGTGTCTACACTGACAATGCGTCTCTCTAACTTCATCACAGAATGCTTGATGCCTCTCAACAAGGTGGTTTTATTATATTAGGTGGAGCAGGAGGGTTAAATTGGCAGGAGGAGCATTGCAGTGTGTTCACCTCCACAGTTAAGTCAACATAAGCAGTCTTATGTAGACTTAATTTTGTAGACAAGCCCTTAGTTCCACAGGGGAATTGGGTTTTTTTGTACATGTTTATAACATAGTCCCCCATTTGCTATGGCTTTTCTTGGCCACTCTTCCACCTTGTGTTGTTGTTAGCAGGCTTCAAATTGTTGTTGAAGGTGCAGCTGGTGCTGCATTGTTACCAATGATAATTCAAAACCTTTACCTCTCATCCTGCCAGTACATACAATGGAGTGGAGCATCACAGAGTGAATGGCGGGTTGCCAGAATGCAAGGATGGGTTTTTGGGTGGAGCTGGCTTAGTAAAGGCAAGGTGTAAGATCACAGTGTTGAGAAACTGACTCCATGTGCCAAAATGCTCAATTTAGGCATGTCCTATTACCATGTTGGATGTGTTTGACTTAGATTTTGTGTTTGGATGAAAAGGCCTCCAATAGTTAGCCAAAATGAGTCTTTAATGTTTTGCCTATATGTGTTTTGCCCTCTACTTGGGATCACCTCTTTGTGATCAAGCATGTTAAGAATCTCCAAAGAGTGGAGTGACTGCTGTGGCTTAGCCGATTGGCCTTGTTGTTTTGTTTAAACTTAGTCTCCAGCTCGTACTCTTTCTCTACTATCTTTGCACCAGTAGCTGGTTATTGACTGAGTATTCCCAGAGTTCTGTTTAAACCCTGTCTAAGGTTGTGGAGGCAAGTCATGTATAAAGCCATATAATATTAAGGTCATTCATTTCTGAGTGGCAACATAGGACTTTGCCAGTTCTTTTGTCACAGGTGGCTGGTGATAATATTCTGCACTAGGCTCAGTGAAATGGTCAGGCCCCACTCACCAGTGTGTAATGGGGTGGGGAAGGGGCGCGGGGTTGCTGTCTCCTCTATCCCAGCCTGGTTTGGAGGGGAGGTGCCAGGGGAGGAGGAGTTTGAGTGTGAGACTGCCCTGCACTCTCCCACAGCAGTGGTTCCTGTTTGGCAGGCCTAGGCCCCACTCCAGCTCGTTGGCTCTTGCCACTCACAGATTTGCTGTGGCAAGCTCCTCCGAATTGGGGGAGGGTAGGGGAGATGCGCTAGTGGTCTGACTACCCCAAGAAAACAAGGAGGAGGAGAGAAGGGTGGAAAGGGGCATACCCTCACATAACGCTCCAGAATGAAGATTGGATGCTAATACCAAGGCTATAGGGGTGAGAGGTCCTGTGGGGAAGTCCCTGGGGGAGACACAGGGGATGGGAGCAACTGAAGAAGTGGAAAGGAAGACGGTGCAGCCAGGAATTGGAGCCATTTGTGCTAATCTGTAGGGTAGATGGACTTAGGGTGCTGGAGCAGTGGAAAGGGGTGAAGGGGCAGGTTGGGGGAAGGGAAGTGGGGTTTGGGGATGGTGAGGAGTAGGGGAGGTTTTAAGAGGGGGTTAATTGGGGAATCAGGCTTGAGGAGTAGGGATGTGGGGCTCTGGGGAGTGGGAGAAGGGTTTGGAGGTTGGTATGGTCATGTTTTGTGGGATGTTTTTGGCAGGATGTGACAGGAAGTGAATTTATTTGGGAAGATGCAGGTTGGTGTGCTGGAGAGGTGGAATGGGTGGGGAGCTGTGGCATAAATTTTTGTGGGGGGCTGGGTTATGTATTTGGGGATGAAGTAACAGGAGATTGGATTTGTTTTAGTGGGAGGTGGATGAGGTGGGGCTCTGGAAGGAATGGGTTGGGGGCTATGGCAAAGGGATAGGCTGGGAGAGGTTGGTTGAGGGGCTGGGAGCTGTATTGCGGTGCCAGTGGCTGCAGCTGGATGTCTGACTCCCTCCTCTTCTCTCCAGTCCTTTCCTCCCTCTGGTCACACTTGCTGCCTCCCTCAGAGGCACTGGGGAGGGACTGACTTGCTGCTGCCGCACCAGGGATGGGGCTAGCTTACGGGGCGCTGGCCACACTCAAGACGGATTATGCCCACTGTACAGGGCCCTGTTGCCTTACTCCAGGGACTAAGTAGATCACCCTTTGTTTGATGGAACTAAGGGAAATCCACATGAAAAATAATGGACAACATTTGATTTTAATGGGAAACACCATTTCTCTCAGCATAGCATGTATTTTTCTCTTAAGTGTACATTTCTGCTGCCTTCGGGTATACAATGCAATTATCATAATCTAATGTTTAAAATGGTACTTCTGTCAGGTTTAATACAGTTCAATACATCTTAAAATAAGGGATGGGTGGTCACCTAAATCTGTGAAATAAGGGGCTGTCCCTTGGAATACCAGTCACCCTGTTTGTCCTGCCGGCCCTGATACCCCCAGAGGCAGAGCTTTGCCTGCTATGCACGAGGGCAGTGGGGTGGTTCAGATCTGGGAGGGGCTGAGTGGCTCTAGCCCTAGCACCCATGCCTTCTATAGTAATGTTTCAAGAAGGAGATCACCGCTCTTGCCTGCTTGGCAATCGTGGTAACTTACAGCTTACTGCTCCAGAGGTCACAATTGTTTTGTCTGAGGCACCTGTCAGAAAATGCTCCAGCCAAAAGCTCTGGGATCCAGTTAAAATGGTTTTGAAATAATAATTTATTGGCAATTCTACAGAAGGAATGTCATAAAATGAACTTTTATTGGAATACCGTGGAGAGCTTAACTAAACTGGCACCAAGTTTACTGACAGTGTTGAATTAGTACCTTCAGCATGGCTCCTCTTACTTGTCAGTGTCTAGTCTAGGTACCTGACCATGAGACCTTGTAAATATACAGGTGGGCCATGGGTTCCGGCAATTCAAATGTAAAGTCTAATAGCACGTGACATTATTACCTACCGGATCAAGATGACTATTTCCTTTTGTGGGAAATCCTCTTGTTAACAAGACACAAACACATTGATCTTCTAGTACCAGTTTAGGTGACTCATGTTTCTTCCTTCCTTAAATATGCCTGAATATTAAGTAATATTTTCTACCGATCCTATTCCTCTCACATTAATGGTCATTAGCGCATACTTTAATGATTCTTAACCAATTTTAGGCCGGTCTTTAACATATTTATTGGTGTAGGCATTTGATGTGTCAATCACTGTGGTATCCAGGTGCTACTTTTAGTTGGGAGGGGACTTCCAACTGAATTGCTGAGCTTAATAGTAAACAGGAATGATTTCCTCCCCCACCCCATCAACCCTACCCAACTAACAGCATGGTTTCCTCAGAGAGAAATTTATCTAGAGGAGAGATCAGGTCTCTGAGCAGCTCTGTATAATCCCTAGAACCAGAATCTGTTAACCATTTCTTGTATTGCTGGGACAGCTGTGATGGTGGTGCATGAATAGAACAGTAAATAGAAGCATTCAACTTCCAAGCTCCTTTAGACACATGGAAAGAAAAAACACGTGTCCAAGAAGAAACAGTTGATACAGTATAGATTTATTTTAGTAACTCAAAGGCCTTGCAGATAATTATAAGGGAAAAGGTCCTACTGCAGTCCTTTTAAATTAGCGCAAATTAATGGAGAAAGAGAGATAAGAAATGTTCCTTTCTTTACTCCTGTAGCACTGCCAGTATTCTACAATCTTCTACTGCTTTCGTAAATGTCATTCTTTAGCAGGACGGCTACCACTATGATTATGAAGTGTAAACACTGGTTCTGTAACCATTCCTCTGCATTGAGAATGACAGGGAGGATTTTTTGGCTCCCTGGAGAATAAAGCGTGTTTGTTAAGTGACCTGTATAGTGGGTGAGAAAGCCTAGTGTTGTACTTTGATCTATAAAGAGAGTCTGAGAGATTATTTGATCTATATATTGTGCTTGGATTGCTGCACTAGACACGTATGTCTCATTTACTTCAGATGACTTTATGGGCCACTGGAGACCTGGTGGAATTCAGATGTCACGCTATTAAGGAATCCAAACCTAACTGAAACAGTGATTTTTAGTCAGACTGTTTAATCCCCCAATTTGTTTCTACCACCTACTTAATTCAGTTCTATGACTGCTTGGGGAGAAAAGGGAGAAGTCTTTGTTAAGATTCATAAACTCTTCCACTTCAGTGGAGGGCTGAGAGAACTCCCAGTCCCCATCAGAGACCCCCAACAAATTCTCCAGCACAAGTAGGAAAGGCCAGCCCAGATATTCCTGATGTAAAAACAAACCTGGGGGTATGAGAGAGGAGTTTTTTAGAAGGGGAAGAGCATTGGGTCTCTTTTATACATCAAAGTAGTAAAAAGGGTACAAAATCCCTCTTGTCTTTGCATATCACCTTTAGGAAATCTGCTACAGGAGCTGCAGTTGTCATAGATGGGTTTTCTTTGTTAGAATGCCCAGGATTTGTGTTTATATTGCACTTTTATAATGAAGGATTCTGAAGAATTCACAAAACTGTACAAAAAATATTCAAATCCTCTCAGAATAACAGCAGCAAAGAATCCTGTGGCACCTTATAGACTAACAGACGTTTTGGAGCATGAGCTTTCGTGGGTGAATACCCACTTCCTCAGATGCATCTGAGGAAGTGGGTATTCACCCACGAAAGCTCATGCTCCAAAACGTCTGTTAGTCTATAAGGTGCCACAGGATTCTTTGCTGCTTTTACAGATCCAGACTAACACGGCTACCCTCTGATACTCAGAATAACAGATCCATCATAAATTAGCAGAGTGAAACTCAATCTAAGGACCACGTCTAATTAACAAGCCTTCTCTTAAATAACTGCTTTATAGTATTCTCATGGCTTCCAATATAACAGGAGTGACCAAATTTACGGACCCTCCGAGCCGCATACAATAATCTTCAGGAGTTCAAGAGCTGCAAGATACACACAACCTGCCCTGCGGGCTGGTACTTGATGAAGTGTAGGGCTTCTGCCCCAATGCCTCCCTGCTGGGCTAAAACCTCTCCTCTCCCCCCATTCTCACAGGGCAGAAGCCCCTAATCCCACCACTCTGCAGCGGAGCAGAAGCCCTGAGCGCCCACCCCCAGTCTTGTAGGTGGAGAACAGGGATGGGGGGAGGGTGACATGTATAGGAGGGCTCTGGGAGCCGCACACTAACTGTAAAAGAGCCACAGTTTGGCCACACCTGTAATATAATTTTGGACTTTCAGACTAACCCCACTATGCAACTGTTTTGGTTTTTGTGCTGGTCCCTTTTAACTCTTGGTTGTATTAGAGCTCCTTTAAACGGGAAACACATTTTAAGCTCAACTATTTCAGAGTTTTTTTTTCTAAGTGAAGTTTCTGCTAGTAGTTAAAATCTCCTTGTGTTTTGTACCTGCACAGCATCTTTCATCTGAGGATCTCAAAGATCTTCATAAAGATAAGAAGCTTTGCAGATGGGAAATTGAGGTACAGAGGATGAGAGACTTGCGCAAGGGTAAATAGTAAGCCTATCTCCATTGAGAATAGAACCCAAACTTTCTGACTCATAGTTCCTAGCTTTAGCTATTCTTGTACAATATGAATCTTCTTACCTGCCACCAGTTTACCCTGTTTTGCAAAGATTCTAAGGCCAGAAAGGACCATTGGGATCATCTAATCCAGGGGTTCTCAAACTTCATTGCACCATGACCCACTTCTGACAACAAAAATTACTTCACAACGCCGGGAGCCTGAGCCTGCCCAAGCCCCACTGCCCTGGGTACGGGGGCCAAAGCCCAATCCCCACTGCTGTTTGGTCCTTCCAGCCTAGAGCATAGGCTGAAGCTCAAGGGCTTCAGCTCCAGGCAGGGGGCCTGCAACCTGAGTCCTGCAGCCCAAGGCTGAAGCTCTCAGGCTTCAGCAGTGGGGCTCAGGCTTCAGCCCCGGGCCCCAGCAAGTCTTAAGACAGTCTAGGCACCTCCATTCAAAGGGGGTCGTGACCCACAGTTTAAGAACTGCTGATCTAGTCTGGTCTCCTGTATAACACAGACCATAGTACCTGCCCAAAATAGTTTCTAGAGCACATCTGTTAATTATTCAGTGTCCCATTTACTAGGATGTTCCCAGTAGCCCACTTTGATTTGCATTATATTCCGTAGATAAGAGCAACTGTTCCCAGAAAATGTCTCGGTTTACTTAGTTTGCCCTTGTATGAAGACAGTACTCGTTCCAAATCTGAATCCCACTATCACCGTCCGATATTGCTCAGCACATGAACAAGGCTCTACTGTCCCTCTCTGTATGGGGCCACTTTGGGCATGTCCTGTGTCAAGTCCCATAAATTTTCCCTTTTGGAGTAGTGTTCAATGGAGAGATTCTTTTGGTCAGCCCCTTTTGCGTGTTCCTCTAGTTGCCCAGTAACATGCCTGCCAGAGTAGACACATCAGTATCATTCTTAACACACGTCCAAGAGGAAGGATGTCTCAAGCCTAGGACCTGGGAGACCTG
Organism: Gopherus evgoodei; assembly: GCF_007399415.2. Taxonomy (NCBI): domain Eukaryota; kingdom Metazoa; phylum Chordata; order Testudines; family Testudinidae; genus Gopherus; species Gopherus evgoodei. Next base: position 189,219,044 of record NC_044323.1, read on the forward strand.
GTTTCATTTTCCAGCTCTGCCACAGACTTCATGTGTGAGCTTGGGCAATCCCTTAGCCCCTCTGTGCCTCAGTTCTCCATCTGTAGAAAGGGGATAATACTACTTCCCTACCTTATAGGGGTGTTGGGAGGATATTAAAGACTGTGCAGTGCTTTGAGATCTACTGATGAAAAGCACAATGTAAGAGCTAGCTATTAATATTATATTGCCATGTTTTCTGGATAACTTTAGAGTTGAGGGGTTGTTGAACTCGGACAAAGCTCTGCAGTAGTTATAAATTTGTTCCACTTAATACCTAGTATTTTCCTAAGGCATTTGCTTTCAAAGGCATTTAGATGTCTGTCCATCCAACTTCAGTGGATTTCCAGCATTCTAACCCACATATTAAGATGGAAATAACATTTGAGTTGAAGTTTCATAATCTGGTCTTTTAAGTTGTACATTTTCAATGAGCAAAACTTGTTTAAGCTGGTAAATGCAGCTGCCACTTTGCCTGTTCGTGATATTATTTTCTTCTAGACATCACCATTGGCTTGCACATTACTACCAAGGTATGTAAATTGACTCACTTGTTGTATTCATTTGCCTTCTGAAATAATGCCTCCAAAATAGCAGTCCTTATATTTTACCTCAATGGTAACGTTTGTGTCATCTGATGGTTATGATAGGAGTCTGTCCTTACTGGGAAGAGACATACCCATCTCCAGTAACTCTAGTCACCAGCCTGTGTGTGTTTTTTATATCAGATGGATTTGGCAGAGCTGGGTCTCTGTTTGGGAAACTTGCTTATTATGTTCTGTAGTATTTGGGAGGGTTTTTTTGATATCCAGCTTCTATAGAAAGCACCCATTGTGAAGGAATTATGGCTGACTCGTCAATATGACGAGTCTCCAACCCAGTATCCTCCCACGGTTTGTCAGACTAACAATGTGATGTTCATTCTGTGCATAGCACTGGAGAGGGAGTGCTGGGAGCTATTGACTAACATTATTACAAGGCTAGGAATCTCCTCCTCACTTCCTGTGGGCTGTGTAATATCGTTTTAATCAAATGCAACAATCCAAAATTAACTAAAGAGCAGAGCTCAGCTAAAATAGTTTCCCAGTCATGTGGGGAGATAGTAGATGTGAAGTCTGGCATGTTTACGTTACAGTGGCCTTTGACTGATCTAACTGGAGAAGCATAAAAACAAACAGGACTCCAGTGCTTTCCCAAGGACTGAATAGTTTTCCCCCAGAATAAATACGGTCTACCTCCCCCACAAATATTTTCAGAATCTATGCTCTGTGAAGCAGAGCCATGCAGGTGTTCAAAAAACTTCAGGAGTTCCTAAAATCAGGATTTTCCAGATTGTCTCTGTAAAACTTTCTTGTCCAGACAAGCAGATGATTCATAGCTGGAGCCTTTTATTTTTCGTTTTCTTATTTAAAAGTGCAGTATTCGTGTTTGGCATGCAAATACAGTGTTAATAGTTTAAAACGTTTCCTTTTGATTGAGCCCAGCTTTTGCACTGCCCTGGCCAAAGGCCAGACCCATTTAAAATGAACTGACGGAACAAAGAGATGCTTTTCTGTTGAAACTTTAACATGAAGCTCTAGATGCTATGATGTACCCATCCAGAAGAAAAACTGGACAGATGCAGATATTTATAGGGGGATTAGTGTATAAATAATAATAATAATAAGGATTTTATCCATAAGCAAATGGAGGCCCAGAAAACTCTTCTCCCTGTCTTTCTTTTTCCCATTGCAGCTGTCTGGATTTACATGTTGTTGGTTTCCCCCAGCCAAGAGCAAGTGTTTCGGTAGCTTTTTAAGAGACAGGTTTTACAGGTTTTTATGCTGTCTTCATCTGTTGCTCAAGATGGGAGGAAGTGCTCAGAGTAGGGCAACCTCTGCACATCTTGGAACAATCCAGTTCTTTTCTGAAAGACATCTGACACCCAAAGGGAGTGTCTACACTTCAATTTTTAGTTGCGTTTTAACATATAACTATGCTACACAGAATACTTCTTCCAGGATACACAGAAGCAAACATTTGTCTCAGGCATACTAGACTATTATCATGTTAAGTAATGTTAAAACACCACTAAAAATTGAAGCATATGTATATTAAAATATTTTAAAGAAAGAAATGAGTTGCAGAATATACTAACTTTGGTGTTTCTTAATCTCATTTTGCTGAAGATGGGTGTGTAATTAGATAAAATATCTTGCATCTGTCACCATTTGGCTTCCATTGTGGGAATTTAGTACAGAATTAGTGATGCTGCCTTATTTCATAAAGATTTTGCAATTCCTGATATTGTCAAAAAATATTTAGAAAGTGAGGTGAAGACAGACATGGCAAAGAACACTAGCTTTGTCTGAAGGGAATAAAATTTTTGTTGGTGGGTGGGTTTTTTTGTGGGGGGGTGGGAGAGGAAGGATAGAAACTTACAATTTCACAGAAGGAACCCACAGGGTAGGGCGCTGAAGAGGGAGGGGAGAAATTTAGTGGAGATCTGAAACTACCAATAGGAATTGACCTGTGGAATATATCTATATTTCAGTTAAACAGCTGTGCCTGGCCTGTGTCAGCAGACTCTCACTCTCAGGGCTTGGGTACTGTGCTGTAAAATTGTGGTGTAGACATTTGTGCTGGGCTGGAGCCCGGTCTCTGGGATCCTCCTTGGCTCATGGAGTCCCAGAGCTTAGGCTCCAGCCTGAGCCCAAACATCTACATGGCAATTTTACAATCCCGCAGCTGAAGTCCTGTGAGCCTAAGTCAGACCAGGCTGACACGGGCCAGTCATGGGTGTTTAATTGCTCTGTAGACACATGGTTAGACAAGGACATAACTGTATGCTGAAGTTTGTCTGAATTAAGTGTTGTCAATAGTGCTTAACTTTTTATAGTTTTAGATACTTTGATTGTGAGGGCTCAGGAAACAAAAATAAACTATTCAGCATAATTTGTCAATGACATTCTATATCCTCAGTACTGCATTGCCTTTAAAACCCCACAATCCTTCTCCATTGTTCAAAGCTATTGGATCTCAGACAACCACTTGTGTATTCTTCAGTTTTCAGCTAATTTATCTGTTGCAATACAAATTTAATCCCTGGTGCCCAGTACTTTTTTTTTTTTTTTAAGCGCTCGGAGATCTACGTATGCACAGTACTATGTAAAATGATTATCCCCCTGCTGTCAGCTGTGCTTCTTTCTAGTGACTCCTTACAGAGTTTACCTTAGTATAAATCATTTACTTTTCACCCAAAATCTATACATTTTGTGGTTTGGCTGGACTCTTTCCCTCCCGCACATTGTGATGAAAAGGCAATGATGTCTGCGCATAGTCTGTGAACTTACCTTGAATAGATGGATCTGTTTGTCAATGGGCATTATAGAGTCTTTGGAGATACTTTTAAGTTGTTTTATTTTTCCCTGCTAGTATGGCGATCCCAAGCATAATGAGTTATTTATAGTCAATTTTTGGCACTTAGCATTGTCTCTCTTGGGATAGGAGAGGCATGAAGACTGACACATGGAATTTCTGGTGACAGGAATTCCAGGTATGCCTGAGCCTTTGTCAAAGCCATGCAACCCTGGGATCTCCTTTTTATTCTTTCTTCATAGCTACAGTAAGCCAATGCATTGGACAAAAGGGAATATCAAATTTAGAGAGAGGATGAAGTCCAATTTCTCCATTTGGCTCAGTCAGACTATCTTAGGGTATGTCTAACTGCAAAGAAAAGCTTGCTGCTGGCCTGTGCTGGCTGACTCAGGCTTGCGGGGTTTGGGCTGCGGGGCTGTTCCATTGCAGTGTAGACTTCTGGGTTCGAGCTGGAGCCTGGGGCTCTAGAACCCTATTAGGTGGGAGGGTCCCAGAGTCCAGGCTTCAGCCCCAGCCCAGAAGTCTCCACAGCAATAAAACAGCCCCATAGCCCAAGTCGGCTGGCACGGGCCAGCCGTGGATGTCTAGTTGCTGTGTAGACATATACGCTCAATGTCTTTTGACAGACACCTAGACTCCCTTGCTTAGGGACTGTTCTTTGTTGTGGTACAGAGCCTAACTCAATGAATCCCTGACCTTTGATTGGGGATTCTAGGTACTACCTCAATAGATATAAGCAAGTGACCTAAACAATAGCAAGTAGCTTGGGGCCCCAATGGGAGGGAGAATGCACTATTGTAGAGGTACCAAGTATTGTTAGTGAATCATTGAATATATACTATGGAAACAGTTCTTAAATTGGGAGAGAGGGATGCTTTTTAAACCTATATTTTGCAACCTACCAGGACTTAGAAGCACTTGATTGGAAAACTGTCTGTGCTTTCAGGACCCATATGCTTTTTCTAAGATCCGGCTCTAGATTAACAATAGGAGACTGCATTTGTATATCTAGGAAAGGATCTGGCTGTCATACAAAATGAAGGAAAATGTACTTATAAAACTGGAGATAGGTCAGAACCCTTTCCATTAGCCTAGTGTGTTGACTCTGCAGCCTTTAGATACAGCACCGAACGTTTTCGAGAGCATCTACAGCAGGGCTTGAAAAGACCACTTGTCTGCTCATCCAGAATAAGTGGAAAATGTGAACAAGTGAGTGGTGAGCCATGTAGCCAGTGGGACTAATCTGAGAGTTGTCCAGGAGAACTGTAATCTCGCTTTTCTAAAAGTTTTCCTAAAGTATGTGGAACACTTGAAAGACGGGCAAAGAGCAGTTTAGATGGCAAGTTTTAAATGGCCTGTTGTCCCTGGGAAGATAAACTGGAAGGTTGGAGGGAATGAAGAGAAGTGCCTGGATATGCTCTAAGCACAATATATCCACAGCAGCTGTACCAAGATTAGTGAGTGTGACTGTAGCAGTTGTGGGGAGTTTGAAAAATCATAGTTTCACACGTGCAGTACTAGTCATCTGTCCTCAAAGTGCTCAGATAATACAATGGGTGCCAACATAAGCAGATAGATAAAGGGTCTGTTTTAGAAAGCATCTGCAGCATTTTTATCTCCAGTATCAAAATATTAGAGTAATCATTCAGACAATATTGGCACATCTCACCCACCTAGTTAGTATGAGATCTGATCATTCTGCTAGATTGGCACAAATTTTATGTAGAAATGGCACAAAATCCACAGAGCTGAACTGGGTCAGGTGTCAGAAAGCTCTCTGTATGTAAAAAAAAAAAAATTAAAAAATTAAAAATAATTGTAAATAATCTGAAAGGATATTGCTATTCTAATGTTTTGAAAGCAGTTAAACATTTTTAACTTTGTTCCCAGCTCCAGGGTCCAAGGGAGTGTCTGCTATAAGAGGAACACTGCTTTATTTAAAAGGTGAAAAAATTGCATTTGAGCCTTCTGTGAAACTCCCTAGGAAAAGAAGTGTTTGTGTTTCTGATGTCTCCCCCTATGCACAAGACCCCCCCATATACATCAGTTCAGATGCATCAGTTGTCATAGCAAAGGATACGAGTAGTACTTTGTAACTTGTCAGTCACATGCCATAGGAGGTGTCTCCCCATCCCTACATGTATTTATGACTTGTCACTAGCAGCTTTTGTGTGGAAATATTTTATTAAACATGTTTAAAGAAAAACAACACTTCTGAAGTAAGCATACGAGTGTATTATTCAGTTTCCTCCTATATCCAGCAGGATTTCAGTTTTACACACACACGACTAGGTTGTGTCTGGTCCCTAATGCAGGTATGCGAGAGGCACACCTGCAAGGAACAGTCCCCTGCATTGTACATGAAGTTTAGGTACAGCTGCAGTCTCTGGAGACAGACGGCCTACTGGAGCTCCCCAGTACACAGCGAGCGTGTACCTGCTGCTACATCCCTTTACTGGGTGCAGCATGCTCTCCTAAGCTGAGAGGGTGATGATGGAGGCGTCATGGCCCTGCCTCGTCATCCTCCAGTTTGAGGAAATAAGCAGAGTGCAACCCAGTGCTCCACACTGCCTCCATCACAGGGCTGTGCCTCTCCAGGAATAATTGGGCCCTGAGAAGAAAAAATGTATTTTTATACCACTGTATTTAGTCAGGAGGAGATTCATTTCTCATTAAGGAAATGAGTTCAATAGCTTTAGAATGTTTCACCAGTGAAGTCAGTCAGGACCATCTGATTTCCTCTGTTGCGTGAGGCAAAAGTTGCACCCCCCAAAAAGAAATTTCTGCCTGCGAGGAAATGAAATCCATATCCTCTTCAGGAGAGACACCCAAGAGAACTAGCCTTTGATTTGGTGGCACTAAACCCACTTACAAAAATTAAAATGTTAATGCCCCTCCTTAAACCACTTCTTTGCTTCTCTTGTGATTTAAATAAGTGGCGCATTGAGAAGCAATGGAACTTCTCTGTGGTCCTTTTACTTCGCCTAAGCAATGCTTTGAGGCACCCTCCTCTCCCCCAGGAGTCCCCCCGTTTCTTTGGGCCTCAGCATTCTTTCCTCTTCTGCTGGTTTTCCCACGCTCTACACACCTGTTTTCAAGGCACTGGATCCTACCAACTATTCTCCTAACTGCGGATGACTGGGTATGACTCCCTCTTGGAATTTATCAGTGCCACTCCTTATTCTGCCTGAGGGGTTCTTCTTGAATGATTCTGGGCACTCCCAACAGCCTTTGTAATGCTGTCATCTGGGGAACCAAGGGATTGGAAATGAAATTTGTCTCCTGTAAGTAACTGCAGTGTGTTCCTGTTCAATTATGATAAATGAGTCAAAACCTTTCTGCCAGTTTGAAGGGCAGTGCTATTTATCCTCTGGTGTGCAGGTGGAGGGGTTAGCCTGCCAGTTTTAAAAGGCCTATAGTATCCTGAACAGCAGCTGCATAGAACTGATTAGAGAGAAGATACAGCTGTGCAGACCCATTAGGCTAGAAGGTTGACCCATGACAAGTGTTTATCTTGTGACTAATTTAATTTCAGCCTGCAAAGTTTGGGAGGCTCCCAAAGGTCAGGACTTGAGAGAAGAATGCTGTAATTAATGTTTTATGCCACACTTAATTTAGAACCTTTTAATTCTGAGATAAGGGGTAGTGTGTATACATATGTGGGTTATAATCTGCCAGCTAATGGCAACAACAAGAAAAGGGCTATGTAAACAATGCAAATGTTAGCACCACATCGGAAGGAAGCAACAAAGAGTCCTGTGGCACCCATGCGTCTGACTAAGTGGGTATACGAAAGCTTATGCTCCAATATATCTGTTAGTCTATAAGGTGCCACAGGACTCTTTGTTGCTTTTTACAGATCCAGACTAACACTGCTACCCCTCTGATACTTGACATCTGAAGGAAACACCCATCTTCACACAATAGTTAAAATTGACCAAACCATTATTGGACATGTATCTGTTCTGTAGTGTTAGTATTTTTTAAAGAGAGAAAAAGAGAGAGAGAGAGAGAATAAAATGTAAAATGTGGCATTAAAGATGTCATTTACAACCACTTGAAAACGTGTCTTGTCCTAAAAAGAGGTGAGGCTTGGTTTTAGAAGCTTTAATCTTCGATGTTTAATAAGATACATTTGTTTTCCTTTTAAAGTATTTATTGATTTGTTAAATACAAATGCCCAATTTTTTAATGTATATATAGTGTTTTCTCTAAATCAGTAACCACTGAAGGAACAGGAAGCTGCCATCTTGGCTGTCTGAACTAGCTCGTGATGAATGAAGCATTACTCAGCAAAGGAATGCACCAGAGAGGCTGGCAGTTTTCCGTGCTAAGAGAAATACTGTTTACTAGAACCTCTCTCTAACACTGGTTTAGTGCGTCTGTCTCTGGTACTTATGTGGGGCCCCGCTACCATAGTTTCTGAGCACCTCACAATCCTTAATCCCCTACCTAAAAAGGTGTGAGAAGAACTATTATGTCCATTTTATGGATGGGGTGCTGAGGCACAGAGGGGCCAAGTGACTTGCCTGAAGTCACGCAGGGAGAGGACTTAATCCTGGTCTCCCATGACCTAAGTTAGTGCCCTACCCACTGGAGCAGCCTTTCTTTGCAAATATCACTTTCTACACAAACGTTACTAGTAAATAACAGAACTTTAAAACATCTGTGAAAGTCTATAACTTTTCTCATCCATTTATCTATCTATGGGTTAGCACTTTGTGACAAACTATGGAGCCCTGTCCCAAAGAGTAAAATCTACTTCAGATCGATCATGTTGCAAATGGAATTTGAGGGAGACTCACCATCTGGAAGGACTGGGCCTGATATTGGCGTGCTGCTCTTCCTCCTGGCAAGTACCACTACAATTGCAGCTCTCATTGAGATAAAGCTTTGCAGTTCTGGGAAAAGTTGAAAAGATTAAAAGAAGGGGAAAGCTCCACTTTTAACTTTCATGTAGATGTCTGTAGAAAAATTATACTGATTCATTCCAATACAGTCTCTTTGGGGCAGTTTAAACCTCTGCAGAGGACTGTAAATCCTCTTCAAATGAGCTACCTGTTTTTCCTCTCACTGCTTCCTATGTTGTCCAAGGCCCTTCTACTCCCCTTGCAAATCATCAATTGCTGCTTCAAAATCCCTCTGATATTAATAAATCCTATAATCTTGTTTTTCTCCCAGATCAGCCTTCTCCACAGAGTAAAAGTTCCCTGTTTGAGTACAAATTAAGAAAGATGCCGTCCCTTGATCATAAGAACGGCCGTATTGGGTCAGACCAAAGGTCCATCTAGCCCAGTATCTGTCTACCGATAGTGGCCAATGCCAGGTGCCCCAGAGGAAGTGAAGCTAACGGGCAATGATCAAGTAATCTCTCTTCTGCCATCCATCTCCACCCTCTGACTAACAGAGGCTAGGGACACCATTCCTTACCCATCCTGGCTAATAGCCATTTATGGACTTCACCACCATGAATTTATCCAGTTCTCTTTTAAACACTGTTATAGTCCTAGCCTTCACAACCTCCTCAGGTAAGGAGTTCCACAAGTTGACTGTGCGCTGCGTGAAGAAGATCTTCCTTTTATTTGTTTTAAACCTGCTGCCTATTAATTTCATTTGGTGACCCCTAGTTCTTGTATTATGGGAATAAGTAAATAACTTTTCCTTATCCACTTTCTCAATATCATTCATGATTTTATATACCTCTGTCATATCTCCCTTTAGTCTCCTCTTTTCCAAGCTGAAGAGACCTAGCCTCTTTAATCTCTCCTCATATGGGACCCTCTCCAAACCTCTAATCATTTTAGTTGCCCTTTTCTAAACCTTTTCTAGTGCTAGAATATCTTTTTTGAGGTGAGGAGACCACATCTGTACACAGTATTCAAGAATGATGCCAGATATCACAATTAATTATTCCAACAGTAGCCTGACAGCACCTACCATGTTTACCCATCTTGTTGTTACTTTCCAGACTTCAGAATTGTTGTTACAGGTATTTTCTGCCTTTTTTTAAACACTGGGGAAAGCAATTATATTTACTTCTCACAAAATCTTAGCCCTGGTCTACACTGCGGGGAGGGGGGGGGGATCGATCTAAGTTACGCAACTTCGAAGTCGACATACATAGATCGACTTACCATGGTGAGTTAACTGCTGCCGCTTCTCCCGTCGACTCTGCCTGTGCCTCTCACAGCACTGGAGTACAGGAGTTGATAAGAGAGCACTCGGTCAATTTTATCCCGTCTAGACTAGACGTGATAAATCAAACACTGCTGGATCAATCGCTGCCCACCGATCCAGCTGGTAGTGTAGACAATACCCTTAATTGTAGCTTTAAAACAAAATGTAAAGCAGGATGTTTTTTCACAAAAGGGACACTGACGTGTAGTTCACTGAGTCATTAATACATAGGGTTCACATTTTTGTTACGACTGGAGTTGGTTGTAGGGAACCATTAAAGTTTGATCTCTCCTTTAGCTTTGCTTCACAGCATAGTAATACCGTCCTCCCTCACTCTCTTGTTCTTCAAAAGGGTGGATTCTTATAGATATGCAGCACTTGTATGTGTCCAAATGGAAATAAAATGGTACATCTGTTGATTGGTTGATTACTTGGATGAATAAATGGCACCATACTGTATATTTGTGTTCCAGATCAAGACTCACTGGGGGACACAGAATAATTAAAGGCGGGACTAGATCAGAGCTACAGTTTCCACATTGACTGTTTACACACTGAAAAGAGATTGCACTTAATTATAGGTCTAGTGGGTATTTTTAATGCACCTTGATTTGAAAATGACTACTAGACTACCCTGCTAGACTACTCTCCCTTTAATTTCATCAGCTATATGGGATGTATTTTTCCCCCCCCCGCCCTTCTGGAATGTCAAGGGGCCGCCTGCATTCAGAGTACTATGGAATTTCATTTGTCAGGCTCTGGCCAGCTGGAGAACTGCCTGCAGCTGTGATTCTCCCTGCTCTACATCTGGTACCGGTCAGGTGTCAGCTCAGTAATGTAATGCTGCTCTTGCTAACTAGGTGATGGATTTCCCCCAAAGCAATCCGCTTGTTGCACTGGCTTTGCTGTGAATGGAGTAACAAATATGTGAAGGCTGTATTTGGAGAGGTGGGGAGAAATATAACCTTGAAACTTTTCATTCTCCGGGTAGGAATAATGCTTTTATTTAAAAAATACTTTTCTCTGCTTCAGTTGTTGCAACCTAGAGTTGTCTGACAAAATGGTCTTATGGGCTGTCTGACGGCCATAAAGAGAGAACGGTTGTTACTGCCTGTAATAAACATTTTTACAACAGCAGAGAACATAGGAGCTGCCATACTGGGTTAGACATGGGCCCATCTTGCTCAGTATCCTGTCTCTGACAGTGGCCCATACTAGAGTTTCAGGGGGAGTGTGCAGAACAGGGCAATTATGGAATGATCTGTCCTGTCATAGATTAGGGTTGGAAGAGACCTCAGAAGATCATGTAGTCCATCCAGTCCCCTGCTCAAAGCAGGACCAACACCAACTAAATCATCCTAGCCAGGGCTTTGTCAAGCTGGGCCTTAAAAACCTCCAAGGAAACAGTCTTTCACACCCGGCTTCTGGTAGTAAGAGGATTAGGGTCATTCCAAATATAGGGTTGCATCCCAGACCATCTTAGCTAATAGCTATTGATGGGCCTATCCTCTATGAACTTATCCAGTTCTTTTTTCAACCCAGTTATAGTTTTGACCATCACAACATCCCCTGGCAGTGAGTTCCACAGGTTAGTTGTGCTTTGGAAAAAGTATGTTCGCTTGTTTGTTCCCTTGTTGCCTATTAAGTTCACCAGGTGACTCCTGGTTTTGGTATTGTGGGAAAGAGTAAATAACACTTTCTCCCAACCATTCATGATTTTATAGACCTCTACCTTCCTTTAGTCATCTCTTATGTAAACTGAATAATCCTAATCTCTTGAATGTTTCCTCATATTCCATACATTTAATCATCTTTGCCCACCTCGGAAACTTTTCCAGTTCTACCATGTCCTTTTTGAGATGCGGTGACCAGAACTGGACACAGTATTCAAGGTTTGGACACACCATGGATTTTTAAAGTTGCATTAAGACTTTTTTTTAAATCCCTTTCCTAATAATTCCTAACATTCTTTTTGACCATTGCTGCTCACTGAGTGGAAGTTTTCAGAGAACTATCTATAGTGACTCCTAGATCTCCTTCTTGGATAGAAACAGCTAATTTAGACCCCATCATTGTATATGTGTAGCTGGGATTATTTTTTCCCCTGTGCATTACTTTGCACTTATCATTGAAGTGTGAAATCCAGGTCAGGGAAAGACCTCTTGCTTTGAATTCAAAATTAATAACCGCAAACTCCTCTATCTTTGCTTCATAAAAAGATAGCAAAAACTGCCAGAGGAGAAAGAAACTTAAACAGAAGCTTCTTTCTGGGCAAATATTTATCCAGTGAGAAAATGGACTGCAGAAAATCATTTTTTTTAACACAGCTGCACACCTGTGACAGCTGTGTGAGAGCACTTGTTGAGAGGAGGTATTGCATAGTGTCCACTCTACTGGCCACCTGCCTCTCCAGATAGCAAATTAAATTAGGCGTCAAATACCTCCTAGTCCTCTTGCCTAGGGAGCCCCAAACTGCTGGGCTGGAGGAGTGCTTTGCAGCCATTGGGCTCTGCAGGTAGGGAAAGCTTGAGAAGTATAAGACAACGGACCTGGCGGCGTACTTTTCATATTTCCCAAACCTCCAATTACATAGGGCAAGCTCATACAACTTATTCAGCCTGTGGCCATACTCTGAACAGACCCTGAGGAGTGGCGTGTACAGGAGCAGTCAGGGACTACACATTTGAAGAAGCACCAGGCCCTGCACGCAGCAGTAGACAAAATTATTCAGTAAGCAGAAGAGTGGCATCTGGTGGCCAGCAGCACCAACAGCAGGCAGCCCAGCCAGAACTTGTAACCAAGAGAATTCTCAAGCAGTCTTGGAAAAAATTGTGAAATTATTAATATCACAGTTGCTGCTGATGCTGGGAAAGGAAGAGAAGCCTTGAGGCTAACAGTTAGTTATATTTTGTCTTTGATAGCTTGCAGAATGATAGCCACTCTGAAGAGACTAGAATGCTTCACAGAGCTTAAATGGGATGGGGAGGGGGCAAGGGGAGGAGAAGGGAGAGACATGTACCACTTGTGGCTCTTCAGATTTTAAACTCTACAAACATGTTAAAGTCCATTTCATGTTTTGAAAGGTGAATAAATCCTTTTTAATATTGAATCGCCATAACAGATTGTCTTCAACAGAAACTGCTGTTGACCAGAATCAGCAGCAGGTAGGGTGACCAGATGTCCTGATTTTATAGAGACAATCCTGATTTTGGGGGCTTTTTCTTATATAGGCTCCTATTAGTGCGCCCCTCCCCCCCGTCCTGATATTTTTACACTTGCTGTCTGGTCACCCTAGCAGCGGGGCTACCAACCATACTGTTCAAATATAAAGTTTCCGCTTTGTGTTGTTATTCTATATGGTAGAACACATGTACTGAAGCATTTGCAGTTGTTGTTACTACTAAAACACGTTAGTTTTCAATTTCTATCCTATAAACTGTAAGATGCGTTGAGGTTGGGAGCGTATAAGAGAGAGGCAAGAATTTCAACACATTCTCCTGTGATTGTTTCTGTTTTATTAACTTAATGAGACTGTATTTGTGTTTGTCCTGTTCTTTGTTTGAAAACTCCTCTGTGTGGAGCACAGCTAAGACAGCCAGGTTACTCCTTCATCTGAAAAATAGGACTCCATTCTGTCCAGTTTCTTTGAACACATTGTACAGTATTATCAAAGGGGAAAAATTTGAGAAGTTACTTTAAATAGAACAGTAAGTACAACCAGTTCTTCATCAAACCATAAACTTAGCTCATCTGGGGCTTACTGGAGAAAGATTTTTTGTTTGTTTTAACTTCAGGATAATTAAAAGGTTCATTTGAACACTAGCTTAGTGCCCCCCCCACCCCCCCAATATTACTCATTCACATCACTGAACTAGACCTAGGAACTCACCTAAGCCTTTCACCTCATGTCTGTTTCCTTTTAATCCTTTTGCATGCTATCTGAACCAGATCTCATTTGGCTGAAGATGTTTCTCCTGCCAATCTGTGTTGCTTGATCATGTCACAGTACTCTTGTTTTCATTCTGTAGAGTTTATGGTGCAAGTGTACCTAAGCGTGTCTAAATCAACACTGTCAGTATATTTTACATAAACCACATGGTAAAATATATTAATAGTGTTTGTAGGCGGGTGTATAGGAGGGCTGAAGGATTAAACATAAGGTCTCCCGCAAACTGTTCTAGGACCTCTGCTTATTTTAACATTCAGTAATGGAGATCTATTGGATTGAGGGGCAACCCATTGCTATTAATGAGTCATTGGCCTCATTCCCAAGCTGCCTGAAGTGCTGCTCTCCCTAGTGGAAGTAATTTTGTCTTTGAAGTACTTTCCAGAGCTGTCAACTAATGTTCCACAGTTCCCAGAGGAAATAATAAGCCAAGAGTATGCACACTCTGAAAATGTAGAGTCTGAAATGAACTGTTCCTATAGGAGACTGGCAGTCTGCTTCTCTGTGGAATTCAGCTTGTTTATATAATCTTATCTGGCTAAGCTTTGGTATTCAGCCTGGCAGGCAGTTCCTATGAAAAGCAGCTGTCCAAGCAATGGGAGTGGTGCTCCTGGTGTTGCTTCAGAGGGTCTATAATTTCTTGTTTCATGTAAATTAAGGAAATGCAATACTTTTTTGGCTAAAACCAGATGTTCTAAGGAGTTTTCTTCTCCCTCATAAATAGCTCTTTAACTATGCTCCCCTGTGATAGATTTATTTATTTCTGAATTGATTATATGACTCCAGGGTAATATTCCCAATGGCCACTAGGAAGGTAAATATTTACGTTGTGTAAACAGTCAGCTTGAGGCAGAATACACATTTGTTACAGGAATAACTAATAGGTGCCACGACTATTTGCGCACTTGTTGTATTTTGGGATGATGCTTTCCTTGCTAAAAATGTATTTTTAGCTTGAAGTCATTGACAAAACTTAGAAGCTGTGCTGGAAAAAGTTTCCAGACTAGAGAGTGAGCTGTCAGACCAGGTTTCAATATTGTGGGACAAGAAGAGGTAGTTCCACCAACATAAACAAAATCCTGGTAATCTCAAATGCCTGAGGACGGGTTCTCTACAGGAACACCTGTGCAAGGCTGTGTCTTCACTGTTAAAATTAAGACATCTTTTTATTAGTGAGATACATCTCACTATAAAAAAAACACCTTTTATTGTTAAGGGAGGAGGCAGCCAAAAATATTTCAAGTATTTGTCCAACAGACTGCTCAGTAATGGAATTTTTTGTAAAATGCACTTAAAGTAAATGCCTTATGGGAAAGAGGCACAGTAATAGTAGGTGTCTGCAGAAAAATTCTGAGGTATTTCGGTATGTACAGCATTATGTTGGGAAGTGAGATGGGATGGAACTGACTAGTTCAGGAGCCCTTCTTTCTGATATTTAAAAATTTTACAGGAAATAATATTGTCAGCATAGTTAAAACTCATGTCTGAGTCTTCTGTATTTTGGTGATAGCAGTTTGATCCATCAGATCCTGGACACTTCTTCTCTTATCAGTCTGTAAGCACTGCAGTTTATGCTTGCCAGAGCTTCAAGCAGGCTCTTTATAACACTTCAGTAAGAAATGGATCCAGTGTTCGGATTCAGCACCCAGAAGTCTCGTTCAGGGGTTCTCAAACTTCATTGCACTGTGATGCCCTTCTGACAACAAAAATTACGACACGACCCCAGGAGTGGTGACTGAAGCCTCAGCCCACCTGAGCCCTGCTGCTCTGAGCCGGGGGGCCCCAAGTCCGAACCCCACCACCCTGAACAGGGGGGCCCAATGGCTTCATCCCTGGGCAGGGCCTGTAAACTGAGCCCTGCTGCTCATGGCGGAGGCCAAAGCCTGAGCCCTGGGTGGTGGGGCTCAGGCTTCAGCTTTGGCCCTGGGTCCCAGTCAGTCTAACGCCAGCCCTGGCGACCCCATAAAATGGGGTCCCGACCCACAATTTGAGAACCGCTGGTCTAGTTCTTCCTTCCTGTCACCTGTGAATAGCATCAGTCGCAGTTTTAATTTACTTTAATTCTTACATTGTTGCCATGCAGGGGTCACATTTGTTCTTATTTATGTAATCTGACTTTCACTGAAATACAGGATCTCTAGACAGTGTTCCCAGCATTGTGCAGAAGTTTGCAGAAACACTGACATCTTTCACCCACAGAGGGATCCAATTTTATTCCACATCAGAATGATTTAAGTAGGGTGGAGAATTCTGCCAGCTTGCCTTGTGTGGAATATTACAAGCTTTCAAACGCTAATTGTTCATCCTCATTAAGAACCAGTAATCAAACATGATCCACTCCATTAAGTAAAATGGAATTCCTGTACTTACTGACATTTTATGATGAAGAAACTCCAATAACTTATTCACTACTATATTACTAACCCCTGTTAACTGTGTACCTGTGTAATTAGCGCAGTGTCAGACAATTTGACTTTTGAACAGTTTTTATTGCGGACTTTCAGTAATAAACCACAGTTTGACAGACTTGCACACTAGGGCAGACTGGAAAAGAGAACTTTTATATGCAAAGTAACTTACTTAGCCAGGAAGTACTCTCCTCACTTCCACCCTCACCAGTGTTTTTCTGGTACATCCTGCACATCTGTGATTGACATCATTCTGCTGTCATGGAAACTGATGTCAAATTTCAGTGGAACTACTTCCCTGTAGGATAAAGCAAGAATATTCCCTTTTTAGAAAAAATTGCAGTGCAAAGATCAGTTGTTGCATGTATAGTTGTTGGCGAGACAGCAGGGCATCCCAGCAAAAGCTATGTCATCGTCCATCATGTATTTTTGTATTTGAACTCTTCCAGAAAACTTTAATTTGTAGCTTATTTGGATCTCTCAATCTCCAAAGCTAAGTGGCTGCCTTAGTTCCTGGGGCTTTGGAGTGACAACATTTGGTAATAACATCCAGAAATTAAACTTTAGTTTTCTAGAAATGAAAATGGTATGATCTTAAGAACTAATATTGCATGACTGGCCAGGGCTAAAAACTACTGTGACACTACCAGAAAAATGGAAATCCCAGTGTGTGCATGAGACATTGGATTGGTTTCTAGTGCAAGCTGGTTATGAAATACTAAACCCTAAAACAGTCAGTGGACCTGCAGTGAATGTAGCCTGTGTGATTTGTAATGTAAAGCCTACTTTATCCATGTTTGGAGGAAAAGAAAAACCATTTCTGTGGTAGGTTCTTTTTTAATTAAAAAAGGTAGCTGTATAAAGCTGCTCAGAGGTTAGGAATGTGGGCAGTCATCTCCAAAGATGGATTAGTAGGCTGAGTGCATGTGAGAAGGTCAAAAGAGCAAAACAAATTCAGGTCTCTGTCATCTTTCCCCCCGTCCCCCATAGTTGTGGAACCAAAGGAACTTGTTGCATGGATATCACTCTTCTTTAGTTGTGGCATTCATATTACCTCAGAACAATCTTGAAAATTGTCATATAAATCAATCCATGCACTGTATACTCCAGTGGTTCTGAGCTTGTGGCGCAATCAGCACAGAACTGCAGCCCATGTGACATCCTCAGGGACATACAAGTAACATGCGCCCCACAATAGTAAATAGGTTAGGAACCACTGGTCTACTCACTGACGTGTAAAGAAAATTAAGATATCAGACTCTTCTTAGCTAATTGGATGAGTAGAATTTTGCAAGTCTGCCTTGTAATATTAAAACGGAGTGATTTTGAAAAGCATTGCTTTTCGCCATTTATGTTGTGTCGATATTTTGAGTGAGTGGATGGTTAGGTACTCTGACTAGTTTGTTTATTGCAGTATGGGTAAAGTGAAACAGAATCTCTTTCTGGTTCTCATGAACTAGCATAACGGGGGGACGGTTCTAACACTGCAGAGGGAAAGTTCTAAATTAAACTGGTTTTTATGTATTTTAAATATCAATTAAAACATTGCTACTTAATCTTGGGTTTGACCAAAATCTGCACAGTTTAGTCATTTAAGTTTCATTGTTTTTCATTGAAGTAAAATAGTGCTGCTACCACAATGCTTTAGTTATGGTTGAGGAAGAACTTTTGATTTAAAATCTCTTCCACCACCCACCTCTCCGTCAGGCAGCAAGGTGGAGTTGGGGGGAGGCAAGTGTTGACTTTTGAGGTGGAGCTTGGCAGTGAGAGTCCATGCTTGTCATTACATCTACATCAAATTTCTTCAATTCACAGGGCTCACAATAAACTGCTTGTAAACTTTCTGGAATCTGAAGTCAATCTGGGTTCTTTCTGGCTCATGAATGCTCACCGGTGATGGAGATTCTGTAGATGAAATTTAGTTGACAATTCTGTCAATGAGGGAAGCAGAAAAGAGTCTAATTTCTGCTTAACAATTTTTACTGTTGGTCAGTAAAATAAGTGCAGCTCTGAATGTGCCTGGGCTGATTTGTTGAATAAGACAGTTATATTGTTACATTATCACTATCCTGGCTCTGGCCACTTCCTGGCAATGTTTCAGACTTTTTAATATTTGGATAATTTAAACATTTCAGTGTTAACTTTGCCAGTGTGCACTGAGTGGGGGATTGGGGTGGGTGGGGGGGAATGGTGATGCTTATCCTATGGGTTGCCTCTGGAGTAGTTACAATGCCACAGCATGGTGCTTACTAAGGTAATGTAGCAGAGCAGCTGGTGTGGCTTTGAGGGACCTGTAATGAAAGAGAACAGGGAGAAGCTTTAAATGTTGCAAACCTGCCCAAGAGGTGCCCCTTGCACTGGAGGTATTCTTGGGAGGGAGAGTCCTACAGCTACTTTGTGCTAACATAGTGCAAATGGGGTGCAGGGCAACAGAGAATTTGGACATAAATGGAGTGTTTTATGCAACTAGAAGAAAATACCATAAATGCTGCTTCTCTGACCAAGAACTTCAGTTTCTTTCAACAGCTGGATAACTTAGTATAACTTTAAAATCATCCTGATAGTCTTCATCTTCTAATTATTCCTCGTATAAATCTCCATAATCCTCTTGAAAAACTGATCAGAAAGGATCAGGCATAAAGCATTTCTGTAAAATTTGGTTCTAAACTTTGTTTTTTTCCAACACTTTTGGGTTTTGACTAAGTTCAGTAGAGAGAGAGATACCACTCCTCATCAAATACACATTGATACACCCAAACAGTTGGTGCTGTGGCAGGGAAAGAATGAAAACTTAGTGGTACTTATCAAAAATATTACTCACTGTTTACCACTTGTTATCTTTAGAGGCTTGTTTTCCAACAGTAGAATTAATCAACACTTTATTAATACTTATATCTGAGAAGTGCTAGCCCTTTTGAACATCTGAGGAAAGATCTCTCCAATGAATGCATGTTAAAATAGGATACCGTATTTGTACTGGGAACTAGGGTAAGGATTTTAGATACATCTGTTATTCTGTGGCTCTTAGAGCATTTTTCAGAGTCACTGCATGAACTCTTTACATAGAATATTTAACTTCAGAACATGTTTATGCATCTCTTTGCTGATTGGAATCAGTCACTCACATTCTTGGACTAAAACTGCAAAGGAAATTTAACCACTTTTTTAAAACATATACACAACACACTCTTCACACAGAGTAACACTCATTCCAGGTACCAACACACACTTACAAATCTGTAGCCTAGACATAAAATACTCCCAAGATTCAGATTTCAGAGTTAGGCATGTGTGGATAATTTGCATATGGACATCTGGTATTTGCACACCTGAGATGTATGCATAAAATACAAGTCCTTACCATTGAAAATCTGTCCATAAGAGTAGAACCGTGTGTTAGACTTGCAGTAGCAAGTATTCTCATGCTATAAAAACAGATAGTAAGACTGAACATCTAAAATGAATCTTTCAAAATATGATTGCAATTGGAAGTATTAATTGTAATTCAGTGAATTGTCTGAGTGAAGTGGTAACAAACATGAAATTAAATGAGATTTTTGGCTAAGCAGTGAACTTCATTGGTATTCATATATTGGGGGAGAGACTTCACGGAACCAGATCTGCTTATTAGGTGTACCTTCCAGATTGACCAATAATCCATAACATTGATATATAAGAGTATCTTCTCTTTTCCAGATGAAGTGGACTATAGTAACTTTGGGGCCAACACACTAACCAGGAAAAAGAAGGCTCTGGTGACCCTTCGCAACGACAACATTCGCAGGCGTCCCCACATTAATATCAGCATGCCTCAGGATTTTAGACCAGTGTCTTCCATCATTGATGTGGACATTCTTCCTGAAACACACAGAAGAGTGAGGCTCTATCGACACGGGTATGAGAAACCATTAGGATTTTACATCCGCGATGGGACCAGTATGAGAGTAACTCCTCATGGACTGGAAAGAGTACCTGGTATTTTCATCTCTCGTATGGTTCCTGGCGGCTTAGCAGAGAGCACAGGATTGCTGGCTGTTAATGATGAGGTCCTGGAAGTTAATGGCATTGAAGTGGCTGGGAAAACCCTTGACCAAGTAACGGACATGATGATCGCCAACAGCCACAATCTTATTATCACTGTCAAGCCAGCAAACCAAAGGAACAATTATAGCCGAAGCAGTAGGATGTCTGGCAGCTCAGGCCAGTCTACAGATAGCACAGCTAGTCACCACAGCTTGCCTTCCTCACATGTGCTGCAAAACTTCCATCCTGATGAGATGGAAAGTGATGAGGAAGCCGACATTGTCATTGAGGGAGGTCTGGACCCACAGCACATTCCCAAACTGCACAGCTTCCCCTCTAGTAGCCTCTCCCGAATCAATGGCAGCAGTCTTAGCCACAGACTTCAGAGAGACCTGGCTCTCAACAGTAACTCTGGCCGAGAAAGCAACGGCAACATCCACAAAATACTAAGCTCCTTAAAAACTGATCCCCGACATAGTTTGGTTATCCCCAGAGGAGGAATTGAAGAGGATGGAACTGTGATTACACTTTAGTGGCATTTCCTGTACTGAGTGTTTTCAGTCTTAAGTGCCAATTGGAACAAATTGGACTCTTGCAACCCCTGACGCACAAAACAAGAGAACCTACATTCATATAGACCCCATGGGTGTGAAAAATGTTACTTTCTAGGAAACATGATTTTGGGGATTAGATGTAAAACTGTTACTTCGAATTCTGAAAAATAGTATAAATATATAGTTTGTCCCTGTTTTAAAATGAGAGAGCAAATGGAAGCACCAAATCTAAAATTAATTTCAGTTGACACAAACTTCAGAAAAAATCCCATGAGCTAGGAAACGGCAGCGCTGCTCTTTTGGGTTTGGGTGGATTTTTGAGAATAGTAACAGATGTGTCAGTTTGAGGTGGGGTCTTTTTTTAAATTGGTCAGAGAAAAACAGTTTTCTTTTAAAATGTTAAAAGTTCATGACAATTGATCAGTCCTCCTATTATTACATACCGGTCTTCCATTAACTTGTTTACACAGATTATTTGCCATGTTATATCTAATCTGGACAAGCTCTATATAAAGTAGCAGTTTCCCACTCTGGTGGTAGCAGTGTTGGGGAAACACTGCATTTACACTTTCCAAACAAAACTTTGACCAAATGAGATGAGATATGTGTGTGTATATGTGTAATTTTTTTTTAAAAGTCTAAGTAAAAGGCATAGAGGAGGATGTTGATACCATCATTCCTTTTAGATCAGCACCACCTGCTGGTCAGTGGCAGTACTGTCTGAGTTATAACATTTTTGTATATTAGGTTACTGTATGTGAAAAGGAAAATAGATTTACCTAAAGGAGTTTAAACTGACTTCAGCACCATCACATGCAAAGCGTGTTATTTTTTTAAAATATTTATTAGACAAGAACATTACCAATTTTAGTGACTGTTTTCATCGTCTCCATCTCTTGGTAACATGAATAGTATGAATTTAGAGAACACAAGCCAGAAGGGCAACAAAAAATATGAATGACTTAAGTACATATTACGACCATGTCTCAGACTAGATCACTGATGGAAAGAGCTTTTTGCTGTGTTTTAGGGGCAACTTGAATCCACAAAAACTTTAGCTACAAAAGGCTGTCTGTCTACAGTACACTATTTGAAGGATACTAGCTGACTTCCTAGCCTGTCTCTGAACAGTTTGCTCAATATTTCAGACATGATGCATCAGAGAGGGATCTGCCATGTTGTTTAGGGATTTAAGAGCTACTAACTTGGGAGTCAGTACCTGGACCCATTACCCAAAGGAAGCAATTTTGCTCCCAATTCTGTTTCTTATCTCCAGAAAATGCCACAAATTGTTAAAATGGTCTAATCTAAAATATTTTGTAATATCAAAACAGTTTAAGGAACAAATATAATTGTCTTACAATGTATTTTTCTACTTTTAGCTGTCATTTTCTTTTGTCTTTTTTAACCTTGTAGTATTGTGTATTAAAGCTTTTCTGATTTTTTTTAATGTGGTGGAATGGGCATTTCTTTAATATTGCACTGGGTTTGAAAACTCAGACCACTTAAGTTTCTACAAGATGCAGTTCTGGACTTGGAAGGTGTATGTGGATTCCTTCTCACTCTAATTTTTAAAAATACGAATGAGCAACTGTTACTTTATTAACACAATGTTACACTGTTCACTGCCAGATATGCTTGAGGACATGGAATTAAATCTGTAATTTTTTGGATAGTTTAAAGCTTCTTTAATGTTTTTTTTTTTGTTTTTTTTTTAACATTCTCTCATGTTTTCTGTGTCAGTTTTAGAGATGTGTACCTGTTTTGGTCAGGCCAGCAAGAATGGCACATTGATCCTGTGACAATGACTTCATTTGTATGCTGGCAGAGAGAGTCATTTTTTGGCTGATGGATATTGGTGCAGTAGACTGTTTCTCACAGTTCCATTGTGTGCTTCAGTCACAAACCAGTTTATCAATAAAAGTAGTTTTATTTAAAGGTATACTGTTCTCTGAGTAAGAGGGTTTCTGTCTGGCTGAAGTTTTATTTTCTTCAGCGAATAACGATAGGTTGAGCAATGTGACTAGTCATGTATTACAAATCGTGATAGCTCTCTGCATGGCTTTTAATTTACATGTTATCAAAGCTGGTGCTGGCACTTGTTTGTAACTTGCACTGCACCCTTCTTTCCTCCCCTTTACTACATTTTTCAGTAGAAAAGTCTGACTCTTCAATCATGTCAGAACAGTCAGACTCTAGTTTCTGGTCACACTTTTGTTGTGTTTGGGGGTACATTTGTGGATCTGTTCCTCAGTGGACCCTCTGTGCTCATGTGGCCATAGCAGACTGTTTTGATTTCTGTTGGGTTGGGTTTTTCCTCAGAGATGACCTTTCTTTAATAAGGGATGCAGTTGTTGCTTTTCTGATTCCCCTGGAAGGAGAGTAGTTTGCTCTGTCCTTCATAGGTCTGTTTTCAAGTGGCATGTTTTCCCTATGGAGATGGGGTTGCTCTCACTTCCCAGAAAATACTTAAGACACACAAGTATTATATGATGCCATGGTGTAGACTGCTGCATGAGAGTACAAATAAAGTGCATTTGGAGAAACATCTGAAGAGGAGTCTTGGAGCCCCTCTGAGTAAAACAATACTTTGTCAAGGGTAGATGATGCTACAAGTAAAGTTCACTACGTTGTCTACAAAATACTAAAATGAAGGGTAAATCTTCCCAAATCTCTAATTATTCCTGTTTGTTAAAATGTATATTGGATAAAAACTTACATCAGGAACTTCCATGCAGACTGGTTGGCATGAGTAGAAGTACTTTGAAGTCCAGTTACAACTGCAGACTAACTGAATACTTCTGTTAAAATGGATCATCAGCACTCATATCTAAATTGTCATCAGGCTTTCAAGCAAATACCTCAGTGAGAAGAATGACACTTCCCAGAATAAAGAGAGAGTTTTAAGGTAGCTACAGGTCTGTGCTTCATTTGCACCAGTTATTATATGGCTGTTCTCTAACTTGATCAAAACACTTGCATTTTTAGTGTAGATGGGACTTTAGGCACCTGTCCCTGAATGGTGCTAAAGCTTTGGACTAATTGTACTCAATTTGCTCTAAACCTTAAGTTTACCTTCTCCTTAAAGATGAATGAGTTGGTGTGGTTCTGATTCCAGAAAAAACTTCTGCAAGTAGAGAAAGCAGACAAGCCACGACTGTGTGCTTCAATCTAATATTTTCAGCAAGTGGCCTCACAGCATAAAAGGATTCTATTACCTCTGAAATCTCAGAGATAACTACATTCTCCTTCAAGGAAGCTTCCACAAAATTGGATATACAAGAAGCCAGCCAGATTGACTCAGATGGAAAATCATATCAACTTAGTTGAAGGTAGTGCATAGTTCTCACAAGGAAAGTCATAGCCCATGTTACCTCATTACAGGATAAAATTTCAGTTCTAGAAGCTGAATCTGTCATTCCCATTTTGGGCTGTGAACACAGTTGAGGGATACTATCAGTTTGAAATCATTTAAAAAATGGAATTAAAAGTAGTTTCAGGTACGACTGCTCAGAGTTCCTCCCCATCACCAATGTCTGTAGTTTGTCATGGTCTTTTTTTAAAATAGCTTTTCCCTTCCACTGTTGCTCCGGAAGAGATGCACACAAATAATAATCTCAACTGTATACAAGTCTGAAACTGACTACACATCTGCCCCAATATAACGCAACCCAATATAACATGAATTCGGATATAATGTGGTAAAGCAGTGCTCCGGGGGGGTGGGGCTGTGTACTCTGGTGGATCAAAGCAAGTTCAGTATAACTCGATTTCACCTATAACACGGTAAGATTTATTATTTTGCTTCCAAGGACAGTGTTATATTGGGCTAGAGGTGTATATGTGAAATGCTAACAAATGTCCTATGTAAACAAAACTGGAAAAATAGAAGAAAAGACTTCTCAGCTTTCTGTTATACAAGTGTAAGCTGTTAACTGTAACAATAGTAACAGTTTTAGACAGAAGTACTTTCTCTTTAAATTGAGGATGTCCTTTTAAGCAAACTTGAGCTTAGTTGCTACTCTAATGGGAGACCTCTAAGGAAAACTCAGTTAATATTGGCCCAGTCAGTGGATGATGGGCAGGTTTGGCTTGACTTTTTAATAGTATGTCTTGCCAGTGAGAAGCCTTAATTCTATCCTTTACTAATATCACAGCCATCTTTTCAATAGTTTTTTTTTAATATTCTAACAGCTGTTGAGTGGAGCTTTTGTAGACCTTTCCATGGACAGTTTTGTGATAGCATATCAGTTGTTGAGAACAGGATGGAAACATCTGTGTCTGGGATACCGCATGAGATTGATGGCTCTGGGGTGGTGCTAGGTAGCTGGAAGCTTCTCAGTTTGATAGCCACTTAGAATTTAGTATGTTGTTATGTAAAAATAGCATGTTACTTTACATATCTGCACCCTGTGTCTTCAAGGTATGTCTGCTTAATTAGCTAAAACAAGTTTTTGTTTTTTTTTTACTTCTGTTAGAATTGAAGTGGCTCTTGCATATCCATACAGTATCTACAGTACTAACTGCTTCAGTGCTATCTGCTTCAACAACTCAGCAGAAATGCCAGTTAAATTCTAATTGATGATCTGTACAACTAATACTGACAGAAATGGCAGAAACAACACAGCTTGCTTTTTCACATATTAGGCTGAGTTTAGAAGTCACAGAAAAATCATCCTTTTGCCTGGTAAACTGATCAAACAAAATAAGGATGTCGGATAAGTGAATGATTAAAATAACTCCTCTCAAACAAGACTTTGAATTCAAAGATCCTAGCTAGGACTGGCTGAAATGTCATGTGTCTGTTAGTCTATAAGGTGCCACAGGACACTTAGTCTGGATCTGTAAAAGCAGCAAACACGGCTACCCCTCTGATATGTGACATCAGGATATATCTACTATTGACCTTGTTCTTGCTATTCAAAGTTACTGATGTCTGTTAATATTAATAATCTATTGCATATGCATATTACCGGATTCTGATTGAATCATCAGCCATCAACAATGGTGTGTTCCTGTCCCTTATCTCAAGTTTCAATACTGAATGAAAGGTTTTTTTTTTGTTTTTTTTTAAATAAACCAGTTGCTTAAGCTTCCTTTTTGCCCTGAGGTAAATTACTTGAGAAACTGAGCACATGTGTCTAATCTTTTTCTTTCTAGAAAGAATACTGTTTGGGAAGAGGTGGGGTGAGGAAGAAAAAAATATTGTGAATAAATATCATACAGAATATGTGAAATTGATTTTGTACCCTTTTTTGCTTTTGTGTGATGATGCATAAAGGCCTGAAGTTCTTTATAAACAAACAAGGATATTTATTAGTAAGTAGGACAGTTTGCCATCCCTTTCTTTTGCTGGAGGGTCTAGAAAAGTGGAGTAAGAGCAAGAGCTTCCTTAGAACTTAATGCAAAAGAACAGGAGAACTTTTATTTTGCAAAATGTTAGCTTGCATGTGGAATGGAAAACAATGCTATATTGTTTATATATAAATGAATCTGTGCAATACCTTCACCATCCATACTGTGTTTCAGCTGTGATATTACTGTCTCAAAAAGGAGTAACAAAAATAGAAGGGAGACAAAGACAAGTAATAAATATGATTTGGCATAGGACTGATTGTTTACATTGGAGAAGATAGAAGAGGGGATTATGAGTGAAGCTCACAAACTAAAGACTCCTACAGAGAAGCAAACTGGTTGCTCCTATTTACCTTTTGTCATAAGATAAGACTAACATTCATTTGGCAAGATTTAAACCACAACATGGAAATACTTTTCTACAAACAACGTATAGTGTGTGTAGAACCCACTGCTTGAAAACATCACTGAGGTGAAGTGTTCAGTAGGATTCAAAATGGAATCGGGCATTTATGAGTAATTAGAATGTCTATACTTGTTAGATAATGGGTTTTTTAAAAATATATATAACCATCATGTCAAACCATAAGTAAATCTCTACCTGGGCTGGAGAGACACCTCTGTTGTCCCTATTGGTGCCCCACTTCACGTGTGTGTGCATGTGCATCTGATTGGATATTGTGGTAGCAGTGCCGGTTTGATCTGCGTATGTGACCTAGCTAATCTCATGCCCTGTACTGAGGGAATATAGGGCAGTGTCGGACTAACCACTGTTACTTTTCAACCACCTTGGCCTGAGATGGAGCATGTTGCAGTGCCCACGTGTCTAAACGACAAAATTCTGTCAATGCAAGATACGTTGGCGTATAGGAACCAAATGTAGAATGTCACTCGTGTGCATCTCCACTGCGGTGCTTGCATCAGTGCTGCGTGCCCTCACCATGAGTGGTTGCAACATAAAATGTGGTGCACGGCAGGAAGATATCCCATTGTGTCCTGTGATGCTATCTGGCTCAGTGCCTTGTGGGACATTTTTGTAGTGCTTTGTGGGATGCCACTGGTTCACCCAGGGACTTCTGGAAGTTAAGGGTGAAATTCCACCATGCCACTTGGTTAATCCCATAATGCCTATTCTGTCCCATAATTTTTGTGCCATTTTTTAAAACTCACAGTCCTGAGCACCACTTTTAGGTCTCTGTAGCTCAGTGCAATTTTCATGGATGTGGCTAATACAGATGCATGATTCTCCTGTATTTGCAGAACTGAAGCAAGTACTATTAAAATGGGATGGAGATGATGGGGAGACCTTCCAGCACAATAACTGGATAGTAATATGACAAAAAATGCCAGGTTGCTCCTGCCATTCATGGAGCTGTTCCAGTTGATTGTTGCTCTGGCCCTGAGAAACCAGCACTGATTGGTGGGATATCATAGTCATGCTGGTTTGGGAATAACAAGCAGTAACTTCAGAATTTTTGCATGCAAAAGGTGAATTGCTGGATCTGTGTGGTGAGCTTGCCGCCAGCTCAAGGACACCAAAATGAGAGTCGTTATCGACAGCGGAGAAGTGAGTGGTGCTCGTGTTCTGAAAGCTTACAATGCTGGATTGCTATTGATCAGTGGGCAATCAGTTTGGAGTTGTCCTCCAAGTATATACAGCCATTAATCATCTGCTACCTAGGATTGTGACTCTTGGTAGTGTGCAGAAAATAGTGCATACGTTTGTAGCCACAGGGGGTTCCCTAACTGCAGTGGAGCAATAGGTGGCGCACACATCTGTATTCTGGAACCACCCCACCTTGTCACTGAGTACATCAAGCACTGGTGGATCACTCAGGACGCTTCACTGATGTAGAAGCTGCCCAAGTAAAGGTGACAGGCACAGAGAGCCCAGCGGCGAGTGGTGTTCCAGAGTTGCCCTGGCCACTATGCTGCTACCCTATTTACTTCAGTGATCCCAGCTAGTGTTGCCAACCTAAGTCCCCTCTAAGCTGCACAGCCACTGCCTATTAAGCCCCATGCAGGGGTGCAGCTCCGGGGGAGAGGTGTCCCTCTCCCGACCCCAAGCGGCTGTGGCAGAAGTGCCCCTCTCCCAGCCCCGAGCTGCTGCTGCTGCAGCGAGAGGGCTGGGGAGGAAGTCCTCTGTCCCCACTGCAGCCCCAGAGAAGCCTGCACCCCAAACCCTCACCCCTGGTTCCACCCCAGAGCCCCACCCTCGCATCCCAACCCTCTGCCTCAGTCGTGAGCCCCCTGCTGCTCACCAAACCCCTCATCCTGGCCCCACCACATGAATTTTGGTATATGCACCAATATGAAGGTGATATGTCTGTCACACATCACCTCCATATTGGTGCACATACCAAAATTCGTTCTGCACACATGTGGGAAAAACTAGAAGGAACACTGTTGCTAACTCTTCAGCGTTGTCCTGGAGACTCCACAACACTGATTAATCTTTAATTACAGGTTACATAATGTGGTGAAACCAGGAATATGTCCAACCAAAATTGGCAGTCCTAATCCCAGCTGAACTGATTGGAGAGAGGCAGAGGAAGAAATAAGGCTGCCATCCTTAAAATGTTTGGGAGGGGACTGCAGAGCATGTCCATGGAAGTTTCAAGATCTTTCGAGGACAAAAGGGACCTCCCTAATCTAAGTACTTAGCATAGTTCTCACTGTCAAGGTAAGAAAACCGAAGAATGGAGAAGGGGATACCAACTTCTACCTCTGCCAAAGCAAAGGACACTGATCTGGTATGAACTTCAGAATTAGACTTCCATACTATTTTTTGGAATGTATTCTCTAACCGTATTTTTTAACACTAATGAAATAATCAAAAGTCAACATATTTGGTCTCACTAAAGTTGTGGGTGGGATGGATGCCAGTTTGAAATAGCAAAGAGCAGTGCTGGGGGGCAGTGGTGCCAGAACTGGGGAGGCCAGGGTCCCTGCATTTTTTGCTGGAGTGGCCCCCCCGCCCCCCAGCCAGGGCAACGTGGAGCCTGGCTGGGAAGCACGGGCAGCTGTGGGAGCCACACAGACCCTCCACCTGCCTGTGGTGCAAGGGACAAAAGCAGCCCCCTACTTGTGTCCCTCCCCACCCAGCCCCTCTGCCCATGGCAGGTGGAGGGACCCAGGCACCCCACACCTACCCATGCATCTCTCACAGACCTAGGGTGACCAGATGGCAAATGTGAAAAATCGGGCCGGGGGATAATCGGTGCCGATATAAGAAAAAGACCCAAATAGCGGGACTGTCCCTATAAAATCAGGACACCTGGTCATCCTACCTCGACCCGGCTCCAGAGGGGTGGGGGCCTCAGAGTCACAGCCTAGCCATGGTAAGACCCATGCTGTGGGGAGCTGTGGACTCTCCACCTGCCCTGGGTGGGGAGTCAGGGTGTGTGGACATGGGCTGGGGGAGAGCAGCTGCTCTCAGTAGGCCCTCTTCACCATGGGCAGGTGGAGGGTCTGCTGCAGCTTCTCACAGCTGCCTGTGAAGCTGTTAGCAGGGCCAGGCTGCGGCTCTGTCAGGACGCTAGGGGAGCATGCCTCCTCTCACTGAGCATACTGTCACCAGGGCAAGAAGTTTACACAGCTTCAACCTTCCTGGTTTGAATGACCTCAGAGCATTCAGCATGTGCTTCCCACAGCAAGTCTGCCCAGGCGGGGCTCCTGGGGAAGCCAGAGGGCCCTGCACCCCAACTCCACAATCAGACGTGACTCTCAGCCAGCCAGCAAAACAGAAGCTTTATTATTCAACAGGAACACAGTGTAGAACAGAACTTGCTAACACAGAAATCAGTGACTTTTAGCCAAGTCCATCTTGGAGTCCTGGGTCATAGGCTCACATACAACATAGCAAGGGAATATATCCCCACTTTGTCACATCTCTCCCCCCCTTGCAACCAAAATGAGCAGAGTCACTTTAGCCAGGGACCTGGGGAAGTTCAGGCCCCCCTATCTGGGACAAAGCATCAGCTATAACATTTTCTCTCCCTTTAACAGAAACCACCTTCCTCTCATACTCCTGGAGGGACAGAGTCCACCTCAGGAGCTTGGCTGACATGAAGTTGGACCCTTGATCTGTAAGGACCTCCTTGGGGAACCTCACTCTACTGAAAACAGTCAGCAGCATATCCACCACCATGTCTGCCTTGACAGAGAGCAGAGCCATGCCTCTGAGTAACGGGTACCAAAATCTATCCCCACTAGAATGTATTTTTTTCCCTACTTGGGTCGCTTTGCTGAGAGGCCACACTAGGTCCATGGCCACCTTCTGAAAAGGCTCCTCTATGACAGGCAGGTGTCTCAAGACTGCTTTACTCTTGTCCCGAGCCTTTTGCACCTCTGGACAAGACAGCCCTGGTTGGCAGCTGTCCCACCCTGGCTGTGGTTCCCCACACTCAGCTGGGGTCTCCCATCCCCCTAGGCTCAGCTTTGCCCCTGCTGTCCCTGTGAGGGCAGGCAGTGAGCACACTGCTTTGCTCACAGCATTAGAGCCAATGTTAGCCACCTCGCCCCGTGTGCAGGGGGGCAGGGAGTATCTCTCTGCCCTACTCAGCTCCAGGGATCTGACTGCAGACAGGCCAGTATCCTGAGCTTAGCAGCTCCTCCCCATTGCCAGCCAGGTTATTTGCATTTTCACTGACTGCGTCAGGGCATGGCTACACTGGAGAGTTGCAGCGCTGGTGATGGGGTTACAGCGCTGCAACTCACTCTGTGTCCACACTTGCAAAGCACAGCCAGCGCTGCAACTCCCTGGTTGCAGCACTGGCTGTACACCTGGTTTGCTTGGGGTGTAGCGATTCCAGTGCTGGTGATGCAGCGCTGTTCATCAAGTGTGGACACCACCAGCGCTGTTATTGGCCTCCAGGGTATTAGGAGGTATCCCAGAATTCCTGTCCACAACAAACGGGAATGACTGAACTCCGATCTCCCCGTAGTTACTTAGCTAAAAAACAAACACAGCTGCTCTTTGCTCCAGCGAGCGAGCGGAGGCAGGGGAATTGCTTTGGAATGTTCACAGCTGTTTGCTTGAGCAGAGAGGGGAGGGGTAGTGTTGAGCAGCTGCTTATAGGGTCTAAAGACTATTTAGAAGTGCATAATTTGCATTTAGTGAATAAGAGATAGGTGGGGGAAAGGTCAAAATGATTGAAGGTAGGCACTGTGTATCTTCCAGTCCTTAGAACTTGCAAGGTAGGGAGCTGAGAACAGTGTCAGCTCCAAAAATCCACTCTCTCTATCTCCCCTATGCTCCCTGTCACACTCCACCCCACCCCCTTCTTTTGAAAAGCATGTTGCAGTCACTTGAACACTGGGATAGCTGCCCACAATGCACCACTCCCAACAGTGCTGCAAATGTGGCCACACTGCAGCGCTTTCCCTACACAGCTGTACGAACACAGCTGTAACTCCCAGCGCTGCTCATCTCCAAGTGTAGCCATACCCTCAATCTCAGCCGATTGGTTCCCTGGATTCAAATTCAAATCCTCAGCCATTACTGGAGCAGGGCCTGGATCCTGTCCCAAAGAGACAGTCATCCCCTAACTAGCAGCCAGCACGACGCCTCCTGCGTCTGCACAGGGATCTGAGCCATAGACAGGGCGAGTGGTTTCATCCCTGGGACCTTCACCCAGGTCACACAGTCCTGCAGCAGCTGGTGAGGCTGCACCACCTGGGGCCTGACAACAGTCCTCTCCATCCCAGGATCTCGCCATCCCAGGAATGTCTCCCCATTGACCACCACCTTTCATTCCCACTCGGGGGCTGAGGGGCCTGAGCACAGGAGACTACACGCAGACACATATGCTGGGGCCAGGAGTGAGAGCCAGTCTGCCACGGCCCCAATCTGGCTAAACGGCTCTATGGCCTTGGGACCCAGGAAGGGGGCTAGACACTGGAGCCCTTCCACAGGGCCAGCCTGATTTCAATTGTAAGCCTTCCAAAGGCCGTGAGACAGGCATCTATATCTTCCCCCCTGTTTAACCCAGGGCAGCAATTTAGTGTTCAGGTTCCCTGCAGAACTGGCACCCCGGCGTCCATCCCCAGTCACCCCTGGAGGGGTTCTTCTGCCTCTCAGCTCAGCCACCGCCAGTTCATGCCACCACTGTCTCTCCTGCTGTTCGGCTTCATGCCTTCCCTGTCTCTTGTGGTCCTCTTATGACAGATTTATGTTACCAATCTGCTTGGGGTATCAGGTGATCAGGCTAAGGCCGCAGGATCTTTTGGGGAGGAGATGAAGGAGCACACCAAGTGACTGAATTTTAAAGCTTTATTAACAAAATAATAAAATAACAGCGGTGAGTGTTGGGACTGCTCCCATGTCACTCAAAGGAAGCAAGAAAGCGTTAATACCCCAGCCCTAACCCACTTTCATACTCTCACACACACGATCCAAGGATGGCCAAGCCTGGGTGTAACGTAAGAAGAAGAGGGGGAGGAGTGGACGGGAGTTCTTGTCCCATACATGGGTCATCCAGGGTTTGCTGTAATCTCCGACTTGCTTTGGCTCTCAGGAGCGTTCTTAAGTCCGAAGTTCTTTTGGGGGTGTTTCGTTCAGGAACCTTTGCTCCTGCTGCTCTTTGTACCAGACCAAACCGGCTTTCTGTGGCCTTCTCAGCTTTCCCAAAACATACCAGCTTCAGGGACATGCCATCTTGTTGTCTCCCCCCGTTGGCCTTCGCCGTCTCGCTTGGTATTGCACTCTTCACAGTCCTGCTCAGCTTAGTCCTCCTTTCCTCATGGCTGGCTAGGGGTTGGGTAAGATGTGAATACAGCTGTAGACTTCTTGCCGTGACCTTGGACAGGGGCCAGCATCTTATCTTCAGACTGAGCTAGCTGAAGTGTCGAGTTAACCCATTCTCTGCTCTTTTCCTCTCCCCCCTCTTTGGCCTCTCACAACCTGCAAAGGAATCTTCCACTACACACTCATACCTTTAACCCTTCCCAAAATGCCTTGCAATGCTTGCAACAGCATTAGCAACATACAATACTGATCTGCCTCCCCAGGGGACCTGAGGGAGGGGGCCATTGGGTTGTGACACTCTGACTCCTTCAATCTCAGTTCCAGTTCCATCCATCTCAGATCCACCAATGGGGAACCCAGTAGAGACCCCCTGAAGGTCACGGACATGGGGCTCTAGGATGCCCGACTGCTCCCAGCCACTCCTGTGGCCCCAGTTGGTTTAGGAATGGATGCAGGCCCTGGGGGCTATCTGCTGTTCCTAGCCTCTCTCGCGCCCCCAGCTGGGTCAGGAACCAGCTCCTTAGACTGATCCTCCTCTTCCAACTGAGCAATCAGCTGTGCCTTAGTGAACTTTACAATACACATCCCCCTCTCTCTCTGCACAGCTCTACAATGTCCTTCTACAATGGACATCTCCATACTGTTCCCAAGTGGTCACAGACTCCTAGGCCTGTGCTCTCTCAGCTTCCCATGGTCCCTGGGAGGAACCTCTTCAGTGTGACAGCCCTTCTTGGGGGTCCACTCCCTCTTGGGGTTAAGCCATAGGCTCCTTTGCCTCCTGGGACCGCACCTCTCTGAGCCTTCAGCAAGTCTGTCTCTCGGCAATCCCCCCTTTGTTCTACTACTTCCTAGTCACTTACAGGATGCTTTGTCCCTGGGGTGCAGTTTATCCCACCCCTACCACCAGTTGTCATGAAGTAACCAGACAATGCTCTGGAACTATTCCATATGAAGCCAGTCAGGACTCTGGGGGAGCATGCCTCCTCTTGCTGAGCATACTATCACCAGGGCAAGAAGCTTAAACAGCTTCGACCTTCCTCGAACTGACCTCAGAAGATTCAGCCTACCCTTCCACACTGTGTGCTTCCTGCACCAAGTCCACCTGGGAGGGGCTCCTGGGGAGCCTGCACCCCAACTCCGCAGTCAGACATGACTCTCAGCCAGCTGGTAAAACAGAAGGTTTATTATTTATCAAGAAGAATGCCCCAATATCTTCATCAATGATCTGGAGGATGACGTGGTCTGCACCCTCAGCAAGTTTGCAGATGACACTAAACTGGGAAGAGTGGTAGATACATTAGAGGGTAGGGACAGGATACAGAGGGACCTAGACAAATTAGAGGATTGAGCCAAAAGAAATCTGATGAGGTTCAACAAGGACAACTGCGGAGTCCTGCACTTAGGACGGAAGAATCCCATGCACTGCTACAGACTAGGGACTGAATGGCTAGGCAGCAGTTCTGCAGAAAAGGACCTGGGGTTACAGTGGACAAGAAGCTGGATATGAGTCGACAGTGTGCCCTTGTTGCCAACATGGCTAACGACATTTTGGGATGTATAAGTAGCGGCATTGCCAGCAGATCGAGGGACATGATCATTCCCCTCTATTCAACATTGGTGAGGCCTCAGCTGGAGTACTGTGTCCAGTTTTGGGCCCTACGCTACAAGAAGGATGTGGAAAAATTGGAAAGAGTCCTGCGGAAGGCAACAAAAATGATTTGGGGGTGGGAGCACATGACTTATGAGGAGAGGCTGAGGGAACTCTGATTGTTTAGTCTGCAGAAGAGAAGAATGAGGGGGGATTTGATAGCTGCTTTCAACTACATGAAAGGAGGTTCCAACGGGGATGGATCTAGACCGTTCTCAGTGGTACCAGATGACAGAACAAGGAGTAATGGCCTCAAGTGGCAGTGGGGGAGGTATAGGTTGGATATTAGGAAAAACCTTTTCACTAGGAGGGTGGTCAAGCACTGGAATGGGTTACCTAGGGAGGTGGTAGAATCTTCTTCCTTAGAGGTTTTTAAGGCCTGGCTTGACAAAGCCCTGGCTGGGATGATTTAGTTGGGGATGGGTCCTGCTTTGAGCAGGAGGTTGGATTAGACGACTTCCTGAGGTCCTTTCCAACCCTGATATTCTATGATTCACCAGGAACACTGCGTAGAATAGAACTTGTTAGCACAGAAATCAGTGACTTTCAGCCAAGTCCATCCTGGGGAGTCCTGAGGCAGACGCCCTGGATTCCCCCTCTTCCAGTGCCCCATGGCAGACTGCCAGCTTCCAGCAACCTGACCTCAGACACCCTCATTGCTTTGTCTTGCTTCCCAGGCAAAGAGTCACCGGGTTGCATCCCCCTCCTGGGTCTCAGGTTATGAAGGGCACCGGTCATAGCATACGTGCAGACAGCTGAAGCAGCCTCACCTGCCCCAGAGGTCTCAGCCATTCCCACCACCGAGGTATTAGTGCAGCACACAGGGAAACTGAGGCACACACAGTATTAATGCAAAACAGTAAAACTCACTTAGGTTCAATAGTAACACTCACATAGGCTGACATACAACATAACAAAGGAAAATCCCCACTTCGTCACACTCCGAGGCCCCTCTACTTTGCGGAGTGTTGGAGAGCTGTGCGAGCAGCTATGGGGAGCTTGGGTCCCTCCATCTGCCCTGGGACGGGAGCCCGGGGGGTGAGGAGGGGACATGGACAGGGGGCTGTTTTTTGGCCCCAACTTGGATGTGTGGGGGTGGTGGGCTCCGCAGCCTCTCCCTACACACACACTTTTGGGATGGCTCCAGCACCCTTGTGGTGGGAGATAAGATTTCAGGGAACAAAATGGGGAAATTAGTATAAAGAATAATTCCCATACAAACTTACCTGAGTTTGCTTCTCCTTCACCAGTGGGCTTATCTACATGTGCCAGGTGAACTTGAGATGACCCAGGGAAGTTTCAAACAGCTCCTGGCTCATGGCATGTTTTGAATCTTCTGCTACATCACGCCTCCACTTCCCTCTCTTGCTCTTTATGGCAGGAGTTTCTGCCTCAGGTTTCAGCAAAGCAGGGTTCTGGTGTGATACCTGCCCTGTATAGCATGCAAGTCATTGTAAAAGAAGCAGGGCAGCATCACATTTCTTGTTTTCCTTCCTCACATTCTCATATGCCTGACATAGTTCCTTTGACTTCATACAGCACTGCGGCTGATCCCTCTCATACACCTTTGCCAGAACTTCCCCAGGCAATCTGCTTCTAGGGGTTGATGTTTCTGTGGCTGTCCTTGCAGTCTCTTTTACATACAGGCCCAGGAGAGCCAATACTGCTTGCCTGTCCCAGCCAGGAGGGTTTCTGGTAGCTGTGGGTTCATGAGGCTAGCATGTTCAAACGGTCAGATGCAAACAACAAATGTGAGGTGATGTGTGCTTGTCATGATGAACAATCAGGAAAAGCCATTTGAAAGATACATAGGTGTCTCTAAAGGGGTGCGCTTTTGGGGCCTCTGATGTTTGGCTTGTGGAGTCCAAAATTGACTGCAGCTGTTGTCCCAAGGTCAGAGGAATTCTGGTAGAGCAGCTGGTGGATGACCATTAGGCTTAATACAAGTCACACAAGGTCTACACATTCCCATTGTCAAGCTAAGTAGATCAATGAAGGCTCTAGATGGCAGGGAGAGGTGCTTCCCTTGCTGAGAGGCAAATTTTGGAGTACACTGTTGTGCAATTCCTTCAATGCAAGTCAGCTCAGGTGCACCTAACTTTGTGGCAAAGGCCAGGTTTAAACTTTCATGTAGGCTGGAAAGGGCTACTGTAGTATTGTCTCCCATGCACGTGCTGTGACTGTTAGGGAGCTCACTGGCCTGAGGTGGCATGGCAATTCCTCACTGCTACTTGTTCTTTTTCTTCCAGCTCATCTAGCTAGGTAACATGACCATGAACTAAAAGCTGAAATGCTTATAGCAGTGGTCCCCAACATGGTGCCCACGGGCAACCAGGCACTGGCCGGGGCACTTATGTGCGCCTGCCTAGTGCCCAGCAGGGGAGAGAAGCCATGACCCCATGCCTGACAAGGACAGAGAACTCCGGGGCTGCGGGCGCCAGTGTTCTCTGTCCTCACGGCTTCTCTCTGGATTCATATATTATGTAATATTAAACATGATGTTTTTCATATTATTTAATGTACAAATACAAAATAAGCCTTGAAAAATTGTTGGCATCCACCACTCTTCTGAAAACATGAATGTGCTACTGGCCATAAAAAGGTTAGGGACCACTGGCTTATAGTCTAATGGGGCAGTTCTCCTGCGTGCGTGGCTAGCTCTAGTGCAGGTGTGGCCAAACTATGGCCCACAGGCCACACCATGCAGCTTGGCCTCACTCCCGACAGGGCACTGGATCAGGAGCCGAGTCGCATGGCTCCCGGAAACTGTGGCATGGCTCTGTTCTGGCTCCTACATGCTCCAACGGGAGCTGCAGGGGCGGTGCCTGTGGATGGGGCAGTACGCATAACCACCTAGTGGTGCCTCCGCATAGGAACCAGAGAAGGGACATGCCACCACTTCTGGGAGTCACTTGAGGTAAGCGCCGTTTGGAGCCTGCACCCCCTGAGCCTCTCCTCGGGACCAAACCTCCTCCCCAACCCCGATCCCCTTCCCAATCTCCAAACCCAGAGCACCCTCCTGCACCCCAAACCGCTTCGCTCCTGCCCCACTCCAGAGTCCACCCCCCCTCCCAGCCAGAACCTGCACCCCTGACTCCCTTCCATCTGCCAAACCCCTTGGTCCAGCCCAGAGCACCTTCTTTCCTGCCCCAAACTCATCCCCAACCCCAATTTTGTGAGCATTCATGGCCTGCCGCACAATTTCCCCTCGGGCCAAGTCTGCCCATGACCTGTTCTAGTGGCTCAAAGCTCTTCCCCAGAGCCCTGGGAGGAGGAAAACCAGCAGTGGCTGCCACACCCTCCCTGTCCGACCCCTTTAAAAACAAAGCCACGAGCCTGAGGCAGCAGAAGGCCTCGGGCAATGGGGCAGAGACACGTGCCCCCACCTCCTGCACGGCTGCCCCCGTTTGCTCTGCGAGCGGCAGGGACCGGGCAGGACCTGCCCATGCTCCGCCGCAGCCAGAGCTCCCACCAGCAGCCAGGCGCTAGTCACGTGGCTTCCTTCCCACCCCGCCCCCCGCTGCTCTCACCGCCCCGCCCACGCCTAAGCCGCCTGCGCAGACTCCTCCCCTCGCTTGACGCTGCCGGGTTTGCGGTTGGGAGGCCGTTTGCGACCCCGCCCGCCCCCCACGTGAGCAGGGGCGTCCGCGAACGGGCGGGGCGGGGCAGGATGGAGGAGGCGGCGGCGGAGGCGCCGGGCGCTTGGCTCAGCGGGGACAGCGGTAACGTCTCGCAGAGCCCCAGCAGCGCGTCGGGCATCGGGGAGGAGGGCGGCGACCCCCCGGAGCTGCTGCTCAGCCGCGCCGCCGCCGCCTACTCCGCCTACCTGCTCCCGGCCGGGCTCGACTTCTGCGCGCAGGTGAGAGGGGGCGGGGCGGGTTGTCCCCTGCGCGCTCCCGTGTCGGGGCCGCGCGGGGGCGGGGGGCTGACACCCGCGGGCGGGCCGGGGGCCTAGGCCGGAACCCGGACTGGGCGCCCCGCCCCCACCCCGAGGCGGCTGTTCGTCCTCTGCTGGCCCCGGCCAGGCCCTCCCGACTCGCCCCTATGCCCCGGGGTCTGACCGCCCCCTGGCCGCGCCGTCCCGCTGGTGCCTGCGCCAGCAGCAGACGTTATACTGGGGGTGGGGGATGTCTCAGGTTTTGGACACTCAAATCCTGGGGGGGGGGAGAGAGAGAGAGACACACACACACACTCTTTGTTGAGTTTGCGGGGACAACCTGGATTTCGGCTGAAGCTGGGCCCGTCCGGGGCGGGTTTCAACTGGAAAATAAGACCTTTGGGGGCGGGGGGGGGGTTGATGGAAACCAAAATTTAGATAGAAACTCTAAAGCCAGCACTTACTTACTGATGGGCCCGTTGTGCTGGGCGCTGCACGCCCATGAAAAGTACCGCAGAACTGCTATTTTGAGAGCTATTTGGGAGCTTGAGTTCATAAAATAAAGAAATTCCTAGAATTGGACTTTTCAGAATCACCGTAGGTTGGGTGCAGGGGTTGCCAGTGCAGGGTGTTGCTTTCACTGCCCCTCAAAGCACAGCTGGGGAGGGACTGTCAGTGCCTTGAAGGCATCAGAATGTCAAGGGATGTTAACTTGTTTTTCATCAGCTCACGTTCATTATGTGATTATTTGTGTTCTTCCATAGACTGGTTTGTATAACTGGTCATTTGTAACGTTAGTGTTTGTACATTTGAAGTTCTGCTGTTTATAGAAAGTACATGTAAAGATGGGGCCTCGGTCTCAGAGAGAGTTTAAACTCACAATCTATGTTAGGAACCAACAAGCACTGGCCTTGAAGGTACAGCAGCACATTTCATCTGTCACTGTCAAGAGACCTTTACATTGCTAGTGTCACAACCAGTGTTTCAGATCTCTGTAATACTCCTGAGGGAATTCTGGGCCAAAACATTCTGAGCACAGTATTTTAATATTCTGCAAATGTTATTTGTCAGTAAATAAATGTGAAGGCTCCAGAATGGCAGTGAGGAGCACAGGCCACTGGTTGCACAGAGGTGGGAACTTACCCTGGAGCCCCCGTCCTCCCTCCAACCCCCGGACATGGACTCCGTGGTAAGGCTGCACCCTGTCCTGACACAGTGCAAGGGCTGGGCCTGTCCCAGAAATACCCTGGGACCCTGTCCCTCCGCACCAGGTGTGGGCAAGCAGGCTCAACCCATCTTGATGCAAGTGTGGAAGGACTTATTGTGAGGGAATCCAGGTTGGGGGGGAGAGGGTTCTTATTGGGGTATTCTGGATGTGAGTGGCTTGGAGGTGGGAGGTCTAAGTATAAGAAAGGGGTCTGGGTGCATGGAGGGCTTGTTGGGGAGTTCCAGGTGTAGGGACAATGGGACTCTGCAGGGGCATCCAGGTGAAGAAGGTTGGGGCTCAGTGGGGAGGAGTCTGAGTGTGGGGGGATGAGTGCTATGGGAGTGGGGCTTGATGGAGTGTGGATCCAGATGCAGCTGGTTGGGGTTCAGTGGTATAGGAGTCCAGATATGAGAGGCTTGGTGGGGTGGGGGATGCAGGGGTGTTGGTGGGGGGTTCTGAATGAGGCTCAGTGAGGTGTCTGGGTATGGGAGGGACCCCGATGCAAGGGGATTGGGCAGACAGGCAAGCAGGAGCCGGGGGTGCAGACATTCCTGGAGCTGAGGAGGTTTCTTGGGGTGGGCCTGACCCAAAGCTGGCCGTTCCTTGCAAGGGAAGAGCAGGACCTGTTCTGCCCAACCCAGTGCAGGGTAGGAATCACAAGCATCCCCTCCCTCCATAGTGATTTTCACTCCACCATTTGCTCTAGGCACCCAAAATAACACACCCGCACTGCTGGGGAAGAGCACGTGGCCACTCTTGCGCTTCACTTTGCTTTCCTGTCAGAATTTCTGCAGGAAAACAAAGAAATCTGGGGGGGACGTGAATTCTGCATACATGCAGTGGTGCAGAATTTCCCCCAGGAGTACTGTAACCAAGAGATTAGAGAAGAAAATGTTATTTCTCTGTTGTCACTCTGTTATTTGATTACACTTAGTCTCACCAATTTTACTGTTTCTCCCAAATTGTTAGTCAGTTTTCTCTGTGTTGGGGTTTCACATAGCAGCAGGGGAAGGAAGAACATTTAAAATACCAGCAAAAATGTGAATTTTTTTATTATTATTATTTTGGGACATTACTCTTTACTCAGTTTTAAAAACTGACTAGATTTCAAGGTGATTTTATCAGTAAGCTATTCCTCCTATAAGAGGTAACTATAATTATACTGACATATACTATATGCATGAATAGATCTAACATACAGAACTTGTGACTAGTCATTTGTGTGTAGAGGTAGTTGCTAAGAAATGGCAAAATATTGGAGTTTCACTGCGATGTATTTTTCGTTGTTGTGATCTGCTATAGCAGGGTTCTCAAACTTCATTGCACTGCAACCCCCTTCTGACAACAAAAATTACTACATAACCCCAGGAGAGGGGGCCAAAGCCCGAGCCTCACTGCCCCAGGCAGGAGGCCTGTAACCTGAGTCCCACTGCCCAAGGCTGAAGCTTTGGGCCCCAGCAAGTCTAAGCCACTTCAGGGTCCCGACCCAGAGTTTGAGAACTGCTGTGCTATAGTGTATTTTTCATTACCTGAATGTATTTTTTACAGATAGAAAGTTTAGACAAGAGTCTAGAAGATTTGCTGACCAGGGTTGATGAATTTGTAGGGATGTTAGACATGGTATGTATTGATCTCTATAACTTCCATGTGGGTACTGCCAATTGAGGAGGGAGGGCACGCTGAAAAAGTTGAGTGGTTTGGGGTGTTTTTTTTTTTTTTTCCCTTCATGGGAATAACCAGCATATGATTAACATTAAAGGTCACTTTTTTTTTTTTTTAAGTAGAGGTCTAGGTGTGCAAACAGTTACCATGCTTGCTTACCCAAAAATTATCCAGTTTGCCTAAAGTGATGAGATGTTTGCACACATGTAACTGCTAATGTATATCTGAGCATGTATCTCAAGTCTCCTTTATGAAAGTGTATTAGCCAATACAATGATAAATATTTGAAGGGACACTTCTAAGTCATATTTGGCCCATAAATTTAATAAGAATAAGTTTTTCAACCCCTAAAACTAATAGACATGTTTCTTTGAATTCTAGCAGGTAGATCAGGGGTGGGCAAACTTTTTGGCCCGAGGGCCACATCTGGATGGGGAAATTGCAGGCAGGGCCATGAATGTAGGGCTGGGGCAGGGGGTTGGGGCACAGGAGGGGTATGGGGTATGTGAGGGAGCTCAGGGCAGAGGGCTGGGGTGCAGGCTCCCTGCCTGCTCTGGCCCTGCTCCGCTCACAGAAGCAGCCGGCACCATGTCCCTGTGGCCCCCGGGGGAGGCGGGGCAGAGGGCTCCACACGCTGCCCTCGCCTGTGGGTACTTCCCCCGAAGCTCCCATT
The DNA here is from genome assembly GCF_007399415.2 of Gopherus evgoodei. NCBI lineage: Eukaryota > Metazoa > Chordata > Testudines > Testudinidae > Gopherus > Gopherus evgoodei. Next base: position 189,260,697 of record NC_044323.1, read on the forward strand.
GGCTGTGGTTTCCTGTTCCCGGCCAATGGGAGCTCAAATGGCGGTGCCTGCAGGCGAGGGCAGCACATGGAGCCCTCTGTCCTCCCACCCCCCTTTTTCTCCCCCAGGGACCACAGGGATGTGGTGCTGTCCACTTCCAGGAGTGGCGCAGGGCCCACGGAAATCCCATGGGCAAGATCCAGCCCGCGGGCCTTAGTTTGCCCACCCCTGGGATAGACATTTATAAAAGCCAACATGCCCATGCAGTCTTTGCAACCTAAATGTTACAGTATTAGGCTAGTGCATGAAAACCGAAACATGAAATTCACTGCTGTTTGGCCGTTGACAAAAATGAGATGTTTTCACTGAGAAAGAAGCCAATAGGAAAGAGCATAAATATTGAAAAGTTAATTAGATTTTATTCTTAATTCTTTCAGTTCTAATAATATAAGATTTGCCTTGAAAAATGTTAATGAAAATTAATCTGCTGAGGCACAACAAGATAGTAATCCACCGTTAATATAATAATTGCAAAGAAAAATATTTTGTTTGCCTGTCCAGGAAAAAAAATCTTTTGGGGCAAGTAGAATTTTGACAGGCTGATGATCTAAGACTGTTTTTGATGATAAATAAAGGAAAGCTAGGTTATCACTTATTAACCTGGTGATGTTCTTTAATTAACAGTACCATATTGTTTTATGTTCCTATTTGACTTCAGTCACTCTTGAATCTCCAGACTTCATCTTGTTCATAATTTCAATTATCATAATAAATCATTATGAGTCAGCCCTACCGAGTCAGACCATGGTCCATCTTGCCCAGTATCCTATTGCTGATGGTGTCCCATACCAGAACTTTAGGGAGAGTGTACAGAAGAGAACAATTGTGGAGTGATTCCCTCCTGTCTTCTCCTCTTTGCTCCTGGAAGTCAGAAGTTTAGGGTTTCCCCCAAACCATCTTCACTAATAGCCATTACTGAATTTTTAGTGGTTTCTAAGAGATGCAGAGTTCATTTCGGACTATAAGATTGTATTGTGTGTTTACAGTATTGAAACAGACTTGCAGTACTTTTTTGCAACATGCTTGTTGTTATTAATTAATTTATTTTATTAATAAAATAGCAAGATGCAGAATTTTAAATATGTAACAATAAAAAAATTGCAGAATTGCTAACTGGATATTGTCAAGTATCCATATATAAATAATAAGGATCATACTTACGTGGAGTGATAGTGTATGCCAAAAACGTAAAAGAGATTGATTGTTTTTCAAATTCTGGGGCATACCACCCATCCTTTCCCTGCTCCCCTCCCTCCCGCATTAGCAGGTGTGCATGAGGCCCTGACCAGTTAAGAATTTTTTTCTTGTTTCTTCAGAGTAGCCAGTGTGTGCTAGTCCGATTCCTTTGGGTGCCCAGCTCCACTCTGTGTGCCCTGGGGCGTTGTGGGTATGAGGCTAATCCCAGAGTCCCTACTTCTAGGATTCCCGTTAGCATTAGCCATGCTGTGCCGTAATCCTGCTGCCAGCCGATTCCCACAGAAATCACACAGCCTTGTAAGAACTCACTCCCTTTCCCCCTCTTTCTGTCTCTCACAATCCTCCCTTCCCACCATGGCTGAATTAGGAATCAACATTGTGGCAGCGCTGCACAGGTGTTCTGGCCCCACAGCAAAGGCCTCACACCCAGCACATGGACGTATGTGAAAGGAGAGAGCGGAGCCACTATGCGCGCACACAAGTTGTCGCTCCAGGCAGCTGGGATTCACACAGTGTGTGTGAGCGTCCTTCCGGTATTCATTGTTTATGTGGGGATTCCACCCCCTAGCTCCAAACTCGGCACCAGCTTTCCCTGTGCTGTGGGGGGCATGCATGGGACATGAATCTCTGGAGAGGGGGTGCAGCATAAAAAGTTAGGGAATCTCTGACATAAGACAACTTCAGAATTAAATTCCTCACTCATAAAACCAAATGCCAAAAAAAGAGAACCACGTGCAGTGAGTAATAGCAGCTTGTCTGCCATGGACAGAAAGAATATCTAAAGATATCTCTTAACCACCCTCAGTGTTGTGCCACAGAAGAGAGACATCAGATTGCATAGCACCTTCTTCTGATTAAAAGTGCTGTACAAGTAATGTAGCCTCATACGCCCAATGTGATGTAGCTATTTTCCACATTTTGGTATTGCTCTTGTAATATCACAGAGCAAAACCACACATATGCGAAATATGTTTCCTGTCTATATACTTCTCCAAGAAAAGTTAACTGCAATAAGATGTTGCTCCAGTATACATATAAAAAAAATCTTGATGCAGCTTGGCATATTCAGTTGTTTGGGAAAGATGTTGTTTGGTTGTTGAGCTTAAGGGAAAGAGAAAGGAGCAAGTCAGAGAAGGGACAGAAAGAAGACAAAAAAACTTTTTAATAAAATAGGTTTTCCTTTATCTGAATGGCAGAAATCATACTACAGTCATGGGCCCCTTAGAAAAACTTTAAATGGGTGGAAATCTCTTGAAACTATGATAACAATTGCACTTGAACCTCATGCTCTTGACATGCGGTGGTTCTTTGTGATCTTGAATTGCTGTCTTTAACTTTTCAGTGTCTCCGTTTTCCCATCTGTCAAATGGGGATAATATTAACCTTTGTAAAGTGTTTTGTGATCTTCGAATGAAAAGAGTTGAAAGTGCAAAGATTTATTGTTTTATTATTGGTTATTACGTTTTGGCTTCTGTTTTAAATTAGTGGCAGTCCTATGTGCCATTTGGAAATAATTAAGAAATGAGACTAGCATATGCTTGCATATGTTAACAGACACAGTACCAGCACTGGTTTGTTTACAGCCTTCAAGATCCAGTGGCTTTAACTAGATGTCCACTAACTTTAGTATTAGAATATACCAAAGTTATTGTGCAGATTTAGTCACTGTAGTGTTCACTCAATGTGATGTAATTTGTTTGGATTGTATTTAGATTCGAAGTGAGTCTTCTCAAGTAGTCAATGAAAGGGTACCTCAGATTCACACAAAAGCTACAGAAATGAGACACATATATAGAAAGATTGACAAACTAGAGGTATGTATTTTGATGTCAGTTATTTGCATTCCTTTTCTCAAGGGGACAGTACAATTGCATATTTTAATGTTTTTCCTTAGAATTGCAGACCCCTTTCAGATGCTTCAAAAACATTTCTATGCTGAATGTAGCAAACATTTTTTTTTGTCTTTCCAGTTTCTCAAGGTGTCTTTTTGCTTCAAAGTGTGAACTAGTGTTTTCGCACACAAGATGTGATCTAGTACGTGTAATGACGTGGGAACCCAATATTACATTATTAATTGGCTGCACGTGTCAGTCACAAATGTTTAACTGTTGCTGTTGGCTGGATGCCAGAGCTCTACAGGAAGTGCGTACGCAACTTCTTGTGACCAACAAAAATGGTACCAATTGTCTAATTTTCTTAGCACACTAATGACAAGTACAATGCTAATAGCAAGTGGAAATATAGAGGAGCTAAAGTGTTTCCACTTACCTCATGGAAGTTTTTTAACGTAGCTCTTCTGAGCTTAAAAGCAGGGGACAGGGCAAAGTCTTTGCTGTCAATTTCACAGACAAGGACATAGAGGCCCAGAGATTCACTTGTTGCCTAAGTGTTGAATACACACCAGGAAATTAATAATTGTGTGCACTTCCAGGGCACCATGTGAAATGAACAGAGGTTGCAGCATTCTGTTCCTTCATGCCATTGCCATCTTGGATTTTATATTAATATAGTAACTGATTGAAGTCAAAGATATTCTGAAACAAATGTGTATGTACCCCATTAACTCCCCATTCATTTTCAGTTTAGAATCGTCTTTTTGGGTTTTAAAACAAGTTCACTGACTTTCAGTTTTCTTCACAATCCTACCCTCCTCTTCCCCCTTTCTCTGCACTGATCTCTCAATGAACGCCTGTCCCTCCACAGTGAGGTATAAGAGCTTTCTAATCCACAGCTCCTAGTATCTGAAACTCTTCCTGGATCTCTATTTCAAAATCATTTCAGATCTTAGCTGTTAATATTTTTCTTCATTGCCTAGGTGGGGTAACATTTTCAAAAGCATCTAAGTAATTTAAGTGCTTTTGTACCATTGACGTCCACTGAAATTTAGGCACCTAAGTGCCTAAATCACTTTTGAGAATAGAATTTAGGAGCCTAGGTCATGTTGGTGCTTTTGCAAATGTTATCTTGGATCTCAATTTTCCTCTCATTCTACTGTTTAACTCTGAATTGTTTTGGGAGACGCTCTGTATGAAAGATACTATCAAAAAGCGTTAAGTTGTACTACTGACTTGAGAAAGCAGGAAAGCTAGCTGTCTTGTTCCAAGCACTGAGCACCAACATAAACGAAGATACTGTTCAAGAAACCTGGTGCTTTCAGAAAATTACAAAAAAAAAAAAAATCTATTAGTTCCCCACATTAAACCTGTATTAAGATTTGGATGTTAGTTACCTTTTCTAGTTTAGTTCGCAAAATTTCTCATTCTCTGAGATAAAACATTAAGTAAAATAAGTTATAATACTGTACAGAATACATGTACAATTCTCAGATGCACTGTACTGGAATACTAATGTGATGAACCATACAGATGGATGGTGAACTGATTTATAGCAGTGAACTGTTTTTTGTTCCATTTATTTTAATACTGACTTACTGAATGCATTGAGACACATACACATAAACTCAAACAAATTTTGAATTAAAGTTATGAGAACTTCCATTACAGATGTTTTTATTATCTACCCTGCACCAAGCATCATGTAAAATGTCTTTCTAAATAAGGCTGAGGACTGCTGCTACTAACCTTGTAATATAAGAGAAAGGCATTTTGTAGATGGGGTGATGTGTGTGGAAAAGGCAAATTGGAAAAAAGCAGAGATAACAGTAGTTCTAAAGTTGGCCCACATGATTCTCAGTGATAAGGCTAGTGCAGATGCCAAACTTAGGGGCACAATATCAATTTGATTATTCACTAGAGTAGCAAACCAACTAACCAAAAATCCTAAATAAGGCAAAAAGCACACAAGTATACAAGTATTTTTGGTTAGTTGGTTTGCTACTCTAGTGAATAATCAAATTGATATTGTGCCCCTAAGTTTGGCATCTGCACTAGCCTTATCACTGAGAATCATGTGGGCCAACTTTAGAACTACTGTTATCTCTGCTTTTTTCCAATTTGCCTTTTCCACACACATCACCCCATCTACAAAATGCCTTTCTCTTATATTACAAGGTTAGTAGCAGCAGTCCTCAGCCTTATTTAGAAAGACATTTTACATGATGCTTGGTGCAGGGTAGATAATAAAAACATCTGTAATGGAAGTTCTCATAACTTTAATTCAAAATTTGTTTGAGTTTATGTGTATGTGTCTCAATGCATTCAATAAGTCAGTATTAAAATAAATGGAACAAAAAACAGTTCACTGCTATAAATCAGTTCACCATCCATCTGTATGGTTCATCACATTAGTATTCCAGTACAGTGCATCTGAGAATTGTACATGTATTCTGTACAGTATTATAACTTATTTTACTTAATGTTTTATCTCAGAGAATGAGAAATTTTGCGAACTAAACTAGAAAAGGTAACTAACATCCAAATCTTAATACAGGTTTAATGTGGGGAACTAATAGATTTTTTTTTTTTTGTAATTTTCTGAAAGCACCAGGTTTCTTGAACAGTATCTTCGTTTATGTTGGTGCTCAGTGCTTGGAACAAGACAGCTAGCTTTCCTGCTTTCTCAAGTCAGTAGTACAACTTAACGCTTTTTGATAGTGTCTTTCATACAGAGCGTCTCCCAAAACAATTCAGAGTTAAACAGTAGAATGAGAGGAAAATTGAGATCCAAGATAACATTTGCAAAAGCACCAACGTGACCTAGGCTCCTAAATTCTATTCTCAAAAGTGATTTAGGCACTTAGGTGCCTAAATTTCAGTGGACGTCAATGGTACAAAAGCACTTAAATTACTTAGATGCTTTTGAAAATGTTACCCCACCTAGGCAATGAAGAAAAATATTAACAGCTAAGATCTGAAATGATTTTGAAATAGAGATCCAGGAAGAGTTTCAGATACTAGGAGCTGTGGATTAGAAAGCTCTTATACCTCACTGTGGAGGGACAGGCGTTCATTGAGAGATCAGTGCAGAGAAAGGGGGAAGAGGAGGGTAGGATTGTGAAGAAAACTGAAAGTCAGTGAACTTGTTTTAAAACCCAAAAAGACGATTCTAAACTGAAAATGAATGGGGAGTTAATGGGGTACATACACATTTGTTTCAGAATATCTTTGACTTCAATCAGTTACTATATTAATATAAAATCCAAGATGGCAATGGCATGAAGGAACAGAATGCTGCAACCTCTGTTCATTTCACATGGTGCCCTGGAAGTGCACACAATTATTAATTTCCTGGTGTGTATTCAACACTTAGGCAACAAGTGAATCTCTGGGCCTCTATGTCCTTGTCTGTGAAATTGACAGCAAAGACTTTGCCCTGTCCCCTGCTTTTAAGCCTGAAAACCTTGCTTTGTAAAACAAGCCCCAACCCCCGACAAGTGAAAGCCACAGCATGGTGACTGAAAGGCAAAATAGACTAGAGTACTATTAACAGAATTAAAGTGATGGGATGTATGGGGGAAAGTTAACTAGACGTGCAGTTTTAATCAGGGTGGATAAAAAATAGATTTTTTTAAAATGGACTTTATTTTGTTTTGTTCATTATGTTATAATAAGTGTAACATTTTAAAAATAAACCTGTTTAAAATGAAATCTGAATTTATTAAAATATGTGAAGGCTTAAACTTATAGTCTTTTAAAATGGTTAAATAAAAAATAAATATGCTGAGTCTGTGAGCCTCTATCAAAAACGTTGAATTAAAGGCTGCTATAAAGAAAGAATCGCAGGAGGGAAATCTAACGTTTGAGGTCAAGCTTTATAAACATGCCACAGTAGGTGAGCCTGAGTAACTTAAGAGACTGTCTCAGGGCTTGTCTACACTCTCAGCACTGCAGCTGCACTGTTGTAGGGCTAAGTGAAAACACTACCTTCACCAACAGGAGAGCTTCTCCCTTCAGCACAGCTACAGCACCTCCCAGGAGAAGCCCTTCTGTTGACATAGCGCTGCCTATGCTTGGGGTTACGTTGGTATCACTACGTCACTCAGGAGTGTGATACCTGAGCAACATAGTTATACCAACATAAGTTTGTAGTGTAGACCAAGTCGGATTTTACAAGAGACTTAGGCCATGTCTACACTACCACTTATGTCAGCAAAACGTATCTCACTCAGGGATGTGAAAAAAAACACACCTCTGACCGACATAAGTTTTGCCAGCATAAGTGGTAGTATGTACAGCACTATGTCAGTGGGAGAGCTTTTCCCGCCAACATAGCTATCGCTGCTCATTGAGGTGGTTTCATTGTGTCAACGGGAGAGCAGATGTGTCGCTGTAAGCTTGCTAGTGTAGACATGGCCTTAAATGACACTAGAAACTTAAGCTCCAGTCTCTTTTACTGAGTTCTATTTGAACGTTTTCCCAGACTGATCTGAAATAATCAGTTTAATTCACTGACTGCAGTTAATCCCTGTATTCAATAAATCATTTAGTTGTAAATGTGCAACATGTTTTGATACATAAATTTCTCTTATCAAAACATTAAAATTGGTTTGTTTAATAAAAAAGTATTTTATATGCTGTTTTGTGTGTTTAGTTTTAATTAAGTACTGAATATATTGAAAATGTTTTGCCTTTGGGTTTTTTCTCATTTTTTAAACAAATGAGCTGGGGACATTCAGCGTTTGATTTCCGACAGTTATCATTCTTGTCCACATCTGAGAGAGCCACAGACATTCATGGTTATGGAAGGAATTTCAGAGCAAGTGCTATGCAAAACAATTAAAGACCTTGTTACAAATTAAAGTATGATAACATTTTGTTTACTGCTGCTCCCCAAGACAAAATCCCTCTTTATGTAAACAAGTGTTATAAAACCTTTCAATTAAATAAAGCTGTACACGTGTTGTCTCACTGCATTAAATTGACCTGCCGAATGTTAATATTCTTCTATATTCTCTTTTAAAAAATGGTCTGTCTTACTCTACTCAACTTCCAAATTACCAGTTTCCAGTCATATGGAAGGTTGCACAAATGGGTTATTTGTGGCACAGATTCAGCAACGGAGATGGCACAAAAATACTGTGTTTTGTGGTCTTTGCGGATTGTTACCTGACAATTATGTTTGTTTCTACATGATCTGAACATCTTCAGACCTCTTGTTGGGAAGTGAATAAATATAGCTTTGTTTTGTTTTCAACTAGGCCTTCGTAAAAATGGTTGGAAATAATGTGGCTGGACTGGAGGAGCAGGTCACAAAGGCAGAAACAGACCTTGGAACTTTTCCAAACACCTTTAAAAAATTCTTACACACTATCAGTGTACCATCCTTTCTTAACGTAAGTATGTTTCTGTCAAGGTGAGTGTATCTTAAAATGTGCTCATGAGAATGGTAGGCTTTGAATGAGGCTACGATGAAGTTCTGGAACAGCCTTCCAAGGAGAATAGTTGGGGCAAAAATAACTAACTCATTTCAAGACTGAACTTGATAAGTTATGGAAAGAGTGCCTACAATGTCACATGGCCAGTCCTTGATTACTATTGGCAAATGTCATGGTATAAACCCCGACTCTGAACCTTAGTATCCAAAAGATGGGGTACCAGCATGAATTCCTCTAAGCTTAATTACCAACTTAGAACCTGTAGCACTGCCACCAACCAGGAATTCCAGTGCCTGGTACACTCTGGTCCCCCCAAAACCTTGCCCGGGGACCCCCAAGACCCAGACCCTCTGGATCTTAACACAAGGAAAGTAAACCTTTCCCCCACCGTTGCCTCTCCCAGGCTTCCCCTCCCTGGGTTACCCTGGAAGATCACTGTGATTCAAATTCCTTGAATCTTAAAACAGAGAGGAAAATTCACCTTTCCCCCTCCTTCTCTCTCCCCCTCCCAGACTCTCCCTGAGAGAGAAAGTAATCCTAACACAGAGAGAAAATTAACCTTTCTCTCCTGCTTCCCTGCTTTCTCCCCACCAATTCCCTGGTGGATCCAGACCCAGTCCCCTGGGGTCTCACCAGAATAAAAAAACAATCAGGTTCTTAAACAAGAAAAGCTTTTAATTAAAGAAAGAACAAACAGTAAAAATTATCTTTGTAAATATAGGATGGAATATATTACGGAGTCTTTCAGCTATAGACACTGGGAATACCCTCCCAGCCTAAGTATACAAGACAGCTGCAGCAGCACAGGAGCCAGCAAACAGAGCTGTAAACAGGGGAGTTTCAGTGGGAGTTCTGTTGGAGGAGCAGGTTCTTGCGGATTGTAGTGTGTGTGTGTGTGTGTGTGTGTGTGTGTGTGTGTGTGTGTGTGTGTAGGCTGCTAGGGGCAGTGTGCTGGGAGAGCAGCGGAGCCCTGATTAGGGGGTGGGGCTTACCTGATTAGGGGTCCTATATAAGTAGCCAGCCAGTCAGGCAGCGGCACAGACAGCTGCAGCCAGCAAACAGAGCTGTAAACGGGGGAGTTTCAGTGGGAGTTTCCAGGGGGAGATTGCAGGGGAGACTAAGACAGAGGAACCGACAAGCAAGTCAAGGGGTAGGGTGGTGGTCTGGTGCCTGCTGGGGGCTTGTGTTGGGTTGACTACCACGCATCAGGTGTGAAGGCCATGACTGATACAGAGGCAGCAGTGAAAGACACAATGAGGATGACTGGATGTGGAAGCTGCAGCATGTACATGATCCTGGAGGGGGCGCCTGAAAAGAGCTTTGTCTGCATGAAGTGCCGCCTGATAGAGCTGATGGAAGAGAAGATCCGAGGACTGGAGATGCAGGTGCAAACTCTGGTTGAGTTCAGAAGGGGGTTTGAGCAGACGATGGAGCACAGACACGAGGGGGCTGAAGGGATAAGCTCAGATGTGCAGATGGAAGCAGGACCAAAGAATTCAGAGGAGAGACTGCTGGGGGAGGAAAGTGGACGGTGGAAGCATGTGACTAAGAGAACCAAGCAGAGGAAAAAACGGGCCAGTGAAGGAGAAATAGAACTCAGGAACAGGTTTGCAGAGTTGGAAAATGAAGAAGGGGCACAGCAGGTGGTCGCTGAAGGAAAGAGGGCAAGGAAAAAGAGAAGAGCTGATAGTCCTGCAAGAGGAAGGGAGGAGTCAATGGAGGCAACACCAAATATGAGCCCCAGGAGGATTGCAAGGGGGAATAGAAATCGAGAGGACTTGCAGCCAGTGGGTGCGGGAGATAGACCGGAGAAGCACACTGTCACCAGGAAAAGGCAGGTCTACATGATTGGAGACTCCTTACTGAGAAGAATAGACAGGCCTGTGACTAGAGCTGATCGGGAGAACAGAAGGGTGTGCTGTATGCCGGGTGCTAAGATGCCGGATGTGGACCTGAGGCTGAAAAGGATACTAGTGGGAGCGGGGAAAAATCCGTTGATTGTCCTTCATGTGGGAACGAATGATACGGCTAGATACTCTCTGGAATGTATCAAGGGAGACTATGCCAGACTGGGGAAGACGCTTAAGGAAATCGAGGCTCAAGTGATCTTCAGTGGGATTCTGCTGGTTCCTAGAGAAGGGCGACAAAGGTGTGACAAGATTATGGCAATCAACAGATGGCTCAGGCAGTGGTGCTATAAGGAGGGCTTTGGGATGTACGGCCATTGGGAAGCATTTACAGACAGAAGACTGTTCTCTCGGGATGGACTTCACCTGAGCAAGGAGAGAAATGGACTTCTAGGATGGAGGCTCGCCGACCTGATTGAGAGCTTTAAACTAGAAATTTGGGGGAGATGGTTGAGAGATGTTCGGGAGATCTCCACGCCAGAATTTAACCTGGAGAGGGAAGTAAACAAAGTAAGAGGGGATACAGCCATGGACAGAAGATTGGCATAAGGAGGAAGGGTAGTGTAGATAACAGACTAACAGGTGATGTTGGTGGTAGAATGTCCGTGCCTAACAGGGTACAGAATATGAGTGAAGCCAAAAGGCAAAAATTAAGATGTCTGTACACTAATGCGAGGAGCCTAGGGAACAAAATGGAGGAACTAGAACTACTGGTGCAGGAAGTGAAACCAGATATTATAGGGATAACAGAAATGTGGTGGAATAGTAGTCATGACTGGAGTACAGGTATTGAAGGCTATGTGCTGTTTAGGAAAGATAGAAATAAAGGCAAAGGTGGTAGAGTAGCATTGTACATCAATGAGGAGGTTAACTGTAAAGAAATAAGTGATGGAATGGACAAGACAGAGTCTGTCTGGGCAAAAATCACGCTGGGAAAGAAAGCTACTAGAGCCTCCTCTGAGATAGTGCTTGGGGTGTGCTACAGACCGCCGGGATCTGATTTGGATATGGATAGAGACCTCTTTAATGTTTTTAAGGAAGTAAACACTAATGGGAAATGTGTGATCATGGGAGACTTTAACTTCCCAGATATAGACTGTAGGACAAGTGCTAGCAAGAATAATAGGGCTCAGTTTTTTCTGGATGTGATAGCTGATGGATTCCTTCACCAAGTAGTTGAAGAACCGACAAGAGGAGATGCCATTTTAGATTTGGTTTTGGTGAGTAGTGAGGACCTCACAGAAGAAATGGTTGTAGGGGACAACCTTGGTTCGAGTGATCATGAGCTAATTCAGTTCAAACTAGATGGAAGGATAAACAAAAATAGATCTGTAAAAGCAGCAAGGAATCCTGTGGACCTCATAGACTAAGAGACGTTTTGGAGCATGAGCTTTCGTGGGTGAATACCCACCTCCTCAGATGCAAAATAGATCTGGGACTAGGGTTTTTTATTTCAAAAGGGCTAACTTTAAAGAATTAAGGAAATTAGTTAGGGAAGTGGATTGGACTGAAGAACTTGTGGATCTAAATGCGGAAGAGGCCTGGAATTACTTTGTCGCAGCTGCAGAAACTATCGGAAGCCTGCATCCCAAGAAAGGGGAAAAAACCATAGGCAGGAGTTGTAGACCAAGCTGAATGAGCAAGCATCTCAGAGAGGTGATTAAGAAAAAGCAGAAAGCCTACAAGGAGTGGAAGAAGGGTGGGATTAGCAAGGAAAGCTATCTTAGTGAGGTCAGAACATGTAGGGATAAAGTGAGAAAGGCTAAAAGCCAAGTAGAGTTGAACCTTGCAAAGGGAATTAAAACCAATAGTAAAAGGTTCTATAGCCATATAAATAAGAAGAAAACAAAGAAGAAGTGGGACCGCTACACACTGAGAATGGAAAGGAGGTTAAGGATAACCTAGGCATGGCCCAATATCTAAATAAGTACTTTGCCTCAGTCTTTAAAAAGGCTAATGGGGAGCTTAGGGGTAATGGAAGGATGACAAACGGGAATGAGGATATGGAGGTGGATATTACCACATCTGAGGTAGAAGCCATACTTGAACAGCTTAATGGGACAAAATCGGAGGGCCCGGACAATCTTCATCCGAGAATATTAAAGGAACTGGCGCATGAAATTGCAAGCCTGTTAGCGAGAATTTTTAATGAATCAGTAAACTCAGGGGTTGTACCGTATGACTGGAGAATTGCTAACGTAGTTCCTATCTTTAAGAAAGGGAGAAAGAGTGATCGGAGTAACTATAGGCCTGTTAGTTTGACATCTGTAGTATGTAAGGTCTTGGAAAAAATTTTGAAGGAGAAAGTAGTTAAGGACATTGAGGTCAATGGTAATTGGGACAAAGTACAACATGGTTTTACTAAAGGTAGATCGTGCCAAACCAACCTGATCTCCTTCTTTGATAAGGTGACAGACTATTTAGACAAAGGAAATGCGGTAGACCTAATTTACCTCGATTTCAGTAAGGCATTTGACACGATTCCACATGCGGAATTATTAGTCAAATTGGAAAAGATGGGGATCAATATGAGAATTGAAAGGTGGATAAGGAACTGGTTAAAGGGGAGACTACAACGGGTCGTACTGAAAAGTGAACGGTCAGGCTGGAAGGAGGTTACTAATGGAGTTCCTCAAGGATCGGTTCTGGGACCAATCTTATTTAACCTTTTTATTACTGACCTTGGCACAAAAAGCGGGAATGTGCTAATAAAGTTCGTGGATGACACAAAGCTGGGGGGTATTGCTAACACGGAGAAGGACCGGGATATCATACAGGAAGATCTGGGTGACCTTGTAAACTGGAGTAATAGTAATAGGATGAAATTTAATAGTGAAAAGTGCAAGGTCATGCACTTAAGGATTAATAATAAGAACTTTAGATATAGATTGGGGACGCATCAGTTGGAAGTAACAGAGGAGGAGAAGGACCTTGGGGTATTGGTAGATCACAGGATGACTATGAGCCGCCAATGTGATATGGCCATTAAAAAAGCTAATGCGGTTTTAGGATGCATCAGGCGAGATATTTCCAGCAAAGATAAGGAGGTGTTAGTACCGTTATATAAGGCGCTGGTAAGACCCCACCTGGAATACTGTGTGCAGTTCTGGTCTCCCATGTTTAAGAAGGATGAATTCAAACTGGAACAGAGACGGGCTGCTAGGATGATCCAAGGAATGGAAAACCTCTCATATGAAAGGAGACTCAAAGAGCTTGGCTTGTTTATTCTAGCCAAAAGAAGGCTGAGGGGGGATATGCTTGCTCCTTATAAATATATCAGAAGGATTAATATTAGGGAGGGAGAGGAATTATTTAAGCTTAGTACCAATGTAGATACAAGAACAAATGGGTATAAACTGGACACTAGGAAGTTTAGACTTGAAATTAGACGAAGGTTTCTAACCATTAGAGGAGTGAAGTTCTGGAACAGCCTTCCAAGGGGAGTAGTGGGGGCAAAAGACATATCTGGCTTTAAGATTAAGCTTGATAAGTTTATGGAAGGGATGGTATGATGGGAGAGCCTAATTTTGGCAATTGATCTTTGATTATCTCCAGATAAGTATGCCCAGTGGTTGGTGATGGGATGTTGGATGGGATGGGATCTGAGTTACTGCAGAGAATTCTTTTCTGAGTGCTGGCTGGTGAGTCTTGCCCACATGCTCAGGGTTTAGCTGATCGCCATATTTGGGGTAGGGAGGGAATTTTCCTCCAGGGCTGATTGGCAGAGGCCCTGGAGGTTTTTCACCCTCCCCTGCAGCGTGGGGGCATGGGTCACTTGCTGGTGGATTCTCTGCAGCTTGAGGTCTTCAAACCACAATTTGAAGACTTCAGTAACTCAGGCATAGGTTAGGGGTTTGTTATAGAAGTGGATGGGTAGGGTTCTGTGGTCTGCTTTGTGCAGGGGGTCGGACTAGATGATCACATTGGTCCTTCTGACCCTAGAATCTATGAATCTACAAATTAAAATCTTTTCAACAAAATACAAATTTGAACTCCTTCCAGCCAAATACACATTTGCAAATAAAGAAAACAAACATAACCTAACTCGCCTTGTCTATCTAGTACTCACTATTCTGAACTTATAAGAGCTGTATCGGAGAGATTGGAGAGAAACCTGGTTGCACATCTGGTCCCTCTGAGCCCCCAGAGTGAACAACAACCAAAAACTAATAGCACACACACAAACTTCCCTCCCTCAAGATTTGAAAGTATCCTGTCCCCTGATTGGTCCTCTGGTCAGGTAACAGCCAGGCTCACTGAACTTGTTAACCCTTTACAGTCAAAAGAGACATGAAGTACTCCTGTTAACTCTTACTTATCTGTTTATGACAGCAAATATCTCCTAACACCAGAGATGGGACACTAGATGGGGAGGGCTCTGAGTTGCTGCAGAGAATCCTTTCCCAGGTGTCTGGCTGGTAGGTCTCACCCACATGCTCAGGTCTAACTGAGCACTATATTTGGGGTCAGGAAAGAATTTTCCCCGAGGTCAGACCAGCAGAGGCCCTGAAGGTTTTTCAACTTTCCTCTGCTGTGTGGGATATGGGTCACTTGCAGGCTTGAACTAGAATAATCGGTGAATTTTATGTATCTTGAAGTCTTAAATCAAGATTTGAGAACTTCAGTAACTCAGCCAGAGGTTATTACATGAGTTGGGTAAGTGAGGTTCTGTGGCCTGCGATGTGCAAGTCAGACTAGATGATCATGATGGTCCCTTATGGCCTTAAAGTCTACTAATCTGTGAATTTATCTCTGAGCTTAAATCTGAAGTTTTTGCACATGGCACAAGCTGGGTATGGTCCACAAAGATAATCTTACAACAGAGGAACCAAGAGAATAAATTCTTTTAGGGGCCTGAGTTCATGCTCCAAAGAGAACTTGTGTGAGTCATGAAAAGTGCTACAAAACAAGCACTAAAAGAGCAACCCTTACATAAAAGGTCATTGAATTCTGACCTGAAGGCAGATAGGAGGAACCTGTACAAATTAAAAATGTGAAAGGAATGTTTTCAAAGTGCTACTTCATGTGAGAACATCGAAAGTGTTAAAAAGAGAAAAAGGTCACTGAGCCCTATGTTGTTTTAAAGATAAATAATGGTGCCATGGTCACATGATTTACAGTAAATTGATCACAAGGCACCTTGTTAGATGGCTTTCATACAGGAGAATAAAATTACTTTTCCTTTGTGGTAATGGGCCAGTTACGTGTTCAAAAATGAGAAGTACGCTACATAACCTGATAGAAAGATTAATTTTAACTTTTTAAGTTCATGACAGTCACTTGAGTTGTGCTGTCAAACCGTAGCATCAGAGTGGTAAAGAAGAACACATTGCTAGAGAGCTAGCATTGTCTCTTAGACAGCGCTGAGGGTAGAGGTCAGAAAACCTGTTCCCAACTCTGACACTAGCTCTGCAGCTGTGGGCAAGTTATTTATCCTCCTAGTGCCTCATTTTTCTTGTTTGTAAGAAGGGGGTGATAAAATACTTGCAGTTTTAAGAGGAAAAATATTTCATTCAATCCAGGGCTTGTTTCTAAGCCACTTAGCAATTTTTCTTTTTATATTGCAGTAGCATCTAGAACCCCCATTCACGGACCAGGACCCTACTGTATTCTTGTTCCCACAAAAGTAGCCTTTAACCCTTCTGTGTGTGCTGCTACAGAAGTCATTAAATGCAAAAGCTGAATTATACAATGTTAAGGTTACAAATTTTTATTCATAACCATGACAGTGCTGTTCCAATTTGTAAAAATGGCACTGGAGTGCTTGATTGTCTCTGTGGTGATCAGTGTTTCACAGTTCATTGGTTAAAAAGTGGTTATTTTTGAACTGCCAGCATTGTACCCACACACTGGGATTTGAAAGTCCAATTGTGTTCTAGCTTGAACATTATGCACTAGATGAACATTTATTACACTAGTAATAAATTCAGTAGTGGAAACTTAATAATTCTGTTGATGAACAAGCTAAACTAGAATCCAAGTGTCTCTACCATAGCTGTGCAGGTCATGTCTGACTAAAGTGAGTATAAAGCAGTATGAATATTTTCACTAACAATAAACAGAGACCAAATCTTTTAAGTACGGAGATGTCATTTCTACCAATCCCTTTTCTCAACGCAGTTTCATGCATAGGGTTCTCTGCATGCATAAAGTTAAGCAAGTACTTAAGTGTTTTCAGGATTGGGGCCATAAACAATATTTCACATATTATAGCAAGCATTTGGGAGTGAATAGTATAGTTAGTTATCTTAGGACTTTTGTCCTAGCTTTTTTCACCTAACAACTTTCTGGTAACCTTTCCTTTTTGGCCGAACTTCTTTGGCTGCAATTTTTTTCTCTTGCCAGGAGTTTTTGTTTGTTTGTTTTTACCTTTTGACCAGTCCTTGATGTGAAAGAAGTTTTGGCTGTTCTTAAATGATGTATTCACAGTCTCATTTTAAGACTGTCCCAGAAGTTCTGCTCCTATTGGGATTCTGGTCATGCCAAGGAGTAAGAATATACAGTTCTCCCACCTCCAAATGTCACTGAGGGGGCAGATTTTTTTACACTGCTAAAATTTGAAATGCCTACTGAGCAGACTCAAAACTAATTATCCTTATCCACTTAGCAGGACACTCAGTGTAAAAGAAGAGTAAAAAGTAGTTTCAGATACTGTGCCTTCTCAAGAGTTCTGCCAACTTTTATGGTCTTAATCATGTTTTTTAAATATTTTCTCCCATGTTGCTGTATGGAAAAAACTGATGGAAGCAGGGGAAACTGCACAAAGTAGAAAGATATTCTTCTCGAGAATTTTTCAGTTATAATCTTATATGTTACTTTTAACTAACTTTTTACTAGATAAAAACACAATTTCAGACAGAAGTGATATTTTTCTAACTTTAGCTAAGACTTTCTGTTGAAGGAGCAAGCCAGATACCAAGCTGCCATTTTTCACTTTATATGTTGTGAGCTGCCGATAAGCAACTTTCAGTTTACAGTTTTGTTCAAGTTTCTTATAACCCAAGTGTCAGAAGGGATTTTCCTCAGATTTTCCAAATAAAGTTCACTTCCTGGCTGAGGCCAGTTTATTGAGAAAGTGATGAGTATGTGAAAGCAAAGGGTAAAATAATTTAAATCTTAATGATTACAGCAGGTATAATAATGTAAATTGTCAAACTGCCTGTGGTAAATGGCACTTTAGATCTGTAGTGTTGCAATAACAATAGTATGGATAAGCTTAAGGAAATAATGAATTCTCCCTGGTTTAGTTGTTGGATTTATTTCAGTTATTTAAGATGAAGTTATGTAGGTTGTTACATTTAAGCTACCAAAACATGCAGAAATAAAATGTGTTTTCTGTGTTTTAAGAACATTCGGAAATTTGTCTGAGTATACAAAGAGCATCATCAGTCTTGCCTTTGCCTTCATCTTTGGCAAAAACAATTGCCTTTGACTGATTTAAAAATGGTTTAGAAAGAAGTTAAGTATTTGAAAATCGTTCTTATATACATGCACCGACCTTTTTGAACTTTAACAATGCCAGTATTTAATAGAGCTCCATATTTGTGTGTGAGTATGCAAATTGAAAAGTCATTACACTTACTACATTTTTGCATTGTATGGTCTTTTAAAAAAAAAAAAGGAAAAAGAAATGAGCAATTTAATCTTCTAACCTTTGGAAAATATAAATCATGAAGCCATATGAGTAGGCTTGGAATGCTTTGATTTTTATCAGTAAATGTCGGTAAACATTGGTTTCAGTGTAAACACACAAACTGACAAAAGATTTCCATCAATGGTCATCTAAATTTAGGCAAATATGAAAAATACTGCTTGAGAACTTAGTTTGACTTAAGGATACTTACTTCATATATTTTGACATGTGGTGTTGACAATTTGAGTTTTAATGGTTATAAAGCTTTAGCTCTTTGAATAGCAGTGTCTGCTGTCGTTACATCATTATTGTCTGGTATCCCTCGTAACTCCTTGCAATTTGAAAATTTAAAAGATGAAAACAAATTCTTAAACCCCATAATTTCATGTAACTGTGAATTTAAATAGATAAAATATTTTTAAAATTCTTAAAAGTAAACATTTTTTATCAAACTTATACAAAATAAAAAAAATAAAAACATATTTTGCAAAGCCTACATATGAGCTGGCTCAGTGCTTAGTGGAACTCTAGCTGTCATATGATTTCTGCCCTAAAGGAAGTAAAAGAAGTCAATGAACAGTAGTGTCTCCTCCTCATCCTTCACATATGGAGCATTCAGTACATCACTTTATTACAGTTCATATTTTTCAAAAATATTTGTTACCTTTAAGTTGCATTGTTGCTCTAGTCTGCTAGTCAGGTTATTTCTTCTTTTCTTTAATTATGTGCTTTCATATTATACTTTAAAATAAATTTCATGTACTAGATCAAAAAGTTAAATACTCAGTGAGAGAGGCAATATGTTTCTGGAATATAAAATAACCAAGTTTCCCATTTCATTTGATTATAGTGACTTCATTAACGTAAGGCAACCTTTAATTTAGCCAGTTAGATTGGCAAGCGTGTGTTTCTGTTTCCAGACACTGAGAATAGAAACAATGTAAAGTGGAAGCAATTTTTATGTGAACTATGCATTTTATATGAAGGAGTTCTTGTCAGTTATGAAGAGACAAAAGGCTTGAGGTTAATGTTTTATGCAAGTATAGCTCATTACATAACTGGTAAAGTAAGGCAAAAATCAAATAAAATGTTTCTTAATCACAGAAATCATCTTCCTCACGGCAACATCAGACCCTGTATGAGCCTCCAGCCCTTTTCAAGACTGAAGACTACTTTCCATGTCTCAGTGAGCCACCTTATTCATGATTTTGCTTTTGGGTTGACATGAATCCAGAAGAGAAAATGGCAAGTGAACAAAAGCAGTGCTCAGAGTTGCTGCATTTCTATGCATATCAATGGCAGATTGCCATCCTGACTGTGTGCCACTATCTGTCTTCAGACAGTATTATAAGCAGACTTCAACTATTTGTGTATAATATATGATTATAGAAGTCTTCCTAAAGCAAAGCTATAAACTTTCAGGTTAAGAGAGAGAAATTGGTAAGGGCACTCTTGCAATTGATTTTTCATTTTTAAATACTCCCTAGTAGGAAAATGGATAAATAGGAAATGTCCTTTTTCTCCCCATATTGTAATACTTTAATTCTGTGCTGCTACCAATATTAACATCTATACCACAATGCTTCTATTTTTTTTAAGTAGCCCTGTGGTAACTGAGATGAGAGAAGGACAAAGCTCTCTACGTTAATGTCCCCAAGGAATGGCTCGAGTCCTGGTCTTCAACATCTGAGAGCATGTATTAAAAATACATAGCAGTAAGATCTTCACAGTTCTATGAACTGCTAACTCCACCAAACTCTGTAGCATGAGAACAGGAATGTGATGACCGCTGTAGAATTTCAAGGGTAAAAGTCTAATCTTGGAAGTTCTGTTTGATACATGTATACAACCTTGACTTTTGTAAATGCCAAAATTCTATCTGTATGATTACCAAAGCTCTTGTAATTAAAATGATGTACTTAAAGTTGAAATAGTTTATTTGTATGGATTTTTCTAAGTGATTATGATTTGTGATCAAATGAGGCTTAAAAATTGCCTATGTTGTGTACATTTCTATGAATTTTCCACCTATTAAGGCTTTGAGCTGTATTCGCGTCGGATCTGTGAAGTTAAGCTGGTGAGACCTCATTGGTATGTGGATTGGAGAAATCTAAGAAAACGTAAGTGCTGCATGTGATATAGTAGGTGATATGCCTCTCTCTCAGCTGATAATGCCCCACTGTCTCATTGGAGGTTCTGTCTTTCCAGATGAGACAAAGCAGAGGTCCTAACCCACCATACGGCTGAGTTAAAGTGCAGTTCTGGTATGGACAATGAATTGTCTACATAGGATGTGTGTTCCCATATTTGTATCTCATCAACTTTCAGATCAAATTTTCAAATAGGATTTTTTTTTCCCTAGCAGTTATCCTTGAAACGCACACCAGGAACTGAAAAGTCAAGGTGTGTTCCTTCTTCCTTATGCATAATCTCCAGTAAGAATATTTAGATCAAGAGTCATCCATAGATGCGTTTTCACAACTCCAGTGAGGCTAATGGAGCCTTCCCATTTAGTCTGGTGTGAAGGGAAAGTATAGCTGTACCTCTAGCCCTTCCCAAAACGGAAGGGAGGGACAACCGTGGCTAATTCTTGGTGCTAGCCTCACCAATGGGTAATGCAAGGACAACTGCTCAGCAGAATCATGGATGCGCCACCTGTGTTCTCTGTCCCTTATCTCACTGGGCCAGGGCCAGGGCACAGTCCATCCCTACATATAGGAAAACTCAGCCTTCTTTGCTGTGTTGGTTTAACTAAATTAAATGTGGTTTGGCATCCCCCCTTCCTGTATATTGAATCTGGTCACGTTTTTGTGTTCCTTTTCTACAGATATCTCCCGTTTACACTATTTTGTCTTTCAATACTGAATGCCTCTTACAAGTCTAGCCATTGCATGCTTTGATTTCAACAAGGTCATCAGCTCCTCTAACCCATGACTCTCCAATGCCCCAGCATCCCTTGAAGTCCTCAACTCTGATAAGGGTAGGAGGCGGTGTTGGAAGAGCAGGTGCGCCTGAGGTAGCTGGGCGATTGCTGTCCTTGGTTTATGCAGCTAGGAGTAGGTGAGGGGCACCTCTGCCTGCTACATACACACCACTGTAGTTGCTCTGTTTGGCTCTCCTTCCCTGAGATGTGGGAAAATGGGGACAGCTAGCAAGAGGGTATTTCTCTGCAGACCTGCACTTGATACATTTTCCTGCTCCCCAGATACCTTCCCCAGCATAGATGCAGGACTGTCTAGCACTGCTGCAGCAGGAGCTGAGCTGGGAGTCCCTCCTGCTATTAGGTTTGGAGGGGACAGGGAGAGATGGGGAGCTGATATTGAAGCTCTGGGAAGCATGCAGTTGACCCCTCTCAATCTATCTTTGTGGATCTAGCCCCAGATCCTCAAAAGTATTCAGATGCCTGGCTCCCACATAGAAATCAGTGGGAATTAGGCACCTAAATATCTTTGAAGATTGGTCTAAATCCAGTGTAGCAGGGAATTGAACCCTGATCTCCCACATCCCCATCTGAGTATCCAGATACCTGGATTATCAGGCCTCTGTCTGTAACATATGAGCACAGCTGCAAAGGTCTATAAACAAAACTGTGTATCTGGGATTGGTGGTCTAGATCCACAAATATACTTAGGCACCTGGCTGTCTCCTTAGGTGCTTACGTCCATCATCTAGGTAGCATTGACGTTCTCAGAATGACCACTCAGTTACCACCCAAGGCTGTAAGTTACTAGATCCCCATAGACACCCACATTTCTGTTGGTGGACATGTGCAAAGCTACATACGTCCTCACATTGCCCCACAGCAAGGTCACTACTTGGAGCCCTTGCTCACACCCAAGTCCCACTGGTGTTCCCTAGGGCAGTCGTTCTCAAACTTACTTGATTGTGCCCCCTTCATGTCTGCAATAGTTTGTGACCCCACCCCTTCTGCCACACGCATACCCATAAAAAACCCAATATGCAACTCTTGCTAAATATTAAAAACAGTAAGGTATTGCTTCACACAGCACCTATGATCCATTGTCATAAAAGCAAAACTGATTGTGGTCAGTGCTTGCACTTAAATGTGCACACTGTGTTGTAGCAAATGGATTAACGTACAGATGGCAGCAATTTTGTATAAAGCTGTGCAAGTTTCTGTCAGAATGCACAGCACCATCTGTGGACCTGATATGTCTGGAGGAATCAGCTTTGCTAGGTATTCATTACTGTGAGTAAAATGTGTGCAGGAAGGTGGTTTTTCCTAAAGCTTCTCACCCTAGAATACATTCTGTGTCCCCCTTCCTTCCCCCAGTTTGAGAACCTGTAGGGCAGGGGTCAGCAACCTTTCAGAAGTGCTGTGCTAAGTCATTTATTCACTCTGCTTTAAGGTTTTGTGTGCCAGTAATACATTTTAACATTTTTAGAAGGTCTCTTTCTATAAGTCTATAATATATAACGAAACTATTGTTGTATGTAAAGTAAATAAGGTTTTAAAAATGTTTAAGAAGCTTCATTTAAAATTAAAATGCAGAGCCACCCTGGACTGGTGGCCAGGACCCAGGCAGTGTGAGTGCCACTGAAAATCAGCTCGTGTGCTGCCTTTGGCACATGTCATAGGTTGCCTACCCCTGCTCTAGGGCATTTCCCCCTATCTATCTTGCCTGATCCTGTAGGTGATCTGAGCACGATTGGGCAGATATATCCACCCCCAGAATACCCAATAGCTCTGTAGTTAGGGCACTCAGCTGGAAGTGGACCCAGATTCAAATCCCTGCTCTGCCTAATTTGGAGCAGGGACTCAAAACACAGGTCTCCCACTTCCCAGAGAGTGTCCTAACCACTAGGCTGTGGGGTATTCTGGGGTGGGGCTCTCAATCTCTCCTGTTGATGATTTTATATAAATAACCAACTAATCATTGCACAAGAGTGTCTGTGATGCTGTGGTTATGATGCTCATATGGAAGGCCCAAGTTTGAGTTCCTATGCCAATGAATATTTCTTTTGAGTGACTGCATATGTCAGTTACACTAAGTGCATGCCTTATGCACCGGGGCTGGAGAGTTTTTCCTAGTAGTACTTGTAGGGGTGGCCATGCCTGTGCCCTGGCATCTCTCATGCCTCAAACCGAGGGGGAAAAGGGCAGAGCCAACCCACACATCCTTCAGTTCCTTCTTTCCATCGGTGGTCAGCCCATATTGTGCTTCATCTTATTCCTCCTATGAACTTTTCCTTATAGCAAGTTGTTAGCCTAGTTTGTAGTTAGTGGTACTTGTTTTGGTCCCTTGGAAGTCCTTGTCTTTCTTTCATTTTTATTGTCAATACCAGACTCTGGGCTCTGCCCAGTATCCAAAGAGCTTTTGCCAAAGTCTCCTGGCTTCAAGCCCTGTTCTGAATGTCACAGGCCAATGCCAATGAGTGAACCTCCCTCTACCAGTGATCAATGTGTGGGTCAGGTCTGGGACAGGTGTCTGATTTGCTCGGATTTAAAAACTGGGACACAGACACAAAGAGAAAAGCATCTCAGTTACATCTGCAAGGAGGTTGCTCTTTGCCCAGCCTTGACACTGGCTCAATTGGATTGAGATCATTTGTCAACCACCCTTTCCAAACGGTCTCACTGGCTTTATTGGCAGACAGAGAGTTCTCTCAATGGCTCAGTACGTCTTTCCTTGATTGCCTCAGTGTCTGCTCCAGCCTACCAGAAACATACCACCTCAGTATGTGATAGCAAGGAAGCTCCCAATGTTGTCATCGATTTTGCAGTCCCGTCATAGATCACCATCCTGATGATGCCATCCTATACCACCTGACTCTGGCCAGGTTCATAAAAAGGCCTAGAAAGTGTCGTCCCACTTATCAGAGCCCTGACTCCACAGTGAGATTTGAATCTAGTGTAATCAGCCTTTATAGAAACCTCTCTAGAGTTATTAAAAAAAGTCACTTCCACCAAAGAGCAGATGGCTAGCAGCTCAAGAAGGAGACTGGGGGAACTACGTGCCCTGGTAATGCTATACACAGGCTTTTATGTGGACAAGGCACCTAAATATCTTTCAGGATTGGGTCTAAGTCCAGTGGAGCAGCGAACTGATCTCCCACATCCACATCTGAGTATCCTGATACCTGGTCTAGCCTGCCTCAGGCCTCTATCTGTAAAATATGAGCATGCCTGCATAGGTATATAAACAATATAGTTGAGCTGGGATTGGTCATCATTGGTGGGATTTAAGCCACAGCTTGTTTCCCACCATCCTAATCAGTCAATATATTTAACTGATCCTCTTTCCATAGATGCATGCTCTCAAAGATGACCAAAAGCTCCATGATGTTCACCAAACTCTGGCTTTTTACCTGGCAGAACAAAGTGCTTTGGGGTTTCTTCCCAATTTTTCATCTCCTATGCAGTAGGAATGATAGGGCAGCCTGTCAAAGTGCACCAGCTTTCCAAATGGTTCACCAGTTGTATTGTCAAATTCTATAAGGCTAAGGGTGTTATGTCCCTCACCCCCCGAGATACAGTGTGATAGGGCCCTCAGGGGCCAGGGAGTCTAGTTGCTAGATCATTGGTTAGAGTGGCTGTAGGGAAACTTGACCCCCTCCTTCTCCTTGAGGTCCTGGTCCAGGGTCCTACATCGCTCAGCTCCTAAACAGGGGCGATGGCTCTTTCTCCCAGCCGTGGGGGGGTTTTCAGGGTCTGATTGCCTGGCCTGCTTCCTCTGCATGTACTTTTAGTTTGGGGCATGGCCCCTCGCACCCCCCACTAGTCCAGTTGCTCCACAGTTGGAGCTTAGCTGTAAGTTCCCTTTGGCCGGCAAAGATTGACTTGTCTCCAGTGGCTGCATTAGCAGGCGGTTGCTGGTCTGTGCCTTCAGGCAGGCATACAGAGAGCTCCTGTCTCTTCACTAGTCAGCCCTCGACTGAGCCAGGCTCCCTTCATTTCTCTCTCCACCAGGCCTGGCACTGGCTGCAGTAATAATGGGGCGGGGCTAGCTGAACCCACAGGTGTTCAACAACTCCTGCTGTGCCTGGCTGCAGTCTCTGCTCCTTCATAAGCAGCTTGGCATCATCTAAGGTTAATGGACCTATGCAAGCAGGCAAAGACAAAGAAATGATTACTTGCTGCAGGTAACTGTTTTTCAAGATGTTTTTCGTATGTCCATCACACACACACCCACCTGCCCCAACACAGTGGAATGCAGCATATAAGATTCCAGTACAAAGGAACTGAAAGAGGGTGTGGGGGGGAGGGGCTCTGCTCATTTTACCCTCAGCTTGGTGTACGCTAGTCACCAGGGCACAGGTATTGCTACCCCCTCTGGATACTGCTAGGGAAAAATGCAGACATTGGTGGCCCAGGTGCTCACACATGCAGGGGTATGGACATGCACAACGTATTTCAAAGAACAACAATTACAAAACATGAGTAATTGTTTCTTATTTATACAGCATGGCCACCTCCAGCAGAAGTGATTTTGATATACCCAATAGCTTGGTGAACAGTCAGGGTGCTATGATAGGAGGTGAAGACCTGGGTACAAGTCCCTGCTCCAAAAGCAGCAATTTGAAAACAGGTCTCCCTCATCTCTGGTGAGTGCCCTACCTGCTGGGCCCATGGCTGTAATGGAATGAAGTTGTAAAGGATGGGTGTCTGGCTCTGATTTTTTTCAGGAACAGGTGGCTAGCCTGGCATCTAACTCCATGAGAGGGGTCACACCTGAGCACCCTGAGCTGAGATGCATGCTTCCTTCTAGCCCATCAGTGATGACTCCTGGTCATATGCCACCTGATGCACATTGCGCATATGCTAAGAAGGTACATTTTTAAGTACCTTTGGGGATCTGGCCCTAACCCCAGCCCCTTTCCTCTGCATTTCACTACTAGCTAGTTTAAGACAGCTTACCACATCCCATGCTGGCTTCTGTGGATCCTTCCCAGGCAGCTAACTCTCTCCATGCATTGTTTGGGGAGCATGCCCCTTCCCCCCACCCCCCAGCTCAGGCTTCTACTACCCACCAGCTCACCTAGGGGGCTTTTGTGGAGCTAGGAGAGTGCAGGTTGTGAGCGCAGTCTCAAGTACACTAAGGACTTTCAGACACCTGCTATACGTGGTGCCAACTCAGATGCTGAAGGAAAAGAATCATAGAATTTCTAAACATGACATCTATACATAGTTGCCATTTTACCTACCAGGAAAGCAGAAGGGAGGCAATGGTAATAGACATTGATGAGGTATCATTGATGAGGCACCAAACTCTTCTGTGCAACCCACCCACAACTTTCAAAAAAACATTTTGTTTTTTTTAAATAGCCTTCTGTGACAATCAGGGCCAAGACAGCCCAAAAGGAGAACAGGGAGGGTTGAACCTCGAAGAATAAGCAGTAGAATTAACTGATTGTTCACTATGTTATTTTACTAAACTAGCACATCAAGGATTTATATACAAGCTTGGATTGTTCTGAACTTTAGTGTCACTATGAGGAATATATACAGACTGTGGTTATAAATTTGTGTATCTGTAAAACTGTGCTCATAATTTCTGCTGCATTCTGCTCCATCTCAGTGGGGTCCTGGTTAGACAGACAGGGAGAGGATGCGTCCCCACCCAGCTAACACTAGCTCTAAGTACTTACCATTGTACAACTCAGAAAAAGGCAATGGATAGGCTGTTACAGTGAATGGAACTATCCCAGCTAGAAATTCCTCAAGCTGCATAACCGAGAGTCAGCATAGCCTGAGAGGAAAGGGGGAAAAAAGGGGAGAGGACATTTGACCTGATGAATATCCAGAAACTGTCTGTCAAACGCTGGGTTTTCTCTGTGGCATGGGATATGCTGGGACAATGTTCAGAGGCAATAGGTAACCTGTATTAGAAAAGGAAGTTTAATCTAATTTGCGAATGTAAACCCTGTTTATTTTCTGTGTAACTTCTCTGTTTGCTTCCCTTGCTATTTCATCTTTGAATCTGATTTTTCTGTCAACTTTTTTTTTTTTTTTTTTTACCCAAGCAGGTCACGCAATTGGTGTGAACTGTAGGTGCCAAACTGAGCTGATAACTGGGAGGAGCACAGCAGGGTGTGGTTTCATGCCTTTTGGGGTGAAAAGTCTTAGTAGTTAAAAACTCCAGGACAGATTTGGGGAGACTCAGGAGTGGAAGGGCTACTGGAAGCCAGGATGAGACTCTGTTTGTGGGAAGGCTATGGCTCTGAATCACAGCTGAACAGCATCCAGACACCTCAGGTTAGACAGAACCCTTTACTGGTCTAGGTAGTCCCCAAAATATCACATGCTAAGAGAATATGCATATACCCAACTTTGAAAAAGCACTGGTTGGAAGTCTGAATGTTTGAAAACTGCATGGTCACATACCGTAAAATATTTTTGAGTTTAGGAGTTTTAATTTCTATATTGAGATACACTGCAGCAGCATTTGTTCAGAGTGCACATTTTTAATCCTATTTAAAGGCTACTGGCTGGTGCATCTTATATTAGCTAGTAAAAACTTTGCTAAGAAAGCTTGTGTACTGAACATTCTTCTCCCATTACTAGTACTCCCCTTCCTTTTTTATGGAAGGGATTAAACCCCTAGGAAATAAATTGTCAACTACATTATGAAGACTTAGCAGAGTTTTTTTTAAAAAAGGCATGCAATACAAAAGTTAAGTTCCCACTGCACCATTAACTAACAAACCCATTTCATGTATTTTCTATCCTTCCACATAGTTAATATAAATCAAAACATATGACAAAGTTACATTACACTGAATCTTTCATACTGCACTTCCTGATTACAAGTTGTATTATGCTTAGTGATTTTCTAATGCGTCTTTTCACTTTTAAAAAAAGATACTACTAAACTATTATCCAAAGAAAGCATACTGTAATGAATTGAGATACCTGTTCATAAGTAAATGAAATATCTTCAACCCTCTGAGCCAATCACTATTTAGTTATCCTTTTACGCTCATAAAAATTGCTCCCGTGAGCAGACAGATGGCAACTCATCTGGCAGGGTGACTCTTAAGATGTGACAGCCAGTTTCTTTTCGCAAAAGGAGATGCTAAAGGAACTAACTTCTTTAAATGGGAAATTCTGCAGAAGCCAGCCACAATGACTATACTCAGCACATGGCAATAACTTCAAATAGAGACTAGCACCTTCCTAAGCAGCTGGTCTCACACTTTGAGACAGCAACAGCACAATCTAATTTAGGCTGAAATTGGTAGCTTAGTTCACCTGCATTGTTTTTATTTTAATAAAACCTCTGAGTTTTTCCAAACCAAGCCCCGTATCCTCTAAAAAGCCTTACCCTATATACTGATACATATGTAAGAGTTGTGATCTTCCCTAGATCAGTCACTTCTGGCTTTTTGTCTGTGACTGAAACAGTCAACTTTAAAGCAGGCCTGCACAACTTGTAAAGTGGCGAGGGCCACATTACTCCAAAGAAAACACCTGAGGGCCAAATGCCTCCGCCCCCCCCCCCCCCAGCACCTCCCGGTCCCGCGAAAACACCCTACTCCAGCACCATGCAGCCGTGCAGAAACAAACTCTCCTTCCCCAGTGCCACCACACCAAAACAGCTGTGGGCCAAAAAGGAAGGTTGGGGGTGGGGAGGTGATACTTGATTTTAAATCAACCAGGGACTCCCAGCTGAAGAGGTGGCTGGGAGGCCTCAGGAGCAAATTAAAGGGCCCAGGGCTCCGGTGGCTGGGGGAATCCGGAGCTTTCCGGGGCTGGGGCAGGAATTTAAAGGGGCCAGAGCTCCTGCCACCGAGGGGAGCCCAAGCCCTTTGAATCCCAGCCCCAGCCCATCTGCTGGAGCCGTGGCCGGGATTCAAAGGGCTCTGTGCTGCCCGCAGCGGCAGGGAGCCCTGAGCCCTTTAATCCCAGCCGCAGCTGGGAGTCAAAGGGCTCTGGGCTGCTCGCAGAGCCCTGGGGGGGGGGGGGGGGGGATTTAGAATCCCCCACGGGCTGCACAGTGAGGCTCCGCGGGCCGCAGGCCGTATGTTGTGCAAGCCTGTTTCAAAGGCTTAGGCTTTAATCCTGCTCCTACTGCTATTAAAGGCTCATGATCAAGACTTTGGACTCAAATCAGATTTCAGAGATGAGGTAGAATGTACTTTTATTACAAACTCTCTTGCAGTGGTGTCCTCTTCCCCTGCCCTCTTTTGAAGAGCTGGAAGATCTAGGTCTTTATTTCTGTTTGCTTAAGAGATAATAATTTGGATTCAAAATAATCTAATTTTTCATGTCCAGTTCTCATTCAGAATGTTAACGAAACATTACAAACTCTCAAAGTCTAGTTTTTAAAATAACCATCCATATGCACACACCTAAAAAAAAGTTAAAAAGTTGGTTTATTTGAAACTGTGAAATCAAAGGCCAAATAGATAAAATGTTTAACATTGTCCCTGGACAGCGTATAATAAAGAAAACTGGTAAAACTAAATTGTTTCCTCCACCACCATGGCAAGAATCAACTCTTAATATCACCTCTTAGTTCTCTCCCAATAAGAAATATTATTTGTAATATATGAACAGTACCTTAAACCACTCATCTTAAGCTGTCTTGTAGATCTATAGTGTCAAATCCCTAGTGTAACTCCATTGACATGAATGGAATTACACCCGAGATGAATCTTGCCCATAGTACGTTCTTTTTCCAAGTCGAGAACTAAGTATTTTTTTAAATCCCCCTAAACTCTCCAGACTGGTTCATAAACTAAACTCAGCCAAATCACAAGTCAGATTAGGATCCTGTAATATCTTTTAGGAGACATCATCAAATTTTTCTTATTGGTTTTAGGGTCCTGTTGATCTTTTCTCCCCCCTACTCCTCCTCTCAAAAATATAACAATCCCTTACAGGATTTTAGGTCAGAGTTTGCATTACAAGACTAGGTTCAATTTTATTGTGGATTTTCTTTTTGTATTTTACAATTTAAACAAAAAATTACTGAAATAGTAAGTATATGAGAACACTTCACCGTTTTTTCAAAAACAGGAAAATGCAATGCTTTTAATCCAAAATACAGATATTTTAAAGTTTGTAGAAGCTCAAATAAGGCAGCAGCAAGCTTTTCCTTTGATAGTTAGGGTTACAGTAAGTCATGCCCTGTTATACAACTGCTTGAAATGTTCAATGTAGTCACATTTACATGCAATTTAAAAAACACAAAACTCTGGTATGGGATGAAAATTGCTGACTACGAAAAGACTGACTTTTTTATTACCTAAGTTAATCACACCAAGCACATTATTCTTCTTGCCTTTGTTTGAAGTCATCAGTACAAGTTCATGGTAGGACAGACCACTTGTAATATTTGCTTTGAATGGCCTGTTACTGGCCTTGTTTGGCAAAGTAATTTTAGTGATTTTTGCAAGGTGCCAAACTGACAATCTGATTAAAACCAAAGCCCCCCATTTATCCAAATAGTAGGTATAGCAGTGGACTGGTAATGCAAGTGGCCACAAATCACATCCCTAATTCATTTTAAAGGTAGGTTAATCACCAAGCCCACTCAATTCTTTTGACTCTCACTTACCAAGCGTGGCAGTTCTGGAGGGTTTTGGGTTTTTTTGTTTTTTTTTTTGTGATGTAGATGTTTGTTCACTAGAAACTACTTTGAGACCAATTAATTTCATAGAAAGCATTAACTATTTGTCAGATGGCAAGAATGTGTACGCATCACATATGGGAGTTCCATTTGTATCAATGACATAGGCAAAAGGTGCCATATTACCATTCCATCCACTAGCTTTAGCTGCTTTCTGACTGTTTATCAAAGGAGAGTGGTTTAAGCTACATTTCTCATTGGTTATTAGAAGGGGCAATGTGTTCACTGAATACCCTAACCAACACACAGAGTTGGCATAGACACGTTCCCATTGACTTCAGTGATGCTTGGACTGAGCTCTCAACAAGTAAGAAAGGATATGTGAATAAAAGTCACATTATGTCAAGATGAATCAAAGTAATTTGATACTTCTCTAAAACTACTTTACTGTTTGTAATAAGTAGTCAACAGGCTTTGAAATTGTACAAATTTAGCAACTGAAGAGTGTCCCATATCTACAAAGTGACAGTAAACAATCCCTTTAAATTAGTTAATTTTTAATGGGATAAAAATCACAGCCAGTGTAAATCACCTAATTCCAGAGCTTAAGAGGAACCTGCCTCCCTCCCAAAAATATATAGATGACATTTAGCTACTGTGCATCACTGGAACTGTAATTAGTACACATACTCTTCTTTTGAGGAAAAAATTGCTGCATCCATTTTATTATTGCTAACATAGCTTTTTTGGGCAGGTTATGAGGAGGAAGTTAAATACCACAATCGTTTTCTTTAGAGGATAAAAGAAAAAAATAAAATTAGGAGTTTAAAGAAATTTAAACCAATACTTTTAATTCGATCTATTTTCTCATTTAGTTTGTCTTGATATTCTAACCAACATTATGCCCCCCCTTTTTTCCTCTCTCTCTTTAAAAAAAAAAAAAAAGAGAGAGAGAGAGAGAGAGAGAGGGGTTGACATTGCTGACAAAAAATAAATTTTAAATCAGGAAAGACAATACATGTGGTATAAAAGCCTAATGAAGAGAGGCAGGCAGGGAAAAACCTACTCGACAAAAGAAAAGAAAAATAAAGCTACAACAAATTCCGGAGCTGAAAATTTGAAGGATCTACCTTCCTCAGTTCTACAATCACTGCTGCTTTTTTCAACAAGTCAAATCTGAATGAGGCTTTGCGTACTGCTGTAATCCTGCAAAGGTCAGTCTGTAAGTTAAAAGAAATTAAACCAAAGTAATAAATTGCTAAACTGAGAATTATGCAATTATGATTCTTTTTAAAACTATAAAGCATTTTTACAGATCCTGCGGTTTACATTTTAAACTCAAACTGTGCTTTACATTTTTAAGTTCAGACATACTGAAACCCAGAAGCACAGAGGGCTGGCGATTTTTTATCGCTTTTAGGCACACATGTCGTTTTTTTCCAAAAAATGATGCAACATCCGTTTTCCATACGCACAGCATTGAGGACAGTAATTCCATCTCCTTTTTTGTAGGATATGGCCTCTTGTGAAAGTAATCTGCCAGAAACTGCTTTCGCGCTTCATATGAACTGTGTTCATACTGTTTAGGATCTAATGCTAGACTATGGAGATCCTCACTTGAAGGAGGTCCTTTCATTTCAGTCCTGCTCTCAACCTTTTGTCGCTTGACAGGCACTACCCCTAGATTCACGTCTTTATCTGGGGCTAGAGCTGTGCCAATATTTAAGGACTGAGGCTGCTGTTCTTTATTCCTTTGGTCCTCTGCAACAGAGCATAGATCAGATTGTTTTCTTTTAGCAGACTGAGAGACAGAATCGTGCTTTTCACCATTCACAAATGATAACTCTTTCTTCTCATTGCGCTCAAGCGGCACTTTCATACTTGAGTTGCTGTCTTTGGGAGCACTTCTGCAGCGGAGCAAATGCACAGCAATAGCAGTCAGAGTCATATTTCCAGTGTACACCCCACAGCAATGGATGCACTTGAAAGCAGGGGACTTTAAAATTGTGTGTACGGTTGGCATGATATGATGCCTCTCTTTCAAATGCATTTCATAGGCTTCTTTGCTAATGAAAGTACCAAAACAAAAGGGGCATGTAAATACTTTTTTGCTGCACATATTGTTCACTTCAGCTGTCTGAGGCTTCACTTTGATGTACACAGGTACAAGGGTCCTCGAGTTTACCCCTGCAAGTACTGCCAAGTGTACTTCCTTTTCACCAAGTTCTTCTTTTGGTAACATTGTACTGAAGTCAAAATGTGGAAATATAATGTCACCATCAGCATCATTATCTAGTTGAAATCCTCTGTTGCTGTAGTCTTCATGTAACTTCTTCTTTCCATTATGCACAGTCTTATTGTGTTCCACAAGGCTTTTTAGATCACGGAAAGTATATGTACAGAACAAACAAGCTAAACCATGCATCAGTAAATGTTTTATAAGTTCTTCCTCACATAGGAAACATTTACAAGAGAAACACCGGACAGTCTTCTCTTTCATCCACCTCAAAAAGGGTGCACAAACTGCAAGCTTGTCAGGTTCAAGAGTTTCCTCTGTTTTTACTGCATTGTGCTTATGAGCCACTTCCATGTGGACCTCATAGACATTTGATGGGAACAGTTCATTGCAAACAGGGCACGTCTTCCATTGCTTAGCCTGTTTGAGGGCTTGGCTTGTTTCAGGAGCAGGTGGAGAAGCCTGTGCAGACATATTGTGGGAAGAAGTCACAACAACAGGAGGAGAAGGTGCACTAGCTGGAGAGCGAGATATTTGAGTTACTGTGCCAGACGGCATTAGCTGAATGGGCATCTGTGGTGGCGTAACAGTTGCTACTCCGCCACCAGGTGGAACAGGCAAAGTAACTGAAACTGGTGCAAGGGTATATGTAGGTATCCCATTAACCTGCTTACCAGTTGGAATTAACTGTCTAAGTATAGGTCCTGCAGTCAGGAAAGTGGTATTTTGAGAAACTCCAGGTCTGATGGGCTGATTTGCAGGGAGAACCCCTGAGGTAACAGGTTGATTAAGCTGGAGAATCCCAGGTCTGACGGGCTGTCTTACAGGAAGAACCTCTGATGCAACAGGCTGATTAAGCTGGAGAACCCCTGAGGTAACAGCCTGGGGCACAGGAAGAACCCCAGGACCAATGGGTTGATTCATATTCCCAACAGGTCGATTTATAGGGAGAACCCCAGGTGCAATAGGCCTAGTTAGTGGGAGAACTCCAGGCCCAACATGACTATTTACAGGACCAACAGGCTGAACTATTGGGAGAGCCCCAGGTGCAACCAGACTATTTATAGTCCCAATAGGCTGATTAACAGGAAGAAGACCAGGCCTGACAGGTTGACTAAGTGGAAGAACCCCAGGAGCAACAGGTCTATTTATGGCCCCAACAGGTTGAGTAAGGGGGAGAACCCCAGGCCTGACAGGCTGATTAAGAGGGACCTTATGGGAAACAAAGACAGGTTGTGGAACTGGCGGTTGAAGATTAACATTCTGACCTACAGGGAGCGGACTGGATACAAGAGTAACATGTGGTGGAGTAATAACTGGAGCAGGAGATGTATGTGTAAGGCTACCAGAGGCATTTGAAACAGTGTTTTGAACTGCTTTCCCCTGTACCATGGTTTGTTTTTGATTATTCTGAGGAAATGCAAGTTGAATGCAAGCTGGAGTAGTAACTGAGCTTGATGGAGCAGTGGTGGGCATTAAAGATGGAGCAGCTATAGTTGTGGGAGGCTTGGGAGCAATATGCATTTGCCTCACAAGTCCTGTTTTCCTAATATGTTCTGAAATCACAGATCTAAGTTTATTCTCCAGATCTCTGTGCATATCAGATGTTAAGACATGATACATTAAAGAATCTTGGCTGTTTGCAGAAGCATTACATTTCTTACAGTAGTGCTCAATAAAATTCTCTTCAATTTCATCTGGTCTCTGGCCAAAATATGTGCTTATTAAATTTTGAAAATGGTTCATCAGTACATGTTTCTTCATATTGTAGTACAGTGTGTCTGTAAAGTGACATTTTAGACATGTGAAGTTTATAATGTCACTCTTGAATTGTTTCATGCCACCTAAAATGCTCTCTGTGCAGTTCTGTATTTTCCTATTAGAAGAGTGAAACATCCGGATGTGTTTTCCCACTATTTTTGAATCAGAAGCAAATGCACATTTTGGGCAAGGAACCACCAGCTCTTGGTCCATTTCATCTTCATGGTAACGGTGCAAATGATTCTTGAATGAAGTAAGAAATTTTGAGGAGAACTTGCATAGGCTACAGCAGTATGGCTTTGTTCTGTATCTCTGCAAAATAAATAAAAAAAAGTTCAAACAATACCTTGTCAAAAATACACCAGGATTCTATAAACTGCCAGCTGATATCATGTGCCACAGAAAATGCCTCCAACAGATGTGTACCCCCAAGAAACAAGTTCAAACATCTTTACAAAGATGTACATAAAGATGACGTGCATGAGAAAACAAAGTATTTGGATTTGAGCCCTTTTTTGCTTCTTTATAATATATAAAGGCGGTCTGAATGGATCTTTTTCCTCACTCTGGTTAAAAAAAGTTAGAAACTCCAGTTCCTTAAGGATTCTAGGCCACCAAAGAGACTGGAACAATTAAGACAACACAATACACAGGAAATGAAACCTGGGAAAATCGACAGGGAAGGGATTTTTCATTCAGACGGTTTAAAGCTTTACTTGTATGAACTAATGCACCCCACACAGACACTAGGAGAAAAAACAAAGATTCCAACACCCTGTCCTTCAACGGATGGGTGAGAAAAAGCTCTCAAACCACTTTTCAGAACCCCTAATCCAACCAAGTCTTTCAGCAAAACTAGGAAAAAACAGACACTTGATATTCCTAAGAGTAAAAACAAGCCAAGAAAATGTTAAGGGAGAGGGGAGGGGGAGAGAAGAGATTGATAAACCTTTCAGACCTCCTTTAAACATAAGGAAAGAGCAATAAAAATATACAAACCCATTTGTTTTCCTTTGCAGTTCAGTTTTAGAATACCACTTGTATTACACAGCCCATCTCCTCAAACCAATATTTAATTCATAAAGCATTTTTACTCTAAATATTTTTAAACACTTTCTTTAAAAATGCCCATTTAAACTGACTATATGATTCTTCTCTAATTTGATTCTGACTAAAAATAAAATTCAAAACTCATTCCCTCTCCAACAAAAATCATTGTATTTGTTTTCTCCATCAATTGCACTTCAGCTGAACATTGTTAGTTTTCACTCTGAATTCTCACCCATCAGTTAAGTTACTCTTCATTCCCACATGCAATAAATCCTGTTATAGTCTCCAAAAGACTATAAGGGCCATTTCAGTCACAAATTTCCATCTTTCTAGGTTTTGATACTGGGACTCGTGAATTATCCTAGAGTTCCTAAGAAATGAGCCTTCATTTCTCCAAGAACTACAGAGCTTCCAGGCAGAGTCAATGTCATAAGTTTGCATTCATAAGGTAACTTCTCAGCTCTGGGAAAGGACCTTGAAACACAAACCTTTACAACAGGACTAATAGGATGGACAGGCAGTCTTGGACTCCCAAGAGGTGATGCTGATGCTGATGATCCCCATGTAAGAAAAGAGGATTTTTCTGTAATATTTTTCTGAATGATATGACAGTGGCAGTGACTGACATTAAGTTGAGACTGTAGCCAGTGGGTGCAGAAAGGTTAATACACTACTTGGGCAAATCAGGAGACATGAAGTGTTCTGGGCACATAACTGTCTTGGATGGTATGAATGGGTCATTAAAGGATTGATTGAAACTGACTCATATCGATGGAAGAGCTAGAAAGCCAAAGGAAACCCCAATGTCTGCAAAACTCAGACCCAGCAAACAGCCAAAAGGAAGGAGATTTTCCCCCCACCTCTCTGCAGACAAGCAGAGCAGAGACCCCAAGCTGAAGAACAATGGGAAAAAATGTAAGGTGGCTGTGTTTAAGAGCTAGCCTGTGGAGAAACACAGCAGCTCTGACCTGAGACTGACAGTGAGGCAGAAACAAAGGAAACCAAGATAGTTCCTGGAGCAGCATGGCTTAAAGCAGTATAGACTATGTTTTTAAATCTTTGTTTCTCTATGATAACCCAAGGACTTTCAGATTCTTTATTCCAGATGGCTAATAAATTGTTACCTTGTTTTGAAAAGGCTTCCTGGTGTGACTGCAAATACTTGCTGAGGTGCACTGATCCCTGGAGAGGACAAATGAATCTGAATACAAGTTTGTCTCAGCTTGAGTTGCTGGAGAGAGCTCACTCACAGAGAGAAGCAGTGCTGGAGCAGAGGCTCAGTCTGAGAGGCACTGAGGCTGCATTACTTTAAGGAAGAATATAATCCCTTGAGAGTCTGGCACGCGTAAGGGACTGTTTAAAAGCTGGGGCAAAGCACAAATCCTGTGGATCCATCACACCCCATCACCACAACATGGTTGGGGATTAGATTCAATCAGCTGCTCCTCTTGCGGCCTGTGAAGATGAACTCATGAGCAGGGAGCAGGAGTTAGAATGAATTAATCAGTTTGCTCCTCCCCTGTTTGACAGCTGATCTCCAGAGAGCAGGGAATTGTTGCCTTACACAAAGCAGATTCTCATATTAATAGCCATGCCAAGTATTGCCTGATCTCAAAAATTCTATTTTTTGGGGTACATCAGTGTAAACTGAATGGTGGATTGATGCCAGTAACTTAGTCCCCCCTCGTTCACTTCAGAAAAATGGAAAAAACCTCTGCTAATCTTCTTAGGGCAATAAAGAGAGGCCAGAAAGTACATGATGACAGTGCTTGATTTGTTAAGAAGCCTTCAATCATAAACCTTTAAGTCTTTCAAGCCCAAAGATGGCCTCCATCAGGCTCCTCAACCATGTGGCAGAGTATGGGACCAGAATTAAAGGCTGAGGACATGATGAAGTTCTCACAGTTGATAGAGTGGTGTTAGATATCTGCCTCCACCGTAAGTAGTAAGCTACCCTCTCCACCTCATTGTAGATCTCTCTGACAAATACTGCTTCCACGTCACTTTTACAACCAGACTAATCTCTTATTTAAAATATAAGGCCAAGCTCTTATTTAAGCATTTCTCTCCTTCATATCTGAACATCTTCGACCCCTTCCCTCACCGATATGCACCGGGAATCAATAATCTGTGCCTTTGTCTCCCAGAGGCTTAAACTACAACAATAAAATGAGACTGAGATTGACTTTGAAAGTCACCCAAAAACTCTTGCAAGCATCTAATGTAATTGCCCCCTTGAGAGGTACTGGGCAGTAATATACTGACACCTTGCTCTATTTCTCTGCACTGGTGCTAGTTCACTTTCAGATGAAATTCAAGGTGCTGGATGCAACTCCAACCCTTATTTGATCATCCTGACAATGCAGTTCAGTGACTCTTTTCAACATTCACCAATAAATCTGGATTTTAAGCGTACACCAAAAGAAAAGATTAAATTTACCAGGGTTAAGGGAATCCCTTGGCTACCTCTCTACCACTGTCTCCCAAATTTCATTTATAGATGCCTACCGTCTCCAAAGGATGGCGTGGGAAGTCGGCTCCCTGCTCTTTGCTGTAACATCATTTCCCAACAGTTACTGGTTTCCATTTTCTCTTGCTTCACTTTCCGTTTTCCATTTTTTTATGTATTTTTTTTCACTTTTTCAGTCTTGTTCTGTTGTGGTTTGATTTTTGCCAGTTTCTTCCCCTCACCAGAAGAAGCCATATGTTGTTTGGGCTGCAAGCGTCCATTGCCAAAGGGTTTCATGAAGCACTGCACCCTTCCTCTTACACATTGATCCTCTCCTTCCTAAACTTGTTCAACACCTCTTAGGTAAGGAGACACCATTCTACAATACTGAGTAGAATGTTTCAAGGCTGTCTCATTTGCTAGCCTTCTCCATTCCCTTCACCAACTTGTGTGTGATGGGGAAGGGAGGGTGGTGGTAAAATTGCCACTGTTAGCACCAACAATCTCTGATGGAGATAAGGGGAAAAACTGGTGGAGAAAGTATTCCAGCCTGGAAGTGGGTAATGCATGGATCATTCAGGACCTCTGACAAGAAAGGGGACAGTCCAATGAGCCAGAAAGGAATAATCATTTCTCTCCACTTTTGCTACCTGGACACCCAAGCTCAAGGAGTCCAACAGGATACCATGATTCTGACTTGATGATATAGGAACAAGTGTTTTTTATGGAAGAAGAGGTCGGTGGTTTGGCTAATTCTGCAGAACTCTTCCCTCTTCTCTCCAGCCTCAACCTGGTCTGGAGCCAATTTCTCAAAGGCTTGGTGACATTACATCTACTCTTCAGCATACATGCTCAAAGTGGAGTGTCAGTGTACTGACAGCAGAGTTCATAGTATCTCAGTTTCCTACAAGAAGTGTCATGTTGATACTGATGGTTTCCCATGCTTAATAAAGATGAATTCAGACTGGAACATGTGCAGAGAAGGGCTACTAGGATGACCAGAGGAATAAAGAAAATACCTTACGAGAGGAGACTTAAGGAGCTTGACTTGTTTAGCCTAACAAAATGAATGCTGAGGGAAGATATGATTGCTCTCTATAAATACATCAGAGGGTTACGGGGCAATGCTGGCACAAAAGCAAATGGATATAAGTCGGGCAACAAATAATTTTGGCTTGAAATTAGACTAAATGTTTCTAGCCATCAGAGGAATGCAGTTCTGGAACAGCTTTCCAAGGAGAAAGTGGGGTCAAAAAAACATAACTTGTTTCAAGACTGAGCTTGAAAATTTTTGGAGGAGAAGGTATAATGAAGTTGTCTAGAAGGACATAGGGACACTAGACGGAGCTACTACAAAAATCCTTTTCCAGATATCTGACTGGTGGGTCTCGCCCAAATGCTCACAGTCTGATTGCTGTATTTGGGGTTGGTAAGAAATTCTTCACCAGGTCTGAAAGGCAGAGACTCTGGGGGCTTTTTGCCTTCTTCTGCAGAGTGAGGTTCAGGTCACTTGTTGATTTGAACTACAGTAAGTGGTGGATTCTCTGTTCCTTAAATCAAGATTTGAGGACTTCAGTAATTGAGCCAGAGATTATGGACCTATTATAGAAGTGGGTGGGTGAGGTTCTGTGGCTTGTGATGTGCAGGAGGTTAGACTAGATGAGCATGATGGTCCCTTCTTGCCTTCAAGACTATAAAAGTATTAAGACTATTGATACCTGTAGAACATCACCTGCAAGGTCTCTTGGGAAAGGGCAGCTGTCAATCACTACGCCAAGCTCCTTCTGAAAGGAATCACTGAAGCCACTGTAGTGCTGCACTGTCTGCTCCAAATAGATCATATAAAAGGGTCAGCTGCACTTCATGACAGACTGGAAAAGGCTACGGAGACCTTGAGTTTTGACATTTCATTATAGTGATTATTAGTGGCCCTAGAGCAGTCTTCAGGAAAAGTCCAAAACTGAAAGGATCAAAGAAGTTAAGAGGCCAGGTCTCACTGGAATGATGTCATTACCTTAAATAACTTTGCCTAAGAAATGGGAAGACACCAAGGAGTGATAACTGGGACAACTATAGCATTCTTCAAAGACTGAAGTTTTCCATCCCACACTTAGGGCACATGGACCATGGGAAAAATAATAGAAATGGCACTGAAAGCAATTGAATGTACATCCTGGTGAAATAAACACTGCCGTGTCTTTAGGAACTGCTTCATCACTGGATTCATTTTTTCTCCTTTCATTTCTGTGATGGCAGGCCTAGTTGCTTTTCGCTAGCCTTCACAAACTGAGAAAAGAATAAATTAATTTCTCAAGTAGTAGGTCCTACCACTCTTTAGAAATTCTTGCAACTCCTCCTGTGATGGGGCCAAACCCAGAGGTGATTTCTGTTCTCCATTTTGGTCCTGAGTTTCCTGCCCCAGCAAGCTCATCTAGTACTTGCCTGAACTTTTCTGTCAAGTCTGATGAAACCTCTCCACAGCATTCAATGCTCCAGTCAGTATTTAGATTATGCAGGCCAGGCTGATTAATTGTATCATTATTCTCAATAGTTCCCTTAACCATGATTTTAAAGCTGTGATAATGAAGGGGTTTTTTTGCTTCCTTTATAGCAGTGGCATATTTCTGCAAGATGCTCCCCACTACAAACTGTACAATGGTAAGACTAGGGAGAAAAATTCTTTATGCCTCCTCTAAGCATTTGTTTGTTCTGAAGACTTAAGGTAAAATTTTCAAAAGTGCGTAACAGTGATTTAGAAGCCTAAATCCCAGTAACTTGCAACTATACCTCTACCGTGATATAATGCTATCCTCAGGAGCCACAAAATCTTACCGCATTATACGTGAAACCGCATTACAGTAAACTTGATTTGATCTGCTGGAGTGCACAGCCCGCCTCCTGGAGCGCTGCTTTACCGCGTTATATCCGATTCGTGTTATAACGGGTGGCATTATAAAGAGGTAGAGGTGTAACTGGCTCTATTCAGCTCTATTTCTTGTACCCCACCACAAATAGTTGCTATTTGTCAGAATAGAAAAGTAGTTTGTTACTTGATAAATTCCCTCTGTAGGGTTAACCACTCCCCTAGTTCAGGCCAGCACATCTTTCTGCAAATATGAAAAGCTGTTCAGACTTGTCCATAGACTCCATTGCTTGTCCTTGCTCCTTCCACCCACACAGTATTTTCAAACTCGTAGGGACATAACATTCTTAGGAATAGATTAGGATCTAAAACTCCTAACACAAATGAACTACAGTATTACTGTTAACTGTATACATGGAGCCTGAAGAGGCCTTAGAGACACATTCAGGACTACTCCAATCTGCCCTGCTGGACAAGAATAGGTCCCAGAAAAGAATTTTTAGTAACGATTTTTCCATTCTGGACTTTGACCTTTCCCCAATCTGAGATATATGAGAAATAAGTCATCAGGAAAGAGTAAGGAGGGCAAGTAAAACAGAAGGTGGTAGTTTCACCATCCCTAAAATGAACATTAATCTGAACCAGACAAATTCAAATTATAAATAAAGACAAAAAAAAATTAAGAACAAGTAAGGATGATTAATCATCGGAAAAAATCTCGAGGCCTTCAAATCAAGACTGGATGCCTTTCTCTAAGATTTGCGTTAGTCAAACCAGTTATTCAACTCAATACAGGAGTGAAATTATATTGTCTGTGTTACACAGGAGTTCAGACTAGATGATCTAGGGGTCCCTTCCAGTCTTTAAAAAAAAAAAAAAATCTATGAATGTTTTGGGACTATAGCTTGGAGCAACTTTCTGCCAAGCACCATTCTGGAAATGTTCAAGATTGAACCTGTAGGGCTTTAATTTGGACCAGGTGGCAGCTTTGCACATATATTCTGTGTCAGTCAACATTATTTTTGCCAGAGCAGGATGCCATAGAACACGGCAAGTGAGCTCAGGTATAAAAAAAGATTTGCTCATCTGTGAGCCATAGCATCTGCTCCCAATGATCTCTGATGAAGAAGAGGCGTTGTTTTTGCATTTTGTCTGCATGTGAATAAATCCACCCAAGATAACCCAAAAATGTTTCAGCTGATAGACTAAGAGGCAACTCTAAATTTTCTATCCACAGATGAATTAGCCAATCTGCTTTTGTATTCCAGGATCCTTTTACAGTAGAACCTCACTTACAAACACCAGAATTACGAACTGAAATCAACCACACGTCGTTTGAAACTGGATGTACACAATCAGGAAGCAGCAGAGGCCTCTTTCTCTCCCCTCCGCCCCACCAAAAAAGAAAAAAGCAAATACAGCACAATATTGTGTTAAACTACTAAAAAAATAAAGGGAAGATTTAAAAAAGATTTGACAAGAAATGGTTCTGTGCTTGATTCATTTAAATTAAGATAGTTAAAAGTAGCATTTTCTTCTGCATAGTAAAGTTTCAAAGCTATATTAAGTCAATGTTCAGCTGTATCAGAGGGGTAGCCGTGTTAGTTTGGATCTGTAAAAGCAGCAAAGAATCCTGTGGCACCTTATAGACTAACAGACATTTTGGAGCATGAGCTTTCGTGAGTGAATACCCACTTCGTCAGATGCATGTATTTTGGCAATTGATCTTTGATTATCAGCAGATAAGTATGCCAAGTGGTCTGTGATGGGATGTTGGATGGGATGGGATCTGAGTTACTGCAGAGAATTCTTTCCTGAGTGCTGGCTGGTGAGTCTTGCCCATATGTTCAGGGTTTAGCTGATCGCCATATTTGGGGTCGGAAAGGAATTTTCCTCCAGGGCAGATTGGCAGAGGCCCTGGAGGTTTTTCGCCTTCCTCTGTAGCGTGGGGCATGGGTTACTTGCTGGTGGATTCTCTGCAGCTTGAGGTCTTCAAACCACAATTTGAAGACTTCAATAACTCGGACATAGGTTAGGGATTTGTTATAGAAGTGGATGGATAGGGTGTTGTGGCCTGCTTTGTGCAGGAGGTCAGACTAGATGATCATATTGGTCCCTTCTGACCCTAAAGTCTATGAGTCTATGTAGTGGAAATTTCCAGGGGCAGGTATATATATGCAAGCAAGCTAGAGATAACGAGGTTAGTTCAATCAGGGAGGATGAGGCCCTGTTCTAGCAGTTGAGGTGTGAAAAGGGAGGGGAAACTGGTTTTGTAGTTGGCAAGCCATTCACAGTCTTTGTTTAATACTGAGCTGATGGTGTCAAATTTGCAGCTCAACTGAAGCTCAGCAGTTGCTCTTTGTTCAGCTGTAAACTGTTGAAAGAACAACCACTATGTTTTGTTGAGTTACCAATATTTCAGAGTTACGAACAACCTCCACTCCCAGGGTGTTCGTAACTCTATGGTTCTACTGTATTTGGTTTACCCTGATGGATGTTATGTAATATCACACCCACAGTAAGATCTGCAAGGCTTGTATGTGTTTTGATTTGAACCATATGTCCCCCTCATCATCTTATGTGGTTGTGTTGTCTGATGGGACAACATGCTCTTGCCTCAGTTGAGCCTGAAACTCTCAGAAGGCAAGATGGTGCACTTATTTCTAGATTGGTGCTTTGAAGCCAACCTCAACCACACAATCCAAGTGGGTTCCTAAACCTGACAGCCTAGTGTTTTCAATCAGACCTTGAAGTACAGACTAAGGGAAGAAACTTGCTGTATAGGCTTCCTGCTTCCACAGAGGGAGTAAGTTAGTTGGGGGAGAATTTTCCTTTTCATGTGCATTTCTTGCTGGGAATAATTTCAAACCTGAAGGAGAAATCTCATCTGTATATTCATCCACGGGATGATCTCTCTGCAGGCAACTAGAGACATCAGGCCCAGCAACTGCAAGGAAAGATGAATGGACTACATATGGTAATATAAGTACTGTGGAGATCAGTGTCTTTGCTGTATGTCACAAAAAGACTACAGCTCTCCTTGTGTTCCCATCTCTCATGCCAGTGGTTTTCAACCTTTTTTTCATCTGTGGACCACTAAAATATGTCAAATGGCAATGTGGACCTACTTTGTGAATCTTAGATGTAG
Source organism: Gopherus evgoodei (assembly GCF_007399415.2). Classification (NCBI taxonomy): domain Eukaryota; kingdom Metazoa; phylum Chordata; order Testudines; family Testudinidae; genus Gopherus; species Gopherus evgoodei. Next base: position 189,304,789 of record NC_044323.1, read on the forward strand.
TCTGTGGGACCACAGGTTGAAAAATCACTGCCCTAGAAGGACAATGCTCTAAGACCAGACCAGTGAACTCTTCTTTGGATTTACGATAAAACTTTGTGCCTGAAGCATGGAAAGTGTCCCAAACTGTTGCCTTTAAGATGCTTGGGGAGGAGGTTCTGATGAGTATATTACCTAGAAACAAGAATCAATGAATTCCTAGAGCCCCTTAGCCTATTTATTATCACTCAATTCCTTCACTGACTAGGTCAAGCAGAGTGGACGCCAAAGATTAATGTTTTGTATTGATAGTGGCGATTTCCATAGGCAAACCTGAGAATTATCTAGGACAGGGCATTTGGGAATATGCAAATAAGTTTGCAGTTCCACTGAAGTGATTGTAGAAGCTAAAGTCTCCATTATTAATATAAATTCTCTTCATCCATCTGTTCAGCTTCTTGATGTCTATGCTGGCTCAATTTTTTTAAAAAGCTAAACTATGATAATTAGGGAGTAAAGGCCTGAGCCCCCTAAGGACAGATGATTGCTCTTAATTGTGGGTGGTGTGAAATATCAGGATAAGTGAATGCTTCTGTGTCTCTCACAGTTCAAGAGAGTTTAAACAAGAGATGTGGAGAAACTTGGTATCCACGTGGCACTCCCTAGCGCTCCATCTCCAGTCCGAAGAATGGAAATCTATCCAGCTGAAGCTGATTGGATCTGTTCACTTGAATAAGAGAGTATCACTTCCAGCCATATTTCTGGAAAGATGTAGACACGGCTGCAGTCATGCTGACTATTTTGATTGGAAGGAGATTTGGTTTCCACACCTTGGTATCTGTGGGTTCAAGTTCTACCCCAGAATAATTAACCCCTTCACCAACACCTTTGTTGAGGATAAGAATGAAAGGAGCTTCTCCCCTTGCAGGTGCTTTGTAGTTTTTGGATTTCACTAGAATGGGCAGGTGTCTTAGGAGAAATGCAGAGGGATGGCAAAATATACCTTTGCTCTGGATGGGAGCGTTCTCCCTTAGATTTAGTTCATTCATCCTTTTTTCTAGTTGGATCTTGTTGATGGTCACCACTTCTTCCCTGCTGTTTCAAAACATGTTTGCTGAGGAAGAACGTTTTCTGTTTTTCTGGCTCAGGGTTATCTTCCAACATAGTTATCCTTCTTTGATAAGAGCTGAAACATGCTGAGGACAAAGAACAGGCATACGTATTTGCTTCTTGCCCTTCGTCATTACATTTTCTGGCCAACTAAAGGACTTTTGGGGGGCTTCTTACAGTGGAGATTCTCATCCCCATTAGACCTGCCCCTTTTCCTAGTTCAGAAAATAATCAGTGGTTGGATCCTTGGTGTATTTCCTTATCTTCAGATATACAAATAAGGAGGTAATGTAGGGATAATTCTCTAAGAATTCACATCCTGCATCTTGAGAAAATGGGGAGTCAAGTAGCAAGCCTCTCTGTCATGATGTTGTGAGAGAGGTGATCCCATTCATGGAACAGAGCCCAGAAAACATGGTTCCCTGAGGGAGAGTTTGCTTGCTGCCGCCGCCGTCAAAAAAACCCAAAACTTTAAAAGTGAGATTGCTAATAAATAAGGTATAAGCCCTGAATTACAGCTCTGTTTGCATTACAGGATGCAAAGAATCTAGCATACAGGCAGAAATAGTGGCATCAAGCCCTAGAAGCCTCAGGTAAGTTTGAGCTACCTCTGGTATTTGCACAAAGAGACACAACCAGTCTCCAACAAGGAAGGGAGGAAAAAAGTTCAGGAACCAAAAAGGATATGATAACCCTTTCAGCCACATGGCCCTGCAATATCTCTCCTGTTGACTTAAAAAGGTGTCAGACCACTAGGAACCTGCTTCTGGGCTGGACTCCTTAATATTCTAGCTAACTCACAAAGATTCAGTTAGATGCAAAAAAGAACTTGTTTCCATGTTAATACTAACTTCCCAGCAATTCCACTTCCCTGCATCAAACCTAATGCCAAGTTATATGCAGGAGTTTTTGATGGTCAGCTCTCTGTTCAGTATCTGAAGGAGGAACAGATTTTAAAATAAAAGTTTGTATTATTAGTCTACATATTCCAATTTAAAACATAAAACATGTTACGTTTCTGTTCATTTTCAATTGGCAACTCTTAAAAAAATAATGGCTTGATACTTCTGTAATACACTTTTACTTGAAAAAAGCCAACCTTCCTCAGCCTATGTTTCTTTAAAATGAGTATGTATTCAGTGGTCTACAAACTGATTTAGAGCTTCACAAAAACTGTAAGATGACAATACAACTATATTCTCTATTAAATCACAGGCAGTACAAATCATTAGCACCATAGCCATAGACACCTATATGTTCAGCATTCCAAAAGAGGTGGCTACAGAATTCTCCCACAGATGCTATGTAGTTACAATAACCTTTAAGCATAATGAAAGCATGCCACAAAGCAATTCACATAGTAACACACGAAGCATTCTTAACAGTCCATTTCAGAGGGGGTGACGAGCGGCATTCACTATGGAGGAAGTCATCCATAGGAGCAATCCATACCAAAAACACAGTTCAAGTAATGCTGAAACAATATCACACGAAATCAGATCTTTCGAGGGGGTTCAAAGGAGGTTGTCCTTTCTTCCAGGAACCTTCCTGTCCATGTATGTCTGTAGTTTTACATTGCATAGGGATGAATTTATTTAGCCTCTAACAGGACTTGTATTTTATTTGCATCACCCCGTCTCTCTTCCACTGTTCGCTTTGCAAGGGATTCCCTTTGCCTGGCTAACTAGACACAAAGGGTGGGGCTATTTCACTGTGTGCTTTTCACTGCAGCCCATTCCACACACAATTCTCTCAGCTTCTCCCTCAGCTGCCCACATCTATCCATTCATGTTTTCTATTGCTTTACAACTTCCATAACCTTCTGTGTTTCTTGTTACATCACCCTATTCTATCTACACAAGCAATAAAGAGCTCAACTGACTTTAAAGAACTGACTTGCCTTTAAAGGAAGGAGAGGAGGAAGCATTAAGGAGGCACATCTAGAGCTCCCTAGCATGCAGGGAGGACGACTATTGCCTCTGGTATCTGTCACAGGGGACACTGGCCCTTTAAGAGGGAGCAGGGTCAGTGCACCTTGACTCATCAGCTGACCTAAACGGAGCTTAAAAGAGGACACCTGGGAGTCAAGAGAATCAGCCAGGAAAAGGGACAGATGAGAGATGCCTGGGAGTCAGAAGACTGGTAGCTTTCCCTTCCCAGAGATCACAAGATGGAAGGAAATCTACAGGAAATGGCGCTCTCTGAAAAGAGGGAGGAATTATCAGGAAGCCAATGGAGAGGCTAGTCTGCTGACCTTCCTGAACCAGAGAAGGCTGGAGAGGGTTGAAAGCTGAGAACAGGTAAAAAGAGATGCCTGTTGGCTCTCAGAGCCAGAGGGCTAAAGCTTGAGGGCCAGAGGGCTAAAGCTTGAGGGAAGAGTCATGAGAGATGTTGAAGCAATACCTAGGGGAAGACTAAGGAAGAGAACAGTGTGGCAGACAACATCAGACTGTGGTATGTGCTACATTGACTGACCAGGTGGCATGGGATTTTAAAGATTACATGCACAGGAGTGATAAATGGACTAGGTTTCAGGACTCCTGTTATGGACTATTTGGCCACGTTGTCGTAATAAACATAAGCTCTAAGAAGGGGTAGTCATGAGACAAGAAAGCTTATGTAGAGATACTGGGGACTCTGAAGGAAGATAACTGAGGTTGGCGCATCTGGCATGGTGTGGCCTGATGCAGGAGAGCACTCCAGATGGGGCTGCCCTATTACAATACCCCTTCGGAAGATACAGTGTAGTCACGCCTCCTCCCTATCCTTTTGTGGTGGCTAATGTCATTAGCCAGTATCAGACTTTGTATCTGGGTAACATAAGGAGTGAAATAGGGATGGGTCAGGCTCCTGTATTGCCCTCACTTTGTGCATCAGTGTAGGGACACTTAGAATCTGGCCCTTACAAACTTACAGCTCCCCTTAAAGAGCTTTTCTGCAGAAATTCTGTAGGTTTTCTTTATTATGGAGAAGAGGAATCCTTGAAGCCAGGAAACCACCTCCTTTCATCCTATGTAAGAGTATTACACTCTCACTAGGACTTTATCTGAATCCCACCCTCATCCCATCCTTTGCAACAACATTCAATTAAATTGCTGAGACCATCTGACGCAAGCATACATACCTTCCTTTTGCCCACAGACTCCCAAGGAGACACATCACTCCATGAAGTGTTACAAAAATATTTTTCTCCTGGATCATAACCTTTAAGATTCTAAAAGAAAGAAAAATATATTATGTACACACACAATTTATTTACAGAACAGTTTATGTACAAAATATGTATTTAAAACAAGGGAAAAATTCAAAATATTCAAAAATTCAAATAAACCAATAGAAAAAAGTCTAGGTTGCCGAAACTCAATATTGTGTATCAGGATGTAAGAAAGCAACTTCAAAAGTTCCAAAATGTTAGGGTCCAATATTTCAAAATGATCTTACTTTTTCCTTATTAGGTTATTTTTAACTGAACTCTCACCTCAAGTTATTTAATATAAACAAAATATTTAAAGAAGAGAATCCTAAGTGTTCAGAATGATCTGGGGGCTACTCTTTATTCCATTTGCTTCTATGCAAGTTCAGGAATCCTTTAAGGAACAAACTCCCTTTTTCCTTTAATCCACATCACTTCAGCATTTGCCTCCACTCCTCTCCTTTTCCATTACCTCATTTCCATCTCCTCAGCTCCAGAAATCATTTTGCAAAGGGACCCAAGTCTTTTTACTCTTCAGCAAAGCATCTTTATCACTTAATCTGCAAAGACCATGCATTCGGGAACTAGCTTCCTGAAATAAAGCACTACATGTCCTTCAAGTTGTGAGAACATGTATTATTGTGTCTGCAAGAAACATAACTCATCAGCAGGATAAAAGAGTATTGTAGCTGAGATTAAGAACAACCTTCCTCATTTAAATGGGTGTTTGGCACTGGTTCCCTTAGAATCCTCCACCCCAAAACTAGTTCACCCCATCCTCTAAGTTTACATTTGTCTCTTGTTCTCTACATCCATAGGTTCAACTCTGTTCCTTTCCGCTCACCTCCCATCTCCATCTTGTATGCCAATCCTTCTTTTGCAGCTTCTGCTACATGGCAACTATACTTAAATATACCATTAGACTTTGGCACAGAGGAAGATATCCACCAATCTCACATGCCAGTTTGACATTCAAAGAGTACCAGAAACTAGTACCAGAATACTCTTAGAAATTTGTGCTTTAGCCCATGGTATTAAATATTTACCTTATGAAAGAGCATATAAAAAGAAAAGGCCATGTTCTGCTTTGCAGAGCATCCACTTCAGACAGAAATACCTGTGGCCACAGAAAATTACTGTACATACTTCTCCCCTTCTGTGATGACAAAAGGGCCCATCCTTAAGTTTTTAGTCTGCTTTAATTTCAAGCAGCTGCTACTAAAGTGACTCTTCTAGAGTACAGATTTTACAGGTGAAGATTTCCAACATGGATAAAGATAAAAAGGGGGCTCAAGTGATCTGTTATGCAGGCCTTCAGCTACCCCAATTGCCCTATAAGATAAAGGAAGGCCAAAAGGCAGCTTTAGAATTACACCTCTACCCATATATAATGCTGTCCTCAGGAGCCAAAAAATCTTACAGTGTTATAGGTGAAAACGCATTATATTGAACTTGCTTTGATCCACCAGCGCGCCCGCCCCCCCCCCCCCCGAAGCGCTGCTTTACCGCATTATATCTGAATTTGTGTTGTATTGGGTCACGTTATATCAGGGTAAAAGGTGTATATACTCAAACTCACACCATAGTGAGAGTTTCTGGTGTAAAGATCTATTTTGTTAGCCAGGTTTCAAAAAGGAAAAACTACAACAGAGCATCAAAATAAGAAATCCAGAGATAGTGGAAATAACTCACGAGAACTCAAAAGAGCAATTCAAACCCAGAGATGTTTCCTACAACCTAGAAGAGACAAGAAAAGAACTCTCTCCCTCACTTGGGAAAGCTGCAAAATGTCTCTGGGCAATAAACGGAAAGATTCTAAAACAGCTCCTACCCCTCCCCACCAATCCCTGAAGAAATTCTAAAGCTGACACTTAAACTTCCTCAACAGCTTCCCACCAAAGCTCATGATCCCTGCAGACAGCATCTTAAGATAAAAGACTTAATATGAGCAATCCTATAGCCCCCCCCAAGAGTGTAGTTCATGAGAAATCCTAAGGTCCCAGTTTTTTCTCCCAAAAGTTAAATGGATAAGAAAGTGGAAAAGCTTGTCAGACACTTATTGACCTAACATTTTGCTAGCTCAGCACTTATATTTGTGGAATCTACATAGCCTGGTGTAATCAGTTATAAAAGAATCCAAAGAATGTCAAGTTGTCCTTGAATCTGTGCAACTTTTTAACAATATTTACTTTCTACAATGATGTACCACATGAATGAAAAATACTCCCTCACTTATAAAAAACAATTACCAGAAGGGCCTTAGGCTCAAAAATCTTGAATGTTGCCTTCTGCTTTACTTTTTAATACTTACTGCAGATCCTAACCTGCTAGTGAAGAGTTAAAATAAGTTGCCAATACATCTAGGAAGTCACACTAGGCGCACTTAACATAGTATTGTTCAGGACAGACGGATTTAAATCAAAGTGATTAAAAGCAGGAAATCATTTAAATCATTGATTTTATTCTTGTTTTGCATTGGTACTTTTCCTAAAGCCAATCTGATTCTCATTGATTGGTAACCACAAAAAAGGTAAACTGAAACTAAATATAGCCGTGATACCAAATTTGATACTACTTCCTGCTAGCCAGGAGGATATAGTCCATCTATATACATTTATTTAAGCAATTATTTATCTTAACACACATTTATTCAGATTTAACTTTCACATTCATTTATTATGTTAGAAAAATGATGAATGATGCATTTCTCTTTCACTAGATTTATTTTAAAAACTTATGACAAGTTCTATTTGGTGAAAAAAGTCTTAAAATGAATTCCAGTTAAATAAACTACCTTAGTATGGATACAGAAGGGGAAAAATTAGAGCAAAACATGTTTTGCTCTTAGAACTAATCAATTTATTAAGCAAATAAAGTGTTATCAGTAGTTAGTAAATTGAACAGATTGTTTCTGGTCACTATGTCCTTCAAGATTTTAGAACTAGTAGATCTATCCTCTCACACCTAGTTTTTTCATAGATTTGAAGAAGCGAGCGAGCTTCCCTGCTTTCTCTACTCTTAGTTGGTTCCTTAACTTTGGATGAATTAGCCATTGAAGTGAACAGTTGAATAAAGGAAAAGGAAGAAAATATTCTCTCTGCACCCAACAGAAGAGGCTACTGCTGTCTTTAAAAGCTGGTTTAGCATTTCTACAAGCTCTGGTTCCATGTGCTTAGCCAGGGACTTCCCCCTGCTTAGTGGTTTCATTTTCTTTAAAGCTTTGGAAGCAAATAGGTAGTTTAATAAAATAAATTAAAAAAATATACATATTATGTTTAGGTCTTAGCATATATTGTCCTCATTTCATGCTGAATTTTAAATAGATTTTTTGAAGTAATTTAAGTTTTAAAAAAGGATTTTCTTGGGGGGAAAAAAAGATGATTTAATCCACCCTGATATGGTCATACAGTAGATCCAACCATAAATCTGGAACAGAAGACCCATGTCATCCTCCCAAAGGAGAGCGTAAGCTGTTAGCCAACAAATAGGCCCTTTTAGTCTCCGGTTACAAAGAAAGACCAACCTTCAGACGTATCTTGCCTCCGGAGACAAATGCCAATTATTATATCTTACTAGAAACTTCCTTTTTAGGAGGCCTGTTTCATAGTTACCTCAGCTTGGTGGCTTAGTTCTATAGTATTAGCATGATAATGATTATGACTACTGGATTTTCCTCCCTCCCCAAGAGGAGTGGTGTCCAAAATTTCATCTAGATACAGAGAAACTAAGCTACTTCTCACCTATTAAATATCAACACTGGTCAAAATGTTTTAGCGATTGCTAAAAGTCACACTATGCTGCATTGGAAGAATGCTGAACCCAAGAAGTCTAGAAACCATCATCCCAGTTGACAAAGTCTTTCCATACTTAACAGAAACAGGTGCAGCTTATCTAGAAAGCCAAACAACAGTAACTGAACTTGACAAGGGACTTTATATCCAATAACTCAATTTGCTGCGCCCTTTCTCTACCCACACTCACCAAATCTCCCCCCCCGCCCATGATTACCGTGCTTCCTAAAACCTATTTAGGCTTTGAAGAGGGTCTTAGTCATGAATCCTCTCTCAATTTATTCTATAGCGCAATCTAAAAGTTGACTTTACAATAATTTCCATAGCAAGAAATTGCCATCACACCAAGATTTGGACTTCAAAGGATCTAGGTGTAAGAATTTAGGAATGAGAAATGCTCTGATTAAAATAAAGTATTAGAATAGAAGGAATATGCAAAATACTGGACAAATACAAAACTGTTCTCTCGTCAGGTTTATTAAAATGCTGAAGTCCCTCAGCCAAGATTTAACTAGAATGAACAAATGTCAACACTGTTCCAGGATTAGTGATGCATAGTGATCCAAAGCATGTTTCTTTTGTGTGCAAGTCTTAAATGACCAATTTCAAATAGTAGTCAAACTACTGTAAAAACATAGCAAGATTCCCTACAAATTCATGCTTTAGTCCTCTTTCTTCTATGAGCATGTCACGCCTACAGACGTCATGTAAGTCCTCAGCTGGTGATGAAGTAAAGTCATAAATATACTGAAAAGCCAATGAAAGATCATATTTAACAACTGGTCAAGTCAAGGCTACCATTTAGTAGTTTATTTAGTTCCTGAAAAATGATTGCATTGGCAGGTTTTGATATTAAGTTCTCTATTATGTTGGTGCAGAGTCTCTTTGCTTGTTGCATGCAAGTGTTTTCCCCAAAAAATGACAGTCTCTGCTCAACAAAACGATGTCACATTTGTCTTCATAGCCTCAGTGCACTTGATGGACTGCTTTGAATTTGTGGAGATGCAATACTGAATTGCCACACAGTTTGATTCCACCCCCCCCCCTCCCAAAGTGATCTTGAGTCAAGTTTCTAAAACCCTACAACAGATTGTCTCTCTTTGCTTGGTTTATAAAATGTTGACAGTTTGTATATCCTTTAGAGACTTCTTCCTGATATGTCAAGGCAGAGCTGTTTGTCCCTTTGTGTTTGCTCACATCTTCATTTATTCATGGTTTGGTTGTTTTTTTTTTAATTAAAGAGTCCCATACAGGAAAGCACTCATGTAGTAAACAAGCAACATTTCCTTAAGTAACCGTGCTTTCCTCTGTTGCAATACTACCAGTAAAGAGTATGCAGCACCCTCCATTTCATGCCTTTCTAAAAATCAAAATGTTTCAATAACTTATGTTGCAGGAAACTCCCAATTCCAGGCCTATAATAGATTGATTGCCTGAGTCTGGCAAACATCAAAGTAAAGATGCAGTTCTTTATTGACCCACCCACATTATAAATTTCTAAGACAGATTAATAGTATATATACACTAAACTGTGAAAGATTTTCAAAAATTTAAAATTCAAGTTTCAGCAGTTTGTGTTATGTTACTTCAATTCTTTACCTGCAATAACTCCCTGCAGCTGTCAAGCCCAATATCCACAAGAATGCCCTTCACCTTTTTTCGAGACTTCCTGATATTATCAAGATTTTGAACAGGAATTTGAAACATTTTGCACTTTTCCTGAAAGAGAAAGACAAAAATAATTTGATGGAACATTTGCACATGTACACTTATGCTTTGTAGTGTTATAGCAATAATTTATATCAGGGGACTGCTTCCCTCAAAAGTCTACTTTCCAGCATGAAAAGCAAAATGCTTTGAACAAGGAACTGTTCTTCATTAGTATATGATCTTATGAGATCACTTCCTTATTCTAAAACAAAACATGCATGTTCTTATGTTAACCCAAGATTTCAAAAAAATTCAAATTCCTCCCACCCTGACTGAAAATTAGTCAAATTCTATTCCTCATTCCTGTTTGGTAGCTATATTGTGAATCTTCAGCACGGAAGCCTGAATACTTGAATTATGCTAACTTCTGACTATATTTAGAAAACAACCACCACTTCACCTAGTGGAGATATAACATGGAAGTGAAAATGTGATGCTATTTCTGTCTCCAAGGAAACCGCATCCTTTTTGTGTGTCTGTGTGTGTGTAGGGGGGGTACTTTTTGCCATGTATATGCTCAGATATATTTTAAGTACAGTTAATGAAATCAGGATTTCCTGCAACTGCTACTATCAACCACCACCTTGCTTAAGTGACATGGAACCATACATTGCAATACAAGAATAATGCAGTTTTCCAACCTGCAAAAACTCCACCACTTCAAAACCACGGTGGACAGCTGAAGCCGCAAATGTAAGCTGAATTTTAAAGATATTTGTAAATAATTGTATGGCTATAGTAGTGCTTCTCAGCAAACGTAGGTTCAAATTTCTTGCTTGGTAAAATCTGTGTGGATTTCTAACACTGTAGAGATTTTTGGGATGACTATATCTCACTATCACCCAGTTACCCAAGCCAGGCAAAGGTAAACCTATGGATGAGGAAAAGCTGGCTGAAGTTAAATCCCAGCAAAACAGAGGTTCTGCTGTAGGCAGAGGGAATTACTTCTTAGAGACCACCACCACAAGCCCCTTTGTTTGAAGAAACACACCCACTGATCATCAAGATAAGTAGGCACTTTAGGACTTCTTCTGTGCTTCCCATTAACTCTGGCCTCTTGTACAGCCGCATCCAGGAGAAACTCTTCCTACCATCTCCAGCTGACCAGAAGACCGCATCCCATCTTCGATGACCTAGCCTTGATAATACACATCTTCATCAACTCCTATTTGAATTCCAACAATGCAACTAATTTGAGCTTCAAAGCATCAGCCCTGAGAAACTGAAACCAGTGCAGAATATAGCAGCATGCCTACTCAGTAACACGTTATGATGGAACAGAGAATTGGGTGATATGCTTACACACACAGTTCTGTGAGGATCCAGAGAAGGTCTCAGTCCTGATTTCCAAAATCTAAGTAGTCTGGGAGCACATCACCCAAAAAAACCCTGCTTCACCTTTCAGAATCTCAATTGCCCTCAACAGCGCCATTTCTCAAAACAAGAGAGCTGTCTGTCCCTTACAAGAATAAAGCTTACCTCTACAGAAGACAGGATTTTTGGGGGGAGTCTGACCCCCAGACTGGAATTCTCTCCCACAGAAACTATGAGCTATCACAAACCCAATCTATAGCCCAGTCCAGATGGAAAACACACTTCTTCAATCTTTAAATTCCTTCCAAACAAATAAGCATCTTAACTTTTGTACACAAAACCACCTGCTATTTTTTTCACCTCATCCTCCATGGAAATGCTAGTCTCCTTGGTTTTTTTTTGTTGTTGTTTTTAAACAAACTCTGGAAGGCATTCGGATACTATGGGAATAGATAAATCTTTATTCCAAATTAAGATCAAGTGGAAACTTGGACACTTTAAAGTTCTAGTTTATAACCAATGCTACTATTGTATCAAATTATATGCACCGGACTCCATGGTCTACTATACAAGAATACAGTTGATAAGATGCCACTGTGATCAATCCAGCCACGAGGAGATACAGGTTCCAAGTCCACTGGAAATATTTCTTCCACCATTTGGGTGATCTTCCTTCTCATTCAGAAGCATCAATGTATCAATTAGATGAAGAGAGACTTTCCATAAGAAGCAAACTATCTAGCAAGATAGAACCATCAGTTTACTAAGACAGCACTAATAACTCATGTCCATACTTTTCAGTCCTGTTTTAACAAATCAAATGTCTTCTAAAACCGAAGTTCAGGATTCTTAATCCAGATAAAACAATATTCTTGAACATAGCTGGCTTTATTATATTCCAATTTTCAAGATGCAGTTCTTCAATCCAAGAAATGTATATTCCACAAGTACTAAATATGCCACTGGTCTTAACACAATGCTTGGAAGCAAGATTTCAAATTATCAATCTACACTTCGATAATCCATTTAAAATACACAACACATTTTCTTCTATCGTAAGTCAGGAATTCCAACTTTCTGAGCTTGTTTTTCCAAGTCCTCAGTTTTATTTTCTCAATTCACAATATTCAGTATTTCACAGCTAGAATAATGTATTATCCATCCATTTTTATTTTCATGTCATTAGTTGTTTTGGTTTTTTAGCCTTCAATCTTTAACCAAAACATTCTATTTGTTGCATCCTAAACTACTGCCAATCTTTTGCTAGCAACCACCACTTTCTTGCCAACCAAAGCCAACACTAGTCCAACAAAGCAAATTCAGTAAGATACACTGTATGAAAATGACAGTTTGTCTTACCATTTTGGCTACTGGATGTTTGGGAGCAGAGTGACAAAAACTATTACCAAGCAAAGTTTATTTTAGTTACTTCTGGATGTAAACAGCTCCCAAAAATTCATAATTCACATAAGTTTCCAAAAGTATTCCATTATTAAGTGCAAAATCCAAACAAATCATTATCTTAATAAGAGATTACAGTACTTGCTATCTTTATTGCTGATCATGCAGTCTTGACACATGAATTGTCCTTAGATCATTCACATAGCCCTTAGTGGTATTTTGTCCATTAACTTTTTTCCTTTAAATATTGTCTGACTAGAAGAATACTTCAATAACAGTATTGTATTGGACCTGAGTACAGCATGAGGTTTTCTCCACTATTTTATAGCGCATGAACAGTAATTCTCCATATTAAGTCATGCAAACATGATCTGCTTTTCAACCAAGAGAAGACACCACCAAGACTGCAGGCTCTTCCTACCAGTACAATGTTTACTATTGAAACACTGTTCCAAGCAACATAGTTCAAATACTATATTATGAATGAGAGAAACACTTAACCAAAATTAGTATGCTTGAAGACTATTTCTGTGCATCCAAAAAAATTAGCTGAAAATTAACAATTTCACCCCTTGAAAAAAAAAAAAAGGTGACCTGAGAATGAAGAACAAATTGCACGTTTGATTTATGATCTACAGAGAGAAGCTGAATGGTTTAAGCAATTTTTTCTCCCTGCTTGATATTTACATTGGAAATTCGGCTTCTGACTAGGCTAGAAGGTATACAGAACCAAGAGCTGAGCAATTGAGGAAAGAATTTTTAGTCAGACAGTTAAAGAAGGTATGGGGATTTTTTGTTTGTTTGTTTTGTTTTTTTTAAAGATTCCCCACCCATTTAAAATTTTCAACAACTAACATATTGGAAAAGAAAGTATTTCTCAACATCTCAACCCTTCAATTAATATGTGAGCTAACAATATTCATCTTCAGACTCTCTACAAGTCCTCCAGCAAAATAAGGACAGACAAGAATTGATATTCCTCTTATTTCAAAAGGTAAGACAGAAGAAGGGAAAAATAGCGACAGCAAAAAAGGGCATATACACAACTGTACAGAAAGTCTTTTTGCAGGTCACCTTTAAAGTGTGCATGAGCTGTTGGAGATATAGATGTGGCAAGTTCCATTCCAATTTATATAGACTAATATAAAGAGGCTCAAATAAGATAGAGCACACCTACTATACAGATGACAATTGCAAAAGAAAACGCTATTTTGTATAACCTCCACTCTTTCCCCCCTTCACATTTAAAGCAAAAAAGCGGATAATCAAAAACTATAACTGAAGTTCGCAAAGTCTGATTTCTTCAATTAACTGTATTTTCTAAAAGTGAACTAGCAGACTTTTGGAAAAATACAAAAATTGGAGGGAGGGGAGGTTCGGTCATTCTTTATAGAACCTGAAAGAATATATGTCAACTCCACAGAGTTTAACACACACACTTGAATTCTAAGAAAAATATCTGGGGACGGACTCATTCTCTTTACCTGTGAGGACTTCAGATCAAGATTTTGCATTTACCCTGAAACTGCTATCACAATGTCAAACAATCACATCTGTTGTACTCAACTGTCACAAGGAAAATGCAGAATTTTGCATGTTGGTCCTGATTTGTAAATAAAGGAAAGATTTTTCCCATATCTTGCTTTAGAATGCAAGTGTACTTGTAATTGTCAGTTGATTTTATATATTTTCACTGTATTAGGCACTTTTTTTAAATTACACAAGATTCAGTTCACATTTGAGCTTCAATTTTATCCAGCTGAATTTTTTAAGTTGAAGGAAAAAGAAAGTAAGCATTAACTTGGTACTTAGGCAATACATAAAAATACTTAAAAGGAGCTAAAATAAGTTAACTTGTAATTTTACTAGCATACCCCTCAAATGAGAAACAGTTTTCCTTAGCTAAGGAAAACAGCAAACAATTTCAATACTAACAGCTGTTTTATTGGAAACTAGTCATAACTTAAGACAGTTTATACTATATTCTCAAGCAGTAAGTGATGAACATTTTATTGGAATACACATCAGTCTAAGAAATTGATTAATTGGAAATTGTTCCTTTAGTTCTGAAGCATGGAGAAGAAATCAAATTTAAACTTTCCTGTAAAACAACTACTATTTAAAATTATAGCTGTGTTATTCTGGAGTGTATATTCCCTTAGGGTTACTCTCTGTATGATAAACTAAAGAGAACACCATGAGTTTCATTACACTAACTTTGGTTTCCTGTCGTATTCTAAACACGGAAGTCTCTCCCTAGCTCAAAATGCAGCTCTCCAGATAAGAGAGGAGGAGGGAAGAGACTTTTAAAAACAAACTTTTAGGGCTTCTATACACAAGGAACTTGACTAGTATTGCTATAATGGATAACTATTCCAGAATAACTTGCTTTATCGACACTCCATTGAGTGTCCATATGGGAAGTTATTCTAGAATATCTTCAGTGTGATAGTTATTCCCCTATAGTCATGTTAGTCAAGTTCCCTGTGTAGAGAAGCCCCAAAGATAGATGAATATTTATTTTACTAGATATGCCTATCAATTTCCCACACAGACAGGTCCTATGACAACCCTGATTTATTTACACATTAGCTACGACTCATTTTCACATTACAAAACTATGTCATTAGAATGTATTTGAAACCACCAAGTTTACAGATGGGCTCCGCCTACTCCCTTCCACTATTCTTAGAGCTGTCCTGAACAAAAGTACAGGTTAGGGTTGGGGAAGTACATTTGCATGGCCCATACTCCCTCAATATTCTGGTTAAAGAGGAGATTTGGTTTTGGAATGAGGATGTTGTCCTTCCCATCTGTGTTACCTGAAGTCTGACGGCCAGAGGACTTCACAGTCATTATGGAACGTGCACAAGAGGCAGTACACTCTGAACAAGGCAGCCAACTAACTCAATCCTTTCATCTTTCCTTTAACCTCTCTTCCTTCTCTGGATGATGTGGGTTTTAACTACTGTGAGTTTAAAACAAAAACAAACAGATCAGGTGACAAGTGTATGTTGAGATTCAATCCTGCCACTGCCCGCAGGAGTGTTTTTCAGTACTGCACACTCCCTGGGTTTAGAAGTACTCTGCATCCCTTCTATTACCTTGTTAGAGTTACACACCCCATGCACTTTTCTATACTACACTATGGCAGGAAAGCAGGGGAGGAGGGGACAGGTAGGACAGAAGCAGGAAGAAAAGCTCTAACTCCATGCAGGGTAGGGTACCTAGGAAGCACCCTCCGCCTCACCTTTCAGAACTTTCTAGACAAGCAGATCTACTGCACATGCTCACACGTGCTCAGTACCAACATTCCAGGCATGCTCACTGTCCTCATTTGCCTCAGAGTTACAACCGCCTAACCTTTCTCCTACTTTGGTTATTTACCTCAGCTGACCTCTTCCCTACTTTTGTACTACACATGCTCAGAAATAGCATGTGACCTGATGTGACTCTGGCTTATTCAAAATGGAGGTCAAGAATGCACAATGGAATCTAGGGAATTTCTCTGGTATCAAGTCCATGCGGGGTATCCAGGAAGCACCCTCCACCCACCTCCCAGTGGGTACCAGATACTCAGCATGTAGTGGATGTATCCCACGCTGAAAGTCCCAAGGAGTTTAAACCTTTTGTGCCCCCAGGGGAGCTGGGGCCAGTGCAGACACCGCCCCCCCCCCGCCCTGGAGCGAAGAGTGGTGGGTTTGTGCGGGGGCATCCCCCTCACTGTACTGAGTATGGGGTGGGGGTGACGAGTAAATGGAGCAGGTACAATGCACGCTGGGGCAGGATGCTGTGGGCTGGGGCGGTGTATATACATAGACACACTCGGAGCGCCCTAGGTTGCCTGGGCCGAGCCGCCTCCCGGGCGCCTGCCGCTCCCAGCTAGGAGGCATGGCCAGCCCGTGCCCCGGCGCGCCTGGCGGAGCACGCCCAGCCTGCCCGAGGATACAGTCGCTGCGCCGCGCCGTCCGTGTCGGGCGCTCGGACTAGCCCTGCCGCGCTTGGGCGGGCGCTCCCTGTACCTACCCGGCCGGGCTGTAGGGGGAGCTCGCCCGCTCCTCGCCGCCGCCTCCGCCTCCCCGGTGCGTGGGTCCGCGCGGCAGCCTCCGCCTCCCGCTCCTCACAAAGCCAGCCCCGCAGCCGCGCCGCCTGCCCGCCCTCCCCGCCGGCTCCTCCTCCCAGGGCCGCCCGCTGCGCCCCGCTCTCAGTCAGAGAACGGCGACGACGGCAGCATCACCAGCTCCTGGCCCGCCTCAGCCCCTGCGCGGAGCCCCCAGGGCCCCGCTCCCATCCATCCGCCTCCGCCGGCTCCTTATCCAGCCCAAACCAGAAAGAGAAAATGGCGCTCGATTTATCCCAGGAAGTGACGTTACACTCATTTGCATACCAGGCAGCAGACCAATAGGGAGAGGGTCTGCCCAAGGCTCCTATTGGCTCCCTCCATCAGCTCCCTAGGGAGAGGCTAGGTACTAAAGGTGCAAGATGTTGGGGGGCTGAATCCTACATGGGTCCCCCTGACTCACCTGTTACCTCCTTTCCCTTCCCCTCCTGTTCTGGTCCTTCTGAGTGGGCACAAGGGGTGGCTATCACTAGGTTTTGAGCTAATCATGTGACGTCATCCTGAAGAGGGAGGGCTCTGATTTCACTCCCATCAATAACACCACGTGGTCACCCAGCAACCCTGACTTTATTTGCATGGGATGTTGGGTAAAGCCTCATTTGCATCTGCAGGATTATCAACTGCCCACCCACATCCAGCAGCCAATAGGATTATGATATGTCAAGTGACACTGTTTCCCATTGGAGGAGAAAACTAGTGGTCCAAGCTCTTTAAGTAGAAACTGTTTCCACACATGGCTTACTCTCTGCCTGAACTAGTAACCAGGAACCCAAAAATATGGTTGCCTGGTACAACTCATTGTGCAAATACTATGTAACTAATTCATAGTGTGATATTTCCTCCCAAAAAAAGAATGCATGGATAAAGTTGATTGGCTGAGTCCACTTCAGGATAAAAAGTCTGCAGCAAATTAAAAGGAAAGTTCACAAGAGGCTATTCTAAACTAATGGGAGACATTAAGAAATGTGAGGAGAATTCAATGTGATGGAGACATCAAACTATGTAGTAATACAGTGATTAGAGGTGAACGGCAGCACAGAGGGGGATCTATTATTGTGTAGATCAACTGGCCAGGAAAATGATTTTCAGCATTCTTACTCTTTGATAGTTTGTATGCTTAACAATTTTAACCAAATAGGTGATTTTCCCTGCCCATGTCCACATATGCTCTTGCATCAGCTATGGTCTTCCCTCAAGTCTATGATCAAGCTTGTTTTTTTGAAGAATATGTGACCTATCAGAAAAATATATCTTCTTCATAGATATCTCTTTTGAGGTAGAGATATGCAGTATCTATTTGTAAGATACAGACATACATTTATGAAGACACTATTATAGTTCCTGCTATTACAAGAGATTTTTTTTTAAATGAAGTTGAAACATAGAACTTACATCACCATCAACAGTACAGATGTCACGGATATTGCTGACTGACTATATTGAAAATGACTTCCAGAGGTTTGAAGGGAAACTTAGCGAAGACCTGGATACTCTGCCTACTGACTTTTAGCAATGGAGACTAAGGGCTTGTCTACACTATCTCTGAAAATGATGTAAATTATGTCGCTCAGGGTGTGAAAAAACCCACCCTCCTGAGCGACATAACTTACCAACTTAATGTGGTGTCTACACTGCGCATGTTGGCTGGAGATGCTCTACCGCCAACATAGCTTCTGCCTCTTGTTGAGGTGGACTAATTACATCAACAGGAGAACGCGTTCCCATCAATGTAGTGCATCTTCACCACATGCACTAAATTGACACTGCTGCATCAATCACAGAGGTGCTGATTTAGCACGGTAGTGAAGACAAGCCATAAGTCTCAGTGTTACCAAGAAAACGGCAACTACTTTCTGTCAAAACAATTGTTTTGCCAATCAAGCTATTTTGACCTATGCCCAAGGTCAGCTATTCCCTCCAATTGTCACATATTTGGGAGTATAACTTGACCTAGCCTGACATACCAGCCCCACCTGAAATACCTGATAAAAAAAGATCTCTGCCTGTAATGCCTTGATACGAAAACTATCAGGAGCCTCCTGGGGAGCAGACCCTTCATTCCTTCATACATCTATCTTGACCCTCATGTTTGGTCCAGCTGAATACTGCTCTGAGGCTAGGGGTGCAGCCATCACACTCAGCTTGTCCACAGGGAGCTAAACTCAGCCATTTGTATTATTAGTGACTAACAGAAGAATACACTAACCTCCAGTCTGTATGTTCTTGCGCAGATAGCACTGCCAGACCTTCAATGAGATGTCATTACTGTTAAAGTTGCTTGGAGGGCTGTAACAGATGGAACTAGCTGATTATATCTCCAGCTAACAGATGCCACATTCTCAGATAGGAAACAACACACAGTACCAACTCTAAGGTCTGTTGATATTCGAGGGAGGAATCCCACTCCTGTGGACCAGGTGTGATAGCATGGCTGATCTCTTGACACCCCTTTGCTATGGTAGCTCACGCACTTTTAGATGCATGCAGTGTGATCAGCACTGCCAGCAGCTGAAAACTATATCTGTACAGAGAGGACGCTTCTGTGGAAAAGAGAGTAACACACCAAGTAAACTGAAGAGTCTTCATTGCATCTGCCTCCTTTTTCATTTGATTGTAGATCCTGGACCAGGCTCAGGCCACTCTCTATTTCATCCAGAATTGCTGCAACTATGCTCTTGCTTGGCTTGGTTTCCTCTCCACATTGTGATCATGGAACACTGTTGCAAACAATAATTCATGTGGAAGAAGAGTTCACAAGACAACTCCCACCTTTTCATGCTCTCTGTATGTGTATATATATCTCCTCACTATATGTTCCATTCTATGCATCCAAAGAAGTGGGCTATAGCCCATGAAAGCTTATGCTAAAATAAATTTGTTAGTCTCTAAGGTGCCACAAGTACTCCTGTTCTTTTTGCAGATATAGACTAACACGGCTGCTACTCTGAAAGTTGGAGGACGGTTTACAATGACTAGCCTCTCCACATACGGAGGACATCCTCTGGTTATGGAACTTGGACATCACGCTCTGATATCTACACACAAGAGAAGACATCAATGTGCAAATAGATAATAGCAAACAAAGGCAAGAAATACTCAAAGAAAAAACTATAAATATGATATTATTCTATTAGAAATAACAACACTTTGACTTACTGTGTATCACTTTCATCTTCAACTGCTTTACAAATTAATTAATATAAGTAGGGTGTTTTTTTTAAATATACCCAAATGGAAGAAATTATGGCCCCATTTAAGTCAACTGGAGTTCTGCCATTGATTTCAATGGGGCTGGACTTTCACTCAGTGCAGCTATAGACAGACCATATACAAATCTGTTGGTTGAGCAAGTCCTATAAAAAGTTGTCAAAGTCTAACAGGAGTAGACAATGAATTCATATTAAAAAGTAAATACTAATAAAATATTCAGTTATTTACCAAAATTGTTATCAGTCACTTTTATTTAAAAAAAAAAAGGTAAAGGAAATTTATGATCTTCATATTCAATGTTCCAGTAAGTACACTATCACTTTATTAGTTTGAAAACTTATTGCGATAACATTTTTAGACTAATAATTTCTACTACATTGCAATTTTGGTTGATCATCTATTATGTATATTTTCGATAATGGTGTAGAAACAAAAAGAGGTCAACAACGGACCTTTCCATTTAGGTGTAAAGGAAACAAGCTAACAACAAAAGGAAAATGTATCATACTTGGTAAAGTTATACCATATCTGCATAACAAAGTCTGTTATTGCCAATACCAGAAAAGATGAAATTTTGTAACTGATTTACATTATATATTTATAGTCAAACCACTGACTACAGTCTAATATTTCATAAAAGTCAATAGTAAAACACTGTAGCTGCTTAGAATCACAAACTTTTCCAAAAGCACAATGGCCAATAAATCCCACATAACTAATATTTATACATTATGTTGTAACAAAGCATAATAGAACAAATAGTACCTGGTTTTCCAAATAATTGTTGTGTTAAACTATAAAATGAATTAGAAAAATTACCTTAGTTGTCTTCTAAATTCACCTTTAGGCATTATAATTGAATTGCTGAGTTTGTCTAACCTTCAGACAATATTTTATAGTTATTGCACTCAAAAATTGGACTATTTACAAAGAATCTAATTAAAATTATCTATAAAATAGCTAGTTGGTACATCCTTATAGTGTGTTTGTCATTTCATGTGGAATCCTGAAGTGTTCTGAGCACCCTCAACTCCCATTTAAAATAGTGGGAGTTAGCACTCATTACCTTTCAGGAAGTGCTTAGCTTAGCACCCTGTAGAATCAGCACTACGGCTTGGATTCTGTAAAGATTGTAAGCATGTGCTTAACTTCATGCACTTTGAGCAGTCCCATTGACTTTTAGCACATGCGTAAGACTTTGCAGGATTGTGGCCTAAGTCTATGTGTCTTCTTCTGTGCCCTAGCCCTAAAATTAATCTGACTTTAAAAAATAGAATAGCAATTAAATAATGAGAATGACAAGAAAGCGTAAAAGTGGAGGATAAGAAAAAGGGAGAAGTTATTTAGTCATGAAGTCATTTTCCCACAAATCACCAGTGATGTCACAATTACCCTTCTCAGAAGTAAACTGCTTTTAGGACAGCAGCAGAAGAGGGAGTAAGGGGAAAAGTTGCAGACAGATGAAGAAGAGAAGAGGAAAAGGGGAGGAAGGCTCCAACTTCATCAACTATGGATTTTTCATAGATATAAACTACTGTTTTGATCACCTGAATGAAATGGGAGTAAGACCATTTTTCTTTGCTAATGAAGGACCATTTACTTTTATAATAACTGATGGTAACAACAAACAGGTTTATTTTACGATTTATGATTATGAGCCAGATTCTCAACTCCAGTTCTGTCCCTTTTGTTCTACTTGAGCAGTGCAACGGGAACATAATTTGGCCACAATCGTCTAGCATAGAATTCTCTCAGTAGAGAGAAATTGTCAGTTGGTGTAAAGCCAGCAGAACCATTCTTACACATACCTCCCCAGTCTTGGCATAGGATGTGCGTTGGAGAAGGAAGAAGCATGTTGGGGTAGAGTGAAGCTCCACTCTTCTATAGGAATTCCCAGGTAGTTTGTGCTCCCTTATGGATGATAAACAGCTGTTGTAATAATACAGTAGTACTCAGTTGCTGACATCTGGATTTGTGATGCTTGCAGAGTTAACAAAACAACAGGTTGCTGTCAGTTTTTTGAGACTAGCTAGGATGTCAGTTATATTTTCTCCTTCTCTCTTGTTTTACTAAGTGAAACTGACACCTCTCCACCAGGAACTGTATTTTAGAAGCCCAATTTACCCCAAATACACCAAGTAGTCATAATTTATATCACTGAGGTCATGAGTGAAACATAAGTCTTTCAGGACTTCAAATTTCTCTTTTCAGCTTCCAACTATGGCTGGGAAAATCTATCTTTTTAAAAAAGCAAAATATTTTCAAAGTTGTTGGCATAAAAATACTGCTGCAGCCTTTGCAAACGGCGTTCAAAATCCTCACCTTTTTTTATCCAATTGCAAAGTGTCCATTTTTCCACACATGCCATTTTTATCTTTCTTTTTCTTCCGTTTAAACCAAAGAGCTCTTTTCATTGCTGCTGCACAGGTCATCTTGCTGTTTCAGATTGGACCCCATCAAAGACATCCACTTGGATTTTCTTGTAGTGGGTCCCAAAATCCAATAATCCAAATATGATTTAAATAATCTATAACGAGCTTAACTGAGTTAGAGCAACAGCAACAAGAAAAATAAGTTAACACCAAAAATGAGTCAAGTTAGCAAAGTGAGAGGGGGTCTTCTTCACAAGCTGCATCCAGCCCCACGTCATTCTTGAGTTCACTCTCCAACCCAGCTCCACCCACAACTGCTTCCAACTGCCAGTTGTTTAGAACAATGCCAGCCCAATGTTCCAGACTTAAAAGTGCTTTAACCACATAAATCTTAAAGTACCACACAACCCACAGAGAACAGTAGCATACTTTAAAAAAAAATAATTGGCCACATCTTCAGCTAATATAAATCATTGTAGCTCTATTCAGTGGAACTACATCAACTTGCACGAGGAGAAGTTCTGGTCCATTGTTATATTATTTAATTACACAGTAAAAAGTTCAATATATGTATAAAGTTAAAGGCGTGTAATTAAACATTACAAAAATTGCACAAGCCAGTATTGAACATTTTAATATATAAAGAATTTTTTTTCACTCTTAGCAATAATTGTAACTTATGTCATCAATCTATTAACATTTTATGTCTTTTTTTGAAGTTTATAGGACCCCTTTTCCTAATTACCAAAGATATTTGATCTTCAGAAAGAGTTTGTGCTCTAACCCAGCCAGATCCTGAATCTTTATTGAGCAAGAATATTGAGACAGTATAAACATTGCTATGCTATCGGATTAATAAAAAGTCATGCCCTCCAGAAATTTGACACATCCATTAGTAAAGGCTACACGGGGTTTGAGTTAAAATTAGAGATAAGTTCTGTTCTCTTCCCTCATCAATGAAACCCAGAGCAACTAAGCAGATCTTAACCTAAATCATGAACCATAGAGCATCAAAGACTGGGAAAGCGATGGAATACACATGGTTGGCTAGCTATTCTGTCAATAAACTTTTCTAACTGATTTAGAGATCAAAACTATCTTTAACTGGCCCAGACTTCCCTGGTACCAGTACTTTCAAGGCAGGTTATATGTTTTTCAATTTCTAGTAAAACCTGTTTTATACAGAAAGCTAACTTTAATAGAAGCAGTGAGTGGTAAATTAGGAGACAAAAAATTGTATCTAATTTTTATCAATCTTTGCAGACAGCTTTTCTAACAAAAAAAGTCCATATGTGGCACATTGGGGAAAGGATGTTGATAGACAAATTACCACCAGAATTATGGGTTTGATCTGGAAAAGAGGACCAGCAACCTCAGTCTGTAGCACAATAAAATAAAATTTCTTTAAGATACTATTTCAATGGTACCTCACACCAGTCAGGTTAAAAATCTATCTATAGACTGAATGGGTATAAATGTTGGAGAAATTGTGGTGAAAAATGAGATTTTATGAATATATAGTGGACATGTCCAGTCATTAGAGAATACTGGGATGCAATCTGTAACCAAATATCACAAATTGTTGGATATTTATTACCAAATGATCCTTTGATAACCCTTCTGGGGCTTCCTAGTGGAAATGGTCACACCAAAGGAAACGAAGAATTAAACTCTCTCCTGCTAGTAATCACTTAATATTGGTAGCCTCTCACTGGAAAAAGAAAAATAGCCCAACCATTGAGGAATGGTTCAAAAAAATATGGAGGTTATTGTGGAAAAATTAACACATGGATTACATATGCAATAATATAAACAGAGGACTGTGATAAATGAAGGGGGGTAGCTACCTTTTATGGACACCCACCTAACCAGTAGTTATAAAATCCCTCTTAGTTTCTGTTCTCTAATTGCTCTACCCGTAAAGGGTTAAAAAGTCTCACTGCTATGCATAGGTAAAAGGAAGTGAGTGGGAACCTGGCCAAAAGAGCTAATGGGAAGGCTAGAACTTTTTAAAATTGAAAAAAACCTCCCCTTGTCTGTTTGTGGTAGTTCTCCCAGAGAGAGTTGGAGAGGGCAGCAGCTATGCTGTAAGAAGCTTGGACCAGGCATGAAAAAATCATCAGTATTGTACCTAGAAACTACTTATTTTCAACCCCAGATATGTAAGTGGATCAGGAAATGTCTAGGAAGACCTGATTAGGATTCCTCCATGCTAACCCCAGGTGCTTTTGTTTTGCTTGTGACCTTTAAGATTGACCTCAAGAAAGCTATTCTTGGTGCTTGATCCTTGTAGTTGCTCTTTTAAAATCTAGCAATAACCTGAGTTCCCAGATGTATTTTCTTTCTTTTTTTTTTATTAATTAAACTTACCTTTTTTAAGAACAGAATTGTATTTTTGTGTCTTACGAGGTTTGTGCACATGTTGTTTAATTAGCTGGTGGCAACAGCTGATTTCCCCCTCCTTTTTTTTTCTTTCTCAGCTTTTCCCTGGGGTGGAGGAGGGTAAAAGGGCTTGAGGGTACCCTACAGGAAGGAATTCCCAAGTGCGCCTTCCTGGGCTCTCAATGGAGTTCTGCACTTGGGTGGTGGCAGCATCTACGAATCCAAGGTCAGAGAAAAGCTGTAACCTTGGGAGTTTAATACAAGCCTGGAGTGGCCAGTATTAATTTTTAAAATCCTTGCGGGCCTCCACCTTCTGCACTTGAAGTGCCCCACCATTGAGGAATGGTTCAAAAAATATGGAGGTTATTGTGGAAAAATTAACACACAAATTACATATGCAACAATATAGATGACAGATATAAACTTTGATATTTGGTTACCTTTTATTCAGAACTCAGACAAAGTACATTCACCTGCAAAGAAATCAGCATACCTGGCCAATTTTGTTTTTGTTTTTTACTATTACCATTTAATAGATATACTTGGATTATTAAATATGTGTACTTAGAGATTTCACTCAGTTTAATAAAATCACTAGAAATGACATAGGTATTATAATGATGTTCACTGCATAGTATGTTAACCCCTGTTAAATAGAAAGATCTGATTACTATATTCCTGTATTATGTCTCTTGAAACAAAAGCTAAACTGTTGTAATGATTGTTTTATTTTTGATATTTAAATGGCAAGGATTTGTAAACTTGTTAAAACTTGCTAAATATACAGTTAAATAAAGAGAAGAAAAGAGTTTGCCCTTTGTAAGCCAATTTCTCTTCCGACTTGTTCTTGATAGACTGATGTAAGTTCTTTGGAGCTTTGGGATAGCAAAGAGTTTCTCAAACTTCATTGCACCACGACCCCCTTCTGACAACAAAAATTACTACATGACCCCAGGAGGGGGGACTGAGCTTGCTCAAGCCTCGCTGCCCCAGCTGAGGGAGACAAAGACAAAGCCCGAGCCCCACCTCCCCAGGCATTTGGGCTCGGGCTTCAGCTTTGGCCCTGGGCAAAGGGGCTCAGGCTTTGGCCCCAGACCCCAGCAAGTCTAAGCCAGCCCTGGCGACCCCATTAAAACGGGGTCACAACCCTCTTTGGGGTCTCGACCCACTGTTTGAGAACCGTTGGAATAGTATATATGCGTAAAAATCCAATTGTTTAATGCAGTGGCTCTCAACCTTTCCAGACTACTATACCCCTCTCTGGAGACTGATTTGTCTGGGGTACCCCCAAGTTTCACCTCACTTAAAAATTTCTTGCTTAATAAAATCAGACATAAAAATACAGAAGTGTCACAGCACACTATTGCTGAAAAATTGCTTCATTTCTACCATATAATTGTAAAATAAATCAACTGGAATATAAATATTGTATTTACATTTCAGTCTATAGTATATAGAGCAAGTCATTGTCTGTATGACATTTTAGTTTGTACTAACTTTGCTGGTGCTTTTTATGTAGCCTGTTATAAAACTAGGCAAATATCTAGATGAGTTGATGTACCCCCTGGAAGACCTCTGAATACCACCGGGTACATGTACCCCTGGTTGAGAACCATTGGTTTAATGTACATTACCAAGGTTGTTTTGGTATAGTGCGGTAACAAACAGGACCTTTCAGGGTTGTATTGATGACAGATTTAGACAACTTAGGGCTAGTTTACAAACATTTAGTTAGCAAAGCAAGATAGATCAAAGCTCACTCAAGAACGATTTGTGCGTATCAGCTGGAGCCACGCAGACAGTTCATGGCTAGCTACTACACATAGACTTGCCACAAACTAAATGTTCGTGTAGACAATTCACTTTGTAAAATCAAAATATCATTTGCAACAGAGAGTCTCTCTCTCGGAAGGCTTTTCTTTCTTGTTTAACATAAATGTAATATGGCTGGTATATCCATTTCATCATCATTTTTTTCTGTTTTAACACTCTGCTGTGAAACTTTGTTATTTCTAGATAGCCTGAGTTTTAGTTTAGATTTTTTTTCCTTGTCTTCATTAAATCTTTAAGTGAGAACTCATTAAAATGTAGACTCTACTTGGGTGAAGTGCACAATGGAACTTTTTGTCTAAGTCAATCAGAATAAAACAGATAAATAATGGTATAGTGAGTATCTGTCAACCTAAAGTGCCAGTATTTATCAGTTAATATGAGTAAATCTAAACAATTAATTTGGTATATTAGAAATAAAGTCATTAGGCCAAATTAACTCACCCATTATATTTATCCCTAGATCAATTGTTCTAGCTTTGGAACTATTTTGACATTACCTCTGCATTTATGAATTACTAAGAGATCATTATCCTGTGACAATCTTTTCTTTCATTCAGATTACCTCTTATAATAAGTTATATATAAGAAAATCAAATACTTCTCTCTTTCTTAATCTTGTATTACTTCAGCATAATGTAAAGTTTTCCATAAAAAACCCTATGTTGATCACTATTAATTTATGTGTCAGATATACCAGTATCAACTTCCTTCCAATTTTTTCCCAAGAAAGATAGATTAAAGGCTAATATTGTCTTTAAATTACCCTTATATAAAAAATAGAGAGAGACCATTGGCTCATGGGAATTAGGATCACATTGTATAAAGGATTAACCATTTCAAATAACACTTAGTATTAAGGGTAGGTAACAAGAAGGAATGAATAGACTTTCAGAACTACCCATCTGTATATATAAAAGATGGGAACTAATGGTGCTATTTTAAAAGAGTCTGTGAAGAGATGGCCTGACCTTTAGAATGCCCAGATATGGCTCAAAATAAAAAGGACATCACTCTGAACAAGTTTCGTTCTGTCAATGTAATAAAGAAGTGGCCTGGATACATGTTGCGTATATAATTTATTTTCTCCTAATGCCAAGTGCGGCTTCAGGAAGAAGACAGGCAGGCTGATTGATTGCTTTAGATAAAAATCTGAGAGCATCTTAAAAATTAACTTTGTGAGGTCTTAACACCACATTGTCCCCATGGTATGTCGTATAGAAGATTTGTCCATATGTGCCTGAAGCTCACTTATTCTTCTGGCTGAAGTGCTAAACACTAGGAAGATCATTTTCGGAGTGAGGTGTTTATGCTTCATTTAGATTAGCTCATGTATCACAAAGTGACTGTCCCCTTAAGAATAGTAATGAGTAGTGGTCAGTCAACATCTATACATTCTGGGATTTTTTAGAGTGGAGGGAAGGCAGAGTTAGGTGTTGACAGACAGAAAGATGGTCCCGGGAGAACAGTTAAGACATAGACTGTGGTTTCTTTAAGGGCCAGCAGAACGGGTGGGGCAGAGGTCCCTTCTCTCCCAACCAATTGGGACAAACTATGGGGAAAAAGAATGAATATACTCTGTGCCTTCCCTCAGAATGGGAGGCAGCAGTAGGAGAGGGTCTGTCTGCTGAGCCTTCCTAGTCTGGGGTCAAAAGGACTTACTGGGGAATAGTGCCAGCTGGAGGAGAAGTGGGCTGAGGCTCTGCAGCTTGTCTAAATTACAACTTCAGCTCTAAAGAGGAGAGCTGGGGATGGAGGGACTGTTCAAAGTATAAGCCTGCTCCAGGAGGAGGGCTGGGGCCTCCTGAACAGGGGAATGAAACTGACCAGGACTCTTACATGGATGCAGAGTGGGTGTGAGCTTGAGCGACTAAAAAAGTGAGTTACACTCTGTAAAAAAAAAATTAATAATCACATTCAAAAAAGGGCTATATGTTTGAACTAATCTGGTCTGGATAATTAACTGAAAGAACCTGAGCAGGCACTAAGGCAGCGTACTGCAAAGCCATGCCTGGCTAGCAGGGAGTGGTATAGGGCAGGCTTTCCCTTTTACCCCATCACAGGGTGTCAGCGTTTAAACTCTGAGGGTTTGGACTCTGCCATGAGGTGTGGCTAGCATGAAACACCTCACCCCTCTTTGCTGTGGGGAAGGAGGGGAGCTAGCAGTTGATCGATTTCTGCTTTTTTCTCCTCCACTCCCCACTTTTGAGATAAAACACTATGCCAGAATTACAGAGCAAGCTGTCTGCACTTGGTCTCTGGTAGCCAGTCACCCAGCTAAGGAGAGGCCTGAAGTCTCCAGTGGCAAAGTAGTGAGCCTTGATAGAGATTTATAAATATCCTCAGAACTGTAGCTAGTCCACAAAGAGCATCTGAAATAAATAGCAACTCTTCCCTATCATGAAACAAGATCATTTGTGAGAGACTGTTGGATTGGATGTGAAAATGCTGGATTGTTAAATGAAAGTCTGTTCTTCAAAAACAAGGTCCTGGACTCAGTCCTGGTAAAGGAAAGAAGTTGTTTACCCTGGATATTTTCTAAAATACAGTTCCTTAAGAAAACCAAGTTTTGTGAGAACAACCTGTTAAGAATCAAGAAGCAGTTGGAATAGAAGCCAGTTCTTTGCAGATCAGATGGAATGGGTTCCATTACTTCTGCAACAATGAATGAATCAACATCTTGCTGAAGCAGAATTGCATGATAAGGTTGCTGAAGGAGGATTAGAAGGGTTAGGGAGAAGGATACAAACTCTTATTAAGTAATAATATATAGCACTGAGGAGTCAGAAATGATCCCTATATGTTGTAGGCAAACCTCAGAAGGTAACCACCAAGCAGCAAAATCTAGATCTGAGTTCTCTACCTATCCCTGAAATAGTCACTGTCTTTGTTTGTGACTCTTGAAGAATTCAGAAATCAGAGCCTATCTCTCCTTATGACAGTGAGAGTATGGCTGCCACCATACATAATCTGTAGCACCTATTTTAACTTAGGTAGGGTGATCATAGACACAAAAATAGTAATGTTTCTTTTTACTGAGAAATCTTTAAACTGAGTAACTTAAGACCTTCAAATGGAAGAGCCAAAACTAGTAACCAAAAGTAGAAATGTACAATCACAAACATCAACTGATGTGAACAGTTAAGACCACAGAAACGAGCTGTCAAATCAGAGGCTTATGAAGTTACTTAAGCCAACCCTAACTGGATGAAAGAGGTAAAAAGATCACTTTTATTCTCTATATGGAAACTGTCTTATTGTCACTGAAGTTGTAGCCATCTCAGTCCCAGGATATTTACATTCCTCATCTTGTCTCTCTGTTGTCACTGAAGTCAGTGACAAAACTCAACAGGGACATAGGGCGGGTCATGGGATCCGCTCAGAGTACATATCAAAGAACCACAGTTACTGTAGGGTAAGTAACTGTTATTTCTTTTTTGAGTATGTGTCAGTGTGGATCCCACTGTAGGTGACTGGCAAGCAGTATCCCCTCAGGATGACGAGAATGAGGAGTTTTCAGCTGCGTCAGTTGCACAGTGATTGCAGCACTGCTCTCCTGAGCTTGGCATTTGACCTCAAAGTCCTAACATCTCTTCCTAAACAAAGGGCTGATAGCATATATCCTGTTGTGATTTAGCATGTTGGATTGCTAGAAGTAACAGTACAATCAATTCTGCAGTATGAATGTCAAAAAATGTATAGCTGTAATTAGCAGGTTATTTATACTTGCTTTTCAGTAATTGTTGTTATACTTCAGGTCAGAATTAATTCAGGGATCTATGATCCTAAGACATGGAGCAGTGTGTCTCTGTCAGCCTTTCCAGTATATGTCTGAGCTGTGTACATTAAAGACTGAGACTTGTTTCTGGTGTGAGGACAAGCTTCATTGGGATTAGGTATTACCAATTTAGTACAGCTGTGTGAGGTGGTGAGCAAGATTTAATGTTTTTACAACCCCTTTCTTACAGGTATCCTTATCAAGGGTTGACCTAATTTTAATAACCACTTGTTTAGTTGGGGATATAGCTCCAACAGAGCTCTGTAAACTTTCCTAGGTGCGTTGGCTTCATATTTTATAGTTTCTATTGCTGTATGTTTTCTTGTTAGAAAAGAGAAATTGTTTTTGTTTGACTCATAGCTTCTGTGCTAGTGATATTGAAGAAAGACAATCTCCAGTTTGACAGTCTTTTTTAATATGACAAAAGGTCATAAGAGAGCCTCTAGTTACTATCTGGGAATAATAAAATAGAGCATTCTTGGAGGTTGTCAGTTAGGGTGTTTTTGTTTTGTTTTGATTCATATTCAGGATTGTCCTATATGTAATGCAAAAAGGGTAAAGTTTCCTCTTACAGTGCAAGTAATAGTTAGCTTGCAGGTGCCAAAAGCCAATTTAAATTTCCTATGTTTTTTTTTGTTAAGTGTGACCTCACTTTGTGCAGTTGGTTTTTTTGATAAATTATGCTCCATCTGATATCAGAACATATCTAAATATACATTTTTATTGTACTTATGTATTTTATATGTATAAATATCCATTGGCCTACTACTGATCCAATATATTAGGGTTCTAAACTAGAGTGTAGGAATACACCGAGTATACAGTGAAACTCAATATAATTGAGACCCCATGTAACAATTAGTCCTATGTTATGTGGTTGGTATCCCGCTCCGCAAGCCCTTCTGCCCCTCAATGCATGGCTAGTCCAGTTCTCTGATGCTTTGATTGCTTAAGTGCATAAAGATGGCAGAGGATGGTGAGAATAAAGAGTAGGAGGAGAATGTGGCTCTTCAGAAGTCCTATTCGCCCCTGCCTCCACTCCAGGGTCCCCTGCAGTTTGCCGTATTGAGTTCCTCTGATGGACAAGAGGGGAACTCTTCATGCTGCTCTCACCCTGCTGCAAACAGTTTCCTCCTCCACCTCCTTCAAACCTACTGCCATTGAAGACTGGATATACCTCTTCTTTTCTACCTCCATTGCAAGTAGACTGTGATAGTAACTAGTTGCCCCATTGCAGCCCACCCCAGCAAATGCCACAACATCCATCACATTAGTCTAATCTTTCTGTTAAAATGGTAATAAGTGAAATAGCTAATGAAGTGACATGTTAAGTTCACTAGCTGTCAGAGTTAATGCTCCATTGACATGACTCTTAGTAAAAGCAGCAAAGAGTCCTGTGGCATCTTATAGACTAACAGACATATTGGAAGATGAGCTTTCATGGGTGAATACCCACTTCGTCGGATGCAGGATGACTCTTAGTGTTCACCCAGCATGGAACAAAAACTCTAAGGGAGACATTACCGCAGTGGTTTGCATTTTAGACACATTTTTAAAGTTACCTTCAAAAGAACAATGTCTGGAGACATTTTTAAGTTAAAACTTAGATTAAAAGGGGGGAGGGATGGAGTTATGAACAAGGCCATGGCTGTAATTAACTAGCAGACATTCTGTTAAGGGATTCTAGGGCAGGACAGTGTTGGCATTACTAAATGAGAAATATATAGTACAACAAAAGAATTAGTTTCTTCAGTCCCATCCTGTCCTATATCCAATGAAGGAGGGAATATGTCCTAGGAGATAGAGCATAGGCTTAACTCCTGAGATGTAGGTTCTATTCCCAGCTCTGCCCCTAGACTATTGGGTGAGTTTGGGAAAGTCAATTCACCTCTCTGTTCATTTTACCCCTATCTGTAAAATGGAGAGACTACTGACTTGCGTTGTGAAGCCCTTTGTCACCTACTGATGAAAAGCACTCTGTAAGAGTTAGGTTGTATTATTATGAGCCCTACTACATTCCATTACCCCATCCTGGGACTCCTGGTTACTCATCCCCATCCTATGAAGTGACTTTTGGCCTCACTATTTTCTTCCTATTTTAAAAACAAAAAACTATTTTTGTTGTCACAATTCCTGGCCCCACTGATTTAGCATGCAGGTAAGGGGA
Source organism: Gopherus evgoodei (assembly GCF_007399415.2). Lineage (NCBI taxonomy): Eukaryota > Metazoa > Chordata > Testudines > Testudinidae > Gopherus > Gopherus evgoodei. The sequence continues at coordinate 189,337,143 of NC_044323.1, forward strand.
GTAGATACAAGCAGATGATTCACATCTCCTTAAGATTAGCTCTAGAATAGGAGAATAAGAAAAGTCATGGCTTGGTCTCTTCTCTGGAACTGATATGCCCTCTCAATATCCAACTCCAATTTGTTGTCCTATAACCAGGCTCTCAGAAGTCAGAATATGGTAGGCTACTATTGCCACATACCTTTGATAGTGCTATGTGTTAAAAGATGTCCTCTGATATGGGGCTAGATTCAGCCAGGCTTACACACAGTAAGTAGTACTCACTTGTGCTCCTTGCTGAGTATGGTTCTCTAATCTTTACTCATGTTACATAGCATCTTAGTCTGCCAAGTAGTTCCACTGAAACCAATGGGGCTACTAGCAGAGTGAATTACTAACTCAACATGAGGAATCAGGGCCTGAATCTATACCTAACTTTTAGGCACCAGGAGAATCAAAGGAACAATGGGATTCTCAAAACCTGAGTTAGGTATGTAGGCTCCCTGTACAATTAATGGAGAAAAGTAGGTGCCTCTGAATGGGGGTAGCTGCCTAAACTAGCCAATGGAAGATGTTGACAAGAGGGGTGTGTTCTAAGGCCTGCCCCTCTCTGGGAGATTAGCAGTGATAGGTGCCTGTTATCAGGAATCCCTCTTGGAGTCCGGTGGTTTACACATCTGTCTTCTTTTAAGAGAGTGAGGTGGACACTTCTCTCCATGCAAAACAACTAGAGGAAGCAATTCTCCCCTTAACTTTTAGCCCAGTGGTTAGCACAATCACCTGGGATGTGAGAGACTTGGGTTCAATTCCTCCCCCCATCAGAAGGGAAGACCCTGTTCAAATCCTCTCTCTGAGGGGGTTCTAACCACTGAGCTACAGGATATGCTGATATGAAATGCCCTCAACCTCTCCTGAGAAATCTACGCTGCTGTGTGTAAGTAGTCACAGGAGCAAGGCAACTGGCCCCTGGATCTCCCACCTCCCATGCTGGTGCCCAAAACTCCAGGCTAGAGAAACTCTGACTCGATTCAAGGTATTTATCCACAGTGGAACACAAGAGCCTCTGACCATGCCTACCAGATCAGGCCCCGGGGATGAAATATGTGCTCCTTCATCTATCTTTCCCTGGTTTGTAGAGCTTAGGTGTCTAGATACCTAAAGTGAGGCAGCAGTGGGCATGCCCAGAAGCAGCAAGGGAACATGTACAGAACAAATTTAGACACTGAGTGAATTTTGGTGACTATGTGGTTGAGTGGCTCCTGAGTGGGGATTCTGCTAATCACAATGGTGCCTAAAAACTAGGACTTAATTACTTTTGTGGATCTGGATCCAGGTCCTAGTGTTTAAGGAAAAAGAGGACAACCAAAATTTTAATAAGACTTGTGCCTATCAGCCTTATCAGTCTGTCTGAATAGTGTGTCCCACTGCCATTCTCTTCCTCTGTTTTATAGAGTTCGCTGCTTCCAAGTGCATACATGTCTTCCTCTGTGTTTGGAGAAGGTCTAGCATACTGTGAATGCTCCTGTACACTGAATAATTAATCAGGGAACAGAAAATGGGAGGACTGACTTTAATTTGTGAAAGTGCTTTAGGTGCTCTCTCCTCCCTCTTGTGCATATCTATATGACAAGGAGGGAGAATATGGCCCGAAGTTTGTAATGGGAGCACTTACTGCTACTTCATATGTTCATATACAAATTTTATAGCAAGTTGCACTACTTTCACATTCTCTGAAAGTACCGGATTTGAAGAGTGCATTTCATGAGATACAACCACTAATCATCTCAAAGCGACAAAGTGCTTACATGGTGTTTGTGCTGCCAACTCTTTTCTAGAAAGCTATAGTTCATATATAGCAAGTTTCTGGAGGCTACAATTTACTATCATTATGATCATATAGAAACAATGCACATTTCTGCTATCTACAATTTACAAGCCAATATTACACCAAGATATGGTTAGGCGAAGGGAAGAGACGCACAGGCTAGCAAGTGCATGGTCTTTTGATCAACAGACTGCATAAATCACCACAGAACAAGTTAAACAACAATTTATTTATTTTTGTGTCAGATTTGAAAGTGGCAATAGAAACAGACATTTGAGAACAGAAAATTCAAGCAAAGTTGTACAGGGCCAGTCTAAATATGTCATTGGTGCAAACCCAATTGTCACTAATATTCTTGAGAACAAACAGCTGGTGGAACCCCATCACTGGGTCATTATCTACCTAAACAAATAAAATAAAAATGTTAGTTAGAAGTAGGAAGTCCAAGCCAAACCCCCTCAAACTACTCAGGTCTATTAGCATAGCATGTATCAATTAAATATCCAATGCCTTTGTTTTCAAGTCTATTCAACTGACATCAAGATACAGCATTAGTTGTAGTACCTCAGGCTCAAACAGGAATTTTTTAGTTAAAAAAAATTAAATGCAGTAGCAGAATGCAGTATTTCTAAATGGAATATTTCTAAGACCAACAAGCTTCTCCTTATATACTAGTCAAAGCATTACAGTTTGCTAGTCTCACCTTCAGCTGACCAACCACCATACTAAGTATACAGTTATCAGGTGCTGGTTGGTGATCTTGAGATGTTATGCTGTGTTGGATTTTTTGGAATGGAAGGCTCTGTTTAGGAGGGATTAAAAAAGAAATTCAGAAACTAAACATATTAATGCAAGTATTTCACACCATTAATATTTCTGCTCCAGCAGTGTACTTGGTACTGTACATGGTCCCTGATCCAAGGCAGTTAGACATACAATGTAGCTAATACACAAAATACTAATTGGCGATATGAATGTCAGATCTTAATAGTGCAAACAAAAGCAAATCTGATGGAAAAAAGTCAACATTTAGTATAGTTAACTATAATATTGTGTTTTAGAAAAGTATATTGTGGTAAGTGAGGCAACAGAAATCCCTCACCGCTGCACTGTACAATAATCCTGCTCAATGATCTTGCAGGGAAAACATTTTCTAAATATTTCTTTCCTCATATCACAAGACAAGCAATTTCCATAAGGTCAGCTGGCATAAAGATATATGTACCATAAAGATCTATGTACAGTATGTGGTTCTTTAACAAAAAAGAACAAAAAAAGCATCAGATATTAAGAAAGTCTTAAGTGTTTAAATATGCTGCAGAGTAACACTTTTGTACCATGTACTCTGAAACTAAAAAGTGACTATTGTAAGAAATGGCACCCTCTTACTCAGTTACTCTTATTTCCCATGTGTATTCAGAACCCTATCTGCTGAAACTTACTGACAAGTTTACTATGTTTAATTCCTGTTAGCAGAGCAGACATAAGTTGGATTTTATACTGCCTCATCCATCAGCAGAGCTGTTCATTAAGTTTCAACTACAGTAACAATAAAGTTTATCAGGCATAACAGAGGGCTGAATTCAGCCTGCAAAACATCTTATTTGTGATAGAGGAAAGAACACTGCTTAACTTTGAGGTGCTGGCACTTTGAAAAAACATATTTGACTTGTAAATTAAGCAGATGTTATTGAACAAACATGGAACCTTATGATGCAATTTTAACAGCAGTTTCATTGCAGCAATCAGATTTTTTTGAACTCTGAAAAGTTCTGCAACTCAGGCACAGGTGTTCTCTCTACTACCTGTAATCACATGGAAGCATGCGGGGTTTAATTGTTTTTGAATCCTGAGACAAAGCAGTTCAGAGATTTTTTTTTAAACCACTTTTAATATAGACAGAAGTGTACCATCAACTTTTCCATGATGGCTGTTTTTCCTTGGAACTGCTGTCCTTCCCAGGACAAGCAAGAAGCATCTGTCTGAAAAAGAGAACAAAGTGTCCAAGTCATTCATGTCTATGCTACAGATATGAGGTAAGATTGAAAGGTCTGAGGGATGTAGCCTAAAGCAGTGTTCTCAACCTTTTTGATTGTAAGTACCAGTTTGCTGCCTTCCTAAACTGTGTCAGGGAGATCTCCGGGACCAGCACTGGTCCATGTGAAACACTGGCTTAAAGAATCCTAGAGATACACGTGAAGCGTTCATTAATCTAATTTAGTCACTAGCAAATGAGTATTTGTTACAACTGGAAGTTATGCAGAACATGACTAATAAGTTATCAAAAATGGTACAGCTTGTGATCAGAAAGGGAGATATTGGCAGAGTCAAGCAAGCTTTCAGGAAGTAGACCCACCCATTCTATTTTTGGCCTAGCTTGTGCCATCACTTACACTAGGGTTTTCATATTCAATCCTCACCCCATTTTAGAACTTCCTCCTGTTTCCCCACAGAGATCTTAAGTGGGCCTACAGTTCATATAGAAGAATGGCAGAATCAAGTAGTTAAGAAAATTTTTTTTAAAACGGCCAAAAATTTCACCACTTCCCCTTTTAGTTTTTGATGCTTCTTCACCGTGACAGATTTCTCATAGTTCAAGTTCTCCAGCAAGTGAAACAACTCCCACTCCTCAACCCTAACATTTCTGCTACTCAAAAAAATGGATTTAAAAAAAACTCAACCCCACAATTGCTGACAGAAGAGAGGAATATTTACCAATACTCATAATTTATAGGGTAAAATGACAGTTTAAGGAATTAGAATTGGTGGGGGATAGGTACTTGCTTCCATTCTATCCAAGACAGAAACATTGCCTCATACAAGCTACTGTCTTTATAGCGGAAGTGGAAGCAAAATACATCAAGCTGATAACCCATCATTCAAAATGATCAATGAGGAAGTTAAACGTTTGAGCAACGTCAAACTGATACTTACATAGAGAGCACTTAGCTCTACTCTACTAGAATCAAAACGCTGGTAATAGAGATGCACAAAACTTGTTCCAACTTGCTCCCACATAGGTCTCTCTGCCATTCGTGCTCTTTGTCTAAGTCTGTCAAGAAGGCAAATGTGTAGAAGTTTTAAGTCTAAAACAGTGATACTCAGACTGAGGCTCACAAGCCACTCTTTAATGTGTGTCCTGCAGCTCTCTGCAGCACAATTAAAACACTGATTTAACTAACCAATCAGGATGCTTTTACTATGTTATTAACCAATTGTAGGTAAGATATCTATCTATATCTACACACAAAATATTTCCCCTGCCATATTGTTTAAATATGAATATCTAGTACTACAGTAAATGAAACAATGAATTCACACTACTGTGGCTCTTCGGGTAATGTTGATCTCTAATTTGGCTCCAGAACCACTGAGGTCTGAGTATCACTGGTCTACAATCCTAAATTACCAAGGTAAGTGAAAACTGCAGAGAAAAGAGGAAATAGAAGAGAAGAGAACATCTCCTTTTCTGCAGTACACTTGGTGAGTGGGCACAGCATTCATTATGTATCATTTTAATTACTATTTGAAGTAGAATCCCATCATAAGATTCTTTAAGGCAATTCAACTGCCAGTTTCAGTCCCAATTCTGCAGCAAGTTGCTTGTGGGTGCCCCCCTGTGCAAGTGTACAGCTCCATTGACTTCAATGGACATCTGGTTGCACGGAGCTCGTTGCAGGATTGAGGCCTTAATGCTTTCCCGTCTTTTGTCGTGGTCTTGTAAACACATTTACAGGTTTATTTAACTTCAGTTTTGGAAAACAGCCCTCTTACACACCCACAAGCCCATCTCAGATGCTTTCATTTTTTAATAACTTTATTTCAAGTTTAGCTCACATCTAAATTTTAAAAAGCAACCAGTCAGTGGGTTGGCGCGGGGCAGCCGAGCGCACGTGCAGCCAGAGACCTGAGAAAGGGAAAAGCAAGGGGCACACACCCTGCACCAGCCACCACCCATCCCGCCCCCTGCCCACGACTAGCCTGCGGAAGAAATTGCGCTGCTGCTGCTGCTGCACCGCGCTGCTAACGCGACTTGTTCCCAGGCTCCGCTCAGCGCAGCCAGCGGCTGCCGCTCTGAACCCGGCGCGCGCTGTTTTACCGCCCGCTGCTGCGCACGTGGTACTTGGGGCCCGGCTCGCGAGCCGGTAGGTGGCGTCCCGGGGCCGGGTTAGATTTGTAATCGAAGTGCCCCGGGTGGCCAGCGGAGGCTCCCTCAGCTGCTCCCGCTGAGAAGGGAAACTGCTCCCGTCTCTAGCGCCGCTGCTGGGCAAGCGCCGCTTCTGCCCCTCTTGCGAGGCCGTGAGTATAAGCGCTGCAGCTGGTGGGGGGGCGAGTGCAGCTATTATCGACACGAGAAATTGAGTTTACAGTTACTCGGCCGCTAAGGGCTTTGTTGTGACTGGCAGGCTGCGAGGTCAGCAGGAAACCTGTTGTGGTTCCTGCAGAACTGCCCCCATATGAGAGCACTGGAGGCACCGACGAGAGATGCTGTCCCTGTGCTACCAGCGAGGCTCGGGAATGCATCTGCTGAGGCATGGGCTGCCGTAGGCGCTTAGGCTGAGGATAGACGCCCAGTCCCTGCAGATAGTTGTATGGCGTGTCTTTGCCAGTCCGCGGGGATTAGCCCCGCATACTGGAAACAGGGACCTCCCTCTGCGCTATTGCCCCCTTTCTCAAAGGCTTCTGGAGGTGGGTGCATGTGTCAAGCAAAGCTGCTTGTGTGGGGTTGTCTGCTGAGTAGGTGGCACTGTTTGCTCTCTGAATGAGGAGTACTTAATATCATAGACTACCAGGATTGGAAGGGACCTCAGGAGGTTATCTAGTCTAAACCCCTTTTCAAAGTAGGACCAATCCCCAGCCAGATTTTTGGCCCAGATCCCTAAATGGCCCCTCAAGGATTGAGCTCATAACTCTGGGTTGTAGCAGGCCAATGCTCAAACCACTGAGCTATCCCTCCCCCCTTGTGGCACCTTAGAGACTAACACATTTATTTGGGCATAAACTTTCATGGGCTAAAACCCACTTCATCAGATGCCTGCAGTGAAAAATACAGTAGGAAGATATATACACACAGAGAACATGAAAAGATGGAGGTTGCCATACCAACTCTAACAAGACTAACCCAGGGTTGTGAGTTCAATCCTTGAGGGGGCCATTTAGGGAAGTGGGGTAAAAATCTGTCTGGGGATTGGTCCTGCTTTGAGCAGCGGGTTGGACTAGATCACCTCCTGAGGTCCCTTCCAACCTTATTATTCTAGTCAATTAAAGTGGGCTATTATCAGCAGGAGAAAAAAATATTTGTAGTGATAATCAGGATGGCCCGTTTCAAACAGTTGACAAGAAGGTGACAGTAAGGGAAAAATTAGCATGAGGAAATAGTTTTTACTTTTTTTCCCCATGTTCTCTGTGTGTATATATATATCTTCCTACTGTATTTTCCACTGCATGCATCCGATGAAGTGGATTTTAGCCCACAAAAGCTTATGCCCAAAGGTGTCACAAGTACTCCTCGTTCTTTTTGCTGATACAGACTAAGGCCTTGGCTACACTTGCAGGTGTGCAGCGCTGGTAGTTACAGCTGTCTTCGTACAGCTGTGTAGGGCGAGTGCTGCAGTGTGGCCACACTGACAGCTACCAGCGCTGCAGTGTGGCCACATTTGCAGCATTTGCAGCGCTGTTGGGAGTGGTGCATTATGGGCAGCTATCCCACAGAGCACCTTGTCCCATTTTGGCGCTGTGGGTTGTGTGAAGGGGGCGGAGGGGGCAGGTCATTCTGCTTCCTGTCCCAACGCCCTGTGATGCATCGCTTCACATCCCAGCAATCCCTGTTTTTCCATTCACGTTTGGTGCCATCTTGACTCTCTCAACGGTTTCTGTGCAGCGCTATTTCTGTGGGAAATGGAGCCCGAACTGCTGAGGAGTATGCTGACAAGTCTCGCCAGCACATCACGTTTGGCAGTTGAGCTATTCCTTAGGATCCAAAGTGATGAAGAGTCCAACGATGGTAGCGAGTCGCCTGATGTGTACGACACAAAATTGCTTGTGGCATTCACGGAAATGCTCAGCACCGTGGAACGCCGCTTTTGGGCTCGGGAAACAAGCACTGAGCGGTGGGATCACATCGTCATGGAAGTCTGGGATGATGAGCAGTGGCTGCAGAACTTTCGGATGAGAAAAGCCACTTTCATGGTGGGACTGTGTGCTGAGCTCGCCCCCACCCTGCGGCGCAAGGACACGAGATTGAGAGCTGCCCTGCCGGTGGAGAAGTGGGTGGCTATTGCAATCTGGAAGCTGGCAACTCCAAACAGCTACTGATCGGTTGGGAACCAGTCTGGAGTGGGAAGGTCAACCGTTGGGATCGTTTTGATGCAAGTTTGCAGGGCCGTTAATCGCATCCTGCTAAGAAGAACCATGACTCTGGGGAACGTGCAGGACATTGTGGATGGCTTTGCACAAATGGGTTTCCCTAACTGTGGAGGGGCGATAGATGGGACACATATTCCTATTCTGGCACCACCCCACCTAGCATCCGAGTACGTTAATCGGAAAGGGTATTTCTCTATGGTTCTCCAGGCGCTTGTGGATCACCGTGGGCGTTTCATTGACATTAACACAGGCTGGCCTGGAAAGGTGCATGATGCACACATCTTTTGGAACACTGGCCTGTTCAGGAAGCTGCAGGCAGGAACTTTTTTCCCAGACCGGAAGATCGCAGTAGGGGACATTGAAATGCCCATTGTGATCCTTGGAGACCCTACTTACCCGTTAATGCCTTGGCTCGTGAAACCGTATACAGGGAAGCTTGACAGGAGCAAGGAACGGTTCATCTACAGGCTGAGCCAGTGCCGAATGACTGTGGAGTGTGCTTTTGGCCGTTTAAAAGGGTGCTGGCGATCTCTGTATGGGAAGCTAGACTTGGGGGAAAGCAGCATCCCCGCAGTTATAGCCGCGTGCTGTACCCTCCATAATATTTGTGAAGGGAAGGGTGAAACATTCAGTCAGGCATGGACCTCTGAGGTTCAACGCCTGGAGGCTGAATTTGAACAGCCAGAGAGCAGGGCTACTAGAGAGGCCCAGCACAGGGCCTCAAGGATTAGGGATGCCTTGAGGGAGGAATTTGAGACTGAAAACCAACAGTAATATTTGGTGCCTTGCACGGGAGTGAAGTGCAGTGGTTACAATGTTAGTAGGAATCTGTTTTTCCTAAGCTGATTTGCAGTGGCTGTTTCTTTCCTGGGCTAAGGTATCTTTTTACTTTCTGCAATAAAAAGACTGTTTTCAAAGCCAAGAATTCATTTATTGAAAAGAAAATAACTTTATTGACAGACACACAACATTTTGGGAACCTAAAAGGGCAGGGGGGTGGGGTGGGGAACTGTACAGTCACAGGTTTGAATATGTCCTGTCTGGAGTGCTGTGCAATGACTGCTGCACTTCAGGGTGCCTATACTGCATGGTGATGGAGGTTGAGTGCAGAGGGTAAGGGTCGTAGTTCTCAGAGCTGGTTGGTGAACATACAGGTGTTGGAGGAAGCTAGTGGTGGTAGTAAGAACCTGGATGCTGGGGAAGGGGGTTTTGAGCTGACATTGGGACACAAGTAAAAAAGCTTTGGCACGGGGGGGGGGGGGGGCACGGCATGGTAGTGCTCTGCCTGAATGTCTACGAGCGCCTGGATAGAGTCCGCTTGCCGCGTCAGGATGCTTATCAGCTGCTTTGTGCTTTTCTTCCTGGCCGCTGCGTTTCTCTGGTGGATCCTGCTTTCCTTTTCCCTCCAGTCCTGCAGTTTTTAATTCTCTCTGGCAGAGTGATTCATAACTGTTTGCGGCAGGTTGTCTTTGCTTTTTTGCGGCTTCTTCCGGAGGTTTTGGAGTCTTTCAGCTGTTGAAAATACGGGCATCCGAGAAGTCAAGGTTGCTTGTAGAAAGGCAAAAAAGGCAACAGTTAACAGAGGCAGCATTGTTTATATCTCAGACAGTTATTCCCACATAGTGAAGGAGTTTACCGTCTTCACAATAGCATAATTTTCTCATGCCAAAGAGAGGTCACATAACCCACAGGAGCCTTGAAATGGTGAGTAAGGGGGACTGATTGATTGCTTCTGGACTGTACTGGGGTTTTTGTGCATTGGGGAAAGCAAACAGCTGCAGGGGGCACCTACACTGAACAGTCTCCCAACATTTTCAACAGGAGTTGATGCTGCAAGATATCTCGCTGCTGCGAGTCACCTGGGAAGGGGGAATGATAGCTTCTGGGCTGTACTGGGGTTTCTGTGCATTGGGGAAAGCAAACAGTTGCAGGGAGCACCTACACTGAACAGTCTCCCAACATTTTCAACAGCAAGATATCTCGCTGCTGCGGGTCACCTGGGAAGAGCAGGAGGGTCTTCTACAGCAGTGCAGATTCCACCCTGGCCCCTATGCAGCTTGCCTGTGTGCAGCAATGGTCCCCCCACCCCTCGCGGCACAGTGGCGTGGACACGTTAGCCTGACTGGGACAAGGACCACAGTGGCTCTCCCAATAAACTTGCGCAAGCGCATTGCCCATGCTCTGGCTGAAACTTCTGAAGAGATTACTGACGCCAATTACTGCGACGTGATAGACCACATCAATGGGCTATTCCACATCTAGGCATGCATGCATGCAGCTCTAACCCTCCCTCCTCTCCCGAAACATTTCCATCCTGAAAATACAAGCCGCTTACCAGGAACCCACTCCTCTGCTTGTCCTTCACCAAGTACCGGCTGCTGCGACTGGCTACCTTCCTTCTGTCTTGAGAAGAGCTCCTGGCTGCATGCCTCCAGGGACTCCGGGGTGTCTCCCCCCATCCCAGTACCCTCACTCTCGGTTTCCTCCTCCCTCTCCTCCTCCGCCTCCCCCCCCTGCTCTGAAGTGTCCAACGTGGTCCTCGGATTGGCGGTGGGGTGTCCCAAAGCATCCAGCTCTTTATAAAAATGGCAGGTCGTGGGGGCAGCACCAGAGCAGCGGTTTCCCTCACAGGCTTTGCAAAAGGCACTCCGCAGCTCCTTCACTTCACATCCCGGTCATGGCCCCTTTCCATCATATCCCTTGATATCTGCCCATAGGTATCGTAATTCCTACGGCTGGGACTGCACAGCTTCCTCCCCCCCAAACACTGATGAGGTCCAACAACTCGCCATTGCTCCAAGCTGGGGCTCGTTTGGCGTGTGGAGGCATGGTCACCTGGAAAGATTCACTGATTGCACTTCACACCTGGCTGATCAAACAGGAAGGGGATTTTTAAAATTCCTGGGGCATTTAAAGGGTGGGTCACCTGAGGCCAGGGCATTAGAGTTCGAACTGATGAGCAGAGTGGCTGAACAGGCATTCTGGGATACTTCCAAATACCTCTGGAGGCCAATAACAGTGCTGCAGTTGTTATTCCCCAGGCAGAGGTAGAGTACAGCCAGCACTGTATCCAGGGAAATACGGCACTGGATGCAGGGCCAGCGCTTCCATTTAGGTGACCTAGGCGGTCGCCTAGGCTGCTAGGATTTGGGTGGGTGGCATTTTGCCACCCTCAGCGGCAATTCGGTGGCGGGGGATCCTTCCTTGCTCCGGGTCTTCGACGGCAATTCTGCGGTGGGTCCTGCACTCGCTCTAGGACCTGCCACCAAAGTGCCCTGAAGACCGGGAGCACAGAAGGATCGCCCTGCCGCAGAATTGCCGCCAACGACCGGGAGCGCGGAAGGGACCCCCACCTAGGGCGCCAAAAACCCTGGCACCGCTCCTGGCTGGATGTGCCTTGCAAGTGTGGACGGTGTGTTAGTTGCAGCTCTGTAAAGCCACCACCAGCACTGCAACTCTCCAGTGTAGCCAAGCCCTAACACGGCTATCAGTCTGAAACTTCTCTCTCTGTGTCACTATTGAATCTGTTTCCTGCGTTGTGCTGTTGACATGCCATCTTTTGTATTACATCTAAAACTGACCCTGACCAGTTTTGTTGTTAAAGATCCAAAAGCACTCTTTACAAGAATAAAGGTGTCAATCCCCATGACCTGATTGCATATCATTATTCATCTGAAATTTAAACTAGGTAAATTGCTTCTGCGTATTCTTTTGGATATCTATATTCAGTCATTTTGTTATTTTTGTTTATTTATTTATTCCTAAACTCTTACAATTCCGCTGGGCACTGTTAATGTTTTCAGTTCACAAAGTTTTTATATATTTGTGCTTTTCTGATACATCTTTAAGCTACACATATTGCCCTGTATAGATTATCTTAATTATGTAGACAAATATGCCTTTTATGTAAAAGATAAACTAATTTAAAAACCATTAATTCAAACTCATTAATATAAAGAGAAAAAGTAGCATTTTTTTACAGTTGCAAACATCGTGACACATTAAAAAAGCATAGCTCTTATGTAGATAAGGTTGAAAGATGGCTTCTTATGTAGTCACAGTTATGTATCCATAAAACACTATTTTGTTTGTCTTAAAAGAAAGTTATAGATTTATCTGTAATTACAAACAAAAATTTGTATTAAAAGGCTTTTCAGCTTGTCTTTATTAGCTAAGATCTGAGTTTAGAATTCTTTGTTTCTCTGTGATGATTGATGATAGGTACGTTCCCTGCATTGTTTTAGGTGTTATTGTCACCTGCTGTTGTAGAGGAAAACTAACTTCAGAATTCAGGTTAGTGGAATAGGAGTAAAGAAGGGCCTAGTTTGCAGCTGTTCTGTTTTTTAAATTGCTTTGCAATAGAATTTAGCTAAAAGGATAGATTTAGGCAGTTTTCCATCTAATCCTTGCATTTGGTTGATTGCTACACTCAACTACTCAACTATGTAACAGAGCATATAGAGTCCACCGCTGATTCCTCTCCTATCAGCATACTTATTTGCTAGCACAGAAAGCAATACAGTTCCAGGCCCATGAAAATTACCTTCAGTATGTCTGAAGTAAAAAGTATAAAGATAAAAACATTGCTCAGTATACTGTATGGTACAGTCATTATATTCAAAGCTCCAAAAAGATAAACCAGCACTGAAAAAATTAACCACTTTCCTCTTATTAGTGGCTTCTGCAGGGCAGAGCATGAGACTGCGAGTGATTAAATGAGTGCTAGTTGGAATCTTGTATTGATTTTTGCATCATGAACATGGGGAAAATAAGACTGAGTGGCACATCTGCATTTCTTTGTGAATTGGCATAACTGTTTCATCTTCCTATTCTATAGTCTCATCAGCTGTTTTCCTCCCTCTGTTTCTGGTTTCATTTCTATTATGATGTCTGAATCCATGACCTCATTGGCAGATGAGTGTGTCGCAGGTCAGCACGTATATTAAATATTTTGGGTGTCACTCTTGTTGATGGAGAGATGTTATCATCTACACCACTATTCATCATTGTTTTCAGCTCAGCTATAAAACCTACACTTAAGGAAACAGTGAACAGTACAGGTCTGAGAGACAGCTCCCTACACAGCAATAATCATGTGAATGGTATCTAGCATATTAACATGTCTTACAACCTCCATGACAGAGTGTCACCTGAATCGGTTCCTTTTTGCTACAGAGGGAACAAAGTTCGTGTTTCTTGGATGTTTGTATTATTCACTGATATAGGAACTGTATCAACATTAGGTTTATAGGGAGAAATGCAGACTTCAGCATGAGAAATAGATTTGTGTTCCAGCAAAATTGTCCATCACACTGGTGCTTTTTTTTTAAACTATATTGACTGCCAAGTTCCATGTTTCAGTTTTGAGCTAGTCATTAAAATCTGCCTCCATTATCTAGACATTTCAACTGCTTTTACATTCAAAAGGTACTTTGTGAGCCCCACAAAAACACCCAGGCAAGACAGATTTACAATGACTACAGAACAGCTCTTATCCTTGCCAGACAGACACAAGAGCATTGCAACTCTTTGTCATTAATTGTTTCACAAACTCGAGCCCAGGATACAGGCATTCTGTTTCTAATAGCTCACCAAAGCAGTCTGGTCCAGCATTCTAGAATCGAAAGGTATGACAACTCTCCTACTTCCCAACCCCAAAACTGTCACTCGGTTCTTCTCTTGTCACTGGCCTGAGCAGATGAGGAACCCAATCTTTTCATTGCATTGGCATTTGTGCTATATAATCACTCTATTGGTTTGGTTCAAAGTATTGTCTAGCAGTAGGTTTGTAATTAGCTATTTGCATGTTTAGACTTTGTCTAACTGTTAGGTTCCCTCTACAACGGCATATAGGGAAAGATGTCGGTGCTCAGGACTTACAAAATATCTCTGCTGAGCTGCTCCAGGATTGAATCATAGTTCCCAAAGGTGCTTCTGAGTCTTTGCCTAAGAAGCCATCAGATTCACTGGGGAAGGATCCCAGTCACTATGGTGCCATGAGATTCTTTATGTCTCTGCATCAGGATCAAGCTCTGTGTTGCTGGGAGGTTCTTACGATCTGAACCTAGTTGCAGAAGGCACGTCCATCACAACAGGAGCTCTTTGGGTCTCTAAATGTTTGAGCAGTACTTGGTTACACCTGCTTCTATTTTTAAGAAGGACAGAAAGCAAAGGGGCAAACAGGCATCCTATATCCTGCATGAATCTATTAGAGACTCAGGCAAAGGTTGGTTCTAATTATGCCCCAGTGCAAGTAGCCTTCTCTAATCTAAGGACTTATGGTTATTTGTTGGATCCCAGAAGTTCAAGGATGATAGGGCCTCATTTGGATCTAAGATGTTCAGATCCTTGTGTCACATCTTAGGAGTAAGAAACTAGCAAGACAAGATTGTGGCTTCTGATGTGAAAGCTAAGGGCTAATAACTTTCAGTAGAGAGATGATCTGAATTGATCAAATTCAGTATTTTGACAGGTTGATTGTTTGCTGAAGTTCCTGTAACAGGAAAACATAAAGCTCTTTCTACTAAAGAAGCCATTTCTGCAACCTTTATTCACATGGGAAGATAGGTTAGGTCTGCAGTATGGAACCTGAATTATATCTTTATGAAGCATTATTCTTTCAATATAGATTGAATGCTCCATTTGGGAAAGTGGCGTGTCAATAACACTTGAGTTAAAAGAACTCCTCGGCCTTCCTTCTGAGGATTGTCCCTGCTAGCTAGTCTCCAACAGTAAGGATCTATGGAGGCAACCTCATGAAAGAGAGTAATGTTACTGAGCAAAATAACTCTTTGTCCTGGTGGAATCAATATATTCAGAAAGCAGGTGCTCTTCCCCTCTACTGTGGAGAGTTATGGGATGTATCTGGAGATAGAAGGTATCTGAGGGACATTTGGGAAGAGGGAACTTTTACACCTTGGGTTCTAGAATGCTGGGAGGAAGCACCACTATGCAAATGCTCTCCCAAGAAGTAATTACTTTGCAGTAAGGTTGGTCATTGCCTAGCTGGGTATGAAAACTCACAGTATGGACCTGCAGAGGCAATATGTTCAGAGTACAATTGTTAACCTCAACACACAACCTTTCTTATCATTCTGGTTCTTCACCTGAAAAACATTTTGATGAATGTTAGCTTTGTCTAATACAGCACTTGCCATGCTATTCAAACTAGCACTTAATATCCATCAAATAAAGTTAATATATGTAATACTTGCCATGTCTTAGAGGCAAAGCTCTTTTAGATGTCTGCTAGAGTTTCCTTATAGACATAGTAATGTGAGGGTGTGCCCCTTGCATCCATACTGGTTATCCTCATTTGGATATTTGAAAGAGTTAGCTGGTTTGAGGATACATGAATTTCTCTTTCAGTGGTTGATTTCCTACAAGTTTATCAAGCACATTCCCAACCCACCTCTGTCAATCAGACACTATATATTGTTCAGGATGGAAGAACTCTACTAGTGGATCCTTCCACTTCTTGGGTTGTTTTGCTTTTTCCACTTTTGAGTCCTGTCCTGAGGGTCTTCATATGGTGCTTGCTGATTGGCAGGCCTTTACTCAAGCAAAATAAATGATGTTAGCAGCGTCCTGTATATTCCATAAAAGAATTGCGGCAGAATTTTAATCCAGAATCTACTTTCATTTAAAAAAAAATTGCTTCAAGCTCTTACGATTCAGAGTTAACCTTAGACTTTTGAACCAAGTGTAAACAAATACTGTGATGGCTACTTGAGTTTGCAGACAGTCTGAAACAATGGCTCTAAAAAGCGTGAAGTGCTCCAGTCATCTCATCCATGACCTTGTGGACCCATATCATGGCTGCAGAATTTGCCATCTTTCCAAGGTGCGGTGGACTTCAGCATCTTTTCCCTGGAATTCACCATTTTTTTCCTTTTTGCCAGGTTCCCCACATTTTGTTTGATATCTTCTGCCCTGAAAGGATCTTCAAGGAGAAGTTAATTGGATTACAGTGCAAGCTCCTTGGAACCAGGTAGCAGGGGGATCCAGGAGCCAGAGAGAGAAATGATTAGTCACCCGTTGAAGCCAATTGCAAGCTCTTCCCTTCATTGCCATGCTTGAGTTAAAGGAGAGTCTGTGTCAGACAAGGCAACTTCACAGGAGCCAAAGCCCTGGGACACCCAGAGAACATGGATTACAGGGGAAAATCTCAAAAATCACTGTAAAAAATAATCATTAATGAATTTTACATCCATGAGTATCTTCAGCTATTAACCATAGTTCTGCATGTTTGTGTGGAGATGGGAATGAAGGCTATTTCTTGGTGATAGAATTAATATTGCAGTAAAATATAGAGGTTGTCCCTGCAGAGCGGTATAGTGGTCTGTCATATACCAATAGTAGTTGAAAGCGTAGAAGACATAATTGCAACTACTTTTTACAGCCAATGAAAATTTTTCTTTGGTGTGATAGGCATTGATACCATACCACTTTGGGATCCTAGAAGTTTTTGGATCAAATCTAAGATGAAGGAGATTCCTCAAAAGTGAAGAATTGTCATATGAGCATAAAGACCTGATTCTTTGAGTAGCTAACTTGAATCAAAGATGAGAGTGCTCAGCATTAGCCCTGCTGCTCTAACCTGTTCTCTTTTATTTTTGGCACAAAGCATTTGTGCTTCTGCTATCTTTAAATATTTCCCTACAGAATTATAAGTGGCTGTCCTGCTGAATCGGATATCTGTGATTGAAAGAACCTGATCCAGCAAGAATTTTACTCACTCCACTCAAGACATTACAACCAACTAGAGGGCTATATTCTCCACTCACTTACACTGGTGTATATAAGGAATAACTCCATTTACATTATTGGAGTTCTACTAGTGGAAGTTATAGAATTGGCATATGGGCTTCACAGCAGTCGGATTTATTCATAGGAAAGGCATATCTGCCACAAAATCCTATTCACCCATAAAACACCATTTTTATTTCTAAAGCCAGAAATTCAGAGTAAAAATCCATTGGTTTGGATTGGTGGACATGATAAAATAACTATTTGCTGAGCACCTTGCTGTGTTTTATGTTACTTGGTAACCTAATGAAAGACCATCAAGACGTTCAGGTAAGGGAGTAGAAGTAAAATTGTTCTGGGAACCTTAACTCTGCAATTCTTGTTCTTTGTATGTTTAAAATCTTAATGCTGGCATTGCATAGGTGAAGTCTTGGGCATTTAGATTCTGATCGTAGCTCCTTTTGGAGTGAATGGGAACTGGTTCAGACCTTTACTGATTTGGGGTGCACCTATTGAATTCTGTAAATTTGTAAGTGCTGAGCACCTCTTAGGATTAGGCTGTTTATAGAATCATAGGTCTAGAAGGAACCATGAGAGGTCATCTAGTCCAGTCCCCTGCACTCATGGCAGAAATAAACCATTTTATCTAGACCATCCATGATAGGTGTTTGTCTAACCTGTGCTTAAAAATCTACAATTATAGAGATTTCCTAGCTAATTTATTCCAGTCCTTAACCACCCTGACAGGAAGTTTTTCCTAATGTCCAACCTAAACCACCCTTGCTGCTATTTAAGCCCATTGCTTCTTTTCCTTAACCTCTGAGGATAAAACAATATAACACAAAAACTAGGGGTCACCAAATGAAATTAATAGGCAGCAGATTTAAAACAAACAAAAGGAAGTATTTCTTCACACAACACACAGTCATCCTGTGGAACTTCCTGCCAAAGGATGTTGTGAAGACGAAGACTATAACAGGGTTCAAAAAAGAACTAGATAAATTCATGGAGGATAGGTCTGTCAACGGCTATTAGCCAGGATGGGCAGTGATGGTGTCCATGGCCTTGGTTTTGCCAGAAGCTGGGAATGGGCGACGGGGGATGGATTAGTTGATGATGACCTGTTCATTCCCTCTCAAGCACCTGGCATTGGCCACTGTCGGAAGACAGGATACTGGGTTAGATGGACCTTTGGTCTGACCCAGTTTGGCTGTTCTTATGTTCCTCCTTCTTCTCATGAAAACCCTTTTCATACATGGAAACTGTTATCATATACCTTCTCAGTGTTTTCTTTGCCAGACTAAACAAACCCAATTTTTTCAATCTTCCCTCACAGGTCATGTTTTCTAGACTTTTAATCGTTTTTGTTGCTTTTCTCTGGACTTTTTCCAATTTGTCCACATCTTTCCTGAAATGTAGCACCCAGAACTGGACACAATACTCCAGTTGAGGCCTAATCAGTGTAGAGTAGAGCAGAAGAATTACTTCTTGTGTCTTGCTTACAATACTCCTGCTATTACTTCCCAGAATTATGTTTGCTTTTTTTGCAACAGTATTACACTGTTGACTCATATTTAGCTGGTGAACAACTATGACCCCACAGATCCCTTTCTGCTGTACTCCTTCCTAGGCAGTCATTTCCTACTTTGTATGTATGCAACTGATTGTTCCTTCCTTATTGGAATACTTTGCATTTGTCCTTATTGAATTTCTTCAGACCTATTTACTTTAGACCATTTCTCCAGTTTGTCCAGATCATTTTGAATTTTAATGCTATCCTCCAAAGCACTTGAACCCCCTCCCTGCTTGGTATCATCTTAAAACTTTATAAGTGTACTCTTTATGCCAGGAGTGGGCAACATTTTCAGCCCAAGGGCCACATCTGGGTATGGAAATTGTATGGTGGGCCATGAATGCTCACGGAACTGGGGGTTGGGGTGCAGGAGGGGGTGAAGGTTATGGTTTGGGGAGTGGGCTCTGGGGTGGGGCCAGAAATGAGTTCAGGATGTGGGAGGGGTCTGGGGCAGGGGGGTGAGGGCTCTGGGATAGGGCTGGGGATGAGGGGTTGGGGTGCTGGAGGGGGCTCTGGGCTGGGACTGAGGGTTTCGGAGGGCAGGAGGGGGGCTGGGGCAATGTGTGGAGCCCCCCTGGCCACTTCTACACATTGGAGCTGGAGGGGGGACATGCAGCTGCTTCTGGGAGCCGTGTGGATCCATGGTACGCACAGAGCAGGACAAGCCCACAACCCAGCTGGAGCGTTGGAGTGGCACAAGCCCTGGACCCCATTCCCCAGCAGGAGTTCGAGGGCCGGACTAAAACGTCTGAAGGGCTGGGTGTGGCCCCCAGGCCGTAGCTTGCCCACCCCTGCTCTATGCCATTATCTAAATCATGAGGATATTGAACAGAACTGGACCCAGAACTGATACCTGTGGGACCCCACTTCATATGCCCTTCCAGCTTGGCTGTGAACCACTGATAACTATTCTCCGGAAATGGTTTTCCAACCAGTTACGCACATACCTTATAGCAGCTTATCTAGGTTTATTTCCCTAGTTTGTTTTTGAGAAGGCACTGTGAGACAGTATCAAAAGCCTTGCGAAAGTCAAGATACACCACATCTACTGCTTCCCGCCCATCCGCAAGACTTGTTACCCTATCAAAGATCTTTCTGTATTTCTCTTTGGACATGCTTTCCCTTTTAACTATCTCCAGATAGCTTGATATGACTCTTTTCCCTTGCTGTCACTCTCTTCTGAGTCATTAGTTTGTATATAACCTTTTTTCCAGATGCTTTATAGGATTTCCTCTGCCTGCCCCTTTTCCATTGTCCTTGGTTTTTCCATCCGTTTCTCTACTTTCAAGTTCAGAATGGACCTCTCTTGACTGTAGCTACTAGTTAGTTGGTAGGTAGTAGTTCCTCCCTTTCTTGCGCAACCTGGCTGTGGTTATGCTCCTCTCAGTGCAGACAGAAGTGGCTGGAAGCAGCTGTTCCTCTCTAAACAAGGATTCAGAGGCATACACCATTATTAGAAAAGGTATAGTTTGGGCCATAGGGCAGATCTGGTGGTTAGGCCTGCTTTGCTTCTATTTCAAATGTCTGGAATTTTCCCTAGACTCCAATGACTAGATGATGTGCAGAAGGGACTGTTATCTTGAAATTGTAGGATAAGACATGCTGTTATAGGATAACTGTTAAGCAAAATTGTATGATAGGGTACATTGTTGGATGAAGAGCAAAGATTATATGCTGCTGGGTACACGGAGACACAGAGGATTGAACTCCTGGCTGGAGTCCACTAAGACTGTCTGGAATTTGTGAGGGGCTGAATCTGCAGGACTGTTGGCTCTGGGGAGAAAGGAAGCAGGATCCAGAAAGGGTCAGGGACTAGCCTGTGAGCAGGAAGGAAAGCACTGCCAGGATCTTGTAAGATTAGGCTTTCCCTCTGGCGGTAAGTAGTAGAAGAGTTGCTGAATGCTATTGTTCAAACTGGTTAAATAAAAGTTTAGGACTAAGTTTTCAGACTCAGAAGTTGGAGTAGGCGGCAATAGGTGGGTTTTGAAGAGACCTGCAGGGCCCTTAAAATAGTTAAGAAAAACAGCCAGGACTACCCGATATTCACAGGCAAATGGCCTGAGAGGAAGCTTAGAGGGGTAATAGGGCTGTATTAGGGACCCAGAGCCACCTATTCATGTACCATAGCATCTGACGGCCTTCTGTCACCTGTTGTTGGTTCTCTCATTCCTCTCCCTCCCAGAGGGAAAAACATGTGCAGCAAAGAGTCTTTATATATACACACACACCCCTGTTGCTATGCGTTACGTAAGGCAGGGTCAAAGAAATGAACCTGGAGTGGAAAGAGGTAAAGTTTGTGATGGTACTTAGGTCTTGGACTGCCCAGAGAAAGTTCGGTCTCCCATGCTGACAAGGTTTTACTCTTATTGTTGAGCATTCCACTGGGCTGGAGGAGCAGATAACCAGTGTTGAACAAGGTATATGCCCAAGGAGGGGCAGGTTGGGATCTAGCTCGAAAGACAACTAAAATTGTCCCTAGTTCATATATTTGGCTGTAGCAAGAAATTTAAGAGAAAGAGACTGACTGTATGGAATACCAGGCCTCGATTCCACACAGTGGTTAAGCACGTTGAAGTTAGTGAAAACATTCACATGCTTAAAGTTAGGCATGTACTTAAATGAATTGCTGAGTAACGGCCTCAATTAGTATTTTTATGAGGATACTATCTACAGTAACATTTATAGTACTTCACTCTTTCTTCAGTCCTTCCTCCAAAGGCATAAATACCTCCTTGCTCAAACTAACATTGGTGCTACTGTGGCAGGGTATTTTTTAAAAAAAAAAAGAAAAATCAGCACATCCCTTCGTAGTGTTTGGTTGACAAGTTTTGTTTTTGTTTGGTTTGATATTATAGACTAAAAATGTTTGCCAGACTCTTCCAAGAAGAGAACCTAAGGCTGTCAGTTCAGTTAATGTGTATATATAGTTTGTATTTCTCCCAAAGACAGACTGAGATTTTGTACAGTGTTAAAAATCTTACATTAATCTGAAAATGAAATGGGCAAAAAATAATTGTAATGAAAAAAGGGAGTCAACATTGAATTGACCCAAACAGAAGAATCTTAGAAGAATGTTGTACTGGTGGATGCACTCAGGGAAAAAGAGTTCATATGTCTTAAGCACAGAACATTAGAACCCAATGCAGACACATCCCAACTGATCTCACTGTAGTAGGACCTTGCTGATTCACACTAGCAAGCAGGAGATCCCTTGTGAATTACTGAATTATGTGAACAAATAAAGCATCGCAAACTCTGCTGTAGGAAAAAAAACTGTAGATGAAGCAAATTTATATATCTAGAGCCTGTACTTGAGATGGGGAGGGAAAACAACAGAAGTTAAACCTAGCGGGTATCAAGTTACTTGATGAGGAAAAATGAGACTTCTAAATGTAATGGCCAGATAACAGCAGCTATGTCAGTCTTTGTGCCTATGTAAGGAAGATTTGTTCAAACTGGCTTCCCCTTGAGGTGCAAAACAGAAGTGGAAAGGGAGAATCAGATATTAGTGAAGCCATCAGAAAGACTAAGCCATTTTGGTCTTCCTGAGGCTACAGCAGTGAATAAGCCTTATTTTCACTTGCCTAGTCTTTAACTATCTGCTAACTCATATGAAAACTACAAACTACTGTGCCTTCACTAGGATTTTATCTTGTGTTAGCTAACTCAAAAACACACCTTTTTCCCCTAGTAAAGACATGCCTCAACTGTCATTCAAGTTACAAGCAGCAAAGAATCCTGTGGCACCTTATAGACTAACAGATGTTTTGGAGCATGAGCTTTCGTGGGTGAATACCCACTTCCTCAGATGCCTCTGAGGAAGTGGGTATTCACCCACGAAAGCTCATGCTCCAAAACGTCTGTTAGTCTATAAGGTGCCACAGGATTCTTTGCTGCTTTTACAGATCCAGACTAACACGGCTACACTCTGATACTTGATTCAAGTTACATGCTCTTAAAGAATTTTTAATGGTTTGGAGAGGAGTTAGAGATATAGAGCATATCTAACTACCCTACCTTTTTTCCTACTGTAATGTGTTAATATCCTAGTGGAGACAAGGCAGGTTGTAGTTTTAACATGTTAGATGGCTAAGGTCATCGCTGGGGAAGCCTAGGGTTTACCTTCACCAGCTAATCCGTTAGCTAAGGGCTTGTCTACACCTAAAGTGCTGCAGCTGTAGCCCTTAATGAAGATGTTACCTATGCCAATGGGAGAACTTCCTCTTTGGTGTAGTAGGACTCCACCTCCCCAAGAGGCAGTAGGTACAGTGATGGGAGACACCCACCCTTCAACATAGTGCTGTCTACACTGTGAGTTAGGTTGGTATAACTGTGTCAATCAGGGGTGTGGATTTTTGACACCCCTGAGCAATGTAATTATAAGACATAAGTTTGTAATGTAGATCAGGGCTAGTACATTATCAAAACACACCCTTTTTCTCAGTGAAAACAAGGCCCCAAGGGGAAGGAGAGTTACAAGAGAAACTGCTGATTAGCTGAAGGTTTGAATATCAGTTGCTTTCTAAAGTTCTGCAAATTGTGAGCTATTTAGTGTCCGCCCCTGCTCAAAGTTAGAAACAGGAAACATGTGCATATTGTAAAAAATGTAGACAAGGAATTAAGTACATAGACCATGACCACTTATTCTACAGCAAAAAAAAAGTCTCTCTTGGTGCCTGAATCTTGCCTGACTGCATGGAAGTCATACTATTATAGTAATTTGTCTATTTTAGTAGTTTTAGATGTAATACTTCAATATTTGTACATGGTTTGTAAAAATAAGCCTAAGTAATATGAGATCACAGCACAAAGCACTCTATTAAATCATTGAGAAGTAAGGAAAGCACATTTTTGTGCATATACAAACTTTGCAGGATACTGAAATGTAGTCTAGCATGTTTCTATTGTAATATAATCAAGTTTTTTTAAATATTTTCATCTTTTGACAATTCCTTGCACTTATATCAAGGCATAGGTAATAAGCTTTTTGGGTGGTACATAATGTATCTACAAGAAGTTTCATCTCAGTATAAAGCTGATAAGGGTATTTTACTTTTGACAACCATAATATTTCCTATTTGAGTTCAGAAGGGCTCATCTTCTCAGATTTATTATAAGCAGGATTTAAAAAGTTATTTTCCCATAAAAACTTGTACTACTTGATTAATTTCCATATATTTTGGAGAAGATGGAAAGGAGATGGTGAATAAGCAGCACAGAAGTTGTAATTCAGTGGTTACTCTAATACAATTCATTACCAACAGTTTTTATTTTTTTTTAAAAAGGTTTTTTAATTTCACTTAAGTTTGGTAGTAGATTGATTTCTGTCATCATCTACATCTAGTTCATCTACCACTTCCGGTAATTCATACTCCAGTTGACTATCTTGAGAAGATGCAATGTCACCATCCAAAGAATCTTCACTATATTTGTCCAGCAGATATTTCTGAGGTGTGATATCATTCTCAAAGGGATCCTTTATTTTCTTCTTTTTCATTTTCTTTTGCTTTTGTATCTTGGCCAGCTGCATCTGCTGCTGTTCTGCCCACCCAATGCCTTCTGTGTCCTTCACCTTTTTCATTTTTTTGTACTCCATTATTTGCTTATTGAGCACTTCATGATCGATCCCAAAAAGATTAGCTGGGATGGATGAAGCTGCCATGTCAGAAGATGATTCACTGCAAAAAGAAAAGTATTTTTTAAGAGGCACATGGTAAACTGTACTAGGAAACTTTAAGGCACAATAACCTTTACTAAGCTTCTTTATCAAGAGATCATCTTGTGAAATCAGAGGGAAACAGAGAAGCCTTTTTAGACTCTCAGATTCCAAGCCCAGAAGGGACCATTGTGATTATCTAGTCAAGCAGTTCTCAAACATCATTACGCCATGATCCCCTTCTGATAACAAAAATTACTACACTACCCCAGGAGGGAGGACTGAAGCCTGAGCCCACCAGAGCCCTGCCGCACCAGGCAGTGGGGGCCAAAGCCTAAGGGCTTCAGCTCTGGGTTGGGGGCCTGTAACCTGAGCCCCACTGCCCAGGGCTCAAACCCTCTGGCTTTAGCTTCAGCCCCAGGCAGTTGGGCTCAGGCTTTGGCTTCAGCCCTCGGTCCCAGCAAGTCTAACACTAGTCTTGGCAAACCCATTAAAACAGGGTTGCAACCCACTTTGGGGTCCCAAACCATAGTTTGAGAACCCTGATCTAGTCTGACCTGTATAACACAGGCCACAAGACTTCCCAAAATAATTCCTAGAGCAGATCTTTTAGAAAAACATCCAAACTTGATCTGAAAATTGTCAGTTATAGATAGGGACTTACCAAATTCATGGCCATGAAAAATACATCACGAACTGCAAAAGCTGGTCTTTTGTGCACTTTTAGATTTCACAGGGGAGACCATTGTTTCTCAAATGGGGGTCCTGACCCAAAAGGGAATTGCAGGGAGGTTACAAGGTTATTTTAGGGGGGGATCACAGTATTGCCACCCTTAGTTCTGTGCTGACTTCAGAGCTGAGCGGCCAGAGAGCAGCAGCTGTTGGCTCAACGACATCTCTGAAGGCAGCGCCCCACCATCAGCAGCACAGCAGTAAGGGTGGCAATACCATACCATGCCATCCTTACTTCTGTGCTGCTGCTGGTGGTGGCTTTGCCTTCAGAGCTGGGTTCCCTGCCAGCAGCCACCTCTTCAGCTGCCCAGCTCTGAAGGCAGTGCTGCTGCCAGCAGCATCGCAGAAGTAAGGGTAGCAGTACCAACGCCCCACCTACAATAACCTTGCGGATCCCCCCCCCACACACACACAGAACCCCATTTGGGGTCAGAACCCCTACAATTACAACACCATGAAATTTCAGAGTTAAATAGCTGAAATCATGAAATTTACGAATTAAAAAATCCTATGACCATAAAATTGACCAAAATGGACCGTGAATTTGATAAGGCCCTAGTTATAGAGAATCCACCATGACCCTTGGTTAATTGTTCAATGGTTAATTGCTCTCACCATTAAAAATGTACACCTTGTTTCCAGTCTGAAAATAAGGTTTCAATAGCACTCAGCCTGGTATCACCATCATTCTAAATAGTTTGTTCAGCTCAGTTCCTCAAAGGATTAGAATTTATTTTTTTACCATCTTCAGAGAAAAATTCAAGACTCAGTGCTTGTCTACATGAGGAAATATACTGGTATAACTATACTGCTTATTCCAGAATGAGACTGTCCACAGGGGCAGTTATACTGGTATAACTAGAGCAATATAATTATACCAATAAACTTGGTAGATGAGCCCTCTGACTTAGCATTACCGCTATATAAAACAAATCCTACTGTGAAAGGGAAAGAGTGATGCAGATATCACTTACTTTAGAACAGTGATCCCCAACCTTCTTGCTCTGGCGGGCGCCAGACGAGCCACGGAGGACCGTGGCAGCGGACGAGCATCCACTGAAATACCAGCAACAAGCAGTGTCATCCAGAGGCGTCGCCGCTGAATTTCAGCGGCATTTCGGCGGATGCTCGTCTGCCAGCCCGTATATGGGTGCACTTAGACGCCCCAGTGGGCGCCATGGTGCCTGTGGGCACCACATTGGAGACCCCTGCTTTAGAACCTTGTAGGGCTTCGAGTATTATGGAAACTAGCATGTTATAAATACTAAGAATTTTGGGATCTAAAGTCACACGTCCTTCAATATACTGTAAAATTTAGTACAGAAATCTCCCTAGTCTAAGATATAGGCCATGAGCCAAGGGGCTAACAACACTGCACTTCTATAGAACCTACCATCCAGGAAACTTGAAGCATAGGCGCAGACTCTGTGGGTGCTGTGGGGCTGGAGCAGCCACGGGGAAAAATTAGCTTGTGCTCCGCACCCACCAGCAGCCGAGCTTCCCTGGCCCCCACCCCCTTCTTGCCACCTCCTCCCCCGAGCACGCTGTGTCTCCACTCCTCCCCCTCCCAGCGCTTCCCAGCAGCCACCTAAGAGCTGTTTGGTGGCACTTAAGACTTTCTGAGAGGTAGGGGAAGGAGTGGGAATGCTGCATACTTGGGAGAGGAGGCAGTAAAGAGGCAGAACAGAGGTGGGGACTTGGGGAAAGAGGGTGGAATTAGGGGGGGAGGGGGCAGGGTCAAGCACCCACAGGGCAGATGGCAAGTCAGCACTTATGAATCAAAATCTACAGCCTGTAAATTACTGAAACAAAAACATTTGACTTATGGTTACTGACTTTCTGCACATAGATATTGCCTTCAGAAGCACCATGCTCTGCAGAAGAGCATATCGTAGACTGGTATTACAGGAAATGCCAAGATCACGAACTGAGCAGGAAGTTGCTGTTTTTTAAATCCACGCAGTTAACCCAAAAATAGTGAGCTGCATGTTGCTTTTCATGGTCCTACATGTGACTCTGTCCCAAATACTACTCCAATCATTTTCCACTGCCACACTAAGGTCCATACATCTAAATTAAATACATTTTCCCTTGCAGTACTAGTGACCTATGCACTGGAGCACCGTGCTAGCACACAAGAACCAGAAGGCAAAAGAGACTATGAAATAAATGTCCACATGGAGTGAAATGCACAAGGAATCCAAAGCATAAAGAGCAAGATGTAAATTTAGGTTTTTAAATGGTTTTTGGCGTTAATAATCTAAGGGGTAAGAGGGGTAACGATGGCTCTTTATTTTGGTGTGGTATTTTGGTATCGTGTGGCGGCTCCAATCAGTAGATGGGGCTCATTGTGCTAGACACTGTAAATTCAAAGTAAAACACTGTCCGCTACATTTTGTTTTTGTTATGGGTGAGTTTTCGTTGTAACTGACTACTCAATATCCCTTTACATTTATATATGGTAGTCAGTCACTCTTTTGAAAGGCAAGATGTCTACATAAGGATTTCTTTAAATTGCACTAACGTTTCCTTAATCTTTTTTCGTAACTCCATTATACTAAATTCTTAAGATGCTAACAATAAGATACCACAATAGGAGCTAGAGATAAATACAAAGAGGACACATAGCATAATTATTTCTGTCTCTTTAAATAAATATTATTTCAATTTTTAATCCAATATCCATAAATGAAAATACTTGTTGCAAAATTTCAATTAAACAACAAAAACAAAAAACCCACCTAAAGTCGTTTTCAGCCACTGTGTATTTTTCTTCCTGAGGTCCAAAATCAGCAATTGCCAATAACCTATCAATCTGTAAACAATTGAAAAAATGGAAAACATATATCCACTATTAAATCTATTCTGTTTACATTCATAAAGGAAACACGCCAGAATGAGAGAGTGAACAGGTCTGTTTCTTTTACATGTGAGTATCATAGCTGCCTCCATCTGGATTTCTGGAAAGTATCCATTTCAAAATGGTCTGTATTTTCATACAGTAAAAGTCATCCATTTAATTTACAAGGTCTCTCAATAAATACTATGAAATGTACTGTAGGGAATAATCTGCCACTAGACTTATCAGTCTATGGAACTGCCAGGAAGTACATACCTTACTGGGATCTTTACACCAAATGGAATAATTATTTAGTGGACTACTGTGACTTTCAAGGGTTTGTAAAAGCAGCAAAGAATCCTGTGGCACCTTATAGACTAACAGACGTTTTGGAGCATGAGCTTTCGTGGGTGAATACCCACTTCGTCAGATGCAACCCACACATTTACCCATGAAAGCTCATGCTCCAAAACGTCTGTTAGTCTATAAGGTGCCACAGGATTCTTTGCTGCTTTTACAGAGCCAGACTAACACGGCTACCCCTCTGATACTTTCAAGGGTTTGGCATATATTTGATGTGGACTGGAGAGATAATTTAGTTTTTGGTTAACTAAGAATTCCTCATTTTAAGTTAGATTTCAGTTTATTCTTGTAAATTCTTCCCTTTACCAATGTCCATATACTTCAAATTTTCTGTCACCCTCTTCCCCCTTTTGGAAATTGTCTGGCCCAATCTTGTATGTAAGAGATTTAATTAAAAAAAACCCCAAAACAAACAAACAAATAACACCACCCCACAACTACTTAAAGAGATCAGTCTGTCCAGGACTGTAAATCTCTAGTGCGTTATAGGTTACCTATAGTTGTGAAAGTTTTACCAAATGTAAGGTTTTATAATAATCCTTTTCTGTGAATTTTTTTCCTCATTAGTCTTTTATTCCTTTTTGTGTTTTCCTTGTATTAGGAAGTGAAAGCAACAGTCTTTCTCCCCTCTTATAAGATATAAAGTTTCCTCTACTGGGGGTTGGTGTTTGGTTTTCAGTTTATTTGAAGTACAGATTGCATATAAATATGGACTTGCAGGTTGGGTCCTGTAGTAGAGATTTAAAGCTCCTTCTGGGTGTTCTGATAATCACTGTTAGGTTTCTGAGAAATCCTTGTGTTACTTCTGGAAAGATGAAGGAATTATATCTGCAGGCTGGGACAGAGGACTAAACAACCCTAAACTGAGCATTAATGTGCCTCAACTTTGCCTTATTATTACACCTGTTGGTGGTGGGGTAGAAAGGCACTCTCACTGTGGTGGCATATGCTAACAAAAAACATTTTCTGGATTTATCACTATCTTTGGGTATGTCTGCACTGCTGCTGGCTTTGTCCTTCTAGCCCAGGTAGACAGACTCAAGCGAGAATGCTAAAAACACAGTGTGTAAGTTGTGCCATGGGTGGCGGGTCAGGCTAGCCACCTGAGTCCACCAAGCCCACCCAGCCCATTGGGTCTGAGCTCAGGTGGCTAGTCCGAGCTGCTGCCTATGCAGCCATGTTCACATTTATTTTTAGCATGCTAGCTCAAGTTAAGCTAGTGCAAGTCTGTCTACCTGGGCTGGAAGGCACAATTGCAGTTGCAGTGTAGACCCCCTCACTGACCAGAGGAAATTCAGCTGTTCACTTCGTATTCCTAGTGCATTGGTGAGAAATGAAAAACACTCTGCCTCTTCCAAGGTTGCTAGCTGTGCAGTGGATGTTCTTGTGACTCTGATACTCATAATTATATGTAACCAGAACATAACAGCACTGTGTCTAAAGTCTGCTCATTTAGGTCACAGGACCTCATGAATTAGTTCAATTTTTAATGTAGTTATCCTCTAGTTCAATTTATTCTTCAAAAGACTCCAGAGTATCACTGTGCTCTCTAATTTGTGGGACTCTCACAATCCTAATATTACCTCCTCTCATGCTCAATAATAATGAATTCCTAGAAGACATTACTATGCTAAAAGTACTTCCACTAGTCTGCAAGCCTGTTACCTTTAGCTAGATATTATCCTCAATATACAATATCCCTATTTCTCTCCATTAGATTCTAGCACCTTTTACAAAAAAATAACAGTTGAACCAGCTGCAGTGCAGTTAGCCAGCTGGTCACCATTATCACTGCTCTGCTTCCTTTTTGGCATAAGGTTATAAAGACAGTAGTTTCCTGTCTTTCATTTAAGGTTATTTCATGTATCTCTCTCCTGGATTAACCTGTCTATCTTCTGGAAACATCTTTAGACAGTTTGTCTCTTCAGAAGTTTTTATAGATAAAGTTAACAAAACTAATGAAAAAGATAGCTCTACTTTCCACTGTCCCCAAAGTATCAAAATAATTGGCGACCCTTATCAAAACATTGAAAAGCTTGTTGTCAGAGACGGGGAATTGGTTTTCAATTTAAATTGTTTTCTAGATCTAGTGAGCAACTATGTGTCTACTTAAACATTACACCTATTCAGCCTTCCATGTTCTTCTTACATGTCTGTTCCAAAACACACTGCAACATGTGATATTTGCACACTGAGTCAGTGATTGTATCTTACCTCTTTTATAGCTGCAGCTTCTTTGTCTTTAACAAACACAATAGGAGGAACAGTTCTCAGGACCTGATGGGTAATCAAAAGATGTCTGGAAAAAATAAAATGTCCCCAGATATGAGCAATCGTAAGCATCTTTAAGACAGATGCAATATTTGTTAAATAAAAATTAAACAAACAGATTGTGAAGCATGGGTACTGTTTGCAAAGTTTATAGGGTATCAGTTCAGATGACAAATTCTAGTATTTCAAAAGGACTATACTATAGATTAATGGTCTGTAGCATTCTGCTACTAGAAAAAGAATTTCTCAAGTTCAAGTCCAAGTTAGGTCTAAGTTTGTTGGATAAGGATGTAAGCTATAGGACATCTACTGAAGCAAAGACTACAGAGATGTTACTGAAGAACTCAGTGAAGTGTGTGTACGTACACAAAGATGTGACATAGTAGGGCAGCTGGAGTATTTTCTAGGGCTTCCACGTACACAGGATTTTCTGTATATGCAAAAAAAGTTACAGTCTAAATTACTTTTCTTAAATTTGCAAAAATTAATCCCTTTCTTTTCAGCTAAAAGATTTAGAGGAATATACAGAAATAATACACTGACTTACAGAAAAAACTCTGAATGAGAGGCAGGCAGTTGCAGCTCTCTGATTTTCTGTCTTGCGCAGTTCCAGCCCTGGCCACACTGTAGTTTATAGTAGCCCAAAGCTACTACCTTTTAGAAGCTAACAATTAGCAAAGCGAAGTGGCACTCCAGCCACACCCTACCCATCAGACCTGGGTGGAAGAGCTGGGTATGCTAGCTATACATGGGTTGAAAGCACCCCACGAGGGGAATTTTCAGCTGGCCCCATATGGCCAGTATGCAGCCCATCTGTGTCCCTCACCAAGGATGATAATCTGGCCCCAAATATCTAGAAGTGCAGATGTCCAACATCCTGATCCAAAGTATTCTAATGAAAGTCACATTCATGATTCATAAAAATACCTTAGAAATTTCCCTTCAGAAATTCTTAATAGACAGAGTGACTATTTATGAAGCAGAGTAATTGTTTACAAAACTTTGCAGCACACAACAGTACCTTATAAGTGGGGCACTTTTCTGTAAAATACTTTCAATACGATCATCCTCCTCTGCACTTTCAGCAGGGTTCCAGTACACACGACATGCTGAAAAGTCTGGTGACAGGGATACCTGTAAAATGCAAAGATTTTTATTAGGGCTGTCGATTAATTGCAGTTAACTTATGTCATTAACTAAAAAAAATTAATCATGCTTAAAAGAATTAATTGCAATTAATCGCAGGTTTAATCACACTGTTAAACAACAGAATACCAGTTGAAATTTATTAAATATTTTGGATGTTCTTTTTAGCACTTTATAAATATAATTAGATACAATGACATGATGATGATTCCTCCATCGCCTATAGAAATGCAGCCAGCTCTAGGGTGGAATTCAGTGCAGTGTAGGGTGACCAGATAGTAAGTGTAAAAAATAGGGGAAGAGGGTTGGGGGTAATAGGAGCCTATATAAGAAAAAGCCCCCAAAATCAGGATTGTCTCTATAAAATCAGGACATCTGGTCACCCTATGGACTAATTCTAAGTACTCTTTCCAACTCCAGAGCTCGCCATCACTCCTATGAAACTGATCACAGAACTGTACTCGTGTCTGTATGTATGCTGATCTTTTAATCAATTCTCTCTTTTTTTAAAATACATTTTAGTTTAGTTAAGAATTAGATGTAAGTGTGTATTTGGATAAGATCTGAAATATTCATTAACTTGGGAGGTAATATGTCTGATCCTTTGGGATTGGTAGAACTTTCTTATATGATGAATAAGATTTTAAGTAATCCTCATCATATTTGACTTGGGTGTCTGGATGGAAGCCCAAGGCTGGGTTGCTATAAGGGAACTGTGTTTTGGCTTCTGTGCAACCAGTAAGGTATTGTAGAAGCTGTTTTGTGCTAGCTTGGTAAATCTAAGTATTGGAATATCCACCAGTTTTGGGGATTGTCTGCCCCATTCTTTGCAGTTTTCCCTAATTGAGTAACCTCAGTGTGGGCTCCCCTGGAATCCCAGTCACAGCCGGTATAAACTGTATCCCACTGGGAGCCCTTTGCAGGCATCATACATGGGCATAGCTACACTGGCAAGCATTCCTAATATAGACATGGCCTAAGGCCCTGATCGTACATTGTGATCCTTGCAGGCAAACTGATGTGCCCCCACTTAGCCCTATGGAAGACCGTGAGGTGCTGCATGGTACAGCAGTCCACCTGCATAGATCAGAATAAAGGATGGGCGCCTAAAAGTTGTTTTTGAATATTGCATTATCTTGTTCCACAACTTTGTCAAAGTGACTTCACATGAACTATATGTACTTGCCTTGGTGAGTTCCAGCTTGAGGTCACAAAGCTCTTGACTGACTTCACAGGTGCTCATCAAGTCTGTCACAGCTTTATACAAGAGGACGTTTAGGACCTTTTTGCGTATGCTGTCTTCTTTCTTAGTTTTCTGCTGAGTAGCCTTTAGTATAGTGGCCAGCTTGGATGGCTTGTACACCTTTAAAAACAAAAACATTAAGAAATAGTCTGGACAAATGTACAACTTTTTTTGTAATTCTACTACTTTTCAATTTTATCAGCAAAGAAGTGTGATCTTAAAGTATTATATTCAAGATTTATTTTCCCTTTTATTTTGTAGCATCTTTAATTTAGCCATCTATAAAACTCAGTAAATCAATGTTCTAAAATGGAGAGAACATAATCAGGAAAATTATTTTTTATTTCTAATGAAAACTATATTTTTTAGTTTGCTTTTCAAACTGTACTTCGGATAAAACCTAAAGGGTCAGATACTGCAATATGGCGTGCCTTCGGAAAACTTTAAGCATGGAACATGCTGTTTATGAACTTTAAATGTAAACAGAACTAGATTATGAAAAATCAAAAGTAGAATATTTTTGAACAGGGGGGACAAAGACACCACTTCCTGCAGCTCCCATTTGCTGGGAATGGCGAACCACGGCGATAGGAAGCTGAGGGGCTTCATGCCTGTGAACGCTCCAAGTAAATAGACCTGCTAGTGGCTTAGCCTGATGGGCTGGAAGCCAAAGTTTTCCAACCCCTGAAATATAGGGTCGGATTATGAAAGGGTCATATGGTTTTTGCTATTTTTAACTATCCATTTTTTGGGGTGGGGGGTCAATTTATAAATGAACAGGCTAATGTACGAGTATATGCGGTAATTACAATCTGAAGATTGCTACAGAATGAGTATCACAGGTCACTTTCTTGTGGATAGATTGTCATCTTGGGCTGTGGATAACTCGCCCTTGTTTGTAAGGGAGACAGGGTAGGTGAGGTAATATCTTTTATTGGACCAACTTCTGTTGGTGGAAGCTTTTGAGCTACACAATGCTTCCTTACCCAGACCTGAAGAAGAGTGGAGTGTTTGATCTACATTTATAAACCTATGTGCTGAAGACCAGGGCCACGGATCCAGCAAACTCTTCACATGCTTAACTTCAGGCAATTTGAAA
Source organism: Gopherus evgoodei (assembly GCF_007399415.2). Lineage (NCBI taxonomy): Eukaryota > Metazoa > Chordata > Testudines > Testudinidae > Gopherus > Gopherus evgoodei. The sequence goes on from NC_044323.1 coordinate 189,370,983, forward strand.
AGTCCCCACTGATTTAAATAAGACTACTCATACACATTTGCAAAATTGCAGCCTAGGACTGAATATGTATGGAGATAAGGCAGGAAAGCCTGGTGAGGATAGCTCCACCTTACAGGCAGAACAGGAGGTTACATATAACAAAACTTTTAGTGACTACCGGGCTAAAAAGTGAGATTTTTCAGTGAGCCTCAGGCCTGGTCTACACTATGTGTTTAAACCGATTTTAGCAGCATTAAACCGATTTAACGCTGTACCCATCCACACAAGGTCCTTTATATCGATATAAAGGGCTCTTTAAATCGGTTTCTGTACTCCTCCCCGACGAGAGGAGTAGCGCTAAAATCGGTATTACCATATCGGATTAGGGTTAGTGTGGCCGCAAATCGATGGTATTGGCCTTCGGGCGGTATCCCACAGTGCACCATTGTGACCGCTCTGGACAGCAATCTCAACTCTGATTCTCTGGCCAGGTAGACAGGAAAAGCCCCGCGAACTTTTGAATTTCATTTCCTGTTTGGCCAGCGTGGAAAGCTCACCATCACAGGTGACCACGCAGAGCTCATCAGCACTGGTAACAATGCAGTCTCCTGAGAATCGAAAAAGAGCTCCAGCATGGACCGCACGGGGGGTACTGGATCTGATCGCTATATGGGGAGAGGATTCTGTGCTAACAGAACTCCGTTCCAAAAGACGAAATGAAAAAATATTTGAAAAAATTTCCAAGGCTATGATGGAGAAAGGCCACACCAGGGACTCAGTGCAGTGCAGAGTGAAAGTTAAGGAGCTCAGACAAGCCTACCAGAAAACCAAAGACGCAAACGGACGGTCCGGGGCAGGACCGAAAACATGCCGCTTCTACGCTGAGCTGCATGCAATTCTAGGGGGGTCCTGACATAACCTTATTCCCAGATTCTGGACCTTAGCGTCCAAAATATGGGGGTTAGCATGAAAACCTCCAAGCTTAGTTACCAGCTTGGACCTGGTACTGCTGCCACCACCCAAAAAATTAGAGTGTTTTGGGGCACTCTGGTCCCACTGGAAAACCTTCCCTGGGGACCCCAAAACCCAAATCCCTTGAGTCTCACAACAAAGGGAAATAATCCTATTTCCCTTCCCCCCTCCAGGTGCTCCTGGAGAGATACACAGACACAAGCTCTGTGAAACTGCACAGAGACTCCCCCCTCTCTGTTCCCAATCCTGGAAACAAAAGCACTTTCCTCTTCACCCAGAGGAAATGCAAAATCAGGCTAGCAATCCAACACACAGCTTTCCCCTGATTTCTTCCTCCCACCAATTCCCTGGTGAGTACAGACTTAATTTCCCTGAAGTAAAGAAAAACTCCAACAGGTCTTAAAAGAAAACTTTATATAAAAAAGAAAGAAAAAATACAAATGTTCTCTCTGTATTAAGATGATACAACACAGGGTCAATTGCTTAAAAGAATATTGAATAAACAGCCTTATTCAAAAAGAATACAAATTAAAGCACTCCAGCACTTACATTCATGCAAATACCAAAGAAAAGAAACCATAGAACTTACTATCTGATCTCTTTGTCCTTACACTTAGAAACAGAAGACTAGAAAATAAAAAGTACTTCTCCAAAGCTCAGAGAAGCAGGCAAACAGACAAAAGATTCAGACACACACTTCCCTCCCCCCAAAGTTGAAAAAATCCGGTTTCCTGATTGGTTCTCTGGTCCGGTGTTTCAGGTGAAAGAGACATTAACCCTTAGCTATCTGTTTATGACACGCCCCCCAAATTGCAGACAGTGGGGAAGCTCACTGGCGGCAATTTCCTTCTAGAACTTGAAAATAAACAGATTAATACAACACATGCACCTTTACATATACTACTAAGTATATAACTAACAGACTTTTACATTTTAAGAACACTTTTTAACTACTGGACTCTGGGAAACTCTCACGGGAGAGTGCATCAGCAACTTTGTTAGAAGCTCCTGTGATGTGTTGAATTTCAAAATCAAAATCTTGGAGAGCTAAACTCCACCGAAGAAGTTTCTTGTTGTTCCCCTTGGCAGTATGAAGCCACTTTAGTGCAGCATGGTCAGTTTGTAGTTGGAACCGCCGTCCCCAAACATATGGGCGTAGCTTTTCCAGGGCGTACACAATGGCATAGCATTCCTTTTCACTGACTGACCAGTGACTTTCCCTCTCAGACAGTTTTTTGCTGAGAAACACGACAGGATGGAAGTTGTGATCTGTTGCTTTCTGCATGAGCACTGCTCCTATACCACGCTCAGATGCATCTGTGGTTACTAGGAATGGTTTGTCAAAATCCGGGGCCCTGAGTACAGGGTCAGACATGAGCGTTGCCTTAAGCTGGGTAAAGGCTTTTTGACACTCATTAGTCCACTTAACGGCATTTGGCTGGGTCTTTTTGGTTAGGTCGGTCAATGGGGCAGCGATTTGGCTGTAGTGTGGTACAAATCGCCTGTAGTATCCGGCCAAGCCTAAGAAGGATTGGACCTGTTTCTTTGACCTTGGGACAGGCCACTTTTGGATAGCATCCACCTTGGCCTGTAGGGGGTTTATGGTTCCTCGACCCACCTGGTGCCCCAGGTAAGTCACTCTGTTTTGGCCTATTTGACACTTTTTGGCCTTAACAGTTAGTCCTGCCTGCCTGATGCGCTCAAAGACCTTTTTCAGGTGTAGTAGGTGTTCGGGCCAGGAGTCTGAAAAAATGGCCACATCATCGAGGTAGGCAACTGCGAATTCTCCCAGTCCAGCTAGTAGACCATCTACCAGCCTCTGGAAGGTGGCGGGTGCATTTCGAAGGCCGAAAGGAAGGACATTGAATTCATACACCCCCGCATGGGTGACGAATGCTGACCTCTCCTTGGCAGGTTCATCTAGCGGTACTTGCCAGTACCCCTTGGTTAAGTCTATTGTAGAGATGAACTGGGCACGTCCCAACTTTTCCAATAGCTCATCAGTACGTGGCATTGGATAGTTGTCCGGACGAGTTACAGCATTTAGCTTACGGTAGTCCACGCAAAAGCGTATTTCCCCATCTGGTTTGGGTACCAGAACCACTGGAGATGCCCATGCACTGGTAGATGAGCGGATTATACCCATCTGTAGCATGTTCTGGATCTCCCGTTCTATAGCAGCTTGGGCATGAGGAGACACCCGGTAGGGTGGGGTTCTGATTGGGTGAGCATTACCTGTATCAATGGAGTGGTATGCCCGTTCAGTCCGTCCTGGGGTGGCTGAGAACAATGGGGCGAAGCTAGTGCACAGCTCCTTGATTTGTTGCCGCTGCAGACGTTCCAGGGTGGTTGAGAGGTTCACCTCTTCCACGCCACCGTCTTTTTTTCCATCGTAGTAGACACCGTCAGGCCACTCAGCATCATCTCCCTGGACTGTAAACTGACAAACCTGTAAGTCTCTGGAATAGAAAGGCTTGAGAGAATTAACATGGTACACTTTAGGCTTTAGTGAGGAATTGGGAAATGCTATGAGGTAGTTTACAGCTCCCAGGCGCTCTTGGACCGTGAATGGCCCTTCCCATGATGCTTCCATCTTATGGGCCTGTTGCGCCTTCAAGACCATAACCTGGTCTCCTACCTTGAAGGAACGTTCTCTGGCATGTCTGTCATACCAGGCCTTTTGCTCTTCTTGAGCATCCTTTAGGTTCTCTCTAGCAAGGGCTAAAGAGTGTCGGAGGGTGCTTTGTAGGTTGCTTACAAAGTCCAGAATGTTAGTTCCTGGAGAAGGCGTAAACCCCTCCCATTGCTGCTTCACCAACTGTAATGGCCCCTTAACCTCGTGACCATACACCAGTTCAAATGGTGAAAACCCTAAACTGGGATGTGGTACAGCCCTGTAGGCAAACAGCAACTGCTGCAACACTAGGTCCCAATTATTGGAGAATTCGTTGATGAATTTTCTTATCATGGCCCCCAAAGTTCCATTGAACCTTTCCACCAGGCCATTGGTTTGATGGTGGTACGGGGTGGCAACCAAGTGATTCACCCCATGAGTTTCCCACAGTTTTTCCATGGTCCCTGCCAGGAAATTAGACCCTGAATCTGTAAGGATGTCGGAGGGCCAACCTACCCTGGCAAAGATGTCTGTTAGGGCCAGGCATACAGTGTTAGCCCTGGTGTTGCCTAGAGCTACTGCTTCTGGCCATCGGGTAGCAAAGTCCACTAAAGTCAGTACATACTGCTTTCCTCTGGGCGTCTTTTTTGGGAAAGGGCCCAGAATATCCACAGCTACTCGCTGAAATGGGACCTCAATTATGGGGAGTGGCTGGAGAGGGGCCTTGACCTGGTCTTGAGGCTTACCTACTCTTTGGCATACCTCACAAGACCGGACATACTTGGCAACATCCTTGCCCATCCCCTCCCAGTGGAAGGACTTCCCCAACCGGTCCTTGGTTCTGTTCACCCCAGCATGGCCACTGGGATGATCATGGGCTAAGCTTAAGAGCTTCTCCCGGTACTTAGTTGGAACCACCAACTGTTTTTGCGGCTGCCATTCTTCCCGGTGTCCACCAGAAAGAATTTCCTTGTATAAAAGTCCTTGGTCTATAACAAACCGGGATCGATTAGAAGAGCTGAGAGGCGGTGGGGTGCTCCGTGCCGCCGCCCACGCTTTCTGAAGGCTGTCATCTGCTTCCTGCTCAGCCTGGAACTGTTCCCTTGAGGCTGGGGTCACCAGTTCTTCCTCAGACTGTGGACTTGGGCTTGGTCCCTCTGGAAGCGATGTAGGTGATGGGGTTGTTTCCGTTGCTGGTGAACCGCTCTCCGCTGGTGCACCTGAGGGTATTTCAGGCTCTGGCTGAGCCTTTTGGGTATGGCTGTCGTGTGCTTCTGCCAGTTCTGGCTCGCTGGCGCCCTCTGGCGTTGAGTTTGAAGATGTGGTTGCACTTGCTGGTGCTGGTTGCTGTTCCAGTTCCGGGCCTGGGACTGGAGATGCTGTGGCTGTTTCAGTGGTAGGCATGGAATCCGGGTCCACTACCTCTGTCTGGGTCTCTGGTAACACAGACGGGGCCTCTGTGGACGGCTCAGGAACAGGAATGGGTCTGGAAGCTTGCCTGGTTTGGCTACGGGTAACCATTCCCACTCTCTTGGCCCGCCTCACCTGGTTGGCCAAGTCTTCCCCCAGTAGCATGGGGATAGGATAATTGTCATAGACTGCAAAAGTCCACATTCCTGACCAGCCTTTGTACTGGACAGGCAGTTGAGCTGTAGGCAAGTCTACAGCTTGTGACATGAAGGGGTAAATTGTAACTTTGGCCTTTGGGTTGATGAATTTGGGGTCAACGAAGGATTGGTGGATAGCTGACACTTGTGCCCCCGTGTCTCTCCACGCAGTAACCTTCTTTCCGCCCACTCTCAAATTTTCCCTTCGCTCCAAGGGTATTTGAGAGGCATCCGGGCCTGGGGATCTTTGGTGTGATGGTGGTGTAATGAATTGCACTCGCATGGTGTTCTTGGGACAGTTGGCCTTGATATGTCCCGGTTCATTACACTTAAAGCATCTTCCATCTGATGGTTCACTGGGCCGAGGTGAGTTACTGGAGACTGGTGAGGTTGAAGAGTAGGGTATCTGTGGCTTTACTTGGGTGGTATGGAGGGTCTTTGGCTGTCCTCGGTTGTAGGGTTTATGGTCTGTGTGCCCCCTGGGGTAATCGTTCCCCTTGACAGTAGCTTTTTTGCTTTCTGCCAGTTCCATCCATTTGGCTCCAATCTCCCCCGCCTCAGCGATAGTTTTGGGATTTCTATCTTGTATGTACCGTGTGATGTCTTCAGGAACACCATCCAAGAACTGCTCCATTTGTATGAGGAGGTTCACTTCTTCCAAGGTTTGAATGTTGTTTCCTGTTAACCAGGCCTCATAGTTTTTTGCAATGTAGTAGGCGTGTTTGGGAAATGACACCTCTGGTTTCCATTTTTGGGTTCTGAAGCGCCGACGGGCATGATCTGGGGTTATCCCCATCCTGTATCTGGCCTTGGTTTGAAAAAGTTTATAGTCATTCATTTGCGGCTTGGGCATTTCAGCTGCCACCTCTGCTAAAGGTCCACTGAGGTGTGGCCTTAATTCTACCATGTACTGGTCTTCGGGGATGCTGTACCCAAGACAGGCTCTTTCAAAATTTTCCAAGAAGGCCTCGGTGTCATCACCTGCCTTGTAGGTGGGAAATTTCCTGTGCTGTGGAGCAATAATGGGCGATGGGTTGTTAGGATTGGCTGGAGTCTGTTGCTTAGCCTTTTCTAATTCCATGGCCTGTTGGTGGGCTTCCCTCTGGAGTTCTATCTGTCTTCTGTGGGCTGCCTCATCTTCTTCTAGTTTTCTTTTGTGTGCTGCCTCTTGGGCTGCCTGTTTGATGCTTTCTTCCTTTTCTTTTATCTCCATCTCTTTTTGTTTCATTTCCAGTTGTCGCCTGTGTTCAGCTTCTTTGATGTGTTCTTCGGCGTTTCTTTTTGCCTTAGAAGTCATGGTTCCTGTTTTCTTGTGTTGGGGTGCCCTCCGGTGTTTATCTTCTGAACTGCAGGTTCTCTGTTGCCTCCTGAAGTCTGCCTAGCAACAGTGCCTTTTCCCTTTTCTCTCTCTAGCTAATGTTCAATTAAGGGAAACCAGAAAAACCACTTAATTTGCATGCATATAAGTGCTGGTACTTGCCACCTAATGGGAGGGCTATTGCATGACAAAAGACCCTTAACAGTCTTCTCGCTTAATATGCAAACCACAAACTGCTAGAGAGAGCAGAAAAAAAAAATTCTCTCTGGTTCCCTTTTAAAACCAAACTGTTTCTCTCTGCTAAAAAGCCCTTAGCAAAGAAAAATATAATATTCCTACTGGCTTCTGGATTCTGTCTATATCCCGCCGCTGCCACTCATGACATAACCTTATTCCCAGATTCTGGACCTTAGCGTCCAAAATATGGGGGTTAGCATGAAAACCTCCAAGCTTAGTTACCAGCTTGGACCTGGTACTGCTGCCACCACCCAAAAAATTAGAGTGTTTTGGGGCACTCTGGTCCCACTGGAAAACCTTCCCTGGGGACCCCAAAACCCAAATCCCTTGAGTCTCACAACAAAGGGAAATAATCCTATTTCCCTTCCCCCCTCCAGGTGCTCCTGGAGAGATACACAGACACAAGCTCTGTGAAACTGCACAGAGACTCCCCCCTCTCTGTTCCCAATCCTGGAAACAAAAGCACTTTCCTCTTCACCCAGAGGAAATGCAAAATCAGGCTAGCAATCCAACACACAGCTTTCCCCTGATTTCTTCCTCCCACCAATTCCCTGGTGAGTACAGACTTAATTTCCCTGAAGTAAAGAAAAACTCCAACAGGTCTTAAAAGAAAACTTTATATAAAAAAGAAAGAAAAAATACAAATGTTCTCTCTGTATTAAGATGATACAACACAGGGTCAATTGCTTAAAAGAATATTGAATAAACAGCCTTATTCAAAAAGAATACAAATTAAAGCACTCCAGCACTTACATTCATGCAAATACCAAAGAAAAGAAACCATAGAACTTACTATCTGATCTCTTTGTCCTTACACTTAGAAACAGAAGACTAGAAAATAAAAAGTACTTCTCCAAAGCTCAGAGAAGCAGGCAAACAGACAAAAGATTCAGACACACACTTCCCTCCCCCCAAAGTTGAAAAAATCCGGTTTCCTGATTGGTTCTCTGGTCCGGTGTTTCAGGTGAAAGAGACATTAACCCTTAGCTATCTGTTTATGACAGGTCCGCCACCAGTACCCTACTCCTGTCCGTGGATTCCGAGGTGGGGTTAGTAATTTCAGCCATGCCTGAGGATTCTGTGGACGGGGAAGATGAGGAGGAAGAGGAGGACGAACTTGCAGAGAGCACAGAGCAGTCCGTTAGCCCCAACAACCAGGAGCTTTTTCTCACCCAGATGGAATTACCGTCCCAGCCCTCCCAAGCCACTAGCCCAGACAGTGAAGCCATGGAAGCGACCTCTGGTGACTGTACCTTTGTAAATATAAAACATGGTTTAAAAGCAAGCGTTTTTTAATGATTGATTTTCCCTGAGGACTTGGGATGCATTCGTGGCCAGTACAGTTATTGGAAAAGTTTGTTAACATGTCTGGGGATGGAGCGGAAATCCTCCAGGGACATCTCCATGAAGCGCTCCTGGAGGTACTCCAAAAGCATTTGCAGAAGGTTTCTGGGCAAGGCAGCCTTATTCCGTCCACCATGGTAGGACACTTTACCACGCCATGCATGTAGCAAGTAATCGGGTATCATTGCATGACAAAGCATAGCTGCATTGGTCCCGGTGATTGCTGGCATTCAAGAAACATCCATTCTTTATCTTGCTGTGTTATCCTCAGGAGAGTGATATCGTTCATGGTAACCTGGTTGAAATTCAGGAATTTAAGTAAGGGGACAGAGATGGCCATTCCTACTGGGCTGTTTGCCTGTTGCTTAAAAGAAATCCTTCCTTGCACATAGCCAAGCAGGGGGAGGGGAATAGCGCTGAGCTTTTTCGCGTTTGGCTATCAGGGATCTTCCCTGCTACCAGCCATGCAGTGGGGGGAGGGGAAAGGGGGGTGATTAGCAGTGATCTTCCATGATACCAGCCATGGGGTGGGGGGAGGGGTAAAGCGATCATCCCACAGAATTGGAGGGAGGGGTGGCTTCTGCTGCTGCATGTTAAAAGGAAAGAAGCATCACTGAACGAGATTTGCTTGGTATTTGGGAAAGGAGGGCACTGTATATATGAAGGCTGCAGAAGCCGAAAGACAATGGCTTACCATGGCCACTTGCAAGCTGAATTCTGATGCCCGGGCCTGCGTCTGTGAGATCTATAACACCAGAGCCGCAGGCACTCAATATTAAGATGCAAAATGCGACCTTGTAGTGAAATCACATGTGCTGTGTAAGGTGAATAGTGTTGTTCACTGTGAAAGAGTATAACCATTGTTCTGTAAAATGTATCTTTTTAAATACTTCTCTCCCTTTTTTCCCTCCTTCATGCATCTGCACATTCTTCCATTCTCCCTACTCCATCCTGAAGGCTATCTCAGATAAGGCGGAGGAAAAAGAAGATGCGAGATGAAATGTTCTCGGAAATCATGGAAGTGACCTGCAATGAAAGAGCTCATCTGAATGAGTGGAAGGACGTGGTATCAAGTAGTAGGAAAGATGCCAGTGAACGTGAGGACAGGAAGGACCAACGTGAGGACAGGAGGGATGCTCGAGATGAGAGGTGGCGGCAGGAAGATCAAAGGTATAGGCAGGAAGATAAGCGGTGGCAGGATGCAACGCTGGGGCTGCTGCATGATCAAACTGATATCCTCCAACGTCTGGTGAAGCTTCAGGAAGAGCAGCGGGGTCACAGAGTGCCGCTGCAGCCCCTGTGTAAGCACCCTCCCCACTCACCATGTTCCATGTCTTCCTCACCCAGACAGGTAAGAATGCGTCGGGGAAGGCTTCGTGCACCCGCCCACTCCACCCCCGTGGACAGCCCAACCAAAAGGCTGTTATTACACTGAAATGTTTTTAGTAGCCTTTTCCTTCCCTCCTATCCTCCTCCCAAACCACACCCGGGGTACCTTGTCATTTCTCTCCCTCTTTTTATAATGACTTTTTAATAAAGAATACATGACTTTTAAAACGATAGTGACTTCATTTCCTTAAGCAAGCTGTAATCGAAGGGGGAGGGTGGGTTGCTTACAGGGAATGAGTCAATCGGGGGGGCGGTTCATCAAGGGGAAACAAACAACAGTCACACCGTACCCTGGCCCGTGATGAAACTCGTTTTCAAAGCTTCTCTGATGTGCACCACTTCGTGGTGTGCTCTTCTAATCACCCTGGTATCTGGCTGCGCGTAATCAGCGGCCAGGTGATTTGCCTCAGCCTCCTACCCCGCCATAAAGGTCTCCCCCTTACTCTCACAGAGATTGTGGAGCACACAGCAAGCAGCAATAACAATGGGGACATTTGTTTGGCTGAGGTCTGAGTGAGTCAGTAATGTGCACCAGCGCGCCTTTAAAAGGCCAAATGCACATTCTACCACCATTCTCACTTGCTTAGCTTGTAGTTGAACAGCTCCTGACCACTGTCCAGGCTGCCTGTGTATGGCTTCATGAGCCATAGCATCAAGGGGTAGGCTGGGTCACCCAGGATAACTACAGGCATTTCAACATCCCCAACTGTTATTTTCTGGTCTGGGAAGTAATTCCCTTGCTGCAGCCGTTTAAACAGAGTAGTGTTCCTGAAGACATGAGCATCATGAACCCTTCCTGACCATCCCACATGGATGTTGGTGAAACGTCCCTTGTGATCCACCAGTGCTTGCAGCACCATTGAAAAGTACCCCTTGCGGTTTACGTACTGGGTGCGCTGGTGCCAAGATAGGGATATGGGTTCCATCTATCGCCCCACCACAGTTAGGGAATCCCATTGCAGCAAAGCCATGCACTATGACCTGCACGTTTCCCAGAGTCACAACCTTTCGTAGCAGCAGCTTAATGATTGCTTTGGCTACAGGCATCACAGCAGCCTCCACAGTAGATTTTCCCACTCCAAATTGATTCCCGACTGACCGGTAGCTGTCTGGTGTTGCAAGCTTCCAGAGGGCTATTGCCACTCGCTTCTCAACTGTGAGGGCTGCTCTCATCTTGGTATGGCATTTTAGGGCAGGGGAAAGCAAGTCACAAAGTTCCATGAAAGTGCTCTTACGCAAGCGAAAGTTTCGCAGCCACTGCGAATCGTCCCACACCTGCAAAACTATGCGGTCCCACTAGTCTGTGCTTGTTTCCCGGGCCCAAAATCGGCGTTCAATGGCTAGAACCTGCCCCATTACCAGCAAGATCTCCAAAGCGCAGGGGCCCGCGGTTTGAGAGAATTCTGTGTCCATGTCCTCATCACTCTCGTCACTGCACTGCCGTAGCCACCTCCTCCTCCTTGCCTGGCTTTTCAGGTCCCGGTTCAGCATAGATTGCACAAGAGTGTGCGAGGTGTTTACAACATCCACGATTGCGGTATTGATCTGAGCAGGGTCCATGCTTGCCATGCTATGGCGTCTGCACAGTTCACCCAGGAAAAAAGGGCGCGAAACGGTTGTCTGCTGCGTTCACGGAGGAAGGAATCAGTGACGACATTTACCCAGAATCACCCGCGACACTGTTTTTGCACCATCGTGCATTGGGGTCTCAACCCAGAATTCCAATGGGCGGGGGAGACTGCGGGAACTATGGGATAGCTACGGGATAGCTACCCACAGTGCAACGCTCCAGAAATCAACACACTCGCACACTAGCCTCGGACCATGGACGCACACCGCCAAATTAATGTGCCTAGTGTGGCCGCGTGCACTCGACTTTATACAATCTGTTTTACAAAACTGGTTTATGTAAAATCGGAATAATCCCAGAGTGTAGACGTACCCTCAGGCAAGAAAATCAAAGCAACTTGATGAAAATGTTTGCCAGTATTGTGGTTAGCATTACAAAAAACAAAACAAACAGGATGATAAACACCAAAAACTTGAAACTAACAAAATGTGTGCTAAACTTAAACCAACCAACTTTTTCTGCAGCATCCTTTCTTTTATTTTGCCTAATTTAGGTCCCAGTTTCTGCTGTCAGAGCTGCAATTCAATGGCATTATTTGTGTGTGTAAAATTACTCATGTGCATAAGTGTTTGCAGGATCAGAACCCAAGAGTAAACTCCTTAAGACAGAAATTTGTCTTCCTAGGTCTGTAGAGGATCAGGCATATTTATGGTGTTAAAACAATACTGCTCTATGTATTCTATAGATAACTAAATTGCTAGTCTTCATTTTTTTAATTCTGATATTTCTTGGTAGTAAATAAATGCATTTCAAAAGTTACACATGCTGATAAAAGCATACATTTTCCCCACTTGACACAAAGATGACACTTTAAACTCTGAAAATTTGCACTTACCAGATGAGATCCCACTGTAGGACTGTCATACCAAAACTTCTTTCTTTTCAAAAGAGAAAAGAAAAAAAATTACTTTTTAAAAACTGTAAAGAAATATTAGGCATAAATGTGTATGAAAGTGCCATTCTACTCTGAAAAAACACCTTCATAAGTAAAATGGCATTAAAGGAATCTTAGTTTCTCTATGACATTGCATCAAGTGTGCTCAGCGTACAAACTGTTTTACTTTAGTAAGCCTTGGTCTACACTACAGGGGTAAGTTGAAATTAGTCGCATTAGGTCGATTTTATAATGAATGTGTCTACACAAGCAACCCCGTTCTATGACCTAAAGGGCTCTTAAAATCAACTTCTGTACTGGCAAAGGGGGTAGCGCTAAAATCGACCTTGCTGGATCAAATCTGGCATAGTGCAGACGCAATTCAATGTCACTGGCCTCCGGGAGCTATCCCAGAGTGCTCCAATGTGACCACTCTAGACAGCACTTTCAACTCCGATGCACTAGCCAGGTACACAGTAAAAGCCCCCGGGAAATTTTGAATTTCATTTCCTGTTCGGTCAGCGTGGCGAGCTCAGCAGCATAAGTGACCATGCAGAATTGCAAATGAGCTCCAGAATTGCAAATGAGCTCCATTATGGACCGAACGGAAGACACTGGATCCGATTGCTGTATGGGGAGAATATGTGCAGGCAGAATGCCAGTCAAAAAGAAGAAATGCTAATATATATGCCAAAATCGCATGGGGCACGACGGACAGAGGCTACAACAGGGACACACAGCAGGGCTGCATGAAAGTTAAGGAGCTCAGGCAAGCCTACCAAAAGACAAAGCAGGCAAACGGTCTGTGATCAGCTGCATGGCATTTTAGGGGGGGACCCCACCACCATCCCACCACTGTCCGTGGAGACCTGTAAAGGGGGAGTCTCACACAAGAGGGAGGAGGATTTTGTGGATGAGGAAGAGGAGGAGGGGGAGAACATGCAGCGGGCAAGCGGTGAATCCGTTCTATCTGGCAGCCAGGACCTTTTCATCACCCTGGAGCCAATACCCTCTCAAGGTGGGATCCCTGACCCTGAAGGCGGAAAAGTCAGCTCTGGTGATTGCACATGTGTAACTACAGTACAGGGTTTAAAAGCAAGTGTTTAATGTTTGATTTGCCCATAAGACTTGGGATGCATTCGTGGCCAGTACAGCTACTGGAAAAGTCTGTTAATGTGTCTGGAGATGGAACGGGAATCCTCCAGGGACATCTCCATGAAGCTCTCCTGGGGGCATTCTGAAAGCCTTTGCAGAAGGTTTCTGGGGCAGGCTGCCTTATTTCATCCTCCACGGTAGGACACTTTACCATGCCAAGCCAGTAGCAAGTAGTCTGGAATCACTGCAGACAAAGCATGGCAGCGAATGGTCCTGGATTTTGGTCGCATTCAAGCAACATTCAGTCTGTATCTTTCTGTGTTAGCCTCAGGAGAGTGATATTATTCATGGTCACCTGGTTGAAATAGGGGAATTCTTGTAAGAGAACAGTAAAAGGACTCCAGTCATGCTGGGCTGTTTGCTGAGAATAGCCATGCAGTAGGGGAAGGAGGGAAGGGATCAACCCAGAGAATAGCTACGCGGTGGGGTGGGAGGAGATGTGTGCTGCACATCCACCTGAAAACCGCAGACCCTCCTTTTAAATGGCAAACCCAACTGGCATTGCTTGCTATGGGAAAAGAGGCTGCTGCACTTTGAAACCATTCCCACATGTTATGAAGGCGTTAGAAGCCAACCTCGCGTACCCTTTGGCTTACCATGGCTGCCTGAAAACCGAATTCTGTTGCCCAGTCGTGTGTGATGTGTCAACATACCAGCTGGTGCTCAATATAAATGGCAAAATGTGACCTCAGACCTAAAGCACATGTGTTGTCTGCTGTGAATTGCTTGATTCACTATGAAAGTCTCCCTTTTGTTCTCAGAAATGTATCATCTTAAATTTTACTCTCCCTTTTTATTCCCTTGCAGGTGCAAATGTTTCTATGCTCCCCCTATCGTCTCCATCCCTGAGGTTATTGCAGATCAGAAGGAAAAAAAACTGCACTCGCAATGACATGTTTTCCGAGCTCATGCAGTCCTCCCGCACTGATAGGGCACAGCTGAATGCATGGAGGGATTCAGTGGCAGAGTCCAGGAAAGCATTAAGTGAGCATGATGAGAAGAGGCAGGATGCGATGCTGAGGCTAATGGGGGAGCAAATGGACTAGTTCAGGTGTCTGGTGGAGCTGCAGGAAAGCCAAGAGCACAGACCGCCGCTGCATCCACTGTACAACCACCTGCCCTCCTCCCCAAGTACCAGATCCTCCTCACCCAGACACCCAAGAACGCAGCGGGGGGAGGCTCCGGGCATCCAGCCACTGCACTCCAGAGGATGGCCCAAGCAACAGAAGGCTGTCATTCAAACAGTTTTGATTTGTAGTGTGGCTACCATAAGCAATGTGGCCTTGTCCTTCCCACTCCACCCCACCTGGGCTACCTTGTCAGTTATCTCACTTTTTTTTTAATTAATCAAGAAAGAATGCATGGTTTGAAAACAATAGTGACTTTATTTCCTTTGCCAGCTGTGATCGAAGGGAGGAGGGTGTTTGGCTTATAGGGAATTAAAATCAACAAAGGGTGCAGGTTTGCATCAAGGAGAAACACACACAACTCTCACACAGTAGCCTGGCCAGTCATGAAACTGGTTTTCAAAGCCTCTCTGATGCGCAGCACGCCTAGCTGCGCTCTTCTAATTGCCCTGGTGTCTAGTTGCTCAAAATCAGCTGCCAGGCGATTTGCCTCAACCTCCCACCCCGCTATAAACCTCTCCCCCTTACTCTCACAGATATTATGGAGCACACAGCAAGCAGTAAAAACAATGTGAATATTGGCTGCACTGAGGTCTAACCTAATCAGCAAACAGCAGCAGCGAGCTTTTAAATGTCCAAAGGCACATTCTATCACCATTCTGCACTTACTCAGCCTATAGTTGAACTGCTTCTTACTATTGTCCAGGGTGCCTGTGTACGGCTTCATAAACCATGGCAGCAAGGTGTAGGGTGGGTCTGCAAGGATAACTATTGGCATTTCAACACCCCCCACGGTAATTTTCTGGTTTGGGAAGTAAGTCCCTTCTTGCAGCTGTTCAAACAGCCTGGAGTTCCTAAAGATGCGAGTGTCATGCACTTTTCCCAGCCATCCCACACTGATGTCGGTGAAACATTCCTTGTGATCCACCAGCGCTTGCAGCACCATTGAGAAGTATCCCTTGTGGTTTATGTACTGGTTGGCAAAGTGGTCCAGTGCCAAGATAGACAACACATATCACTATCGCCCCACCACAGTTATGGAACCCCACTATAGCAAAGCCATCCACTATGACCTGCACATTTCCCAGAGTCACTACCCTTGATAGCAGAACATCAGTGATTGCATTGGCTACTTGAATCACAGCAGTCCCCACAGTAGATTTGCCCACTCCAAACTGATTCATGACTGACTGGTAGCAGTCAGCGCTGCAAGCTTCCACAGGGCTATTTCCACTCGCTTCTCAACTGTCAGGGCAGCTCTCAACTTGATATTCCTGCGCTTCATGGCGGGGGAAAGCAACTCCCAGAGTTCCAGGAAAGTGGCCTTACACATGCAAAAGTTTCGCAGCCACTAGGAATCATCCCATACCTGCAACACTTTGCAGTCCCACCAGTCTGTGCTTGTTTGCCAGGCCCAGAATCGGCATTCCACTGTATCAACCAGCCCCACTGCTGCCATGATGTCCCAATTGCCACATCCCGTGATTTCAGGTCCATGTCCTCATCACAATTGTCCTCGTGCTGCTGTCTCTTAGCCCGGTTCTGCACACACTGCAGTATAATGCGTGATGTGTTTACAATGCTCACAACAGCGGTGGTGAGCTGACCAGGCTCCATACTATAATGCCGTGCTATGGCATCTGCACAGGTAACCCAGGAAAAAAGGTGCGAAATGATTGTCTGCAGTTGCTTTCACGGAGGGAGGGAGGGAAGCCTGACGACATGTACCCAAAACCACCCGCGACAATGTTTTTGCCCCACCAGGCACTGGGAGTTTAACCAGAATTCCAATGGGCAGCAGAGACTGTGGGAACTGTAGGATAGTTGCCCACAGTGCACCGCTCCATAGGGTGACCAGACAGCAAGTGTGAAAAATCGGGACAGGGTGGGCGAATAATAGCCTATATAAGAAAAAGACCCAAAACCTGTCCCATCTGGTCACTCTATTGCTCTGTGAGTCAATGCTAGCCACAGTAGTGAGGATGCACTCCTCCAACTTAATGCGCTTAGTGGGGACATACACAGTCGACTGTATAAAATAGATTTCTAAAGATCGACTTCTATAAAATTGACCTAATTTTGTAGTGTAGACATACCCTTAGTGGGGCAAGCAAATAGCAACAACACTATGTAGAGAACCCATGGAGGGAGGGAAAGGAGAGGGGAACGGAAGGAAATACAAGTACATTTAATCTGGGACCACAACTATTAAAATGCCTTATTATGGCTACTGCAGGACCATCACATTTAAGGTGGTTTGACTTACCCCATGTGCATTTCCATGCACTTGGTTTGGGGATAATTACAAAACATCCCTATAATGTATTCTGCCCTAAATTACCAATCTCCTCAATCTTTACTCCACTTTAGTATATTTTTTGTCTGAGAATACTTATAGTTTGGGAGTTTAGCAGTATGCATACTGTAGATTAAGTCAATTTTACTGCCAATACCTAGGGTTAGGAGATAAGGGGCAGCGAGCTCAAGCCAGGACAATCTGCACGAAGATGATTTTCTTTTAAGTTTCATTGCAAAAACGGCTCAAGTGTAAACAACATAAAGCAGAAGAGGGGAGACAGAAGCGTCCCTCCACACAGCTGGAAGGGGGCGCCCGTGTAGACACACTGGAGGCTACTGGTGCTGCAAACCGTGGCAGCAGTTTTTAGGGCAAGGCAGACGCTCCCCAGCCGCGGGAGCTTGCTGCCCGAGGAGGCCCGTGCTCCGCGGCCCTGGGGGCAGGGAGCTCCCGGGGGCCTGGCTAGCCCGGCCCGGGCACTTACTTGGTTTTCGAGGCGAATTTCTTGAGCAGGTTCTTGGAGCCGCAGAGGGCGGCGGACCCGTGCAGGGCCCGGCCCCTGGGGCCGCCCAGCACCAGAGCGCCCGCGCCGGCGTCCGCCCAGCCGCCGCCCGCAGCGCTCCGCCGCTCGGCCCCGCCGGGTGCGATCACTCGGAGCTGGCGCCATCGGGGCCCCGGGCAGGCCCGCGAGCCCCACATGCTGCCGCGAGCCGCGCGCCGCTCCGGGCCCGGGGGAGGAGCAGCAGCCGGGCCTCCCTGCGCCGCGCCCCTAGCGGGCATGCGCGGCACCGCACCGGCCCTGCCCCTGAGACGCTGGAGCCGGGGAGCTGCGCGCTCCTCCGCGTCAGCCGCTGTGGAAGTGCCGCCCGGTGAGGCGCTCACAGCTTAGGCCACGTTCTGCCGCTGCTGGACACTCAGCTGCACTCGCCCAGGAGCGGCGCCGCCGCCCTCCCATGCGCTAATGACAGGGCCCGTAGTGCGGGACTTGCCTCTCCTCGCAGGAGCCGTCAGCCCCAGCCGGGTCCCGAGTTGCCCCAGCTGCCCCCACCCCTCAGAAAGGGCCGCGGGACTGGCGGGCTCAGCTCATGCTCCACTTTGGCCCAGTCCAGGGGCGGCTCTAGGTATTTTGCCGCCCAAGCGGGCTTGCCTGCGGGAGGTGCCCGGTCCTGCGGCAGCCTGTGGGAGGTCTGCCGAAGCCGCGGGACCAGCGGACCCTCCGCAGGCCAGCCCCCGAAAGCAGCCTGCCTGCTGCCCTCGAGGCCACCAGCAAAGCGCCCCCAGTCGCTTGCCCCTCAGGCACGTGCTTGGCGGGCTGGTGCCTGGAGCCGCCCCTGGCCCAGTCAGTAGGGTTCAAAACAAAAGGTGACCCTGGAGAGAGCTGGACTGCTGAGCAAGCTGGTCACTGATCACACTGCACTGCACGCCACCCCAGAGCTGGCTGCATTTCTGTAGGCGATGGAGGAATCATCATTTCATTGTATTTAATTAGATTTCTAAAGTGCTAAAAAGTGTACCAGTCCATCTGTCCCTTTCCCTACACACACAGGTGTGGGACTAAAAGGGGGTAAGAGGGCATCAGGTGCCCCTTATTCCCTTGTGCAGGCACTCTGTGGGTCAGGGACAGGAGGCACTGAAGGTCTGCTACTCCATGACTGCTGTGCTGATGATGGAGAGGGAGGCATGTGAAATAATAATGCCTTTCCTGGACTTCCCTAAAGGCATCAAACAGGGGAGCTCAGCTAATGCAGAGACAAAACAATGTTACTGTAGCAAGGGAGAAATTGGTTGGGAAGAAGCCCTGCCTCTGTCATAGCTCCTGTGTGCTGCTCCTGGGGGGGCACATCACAAGTGCTGTCTCTTGATTTCCTCAGACCTACAGGCAACATTCAGTCTGGCCCTTTATTAAACACACATTGTCTACATTTTGCTTTAGAGTGTAGTTTGTCTTGTAAAAGGCACTAGAATACAGTGACTTTATTGAAGTTCTCATTTCTCCCGTTGTAGAACAACTTCAAGGACACAATCAAAATAAAGCACACCCAAAGCTAGACTCAGCCTGTGCCTACTTCTGAATTACTCATTTTTGCTTTAGGGCTCAGGATGAAATACTCCATAATTTTTCAGGCAGAATTTCTGTTGTGATTAAGTTAAAATAAATGTAAACCAAACATGTTACTTCTACATTGTATCTGTGACAGATTTGAAATAATTACATAGAGTAAATAGGTGTCGAATGACAGTTTATTCTTGTTATCATTAAAGTTTTGCCAAATGCAAGTCACTCTGGGGAATCACTTCATTAGGGATAGAGAGACCATTAAGAGCAGCCAATATGCTTTCAACCATATTCTTCATCATGAGGCAATGAGAATTTGTAGAAGAACATCCAATGTGAAGAGTTACAATAATGTTCTTTAATTTTAACAAAGGATGGTGCCTGGAGGCAGGGCAGAAAAAACAATAGAAAAAGTAGAGATGAGGTTCAGAGCTTTTTTATTGATTCTTTTTATTATAAAGATCTGATGGGAAACAAGAGTATTAATAGGTATTTGAAACAATTGCTTGAGTTAAGCATATACAGATTGGAATTAAAGCTACTGCATGCAGTTTTTATGCAGCAAAACTCCCAAAGAAGTCAGTGAGAGTTTTATTTGTCTAAGGACTGCATGACTGGGCTCTAAGGGCTGTGTCCTGCTTAATATTTACACACCTGAGTAGTCCCATTGATTTCAATGGGAATATATATACATAAAATGTAATGCAACTATTCTCATTCATATATTCACATACACACACTTAGTTTAAGCTATGTGTACACATACACACACACTTTTATATTTAACTTTTAACCATGTTTTACCTGGGCAGAGGTTCAGGGTATGTCACATCTAAAGCAGCAGCCTTAATAACCCCATTTTGAAGTGCTTCCACCAATGCACCTTGATCAACCACTGAACTTGGGTTAGAACAACAATATTCTTATTGCCATCCCCACTAAATCAAGAAAAACTTGCCTCTGTGCTATAATTTTAAAATGAAAATGGATTTCCAAGTCTTTAAACATGAGTGCTGAGTCTGATGTTTAACAGCAAATTTACAAGCAAGGTTTTTATTATAAAATATTACTGATCTAGATTTATAAAATGTGCATTATATTGATGCTATAGTCAAAGTTTTGCCCGTTTGACGAATTTGGTGCCAGAATGCTAGGCAATCTACATGGGCTATAGCAGGAGTGGCCAACCTGAGCCTGAGAAAGAGCCAGAATTTAACAATGTACATTGCCAGAGAGCCACAGTAATAGGTCAGCAGTCCCCCAACAGCTCACCCCGCTCCCAGCACCTCCCACTCACCAGCAGCCCTGCCAATCAGCACCTCCTGATCAGCTGTTTTGTGGCATGCAGGAGGCTCTGGGGAGTAGGAAGGAGAAGCAAGGGCATAGCAGGCTGAGGGAAGGTTGCAGAAATGAGTGGAGTAGGGGCAGGGCCTGTGGTAGAGCCAGAGGTTGAGCAGTGAGCATCCCCTGGCACACTGGAAAGTTAGCACCTGTAACTCAAGCCCCAGAGTTGGTGCTTATACAAGGAGCCACATACTAACTTCTGAAGAGCTGCATGTGGCTCCGGCAGGGCCGGCTCCAGGCACCAGCTAAGGAAGCAGGTGCTTGGGGCGGCCAATACAAAGGGGCAGCACTCTGTCCGCTATTGGGGTGGTAAGTCCGGATCTTCGGCAGGAATTTGGCGGCCGAGCCCTCAGTCCCTCTCTTCACTCTTCGGCGGCACTTTAGCGGCAGCTCGAAGAGAAGAGAGGGAATGAAAGACCCGCTGCTGAAGAATGGAGCAGCGCAATTGAGCTGCCACCGAAATGCTGCATATTGGCTTTTTTTTTTTTGCGCTGCTTGGGACGGCAGAAAACCTGTTGCTGGCCCTGGGCTCCGGAGCCATAGGTTGGCCACCCCTGGGCTACAGGCAATTTTTGTTTTAAACTTCCTGCCTTTAGGAGAGTAGGTTGTGAGGGGTCAACTTTTTTATGTTTGTGCAAAGGCAACAGGAGAGTTTAATCTCTCTTTAATCCTAAACTCACAGAAGACAATCTCCTGCTATTGTCCCCAGCTGAACAGAGCACTTGAGTACCTGCAGAACTTTAGACACTTGAGTTAACTCCACACCTATTCAGCAAGGCATTTACACATGTACTTAATTTTAAGCATGTGAGTGTCCATTGAAGTTTAATAATTTAAAAGTTTAAGCACATTTTTAAAGTTATGCATGTGCGTAAGTGTTTTGCTGAATTAGGTCCACAGACATTTAGAATCTTGACAACCCTGCTATCACAGTTCCCACAGAAAATTTTAGTGTAGGCACTAGTATCAGGAGTTGATTTTTTTTCCCCCCACAGACCCTTGCACTGAAAGTAAATTGCATTGTGGTTGGTAAGCAGTCATTCTGTACCCTACCTCTGCTGATGTTTATGAGAGTAGCAGTGGGTTTCATCAGTTCTAACTCCTTCTTCCCAAACAGTTTGTCTGTCTGAGGTTTCAGCTTCACAACCAGCATCATAAAATCTGACTGCTGGAGCAAGTCTTCTATCTTTTTACAATAAATGGCACCAACAGCCTGTTTCTCTTCCTCTTTTCTGAAAGAAAACAAAGTTCAACTGCTCTTGTAAGTAGAAAATATTGGAGGTTCAAATCTCTATTACAGAAATGGATTTCACCTTCTCACTCCCCTGCTGCCCCGTCTGTGACATTCAATTGGCTAGTTGTTTGCAGCTCAATATATGACCATGCAGGAGCCCTGTATTTGCAAGGGTATCTGCTTCCCAGGAGAAAGCATCAGGTACACCATGAAGAGATGATTACTTTGGCATCCACTGCAGAGTGGAATGTCAATTCTGCTAGAGTCATACTGCTAGCCTATTTAGGGAATAGCATTGCTGCCTGTTTTGGAGGAGACTGTTTACTTTCCTTCTTACATCAAGATGGAAATAGGGACAGCTGCCATTTAAATAATAGGAGGGAAAGAGGTTCAGATATATAACACAGGAAACAGTGGCACAGAAAGAAGAACTGAGGGAAACCTATTGGAAGGCTCCTTAATGAGAAAGCTGGTGTCATGAAGCAGAACAATGCAGGCTCAAGTGCCAAAGGAGTCAGGGGAGCAAGAGCAGAGAGAATGAATATAAATGAGAACAAATATTAAATATATTTATTGGACTGTTTTTTCTCCTATTGGGATGTTCTGTAATAAACTCAGTTACAAATCTCTCTTAAGGCTCCTTCTGCATTTGTCAGTCAGTGGAATTTGTGCCTGATCCATAGCAAGTGATGCTGTTCTCAGACCATCAGTAGTTGGTCTGTCTGAGGTCCTACGGCCCAATCTTCTTGGTAAAGTTTCTCAGGTAGGATATATTTACTATATGTTTGTATAGGACCTAGCCCAATGGGGCCACAATATTAAAACGTAAAAGTAATGATGTTGATGATCATGCTTTCTGGTCCTAACATGGATTCCCTCCCAACCTACATGATTTTCACTTGCTTTCTGTGTCGGCAACATGGCAGCAGACACGATGAAAGGAGAGAAATTATTATTTTATTATTCTTCTATTATTATAGTGTTGGTCCACAGAGAGCTGGCAGTTCACATGGTGCAACTCTTTATATTCAGCTGCTTCTAAGAGGTGAAGAGCCATGCTAGCTACTTCTGTTTGGGGCCACTGCTACATAATTGCTATAGGAATATTGTTTGATTGGACTATCTTTTATTTCCACTATCTATTAAGATGTGGTCCACACTATCAAATGTTTGGAGGATGACTACTGATATATAAGACCACCGGCATGGCAGGCAAATTTCTAATCCTTCCTGTACATTTTTAAACAAACCTCAGAACAGTTCTATGTATTTCATCATTTAAAAATAGAATAGCAATAATAAAAAAGGTACTTAGGAATAAGGCTGCAGGTATCACACCATTATGTCCTTATGCCGCATTCTGAAATTAAGACGAGCTGAATAAACTAATATGACATGTTTGAGACAATGACAGCTACAAGTAATCTTTACCAGTAGTTACAAAATTGATTTTCTAACTGGGATCAGACATACTTTTACCTCTGGATCCTGTTGTGACAAAGAATTTTCATTTCAAAAGCTTTGGCTCTCTTGTCCACCATATACCCAATACTGCCCATTCCAATGATATCAAGACTAGCCCCGGTGACTTCATCTCCCAGCCAGTCAGCAGCAAAATGCTCAGTGTTTGGGGAATCTGCAATCTGACAACCTGAAAAA
Organism: Gopherus evgoodei; assembly: GCF_007399415.2. Taxonomy (NCBI): domain Eukaryota; kingdom Metazoa; phylum Chordata; order Testudines; family Testudinidae; genus Gopherus; species Gopherus evgoodei. Next base: position 189,393,818 of record NC_044323.1, read on the forward strand.
AGAAAAATAGCACATTAGGAATGGAATGATACCAGGCATTCAGATACCCATTTGTGATGGGGTATGCTTACCCTGCACTAGCCCAGACAAGGTTAAGCCCATATTATTAACAGTGGAAGTCCTGCATCCCCGACAGGACTGATCATGCTCCAGATGCTCTAGCAGTATAAAGGAAGGAAGCCCAGCTCATTCTGAGCTGGAGGCTGCAGGAGAAGGACCTGTCTTGGAAGCACCTGACTACACCAAGAATTAGAGCCCCCTTGGGCCCACCTGAACCCTGGTGACTGGAGCAGCCACTGGAGGCGACTGGCCCAGATAACCACAGAGAATCTGATGTCTCATGGGGGTCCCCAATGCAGACACTGGTAGAAAGTGACCCAGGGAGGGTGACAGAGTGGTACCTCCTGCCTGGGAAACCTCAGTTTTGGTAGGACCCCCCCATTGGTCAGTGGCAAGCTGCTTTGTGACTGTTAGAGCCCTGGGTTGGGGTGTGGTGGAGTTGGGTGCGCCTGGGCTCCCCTACTGGGGCTGCCATACCCCTTGGTGGGTGCCCTACCCCAATAGACCCTGGCTGCTAGGCCATGCTGCCCTGCACCTAAGGGCTGCTCCATAGATCCTGCTGCTAGGCTGTGCTGCCCTGCACCTAGAGATGTAAACTGTCACACTATCTTTCCTTTGGCTCACAAGTCAGCATGGCAATGGAGCACCAATATTTACTTTTAATCAAACACATGATGGGTAATGTTGACATTGGCAACCAGAGCTCTTGATTTTTTTTGCTCATAGTAGTAAATATCTCCTTTCACCCTCCCCTCCCCCCCCTCCAACTGCCTTTGGGGAAGAGTGGGGAGTGGGATGAGGCTCTTAACCTCAATTTTATTTCCATCACAAACCTGCTCGTGTCATCTTTGGCTTTGGAAGTGGTTCTGAGCTGTCCATCTTGGGGTGGCTAGTCATTAGGAGCTAACAGCACTAAGTCCCACCAACAGTGCCATAGCTATGTCACCTACACTGTAGACTCTAGATAATATAGCTGATGCGCTACAGGTTGCAGTACCATCACCAGGTGACTGAGTGGGGCCAAATATACTCCAGCCCCAAGAGGCTGCAGGACACCTGGCTGCCATTGTGTCTCCTGCACATACATTGCAGACAGAGAGACGAGGCACAGAAGTATGAATAAAGGTTTTTATGGGGTAATTCACAGCCTCAAAAAGGCAAAGCACAGGGCTCCCTCTTGATGGGCCTGGAAAAGCAGGGACAGAGGGAACAAGTAGTATGGGGTGGTTGTTATGAGCTGGGGTCAGGGCCGGCTCCAGCTTTTTTGCCATCCCAAGCAGTGAAGCAAAAAAAAAAAAAAAAAAAAAAAAAAGTCGTCAGCACTTTGGCAGCAGCTTAATTGCGCTGCTTCATTCCTCTGTGGCAATTCGGCAGTGAGTCCTTCTCTCCCTCTCTTCCACTTCAGCAGCAGCTCAAAGAGGAAAAGGGACTGAGGGACCTGTTGCTAAATTATAGCCGAAGACCCAGACGTGCCACCCCTTTTCTTTGGCTGTCCCAAGCACCTGCTTCCTTTGCTGGTGCTGGCCCTGGCTGGGTAAAGGAGGGAAGCTCTAAAATTAGAGGTATCTGGGGAGGCCTATCTATTTTACTGACATTTTTGTTTGAACATTATATGTGCCCTGTGGGCAAGCTAATGTTACCATGAGACCTTTATTGTCACCTTGTCCCATTCCTTGATTTTGTGTATTTATATTTTTAGCTATGTAGCCACATATATTTTAATGTAGCATATTTTGAAATGCTGATCTTGAAAAAAGTTAAATGGTTACCTTCCACTAGTCTCCTGGCAAATGCCAACATTAAAGCCAACCCCAGATCTGCAGTGGCAGTGCAGACAGCAAAGGGACTGTTGGCAACTTTAACTCCAAAGCTGGAGATCGGTTTCAAGTCCAAATGATCCACTCCTGCCCCAGAGGTTGCAATCACCTTTAAGTTAGGCAGACTATGGAGAAACTCCTAGTTAGCAGCTAGTTTGCTCCACCACATATAAATAGCTTTGATCTTTTCACTAAGACTGTTTTTGTTTTCAAGAAATTCCTTCATGGTGATAAGGTTAAAATGTTTCTTCAGAAACTCAACATAATCCTCATATGCTCAGTATATCCCTCCTATAGTGTTTATCAACACATAAGGCAGCTCTTGCTTTTCCATGCCCTACAAAAGGAAAGAAACTAAAGTGTTCCCCTGAGTAACATTTCCCTCTCCCCGCACGTTTTAAACAACAGTTCAGCAGGGCTTTACTTCACTTGCCCTGTTACTGCAGAAAGAGACACTAAACTCATGTCCAAAGTTTCCCTGTCTTATTTATTTTGAAAAACTGCTGCTGCACTATTCAGAGGATAGTCCAGTTTGAAAGCAATTGTTTCTGTGGCAAGAATGCATTGTTATAGCATGGCATATGTGATTAGTTGGATCACTGAAACCCCCTGGGAGCTGCCACCTGATGTGCCCAGCCTACTTCTGCCCCTGCTTTCCTGCCCTGTCAGCTTAGGACGTCAGTGCCCTACCTGGTTTGAGCCAGACTTGATAGCCTGCTGCAAACCCAGACCCAGGTGTGAATCACGTCCTTGAACAGCTTACCTGAAAGCAACTAACAGAGGTGTTCTTGTCTTTAATACTCAGATGCCCAGCTCCCAGGGGGTCTAACCCCAAATAAATCCATTTTACCCTGTACAATGCTTATACAGGGTAAACTCAAATTGTTCACCCTCTACAACACTGATAGAGAGAGAGATGCACAGCTGTTTGCCCACCCAAGTATTAACACATACTCTGAGTCAATTATTAATTAAAAAGTGATTTTATTAAATTCAGAAAGTAGGATTAAAGTGGTTCTAAGTAGTAACATACAGAACAAAGTAAGTCACCAAGCAAAATAAAGTAGAACACACAAATCTATGTCTAATCAAACTGAATACAGATAAGATCTCACCAGTTCTAGTAAGCTTCCTTTTACAGACTAATCACCTTCTAGTTCACCTCCAGCAATCACTCACACCCCCTTGTAGTTACTGTCTTTTGTTCCAGCTTCCTTCAGGTATCTTTGGGGGTAGAGAGACTCTCTTTTTAGCTAGCTGAAGACAAAATGGAGGGGTCCCCCACGCTTAAATAGACTTTCTCTTGCGGGTGGAGACCCCCTCCTCTGTCCTATGCAAAGTCCAGCTCCAAGATGGAGTTCTGGAGACACCTGGGCAAATCACATATCTATGCATGACTCACAGTTTCTTACCAGGTAGCAGCCATGGGTCACATGCAGTGATGAGCTAGAGCCCAGTTGCTAAATTTAGAAGCTGGTTTAGAACCGGTTGTTGGGGTTACCATACAGCCAGCGGCAGCGGCTGCTGTTGGGAGACAAGACACCTCAGCTCTGTGCAGCTGACAAGCTGAGCGCCCTTTGCCCCAGCGCTACCTTCCCCCGGTTTGCCCCGCAGCCCCCCGATTCCTCCCTCCGAGCCTTGTCACCCCCAATTCCTTTCCCCCGCGAGCCTCCTCGCCCCCGGATTCCTCCCCTCCGAGTCTCGTCTTTCCTTGGGCTCCCGCAGACTGATTGAATCAGCTCTGGCAGGCTGAGTGTGGCAGGCTGAGTCAATCAGCCTGCCGGAGACCAAGGTAAGACGAGACTCGGAGGGGAGGAATCGGGGAGCTGACACAAGGCTAGGGGGGAGGAATCGGGGGGCTGATGAGGCTGGGGGGGAGGAATCCGGGGGTGACGAGGATCGGGGGAGGGAGAGGAATTGGGGGTGACGAGGATCGGGGGGAGGAATCGGGGGGCTGCGGGGCAAACCGGGGGAAGGTAGCGCTGGGGCAAAGGACGCTCAGCTTGTCAGCTGCACAGAGCCGAGGTGTCTTGTCTCCCAGCAGCAGCCGCTGCAGAGGAATCAGACTGCAGCTGGCAGCCTGCCAGAGCCCAAGGTAAGACAGGGAGGGAAGCAGTAATTTCCCCAGGAATTGAAATTATGGGAGGTGTTGGAATTTACGGGGGCGGGGGGTGTCAGGGCCAATGAGATATATAAAAGATATATGAATAAAGTAAAAGTTTTGTTAGGATAATGCAAATTTAACATAAGGATAATGTAAGTTGCACATAATAGGTCTAGATTTCTAAAAAGTATATAATTTTTTTTAAATGTATTTAATTTAAATTGACTTTTGAAAAGTAAGCCATCATGGGATAAGAGGGAAGTCCTCTCATGGATCAGTAACTGGTTAAAATATGGGAAACAAAGGGTAGGAATAAATTATCTGTTTTCAGAACAGAGAGAGATAAATAGCGGTATCCCAGAGGGGTCGGTACTGGGACCAATCCTATTCAACATACTCATAAATGATCTGAAAAAATGGGTAAACAGTGAGGTGAAAAAATTTTCAGATGATACAAAACTACTCAAGATAGTTAAGTCCCGGGCAGATTGCGAAGAACTACAAAGGGATCTCACAAAACTGGGTAACTGGGCAACAAAATGGCAGATGGAATTCAATGTTGATAAATGCAAGTAATGCACATTGGAAAACAATCTGAAGTATACATACAAAAGGAAGGAGTCTCAATTAGCTGTTATCTCTCAAGAAAGAGATCTTGGAGTCGTGGATAGTTCTCTGAAAACATCCACTCAATGTGTAGCAGCAGCCAAAAAAGCAAACAGAATGTTGGGAATTATTAAGAAAGGGATAGATAATAAGACAGAAAATATCATATTGCCTCTATATAAATCCATGGTATGTGTACACCTTGAATACTGTGTGCAGATCTGGTCACCCCATCCCAAAAGAGAGACACTGGAAATGGAAAAGGTGCAGAGATGGGCAACTAAAATGATTAGGAGTATGAAACAGGAGGAGAAATTAAAACTACTGGGAATTTTCAGCTCAGAAAGGGGATGACTAAAACGATAGAGGTTAATCAGCACAGGCTAAGTACAGTTCTACTGACCTTTACTCATACAATAAGAACAACATTTCATTTCCCCCCCCCCCCATCAAGTGATTTGTAACCCAACCCCAGCCAAAATCTATCGCTTGAGAACACAGCTCTGTTAGCTGGATACCTAGGTAGATTAGATGTGAATGAAAATACAATCTGGTCCTGAAGCCTTTCCACCCACCTCCAGCTCATCACTAGCTGTCAAGGAGAGCTCATTTAGACTTTGCTTACAAATCATCATTTGAAATTATTAGGTTGGCCAACATCACCAAAATGAATGCACTAACATTGTCATAACAAGCTGTATAAGAAAGCTAGTCTATGTTCATACTTTTGAAATCTATTTTACTTTTTCAGATATATATATTTTATCATACACTGTATATGCTTTTAAAGTGTGTATAATGTTTCAATTTCAATTCAAATTTCCAAACAGTCACTAAATTGGCATGTTTCAGAGTAGCAGCCGTATTAGTCTGTAAAAAGAACAGGCGTACTTGTGGCACCTTAGAGAACTAACACATTTATTTGAGCATAAGCTTTTGTGGGCTACAGCCCACTTCATCAGATGCATAGAATGGAACATATAGTGAGGATATATAAATATACACACATATAGAGAACGTGAAAAGGTGGGAGTTGCCCAACCAACTCTAAGAGGCTAATTAATTAAGATGAGCTATTCTCAGCAGGAGAAAAAAACTTTTGTAGTGATAATCAAGATGACCCATTTAAGATAGTTTGACAAGAAGGTGTGAGGACACTTAACAGGGGGAAATAGATTCAATGGGTGTAATGGCTCAGCCATTCCCAGTCTCTATTTAAGCCTAAATTGATTGTATCTAGTTTGCATATTAATTTAAGTTCAGCAGTTTCTCTTTGGAGTCTGTTTTTGAAGCTTTTCTGTTGCAAAATTGCCACCTTTAAATCTGTTGCTGAATGACCAGAGAGGTTGAAATGTTCTCCTACTGATGTTTGAATGTTATAATTCTTGACGTCTGATTGCGTCCCATTTATTCTTTTGCATAGAGACTGTCTGGTATGGCCAATGTGCATGGCAAAGGGGCATTGCTGGCACATGATGGCATATATCACATTGGTAGATATGCAGGTGAACGAGCCCCTGATGGTGTGGCTGATGTGATTAGGTCTATGATGGAATCCCTTGAATAGATATGTGGACAGAGTTGGCATCGGGCTTTGTTGCAAGGATAGGTTCCTGGGTTAATGTTTTTGTTCTGTGGTGTGTGGTTGCTGGTGAGTATTTACTTCAGGTTGGGGGGGGGCTGTCTGTAAGCGAGGACAGGTCTGTCTCCCAAGATCTGTGAGAGTGAGGGGTCATCTTTCAGGATAGGTTGTAGATCTTTGATGATGCACTGGAGAGGTTTTAGATGGGGGCTGAAGATAATGGCTAGTGGCGTTCTGTTATTTTCTGTGTTGGGCCTGTCTTGAAGTAAGTGACTTCTGGGTACTCTTCTGGCTCTGTCAATCTGTTTTTTCACTTCGGCAGGTGAGTATTGTAGTTTTAAGAAGGCTTGATAAAGATCTTGTAGGTGTTTGTCTCTGTCTGAGTGATTGGAGCAAATGCAGTAGTATCTTAGAGCTTGGCTGTAGACAATGGATCATGTGGTGTGTCCTGGATGGAAGCTGGAGGCATGTAGGTAAGTATAGCAGTCAGTAGGTTTCCAGTATAGGGTGATGTTTATGTGACTTATCAGCACAGTAGTGTCAAGGAAACGGATTGCTTGTGTGGATTGGTCTAGGCTGAGGTTGATGGTAGGATGGAAATTGTTGAAATCATGGTGGAATTCCTCAAGGGTTTCTTTTCCATGGGTCCAGATGAAAGAAGATGTCATCAGTGTAGAGTAGGGGCATTAGGGGACGAGAGCTAAGGAAGAGTTGTTCTAAGTCAGCCATAAAAATGTTGGCATACTGTGGGCCATGCGGGTACCCATAGCAGTGCTGCTGACTTGAAGGAATATATTGCCCCCAAATGTGAAATAGTTGAGGGTGAGGACAAAGTCGCAAAGTTCAGCCACCAGGTTTGGCACGTAACTAGTTCCCAATACTGGGGGGGGGGGTGTTGGGGAAATTTGGGGGGGGGTGTAGGGAAATCACTGGAGGGAAAGAATCAGGGGGTGACGAGGCTGGGGGGGAGGAATCGGGGGATGACGAGGCTTGTGCGGGGTGACAAGGCGAGGGGGGAGAGGGATGGGATCCCCGGGGGGGCAGTGAGTTGCCTGTGTATATGTTCTATATAATAGCTGTTGTTCCCCTAGCAAAATCCTCTTCTCTACATTTCCTTTCTATTTTTGCCTCATTTTCTCCAATTTATAGTTCTGTTTTTAAAGCCTATATTATCTATTCATGTTAATCTGTCTCTCTGTTTCAGACAGGGTTAAATATGTAACTTATTTTACATAGAAAAATAGCTGGAGAGATAATGGTAAGACTATATCACCCAGCATTCTGAAGAGGATCTGCACTTTGTGAATAGGAAAAACAAAACTTGTCTTTGAATTTTATTAACCAATGTAATTGCTTTTAACACATCAGGAAGAAAGGCAATGACTTTAAGACTTGTTTGTATAATAATGGAAATACTATAGTTTCTCACTGGCTAACTGTTAAAACATCATTTCTTTTGTTTACAGCCACTGGCAGTAGCTATATAATCCCTTACCCAAAATGGTGTTCTGTAATATTTGTCATGGCTACTGTCTAAATTCTTGCCAAGCTTTTCATCACATCTACAGAACAGAGATTAAATTAATGTAACTGCTAGTTTCAATTCATACTAATGCTTGTAAAAACTGCTTCATCAAAGCACTTAGTTCAATTTTGCAATAAATATCAGAATCCAATAAAGACTGTTAAATCTGACTTATTTCCTACATACATATTATATTTGGAGACGCAGTCAGCTATTATTCAACAGTGAGGTTCTGGAGAGGGGGCTGTCAAGGGGCAGGGGTGTGGCGAGGGGTCAGGACAGTCAGGGGACAGGGAGCGGGGCGAGTTTGGTAGGGGGTGGGGAGCTGGGGGGTAGTTAGGGTGGGGGGTCTTGGGAGGGGATGATCAGGGGACAAGGAGCAGGGGGGGTTGATGGATTGCGGGTTCTGAGGGGGGCAGTTGGGGCAGGATGTAGGGGGGTGTTGGATGTGGGGGAACAGCTGTTTTGGGAGGCACAGCCTTCCCTACCTGGCCTCGATACAATTTTGCAACCCCGAGGTGCGGGGCCAGCTTCAGGAAGTACGGGCCGATTCAGTTTTGACAGGGCCCCAGCAGGGATGACTGAAAAAAAAAACCACGTAAAAAAACACATGGGGCTTACTCACCGGGTGGCGCTCCAAGTCTTTGGCGGCACTTTAGCGGCAGGTGCTTCACTTGCTCTGGGTCTTCGGCGGCACTGAAGGACCCGCCTCCGTTGCTGCCAAAGTGCTGCTGAAGACCCGGAGAGAATGAAAGAGCTGCCGCCAAAGATAGGTAGGGAACTGGTTGTTAAGATTTTGGCAGCTCATCACTGGATGCTACCTTGAATGTTCTCAAGTAAACTTCTTATGTGGATTGAAGCATTCCAAGATTCATTGTCCTTTAAGTGTTTCTTGATTAGGTACTTAACTTCAACATTCCTTTCTCCAGGAACTGACCAAATGCTCTTCTAAGGTTATTTAGAAATCAAGTCAGTACACAGCCAATATTCATAACTTCGAATACAAAAATGATACATGCATGCAGATAAGATTAATAAATTCAGTAGATCACAACCTTTACATAGAACATATTCCAGTTATATCATATTCCCAGCATCACAGCATAGTTGTCCTAACACCTATAGGTGAAAAGATACAAGATAAAATTTAACAGAAATAATTAAGTAAAACAATATCAATTCAAGGGTCAGTCTATACAGTTCAAAGCTTTGTGGGCCAAAGGACATCTCTGTGCTCACTGGGCCAAATTCTGCATTCTCTTCCACTTACATAACCCCACTGAAGTCAGTTAATTTTCATGAGAGTATTTAAGGACATGATTTCATCTAACCCAATGAGAGCGTTATTTATGGACTCGGTGTACTGCAGTCTTTAATTTACTTTGTAATTTAGGTCACTAACTTTGTTTGCTCAATGGGAAAAATTGCAAGATTTTGATGTGCATGCACTCTGTTGACTTTGGGAAAAATGAGATCCATAATTTGAAATTTAAATCCAATTACTATCTTATTAAAGAAAGAGAAAACAGAATTTAACCCTGTTGACATAGGGAGTTAAATGGGACTATGTTCCAGGCAAAAAACAAAACCCACCACCATATTCACTTAACATTTCGTAGACGTCATATATTTTTACTGAGATTAGTTTAAAAAAAATTCCAAAGGTTGGTTAAACATTTAAATAAGAATAACTGATTCTGAGCCTTTCAAAACAAAAGTATCTTGCATTTGCAACTGCTGCAAAAAACCAAAAATGAAACAAGCACCAAAACCCAACAATCTCCACCCAAAACTCATAGCTTCCTGAAAAGTGTACTTCAAGCTTTCATTACTAGCTTTTTCTGGCATGGGTAGTTTTATCACCTTGGAAAATGAGTTTTAAAAGCACTTGAATTTTGCCAGCCAGCAGGCATAGCTGAAGAGATTAAAACACACAAAGTATAGAACTTTCCTTAGTTCACACTTTTTATTCCTTTGAGGTTGGGAATAAATACTAACAAACTCCCTTTTATTTTATTTCAGCAGGAGTGTGTGGGTGTGCACTATGTGTGGGAGGACAGAGTGTTGACTGAATTGCCTCATAGAGAACAAAAACTTGCATCCCCCCAAATTCCACAGATCTTCTGAACCTGAAGCTCAGTCCCAAAAATCCTGCCTTACTCTGCCCCAGTCTTCCTGCAATGCCCCAGTTACTTGCCTTTGTGAGCAGATTCCCTCAGGCCTCTCTGATTCATGCTAGTTCCTTAACTGACTCCGCTCCTGCCAACCACCAGGCTCCTGAAGTGACCCACCTACCCTTACTAGTCCCGGGTTTAAGGATCAAATTGTGACCCAACAGTGGTGGCAGCAGGTTCGGTGCAACCATTTAGGTGACCTAGGCGGTTGCCTAGGGTGCTAGGATTTGGGGAGTGGCATTTTCTTCAGCAGTGACGGCAGCGGCCGGATCTTTGGCCGCCCCGGTCACCGCCGGCATTTAGGTGGAGGGAGCTGGGGCAGAGGAGCGCGGGGAGGACCGCCTGCAGCAAGTAAGGGGGGGCATCACGCAGGGGAACTCCCCGTCCCAGCTCACCCCTGCTCCGCCACCTCCCCAAACACGCCATTGCTGCTTCACTTCTTCCGCCTTCCAGGCTTGTGGCACCTAAGCTGATTGGTGCCGCAAGCCTGGGAGGCGGAAGAAGTGAAGCAGCAACGGCATGCTCGGGGTGGAGGTGGAGCAGGGGTGAGCTGGGGCGGGGGGGTGTCTCAGGGTAGAGAGTGGGGGATGGGGAGCTGCCACGGGAAGGCACCTTAGGGTGGAGGGGGGGAGCTGCTGTGGGGATGGGGTGCCTCAGGGCGGGGGCCTAGGGACGGGGGAGGGCGCAAGGTGGAAGTTTCACCTAGGGCACGAAACATCCTTGCACCGGCCATGGGTGGCAGGTTATGTCTGGACGCAATCTGGGGTTTGGGAATGGTCTCCAGCAGTCAGAAAATGAGAGCTGAGTTTCACTCCTGGCAGAAGTCCTAAGCCACCCTCTTCTTCATTCCAGAACTACTAGTAAACAGCCACTTCCCAGGTTTTAGCCAGTTGAAAAATGACCATTTCTATAGGGGCCTGATCCAAAGCCCATTGAAATCAGTGGGGAAACTGCCATTGATGTCACTGAGCTTTGGATCAGGCCCCAAGAGTTATTTATCCGTTTCTTGCACAGTTACCTCCACAAGTACCTCTATTACTATAATTGCCCAAGTCTTTTTGACTTAATGAATTATTTTAATAATTTCTAGCCAAAGGCTCTGCCATTTCTCCAAAGGGTATGCCAAAACCAATGACCCATAGAATCAGTGAAGTTTACTGGTCTTTTTGTTTTCTTTAATTAACCAGTCTGGACCTGACTATGGGGAAATTAAACAGTACTTTGGTTTCAAGAAGTTTGCAAGAGTACACGTGTTTATGCAAAACTGATCTCAGGCTTTTTGTGGGCCAAGTGCAGGCAACACTGCATGGAGTCCATAGTGGTTGGAAACTGGGGCCAGGGGTGAGTGCTAACAGTGAGAGGGCATTGGCTAGTTCAGAGACAGAGATGGTCTTTTAATGTTCACTGGCGCCAGAGAGGAGTCTCATTGGGCTCAGGGGAGAGAGACATTAGCAAGTAGTTAGCAGTCGCTCCCCCACCCCAAGCCCTATCTCTGCCAGTAATATTTTTGCTCAGGAATCCATCAAAGGGCAGGTATTTTCTAGAGATGAGCTCACACCAAGAACTCAGAATGTGAACCCACTCATGCCCAGTACTGGGGATATGTGAACTTCACAAGGTGGAGTCTTCTCTCTAGTATTCTCCAGAAAAGTTCCCCATGAAATACCCTAGTTCCCCACTACAAGGGCTTTATTCACTCCTCCAGCTCTCGGCAAATTGTTTCAGCACTGGTGAGGAGGGAGACAGGATTATCTGGGAGAAATCAGGAGGACTAGTGCTTAGTAGGTGGGTGGAGGAATTGATTTTTTTTTCTTTAAAATGAAATGGGATTGTGACATTTAAGATAAGTCACTTCTCTCTAAATATATTTGTATACTGCAATCTCATTGGTTGAAGGGAGCCAACAACAGGGACTACAAAGCTTGCCTCTCCTGACAATTCTACCTCTCAACAATAAGTTGTTCATCATAGGACAGCAACAGCAGACAGGGCAGTGAAAGAAAGGGCATGATAGGTGCTGCCCTCCTATCAGCCAGTGAGCTGACGGTATTTAGTTTGCTGGACTGAAGAATGATTTATCACTTTTTCAAACAAAAGAAAAGTACCTTCTTGAAGCTGCCTGCTGCAGGTACACCTCTATCCCGATATAACGCTGTCCTTGGGAGCCAAAAAATCTTACCACGTTATAGGTGAAACCGCGTTATATCAAACTTGCTTTGATCCACCAGAGTGCACAGCCCCGCCCCCCAGAGCGCTGCTTTTCTGCGTTATATCCAAATTCGTGTTATATCGGGTGGCGTTATATCGGGGTAGAGGTGTACGTCAGAGAGCTGCTGGGAAGAGCTTGCCTTTACTAATTTTGTGGTTGATCCGCTTCAGAGCTGAGAATCAGGAAGTTAGAATGAATGTGACTCTTAGCAGGGTTCAAGTTTCAAGCCTTCAGGAAAAATTGGAAGGAACAGGGAGCAGTCAGTTGCTGTGCTGCTGTTACACAAGGAGAGCGGAGTGAGGAAGTTTTCTGGGGAAGAAAATCTAGGCTACTTGCTGACAGTGTGAGAGTACATCTCTTCTGATAGTCCCCACTGGACTCATTGCTGTCTCTACCTCTGGAAGTTAAGGGACATAACTTGAATTATTAGCCAGCTTCACAAAAGTTAAACTCAATATTATCTAAATTATTTGACTAGAAGGATAAGAACTTCTTGTTTAAGAGAGGCATGAAAATATTAAACATAAATATACTCCACAAGTCAAGAAATATTAACCAAACAACACTGCCCTGTGATGCAACCAGTTCCAAACTGGTTTCTTAGAGAGGACTGGTTAAGACTTTGTGTCATGACAACATAATTTTGGGTATGCACTAATCTTGGAACTGAATGCTTTGCATTTTTTATATACTTGCATGAGAGCACCTACTCACAAATAGGGCATGTACAGTCAGTGTCACTCCCAACCAATCAAACTCTCCCAGGACTTGCTATTTGTGCTGTGTTTACATTTGGAAAACAAAGAACTACACAGAGAAACTGATCCGAACAGTGGGAGGTTGCTGATTAGTCCATGCCAATGGTGGTTTGGAATAATGCCCTCAACGGATTCCAAGGGTATGATTACTCTGGCTCTATAGGTGTCGAGCAAGTATGCTGTGTTTGACTATCCAACCAGGGGTGAAAGTAGCTTACAGTATTTACCGATACTGCTGGAGTCCTAAGGGGGTGTGACCTCATCCAGAAGAGCCGTGGAGGGATTCAAAGGGCTCTGGGCTGCTCACAGCCATGAGGAGCCCTGAGCCCTTTAAATCCTGGCCCCAGTTCGGCCACCAGAGCAGTGGCCAGGATTCAAAGGTCTCTGGGCTGCCCGCAGCAGCAGGGAGCCCTGAGCCCTTTAAATCCCAGCTGCAGCCAGGATTCAAAGGGCTCTGGGCTGCCCGCAGCCAAGGGGAGCTCTGAGCCCTTTAAATCCCGGCCCCAGCCCAGCCACTGGAGCTGCGGCCAGGATTTAAAAGGCTCTGGGCTGCCTGCAGCGGTGGGAGCTCCGAGCCCTTTAAATCCCAGCTGCGGATGGAATTTAAAGGGCTCTGGGCTGCCCGCAGCTGTGGGGAGTCCCGAGCCATTTAAATCCTGGCCCCAGCCCAGCCGCCAGAGCCGTGGTTGGGATTTAAAGGGCTCTGGGCTGCCAGACTGGACTGGCTTACTTTCACCTCTGCATCCAACTCTCCTTTTAACTTCTTACTTGAGTTTGGATCATCCCTGTCCAAACTGGTTGGAGAAATAGCACTGGAATCCTGAGAACAATCACCATGTTTAAAACTACTTGTTTATTACTAGCACAGTTCTATCAAGTATGGCCAGGGCTTTAGCTGCAGATTGATACAGAATCCATACAGTATGGCTGCATTTCTGGAAAACATCCTGTTTATTATAATCAATGCATATATATTCAGTCACAAAATGTGATCTGCCCTGTTTAATGCCAGTAAGGTTTTTCACATGCCAGAACATCAGGGTAATCCACTCTCACATGATACCTTCTGTCAGTTGTAAACAGAAACTAAAATGATTTCTTTCTTTCTTCCTATTCAAGTGTTTTGGGTATCCCTTACACTAAATTTGGATCTCATACTCTGAAACTTTGAAAATGTATTTAAACTAAAAACTTTTTAACAAGTAAGTCTAAAGCTAACCTGACTTCAGGTCTTTTTAGTTTTTTATTTACAAAAATAAACAAACATAAACAAGTGCTTATTGCTTCAACTTCACCTTTTACCTGTTCTACACTGATTGTTTTCAAGTTTGCCTGATGAGCAATAATAGTGATATTTTAATTCTCTGCAGACATATTAACAATGCCTGCTGAGATCAAAGGGCCTATTGTAAGGCCACCTTTCACTGATATAAGGATGTCTATACATTTGCCTTTCTAAATTAGAAGGCTTATTAAGAGCTTTGCCAGTAGAAATAATAAGATGTAGTAGGGTAAAAACACAACCAACCTCCCTTGCCCCCAAAAAACCTCCCTGAAAACTTTCCAAGATTACTTGACAGCTAGAAATCATTGATATTCTATACCTTTCCTGTCCAACAGGCACAACTTCCAAATTGCACAAAATACCTGTGAACTTTTCAACCATATAGCCGTTTTGCCCTTTAAATGTCGAAGAAGCAGATGAAGGCCAGCAATATGGAAGAGCCAGCAGTCAAAGAATGATCAGATTTTTTTTAAAGTGGAAAAAACAGAACACCTGTCACAGAAGTCAAGCGAATGGGGGTGCATGTGTGATAAACGCGTGAATAGATTAGGATGGGTATCCAGCAGGTTTTTTGGCACAACTTGAAAACTTATTTTTAAAAGTTTTTGTGGTGTACTAGCAGTAGTGAGTTATATTTATTTAGTGAAATACGTGGCTGAAGAAATTAGGAAGTCATCCACTTGGCTGCTGTGGTTGGAGTCTTTGAACAGCTAATGCTGAATTCTCTAGCACTCAGAACGGTGCATAAAGTGTAATTATCTTGGACAGTCACCGAATAACAGCATATACCATTCAAATACCACAGTGGTGTGCCTAATATAAATGCCTAGCTAGACAGATAAAACATGGGAGTATTGTACAAGTGCATTAACATGCTCTTATCTATTTGTAAGTACTAGGGTAGTGCTGTGCACAGCCTTTAAAGTTTGGGTGACCAGATTTCCTGATAAAATCGGGGCTGTCCTGATTTTTAGGCGTTTGTCCCACGTCCCGATCGATGTTTGGTCAGGACGCAATTTGTCCCGATATTTCACACTCTTGGGTTTTTTGTTTTGTTTTTTGTTCTGCCGGCGGGACTCTGATTTTTTTTTTTCCCCTCTGCTGGTAGGACTCCGGGACTCCACGCTTTTTTTTTTTTTTGCTCCCCCATGTGTCCTGATATTTTCTTCATCTCATCTGGCCACCATATTTAACGTTCAATGTAAATGATTGCTGGTTTCTATCAAAGATCTTTCTAGGGCTTCTCACACACTGGTACCTAAACCCAAGGGATAAAATCCTGGTTCCATTTAAGTCAGTGGGAATTGCCACTGATTTCAAAGTGGTCAGGATTTCACTCATGATATATTTGCACTGATGTAATAAACAAACAAAACAGAGTGGAATACGCTAACACTTTGAAGTAGTACATAGCTGAATTATTTAGATTGTGCATACATACTAAGACAATATAGGTTCAGAGCAGACTGAAAACAGGCCGAAGTAGTCTTTGATGCTATATGGTAAGGAATACACTATAGAGTCTTTATGAAAGTATAGCAGCATGAAAAAAAAGAGCTTCTTTCTGTGTGATGTAAACCATGATCTGTACTGTAAGCAAAAAATCTGATGAATGAAAACCATTGGTCTAGCATAGGAGTTTGCTCTGATGTACAATAGTAAAAATATACATTTTTAGCTAAGAGTATTTGTGACAAGACCCCCAGTATACAAACTGGAACTGGGGTACCACTGTGCTCTCTTAACTTTCTAGCCTGGGCTGTCTCTCCCAATGCTTTGCTAGTGACAAGCAGCAAACCCCTCCAGGTGCTGTTATCACTCAGCGCAACACCATGTGGAGCTACACATCCAGTTAAATTGCATGAATGCTCCCAGACCGACTTATGAAATCACACAGAGGAAGGCATCAATAAATTTCTCCCAAACCCCCAACCTTGTACCTCAGACTATACCCTTTTGTCCTGGTCAGAAGCCTGACCAGTATAAGTTTATAACCCAGTCTATCCCTCCCTCGATGTGGAGAAGACACACACAGGCCTTTCTAACCTGAATTGAGATTTCCCAAACACTTCAACCAAAGCACACAGTTTTAGGTAAAACATAAAACAGATTTATTAACTACAGATAGATTTTAAGTGGTAGGCATAAAAGGTCAGAGATCGTTACCAAAGAAAATAAAAGGTAAAAGCACAGTCTAAATCTTAAATCTTGTTACACTAGGCAGTATTTAAATCTAGAGTTTTCTCTCCCCACTGGGTATTTCAGTTCTTAATACACAGGCTTCCCCTTTTAAGCCTGGGACCAATCTCCTCAGTTGAAGTCTTTGTCTTCCCAGCATTTTGTTGCTTCCAGCGTAGGTGGAGGAGGAGAAAAGCCCTAGCATGATGCCACTGTCCCCTATTTTATATCCTCAATCCGTGTGCCTGGAAGACACTGGCCCAGGCATGCCTGGTGAGCCTTGGTGAATCTCAGAGTTGAGCAGTCCCCATTGTGTGGTGCTTGTACAACTGACATTGAGTTGTAAATCCCTTTTTTTTACTATTCCCCTGCTGGTCAATGGCCAGTGACGATAATTCAACGCCCGCCCAAGTGTTGGTTACGTCCTTTGTCGTTGTCACTGCAGAATTAGCATTAGAGACTCTCAGATTTACAACACATCTCAGTAACAACCATACAGCAAAATCTCATAACTTCATACACACTAATGATATACGTATTTGGATAGAACAATGGATTTCAGCAGCTCATGATTTTTCATATGAACATGGCATTCATGTAAGAACACGGCATGCTTTATATGAAATATATCATAATTATCTGGGGTGAATATGGGAGTCCAGGGAGCTGCTTTGAGGTACAGAGTGCCGAAGTACTCAAAACAAGTTGTTGGAGTTTTTCTGTTTTTACAAAAGCTGGAATCCTATTGCCCAGATTTATCCGCCAGAGGCAGAGTGTCAGATCTTGTGGTGAAAGAACCAGAAGCATGCTACCCCCAGTTACACAGGCCTTAACCCAACATTTATTTATCTTTGTGTATATTCAGGAAGAATGATATAAAGAGGGTTTAATTCTATTGGTGGTTCAGAGTTTTCTGCGTTTTCACAGAGGTTTCTTTATTTCCAAAGATTCTTTAGGTTAATTCTTAGTTTCTTAGTTTGTCAGAGCAATTTAATAACAATCTTATGCATATGTGGAAAAATCAGGATGGTAAATTTATGAGTACATTTGGGTATTCCAAACATGGTGGAAATTTCATCTTGAAGAGGACTCTTCTTCCTGTTGCTGATAATTAGCCTACCTGAGTAAGTGCGGGTTGAACGGATTAAGTGGTGATATGTAGTCTGGATGCATTTTTGAGGTTTGAAGGGACTTGAACTGTAAGATATTTTATTCATCTTGGAACTTATTTAAATGAAGACTTCTTGTGTGGCTCCCTCACACAGCAGGACATCAGAGGTTTCGGAGATCTTAATTTGTAACCAGCTAGCCTACTACGGGGTAGGCAACCTATGGCACATGTGTCAAAGGTGGCACACAAGCTGATTTTCAGTGTCACTCACACTGCCTGGGTCCTGGCCACTGATCTGGGGGGCTCTGCATTTTAATTTAATTTTAAATGAAGCTTCTTAAACATTTAAAAACCATTATTTACTTTACATACAACAATAGTTTAGTTATGTATTATAGACTTATAGAAAGAGACCTACTAAAAACATTAAAATGTATTACTGGAACGCGAAACCTTAAATTAGAGTGAATAAATAAGGACTCGGCACACCACTTCTGAAAGTTTGCCGACCCCTGGTTTACTATACTGTTGCAAATGTCTAATAAAGCAAGTGCAGACTGCATGACTTGAGTACAAAAAAAGTCAGCAAATTAGCTACATATAGCACAGGGGTCATATATATATATAACTAAACCAGGGATTGGCAACCTTTGGCCTGCAGCCCGCCAGGCCGGGGCAGTTTGTTTACCTGCTGCGTCCACAGGTTCGGCATATCGCGGCTCTCACTGGCCGCAGTTCGCTGCTCCAGGCCAATGGGGGCTGCGGGAAGCGGCAGCCAGCACATCCCTCGACCCGCGCTGCTTTCCGCAGCCCTCATTGGCCTGGAATGGCGAACACCGGCCACTGGGAGCCGCAATTGGCCAAACCTGCGGATGCAGCAGGTAAACAACCTGAACTAAACTATTGTTTTATGTAAAGTAAATAAGGTTTTAAAAAGGTTTAAGAAGCTTCATTTAAAATTAAATTAAAATGCAGAGCCTCCCAGACTGGTGGCCAAGCCCCAGGCAGTGTGAGTGCCACTGAAAATCAGCTTGCTTGCTGCCTTCAGCACGCGTGTCATAGGTTGCCTACCCAATACAGCACAACTTCTTCCTCTGTCTTGCCAATCTGTATGCATTTAGTTTGTTTACTGCTTCTAAAAATCTTTGATATTCAATAACAAGAACAAACATCACTAGGGAGAGGAGCTGTCTCTAGCTATTTTCTATAAACGAGGCAGAAGGAGATGATTTTTTGGGGCTCAGAGTTCTAATCAACATTTTGCCAAGGTCAAATTGATGTAATAACTAAAAAGAAGGCTGATCTATGAAAAGGCTTTTTATGTCTCCATAAATATTATATGGGTGAGGGTTTTGGTGACACTGAATAATGAATTAGATAAAAAAATCTTCTGAGATTACTGAACAATCTGTAGACGAGCACAAAGCCTCTGTCTGTGTTAATTAATTGTGGACAATATTGAATTATGAGAGAGAGCTCTCTAATCCAAGCATGAGGCTATTGGCCAATATTTTCATATCTTTATTAAGTATGGCTATTGGTATGTAGAAGACATGTAATGGAGTGTCTTTTCCTGTTTTATGAGTAAGTATTATTTAAGCCTCAGCTAGTGTGGATTGGAGTCGTTTCTTCTTGCAAGCCTTTATAAAACATTTTCTTTAAGAGCTGACATATAAAATTCAGTGCTAAACCCATCAAAGCCAGCTGCATTTCCCCGTTGAAAGGCCTTAATTGCCTCTCTCTTCTATGGAAATACTATTTCTTAAAGTCTCTGAGATTGGCATAATTTGGGAAATTTTATCTCATGTAATATCAATTTAAAATGGCAATTGAAGTCTCCTGGAGTAAATATTTTGATGGCTCTAAAATTTAGATAAGTTTGGATTTGAATAAACTTGTTCTACCATATTAAAAAAACAGTGCAAAATGACAGACTAGATGGGGTTTCAACAGGGTCTGGCATATTCACCAGACTTGGAAGTAAGCTAATTAACATATTAGACAATATTATGTGAGTGCCCTATTTAATCTCCCCCAGAGAACATCGTTAGAACTATAAACACACCAACAATCAGCAGCAGTCAATGTTTTCATAGATTCATTTAGCCTGTGTCCAGCTGTGACAAATTACAAAGCGAACAATAAGATATGGAAACCATTTACAGTTGTATCTACATTTAGGACAAGAGGATAGAACACTAGACTGGGACTGAAAAGATCTGCATTCTGTTCCTGGCTCTGCCATTGGCTTTCTGGGTGACCTTGGGCAAGTCATTTCTCCTCTCTGTGCCTCAATTTCCCAATCTGTAAAATGGGAGTAATGATTCTGACCTCAATTGTGGAGTGTACTTTGTGATCTACTGATGAAAATGCAATATAAGAGCTATTATTTATTTGCAAACCAAAATCAAGGCTGAGGTTGAGGTTCAAGTCAAAGGTTTCACTCATCTGTAGTAGCAAGTCTTCATTCCTGTAAGGAGAGTTGTAGAATAATGTTCTTTTATAGCTGTGTCCTTTAATATATCTCAGCTAGAGAAACACTTCATTGGGGATAGGGAGACCATTAAGAGCTGCCAGTATATTTGCAACTGCTTCCTCTGTTATCATGCGAGTGCTCTTGTCTGTTTTACTGCCAAGGTGAGGAGTTAAAAGAATGTTCTTTAGTTTTAATAATGGATGATCTCTGCAAAAAAAAGGAATAAAAAAAAGTCAAGTGTGGTTAAGATAGCTACTGGCATTATCCTAATTAATAAAGGCCCTGCTTCAGCAAAACCTTTAAGCATGTTCTTAAATGTATGAACTTGTTTAATCTCATCAATGTTAGTGATATGTAAGTGTCTGCGTAAGAGCTTTGTGAATCGAGTTTAGTTTGTTTTGGGTGCTAACTGAATGGGAATGTTTTAAGATTTTTATATCATTCCTTCGTGGAAGCACAGAAACTGATTTTCTGCTATAGGCAGCAATCTGTGACACATTGGAGGGAAGGATTAATCCTATGCGATGCCATAGACTTCATCTACATGACTCAGATAATCGACATCCCTGCCCTTTTGTTTAGTGCTCTAAAAAGTCATATGGGCCAATTCATTCCATGAGGTGTAGTTCTAGCAGCTTTATTGTTTTTAGAAGTTAAAGACCAAGAGACCCACAAAACGTCAGTAAAATAAACAATGTTGTGCCGAGGAGACAAGACGTTTGGGGAAGTGGAGAAGTGAGGCTGCTGAAGGTAGTCTGAGCAGTGGTGGCTCATCCAGTGTCTACCCATCACCATAATTTCTACTGCCCTGGGACACGTGTTTTCTCCCTTCAGGTAAAGAGTCTGGAACCACAGCTGGTGCTGCTTCATGCTGTGATTCTGTGGTAGGCATTGGCCAAAGGACTTAGCTTGGCACATGCACTGCCCTCCTGCTACTTACTGCCTTTGGTGTTTGAATTTACCAGACAACTCTGCATTCCGACCTGTTCCCAGTCATAGTGCATAACATGATAGAATGCTAAATTCAGACACAGAGGGCAGCCATCTGTGTCAATCTCCAACCTCTGCCAAATTCCCACCTGTTGTGCCTTTTTGAGTACTTATTTCTTGTTCTGTTATTTTAAATATTTTTTGATAAATACACACGGCTGTGTACCTGGGCAGTGGTTCAGGGTAAGTGACATCCAAAGCTACAGCCTTGATAACGCCAGTCTGAAGAGCTTCCACCAGTGCCTCTTGGTCTACTGCTGGACCTAGGTTGAAATAACAGTGTACTTTCTTAATGCCATGTACAGAAAATGTCAGGATAAAGAGAAACAAAGTATAAAGGGAAAACTTCATTATTTGCCAATTTAGAAAGAGATTTTAATATTAAAAATTAAATACAAACAGATTTGTAGCTTAAACACAAGAACTCTTGTTTAAACAGTTAACACAATATTATTTAACATTCATATAATGTTCTTCTTCAGAGTTCTTTGGAAACATTAACCAATTCTCCAAACATCCCAATGAAGTGGGCAAATGTTATTAGTCCTTTTACCCAAAACAAACAGTTAACATTTTCAAAGTGTTAATTTGCTCTTACATTGAGAGACACGTAGAGAGACAGAATTTGAGGTATTAATTTTAAACAAAGCAGTGAAATAAGTTTACCATGTAAATGCAGAAGATGAGTGGTATTATGGTTAAGAGTCATGGACCAGAGTCAGGAAATTCTAAATTCTGGTTACTACAGCAACTGTTACTCTATCCCCATGGCACATACATATATAACAGTTTGTTATACTGTATATAGTTAACAGTCTATATAAATCTATAGTATTACATTGCATAAATTTAAATACTGTAATATATTTCAGAAACTTCAATGTAAAAAGCTGCTAAGGTTTTTAGGTCAGAACACTGTCACCACATCATTTACAATACTCAAGCACCTAAAAGTAAGGAAATGAGTAGATAAGAACATAATAAATTGTATACTGCCCAGTTCATAACGATTGTATACATTAATCAACTCATATGCTTCACTGAGGACTACACACATGCCGCATTTGCATATTTGAATCTAATGTGAATTATTAGGGTGTAAAAGAGCATATGACAACCCTTTTTTATTTATTTATTTATTTAAGGCACAATATTTTCAGTCACTTCAAAACCCAAAAACAGCCAAATGAAGTTTTATCAAACTTTTGAAAAAATTCTACCCTGGGAGAGGGAGGGAGGAGAGACAGAGAAACATCTAGACAGCCATTACTTAAGGTCATCATAGTTTCAATCCTAGCAGCAGTGTCGTGCACCATTCCAGTTAGTTCTTACAGCTTCCCTAGACAGCCACCACCCTCAAATGGACAGTACCATCCCAGTTCCCAATATCTCTGCTCCTTCTCATTCCATAACACACACAAACCAAAAGTTTTTCATTTGAACCCAGTCATCCCCCTGGAGATAGGGGCTGGGGGGGAAGCCTCTAGGAATGTAAGCCCAAAGTTCAAACTCAGGCTCAAGCTTAACCCACCTTCTGTCTACACACAAATCAGGTTAACCTCTGGCTCTGATCCAGGGTCCCAGGACCTCATTGAGGTGGAAGGTCCAAGCGTGACTGAAGCTGTGACCCATGGGTCAAGTCCTATTGCTTTGCAGTATAGACGCAATCCCACTGGACTCATGCTCTGGGAGTCTGCCAGACGTATCCCACAATCTCACAGGAGGACTTTCTTGATCCTCTGGACAGTCAAGTTTGGTGGACAGACAAGTTTTCCTACACTGCACCACGAACAAAGGGCTAGAGCAGCCACATTTTGGGAGGATGCGAGGAAGTTTTGGATATGAGTGATTGGACTTGGAACCATATAATGCAGTGTAGGTGCTGGAGCCCCAGGCTGAACCCCAGAGTTCAACAATTCTTAACCTGGAGTTACCAATCAGTGTAAATTCTCAAGCCCTAAGTTAACAAACCCAGGTTCTACTAACTCGAGTTCTGCTAGGCCTGGGCTTACATTGCCATGCAGACATACCCTTGAGAACCTGGGGGTCCTTGGTACACCAGTTATACTCCCCAGTGCTATTTGGTACTACACTCTGGAAGACAGGGGTTGTGCAATAGGACCATTACACTGTACCCTACCTCTGCTGATGTTAATGAGAGTAGCAGTGGGTTTCATCAGCTCTAACTCCCTTTTCCCAATCAGTTTGTGTGTCTGTGGTGTCAGGCTCATGACCAGCATCATGAAATCTGACTGCTGGAGCAAGTCTTCTAACTTTGTACAATAAATGGCACCAACAGCCTGTTCCTCTTCCTCAGTTCTGATGAGAAATAAGAATCATGTTGCATTAGAGGCAGTCTTGGTCATTGAAACGTTACATTTCTAACTTATGTTACTCCCAATGGTACTTTACTTTCCTAGTTGTAGTTTGGAAACTATCTCCCCAGGATCACTGGTGACCAAACTAACCAGTGATGTGGTTTCAGCAGAGTGCACAGTTGCAAAAGGGGAATGGATTTGCCAGCCATTTGTAGGCTTAATTTCCTCTGGAAGGTGAAACTTGTGGCAAAGCAGAGGTAAAAGAAGTCTGTCTCCTAGGTTTTCAGTGGCACATGTGTATTGAGTGGTCCTGATCTCCTGACCATCCTTCAATAAGCCTCTTTTTATGAAGGATGGAAGTGGCAAAAGAGTTCCTTGGGCAAGTAGGACTGTTCAGTGATGCTCCATGATTCAGATACAGAGATATTTTTAGTTTAAACTTTTTACAATGCAGAACTATTATATGACTCAATCCTACTCTTAATAAACTTCCCAGTTGTAGTTTGGGAACTAAAGAATAGCTTTTCATAAGCACCTGTGAAAGTCAGGATCATGAGTCCCATTGACTTTCAGTGGGATATGTGCTCCTAAATCCACTAAGTGCTTTTGGAAAAACTTCTTCTTACACTAGTGAGTGAAGATGAATGAAGAACTAAAGAGTCAGATAAAAATGTGTGCTACAAAAAGACATTCTTGAGCAGGGACAAAACCCTGTAACTGCAATGTCACAGTTGATGATGTGTTTTTTCTAACCCATAGATTAAATTTCTCCTGCTGCGTAAGTCAACAACCAGAATGCAAACGAGATAGGAGTTGAACAAAACTCCCCTGAAATTTTCAGTATGTTTATTTGGGTCTCACCCAGCACAAACATATACTACTTGAATAGCTAGATACACTTTTACTCTTTGATAAAAATGAAATTTTAAAGGTACTTCAGAATACTGATTTTCACTTCTATTGCATCTTCCATCCAAGGATCTCAAATTGCTTTACAAACAAGAATTAAGCTTCACAACAACCTGGGTAGGCAAATTGTGCTACCAATTTGGATTCTAAGTTAATGGTGACCTGCAGAGGAAATAAAAAAATAGGTCTATGCCTTTTTTTGCTCTTTATGATATATAAAAGGTGGCCTACAAGGTGGTTCCCCCCCACCCCTCGGGTCATTTTTTCTGCTTGGTTTTTTTACTTTAGAAATATTAGGAATGTCACACATGGTTATCTCTGGTTTGTTGAAAGACTTTGGCCTCATCTACACTGGGGTTTGTCTCAGTTACAAGTAATCTGTGGCCAGCTAAGAGCAAAGCTGCACTGTAGCAAACCTCTATTATAGGCAGGCAAAACCACCATAAGGTGAAATTTGCACCAGTGCAGCTTACCCCAGTTTGAAATGGGGTAAAGCTGCAGTGGTGAAAATCATGGCTTATAGCAGCACTGCCATTATACCAGAAGCACAGGAATAGCTATGCCAGCTGCTGGCCACTGATGAGTAAAATTCCAGTGTCGGCAAGACCTTAGAAGTCTTAAATATATGTTGTGCATTCTCATCCTGTAGCTAAAAGGGCAAAAGTGCTGAATTTTAATGACAAAGACCTCCTTCCTCCCATGTGTTGCTCAGAAATTTGAGTTAAACAGTGTTACAAAGAAAGGGTGAAATCCTGACCCCACTGAAATCAACAGCAAAATTCTCACTGATGTCAATGGGACAAGGCTTTGACCAAAAGAGTTTTAAACAGACTGACTGAAAATGTAATCACCTCTCAGTTATTCAGCTTTTTTTTTTCTTGTAATGCCATAATCCTCCTAGTTCTCCAGTTATCCATAGAATTTCAGGGAAATAAGACCAGAATTTCCAATTAAAAAAAATTAGCATAAAGAAACTGGAAAAAAACTTTCAGGCCCCTGTTTTAATTCCGCTGGCCACCTCTGCAGCAAGCTACCGACAAAGCCAAGATTTAAAAAAATGTCCACATTTAGGTGTTTAAACATGGTTTTAGGAGCCTAACTTATAGCAATCAATCATTTTTTAAACTCTTGGCCTCTCCCCCTTACATCGCAATTCTTTGCTATAATCACAGAAGCATCTGTTCTCTCTAAATGAAAATACTACAATTACACACTTCCTAGAAAAGAGTGGGGATGTTTTAAAAAAATTAACTACTGGTATATAATTATAAAGAAGTGAAAAATATATTCTGCTTTAATGGGGATCAAGTTTATTTTTACTTCTAGTTCCTGTTGTGATACAGAATTTTCATTTCAAAAGTTTTGGCCCTCAGTGCAACCTTATACCCAATTCTGCCCATTCCAATGATACCAAGAGTAGCCCCAGTGACTTCATCTCTCAGCCAGTTAGCAGCAAAACACTCAGTGTCTGGGGAAACTGCAATCTGACAGCCTAAAATGAAAAATATTGAATGAGAAATTAATTTGTTTCAAGATAGTGCAACAAAATGCTAGAATATGGCCTTTAGGCATTACTACAACATAAATGTTAAATAATAATTAAGAATAGAAAGACACTGTTTTAATGGGCTTTGCTCTCTTCTTCCCCTCTCCCCTGCCCTTTCCCAGTATCCAGTTTGAATCTTGAAAATATCAGCTTTCCCTGCTGTGCTGGGAACCTATACCTTGCCCTATTGATTCTCCAGTTAACACAGAAAGACTGTTGCCCCTTAGGAAGTCTCTCCCAGACTTTGACCTGCATATACCCTTGCCAAAAAAGTAATACACAGACATCATAGTGCAAGTAGAGATCATTTCTTGCCAGTACTGCATTCATGGGGGGGGACACAAGCGGGGGCACGTGACTTCCTCACATGACCCTCCATGTGACACCTCCACCCTGCCCCCAGGCTGGGGGGCCCCACACTCTTCCCATCCTCTTTGGCACCTCCGTTTGTATATAGAAACATCAACATGCTTAACTACTCACTTCCCTCAAATTATGTAGTATTCAGTCTGTTTATATGGAATATGGGAGTTGGGTGAGGAGCCATTTCAGCATATGTATGACTTATTAAAAGACAAATGTTAAGTAGAACTGTATCCTAAACTGCTCTTTGGTATTGTACCCAAATATTGCATTTCAATGGGGGATTCAACTTCCTTTACAGGAACAGACTCCTGAAACTCTTACTGGTCCACAAAAGTGGTCCATAGTCAAGCAGATAGTCCCATTGTCTTCAATGGGACTAATCAAATGATTAAGGGTTTACAGGATTAGGTTCCAAGTTTGCAATTGTTCTGGATGAAACTGACAATGCCTGAGCTGTCAGATCAGAAGGAGCTTCATTTGAATAAAGGTGGGCAGATGTGTGATAAGTCTTAGCTCCATTGCTAAGATGAGGAACGTATTTTTCAGTAATGTTCTTGGCAAATTCCTGAGGCAGCTGGTTTTAGGCCATCAGTGTCCGGCATTATAATCTTCACTTATAGTTCTCTCACCCACAAAACTGGAAAATGAGGCATTTATTTTCTTTCTTTTGCTGCTCCAGTTCCAGTTAACAAAATGCATGTTAGACTAGTTTGGCTGCAAAGAAGAATTCTGTGTACACTGGGGACAACACCTGATTCCTATCAGGCTGCAGAACTGGGCTGACATCAGAATCCAAACATCCTCTGGTCAGTGCAAGCAGAGGCATTCCTCTAATGATTTGGACTAGATGTGATGCAGTATGGATGTCATGGCTAATTTAGACCAATAGGGAGAAACAGAAAAAAAAGCACTGTTTAAACACCTTCCATCTCTCCCCCTCAGGACTCCTGACCAAGGTAACAGCACAATACATATGCTAACAAACTTAAACAAAGGCTTTATTTAAGTTTGTTAGCATATTGTGATGGGGCAAGACCAGATCACTACAGTAAAGTAGTGAGGAACAGGTATGTTAGCCCCAGGCTAAACAAATCCCTGGTACCATGGTAACAAAATGGCAGTTGTTCCAGGTTAATCAAGACACCTGGGGCCAGTTAAGATCCTTCTAGAAGGCAGTGGAGACAGCTAGATTGATTGGGACATCTGAAGCAAATCAAGGGCTGGCCGGAACTAGTTAAAAGCCTCCCAGTTAGTCAGTGAGGTGTGGGTGTTAGGAGTTATAGGAACAATAAATAATAATAATAAAAAAAATAAAAAAGCAGTACAAAGTCATATCAGGTGCAAGGAAGGAGGCCCTGAGGTAATAGTGAAGGAGATATTGAGTGGGGGCTGCTGTGGGGAAGTGGCCCAGGGAATTGTATATGTCCTATTTCCAAAAAGTCAGCTGCCATATCTGCTAATTTTAGGGTCCCTGGGCAGGAGCCTGGAGTAGAGGGTGGGCCTGGGTTCCCCTGTCCGCTCCCTGATTAATCACTGAGACTGGGAGATAACAGAGACTGTGCAAGGGAGGGTTGCTTCTCCTCACCCCCCCTTATTGGCCTATGATGAAAATGGCTCAGTAAGCTGTGACCCTTGCCTCTAGAGAGAGAAGGGCTATGTGGAGGGTCACAATGAGCCTCTGAGACTAGCAAAATCTGCCAGGAAATGCAGGACCCATGGCGTCAAGGACAGAGCTTTGTCACAATATGTATTGTGCTGTTAAAGCCATTTGAAGAATGAATGCCCTCTATAGCTGTGTTCTGCGCCTTAAATGAGCACCCCATTCTACAGCCCTGGTCAGAATACTATAGTAGTAATACAGGGTTTGGTGTTATTAATGGAGAATAATATTGGATGTTAGTTAAAACAACAACAACTTATCATGTTCACCTCTCCTGCTCTCCCTGGAAAGGAGACTTATTTTCTTTGAGAGCATTTGTCAGTAATTTACCTAAAGAATCCTAGATTATCAATTAACCTCTAATTCTGATTATAGAGTAAACTAAAGTTATCTTTATTTGCAGAACACAGAAAATAATGACTCTCTTACATGCTGCTTGCTAGCCTGCTGTTGGGGGTGGGGGGAGAAAAGCTCCAAGTGACTGGCAATATGGCGTGGGGTCAGAAGTTTACATTCTCAGGCCTGCTAGCTAACATGAGTATATGTAATCATTTATCATTTTCTTTGGTTCTTTTGTTTATGGTACAAGATGTAATTGATCAAAGGAGGGGTCAGTAGTATGGGTTAAGGATATAGTTAATTAAAAGATCCGGTAGTTAATGAATTGTAAATGATGAATTGTAGCACCTGTGAACATCTCTGTAAACAAGTAAGATATATAAGACATGGCAACGGATAGTGATTCGTGCACGATTTGAGACTGATATCTCCCTGTGCTTTATCTGATTTAAAATAAACTTGCTTCTCCACTCCGGTGTGGTCATTGGGGATACGCACACTGGGCAAACGAACCCCAACTGTTGCCCCCCTGCAACAGCTTTGGCGAGCCAGCCAGGAGGTCCGAGGCTGAAAATTAGCTTTGCCCGGACCCTCTCCAGTGGCAGACGGATTGAGACAATCACTGATGCCCAGCGTGCACCGGTGCTTTCACTGGGGGCCTCGGCGAAGTCTGGTACAGTCGACCCCGGGAGGCACAACGGTGCAACGCCCCAGAAGGTGGAGAAGCTTTGGTCCCGAGCGACGGTGAGGAACCAGTCTCGGGGATAAGGTAGGATACAAGTTTAATCTGTCACCTGTTAGGACCTGGGGACGCCCAGGGTCTCCCTGTAAGGAAATGGGGCAGGGACAGTTACAGGATAAGGTAGCGTGCACGCCTTTAGAATGCATTCTGGTTGCATCCTGGTTAATTGGAAAATCTTTGGAATGGATCCACTAACTAAAGGTAAACTAAAAAGATATTGTACAATAGACTGGCCTCAATACCAGCTTGAGGATCAGGAACGGTGGCCACCGGAGGATTCGATTAATTATAATAAGATCCTCCAACTTCTCTTATTTTGTCAGCGAACTGGTAAATGGAATGAGCATATGTATGGTCAGATATTTATGTCATTATGGAACAGAACAGATATTTTGAAGCAGTGTAATTTGATTCCAACAGGCTTAGGAAAAAGTTGTGAAAATATTTAAAACTCATTATTTACTGTAATAGCAGGAGCGGGGTCACATTTGGCCACAGCATCCCCACTGTATGGTGACAAAGTCCCCTCAGCCCCGCCAATTGAGCCCTCCACAGGTTTGTACCTTTTGATTACTGAACCTTTTAATCCTGTGGATCTAGCGGCTTTTAAAGCGCAGGCAGGGGAATTCTCAACCAACCCCTCCCGATTTATCTCAGTTTTTGAAGGCTGTCTGGTTAGTCATAAACCTGACTGGGATGACTGCCAGGTACTTTTACAAACACTCCTCTTTGAGGTGGAGCGGGACCAGGTTTTAGCTAAAGCACGGGCAGAGGCAGAACGGAGACATGAGCAGGATCCTACCACTAAGGAGGCAAAAGATCAGGTACTCTACACCCATACACGCTGCTAGCCTCTGTGGGGGGACAGTATTCATGTTTCTCAGTTCTTGATTTAAAGGATGCCTTCTGCACGATTCCAGTGGACCCCCAGTCCCAGGAAATTTTCTCCTTCAAATGGGAAGACGCAAACAGGAGTAAAAGGCAGCTGTGTTGGACGGTGCTGGCACAAGGATTTAAGAACTCCCCCACTCTCTTCGGCCAAGCTTTATCTTGGGACTTGGAAGAATGGGAAAATGAAAACAAAGTCCTTCTCCTGCAGTATGTTGATGATTTATTAATAGCAGCAGTGGGGCTAGAAGTATGTCTCCAGGCAACCGTAAGTCTTTTAAACTTTCTCGGGCTGCGGGGGTATCGCGTGTCAAGAAATAAAGCCCAAATTGCCCTCCCTGAAGTATGTTACCTAGGCTTCCAGATCTACTCCCCAGAATTGCAAGCAGCTTAGAGCATTCCTGGGAATGGCAGGATTTTGCCGCATATGGACTCCAGATTTTGGACTGCTAGCTAAGCCACTGTATGAATGTGTTAAAGGGTCCCATCAGGAACCATTTTTCTGGACAACAGAGGCAAATAATGGCTTTACCTTAATAAAAGGAAAACTGATGGAAGCCCCAGCCCTGGGTCTGCCCAATCTTTCTAAGCCCTTTCAACTGTATGTACATGAAAGAAGAGGGGTGGCCCTGGGACTACTTACACAGTTATTGGGCTCTTGGAAACGTCCAGTGGCTTATTTCTCCAAACAATTGGATCAGGTTGCTAAGGGGTGGTCGGCATGCTTATGGTGTTAGAGGAAGCAGAGAAACTGACTTTGGAGGGGGGCTGTGCAAGTGTATATTCCTCATATGGTCCACGCTTTATTGGACACAAAGGGGGGGTCTCTGGCTCACCCAAGCTCGGCTAGCCTGGTATCAGGCTAAGCTCGTAGAGAACCCCAAAGTTACCCTGCAGGCTTGCCCCTCCCTTAACCCGGCCACCCTGCTGCCAAAAACAGAGGGCCAAGAACATGACTGCTTGGAAGTTATAGATGCCCAGTATTCCAGCCGTCAGGATTTGAAAGATCAACCTCTCCCTAACGCAGACTATGAGTGGTACACAGATGGCAGTAGCACTGTTATAAATGGACTTAGAAGGGCGGGCTATGCTGTTGTGTCTCTCCATGAAACTGTGGAGGCAAAAAGCCTGCCTCCCGGGACCTCAGCCCAGCTAGCTGAAATAATGGCTTTAACTCGTGCGCTTGAATTGTCAAAAGGGAAAAGAGTTAATATCTTCACGGACTCTAAATATGCTTTTGGTCTGCTGCATGCCCACTCAGGTCTGTGGAAACAAAGGGGAATACTGACGGCTCAGGGCTCTCCAGTCAAGCATGGGTTACAGATTCTTCGGCTTTTGGAAGCCGTACAACTCCGCTTAGAGGTAGCAGTAATGCACTGCAAGGCTCATCAAAAGGAGGATCACAGTATTAACCGAGGCAATGCTAGGGCGGATAGAGAAGCCAAGCGGGCTGCCACTTTAGAACCGGGATTAGCTGAGGGTGTCCATCTCCACGCCTTGATTCCATCGCTAGGGGACCTCCCTACCCCGCAGTATACGAGTGAGGAGTTAGAGTGGGCTGAATCTCTTGGGCTTCAGGAGGAAAAAGGATGGTTCCGTTCCACGGAGAGAAAGGTCTTGTTACCAAGGTGTATGATGCGACCAGTATTACAAAAACTACACCAGACCTCTCATGCGGGCAGGGAAGCTTTGACTCAGCTCACACAGAAGTATTTCATCACCTCAGGACTTCGGCCCCTAGTGTCCCAAATATCTGCGGAGTGCCTTACTTTCCAGAAAAATAATCCTCGACCAGGGAATCCAGTTATACCAGCTACCCTAGAACCCACTCCGGGCCCCAGGCTACTGTGGCAAATTGACTTCACCTAACTTTCTCGAGCCCAGGGGTATAGATACCTCCTTGTCCTGGTGGATCGTTTCAGTGGGTGGCCTGAAGCTTTTCCCTGCCGAAATAACACTGCTAAGACTGTGGCTCTTAAACTTATTAAAGAGATTTTTCCTAGATTTGGCCTGCCTTGATGGATGGAGTCTGACCAGGGAACACACTTCACCTCAAAAATTGTCCAGAATGTCTCGGATATCCTCCAGCTCAACTGGAAACTCCACACCCCTTGGAGGCCACAGGCCAGTGGAGTGGTAGAATACACTAATCAGACACTCAAAAGGCACCTAGCCAAAATATGTCAGGAAGCATCTTTAAAGTGGCCAGATGCCCTACCTTTGGTTTTACTCCGCATTCGGGCTCTTCCTAAGAGTAGAACCGGTTTAAGCCCCTTCGAGATTATGTTTGGAAGGGCATGGCCTATGAATGGTACCCCGATCCTGCTAGGGGAATGGGAGGTTGGGTGTGGATATTTGTCTCAGTATATGTGTTCTCTGTCTGCTGTTTTATGTTCCCTTCACAGGTACATGAGGGACTATCAGCCACTCCCTTTGGATGCACCTGTCCATTCCCTACAGTTTGGTGAGTTCGTCCTCGTCCGTACCTGGAAGGACGAACCCCTCCGGGAAAAGTGGAAAGGACCCTATCTCGTCTTACTGGTTTCCCACACGGCGGCTAAAGTAGAGGGACACAAGAGCTGGATTCACTACTCCCGACTAAAAGCTGTACCTCCACCGCAGAATCCAGACCCTGAGCAGTGGACGGTTCAGCCTACTGGAACCGGAGCATCAGAAGATTTGGGACTCAAGTTATTATTTAAATGCAAATAACTCTAATTTGGCCATGTTTTTAATACTTGTATGGGTGTTTACTGTTTCTGGACAGCTGGCCCCTTTATCCTTCTGCTCCCCGGAAAATAACTGGTGGGCCCTTTCAGCTGTCACAGCCTCTAATTCTTCCCACCTTTTGTGTAGGGAGTGGTTACACTTTAGGGTCTGTATTTACTTCTTGTTTTGTGGGCATGGCTATGCCCTTGCAAGAAATTCACAAATATACTGAACTTGCTGGTTTCAATATTAAATTGACAGCTGGGCATCTGTCTCAATTTGGCTCTATCTCAAGTCCTAAGCCCTATACAAACCAGCATCGCCTTCAAATTAGACTAATGGCCGTGTCCTCAAATGCTATTTTCTGTTTTACTATTGTAGGGGCACAAAAGGTTGGTACTAATTTAACCAACCATGAGATGAATTGTTCTGTTTCTCCAACCCCGACTTCTTATTTGTATGCACACTTATACCTTCCCCGTGGGTGGTTTTTGCTCTGCGGACTAACCGCATTTACCTATGTCCCAGCTAACAGTGCGGGAAGCCCTTCGTCTCTCGGACGATTAACCATGGGGGTTGTCCCTGGCCATGCTCTAGTTTTAAAAACGCCTGGACCTACCCAAGCCCAGAGGGCTCGGCGTGGCCAGCCTCTAGACGAAACATGTGATTCTAAGGTAAATCTGGTGTCTAAATCTCAGGCCATAGCCCTTGCTACTTCATTGGTCGGAGTCCCAGGCCTGGCCTTAGATGCAGAGCTCCAGCTTGCTAAAGTGGCCTGTGCCCTCGCCAAGTCCATTAACCTAACTTCCACTTTAATCTCTGACTTGGCCTCGGAACTCACAGGGGTCCGAGAAGGGGTGCTCCAAAACCTCACTGCAATAGACTACCTTCTCTTAAGGCATAATCATGGCTCTGAGGAATTTAAGGGTCTCTGTTGCTTTAACCTTTCTGATCACAGCCAAAGTATTGAGAATAGACTGGCTAAGTTGCGTGACATTGTCACTCACGTAATGCAAAATAGTGACAATGATTGGTGGGGTTCTTGGGGTTTTGCTAATTGGTTTGGGTGGCTTAAAAGCATTTTTACCTCCCTGCTAGTGGTGGTAGCAATTGGTTTGCTCTTTTGCTGTGGCCTTCAGATAGGATTGCCATGCTGTAAAAGTTGTCTTTCTGCCCTTCGTCAGCCAACAGAAATGTACCCCCTTAGGGCGGTCTCGCTGCCAGCATCGGGTGGCTTGCCCTTTGATCTTATTCTAAGTAATGAATATGAGAAAACTCAACGAAAGGCCTTTGAGTATTCTCAAAGGGGGGATTGTTGGGGGGTGCAAGGCTCCAAGTAACTGGCAATATGGTATGGGGTCAAAAGTTTACATTCTCAGGCCTACGATTGCCCTTCGAGCTAAACAATATGTTCCTTTAAAGTTAGCATGAGTACATGTAATCATTTATTATTTTTCTTTTGTTCCTTTGTTTATGGTATAAGATGTGATTAATTAAAGGGGGTTCTGTATTGTGGGAAGAGGATGTAGTTAATTAAAGAATCTGGTAGTTAATAAATTGTAAATGATCGATTGTAGCACCTGTGAACATCTCTGTAAACAAGTAGGGTATATAGGGTAGGGAAGAGGACAGTAATTTGTGCAGGATTTGAGATTTGTATATCTCCCGGCACCTTATTTGAATTCAAATAAAGACACTTGCTTCTCCACTCCGGTGTGGTCATTGGGGATATGCACACCGGGCAAATGAACACCAGCTGTTGCCCCCTGCAACACCACCAAACATTGGACAACTTAAAATATTGTCAAGTATTGAAAATACATTGTGGGGAAAGGGCATGAAATCTATGTCTGTACTTTGTCTGGAGATGGAAATCCAGATGCTAGTGTGAATAGTGAGCCCTGCCCATAGACTACAAATTGACACTGGGATCACTTAAAACAGAACCTGGTGACATTTTCCTCAAAGATTTTTCAACCAAGTTTCAACTGGATAATGTGTTATAAACATAGACAATCTGCCAAACTAGCCCTCACTATTAAAGACAATGAGGTTTTAGTATTTTAAATGCTATTCTTCATCATCCAAATACATTTTCTGGGATTTAAACATTCACAGTTTATTAAAATGGGAATAGTTCTACGAAAATTCAAGTTAGCGTGAGAGATTCATAAGATTTAAATGTTACCTTCCACCAGTCTTCTAGCAGATGCCAGCAGCAAAGCCATTGCACTGTCTGCTGTGGAGCTGGAAACAGCATGTGGAGCATTAGCCATTTTCACTCCAAAGTTAGAGATTAGTTTCAGATCCAAGTGATCCATTCCTACACTGAATTTGCAATCACCTTCGTCAGGCAGGCTCTCAAGGAGTTCCCGGTCAATGATTGGTTTGTGCCACCACAAATAAACAGCTTGTACCTTTTTGCTCCAATGTGTTTTGTTTTTGAGAAATTCCTTCATGGTGATAAGGTGAAAGTGTTTCTTCAAGAATTCCACATGAGCCTCCAGCACACCACGTACACCACTCACCTCATTAACCAAAAGCACAGGCAGCTCTCGCTGTTCCATGATTTGCAAGAGGAAAGAAAACAAATATTGCTAAATAATGTCAAAACACTTTCAAGAACCATTCCGCAGGATCTGCATCTTTGCTTTCCAGAATCATGAGAGCTACAGAAAGAGAACTTGTATACAAAATATTTGGATGGTAGGATAAACAAACCAGGTCAATTCAATGACTCTTTTTTTGAATAATCTATCAACTGTATCCAAAATGCAACATTCACAAAACTAAATCTGAACAAATTCTGTTCCTTCTGGGCTTTAGGCTGTCACAGCACAGCTATAATACTCTTGACACAATGTCCAAATTCATTCATGGTGGATGTCTTAGTTTCAGGTCATCCACAGAGCATTTAATTTAAAAAAAAATGAGTAAATAATTCACGTCTGACTGGACCAAATGTGATTCTCCAGATCATACTCTTGGACTTTGAACACTGGAGTTACCAAATACTTTTTAAATGCTCCACTGCCGAGGTTATTTGCAGCTACCTGTGCTGAAGAAATGTGAGAGAAACAAGTTACTAACCTTTCATAACTGCTGTTCTTTGAGATATGTTGCATGTGTCCATTCCATTTTTTCCACTCTGCATTTGCACAACCTAGTCACTGGAAACTTTTCAGTGAGCATGCTCTGTAAATCTAGGGGGGCACATGACCCCACATGCCTCCCCCGCAACACATCACCTGTGGTGATATCCACCAGGGCAACTTAAGTGCCCTCTGCTGTAGCACGCTGGCAGCACTGTTATAAAGGACCCAGCTGACCCCAAGCCCCTTCAGTTCCTTCTTTCCAGAATCCCCAACAAAGAGGATTAGGAGGGTAGGTCATGGAATGGACATGTGCAACACATCACAAAGGACAATACTTACAAAAGGTTAGTAACAATGATTGTACATGTGCATTCAACTCTTGGTGATGCCCAAGCAGTAATATAGGTGGAGGGTTTAGAGTTCATGTACACACAGACTGACATGCGTCCGACGAAATGGGTATTCACCGACGAAAGCTCATGCTCCAAAACATGTTAGTCTATAAGGTGCCACAGGATTCTTTGCTGCTTTTACAGACTGTAGTACAGCTCAACCAAATTTGGCATCATCTCTAGAGTACTGGGTGATAGCATAATGGGAGGTGAAAATGTGCACCCATGACCAGGTTGTCCTGGTCATACACCAAATGTCCTGGATATGGACTTGTGCGAGGAACACCATTGAGGATGCTTGCAATCTTGTGGAATGAGCAGTGAGCTTGTTGGGCAGAGAAATGACTGCCAGATCTTTTTTTTTTCTTTTTTAAAAAGATACAGGAAATTATCCAAGATGAAATTCTTTGAGAAGAGATTGGAAGGTCTTTCATTCTATCCGGTATAGCCACAAACAGTGGGTGAACTGCTGTAAAGGTTTGGTTTCTGTCTATGTAGATTGCCAGTGCTCATCTAACATCCAATGCATGTAGCAGTTGCTTGTCCCTTTTTTGCATGTGGGTTTTGAGTAAAATATCAGTAAGTAAATTGTTTGATGTGAAAATTTGATACTACTTTAGAGAGAACTCAGATGAGGGTGTAAGTATACATTACCTTTAAAGAGGACTATATATGGTGATTTGGAAGTTAGAGCATGCAGCTTGGTGACCCTTCTCTTCTGGCAGAGGTGATAGCTATTAGAAAAACCACCCTCCATGAAATGTGTAAGGAGCAAGTTGCTAAAAGCTCAAATGATGGTTCTATAGGCTTTGACAAGTCCAAGTTCAAGCCTCAAGGGGGAATTGGTTCCCTTATTTGAGATACAACCTTTCCAGGCCCTTAAGGAATCTGATCAGAAAAAATGGAAGTTATCCACATGAGGATGGAAAGCTGATATGTCTGCCAGGAGAACTTTACTAGAGAAAATTGCTAAGCCTTGTTCTTTCAGACGCAACTGATAGTTTAGCATACATTGAATGGACAACTGCATTGGCGAGACTCCGGTTTGACGAGCCCAGATAATGAACTGCTTCCATCTTGACAGGTAGGCAGCCCTGGTGGAGTACTTTCTGCAACTTAGTAAGATCTGGCTAACTTGGTCCAAGCAAGCCTGGTCCCTGGGATTTAGCCATTGAGCTTCCAGGCCGTTAAATGAAAGGATGACAGGTTCAGGTGGAGCAGCCAACTGTGGTCTTGGGACATCAACTCTGGGTGCAATGGGACTGAGATTGGAGTTGTCACTGAGAGATCAAGTAGAGTGTAGTACCAATGTTGGCAGACCCATTCTGGGGCTATTAATACAACCCGGGCATGATCCCACTTGATCTTTAGCAGCACTTTTGGTAAGAGTGGGACTATAGTAGTAAAGAATAGTAAAAAGCAAAAAAGAGAGTAGTAAAGCTTCTCTGTCCAGGTTAGCAAGAAGGTGTTTGTGATGTGCAGAGTGCGGCCTTGCAGGAAGCAGAACTGGTGACATTTTCTGTTGGACTTGTTTGCAGATGGGTCTATCTGGAGAGTCCCCCACTGTTGGAAAATGCATCTGGCTACATCTGGGCAGAGAGATGACTTGTGATGACTGGAAAATAACCTGCTCAGGCAGTCTGCTAGTACGTTCTGCATGCTTGGAAGATAAGAGCCCTGCAGGTTGATTGAATGGATTATGCAAAATTCCCACAGGTGAACTGCATCCTGACAAAGGAGAGATGAGTAAGCTCCTCTTTCCTTCTTGTTGAGGTAAAACATTTCTGTGATGTTGTCTGTAAACAAACAGGTTTTTCCCCTGATATGAGGTGGGGAAATCTGACAAGCTAGATGAATTGCCCTGAGCTTTTAAACATTGATATGAAGAGTGAGATCCCTTGAGGACCACAGACTGTTTGTTTGAAGAGGCCCCAGGTGAGCTCCCCACCCTAGAGCCGAAGCATCTAAGATTGGTATCATCAAAGGTTAAAGGTGGAGGAAGGAAATGCCTGTACAAACACTGAGAGGGTCCAACCACCAATTCAGCAAAATTAGAACTTGTGAGGGTACCATGAACTCAGTGTACAGATGATGGTGGCTTTGCAAATAAACTGAAGCCAGCCACATCTGGAGGGGCCTGACATGAAGCCTCACATGTTGTACTACATATGTGCATGAGGCCCCTTGTCCCAGGAGCTTCATACAGCTTCAGGCTGTTGTGATTGGATGAGCCTTGAGGTGGGTCACGAGAGATTGAATAGCTTGGAATCTTGACTCTAGAAGGAACGCTCAGTCCTGGGTCGAGTTCAACACAGCCCCTATAAATTCTATCCTCTGCACCAGGCAAAGGATAGACTTGTCTGTGTTGATCAGTAGGCCTAGAATTTGAAGAGTCGAACGCTGGATATAACCTGAGCTTTGGGCTGGCCCCTGAGTAGTCTGATGTTGAGGTAAGGGCACTCCTAATCTCCTCAGAAATGCTGCTAACATGGCCGTACATTTTGTGAACACCCAAGGAGCTGGAGACAGACGGAACAGAAGCACCATGAATTGGTAATGTGAATGCTTCACTACGAATATGAGAAACTTTCTTGCCCTTGGTATATTGACACATGAAAGTAGGCATCTCAGTGTATCTATCACCAGGATCTAGAGAGGGAATGATGGATGCCAGGGGGACCATGCAAGACTTTAACTTTTTGAGACAGTTGTTGAGCTGACACAGGTCCAAAATAAGTCTGAGACCTCTCTGCTTTTGGAATTAGGAAATAATGGAAATAGAAGCCCTTCCCTCTTAAATGTTTGTGGAACCTTCTTTATGGCTCCCTTGTGAAGGAGAGATTGAACATCCTGGACCAGAATCTCTTTGTGAGAGAGGCCTCTGAAGGGGAGAGAGGGAGGAAAGGAGGGGTAAAAGTAAGACTGAGACTGATTACAGAAGTGCCGCTTCCCTAGGAGAAAGGTGAGTGCGGGTCCCTCTACCTCGGTTGCCCTGCTGTTGCAGGCAGCTGACACCCAGAGGGGTGAACTTTGCCACTGACTCTGGCCATTGGGCATAATGCTCTGAACTGCAGGGCCACTACAGAGACCCAGGTCACTTGCGCAGCCAAATATCCACTTGGATAAGCCCCTGCAATCCGGCACCCTGTGATGGGGTGTACCTACCCTGCAACAGGAGGGATAATTTAAATCCACATTTGTAAATCTGTACTTAGTGAAGCTACATTCTTCCCTCAATTACACAATGTAAATCCAGCGTTACTAACTTGAAGTCAGTGAAGTTACTCTGGGTTTACACTAGTGTGAGGACCTGATCCAGCCATCAGTGAAGTCAATTGGAATCATTCCAGTGACTTCAGTGAGTACAGGATTAGGCCATCAGAGAGCAGACCCCATCAGGATTAGTGTCTGTAGGGGTACTAAGAGATATAACTCTGAATTGTCCCTCATTTCCAGAGACAATACCCATTTTAGTCCCAAAGTTACTTCCATTCCACACAATCTGGCAGCCCCTCACTTTTATTCTTGAAAATTATTTATCTCACTAATAAAGGATCAGGATAGAGAGATTACTTTACAAAGTCATTTTCAATTGTCTGCGTGACTATCTGTTGTCTGTCCCTCATTTCAGATCTCTCTCACACATTACATCTAGATTTGGATCCTGGCAGATTGAGAAATATGCTAAAAAAGCTCTGAGCCTGTAATCTTCAATGGATTCTGACCAGTCCATGCCAGAAGCATGGGAAGTTAGGGGACATTTCCAGCTCCCAATATGTGAAGATATGACCCTACAAAATAAAATATTATATAAACAGTTTAACAGAATAGATTAGCAAGCATACATTTAGAACATTTCTTAGAAGGCTATAATCTAAATAATTCAGTTCTTTTTTATTTAAAGGAGGTTCCCTGTAAATAATACATACAACTTCTTTTTGGACTATGGGCACTGGAGTTAAAAACTTACTTTGTTACTAAAGTCGCAGAGCACAAGCACTCCTTAAGGGTAAAAAACCTGTATGATTTTGATATGTCAGCACTCTGCAGCTATTTTGTCTCCCCATACCCAATCGCCTGACCATGCATTTTAATATGACAGTGTTGGCGAAAAGACCACCACCCATTCAATTTTGGTCAGACAGGTCGAGGCACCTTTATTGTTAAAACAAGAGTACAAGTATGCATACAGGGAGAGACAGCGAAAATCCCATGTAAGGGACAAGCTGCTTTGCCCTTCACAAATTTTACCAAGCTTATAAAGGCTAAAACCGCAAAATGTCATATTGATT
This sequence comes from Gopherus evgoodei, assembly GCF_007399415.2. NCBI lineage: Eukaryota > Metazoa > Chordata > Testudines > Testudinidae > Gopherus > Gopherus evgoodei. The sequence continues at coordinate 189,433,949 of NC_044323.1, forward strand.
ACACAAGTTACTTGCCTATTTTGGTAATTAATATTGCAGATCAGCAGGTTATTTACTGTAAATTCAGTTTGGGGTATTTCCAGTTATGGTCTCTTTTGCAATTACATTGACTGTCTTATGACCCCTTGATTGCGAATACATATTGCACAAGTTATTAGAATATTGCACAGATCACGTATTTTGGCAGTGATTGAGCTGGTTATTTGATAACCCCACCTTGCAAGCAGTAATTATTATGCTATATTTTGCTTAAAGCCAGACTGGCAGTTAAGTGACCCCTTGTCCCTCCCTGCTCAGTTCCAATTTTGTTAGTATTCTATACCCTATTTCTTCATATCTAGTTTCCTCCCCACCCAGTGCGAGACACTACTGATAAACAGGTTTATCTGAGAACTAAAACCATGGTTTATTTTACATTTATTTAGCTTGCATGGCCTGTAAACTAATAAAGCATATAATTGTTACAATATTATATGTTAAAATCACAGATGCTTATAGACAATGGCAGAGCTCTGCAGCAGGGACAGATAGATTACTATTTTAATCATGGCCCTGGTACAGTATCCGACCAGTGACAGCAACCTTCAAAAGGCTTTGGTAGCAAGACAAGATCCCATATAAACAGTTGCAAAGCTCTATCCAACGAGACGGGGGCGGGGGATTATGTTCCCTCACAACAGTAACTGGATCAGATCAAGAAAATAAAGTAACTAAATGAACAAAGTAATCATGTTAGTACAGTGAAAGGGTTCTTCTTTATTAGATACATCCAGCCTATTTCTAGGTGCAACTGCTGTCAAAGTCTTTTGAACTCTGCCAGCCCATATTGTTGCAAACCCTATGCTCTAATACGGTGACCAGATGTCCCGATTTTATAGGGACAGTCCTGATATTTGGGGCTTTTTCTTATAAAGGTGTCTATCCCCACCCCCATGATTTTTCACACTTTCTATCTGGTCACCCTATGCTCTAGCCCAGGGGTCGGTAAACTTTCAGAAGCAGTGTGCCGAGTCTTCGTTTATTCACTCTAATTTAAAGTTTCGTGTGCCGGTAATACATTTTAAAGTTTTTTAGAAGGTCTCTAAGTCTATATATTGTATAACTAAACTAGTGTTGTATTCTAAAATAAACAGGGTTTTCAAAATGTTTAAGAAGCTTCATTTAAAATGAAATTAAAATGTTGATCTTATGCTGCCGGCCCGCTCAGCCCACTGCTGATTTGGGGTTCTGTTCACTGAGGCCGGCAGTGGGCTGAGGGGGGCCTGCAGCCAGGACCCTGGCTGGCAAGGGTCTGTCAGCCAGAACCCCAGACCAGCAGTGGGCTGTGCGGGGCTGGTGGCCAGGACCCAGACGGCTGGGGGCAGAGGGCTGGAGTCAGGGCTGGGGGCTGGGTATGTGAGGGAGTGTAGGTATCAGGGCCGAGGGGGCGCTGGGTATGGGTGGGGGTGCCAGAGTCGGGGCTAGGGTTGCGGTAGGCGGGGGGGATGAAGGAGTCAAGCAGAGGGCTAGGTATGGTAGAGGGAGGTACAGGGCTCAGGGCAGAGGGCATGGTATGTGTGCGGTTGGGGGGAGGGTTAAGGATCAGGGCTCAGGGGAGAGTGCTGGGTGACTGCCCCCCTAAAAACTCTCAACCCCCCTGCTCCTTGTCCCCTGACTACCCCCTCCTGGGACCCCTGCCCCCCAGGACCCCACCCCCTATCTAAGCCTCCGTGTTCCTTGTACCCAGACTGGACTCTACCTCCTACCTGTCCCCTGACTGCCCTGACCCTCATCCACACCCCAGTCCCCAGCCAGACCCCTGGGACTCCCATGCCTATCCAACCACTCCCTGCCCCCTTACAGGCCCCCAGAACTCCCGACCCATCCAACCCTCCCCACTCCTTGCCTGCCCCAACCCCTTTCCACACCCCTGCCTCCTGACAGGACCCCTAGAACTCCCAACTCATACAACCCCTCCAGCTCCTTGTCCCCTGACCACCCCCTCCAGAGATCCCCCCCCTAACCCCCCCCCAGGACCCTCCTTGCTCTCGGTCCCCTGACTGCCCTGACCGCTATTCACTCCCTGCCCCCTCACAACCCCCAGGATCCCACACCCCCATCCAACCCACCCTGCTCCCTGTCCCTTAACTGCCCCCACCCCTTATCCAACCCCCCAGCCCTGGGCCCCTTACCATGAGGCTCCACACAGAGCTAGATACGCTGCTCCACGGGAGTACACAGCCCCGCCCCTCCAGTTGAGCAGGGAGCGTGTCTGCCTCCCCGTGGAGCCAAATGATGCCCTCGGGAGCACGCAGCCCCAACCCCCAGAGCACTGCACGCGGCGGCAGGGCTCCAGGGGAGGGGAGAAGGTGGGGGACGGGCCGGCAGCTTGCGGCTTGCCGTGTTGGGAGAGTGGGGCCATTTGCCCACCCTGTGCGCACGGCTATGCTTCTGCTCCCTGCCCCCGCGGGGGAAGTGGAGGGCAGAGGAGAGCACGCTGGCTGGGCAGGATTTTTAGTGGCATGCTGGAGTCCCGGCAGGCTCCAGCGTGCCATTAAAAATTGTTCTTAGTGCGTGAGCCTTCCTTCATTACAACACATTGCTCATCAAAATCACACTTATATCTGTATTTATTTTAGAAGTACTTTCAGGGCTGGCCTTACCATGAGGCGAACTGAGGTGGCCGCCTCAGGTGCCAGATTGGGGGGTTGGGAGGAGGGGAGGGAGCGCCACTAGGGCCTAGAGAATAGAAAATTGTCTGCTGCTGGTGCACATGTATTCTCTCTGCTCTAGATGCACAGAGGTGGTGGAGTGCTCTGCTGGAGGAAGGAGGGCACAAGAGACACGGCAGGCAGGAGAAAAGGTGAGAGGGAATGAAAGAAAGCTGCAGGGAGAAAGAGAAGGAGCCTTTTATGTACCTCTCTAGCACCCCCAGGAGTCTGGACTGATTAATACCAGCTTCTCAGGGAGCTTCCTGTTTCCTGCTGCTTCCCTGAACCCACTTGAGGAGAACAGGCAGTCAACTCATAGACTTTAAGGTCAGAAGGGACCATTATGATCATCTAGTCTGACCTCCTGCACAATGCAGGCAACAGAATCTCACCCATCCACTCCTGTAACAAACCCCTAACCTATGTCTGAGTTACTGAAGTCCTCAAATTGTGGTTTGAAGACCTCAAGCTGCAGAGAATCCACCAGCAAGTGACCCGTGCCCCATGCTGCAGAAGAAGGCGAAAAACCTCCAGAGCCTCTGCCAACCTGCCCTGCAGGAAAATTCCTTCCCGACCCCATATATGGCGATCAGCTAAACCCTGAGTATGTGGGCAAGACTCACCAGCCAGCACCTAGGAAAGAATTCTCTGTAGTAACTCAGATCCCCCCCCATCACAGACCACTGGGCATACTTACCTGCTGATAATCAAAGATCAATTGCCAAATTAATTGCCAAAATTAGGCTATCCCATCATATCATCTCCTCCATAAACTTATCAAACTTAGTCTTAAAGCCAGATATTTCTTTTGCCCCAACTACTCCCCTTGGAAGGCTGTTCCAGAACTTCACTCCTCTAATGGTTAGAAACCTTCATCTAATTTCAAGTCTAAACTTCCTAGTGTCCAGTTTATATCCATTTGTTCTTGTGTCCACATTGGTACTAAGCTTAAATAATTCCTCTCCCTCCCTAATAGTAGTAGGACCCAGTTAGGCCCTTAAGACACTGATATCTTCTCTCACTCAGGCCCTGCTACCAGCCTGCTTATTTGTCCCCTTCAATTGAGTGTTGAGAGCCACTATAGCTGGCACAGAACAGCAGTCATGAGTGAAAGAAGAAAATGCCCCTCTGGGGCAGCAGTCAGAAAAAGAAAGAACGCAAAGGAAGCTTTTCTAACTAAGCAGGAAGAAGCTCTCCTGAGATACATAAACACAACTGTTCATGGTGAGCCTTCTGGCCCCAGTGAGGATGTGATTGGTGAGGAGATGCCTGATCTTCTGGTTAGTCAGAGTGCAGGTGACCTGGCATCTACTGCAGCATCCATATCTCCATCTCAAATGGCTGTAACCATGCACATTCCTGAAGAAAAGTGTAGATCAGACAAGAGTGTGGTGGAGGCGCAAGAAACAGCTGCTGCTGAGTTTAGTTCCTTAAGTCTAGATGATCCAGGACTGTGGAGCAGTAGCCTGAGGGACTTCCTTGTACTGCATGGGCCACAGCAAGTTAAAAACTTCATGTTCCCCAAAGACAATGAAAATAGGAGTTTCCATCCAACACATTACTGGCATGAAATCCCCAATGGTGACAAAGTGGAGAGGCCATGGCTTATGTACCCAAAAGCCCAGAATGCTGCGTACTGTTTTTGTTGCAAACTCTTCCAGTCTAATGTTCCAGCCACATCTTTGTTCCTATAGAACCCAGACTGGAAAAATCTGGCTAGAAATCTGGCATGCCATGAGAAGGCAGCAAATCAACAGAGAGCATTCCAGATAAGATGAGATGAGACTAAGGTAAAAGGCCACCATAGATGATCAGCATCAAGAGAAGATTGCATCAGAGTCTCCTTACTGGCAAAATGTTCTGAAAAGGCTCGTTGCCATTGTGAGAATGCTTGCTACCCAAAACCTAGCATTGCATGGCACTTCAGATCAGCTGTATGTGCCAAACAATGGAAACTTCCTTAAAATTTTGGAGCTGATGGCTGAGTTTGATGCTGTACTCCAGAAGCATCTAAGAAGAGTTACCACCCAAGAAATGTACACACACCACTACCTTGGAAAAGCAATTCAAAATGAGATCATACGGTTACTGGCAACAAACGTCAAACAGAAGATCTGAAGTCAGCAAGATATTACTCTGTTATTCTGGACTGCACACTGGATATCAGCCGTACAGAACAAATGACTTTAATGGTGTGTTTTGTAACAGAACCTAGTGAAAATGTCCATACAATGGTGACTGTCAGAGCATTTCTAGAATTTATTGACATTAATGATACTATAGGAGCTGGTATGACAAATGTACTTCATAAAAAGCTGGAAGATATGGGAATTGCGATAGCTGACATGTAGCATGACCAGATAGCAAGTGAGAAAAATCGGGACGGGGGTATGGGGGAATAGTAGCCTATGTAAGAAAAAGCCCCAAATGTCGGGACTGTCCCTATAAAATTGGGACATCTGGTCACCCTACTGACATGAGAGGTCAGGGCTACAATAGTGGTGCCAACATGAGAGGAATGAACAGAGGAGTGCAGACATGGAGCCAAGAGTTAAACCCTCGAGCTTTTTTTTGTCCCATGCAGTTCTCATTTGAACTTGGTGGTCAGTGATGCAGCATCAGCTTCTAGTGAGGCTGCTGAATTTAATTTAATTCAAAGCATCTATGTATTTTTCTGTGCATCAACTCATCGATGGCAAATTTTGAAGCAACATCTAGGAACATCCTCTCTGACACTGAAACCACTGAGTGCCACATGATGGGAAAGTCGAGTGGAGGCGATAAAGCCTTTCAAATACCAAATTGGGAAGATTAGATGATGCCATAGTTGCCATTATGGAGGATAATGCTATGACAGGAACTGTTCATGGGAGAACAGTGGCACAGGGAAACGGAATCACCAGAAACATACATAACTTCACATTTCTGTGCGGCTTAGTGTTGTGGCATGACATACTGTTTGAAATAAATGTTGTAAGCAAGAGACTAACCTAGTAAGGAGGGCTTTAAACTAGGTTCGACGGGGACAGGTGAGCAAAGCCCACAGGTAAGTGGGGAACAAGACCTGGGAGATGGGTTGGAAACAGGAGGGAGCACGGGCTATAATGGCAGAGAGAAAGGAGGGTCAGGGCGAAGCTGGGAGGCAAGATCAAACCAGTATCTTAGATGCCTTTATACAAATGCAAGAAGTATGGGTAATAAGCAGGAAGAACTGGAAGTGCTAATAAATAAATACAACTATGACATTATTGGCATTACTGAAACTTGGTGGGATAATACACACGACTGGAATGTTGGTGTGGATGGGTATAGTTTGCTCAGGAAGGATAGACAGGGGAAAAAGGGAGGAGGTGTTGCCTTATATATTAAAAATGTACACACTTGGACTGAGGTGGAGATGGACATAGGAGACGGAAGGGTGGAGAGTCTCTGGGTTAGGCTAAAAGGGGTAAAAAACACAGGTGATGTCGTGCTGGGAGTCTACTACAGGCCACCTAATCAGGCGGAAGAGGTGGATGAGGCTTTTTTCAAACAACTAACAAAATCATCCAAAGCCCAAGATTTGGTGGTGATGGGGGACTTCAACTATCCAGATATATGTTGGGAAAATAACACCGCGGGGCACAGACTATCCAATAAGTTCCTGGACTGCATTGCAGACAACTTTTTATTTCAGAAAATTGATAAAGCTACTAGGGGGGAAGCTGTTCTAGACTTGATTTTAACCAACAGGGAGGAACTTGTTGAGAATTTAAAAGTAGAAGGAAGCTTGGGTGAAAGTGATCATGAAATCATAGAATTTGCAATTCTAAGGAAGGGTAGAAAGGAGTACAGCAGAATAGAGACAATGGATTTCAGGAAGGCGGATTTTGGTAAGCTCAGAGAGCTGATCGGCAAGGTCCCATGGGAATTAAAACTGAGGGGAAAAACAACTGAGGAAAGTTGGCAGTTTTTCAAAGGGACGCTATTAAGGGCCCAGAAGCAAGTTATTCCGATGGTTAGGAAAGATAGAAAATGTGGCAAAAGACCACCTTGGCTTACCCTTGAGATCTTGCGTGACCTACAAATAAAAAGGCGGCATATAAAAAATGGAAACTAGGTCAGATCACGAAGGATGAATATAGGCAAATAACACAGGAATGCAGAGGCAAGATTAGAAAAGCAAAGGCACAAAATGAACTCAAACTAGCTATGGGAATAAAGGGAAACAAGAAGACTTTTTATCAATACATTAGAAGCAAGAGGAAGACTAAGGACAGGGTAGGCCCACTGCTCAATGAGGAGGGGGGTAACAGTAACGGGAGACTCGGAAATGGCAGAGATGCTTAATGACTTCTTTGTTTCGGTCTTCACTGAGAAGTCTGAAGGAATGTCTAGTATAGTGAATGCTTACGGGAAGAGGGTAGGTTTAGAAGAGAAAATAAGGAAAGAGCAAGTAAAAAAGCACTTAGAAAAGTTAGATGCCTGCAAGTCACCAGGGCCTGATGAAATGCATCCTAGAATACTCAAGGAGTTAATAGAGGAGGTATCTGAGCCTCTAGCTATTATCTTTGGGAAATCATGGGAGACGGGGGAGATTCCAGAAGACTGGAAGGGGGCAAATATAGTGCCCATCTATAAAAAGGGAAATAAAAACAACCCAGGAAACTACAGACCAGTTAGTTTAACTTCTGTGCCAGGGAAGATAATGGAGCAGGTAATCAAAGAAATCATCTGCAAACACTTGGAAGGTGGTAAGGTGATAGGGAATAGCCAGCATGGATTTGTAAAGAACAAATCGTGTCAAACTAATCTGATAACGTTCTTTGATAGGATAACGAGCCTTGTGGATAAGGGAGAAGCGGTGGATGTGATATACCTAGACTTTAGTAAGGCATTTGATACAGTTTCGCATGATATTCTTATAAATAAGCTAGGAAAGTACAATTTAGATGGGGCTACTATAAGGTGGGTGCATAACTGGCTGGATAACCGTACTCAGAGAGTAGTTGTTAATGGCTCCCAATCCTGCTGGAAAGGTATAACAAGTGGGGTTCCGCAGGGGTCTGTGTTGGGACCGGTTCTGTTCAATATCTTCATCAATCATTTAGATGTTGGCATAGAAAGTACGCTTATTAAGTTTGCGGACGATACCAAACTGGGAGGGATTGCAACTGCTCTGGAGGACAGGGTCAAAATTCAAAATGATCTGGACAAATTGGAGAAATGGTCTGAGGTAAACAGGATGAAGTTCAATAAAGATAAATGCAAAGTGCTCCACTTAGGAAGGAACAATCAGTTTCACACATACAGAATGGGAAGAGACTGTCTAGGAAGGAGTATGGCAGAAAGAGATCTAGGGGTCATAGTGGACCACAAGCTTAATATGAGTGAACAGTGTGATACTGTTGCAAAAAAAGCAAACATGATTCTGGGATGCATTAACAGGTGTGTTGTAAACAAGACACGAGAAGTCATTCTTCCGCTTTACTCTGCGCTGGTTAGGCCTCAACTGGAGTATTGTGTCCAGTTCTGGGCACCGCATTTCAAGAAAGATGTGGAGAAATTGGAGAGGGTCCAGAGAAGAGCAACAAGAATGATTAAAGGTCTTGAGAACATGACCTATGAAGGAAGGCTGAAGGAATTGGGTTTATTCAGTTTGGAAAAGAGAAGACTGAGAGGGGACCTGATATCAGTTTTCAGGTATCTAAAAGGGTGTCATCAGGAGGAGGGAGAAAACTTGTTCACCTTAGCCTCCAATGATAGAACAAGAAGCAATGGGCTTAAACTGCAGCAAGGGAGATTTAGGTTGGACATTAGGAAAAAGTTCCTAACTGTCAGGGTAGTTAAACACTGGAATAGATTGCCTAGGGAAGTTGTGGAATCTCCATCGCTGGAGATATTTAAGAGTAGGTTAGATAAATGTCTATCAGGGATGGTTTAGACAGTATTTGGTCCTGCCATGAGGGCAGGGGACTGGACTCGATGACCTCTCGAGGTCCCTTCCAGTCCTAGAGTCTATGAGTCTATGAGTCTATGAGTCTATGACTCCAAAGTGTTGACCTTGATATATCTGGAGCAATGGAACAACTGGACAAAGAAAAGTCATACCTACAGTCTTACTGGTCAGAAGAGGGATTTCAAAATGTTCTGAAGAGTGCACAGAAGTTGGCAGAGGAACTTGTTATATGGAGATATACCTATCTCATAGAACTGGAAGGGACCTTGAATGGTCATTGAGTGCAGGTCTCTGCCTTTACAGGAGGACCAAGTACTGTACCTGAAAGATTTTTGCCCTAGATCCCTAAATGGCCCCCTCTGGGAGTGAGCTCACAATGCTGGGTTTAGCAGGTCAATGTGCAAACCACTGAACTATCCCTCCCACCAAAGCTATTTTCCTACCCATTCAAGAATACAAGAGTCAGTGAAGAAGACGATGTTTTGATTACGAGGCATGGGATAATCCCCTAAGAGACCCTAAACAACAATTCAAAGTTGAATTCTTTAATGGTACTAGATTGTGCAATACAGTCAGTTGAACATTTCATGCATCTCAAGGAACACAGCTGTATATTTGGGATGTTGTGTGATATTTCACAACTCCTCACTATCCCTGAAGAAGACCTACACCAGCAATGCAAGGCACTAGAGACAGTGACACATGATGACATGTGCAATATTGATGCAAGTGATTTAGGTGATGAACTGAAAGCCCTTTCAAGATACATTTCAGCAGGATCAACTCCAAAGGCTGTTCTGGAATATATATGCACAAATAAGATGACCAACCTTTTCCAAATGCTTTTGTTCCTCTGCACATACTTCTAACAGTTCCTGTAACAGTTGCCAGTGGAGAACGCAGCTTCTCCAAGGTAAAGTTAATAAAAACACAGGAGAGGCTGGTCAGCCTTGCAACCATCTCAATGGAGCATGAGCTGGCCTGGCCCAACTGTGGACCTTCAGGAAGCTGTTCAAATCTTTGCAACCAAGAAGGCATGGAAAGCACCACTTTGATTATTCAAATAGATAAAAATGCCAGTGTTTACTAGGCAGACAAGAAATTTTACATTTGCTGTTCAGGAGTTTGAAAATTGTGTTACTTAATTTTTGAACAAGGCATTTTAAGTTTAGTTTTCCTTTACTGGGGTAGGTAGCAGAGCAGTATCATGAGAGGAGTAGAACAGGAAGAAGGCAGAATTAAGACCTTTCAAAGTTTTGGCCTAAGCAAGGGAGCATGGAGGCATCATTTGAGCTCCTCGCCTCAAGTGCCAAAATGTTATGGGCCAGCCCTGAGTACTTTCACTATGTTCATAAGCAGAAGTAAGAAAAGCTATTTGTGTAGAGGCTGACTCTTAACAAAGTGCACAAACGCTGGATATGTCTATACTGCAGCTGGGACAGCATGTGTAAGCGAGCATATCTGAGCTAGCGCTAATTGAGCTAGCTCGCTAAAAATAGCAGAGTAGCCACAGCAGCACAGGCAGCAGCACAAGCTAGCTGCTCAAGTATGTACCTATTGTCTTGGGAATACGTACCTCTGTCAGGGCTGCCCAGAGGATTCAGGGGGCCTGGGGTCTTCTGTGGCAGGGGGTCCCCGCCACCGAAGACCCGGAGCGGAAGAAGCTCTGGGGACCCGGACCCTGCAAGCGTTTTCCAGGGCCCCTGGAGCAAGTGAAGGACCCCATTCCAGGGTCCCCAAAAACTCTCATGGGGGCCCCTGTGGGGCCTGGGGCAAATTGCCCCACTTGCCTCCCCCTCTGGGCGGCCCTGACCACTGTTCCCATTCTAATGCCTGTGCTGCTGCAGCTACACTACTATTTTTAGCAAGCTAGCTTGATCAAAGCTAGCTCCAGTATGCCTACAAGTGCTGCAATTGCACTTCCTGATTGCAGTGTAGACACACCCACAGTGGTCCAGTTCACTGTTCCCCTGCACTTTGGGGCAAGAGCAAAGTGAGTGCAAAATGCTTCCCCTTTCTGATCTGACAGTGCTTTACTGTACTGGTGTATAAAGAGCTCCACAAGAATTGGAGAAATACTGAACAGGGCAACTCAAAATACATAAAGTTAAGTTGTACATAAATTATATGCCGGATCAAAGTCACTTATTGTGGGGCTACTTGAGAATATTTTGAGGTAAACTAGTGGCAGAATGGAGAGAGATTTACTGAGATAGTGAACAAATTATTTGCTTTCTGTTTGTGATAGACAGCTGGATGAGACACTGACATATATGACAAATATTTGCCAAATACCAATTTAAAAAAGGTTTTAAAAACACCAAATAAATACAATGAGAAATAGTATACAATATCAGCGGTATTATATGTCTGAACTGTTGATCAATTACAGTTTTGAAGTAAGGACCGTCTTTTGTTAGCACCAAGTACATTGAGGACTTAAATAATATTAATGTCAGTAAATTAAAAATATTCAGGGGCAGTTTGTGCAGGGTAGATGGCTATCCCTGATACTAACCTTGGTTTGGGGCGCATTTACTCCTGCTTCGCCAGTGCTATTTGGACCAGTCCAGTAGCTCCACTTGGGATCCATATTCCTCTTTGTCCGGTGATGCACGTGACAAACAGCTGGATGAATAAGTCTGCTAGCCAACCTTGGGCAGCCAGTGGCCAAGTGAACAGCTTCTACCAAACAGACTGCTTTAACGCTAAACATAATCTTTCAGATGTCCGCTCCAGTGTGATAAAGGTAAACTGGTCAAGTACGTTTCTAGCACTTGCAGCTACAGAAAAAAGCTTGAAAATGTGACCTCTAAAAGCTGAAGCACTACAATGCAAATCAAAATAATCCAAATGCTATTTTTTTAAATTTCATTGTTTTTAAGATCATCTTATGATTTTTTTGTGTGAGGGCCTGACTCTCAATTTTTGAATGAATAGGGTTAGCAATACTACATCTAGACTTTTAACAGGCTCACAGAATAAGATAAGTTTTTGTATTCAGTGAAGCAAACCTGCAGAATTCCTAAAGGCCCTGCTTTCTGCTGAAGTAAGTAAAGTTATCCAGAACAAATCTCTTTCACTGACATTCTTTAAATGAAAACTGATTATAGTAGTAATAAATAACCTGGTAGTTTGTATTGCTTTCTTTGTGACGCTGATCCTGCTGTAACTGTGTTTTACCACTTCTGTCAGCGGCAATAGCTTAAACACAAAATCTCATTATACAGCTACTTCCAGATCTCTGCAGCACACACACAGACACACAATCATATGATGTAATCCTTCATACAAGGTCCCATAGCTGTCCATACTCTGCCTGAATCCAACCCCACATAGCTAATGCATTATAGTATATATTCTTCCTGTGTAAATTTCAGTTGGCAGCAGCTGAGTACACTCACATGACTGAGCACTGCCAGCCATCTCTGCCAGGTCCACCCTCTATCAGAGAGTCTTTGGACACTTCAGCAGGAATTGCCACATAGAGTGATACTATCTTCCAGTCTCTATCTCAACATCTTTGGCTTTCTGTGCCCCCTTCCTAAACGATGTCATCTTCCTCCTCCCTGCTTCTGAAACTGAATTGTATGGGGAGGGGAATAGCACAGGATGTTGTTAGAATGTTTTTATTTCTCTGTGAGTGGCTACACACATTCTTGTGGCAATGGAGTCTGATTCAGAATCTGATTCAGAATCCATCTGCTGTTGTAGAACCGTGCTCCAAAATCTAAGTTTTCTTACTTTTTCTTTTTTAAATATGCTTGTAGCCTTAACGGTTGCAAAGAACCTTCTGAATATGAACATAATGTAAATTAATGTAGTGAGATCATGCCCGTACTGGTTTTGGATTCACCCAGTTTTCTTCTGCTTATTGCACCATGCTGATGATGCCTGTTTCATTATTTTTGGCACTTGCGCTAACCATGATACTATCTCATATGGCTTCTAGCTTGACTTATGTGAAGGCACATAATTTGAGAATCGACAAAGGAAGTGTGGGAATTACATTCTTGTCATGGTAAGAGTACCCTCAGACTTGTGTCCTTGACCAATGACTCATGTCTTGTCCTTTTTTGTGGAAACTTCTTTATGGCTCCCTCATGAAGGAGAGATTGAACATCCTGGACCAGAATCTCTTTGTGAGAGAGGTCTCTGAAGGAGGAGAGAGAGAGGAAAGGAGTAGGAGGAATAAACTGAGGGTGTATCCCACTTCCACAGTCCAACAGACGATGGTGATATGGAATCAAGCACAGAGAAAATGGGAAAGACAGTTTGCAAACAGATGGAAAAATGGGATCTGGCATCCAGGAAAGTGGCTTCCTTGAGTGTCCCATCAAAATGCCTGCTTAGCACCCCCTGTGTGTCTAGGTTTAGCAGGCATTGATGAGGAAATGGCCTACGCCTAACCCCTCTACTATTCTTTCTCTGCAGGTCCTTCAAGGAGGTGGGCCAGAATCCCTATGGGCTTCTGTGGTTTGAAGCGATTCCTGGATGGGGCTAGGGTGCACAACCCAAGTGCCTTTAGGACCCCGGTCCTGGAACCCATGGAGATTAGTGTCAGTCTGCTCTGAAAAGAGAGAGGATCCCTCAAATGGCAGGTCCTGCAAAATTTGTTGGATCCCCTGTGGGAGCCCCTAAGGCTGCAACCAGGAGCTCCTGTGCATGGCCACTGCCAAAGCCATAGATCTGGCCACTGAGACAGCTGCATCTAGAACAGCTTGCAGCAAGGCTCTCACCACCGATTTTTTCCCCTCATCCACTAGCAAGGAGAACTCTTGCTTCGCATCTTCCAGCACCATGTCTTTAAATGTTTGCATTCAATCCCATACATTAATGTTATATCTGCCCAAAAGTGCATTCTGGTTTGCAATCCTGAGTTGCAACCCCGCAGTAAAATAAACTTTCCTACCAAACAGGTCCAACTTTTTTGAATCTTTTGATTTGGGGGTTGTGCCCTCATACTCCCGGCAGGGGGAATGGGAGAAAAGGAACTCAAAACCCTGGGAGGGCACATAATATTTGCACTTGGCCCTTTAAAAAGTGGGATGCAGGAGTCTTCTACGATGTTTTAATGGGATCCCTAATGGCCTCATTAAGACATAAGGTCACTCTGGAAAGACCTACTGTGAGCAAAATATCAACCAGGCAGTATGCAGATTCTTTTACTTCCTCCATCTGTTACGCTCAAGCCAAATGCAACTCTCTTCAACAATTCTTGATGGGCCTTATTGTCATCTGGGGAAGGCAAAATGCCCCCTGCTGAGACTGCCTCATCATGGAGAGAGGAAGAGAAGGCCAGCACTGGCTAGAGTTGCTCCTTCTCTCTTTCTTGACCCACAGGGTTCTGCTGAATGAGCTCTTGATGTTGGTACTGGAGTCATGAATGGGTGCTGCCCAGCGAGTACGTCTCTCTGAGGCCACCGGATAGAAGTGTCCAGTATACGATCTGGTAACTGGGGTAAAACCCCATGGATTCCAAAAACACCAGTGGACAGGCATAGGCCCCTGACCTCCTGGCTAATCACTAGATGATACTCCTGTGGGGGGGTCCATGGTAAGGTGGTGGTGTCTTGAGGCAGTGTAGTGAGAGTGGCTCCAAGGACAGGAGAGGTAGGATATTTTTCAATTCACCTCATACAAGTACTGTAGTGCAATCTCTTTATTGTAAAAGTGCAACTTACAAATGTAGCTTTTTTTTAACATAACTGCACTCAAAAACAAAACTGTAAAACTTTAGCGTCTACAAGTCAAAGCATGAAGGGGCATAAGAATGTTTAGCATATCTGGCTTGTAAATACCTTTCAACATCAGCTACAACAGTGTCATGCAAACACCTGTTCTCACTATCGGGTGACATTGTAAATAAGAAGCGGGCAGCATTGTCTCCCACAAATGTAAACAAACTGGTTTTACAGTGCAAATGTTTGTAACAAAAATAATATAAAGTGAGCACTGTACATCTTGTATTCTGTATTGTAACTGAAATCAATATATTTGAAAATGTAGAAAAACACCCCAAAATATTTATAAATGTAAATTGGTTTTCTATTATTTTTTGTTACTGCGATGAAATTGCACAACTATTTTTTAATCCAGTTAATTTGTGATTAATTGACAACTCTAAATAAAATACAAGAGTACAGAGTCCACTAAAGAGCACCGGCAAAAGCAAGATGAGCAGTTCCAGCAACCATCACGGGCAGTAAGAAAGAACTGAGGGGCTCAGGCTGAGCCCTTTATACTGGTGCCACTAGTGTGCAGCAGAAGAGGGTGCTCCAGCTGCCCCAACGGGTACCACTGAGAAAAAAATTTCTTGCGATTGTGCACAGGACATGCACGCACCCAAGAGTGGAATGCACATGTGCATACCCAAAGCAATCTGTATAACTAGGTGCCTAGGCAAACATTTTCAAATATTGGGTATCTAAAGTTAGGCGCCTAAATAAAAGTGGGCTGATTTTAAGAGGTGCTGAACATCTGCAGCTCTGTGACAACAGTGTGTTTGCAGCACTTCTGGAAAAAATGAGATTTACATTAGTAATAGATTAGACTTTTCACTGGATTTCTGTAAGGGGAGAAACCCCATTGTCACCAGCTATTGTTATTTGTAATCCTTCAACATTATTAGTAAGCCTTTAACATTTGGATCTTCAGTGAGTCATACAAACATTAATTCATTAGCTACAAGATAGTCTATGTGTGTACTATGCTAAATCTTTATTTTACAATCCTTCCAAGAAGCCTTGGAAAACCTTAGTCCTCCTGCCCTGCTCACATTGCTCAGTAATGGGAAGGACTCCTGGCTTTACTAAGCACACGGAGGCAATAAGACATTTCTTGCCTTTTCTGCATGTGTTCTTTGTTCCTACTCAGGAAATGGATTCTAAGAAGGAGTTGGACTTTGGGTTGGACTCAGTGCTCAAGTAGATTTTTACTTCACGCTGTGGCGGAACCCATGTGATTTCAGTGGTAGATATAGTTTTGTTTCTTGGCTCTTTCAAGATAAAAGTACCCTTTTTTGTGTACAAGCTGCTGTGAGAACACTCTCATATTTAAGACCCCTTAGAAAAATAGAACATAATATTTGAATTATTGGATCTGCTTTGGTTTACCAATGTTGAGAATGCAAAGTTCTCAGGATGAAATAAAATATGGTGTGAAATTTCAGATCAAGAATCAACATGAAGGAGTCAGCCTTGTTGGTGTCTTGATATCAAGATGCAATGCTGCTGTGCTGGCTCAAAAGTATTTTGGACTGAAGTCAAATTTCTGTAGAGAATTCATGCTCAATCCATCCTTGACATGCCTGTGATGTCTATGGAAATATGCTTATGATATGGATATTGCATAACAGATATATTTTATGCAAGATGGGTCTTGTATGGTATCATTGGAAAGGTTATAATTTACTGAATGTGATTATCCAATTTGTATGTATGTATAAGTTCTGTATCTAAGGTTAAGAATATTGACTATGCAACAATTACAACTGTGTGTGTATTTGGGAGACGCACACCAGACAACAGGCTATCAGCTTTGATGGGCCATTAGGAAGAAACAGTAAGACTTAAAAAATATTAATCTCTCTCCTTCCTGAGAGGCATCCTGGGACATAGCTGTGACGCTACTAGATCAGGTGGTCCTGACACCTGGTACTAAACACCATCTTGGACTTGTAGTCATTTTCCACTAAAAGGAGGGGGAGGTCAAGACTGAGAAACAAGATTCCTGCCTTATGTAAAGCTTATTTAAGGCTGAGGAGTAAGGCAAACAGAAGTTTCCCTTCCCACCCAAGAAGAAAGACTGCTGAAAATACTTGAAGGGACAAAGGAACTAAGCTGAGGAGAAGGCAAGGTCTGAGTCCAGGCTGAGACAGAGGAGTCTAGTCTGTAAAGAGAAATAGCTGGAACTTTAAGCAACAGAAACTCTGCTTTCTTCCTAAAATAACATTTAGGGTGAGAGATTACCTTTTGTAACCTGTTTCTTCAGTGAATTAAGCCTAGCTTGCGTGTTTTGTTTTATTTGTTCAGTAATCTGCTTTGTTCTGTTTGCTATAACTTAAAATTTACCTTTTGTAGTTAATAAACTTATTTATTGTTTATAACCTAACCCAGTTTGTGCAATTCATATCTGGAGCGGGGGGCAAGAAGCTATGTATATCTCGCTTCACATTGAGGAAGAGGGCAAATTTTTATGAGCTTGCGCTGTGCAGATCTTTCTATTCAGCACAAGATTATATTATTTTGGGTTTATTCTCCAAAGGGAGTGTGCACGTGAGTGCTGGGTGAATCCTCTCTGTCAAAGTTCCTTCCCCACTCTGAACTTTAGGGTACAAATGTGGGGACCTGCATGGACACTTCTAAGCTTAATTACTAGCTTAGATCTGGTAACTCTGCCACCATCCAGAAATTTCAGTGTCTGGATCACTTCTTGTCCCCCCCCCAAACCTTCCCCTACCTGGGCAGCCTTGAGAGGCTTCACCAATTCCCTGGTGAACACAGATCCAAACCCCTTGGATCTTAAAACACGGAGAAATTAACCATCCTCCCCTCCTTTCCCCTCCACCAATCCCTGGTGAGTCCAGATCCCATCCCCTTGGATCTTAAAACAAGGAAAAATCAATCAGGCCCTTAAAAAGAAAGCTTTTAATTAAAGAAAGAAAAGTAAAAAATCATCTCTGTAAAATCAAGATGGAAAATACTTTACAGGGAAATCAGATTCATATAGCCCAGAGGAACCCCCTCTAGCCTTAGGTTCAAAGTTACAGCAAGCAGAGGTAAAATCCTCTCAGTGAAAAAGGAACATTTACAACTTGAGAAAACAAAAATAAGACTAACCCGCCTTGCCTGGCTATTACTTACAATTTTGAAACATGAGAGACTGATTCAGAAAGATTTGGAGAGCCTGGACTGACGTCTAGTCCCTCTTAGTCCCAAGAGCGAACAACACCCAAAAACAAAGAGCACAAACAAAAGACTTCCCTCCACCAAGATTTGAAAGTATCTTGTCCCCCTATTGGTCCTCTGGTCAGGTGTCAGCCAGGTTTACTGAGCTTCTTAACCTTTTACAGGTAAAAGAGACATTAACCCTTAACTATCTGTTTATGACACTTTCACATAGAGCTGACTTCAGTCTGTGTCTGCAGTTTAGTGTGTGTGTGCACGCGTGCGCTGCCATAGACCAGAGAGCCTATTCAGCAAAACAGGCTAGTGGAGCTAGTGAAATCCTAGTATATCAGGTGGCATCCCGGAGGGGGTGAGGTCCAACCCATCACAATGCCCAAGAGCATCTCATTAAATCCTCAATAACTATATTTCCTTTTAATGATCATACCTAGTGTTGAATTTTACATTGATATAATTAAAAATATAAAAATCCTCCTTTGGTCAATATTACTTCTGATTTTCTTATGTTGTTCTGAAGATCATAAGGAGCAGCTAGTGTGCCCGCCTCCCCTGCATCAGGATGTAGTAAGTGTTAGGATAAGTATGTAGTGTGTATTTGGTGAAAGAGTAGATTGAAAGCATCAGAGAGTTATCTGTAACTGCTCAGCTAAGAGCCTTTGAACAACTGACTTTATTAGTCAAATGATCACATGATTGGAGTGCAATTATACAGTATAGCCACTATGTGGCAGCATAAATGTGACAGTGGTGTAGGAACATGTTCACTTGTCATTATTAACCATTGCACTGCAAAATTACTGTATGATTCAGTAGAATAAAGTCCTTTCACAGACATGCCACTGTGTATTTATGTTCTCTGACATGTCACTGAGGGATCACTTCACTGGGAATGGGGAGACCATTGAGAACAGCCTGTATATTTGCTACTGCTTCTTCTGTCATCATACGGGTGGCTTGGACTGTAGCAGTTCCAATGTGTGGAGTTATGATAATGTTCTTTAATTTTAATAATGGATGATCTCTGCAAGAAAAAGAAAAGATAGAATAATTAGAGGTGAATTTTACATTGCTACCGCCATGTTCACTCTAACATAAAAGTGTCAAGTCCTAGGGCAGCAGTAACTCTGGCAAAGTCTTGCAAGTGAGGAAGGGGTACCATGATGCACAGAGGGTTACACAGAGCAGTGGGGAGCAAATTTGCCCACCACTTCTCCTGCACGGGTCTTCATGTCAGTCAGCCTGCTACAGAGCTGCAATACATGAGAATAAGGGGCTAGTTTGTCAGTTGCTTGCGCATAACAGCCTGAAGATTTGACCTCAAGCCACTTACAGGAATTTGTAGATTACAGATATTGACATTGTAAGCGTATTTTTGCTCTTTCTAATGCACATGCACACAGACTTTAAAAATTTGGACATAAGCAACTGGCCCATGGCCCCTGAGAGAATCAGGAAAAGAACCAGGATTAGAACTCAGGAGTTCCTGGCACCTAGTCTTGTACCCAGTAAACCAGAACACATCTCTCTCACAAAAATATGCAAACACCTATGTAAAATGTGATTTGGATTTGAAGATTGTGTCTAACATATTCCCAGAATTCTGAAGGAATGTTGAAGTATTTAAGAATGCTTTCCAGTATTAATTTGTAATGCAAACAATTTCTGATAAATAGAAAAGTTTTCTACCTTGGCAGAGGTTCAGGGTATGTCACATCCAAAGCTGCAGCCTTAATAATCCCATTTTGGAGAGCTTCCACCAATGCATCATGATCAACTACTGCACCTGCATTAAAATGATAGTATCTTATTGGCATATCCAGATAAGGTACAGAAGAAAACTAATCTCCAGGTAAATTCAATATCTTTAACTGAGAGGAAAGGTCTCATAATTAATTTAAAATACTATTGGACTTATATCTCATTATAAAAACAAGACTGCCTTCTAGTAATGGCTAATCAAAGAAAGCAAAGAATGAATTTTTTTTATTAGCAAGACAGCATGGTCCAGGGGACAGAGCACTGGATTGGGATTCGAGAGACTTGGTTCTATTCCTGGTTATGCCATTGACCTGCTGTGTGATCTTAGGTGGGTCACTTTACCTCTCTGTGCCTCTATATCTTCTTCACTCCTTTACCTAGTTGTCTATTGAGACTGAAATCTCTTTGGCACAGGAACTGTCTCTTATAGATTTATATAGCTTTGAAGACCAGAAGGGACCACTGGGATCATCTGGTCTGACCTCCCACATAACACAGGCGGTAGCACTTCCCTGAATTAATTCCTGTTTGAAATAGAGTGGATCTTTTAGAAAAACATTCAATTGTGATTTAAGAATTGCCACCACAACCCTTGGTAAGCTGTTTCATTGGTTTATTACCCTCATCAATAAAATTGTTCACCTTATTTCCAAGTATGAATTTGTCCAGTTTCACTTCCAGCCATTCCTTTCTCTGCTAGGTTGAAGAGCCCATTATTAAATATTTTTCCCCATGTAGGTATTTATAGACATAATCAAGCCACCCCTGAACCTTCTCTTTGTTAAGGTAAACAGTTTGAGCTACTTGAGTCTATCACTATAAGGCACGTTTTCTAATCCTTTAATCATTTTCGTGGCTCTTCTCTGAAACCTCTCCAATTTATCAACTTCCTTCTTGAATTGTGGATACTAGAACTGGACACAATATTCCAGCAGCGGTTGTGTCAATACAGAGATAAAGTAACCTCTCTACTCCTCCTGGAGCTTCCCCTGTTTCTCTCTCTACGATCACATTAGCCCTTTTGCCACAGAGTGGCACAGGGAGCTCATGTGCATGGGGCTAAGCCTCTGTAAGAGAATCAGAGTTCTCCACACATGGCATCTTCCACACTCTGCATCTCCCCAATTGCCCCAACCAAAGGTGCTGAAGGCACCTTTCCCTGACCCAGTCTAAACTCTCTGGGTTTTCTTCTCTGCATCCCACAGTCCCCTTTCCCTGTGGCTCTTGCACAGAAGCCACGACAGCGAAGGGGTCACTGTCTTATGAATTTGTGTGATGCCAAAGGCGCTCCAGCCTCAGTTAGGGTGCTACATGTTACTGTAATACAACTTATAATGACACAATTTAGTACAGAAATTCAACTGTACTAGATAACATTCTCAGTGGGCAGTGAGCTGCCCTGGTGTTCAGTTCATAGAATCATAGATTATTAGGGTTGGAAGGGACCTCAAGAGATCATCTAGTCCAACCCCCTGCTCAAAGCAGGACCAATCCCCAAATGGCCCCCTCAAGGATTGAACTCATAACCCTGGGTTTAGCAGGCCAATGCTCAAACCACTGAGCTATCCCTCCCCCCCCAAGTCTGATACTCTGCCAACTGAGCTAGCCAGGCTCATCCTAAAGATATTTGTACATTTTTCCTTAGATGAAATAACCCTGAGTTAAAATCAGAGGTGCTGGATGCTCACTGAGCCCCTGACAACTCCTGTTGAGAGTAGGGTTGCCAATCTTCCAGGATTGTCCTGGAGTCTCCAGGAATTAAAAATTAATCTTTAATAAAAGATTATGTCCTGTGCTGAAACCTCCAGGAATATGTCCAACCAAAATTGGCAACCCTAGTTGAGAGGCACAACAGCATGAGTTGCCCCTTAAGGCCTGGAGGCCTGAGGCTAGCTAATCCTGATTACTAAAAAAAAATGCTGTAGCCCCATCTCTGCCACATTGACAGCCTTGATGGGGCCTGATGGCGGACAGCTGAGTCACTGGAACTGGGGAAGTGAAGGGACCATGGCCCTCCACTTTTAACACTGGGAGGGCCAGGACCCCCACTTTTTGACAAAAGAAACATAAGCACAGAATTTATGTCCCCCACAGATTTTTCCCTCCACAAAATAATAGATTCTGCTGGGGAGACGCTGCAATTACACTGTTTGCCCACCAGAGGCTCAGCCACAAGAAAGGGCTCCTGGCTTATCCCTGTAGCAGCCAGCCATGGAGAGACAGGGGGCACTTTACAAAGGTTCCGGTGTCCCTGAGCTCAGTCTTTTATAAAGGGCAGAAGGAAGCTGCAAAGAGGGAAAGTTCAGGAAAGTGGAGAGAGTGAGAAAGGTTGCGGCAGGAGAAAACTCTAACACTATGGAAGTTTGGGAGCTAGAAGCCAGGGAGCTGGAAGCTCTTGTGAGGAAACCAGGATGGGGTTTGGGCCTAAAAGTTTGGGCCTAAAGGCCAGTGACAGAAGGCTGAGCTCTAGCTAGGAAGAGGTGGAGGATGGGTTGTGAGAGCATACTGGGACAGAAGAGAGTTCTGGCTGTTAGAAAAGACACCAAAGCTAAGTATGGACTCTTGTATGGTGATGGACTGTATATGGGACCCTAAGGTTCCATACACACTATTTGTATGATTAAACTGACGCCAGGCAGGGGTGATGGTAACTCAGAGAGAAGCCTGTGTGGAGTCCTTCAGGGAACCTGAAGGGCAGGAAATAGAAGCAGGATATTGCGGGTGGCCTCTCACCATGAAGGAGTGCTCAGGAGACAGCCAACCCTGTGATAAGAGGTCAAGGGGAGCTGTGGATGTTCAGCACTAATCAGAAATTGGTCTATTATTCATTATTCATTATTAGTTAAGTACCAGCTATCCTGTATACTGAACAAAACATGGAGGAAGTCACAGACCTTGGCTGAGAGTGCTTCTTGATGCAAACAGACAACATTCAACTCCACCTTTACTATAAAACTGCAACCAGTGCTTCCATAACACCCTACCTCTGCTGATGTTAATGAGAGTAGCAGTGGGTTTCATCAGCTCTAACTCCCTTTTCCCAATCAATTTGTGTGTCTGAGGTGTCAGGTTCACGACCAGTATCACAAAGTCAGATTGCTGGAGCAAATCTTCCATCTTTTCACAGTAGCGGGCACCAACAGCCTGTTCCTCCTCTTCTTTTCTGAGGCAAAAAGAACCAGTATTATCTTTTATTGGTAAAAAAGAAAACCACTTGTTGCTGCTGCTACTACTCCACCCCCAGGGAGGATGGAAAGAGTGCATAGTTTCTATGAACCAATGTCTCTGCTGTTACAGAAATATAACATAGGGAACAGTGGCATAGAAAGAACTGGGTGACTCCTACAATCCTATTTGGATTGGCCTTCAGTGAGGACTCTGGTGGGGAGGGGGAGTGAGAGAGGTGAATACATTAATCCTAAGGGTGTTGAGGGAGGAACAAAAACCAATGACATTTCATTGAGAGCAATTCTAAGCTATATTGAATATACTTATTTCCTAATAGAATTTCAGTGAAAAAACAGGAATAGAAGCATCTCAGTGACCTCTTCTGTGTTTGTTAGTGGAAAATATGCATTGTTCATGAACATGTTCTCATGAGTACTTATATGGCCTCTTGAGGGAGAGTGTATAATGCCATGTGAGAGGATAGCAGATGAGCCATCTTAGAATTGTTCAGTGGTGCTATAAGAACTTACCATGTTAAAGTGTGCTCAGAACTCAATTAAGTGACATACAAATAAACATGCTTTTAATTTCTATATTTTAACATCAAGAATTATTTGAACTATGCTATGACCATCAATCGTTTTCTTTCTTGTTACCCAGCCATAAGGCAAAAAAAATGAGCTCCTTACTCATTTTATATGTGATGCATGTTAATGGGAATTTTGCCTGTGTAAGTACACGCTGAGTAAGGAGTTCAGGATTTGGCGCACAGATTGGAAATAGCTGCAGGGTATAAAAGTGATATGCAATATATACTGGCTAGCATGTGTATTGCCACTGCCTTCTCTGAATGGAAAGTCAGAAGTTTTCAAATAAACAGGATTATCACTCTCTACGTATACTTGATCCTGCTTTAGTGCAGGGGGGGACTAGAATACTGGATGATCGCTTGAGGTCCCTTCAAGCCCTACGTTTCTCTGATTCTAGTGGCTGGTTAGAAAATTTAAACTCTACAGCTGCTAGAGAAGATTCTCCTTTAGCTGAAAAGGGAGTGCTGTGCTCATGGAGCTGAAACTCTTCAGTTCTTTCTGATGCTGCCTGTGTGCAGTTCAACCATGAGGTCTCTTTATGGTCTAGGATTCATTACAGGTGGTAAAACAGACACTGAACGGAGACAATTTGAGAGGTCACTGCAGACAAAAACATTAGCCTCTGGAGTTGAAGACTGCTGTACCTCAAAGAATTTCAATGTCACCTTTTATATCATATTTTCTGATTCTAACATGCATTTTGCTCATTAAATCCACTTTCTGCTGCTGCAACATGGGAGTAACAATGAAAGTTTATTTATCCATAAAAAACAGCAAGGAAGTTTGCATTTTTTTTTAACAAAACTGGGGCAACCCCCACCAGAATGGGTGGGGGCAGAGGTGAGGGGAACCCACTTTGTAAAGGAGCTATGTATTGCTGACCCTTTTTTTCCTGATATATATATTTAAATAGTGCTTAAAAATCATGCAGAATATATGATACTAACCTATTCCATTGTTCTTGGCCAAAATTTCAAACTTGGCTGCCAAAAGTTAGGCACTTAAATTCATATTTAAGCATGTAAATAAATAAGTGACCTGATTTTCAAAAGTGCTGACTACTCACAGCTCCCTCTGAAATCAATGGGAACTGTGGTTGCTTAGGATGTTTGAAAATCAGAGTGCTCATTTAAGTATCTAAATATGGATTTAGGCATCTAACTTGTGGCAGCCAAATTTGAAAATTCTGACCTCTGAGAATGAAGGGAATTCTCACTGGAATGAAGCAAGGAGGGTTTGGCATAAACTGGGAAAGAGGTTCTTTGGGCAGATTTTGTAACAAAGAGATCTACGTATAACTTTTAAAACTATCAAAGATATAATCTGCTCAAGTTAGCATCAGATGCACTTTCACCTCTGGTTCCTGTTGTGGTACAGAATTTTCATTTCAAAAGCTTTGGCCCTCTTGGCCACCTTATACCCAATGCTGCCCATGCCGATGATACCGAGAGTAGCCCCAGTGACTTCATCTCCCAGCCAGTCAGCAGCAAAATGCTCAGTTTGTGGAGAAACTGCAATCTGACAACCTAAGAATAAAAAATGCTGAGTGAGAAATGGATTCTTGGTGGATGAATTCTTCCCTGTTTGTAATATCCTCTTTGAGGCTTGAAAATAACTTCTCTTTCCCTGCCAGTTCAGACATTTTCCATTAGACAAACCTTGATTTTCTATCAGAGTATATCCCACTATTCTCCTCACGGAGGTACCAAGACAGAGCTGAAGTAATGTAGTTCTTTTACAGGACGGGTGATGTGCGATTTTGATACAGATTAGGAGATTAGGTAACAGGACAGAATCTCATGCATTGCAGAGGCCAGCTCAACAGGGACTCTCTGCAAACCGTTGTGATGGGGACTTGGGACAAGGTGGGATGAGGGAAGAGTGGGACAGTGCCCAGGGTATGGGAGAACTGCTGTGTTTCTGTGGGATTCCTTCCTTTCAGCCTCCACAGGCACTCTCCCCTCCACTAGGGCACAGCTTGCTGCTTCAGCTATGCACTGTGCCAAAAGAAGTTGCCTCTTAAGAGCACAAGCTAACAAAGGCAACACAGTTAGCATCGTCAGCAATTCTAACATTATTCTGGGAACAGGGTTTATTAATCTGAGTTCTTTGCTGTAGCAAAGCAAAATTATTCAGTGGATTTCATAGCAAATCATCTTCTCTGGTAATGGAGACCCAAGGCCTGATGTCCATGGCCTTGCACCCTTGTGTAGTCTTCTACATTGATGCAAAGAGGGTATTAATGAGAGAAGAATTTTAATTTGCTTGCACTTTGGATAGTTGTAAATAATTACATAAGAGGCAGGCAGTGGAGAATTAGAGTGCAAATTCTAGTCCAAACAGTAACCCTTGTACTGTACATAAATCAAATCATAGGCAGTTTTAAGCACCTACTTTAGACAGAAGCCTTAATTCTGTTGCCATTGCCTTCGGTGGAAGCTGGATTGGGCTCAGCATATTAGAAACAATGTAGAAAAAAGCAGGACCACTTGAAAAACTGAATCTTTGCAGCTTTTCCTCCTGTAAAGATTCTTAAACATTATTTCAACTAGATAATCTGTGACAGAATAAAAATAAAGTATGCTAGATATGTAGCTGACATGACTTACAGAAATATCAGCAAAGGAATTTAAAAAGTTACCTTCCACTAGCCTTCTGGCAGATGCCAGCATCAAGGCCATCCCAATGTCTGCTGTGGAGTCAGATACAGCATGTGGAGTATTGGTCACTTTAACTCCAAAGCTCGAAATCAATTTTAAGTCCAGGTGATCCACTCCTACCCCCGAGTTTGCGATCACCTTTAAGTGAGGTAGGCTCTGGAGGAGCTCCCGGTCAATGACTGGTCTGCACTCATATATGAGAACAGATTTGATTTTTTCACTCAATCTTTCTTTCTTTTTAAGAAATTCCTTCATGGTGATAAGGTGAAAGTGTTTCTTCAAGAGCTCCACATGCCCTTCCAGCACACCACATACACCTCCTATTTCAACGATCAAAAGACCAGGCTGCTCTTGCTTTGCCATGACCTGTGAAAAGGATTAAGGGAAATATACCCTGGAATATGAGAAAAGAACATTTTTGTAAAAATACCATTCAGTAGGTATGACGGGGTGTACCTATCCCACACTGGTCCAGTAGGACTTACCCACAAGCTGTGGGCTAAGGAAACCACACCCCCTCACCTCTGCTGGGCATACTCTAACTAGAACCAGAGTATAAAAGGGAGTAGTTCAGCTGAGTTTCGTCTGACTACTGACGAGAGCAGATGTGTGTTGCAGGCTCCAGCTAGGAGGCTGCCAGAGCTCTAGGACACAGAAGCCAGTTGGGTTGAGACTCCAACAGACTCCCCTGCCAAAGTGGCGGAGAGACAGCAGAAGCCAGGAGGCCCACGGAACAGAACTGTATTAATGGGTGATCAAGACTGATTATAGAAGTGCCGGTTCCCTAGGACTGTGGGTTAGGACCCAGTGGAGAAGGGTGGGCCCGGGTCTCCCTACCCTGGGTGTCCTGCCATCAGGGGCAGCTGATGCCCAGAGGGGTGAACTTTGCCACAGAAAGACAGCCTTACTAATTCTGGCCATTGGGCAATACTGCCCTGAGCTTCAGGGCCGCAACATAGACCCAGGCCACTTGGGCCGTCAAATATCCGCTTGAATAACTCCCCGCAATCCTGTGATGAGGTGTACTTACCATGCGATGATAGGGATAATTTAAACCCACATTTGTAAATCTGTACTTCGTGTAGCTACATACTTCCCTCAATTACACAGTGTAAATCCAGAGTTACTAACTTGAAGTCAGCGGAGTTACTCTGGGTTTACCCTGGCATGAGGACCTGATCCAGCCATCAGTGAAGTCAATGGGAATCATTCCAGTGACTTCAGTGAGTACAGGATTAGGCCATGACAGAGCAGACCCCATCAGGATTAGTGTCTGTAGGGATGCTAAGAGGTTTAACTCTGAATTGTTCCTCATTTCCAGAGACATCACCCATTTTAGTCCCAAAGTTACTTCCATTCCACACAATCTGGCAGCCCCTCACTTTTATTCTTGAAAATTATTTATCTCAGTAATAAAGGATTAGGACAGAGAGATTACTTTACAAAGTCATTTTCAATTGTCTGTGTGATTATCTGTTGTCTGTCCCCCATTTCAGGTTTCTATCACACACTACATCTAAATTTGCATCCTAGCAGATTGAGAAGTATGCTAAAAAGAATCAGAGCCTGTAATCCTCAACAGGATTCTGACCAGTCCATGCCAGAAGCATAAGGGGTAAAGGAACATCCTTTGTGGATTTCCCCTCTTGCACATCCATGCTGGGATTATCCAGAATCTAGGCATGTAACAAGCTAGCTGCTCAAGTACATACTTACGGTCTCAGGAGTACGTACTTATGTTCCCATTCTGATGCCTGTGCTGCAGCAGCTACACTATTTTTAGCAAGCTAGCTTGATCAAAGCTAGCTCCAGTATGCCTACAGGTGCTGCAATTGCACCTCCTGGTTGCAGAGTAGACATATGGACTCACAATGGTCCAGTTCACTGTTACCCTGCACTTTGGGGAGTCATTTACACAAGAGCAAAGTGAGTGCAAAATGCTTCCCCTTTCTGAGTTGGCAGTGCTTTACACCTGCTTCATACTGATGTATAAAGAGCTATACAAGAATTGAAAAAATACTGAATGGGGCAACTCAAAGTACATAAAGTTAAGCTTGTGCATACATTATTTGCTAAAGTCACTAATTGTGGAGCTACTTGAGAATATTTTGAGATAAACTAGTGGCAGAATGGAGAGAGATTTACTGAGATAGTGAACAACTTCTTTGCTTGCTGTTTGTGATAGACAGATGGATGATACCCTGAGATATATGCTAAATACTATTAAAGGAAAAGTTTTTAAAACATCAAATAAATACTATGAGCAATAGTACACAATATCAGCCATCATCTGAGTTATTATACATCTAAACTGTTGCCTGACTACAACCCTAGAGCAAGGACTGTCTCATATTGAGCACTTAAATAATATTAATGTCAGTAAATTAAAAATATTTAGGGGTCGTTTATGCAAGGTAGAAGGCTCCCCCTGATACTAACCTTGGTTTGGTGAGCACTTACTCCTGCTTCGCCAGTGCTATTTGGACCAGTCCAGGAGCTCCACCTGGGATCTATATCCCTCTTTGTCCAGTGATGCACGTGACAAACAGCTGGATGAATAAGTCTACCAGCCAACCTCGGGCAGCCAGTGGCCAAGTGAATTGCTTCTACCAAACAGACTGCTTTAACGCTAAACATAATCTTTCAGATGTCCACTCCAGTGTTTTAAAGGTAAACTTGTCAAGAACAGGGCTATTTTAATTTTGGACTAGTATCATCTGCTGCGTTGCCAACTCTCATGATTTTATCACGAGACTTGCAATATTTGGTATTTTTCTTAAAGCCCCAGCTCCTCAAATCACTTGATTATGTGAAAAATGAAAGTAAGATTCTAGTCCTCACAGCTACAGAGAAAAACTTGAAAACCTAAAAGCTGAAGCACCAGAATACAAATCAAAATAATCAAAAACTTATTTTTTAAAATTTAATTGTTTTTAAAATAATCTTTTGTATTCAGTGAAGCCTACAGAATTTCTACAGGCTCTGCTTTCTGCTGAAGTAAGTAAAGTTATCCAGAACAAATCTCTTTCACTGACATTCTTTAAATGAAAACTGATTATAGTAATGATAAATAACCTGGTAGTTTCTATTGCTTTCTTCCTGACGCTGACCCTGGTGTAACTTCTGGCAGCGGCAATAGCTTAAACACAAAATCTCGTTACGCAGCTACTTCCAGATCCGGATCCAGTTATGCTGCACACACTCGGACTTGCACTCATATGATGTAATCCTTCATACAAGGTCCCATAGCTGTCCATACTCTGCCTGAATCCAACCCCACATAGCTAATGCATTATAGTATATATTCTTTCTGTGTAAATTTCAGTTGGCAGCAGCTGAGTACACTCACATAACTGTGAGCTCTGCCAGCCGTCTCTGCAAGGTCCACCCTCTATCAGAGGGTCTTTGGACATTTCAGCAGGAACTGCCACATAGAGTGACAGTATCTTCCAGTCTTTATCTCATCGTTTTTGGCTTTCTGTGCCCCCTTCCTAAACAATGTCATCTTCCTCCTCCCTGCTTCTGAAACTGAATTGTATGGGGAGGGGAATAGCAGAGGATGTTGTTGGAATGTTTTTAGTTCTCAGTGAGTGGCTGCACACATTCTTGTGGCAGTGGAATCTGATTCAGAATCCATCCGCTATTGTAGATCTGTGCTCCAAAATCAAAGTTTTTTTTTAAATATGCTTCTAGCCCTAATGGTTGCAAAGATAACATTCTATGAACCTAATGTAAACTAATGCAGTGATATCTGTGTGAATGTGCAAAGACAAAATGAAATAATAGCTCTAAGTCAGATGTGGACGGTTCTTGGTATAGCAATGATTGTGTTAACTCTGAAACCTAATGATGTCAATTTATGTGTCAACATTGCTAATAATTTAATTGCTGATTATTTTAATAAACATATCTACCCAGGATGTTTATCTATCCTTTGTGCAATCACAGATATTGGGGCATCAGACAACTAGGTAGCTTGTTACAGCTAACATGAGAACCTAGGAGTTTAAACCCTCTCCGCTACTGAAGTTTGAATCACCTTAATATCTGCTGCTGAAACTGAATATTTTGGAGTAGCATAAAATAAATTGAATTTATTATTAAAATATATAATACACACAATAGTAGACTGGTTATATTATTTATTGCCATTCATTAACATTTTCACATTCCATTCAGTAAAATCCTCACTGTTATAAATTAACTTAGTGCTCATTTTAGTGCAGACTTAGTGCAGAATTTAGGACTACAATGAAGCAGAAACCAGAGAGTTTTGCAGCAGAATTTATGTTGTTTGCTGATAAGTACACTAAGTCCTGATGATATCCAAGAAAGTGGAGCAACTCTGTCAGGATCTTGGCATGAGGGAGTTCTGTGAAGGATTTGTTCTGAGTATGTGGGCTTCTTGATTGTTGTTGTGATGAGCACGGGGGGACAAGGGAGGAGATTTATACTCATCTGCAATCCAGCTGGTTGAAATCTGTACATGCCCCATGATTTTCACATAGGGATTTATAACTTTTTGTAGACTAGGGCATCAGCTACTAATAAGAAGCTTATCCTGGGGTTCGTGGTTTTCAATGCAAGGTCAATGACCAATAAAGCCATCCATGATTTAATTATGGATAAGACCCTCTTTTTTTGCTTGTTATTAAAAAAACCCAACAAGATAATTCAGATTGTTCCCTACTGGTGCAGCTTTCTCTGGTTCAGTACTTGGTTCAATATGAGACTAGAATGGGAGGAAAAGGAGAGTGGGTGTGTTTAAGGCTGTATTTGACTGATTGTGTTCAGCCTTCATTAATTTGGGAATTTTGGTAATGTAAAGACTGTCCTACTAATCCACAGGATTCCTAACCAGAATTGTCGATATAATGCCGGTACTGGTTTTGGATTCACCCAGTTAGTTTTCTGTTTATTGCACCATGATGATGATGTCTATTTTGTTATTTTTGGGTCTTACACTAACTATGATAGTATCTCATATGGCTTCTAGTCTGAGTTAAGTGAAAGCACATAATTTGAGAATCGACATAGGAAGTGTGGTAATTACATTCTTGTCATGGTTAGAATACCTTCAAACTAGTTTCCTCGACCAGTGACTCATGTCTTGTCCATGACCAAAACTGCCTGCTAAGAGCACAGAGAGTTTTCCATGTCTCTAAACTTGGCTGTGGCAGGGACTTGGTGAGTGATTTTTCTAGTACATCATCGCATCTGCAAAAGTCTGGCTCAGCAGAACTGTTCTGTAGGCAGGTGAGCTCGGCACATCCAGAAAGACCCCACTTGGCAATGATCCCTGGTTGCTGTGAATTTTCAACCCATCAAGGCTTGACCGCAGCAGGACAGGTTGGCTGCCGTATTGAAGCGGGAGCCAGCCTCGCAGAAAGTGAGGATGTGCATGGTGCATACTCTCAAGCCCGGGGCCCAGCTCAACCAGGAGCCCGTCTCTAACTGTGGCCAGCACCAGCTGCTTCAGAGAAAGGTGCCGGGCACCCCGAAGTGGGCGTGACACTAATGGCATTGCCTGGCCCTGGAGACACCTTGTCTGGAAACTGGTGGCAGCCAGCACTGGCTCCTGCCCTGAAGTGTGAGGCTCGATGTCCCTAGCATGCATCACCCTGGCTCTGCTCCCCAGGACTGGGCCCTTCCCTGCCTGGCACAGCAATCTCCAGCCCCAGGGCAAACAGCGGGGCTTTTGACACCTCCTTGCCTCCCCTTTGTCGGGGCTGGTTATATATCAATGTTTCCCAAGCCCCTTTTGAGGGTGAATTGGTACAGCCTATTACCCCCTGCCGTTTTAGGGAATTGGTATGCTCCAGCTCTCCTTTGCCCCTTCCAGGGGTCACATGGTAACAATGCACCTATTGAAGGGAAGCCCACAAGCAAGATGGCGAGACTGCTGCTTCCTGTCGTGGCGGTGTTCTGTCCGGACTATGCATTGCGTCACTTCTGGCCCCCTCTCCTCGAATCCTTAGAGTGCTGCGCGTGGGAGCGCGCCTCACTCTGGTCCGCTCAGGGCTAGCGGCGCCGTCGGGGGCCGTTGTGGAGCGTGGTGTCCGCCGCTGCAGCGGCGGCCGTTTCTCTGTGCGCGCGCCCGCGGGAGGTTGGTGTCTCGCGGGGCTGCTGGGCGGGCTCCACGTGGAATGTTCTGGAAGGAGCCTCAGAGCGGGAGCCACCCCGAGGGCAGCTTGAATGGGGTGGGGGAAGGGGAGGCACTGTGGGAGGGGCCGGCTAGCGGTGGGGGAGGGCCATGGGGGTGATGCGAGAGGCAGCGGGGGAGGGGCTGAGGGCTCTGTGGGACGGGGTGTCAACGCTGTGTTTGGATTTCAATGGCCCCATGTTATTGCCCCCATTTGCACACCTGGTTTGCCCTCAGTGAGGGCAACCCCCACATTGTGCCACCCCCACCACAGAGGGGTTGGTAGTATTCCTAGCTGCTGGAGCCAGTGTGCTACTGCACCCCCTGCCTTGCAGTGGTTGCCATTATATGCAGGGTTTACAGTTGGATTTGATGACTCTCAGCACCCTTGCTATAGTCATTGTTCCAGCACCCTGGTAGTAATAACTCATTTAAAAATGGTAAGTTTGGGAGCAAATCTGTCAAGCCTCTGAACATGGCCCATCTGACCTGACTGCTGTGATATTGCGGGGCCTGTTAGTAAAAGAGTGAAACAAAGGAAGGGAGCTCATGAGGGCTCATGGGGTTTCTCTCCATTCTTCCCATTCCTGGATGGGAATCTTTCAGGGGACCCATCTTGCTTAACTGGATGATGGTTGCCATGTGAAGCCTGGCCCTACTCCATACTGAGCATTTCCTTAGAATTTCCCACCAGTACTTAAGTGCCAGTGAGAACACAGTTGTAGAGAGGTCACAGTGTAACCACCATCTCATTTAGGGTTTTTCTGATACGGACCAAGACTAGATGACACAGTAGTCAAAATGTTCACTGTTGGTCTATGCTAGAACGACTGTTGGTGAAGCTGCAACAGTGGGAAATACTAAGAAAAAGCACAGTGTATATACACAGCATTAGGAGTATCAGAATTATTTCACTACTTACAATACTTTTGGGGTGTGTGTGCGTGTTTTGTTTTTATTTAAAGGAAACCAGTTAGGTCTGGGCACGTGCATCATCTTAAATAAAAGTTAACAGATGGGTGTTAGTTTAGCTTTATTGGATTGGCTTTCATGATTAATGTTAAGTTGATTTCAAGAATTGTTAATTCTTAGATGGTTTCTGTCCTTTTGCAGGTTTTACATAAAGTTTTTAAAATGTCGTATATGCTTCCTCACTTACACAATGGCTGGCAAGTAGACCAGGCCATTCTTTCAGAAGAAGACCGTGTGGTGGTCATCCGGTTTGGACATGACTGGGATCCAACTTGTATGAAAATGGATGAAGTGTTATATAGTATTGCTGAGAAGGTAAATTTGGATTGTCATTTGAGATAATTGTATGTTTCTGTTCAGCACCTGAAATTGCTTGTTCCTTTTAGTCTAAGGTAGTTTCTAAGCAATAAATCCAACTTGTTCAGTTTCCTTAACAAGCTATGCCTACATTGAATGAATGTGAAACAGCCATCTACTTTCATGGCCATCTGAAATAATTACCCACCATGTTGTTTAGTGCTTAATTGAATGGAAACAGTACTACTACATTCTAAAACTGAGCATCTGTCCTGGAGAAATATTTTTCTTTTCTGACTGCTGATCGTTTAACATCTGATAATCTAGGCAATTCAGAGGGAAACAAGTTTCATTAATAGCATCGGTATGAGCACTACAGATAAGATCGAGCCAGCATTGTCGCTTGATACTCAGAATGTGTAATATTAATACACTAGCAACTAGAAAATTAATTGGAATAGTTTTAAAAGTTTAAGTGTTTTTAGTTTGGCATATGTTTTTATTTAAAAAATGTAAACTCTTAAAATGCATGGGAAGAAATGCACTTATAGATCATACTCAGCCTCTGTTGAAATGGGTGCCACTCCATTGACTTAGAGTTTGCACTTGGTTATACCAGGCTGAAATGAATTTTAATCTGTACATACTGAGCCAATCTCTTGAAGCTTTCTCAGATGGCAATGATACCCTGTGACAAACACATCACTCACTTAAGCATCTTAGATAATGAGGGAAAATTAAGAATTGTTTACATAAATGTGTGATTGGATATATCTTATCCTTTCATGTCCTCTCAGATAACATTATTGCATAGTAGTATAACTAGACAGAGATTCAGCAAATTATTTGTTGGTTAAACCTCATAAGAAAAAATAGGAAACTCAAATAAAACAAGAACCTAGTCAGAAAGACTACTGTGAATTAATGTTTAAATGGCGTACAACAATTGTTTCCATAATCATTTGTACATTTCTCTATATGCTCTTAACCTGATGTGAAGCAGTTTCTGTGGCAGTCATTTCTTCTCCATGGCATTCTTAAAAAATTGCACTTCTCTTGTTCATCTCAGTGTTGTTGAAGTCATCTGGTAAGGCTACTGTGTACATATCTAATATTGAGCCAGAACAGGATCTAAGCTAGGAGGATGATTTGACATTTCTTCAAGACAGCTTCTTTGCATTTGTTTGTCTTATGTTTACTTTTATGTTGTGGGAATTGATGGATTATACATGGGAATACTATTAGTATTTATCTTTGGCAGGACTCTTGGCAATTTGGCAGACATATTGGCATTTAAGTTTTTGTGAGGGGAAAAAGAACAATGTAACTCTTTATTTAAAAATCTCCCTCTGCAGAAATGGCAGGTTAAAGGGGGAGATCCTTCCTCATCCTCTTGCTTACGAGCCATGTTTGGATCTCGCAGCTGTTTTAAAGAGTGAGTAAAAGTTCCAATTGTACAGGTGTTTATAATCTAAAGCAGGGGTTCTCAAACTTAATTGCATCGCAACCCCCTTGTGACAACAAAAATTACTATAGGACCCCAGGAGGGGGGACCGAAGCCTGAGCCCGCCCAAGCCCGGCCACCCCAGGGGTGTGTGTGCGCAAAGCCAAAGCCCCATTGCCCAGAGGGCTTCAGCCCAGGCAGGGGGCCTGTAATCTTAGCCCCACCAGCCAGGGCTGAAGCGCCTGGGCTTGGGCTTGGGCCCTGGGCCCCAGCAAGACTAAGCCAGCCCTGGTGACGCTATTAAAATGGGATCCTGACCCACTTTAGGGTCCTGACCCACAGTTTGAGAACCACTGATCTAAACCATAGTACAAAATGTTGCCATGCCTTAGCTGCATGCTACATTTGAAGAAAATGTAGCTGTATTTCACACTTAATACTGAGGTGAAACTTTATTTTTTAAATTTGCAGCATGATTTTAGGAACTAGTAATGTATCTGTACTTTATAATCAATGTGGAGTTGAACTTTAATGACCTCACTTGTATTTTGGCAAAAGAAAGCTAGAGCAAACCACCAAAATATAAAGTAGATTGTTCCCACTAAAATTTATCCTTGTTTACAATTGTAATAAGCATTTGTTTCAGTGCAATACATTCCGAAAACTTGCATACTTTAGAAAGTTTAACAGGAAACAAGTTGTGTGAATGATTTCCAGTTTTTCCAGAGTGAAAATTTAAGAATACTGTACTTATAAAGTACCTTGGAAATATCTCAAATTATTTTTTGCCATACAGAACTGTTTCAGAGGGGGCCTGTGATTCCTGGAAGCTCATCCCCGGGGATACAGAGCTTTGGGTGCTAAATTTTTATATAATTAAATACAAATATTTTAACAATATTTACAGTAAAAAGCTAAAACTTGTCTAAAAGTAAATACCAAAATCAGACAAACCTCAAATCAGAAACCTTTATTGTATGCATGACATTTGATAGATAATCACTTGCTGTTTGGCAAGTAATGACTTAAGATGATTGGGTCTGTTGCTTTGCATCTACCCAGCCATGGTTGAAAGGCACACTAGCAATGGCGTCTTCTCAAGAAGTGCCCACTTGTCCCTACGTTTCTACTCGGAGGCAAAAGCTACAGAAAGAGTTAATGTGCAGAGTAGGGAGGTTAGAAAAGTGTAGCTGCTATTAAAGCTGGTGGTATTTGCAAATCATTATGATAAGCATACTCTTTTAAAATCACTTCGTAATTTTAAAGCCAGGAAAATATCGATACATTTTAAAGCTTGTAGGTCTATTAGCTAGAGCTGTCAAGTAATCGCAGTTAATTCACGTGCTTAACTAAAAATTAATCACGATTAAAAATATCGCGATTAGTCACACTTTTAATCGCACTGTTAAACATTAGAATACTTATTGAAATTCATTAAATATTTTTGATGTTTTCCAACATTTTTCAAATATATTGATTTCAGTGAGAACACAGAACACAAAGTGTACAGTTCTCACCTTATATAATTTTTATTACAAATATTTGCACTGTAAAAATGATAAAAGTATTAGTATTTTTCAGTTCACTTTATACAAGTACTGTAGTGCAATCACTTTATCATGAAAGTGCAATTTACAGATGTAGATTATTTTTGTTACATAGCTGCGCTCATAAACAAAACAATGTAAAGCTTTAGAGCCTGCAGGTCCACTCAGTCTTTCTTCTTGTTCAGCCAATCAGTCAAACAAGTTTGTTTACATTTACGGGAGATAATGCTGCCCACTTATTTATAACATTATCTGAAAGTGAGAACAGGTGTTCGCATGGCACTTTTGTAGTTGGCATTTCAAGGTATTTAAATGCCAGATATGCTAAACATTCATAGGCAGAAGCATGAAGGGACATATGAATCTTTAATGCAGCTGGCACTTAAATATCTTGCAACGCTGGCTACAACGGTGCCATGGCAATGCCTCTTCTTACTTTCATGTTATACTGTAAACAAGAAGCGAGCTGCATTATCTCCCATAAATGTAAACAAATTTGTTTGAGTGATTGGCTGAATAAGAAGTAGGACTGAGTGGACTTGTAGGCTCTAGAGCAATGGTCCCCAACCTGTGGCGGGTACCGGACGACAAGCCACTGAGGACTGTGGCCGGCAGGCAAGCATCCACCAAGAAGCGGCAACATCAAGAGGCGTCGCCGCTGAAAAGCCGCCGAAAATCAGCGGCATTTCAGTGGCGATGCCTCTTGATGAAGCTGCTTTTTTATGACATTGTGGTCGTTGCTTGTCCTCCAGCCAGTACGCGGGCGCATTTAGATGCCCCAGTGGGCACCATGGCACCCGGGGGCACCGCATTGGGGACCCCTATTCTAGAGGTGGCCTGTGCTGCTTCCAGCAGCCCCCATTTACCTGGAACAGCAAACCGCGGCCAGTGGGAGCTGCGATTGGCCAAACCTGCGGACGCTGCATGTAAACAAACTGTCCCGGCCCACCAGGGGCTTACCCTGACGGGCCGTATGCCAAAGGTTGCTGATCACTGTTGTAGAATGTAAGGGACCTACAACTTTTCTTATCTCTGGTCATGGACCAGTTCTAAGAAATGGCTCAATACTGGTCCATCAAATATTTCTAGCCCTGAGAAGTATTAAAATGTTAGCCATATTTAAGGTTCATCATCTAACCATAAACTTTTTTGGATTATGTTTATTGAATAGTGTAAAACTAGATTAGCTTCACAAAATAAAAGTTGTTACAGATGCTCCCCAATTTAGCAAGCATTCCGCTCCGGAATGCCTTGCGTAATTTGAATTTTGCACAAGTCGGAAACGTATCTCTGACCATTATGCAAAAAAAAAAACAACCCCAAACCAAACCACCCCACCTCTTATTTCTAGCTTATGGAACTTTTTCTGTAAACTCGGATTTGCGTACGTCGGGTTTATGTAACTCAGGGAGCTTCTGTATATGTATATGTTATATGTATTTCTGCCTGGGTTCCCTCACAATAGGTGCAATAGGCTTTTAGAATCTACACTGCTGCTGTGTTCAACAGGAACTTCAATGAGCCATTGTAGTTAAGTGGAGAAAATATCCAGTTTTTTTCCCCTCAGTCCTCATATGCTCCACTCAACTTCATTGGGTGTCAGAGCTTTTCTTGAATATGGAAGAAGATACTATTACATTAGCAGTGTTGGACATGGATGGCCTCTCAGACTTTGCTTGAAGAGGGAAACATAGCAGATGTGTAGATGTTCTCTCTTACTGGGATTATTGAAGTTCTGTATAGTTATTGAAGAACAAAAATATCAGAAACATTGATCTGAAAAACACCAAGATAATGGTAGTGTTTCCCTCCATATTCTCCACTTCTTCCATTTCAGTATTATGTTAGTGCACAATACTCTTCACTCCTAAAGCTTAGAATGAATGCTTATGCTTTTTGAAATCAGTATTCAGATGGTATACAGTATTGATTCTAGTGTTAACAGTTCTAATAAGGAGCCACTGAAATTAAAAGGTGAGTGGAGGAAGACAAGTTGGCAGCAAAAAGTGGCACTTGAGGTCTGACACCTTGCAAATAATCTGGCCAGTAATAGTCTTTTTTTCCAAACTTTGGAGTTGTGCAATACTTAATCCCCAAGCGCTAAAAGGAAATATTTTTTGGAAAGTTCCATTAATATAACTCATTTGCTGCAAAGATTTTTACGTGTTCAAACTTTTCTTACTACACTTGAATGTGTGTACAAAGATTTCCATTCACATTTTTATAGATGTCTTCACTGAACACTTTTAAACTGTAAAGAGTCTCAGATTTACCCTTTTTACTTTCCTTGAAAAAGTAAATGTTTAAAAAATTCTGCAAATGTTATTTGTCAAATAAATTTGGAGGCTTCAGCATTGCATTGGGGAGCACAGAGCACTGGCTGCACAGAGGTGGGAGATCAGTATGCAGCTCCCCTCCCAGGACATAAATTCAGCAGTGAGGCTGCACCCAAGCCTTACACAGTGCAAGGGCTCAGCCTCCCTCAGAAACACCCCAGGGCCCTGCCCCTCTGTGCCAAGTGCACCAGGTGTCAGCAGGCATGCTCAGCATGGGGGGGATCCAGGTGTGGGTTGAAACAGGGTTCTGTGTGGGGCAGTCTGGGTTTAGGTTGCTCGGGGTGGGATCCATGTGGGGGGGGCGGGGTCTGGATGCACAGGGGCTTGTTGAGGGGTTCTGGGTGCAACAGTAATGAGACTCTGCAGGAGAGTCCAAGTGAAGATGGTTGGGGCTTGGCGGAGTGGGGTGTCCAGTTGCTAGGGGAGTGGGGTGTAGTAGAGTGGGGATCCAGGTGCAGCTGGTTGGGTCTCGGTAGGGTGGGGATCTGGGTGCGGGTGGCTTGTCATGGTGGTCCAGCTGCAGTGGGAGTTCTGGGTGTGGGGAGAGGTGAGGGTTGGTGTCAAGGTTTGGGTTTGAGGGGGTCTGGATGCATGGGGGTTAGGTGGATGGGGGAGCAGCTCCCTGTACAGTGATCCCTCCCCCTGCAGCTAAGAAGTGTGAGGAAGGGGAAGTTTGCAGAGCTTACTACAGCTGGGGGAGAAATCTGGGAGTGGGTCTGACATGGCCCTGGATGCCACACAGGGGAAGAGAAGGTCCCCCTCCTCCCGAGGCCAGCTGGGACTAGCAGCTGAGTCCAGCGCAGGGTATAGGAGCCACCAGCTGGGTCTTCCTCAGTCCTGCCCCACAGTGATTTACCTCTCTACTGGCTGCCCCAGGTACCTGAAACATACTGCTGGGGAGGGTCGCATGACCGCTGTTGTGGCTTTCCTTTGCTTCCCAATCAGAAAGTCATTTTCTGCGAGGAAGCAAAGAACTTGGGAGATAGTGCAGAATTTCCCCAGGAGTAAGTACCTGTGTCTGATTATAAACTCAAGTATCTTTCACCAGAATTAGAATTGTGCCAGCTGCAATTGTCTTTAAGTATATTTGTAGCTGACGGGTACTATCAGGATTTGCTTTTCTGATTTTGAATCTATTTTCTTCTCTGGTTTGAGGTACATATGTGAAATTTAGTGTTTAGTGTCTTGCTCTCACATCTGACTTCTAAATAGGCGCCACTATCCTGAAATGTTAGGGAACAAGTTTTATACCCTAAACAGTGGTCCCCAAACTCCCCTTGGGGGGCGTGGAGGAATGTGTTTGTAGGGGGGGTTGCGGCAGGTCTGGGCCAACCCCCATGAGGGGGAGGGGGGGAGTGGCACCCAACTCCACTTTGCCCTCAGATCAGCTGTGACCCCAGCCACAGCTCCACTACCCCCAGCTGTGATCCCAGCCACAGCTCCACTCTGCTCCCTGCTCTGCCCTTAGCCCCAGCTGCAGCTCCATTCTGCTTCACCCTCTGCTCTGGCCCCAGGCCAGCTCTTCCTTCATTCCCTCTCCCCCTTCTCCCCCCACCCCCCTCAGGCTAGCTCTCCTGTAGCCCCAGCTCCTCCTCCATCTCCAGTTGTGCCCCCAGTTCCACCTTCAGCTGAAACGCCTCTGCTGAGCCAGTAATGGAGTAGGGATGCAGACAGATTCCGTTCCTGGAAAGAGGGCATGACAGGAAAAGTTGGGCACCATTGCTCTATATAGGAACATCTGTTGTTTGTATTGTATTAGTGCCTGAGAGCCCCAATTGTTGACCGTGCCCAATTCTTCTGGGTGCTGTAGAAACACGGAACAAAAAGATGTCCCAAGGAGCCTTCAATCTAAGTAATATGGCTAGTGATTCCAGTGTTCAAATGCTGTAAAGCTTTGAATTCTCATTAAAAATCTCTTCAGAATTGAAACAAAGGGCATGGAGAAAGCAAAGCAAAGGAAAGGAAGGAATTCTGGATCTCCTTAGATTTCATGTGTGATTTTTTGGACAAGTTGCTAAATGCATATGTCTCAATCTGCCATTTGGAAATAAATTGTTACACTAATTTTATAATCTAATGTTGGGAAGGTAAATTCATTAATGTTTGGGAGGTGCTTAGATTATGGTGATAAGATCTCTACCAAAATATGTGTAATGACTAGTACAATCTCATTTTCAAAGTGAGATTCAGCTAATGTTGTTATCTATTGAATATTACCTATGTAAAATTTCTCTGTTTTGTAAAACAAAGAAAAGTTAATATTTGTATGCTCACTGTGGATTCCTCTCCTTAAGTGTGAGGCCATTTGGTCCCTTGTCAATGACATACAAAATTCTGTAGTGTTATTCAATAGGAGCTGTAATTGCTTAGTTCATTTAAATAGACAAAATGTCAAAATAACTTAAGTTTAAGTCACTTAAGTGCTACGTTTGTTTTTATTCAATGCAAGAAATACTATTTTTGTATGTAAAAATATTTTACTTGTATTTCTCAATATTTTAACGGTATTCTTTTGTACTTCAAAAATAGAAATGTTTGTGCTTGTGCTTTGATTCATAATAAATTCTTCCTTTTGCAGTAATGATCTTTCATGAAACAAAGTATATTTTAAAAATTGTGGACAATGTGATCTCAGGGTAGCCAGACGCTGATATTTTATTCAAGGACTAAATTTAGTGTGTCATAAGAGTTTTAGGTTTTTTTCCTCACAAATGTGCATCATAGAAATTTCCCAGCAGGAGAATTGCACCCAAGCTGTTGGTATTGTACATGTCAGTCACCTGGTAGTTCTTATAGAAGCCCCAATAGAGTGAAAATAATGTTGTCTTAGGCCATGTCTACATCTAAAATTTTGCAGCGCTGGTTGTTACAGCTGTATTAGTACAGCTGTATAGGGCCAGCGCTGCAGAGTGGCCACACTTACAGCAACCAGCGCTGCAAGTGGTGTTAGATGTGGCCACACTGCAGCGCTGTTGGGCGGCTTCAAGGGGGGTTCCGGGAACGCGAGAGCAAACCGGGAAAGGAGACCAGCTTTGCCGCGGTTTGCTCTCGCGTTCCCGGAGCCACCCAGCAAACCGCAGGGAAGGAGACCTGCTTGCTCGGGGTTCCGGGAACGAGAGAGCAAACCGGGAAAGGAGACCAGCTTCGCCGCGGTTTGCTCTCGCGTTCCCGGAGCCACCCAGCAAACCGCAGGGAAGGAGACCTGCTTGCTCGGGGTTCCGGGAACGAGAGAGCAAACCGGGAAAGGAGACCAGCTTGATTACCAGAGGCTTCCTCCTTCCACGGAGGTCAAGAAAAGCGCTGGTAAGTGTCTACATTGGATTACCAGCGCTGGATCACCAGCGCTGGATCCTCTACACCCGAGACAAAACGGGAGTACGGCCAGCGCTGCAAACAGGGAGTTGCAGCGCTGGTGATGCCCTGCAGATGTGTACACCTTCAAAGTTGCAGCGCTGTAACTCCCTCACCAGCGCTGCAACTTTCTGATGTAGACAAGCCCTTAGATTCACTGTGCTGGAGAAGACTTTTCCTGCAAAATCAACCATGGAAGCAGTCAGTTACTTCAGAAGTTTATCTAATTTGATCCTATAATACAGGTAACTTCGTAGGTAATGTGAACTGAGTTCTTGGGACTGACTGTATGTACACAAACTTTGAGGTTTGATACTGTGTATCTAAATATAAATTTACGTTTTTGACAGACACATGGATTATCATGTATACCAAATAGTTTTGTCTCTTTGTAAATGCATGAAAAAATCAAGATACTTTCTTAAAGTACCTACTATTGTGTATGCATTTGCAGACTTTTAAAGTGATCAGCTGCTGTTTACACTAGACAAAAAGTGCTTGCGTGATGCAGCATAATTCTGTTGATTTATTTGTTAACATGTTATATAATTTCTGTTTAATCATATTTTGTTTTCAGTTATACTTGACAGAAAATTAAATAGTTAAAAGTACTTTAAAAATATTAAGCTTGTTACAATCTAAAATTTTACAGGTATTACCTTTTAGAGAATGCTAAGTTTGCCTAGTTATGCATTGAAAAGTCAGAAAACAAAAATGTAGGGGCGTTTGCACTATATTAACTCTTCCCTGTTATACGTGTATGTTACAAAAGTGAGCAAGTATAAACTTATAAACATTTCTCAAAACTGTGTTCCTGCAACTTAAAAATATTATAGATGCTACATGTTTATCTATCTTTGTGTAAATGGATATTTTCATCATCACTGTCCAGTATGTTTAGTGACTTAAATGTTCATATCAGTTCTCTTCTTTTTAAAATTATTTTATTAATTCACTCAGCCTGTGGACTGCACATTTTCGTTTCAATTGGCAGCATAGCTTTCCTCAGCAATTTAAGAAATTAACCATGAATTTAGTAAGAAAACCCCTTTCAAAATGTATTGTGCATGCACAAAGTGCAATCTTCAGTGCATAATAGCTGCAAAATCAAATCCTACTTTTGTCAGCGCTCTCAAAAGCATTTCTCAATGAGGAATATTTACATGCCAAATTTAAACTTTCTACCTCTGCCATTTGGACTTGATAGCTGTTCAGAAAGCCTGAAGGTTTTTTAATTATGAGGTTAGTGTTGTTTCCCCTACTTTAAAAAAAAAAAACAAAAAACAAAAAAAAAACCTTTTTGCTTTGGACACAGACAAATTTATGGAAAATTTCAGCTTTTTGGGTGAAAGCTTCTGGAAGTCGTAAGCAACTGAAAATTAAGCGTTTAAATTCTAACTCTTCAACAACCTTAATGACAGCATTTGCTAGCGCTCTCACCTTGAATATTTTTAGGGTCGGACTTATAATTGAGAGGAAGGCACAACAGAGTGTAACTTGGCCACTATTTTAATACATACCATTTTTCTGTTACTGGATGTGAATTCCCTTTCTCTATAAAATAAATGTCTTGTCTTAAAATATATTTATTTTCCAAATTTTTAAGAGCCAGTTAGAAATGGCAAAAGGGAATAAATATTTGCTTGACTTTAACTTAGTAATGAACATCTTGCAGCAGCATTA
The DNA here is from genome assembly GCF_007399415.2 of Gopherus evgoodei. Lineage (NCBI taxonomy): Eukaryota > Metazoa > Chordata > Testudines > Testudinidae > Gopherus > Gopherus evgoodei. The sequence continues at coordinate 189,477,434 of NC_044323.1, forward strand.
TTGCAATAACGTAAGCATATTATTTTTCTGAAATCCATGAACATTCTATAAAAAGAATCAGTTGTCTTATGTAGTTATTAAAGGATTGCTAGTGTATTTTGTTCTGTTTACAGTCATTTTAATTTTGTTCTCCCGTCCAGGTAAAAAATTTTGCTGTTATTTATCTTGTGGATATCACAGAAGTACCAGACTTCAACAAGATGTATGAGTTGTATGATCCCTGTACAGTCATGTTTTTCTTCAGGTATGCCTTATTTCTACTATATAATTTAATTTGGTGTATTGGGATTACATGCTATAATTATGGGCAATATATTGTATGCATTTTATATATGCTCATGTATTTTTAAAAAAATATTTGAGGGTATTGTGCTTATGTACAAGTAATTGCATTCAAGTTTATTGTGGCTCTTCCCTAATTAATCTAATACATCTTAACACCTTGTAACAATTCTTCAGTAATATTAATGCCCAGACCCGTTGCCACTTAGCACTTCCAGGCCTAAGAATTAAAAACAGCCCGTTATGAATCAAGATGATACTGCAAATTAAGCCTAGTCTACACTAGGGAGTTAGGTCAATAATACTACATCGCTCAGGGGTGTGAAAAATCTGCACCCCTAAACAACGCAGTTAAACCCACCTAGCCCCCTGTGTAGACAGCGCTAAATTAAGGGGAGAATTATCCTGTTGTCTTAGCTATCACCCATCGGGGAGATGGATAACCTACCCTGACAGAAGAACCCCTCCCATCATCATAGGTCTTCACTGAAGTGCGGCAGCTGCAGCATTTTAAATGTAGATGAACCCTAAGATCCTGACTGTGGGCTGAATTTTCACTCTAGTGCCATCTTCATCTCAAAGTACAGTGGGAAGTTAAATGGCATTGTTTTATATCTTATTGTGTATTAATGTATGCCATCTGGCTTAATCAGTCTGGATAATTTTCCTCACATTAGACTCATTGAAGTCAATGGAGTACAGTATTTCCATTGACTTGGAGGAGGCCCATTGCACACAGGAAGCATTATTGCACTCACCTCTCAAGCAGAGTGTTTTTTGAAAAAGCATTCTGAGCTTTTTTTCCTTCCTGCTACCCAGCTGCACACAACAGTGTACCTATGAAATCAGCAATTTTGCATGTTTGAATATGCACAGCAGCTGATTTTAGAAGTTAGATTTACAGAAGCAAGCCCTAAGTGTAATTAAAATATTTACATTTAAATATCAAATGTGTAAGTTTATAACAATATCCATATCTCATAGTTGAAATGTCTTACATTTCCTAGAGTGGTAGAATTGCTAAACTTTTTGCATTCACTCCTCTGTATTTGCTTCACATTTTGAAGTATGGCAACATTTAAAGAGACTGCCACATAAAATGTAATCTTTACTGTAAACTAATAACACCTCAAATTACTTGTGCTTGTACTTTTTGGTTTCTTGGGGAAATAAAAGTAAACTGATCCACTTCACTTTGTTGTTCTCATATACTAGCACAATATTTGAGTTCTTGGCACCCTAGGGAATTTCAAATTTGAATTTCTAAGTAATAAAAATTACATCTCGTTCACATGCCAATTAAATAAACACAGAGAAAATATTCATAATAGATAACTATCCATGTTATTCAGTTCTTGAACCACTAGATCTACTTCTAATTGATAAAATATGTTAAAGGACAAATACGTCTAGAGCTATTTAGCAAGGGACTTTGTTCAGAAATGTTATTTTTTTGTGAGGGGGAGGCAGTGGGAGGAAAACATGAAAACTGCTATTCCTAGGGATAAACATACATCTCTGAATGTTACAGTCTTGGTGCAGGTCATCTTTGTGTCTTTATTGTAACTTTAGGAACAGAAAAATACTATTTTAAAACAGGTAGGCTATCAACTTTCAATCTGAGTATGACCATAACAAATGTTGTATTTTGCCATTTAGTGTAATACTTATTTGCTGACCTACAAGGATACGATAGAAGAGCTACATATTGCGGGGCGCCTGAGTCCTGTGAAATATTACAAGAGAGAGTAGTTTAGCATATTGACTTGTTTTTTTTTCTTTCCTCTTAAAGGAATAAACACATCATGATTGATTTAGGTACAGGTAACAACAACAAGATTAACTGGGCGATGGAAGACAAGCAAGAGATGATCGACATTATAGAAACAGTTTATAGAGGCGCTCGTAAAGGTAGAGGTCTCGTGGTGTCGCCAAAAGACTATTCTACCAAATACAGATATTGACATTCTGTGACATTTATCCTCTCTTTTAGTCCACCTCCACATACACATAATTATCCTTTGTATATAAAAGTTGATTTGCCTTTTTTTTTTCATTTGAATGTATTTTGAACTCTTATTTAAAAACTTTGTAAAATTTCATTTGAAAAAATAAAAGATGTGAATTCTGGAACCATTTCATTTCAGAAATGCAATAGCTGGATCATTCCTTTTGAATTAAAGGACTTTAACTCTGCAAATGTCAACCTCTCGGTATAATATATTTTTTTAACACAATTCTATTCGAAAAATATGTAAAATATGACAAGTTGAACAAATGTACATGAGAAACCTTTAGTGTAGCCTTTTAATGGATAAAAAGTAGTACTATATTGTTCTTGCCTTTAGTTTATTATCAGTAATAATAAAAGTATTTGCCTTTTAAGATACACCTCTTTAAGTTAATGGCTTGTCACTTTTGTCGAAGTCCTCATATTCATGGTATTTTATTCATGTCTGGTAATGGATACCACAAACCATTAGCACTAAAAAGAGAGGGCAAAATACTAAGCAAGCAAAATTCTCTGGAAATACACTTGTTGCATATCTTTTTTAAAAAAAAAAGATGCTTTGTGTGATTTCCCCACTATAAAGTTATGATTACAGAATTACTAGTCTACAACTAAAGTTTAGACACTTATCATTATATGCATTTTTCGTTACAAATCTAACTGAAAACCACTTCTAACCAAACCAGAAAGGTCTTTTATTTATTTAGTTTGTGTGCAACTGCACCAGCCATTTTGATAAATGCAGGTTGAACAGCTTGTTCTAGTAACTCTGACTTTGTTGCATTCCCTGATTCTCAAGAATTAGTGCATATGGCTATACTTAACTATGGTGACTGATTCATTGTTTGCGATGTATTTCTAGGTGCTATACAAAATATTTTTAAAAATATATGAACAGTCCTGCTAATTTTATAAGCACTGTATGAACAGGGATCCAGGGCCAAGACTATTGGGCATCTTAGAAGCAGCACTACGGGAGTCCCCGCCTCAATCTCTGTGCTTGAGATTGTAGTGATTCATCTCCATGAAGATGATTTTCAAAACCAAACCACCTTTTCTATTAAGAAAATGCCCAAGACTTAGATATAATATGTTATCTGAATAATTTAAAATATAAAATTTGTTTTTTATTAAAATTGGAACTAAAGAAGTTCATAGTTCAGGTTCCATAAACATCTTTAACTTTTCCCTGGTATCCCTGGCTAATTTCACCTTTATCATAAACCTTTTTTTCTCATTCACCTGACCTCAGATACATTTTCAAATTGGACTGAAACTCTGTCAGACCATTGCATATGGCCCTCAGGCACGCTTCCAGTTCACCATCCTTTTGCCTCTTACCTTGTTTGTACTAACTAGAGATTCTGTGCCTTCTCATTGGGGTCCTAAGAACAACATACTTCATCTTCACCCAAATATAATTTAGGAGCATCTCTCCCGTATACCACCATTCCACGGTGAGCTCTATCTAGGCCAGTAGTCTTCAAACTTTTTTCTGGCAACCTTGTTGAAGAAAATTTTTGATGCCTGCAACACAGTGGATCTGGGGAGGAAGGGGTTGGGGTGTGGGAGGGGCTCAGGACTGGGGCAGAGGGTTGGGGTGTGGGATGGGGCTGGGAATTAGGGGTTCTGGGTTTGTGGGGGCTCTGGGCTGGGGCAGAGGGTTGGGATGTGGGAGGGGGTCAAGGCTCTGGGTGGGGGATGCAGGCTTGGGTGGGGCCAGGGATGAGGAGCTTGGGTGCAGAAAGGGGCTCTGGTTTTGGGGGGCTCAAGGCTGGGGCAGGGGATTGGGGCACAGGTTACCTCAAGTGGCTCCCGGTCAGTGGGGGTGCTAAGGCAGACTTCCTGCCTGTCCTGACACTGCAGACCACACTGCATCCCGTAAGCGGCCAGCAGCAGATCTGGTTCTTAGGCAGAAAGAGGTGCATAAACAGCTCTGTGCGGCTCTCCTCTCCCCTGCCCCCCCCCCCGGCCAATGGGAGCGCAGAGCTGGTGCTTGGGGGTTAGGGGGATGCCTGCAGGTGAGAGCTGCACAGAGATGTTTGTGCACCTCTTCCCCCCCCCTACAAACCTGCTGCTGGCTCTCTTCCAGGGTGCAGTGCAGTGTCGGAACGGGTAGGGACTAGCTTGCCTTAGCCGGACAGCACTGTTGACAGGACTTTTAATGGCCCGGTTGGCGGTGCTGACCAGAGCCGCTACGATCCAGTACATTACATTCTGTGACCCTTTAAAACCACTAGCTTAGAGGAAAGACTATTACAGGATGGGGGTGTCCTATTGCTCTTTTAGGTTTGTTGGGAACTCCCGGAAAGGCTGAAGCAACCTGGCAGAAATGCTTCCAATAATCTGGAGCATGAGTATGAAGATTCTGAAGTGGTTTCAAGAACTGGAGTTTTTAGGCCTCCATGTAGTTGGAAAGATCTGCAAAACTTGATTAGGCTGGTGGGAGAGTTCACAACTGATGCTACTCATTAAATTTTATAGTTTCGTAGATACAATGAAGTAGCTTAAGGCACTTGCATTATAAAGGGAAAGAGAAGTGTCCCGGGTAATGTCAAAGGTAAACATGGATTAGCAGGGGCTACAAGGTTTTTTAAAGCCTGGTCAGCTGTTCACTGACTCTCAGGGTCCATCCTGGACTCTGCCTTTCACTAAATAGTTGAGAAACTAATGTTAACAATTTAACAGCTGAAAAGCAGTTGATCATTTTATTTTTGTTTGTTCTTATAGATTCATAGATTAATAGATTCTAGGGTCAGAAGGGACCAATGTGATCATCTAGTCCGACCCCCTGCACAAAGCAGGCCACAGAACCCTACCCATCCACTTCTATAACAAACCCCTAACCTATGCCTGAGTTATTGAAGTCTTCCTGCTACACTAAACAGAACTGGCTTGACCAGTTGAGGTGTAAGGGGTAGATGCTTAGTTGATCAGTGGTTTAGTATGCTTATTTAGCTTAGCCTTTTCTTGTCCATATAGCAGGAGTGAGATAGTGTTTTAAATAGATCTAGTTGGACTGAGGTGAAACTCCTGCCTTGCTTAAACCCGTGTAATCCATACTTAAATAATTTCAGCTTGTTTTGGTATTACAAAAGCATGAGCTAAACAGATTTGTGACAATGAAACTGGTTTATATGTGTCTATTAGGGATTAGAAATTCTTTAACTAGTTTAATTTTTAAATAAATTCTTGGATTTATGCAACTCTTCTAAAAAAAAAAAAAAAACCTTTTGAAATAACTGCTTTATTCTAGCATTCCACATTTGGAAGACTGATTCCTGTACTACTGCATTCCTGCTTTTTGTCTCAAGTCAGCGGAAGGGAGGTGGGGTGAAGAAACAAGATCCATAGTAGTTTTAAGTGTGCACTCCTTCCTGAAACAGTATTGTTGAGTATGATTAACTTGCTTCTCTTCATTGGTCTTTTCCTGTTTGTTTCCTTTACTAGAGTTAATTTTGGATGCATTCAAGAAAAGGCAGATGTAAACTGCATTGTAAATATCTTAATTGGGAAATTATTTCCTAGACTGTAAATTCTTTGGGATAGGGACAGTCTTCCCTTGTGTGAACAATGCTCAGTGCATAGTAAGTGCTTCTGGATTAAAAATTAAGTAGCATTTTTCTGAACAATATTATTTACCTACTCATACCTTTGTTTTTATACCCTGTAAAAGATGTGTTCAAATGCGGCATTTCGGCAGCAGGTCCTTTAGTGCCATGGAAGACCCGGAGCGAAGACCTGTAGGGTGGCCGGGTGAGTCATCCCTGCTGGGGCCCCGTTGAAACTATTCGAATCGGTCCCCATACTTCCTAAAGCTGGCCCTGCGCATGGCAGCAGAGGCATGGCTTAGCCATGCTTAGTACAAACTCTCCTGAACCAATGGGTGCCGTTACCCATGCTAACATGGCTACACTGCTACTTTAACTAGCTGATGAGGGTCAGAGCATGTGTATGCAAGCAGAGGAATCACAGCCCTAGCTTGTAGTGTAAATATAGTCTGTGCACCAAAGTAGACTATATCACTCAGATAAAAAGATAAAAATCTTATTTCAGCATTAATAGTATGGGTACATATTCTGAGAGAGAGAGAGAGAGAGAGAGAGCTCGTGCGCACACTGAAACTAAGAGTGACAAAATAATGTGGGTTCATACATACACAATATTGCAAGTGTGGAAATACATTGCCACAACAGAATTCAGTTATTCTGGGACTATTAAACTAAAAAACAAGGAAATTCTGAAACAAATGTAAACATTTATTTTGAAAATGAATAGCTTTTTATTTAATCTTTATCATTTTAAAAATTACATGGCTGAGCAGATTCATTACAGAATATATTTTTTGATTTTTTCAATGAATATTGTACACAAATTTAGTGTTCTCTTGATAAGAGTGTTTCTTCTGTGGCAATCTTAAGTAAAATGTGTCATTAGTCTGATGGTCATAACTCATCTTTCCTTTATTGGATCAGTAATAAAAAATGGAGACTTCATATCTTGCATGACATAATTTGATTATATAATTTACTTTCACTGGAGCTATTCTTTGTGATTGCTGAAATATTAATAGATATTCTTGCTGTCAGTCATGGTGCAAGACTAAAAATTTTACCCTTTGAAGTCCTTTACAATGCATGTTATTTTCACTTGAATTTTGTAGAAATACACATCCTGTTTGTAAATGACATTCTTCCTCTTTCTCAATAGAATGTAATACAGAATCAGTCTGTATTTCTTGATCAGTATGTTCTCATTTTCAGTGCTGTGCAAAAAAAACAGTTATTGGCTTATTCAATTGATAAATATGGTTCAATATAATAGGAGCATCCTTGTACAATTAATATTTTAATTTAAGATTTGAGATGGTGGTTTCAATGTTATGAAATTTTTTTTCCCCACAGAAATTAGACATCAGAAGTGACAGAAGAATATAGTGCACATAATTTACTGCACTTCCTTGCTCTGTTTAATATGGGTTCCTTTAAATTACAAGAACAACTCATTTATCTCGAATTCAGGGACTTTTTTTCAGATGGGTTAAAGGAAAATCATGGTAATAGAAGGAAAATATCACCAAATACTACAAGACAATTAAAGTGAGACAACTGTATAACTATGAAGTATGCTGACTGGTGTTAGTTATTTAAATTTTATTTTTATTTATCTGGCTTCTGTCCAGAGATCTAGGCACCATACTTTGATTCATCAATTCTTTAGTTACAGATTAGGATCATTCTGATAGTTCAGGTATGTGATAGTTTTAATTTTTCCAGTTAAATTTAGATACAACTAGCTGAAAAATAAATAGTTTAAAAATGCAGCATGCTGTAGTGCAGGGATTGGCAACCTTTAGCACACAGCCCGTCGGAAATCTGCTGGCGGACTGGGATGGTTTGTTTACTTGCAGCATCCGCAGGTTCGGCCAATTGCAACTTCCACTGACTGCGGTTTGCCGTTCCAGGCCAATGGGGGCTGCGGGAAGTGGCGTGGGCCGAGGGATGTGCTGGACGCCACTTCCCGCAGCCCCAGTTGGCCGAAGCTGCAGATGCTGCAGGTAAACAAACTGTCTCAGCCCACCAGCGGATTTCCCTGATGGGCCGCATGCTAAAGGTTGCCGATCCCTGCTATAATGCATACTGTTAGCAGAATCAAATCCCAGGCATATCAAATTAAAAAAAGGTTAAGGTCATTTTTAATAAATACAATTTAGATTCCAAATAAATGCAGACTTACATGGCAAAATATTTTAACAATATTTGAAAATCAGGATGCAAGATTGCAATATGTTTGACTCCACCCCTGACCCCCCCACACTACAATTCAGGATATAATTGGAGCCTAAATTAAGGCAATTTTAGGCACTAACTTTGCTCTGTGTTCTTGGGATGTCACCTTAGAAATCTGCTAAAATTAGTTCAGGATTTGAAAATATGTAGTGTGAACTTAGATAAGTTCTGTTTCTGAGTTAGTCTCAAACTATTACTTATGAGATATTCAGTTTAATATTAAGCATTTAAATGGAATCTACAAGGTGACAGTCTATTAGAATACATTGTGGATCTAGGTGTGCAGTTCCCATTAAGGGAATATATGCACTCCAAAGCATTTATTTTTGGCATTTTAGTGGAGCTTCAGGTATCAAGACCAAATGGAAAGATGTAATGCATAGGAAACCTTCGTTGTTAAACAAAGCACCAAAAACTTAATTTCTCTGCTCTGATTTAGAGACAATCTTTCAACTATGTTAAGCCTTGTCTGCACCAGGACTTTGTCTACTAGTGAAGTTTGACAACTGGTTCAGACAATGTAGACAATTCTTAATGGACCCTTAATGAGCTTGATATGAGAGAGATGCTAGAGTGGGAGGACAGACTCCTTCCCCTCTTCTGTTCCAACCTTCATAGTCACAAACTGTAACTCACATGCCCACTGTTAAAAGGTATGGAGAACCTGGGCACCAAGCCTTCCTCCCCAGTAGTGTGGAGGCAGCTTACAGCATAACTACACACAACTTTGTTTTACAGAGTAACTCTCACCATCAGATCCTCATTCGTATTTTCTATCCCGGCCTGTGCCATTAGGTCAGTGACATGCTTTTCAAGGTCATCAATACGTTCACCCATTTCTTCCAGTAAAAAGTTAAAGAGAACATTCTGCATAGCAAGAGTACGGTTTTGCTGACTTTCACTTCTGTGGAAATGTTTACCAATCAGAAGTTCCTCTTCCAGATGTCTCAGTATCATATCCATTCATTGTTCATCTATCTCTTGTAAAACTAAAGCTGCAAGGAATGTTACAAAATTGCATTGCAATAATAGTCTTATAGTATCTGAAAAGGGCCATGCTTGGTGAGTGTTTTGAATGCTTGCTTAAATGCCTACCTACTCAGCCTAGGCTACACTGGCAGGGGGGTTCAAACTAAAATACGCAGCTTAAGCTACGCTATTCACATAGCTGAAATTGAAGTATCTTAGTTTGAATTACCTAGCCGTCCTCACGACAATGAGTTGACTGCCATGGCTCCCCCGACGACTCCGCTTACTCCTCCTGCCAAGGTGGAGTACGGGCATCAATTAGCAGATTGATTTATTGCATCCAGACGAAATGTGATAAATCGATCCCCGATACATTGAACACTACCCTCTGATTCGGCAGGTAGTATAGATGTACCCTCAGTGGAGTTAGAACAGCTTTCTGCCTAACAGACTGGTTTTTTTGGTTTTGGTTTTTTTGTGAGGAATGTGCCTCAAGAAGTTGCTCTGAAAGTCAGAAATTATGCAGTATAATACCCTATTACAGGGGTCTCAAACACGTGGCCCACGGCGTTATTTTCTGCGGCCTGCAAGCTCCTTACGCCTCCCGCCACCCTCCCCCAGTGTTTACCTAGAGCGGCTCCGCTCCGGGGAGCCGACAGAACCTGCGGAAGGAGGGATGCAGGGGTATATGTGACTGTTGCTTCAGGCACTGCCTCCAGCAGCTCCCATTGGCTGGGAATGGGGAAGGGGTTGGAAGAGGCGGGGCAGGGGTGGGGCCCCATGGAAAGGGTGGAGTGGGGGCAGGGCCGATGGTGGCGGCGGGGAGGTGTCAGTAAATGCAGCCATCGGGCCAATGTACTAGTCCTCATGTGGCCCTTGTGGTCATTTGAGTTTGAGACCCCTACCCTATTACCTAGGAGGCCATAGTGAATTACAGCTGCATCTACTAATGCTACCTGTAAGATCAACCATGAACAACATAAATATGCAATCAAAATGTATACAGAAACTGAATTACAAAAATGTGGGGTGGGGTGCGGGGGGGGGGGAATAAAAGAGGAGGTTGGTTGCTGCACAAGATAAGCTGTAACAAGTTTCCAGATATCTGTGACCCAGTTTCTGTATTGAGAATTAGTTAGAGATACCTCAGAGCCCTTTTTGTTCTCAGCTTCTCTTTCTTTGGGTCCAATTCTCCTTTCCCTATACATGGAAGGCTAAAAGAAAGTTTGCCTGTACTTTCTATTTGTTATGCATGATACACTAATTTAAAAAACAGTTCTTATATAGACCTCTCTTTTTCCTCTTTCACGGTTCTTGCCGAGGTGATTGTACCTGGCCTTCAGGATATTACAGACAACGTACCACCTTTTCTTACAGACTTCCCTCAGCAAGAACTGCTGTACACTGGCTAGTCTTTACCATAAAATATCAGCATTCTTCTTAGGAAAGGTAAAATATTTAACTATGGTACAATTTGGATTTCTGTATAAATGGGTGGTTAATTGTATTCAGGATCTTTCTGAATACCAAACTGAACTGTAAGTGTATCCAGATCTTGATTTCTCAAAGTAAAATATCAGATAAACCAATCAGGTGAAACAGTTAGTGTTTTTTGTATAAGCTTATTTAAAATCCTACTGAACTTGTTCTATTAATCTAGTAACATACAGAATAATAAAAAAGGATATTTCTCAGAGTTAACTTTTCAGTCAAAGCTTGAAAGTTCTCCTGCAGTTGCTGTAGTAGGTTTTCTGCCTGTAAAAAATAACTATTTAATTAAAACATCCACCCAAATCAGCAAAGAATATACTGTTTTGACACTTCAGAAGAGCTTTCTATTCTGTGAAAAATAAAACCTGGTGTGATAATTTCACTGACAATACTGTGCTGAAATAGAAAGAAAATCAAACTAGAAAAGCAGTGTGTGAAAGAGATGCGTGGCCAGTAAGATCCAATGAACTTCTTAATGTCTGTCTTTATTAATGATCTGGATGATGGGATGAATTGCACCCTCAAAGTTCGCAGATTACCTCTCCCCACAGTTTAGTGTCGATATGCTGGAGGGTAGGGATAGAGACCAGAGTGACCTAGACAAATTAGAGGATTGGGACAAAAGAAATCCGATGAGGTTCAACAAGGACAAATGCAGAATCCTGCACTTAGGAAGGAAGAATCCCATTCACTGCTACAGGCTAGGGACCAACCAGCTAAGCAGCAGTTCTGCAGAAAAGAACCTGGGAATTACAGTGGACAAGAAGCTGGATATGAGTCAGCAGTGTGCTCTTGTTGCCAAGAAGGCCAACAGCATATTGGGCTGTATTAGTAGGAGCACTGCCAGCAGATCGAGGGAAGTGATTATTCCCCACTATTCGGCACTGGTGAGGCCACACCTGGAGTATTGTGTACAGGTTTGGTCCCCCCATTACAGAGGGGATGTGAACAAATTGGAGAGAGTCCAGCGGAAGGCAATTAAAATGATTAGGATGCTGGGGCACATGACTTACGAGGAGAGGCTGAGAGAACTGGGATTATGTAGTCTGCAGAAGAGTGAGGGGGGATCTGATAGCTGCCTTCAACTATCTGAAGGGGGGTTTCAAAGAGGATAGAGCTTGGCTGTTCTCAGTGTGGCAGATGACAGAACAAGGAGCAGTGGTCTCAAGTTGCAGTGGGGGAGGTCTAGGTTGGATATTAGGAAACACTTTCAGTAGGAGGGTGACGAAGCACTGGAATTGGGTTACCTAGGGAGGTGGTGGAATCTCCATCCTTAGAGGTTTTTAAGGCCTGGTTCGACAAAGTCCTGGCTGGGATGATTTATTTGGTGTCGGTCCTGCTTTGAGCAGGGGATTGGACTAGATGACCTCCTGAGGTCTCTTCCAACCCTAATGTTCTAAGATTCTATATATGAACACACAAAAGAACAAATACAACTGTTCTTTTCCAGATTGGCTTAGAAAAGCTGTAACTAGCAATCTAATTAGTAAGAAGATCAGCCTGAGACACAATCACTCAGACTGAAGGTATCACTCAGGTACCACTCTCAACCGATGATGAATCACGTAATTAAAAGTTGAATATATTTTCTTTGGCTTCTGCATAATTATATCTCATTGTGTTTGTTTCCTGTATGTAAAATGGGGATACCTCTGTCACATGGGTGTTGTGAGGCTAACTATGTTTGTAAAAACAATGAGGGGTCCAGTGGAACCTTAAAGACTAACAGATTTATTTGGGCAAAAGCTTTTGTGGGTAAAAAATCCCACTTCTTCAGATACATGGAGTGAAAATTACAGATGCAGGCACCTGGGGAAGTGAGGAAATAGATTGACAGAGCGAGACAGGTACCCTGTAGTAGGACAGGCCCAAAAAGGAAAATAACAGAACACCACTGGCCATCTCATACAGCCTCCCAGCTAAACCTCTCCAGCACATCATCAACAATCTACAACCTATCCCGGAAAATGATCCCTCACTCTCACAGACCGTGGGAGGCAGGCCAGTCTTAGCTTACAGACAGACCCCGAACCTGAAGCAAATATTCACCAGCAACTATACACCACACCACAGAAACAGTAACCCAGGAACCAATCCTTGTAACAAACCCCATTGCCTACTCTAGCGACACCATCAGGAGACCCAGTTACATCAGTGGGGGCTCATTTACCTGCACATCTACTAATGTGATATATGCCATCATGTGACAGCAATGCCCCTCTGCCATGTATGTTGGCCAGACTGGACAGTCTCTTCTTAAAAGAATAAATGGACACAAATCAGACATCAGTAATGGTAACACAAAATTGCCTGTAGGAGAACACTTCAATCTCCTTGAATATTCAATAACTGATTTAAAAGTAGCCATTCTTCAACAAAAAAATTTAAAAACAGACTTCAAAGAGAAACTGCAGAGCTACAATTCATTTGCAAACTTAACACCATTAATTTGGGCTTGAATAGGGACTGGGAGTGGCTGGCTCACTATAAAAGCAATTTTTCCTCTCTTAGTATTGACACCTCCTCAATTATTGGGAGTGGACCACATCCACCCTGACTGAATTGGCCTTGTCAACACCGGTTCTCCACTTGTAAGGTAACTCCCTTCTCCTCATGTGTCAGTATATTTATGCCCGTATCTGTAATTTTCACTCTATGTATCTAGAGTGGGGTTTTTTTTACCCACAAAAGCTTATGCCCAAATAAATCTGTTAGTCTTTAAGGTGCCACTGCACTCCTCGTTGTTATGGTGAATACGGACTAACACAGCTACCCCTCTGATATGTTTGTAAAGCATATTGAACTCATGGGATGGAAGGCACTACAAGTGTGAAGTACCAGTAAAGGCTTGTCTACACTGGCAATTTACAGTACTGCAACTTTCTCCTCAATGGTGTGAAAAAAACAGTGAAGCAAGTTTCAGCACTGTAAAGTGCCGGGGTAGACAGTGCACCAGCGCTGGGAGCTGCGACCTTCGTGGAGGTGGGTTTTTTAGAGCTGGGAGAGCTCCCAGCGCTGGGTCACGACCACATAGGCCACTTAAAGCACTGCCAGTGTAAACTAGCCCTTAATACAATATTCCCATACTGTTTGTTTCAATTATATTATAGTAGTAATGGCTCTTTTCATCCCTAGATCTCAACGTGGGTTTACAGAGCAGCATTATCTTCATTTGACAGGTGGGAAACCAGGCACAGGGGGCCAAATAAGATTACTTAAGGAAACTCGAAGTGTAACTACAAGTTGGGGAACAAACTTTCCCCTGCTGTAACTTTTCGCGGGGGTCTCAGCAAGAGCAGCTGGCTGGGACAGAACCTGACTTACCTGTTTCGCTGTTTAAACGCGTGATAAGCCAAACTAGCCTGAGTCTAGCAGCTGCGGTTTACAAAGAACATTCTATTACCCTCTCCTGTTGGGGAATCTCCGGTTTACGCCACCGACTCCAAAAGGTGAGACTCCAGCGTAGGGCGGAGCTATTGCCCCCTCGCCGTGGGGCGCTAGGAAGGGGCTGCCACGCCCACCACTGTTACCGGACTCGCCAGCGTGCTGGGCGTTTTGCAGAGCAACCGGCCGCTGCTCCCTCCCTGCAGCCGCTTCTCTGGGTTACTGCCAGTGACCAGAGAGGGAGACCCCGCTGGAGAGTGGCAGGGCGGCTCCCGGGCTGTGACCCCCCTGAGCCCGGCCGGGGCCCGCACTCACAAACTGCGAGAGTTCCTGCGCGCTCCGCGGGTCGTTGTCTGCCATCCTGCGCCAGCCCCCGTCCTGCTCCTCGCTCCTCCTTCGGCCGCCCCCGCGGGACCGCCCGGACCGGCTCCCAGCTCCCGCCTCCCGAGCGCGCCAAGAGGCGCTGAGCAGGAGCCCGCCCGCGCAGAGACACGTGCGCCGAAAGAGGTCACCGCTTCCTCCAGGGACCTGGGGTCTCGTCAGCGCCGCAATGCCCGGAGCGCAGCGGGCCACCCCCGCAAAGCCCGTCCTTCCCGCGCTTCTCACTCCACCTGCTGACACAGCCAGCTGGCAGGCACACCCTGCCACAGCAGCCTCCAGCGCTGCGTGCCCCAGGGACACTGCCAAACACTCACAAAGGACACGCGAGCTCACTGACATACGTGAGAGGTCAGACTACAGATCTGATTGCCCCCCCGGCCCTAACCCCCGGGAAATGGACACACACGGACACACCCTCCGAAACATTGTCACCCACGCACAGGGACAATGTCAGACACCCTGGACAAACATGCAAACGTTGACAAATACCTTGGAGACACTGCCCAATTCTTTGTCCCTGACATACACACATACACAGTGAATAAAGACAATGCATGAGATTTGGATGTTGACTGATTACCAACGCTGGCAGTGAACCGCCAACAGACACACTCTCACACACAAAAGGAAAAAGTATCTTGCTGAACTTTTTAATGTCAAATGACTTTGAAAACGAGTGTTAAAAAGACTTTGCCTTCCATTACTGATGTCAGCTGGAATGTTTCCTAATGATGTACATTTATGTCTTTATCAGTGTTAAATTCAAATATTTAAAAAGATAAGCCAAAATATTTTGCAAAGAGCCCCCTCCTATTTAATCCAGACTCTAAATATGAAGGTGGATATTTAGGACATTTTTACAATATTTTTAAAAATGAAGCTAGTAAAATCACAAAATTAAATAAAATAGCATTGGATATAAACTACAGTAATTTTAAATCCGTGAATTACATCCAAGTAAACCAGCCATCTGAGTTATTAAATCAATTTCCTGCTAATACAAAGCAGCATAAAAAAGTGAAGTACAACAAAACAAAACAAAAAAGCTGTTTAAAAAATATTGTGTGGCAGGCAGATCATGCCTTTGAAAGGAGAGATTTTATTTTACTTGAGACCACAAGGAAGAAGATAATCTCTGTAGGAAATAGCTTGAACATTGCAAAAGGGTGTGAACCTTAACTAGATGGTAACTGAACTGTAATGAGATTAAACTCCACAGTGGAATTTCAGGCACTCCTCCCATTTATCATTTGAAACCTCTGGCTCATCAGGTTTTGCAGCCCTCAGATTCTGTCAGGTAAATACTTAGTGGAAAGTTTGGTAGGAACTGCATTTTCCTTTGATTTATGCAGAAAGAGTTAAGATGAATTTGTAAAATCTTGGCCATGGCTTTGTGTAATAAGATGTAGTGTAGTTTTGATACTTCATTTAAAAAAAAACTGTTCTGGTAAATTTGTTTTGATAGATTTTTGCACTAAATGGCTTTGGTTTTCTGTCTTGTAATCAAGAGGTCGTTGAATATCCCACAGCTGTGGCATTTCTTTCTTTACTGCATAGTACAGTACCCAGTGGTTCTCAACCAGATGTCTGGGACCCTTTGGGGGCTGCCAGCAGGTTTCAGGGGGGCCACCAAGTGTGGTGGACATTAGACTCTCTAGGGCTCAGGACAGAAACCCCAAACCCCACCACTAGGGACTGCAGCCCAGCAGGGCTGACTCTGGCTTTTTTGCCGCCCCAAGAAAAAAAAAAAACCTGCGGGCGGCTAGAGTGGCAAAGCAAAGAAGAAAAACAAACAACAAACCTGCGAGGTGGCCGGAGTCAGGGTGCAAACTTTCAGCTAGCGGGACTCCCTGCACTGCAGACGTGCCCCGGGCAGTGGAGTGCGTGCCCCCGCTAGTGGGGGGAAGGGGAGGGAGCAGGGGGGAAAGAGAGAAGGGGGCGGCCAGGGCTTCCTTCAGCCAGGGCGCTCACCGCTCAGCCCCTCCCGCCCCACCGCGCCGCATGCCGGGAGGGCTCCGCGCCGTTCTGGTCCGTGGGGAGGGAAGGACGTAGGCTGCCGGGCTTGCTGCAGACCTGGCACCGGCTGGGGCAGACAGAGCACGCAGCCGGTTCCCAGCAGGGTGCTCCCTTCCTCCTCGCTGTCCCCTACAGGGTGGCCAGAGCAGCGAACAAAAAAGGGAAAAAAAAAAAGGGCAGCCATGCCGCCCTAGGTTTGGATGGAATGCTGCCCCTTATAATCTGCCGCCCCAAGCATGAGCCTGCTTGGCTGGTGCCTGGAGCTGGCTCTGTAGCCCAGGACCCTGAGTCCCACCCCCCAAAGGCTGACACCTGAGCAAGTTAGCTTTGAGGTGCCCTCTGGGATGTGGGGCCCTAGCAACTGCCCTGCTTCCTATCCCTTAACGTGGCCCTGATTTTTATTTGCAGAAAAACAGTTGTTGTGAAACAGGTAGGCTGTGGAGTTTTTATTGCGTATGAGGGGTGGGGGGAGGCTTAGAAAGTAAAAGGTTGAAAATGCCTGCAGTAATCCGCCCTGAGGCTAGAACATTCAGCAGAGTAATAACCAATTAATGAAGTAAGGGCTTGATTTTCCAAGGTCCTGAGTAACTACAATTCCAAAATAAATCAATGACTTTGTCTACATGATGAGCTGGGGCAATAAAATGAAATGGCTTACATTGCCTTCCCCGTGAGTATGCTGTGCGCTACAAACCAGCCATGCCAGATTGTCCTGAGTCACCTGTCTGAGGGTATGGCTACACTTACAGCTGTACAGTGCTGCTGCGGGAGAGCTCCCGTGGCAGCGCTTTGAAGTGCAAGTGTGGTCGCGGCGCCAGCGCTGCAGGTACTCCACCTCCCCGGGGGATTAGCTTACAGCGCTGGGAGCATGGGACACTGTTTACACTGGCGCTTTACAGCGCTGTAACTTGCTGTGCTTGGGGGGGGGTTCACACCCCTAAGCGAGAAACTTGCAGCGCTGTAAAGCGCCAGTGTAGCCAAGGCCTGAGTATTCCAAACTCTGCCAGGCAGAAGGGTGTGTGTATAGTCCATGCGTTCAGTCCTACCTGTCTGAAGGGGGTAATGTGTACTATATGTGTCCTGTAATATGAGTCCAAACTCTTCTGAGGGGGTTATAAAGAGTACATGGGGGTGTGAATGAATGTAGGGTGCTTTCAAGAAGGTTGTAATACATCACCAACTAAAGCAGAATATTGTTGATTTTCCATTGGATTTTATGAACTTCACGTGGCTGTTGAGATTTTGGTGCAGAGCATATTTATTAGTCTGCCTCTGTAGCTCCTGAGCCCCTCCGTTTGGAGATGTGCTGGTCAGTCTCAAACACCTACAAAGGTCTTTAAAGAGACAAGGTGGATGAGGTAATATCTTTTATTGTACCAGCTTCAACAGAAGCTGCAATAATACCTCATCCACCTTGTCTTTCTAATATCCTGGGACTACAACACCACTGCATATAAAAGGTCTTTTGCATAGATGGATGGATGGCTTCCAATGGCTTGGAACAGAAGATCATGCTGTCAGATTCCTAGAACTATAATGTTCTCTTGCCTGAAAGATGGCAAAACCATTGGTAGTGAAACATAGTGAGTGGGGAAAATAATGAGGATTTATAAATAATTTAAAGGGAATTTTACCATGATGTTTGAAGTCCTGCTGAGTAGAGTTCACAGGATTCTGAGCCAAGAAATGTCATGGGTGAAAAAACATAAAACCCAATGATAAAAAATGGCATCTTTTGACTTTGAGTTGCTCACTCACTGGGTAGCAGTTGCAATGTAATTTTTTTTCTCATGCTCAAATAATAGCATGTTCTTTCATTTGCCTTTCCAGGCCCTTTCACTTCTACAGAGCACACACAGACAAACAGGAGCCTTAGGGTGTGAACTGTAATGCAGTGGGTAAGGAGGAAGTGAATCCGAGATGAAGTAATGGGTGAGATTCAACAGAAGGCAAACCAGCAGCAGTGCGGTTCGGGTGGCGATTTAAAGGGCTCAGGGCTCCCACTGCCGCTACCCTCCAGGGCCCTTTAAATCGCCACCCAAACTCCACTGCTGGAGCCTTGGGGTAGTGGCGGCGGGGCTCTGGCAGTGATTTAAAGGGCCAGGAGCTCCCGGCTGCCGTTACTGCAGCCAAGCCCTGGCCTTTAAAGCTCTGCCAGAGGCTGGGACCCCCTCTGATGGTTATTTAAAGTGCCCGGGGCTCTGCTGCGGTAGCAGCAGCTGGAGCCCTGGGCCCTTTAAATCACCCCTGGGGCTCCCAGCCGCCTCTGCAGCTGGTAGCTCTGGGGGTGATTTAAAGGGCCCAAGGCTCCCAGTTGCTGCTATCACAGTTCCAGCCCAGGGCCCTTTAAATCTTGATTTAAAGCACCCTGGGATTTTAAGGCCCTGCCTCTTCTGGTAAAGGCCACGCCTCTTCTGGTTGAGACCCTGCCCCCTCCTAAGGACTCCAGAGTACCAGCAAGTCCTTTAAGTTACTTTCACCCCTGCTCTGATGGGCTGCGAGTGGCCCACGGGCCACAGGTTGCCCACCGCTGATGCAAAGGTTTCCAGGACTTCTAACAGTACTAAATCTATTATTAAAATCCTTGGTCTGAAACCGAATGCTAATCTAGATCTATCTGTTCACCACTTAATCTGGCTTACCCCAAGGAAATTATGGGTAATATCTTAACAGCTGACATCTCTTTTAGCAAAAGTTCTGGTTTGTTCTGGGTTATCACTGGGACCTTGGGTACTACCATGTCAGCAACATTATACATACTGGCACCTGATTTATAACTAATGACGCTTAGAGATTCATTTTATTTTTTGTCTTGTAGCACTACTGCAAAGTACATCAGAATGAAAGGACTGATATCAACCTTCAAACTGTTGATGCATGATGTAATGTTTGCTGTAGATCACAGAAACCTGCTTCGGGCTGCCAACCAATGTGCCCCTGCTTTCCCTGCCAGCCTGGGACTCCAGCACCCTGTCTTGTTGAGTCAGATATGCTCGTCTGCTCCAAAACAGACCCAGGGTCTGAACCACATGCCCCAAAGCTGCAGACTTAACTGAAAGCAACTTACAGAAGTGTCTTTAACACTCAGATGCCCAACTCCCAATGGGGTCTAAACCCCAAATAAATCCGTTTTACCCTGTACAAAGCTTATACAGGGTAAACTCATAAATTGTTCACCCTCTATAACACTGATAGAGAGATATACACAGCTGTTTGTCCCCCCCACCCCCTCCCGCCCAGGTATTAATACATACTGTGGGTAAATTAATAAGTAAAAAGTGATTTTATTAAATATAGAAAGTAGGATTTAAGTGGTTCCAAATAGTAACAGACAGAACAAAGTGAATTGCAAACAGGGGCTGCTAATAGGGAGTTTTGCAAGGGAGTTCTCCAGGTGAAGGAGGAGCAAGTACAGCATCTGTGGGGTAAGTGACTGACTGTCTGTAGTGTGTGTGTGTGTTTGTGTTTGGGGGTTACTTGCTGTGTGCTGTGTGCTGAGCTTGTGTTTGTCAGTTTGTTTGTTTGTTTGTTTGAAGGACCGTGTGCTGTGGCTGGAAGTTGGAGGCCATGAGCTTCAAAGGAAGGTTTGAAAGCTCGAAGCCTCTGGTAATTGGCTGAGCCTTAATCAGTGGGCGGGCATTCACTCAGGCCAGAGCTTTATAAAGCCACGCACAAGCGACCAGAGAAAGAACTCAAATGTGAAGTTGCGGAACTATTAACTAAGGTTTGTAACCTGTCCTTTAAATCGGCTTCGGTACCCAATGACTGGAAGTTAGCTAATGTAACGCCAATATTTAAAAAGGGCTCTAGAGATGATCCCAGCAATTACAGACCGGTAAGTCTAACATTGGTACCGGGCAAATTAATTGAAACAATAGTTGAGAATAAAATTGTCAGACACATAGAAAAACATAAACTGTTGAGCAATAGTCAACATGGTTTCTGTAAAGGGAAATCGTGTCTTACTAATCTATTAGAGTTCTTTGAAGGGGTCAACAAACATGTGGACAAGGGGGATCCAGTGGACATAGTGTATTTAGATTTCCAGAAAGCCTTTGACAAGGTCCCTCACCAAAGGGTCTTACGTAAATTAAGCTGTCATGGGTAAAAGGGAAGGTCCTTTCATGAACGGAGAACTGGCTAAAAGACAGGGAACAAAAGGTAGGAATTAATGGTAAATTCTCAGAATGGAGAGGAGTAACTAGTGGTGTTCCCCAAGGGTCAGTCCTAGGACCAATCCTATTCAATTTATTCATAAATCATCTGGAGAAAGGGGTAAACAGTGAGGTGGCAAAGTTTGCAGATGATACTAAACTCAAGATAGTTAAGACCAAAGCAGATTGTGAAGAACTTCAAAAAGATCTCACAAAACTAAGTGACTGGGCAACAAAATGGCAAATGAAATTTAATGTGGATAAATGTAAAGTGATGCACATTGGAAAAAATAACCCTAACTATACATACAATATGATGGGGGCTAATTTAGCTACAACGAGTCAGGAAAAAGATCTTGGGGTCATCGTGTATAGTTCTCTGAAGATGTCCACGCAGTGTGCAGAGGCGGTCAAAAAAGCAAACAAGAAGTTAGGAATCATTAAAAAGGAGATAGAGAAAAAGACTGAGAATATATTATTGCACTTATATAAATCCATGGTACTCACACATCTCAAATACTGTGTACAGATGTGGTCTCCTCACCTCAAAAAAGATATTCTAGCACTAGAAAAAGTTCAGAAAAGGGCAACTAAAATGATTAGGGGTTTGGAAAAGGTCCCATATGAGGAAAGATTAAAAAGGCTAGGCCTCTTCAGCTTGGAAAAGAGGAGACTAGCGGGGATATGATAGAGGTATATAAAATCATGAGTGATGTTGAGAAAGTGGATAAGGAAAAGTTATTTACTTATTCCCATAATACAAGGACTAGGGGTCACCAAATGAAATTAATAGATACCAGGTTTAAAACAAATAAAAGAAAGTTCTTCTTCACACAGTGCACAGTCAACTTGTGGAACTCCTCACCTGAGGAGGTTGCAAAGGCTGGGACTATAACAATGTTGAAAAGGGAACTGGATAAATTCATGGTGGCTAAGTCTATAAATAGCTATTAGCCAGGAAGGGTAAAGAATGGTGTCCCTAGCCTCTGTTCATCAGAGGATGGAGATGGATGGCAGGAGAGAGATCACTTGATCATTGACTGTTAGCTTCACTGCCTCTCCACTAGCAATGACCCAGTCGCACTGAATGGAAGCCCCCTGGAAGAAGTGCAGTCCTTCACCTACCTAGGTATTATCATCGACCAGCAGGGTGGCACAGACGCAGACATCAAAGTAAGGATTGGTAAGGCAAGAGCAGCCTTCTTACAGCTCAAGAACATCTGGAGCTCTAGAGAGCTGTCTTTGGCAACAAAAATTTGACTGTTCAACTCCAATGTGAAATCAGTCCTACTGTATGGAGCTAAAACCTGGAGGACAACCAAAACAACCATCAGGAAGATCCAGACCTTCATAAATAGCTGCCTCAGAAGGATTCTCCAGATCCGCTGGCCAGACACCATCAGTAACATCCACCTCTTGGAGAGGACCTGTCAACTCCCAGCAGAGGAAGAAATCAGAAGGAGAAGGTGGGGTTGGATAGGACATACACTACGCAAGCAGCCAACAAACATCACCAGACAGGCACTGCAGTGCAACCCCCAATGCAAGCGGAAAAGAGGACGCCCAAGAAACACCTGGTGACTTGACCTTCAGGCTGATAGCAAAAAAATGGGCTATACCTGGAACCAGTTAGAACGAATGGCCCAGGATAGAGGACTCTGGAGATCTGTTGTTGGCGGCCCATACCCCGATTGGGGTGACGGGCATGAGTGAATGAGTGAGAGTTCACTGCCTCTGGGGCACCTGGCATTGGCCACTGTCGGTAGACAGATACTGGGCTAGATGGACCTTTGGTCTGACCCAGTACAGCCGTTCTTATGTTCTTACGTACTAAGTAAAATAAAATAGAACACACAAATCTAAGTCTAATACAGTAATAAAACTGAATACAGATAAAATCTCATCCTCAGAGATGTTTCAATAAGTTTCATTCACAGATTGGACACCTTCCTAGTCTGGGCACAATCCTTTCCCCTGTAGAGCCCTTGTTCCAGCTCAGGTGGTAGCTAGGGGATTTTTAATGATGGCTGCCCCCTTTTCTCTGTTTCACCCACTTACATATATCTTTTGCATAAGGTGGGAATCCTTTGTCCCTCTGGGTTCCCACCCCGCCCTTCTCAATGGAAAAGCACCAGGTTAAAGATGGATTCCAGTTCAGGTGACATGATCACATGTCCCTGTAAGACTTCATTACCCGCTTGCCAGCACACACGTATGTCTGCGACACGTAAGGTTCGAGTAGTGTTTTAATGGGGGAGGAACAATGAGACACAATAAAAGTGAATTTAAAGCCAAATGACTGTTTATTTAGCGGGGATAGTTACACTTTGGGCTAGGGAAAGTAACTTATTAGTAATAGCTCTTATTTACTTAGACTATACACTTTTTTTTAATACAAAAAGGGAAAGCAAAACAAAAGAACAGGCTATAAAAGCAAAGGTAACCGTCTTCCTTATACACAGAATGAAACAGCAAGCAGAAAGCAGAAGAAGGGAGATAACGACGAGCCAATAAAACAAGTTATAAAACAAACTTAACCTTAATAAAACAGCAGACAGAAACAAAATAAGGGGAGTAGAGACAGGGGTGGGTTAGCAAATGCAGGCTGCTTGCAGAAGTTACAAAATGTATACCACACTCCAGATGTAACAGACCAGCAGCATAGACACCAAGTACATAGCGAATTAGGGGGCGTGGCTTTGTTTATATGATACGACACGAGCCGGCAAAAACGGAGGGGTTCCTTGGCTAAGAGGGTCATCAGACCTCTCAGCTGACACGTGGGGATTCCTACTGATCTTGCACAGGCTACAGTTTTGTCGGGGGGCTTTTACTCATGTCGATTTCGGATTGGTTTCCCATTACATATGTCAGCATCGGATTGGCCCCTAGCTCCATCACCTTCCAGGTTCCGGGTTGGAGCCTCCTACGTTAGCAGAGGGTGTACACAGTACGCTACTTCTTTGTCCGAGACAGGCTTGCATGTCTATATATGGCTTACAGGGGCGGCATCCGGCATGCTATTCCTTTGTTCATAATACACTTGCACTACTGTATACGGCTCCGGCTTATCTGGGCACAGCTTTGCTCTGACCGACAATTGGCCAGGCCGACGACTTGAGCAAAGGTTTAGGGTTGTGACAAAGTATACAGGAAGACTCACAAGTAAAACAGAGACATCTACTATAGGTGCCGACTTCATGGGTGCTCTGGGGCTGGAGCACCCACCGGGAAAAATTGGTAGGTGCTTAGCACCCACCAGCAGCTCCCTGCTCCATCCTGCCACCCCAGCTCACCTCTGCCTCCGCCTCCTCCTCCTCCCCTGGAATAAACCAGACCATCTTCTTATGATGGAGGTGTGCCCTAACACCCCGGCTGAAGTTGGACTTGCAGCAGAGGGTTTTGTATCCAAGCAAGGCTGTTAGCACATAGCTGTGCCATCAGAAAGTACTTCAAAACACATCTTTCTTCTTAATGTGTTGAAGATGGGGTCATATTCACAAGCCACTGGGGCCACTGATTGTCTGACAAAGATGCTGACAGAAAGCTAAACACATAGATGTCATGGCAGCTAATAATCTCTGTCCAGTAGCATCCACTTAACAGTAGCTAATAGCCAGTTGTCTTTTGTCCAGTCTGACCTGAAGCTCTATTCCACAGAAATAGGCCTGTAGTTTGTGTGCTACTGCTGATTTTAATGCCAGAAAATCTACTTTGGAAAATGGATGGAGTGGTAATACTCTGCAAAAACTAATAATATGGACACAACTGCTACATTCTGCCCAGAGATGTGCACAAGTGAGTGCAAGCAGGGGCACAGCCCCCAGATAATTGGTAGGGACACAGAACTCTGGCCCCAGGGGAAGAGCAAACTCTTTCAGCCCCAGGGGCGCGGCAGGGGCACAGAACGTGCCCCTCCACAAGCCATCAAATTTTTATTCCTGCGCACATCCCTGAGTCTGCCACACTTTGAAAAAACCAACCAACCAACCAACCAACCAAAAGTGGCACCATGATATAACTATTCAGACATTGACCTGAGCCCTTCCAGGCATTTTATATATTTCACTGTCCTAACTTCCAAAGTTCACCACAAACCTTTATGATTGTTGATACATAGACAATTGTACCCAAAACTCAGGTGTAGAAAACTCATATTTAATTTATGATGATTTAATTTATGGTTACCTATGGCAAAAGCAGGAGTCAGTAAAAATGCAGTATAACTGAGACCACAATAGGGATCTTAAGGCAGGAGTCTGGAAGAGAAAACCAAAATAGTGGTGCAGTGACTTTTACATTTACATGAATAAACTTCCATCTTATTTAAATCAAACAGAATCACTTATTTAGAGGCTCAGTTTAGCACCTAGCTTCCACTCAGACCAAGCCCCTTTTAGTTCTGATTCAGACACATTCTTCCACATCCTTGGGGCCTAGTTTCGATGAAACACTTATAAAAAATAAAGCTGAATTAATGTTTTTTGATTGAAAAAAAGTTTCAAAATTTTCACAAAAGAACCCTTTCTCCCCTGCTTTGGTTAAAAAAAAAATCTAATTATGTTGAAGAACATATCCTGGGGGCACTGTAGGCTATAGTTATTTACTTTTACACACACGCACTCTCTCTCTCTCTCTCTTCCCCCCCCCCCCCCCGCTGGTTGAGGCAACACACAAGGGATAACAGTTGTTATATAAGCCATAGTAAATGTAGGAAGCATGACTATTTCTTTCA
The DNA here is from genome assembly GCF_007399415.2 of Gopherus evgoodei. Taxonomy (NCBI): domain Eukaryota; kingdom Metazoa; phylum Chordata; order Testudines; family Testudinidae; genus Gopherus; species Gopherus evgoodei. The sequence goes on from NC_044323.1 coordinate 189,502,646, forward strand.
ATTCCCCAGAAAGGAAAATTAGAGGCATGGATCCAAATCTGGGACAGTCTCTAAAAATAGTGAGAAAAGATGAAAGGAACTCCACCAGGGCATGAGTCTAATTTTTTTAGAGATACTGTGCAACCTCAGCTTTTTCTGCCTGAGTTTCCTCAAATGTATAGTGGGGATGATAAAATTTAAGGTTCAATAATGTTTGTACACAACATCATTATATCTGATGTCCACAAAAAATGGAGTGAACAGTAATAATTTAAAATAAAAGTCTGAGTCATTCTCTCCTTTGGGCTTGCTAATGCTCCTGTCTTGCTTAGATCCTGATCTTCCAAACAAAAAGTATGAGCATTGCTTACTTGAGTAGGCCCAATGACTTAAATCAAGCTCCATGTGGGAGATGCATCTGCCTGGACAGTCAATAAATCACATTTAACTCACATGAATCTATTTCCCCATGTTAAGTATCCTCACACCTTCTTGTCAAAGCGTCTGAAATAGGCTATCTTGATTATCACTTCTCTCTCTCTCTCTCTTGCTAATTATAGCTCATCTTAATTAATTAGCCTCTTAGAGTGGGTAGGACAACCTCCCCTTTCATGTTCTTTGTATGTATATATATCTCCTTGCTATATGTTCCATTCTATGCATCTGATGAAGTGGGTTGTAGCCCACGAAAGCTAATGCTCAAATAAAGTTGTTAGTTTCTATGGTGCCACAAGTACTCTTGTTCTTTTTGTGGCCACAAACTAACACAGCTGCTACTCTGAAACCTGTGATTAACTCAGTCATGATTAATCGCAGTGTTAATTGCACTGTAAAACAATAGAATGCCAATTTAAATTTATTAAATATTTTGGATGTTTTTCTACATTTTCAAATATATTGATTTCAATCACAACACAGATACAACATACAGTTCTCGCTTTATATTATTTTTTATTACAAATATTTGAACCATGAAAATGATAAAAATTGTATTTTTCAATTCACCTCATAGAAGTACTTTAGTGCAATCTCTTTATCTTGAAATTACTACTTAGAAATATAGATTTTTTTTGTTACATAACTGCACTCAAAACCAAAACAATGTAAAACTTTAAGCCTACAAGTCCACTCAGTCCTACTTCTTATTTATAGTACCACCTGAAAGTGAGAACAGGTGTTCACATGGCACTTTTGTAGCCGATATTGCAAGGTATTTACTTGCCAGATGTGCTAAACATTCATATGCCCCTTCAGGCTTCAGCTACTATTTCAGAGGACATGCTTCCATGCTGATGACTCTCATTAAAAAAAATAATGTGTTAATTAAATTTGTGATTGAACTTCTTGGGGGAGAATTGTATGTCTCCTGCTCTGTTTTACCCGCATTCTGCCATATATTTCATGTTATAGCAGTCTTGGATGATGACCCAGCACATGTTCATTTTAAGAATACTTTCAAATTTGACAAAACGAAAAGAAGGTACAAATGAGAGATTTCTAAAGGTAGCTACAGCACTCGACCCAAGATTTAAAAATATGAAGTGGCTTCCAAAATCTGAGAGGGACGAGGAGTGGAGCATGCTTTCAGAAGTCTTAAAAAAGCAATATTCCGATGTGGAAACTACAGAACCCAAATCACCACCACCAAAAAAGGAAAAAGAAAATCCACCTTCTGTTGTTGGTATCTGATTCAGATGATGAAAATGAACATGTGTCAGTTTGCACTGCTTTGGATCTTTATTGAGCAGAACTGTCATCAGCATGGATGCCTGTCCGCTGGAATGATGGTTGAAGCATGAATGGACATATGAATCCCTAGCGCATCTGGTACATAAATATATTGCGACACTGGCTACAACAGTGCCAATGTCACTTTTGGGTGACATTGTAAACAAGAAGCGAGCAGCATTATCTCTTGCAAAGGTAAACAAACTTATTTGTCTGAGCAATTGGCTGAACAAAAAGTAGGACCAAGTGGACTTTAAAGTTTTACATTATTTTTGAGTGCAGTTATTTTTTGTATATAATTCTACATTTTTAAGTTCAACTTTCATGATAAAGAAATTGCATTACAGTACTTGTATTAGGTTAATTGAACAATACTATTTTGTTTTTACAGTGCAAATATTTGTAATTAAAATAAAGTAAGCACTGTACATTTTGTATTCTGTGTTATAATTGAAATCAATATTTGAACATGTAGAAAACATCCAGAAATATTTAAATAAATAGTATTCTATTATTAACAGTGCGATTAATCATGCGATTACTCATAACTAATTTTTTTGATCGTGCGATTAATCACGATTTTTTTAATTGCTTGCCAGCCCTAGCTTAGATGGAATAAGTTTTCTTTTTGTTTTGTGTCTGTATCTACCACACAGGGGTTCAGGTCTGTGACTAGGCACTACTGCAGTAGAAAAAATTACAATTATTGGGGTCTTTGATTGTAAACTTTTGGGGGCAGGGACTGTCTGTATTTTGTGTCTTGAACAGACCAAGCGCAGTGCCAGTTTAAAGAATAATTTAGTTCTTCAAGAATAAAACACTACCATGTAAATAGCAAGTAATTATTTGTATTAATCTGGTTCATTTAGACGCACTTTCTAAAGCGTCTCCTTGTTATGATGGCAGCAGATGTTGCTGGGTGTTTTACAAGGAGCCATTGCAAATCTCACTCAGACGTTTGTAAAAGCAGCAAAGAATCCTGTGGCACCTTATAGACATGCATCTGAGGAAGTGGGTATTCACTCACGAAAGCTCATGCTCCAAAACGTCTGTTAGTCTATAAGGTGCCACAGGATTCTTTGCTGCTTTTACAGATCCAGACTAACACGGCTACACTCTGATACTCAGAAGTTTGTACTCTCCTACCCCATTCATTCTGTATGGGCCCCACAAAACCTTGTAAATAAAGAGACTGGCACGGGCAGTGTGCGCCCTGTTCCTGCAGAGCTGCGCTAAATCGGTTCCCCGCGGCTGTGTCCGGCACCCCACGCATCTCCTGGGACACCACCTCTCTCTGGGAAGGGATTCGGTGCCCTCTAGGACCCAGAGGAAACAGCCGCTGAGTCAGAGGGTGGGCCTTTCCTTTCATTGACGGAGGCGCTGCTGGTCATTGTGACGTCACAGAAGCAGCCCTGAGGTCCTGCTGCTGCTGCTGGTTAGTGTCACCTGAGCCGCCCGAGAGGCAGGAGCTGCAGGCGCGGGGGGTGCAGGCTTGGCAGCAGTGGCAGGAGCTGCGGGAGCAGCAGCACCCAGAGATGTGTGGGCCTGGAGGGACCACCGGGGCCCGGCGCTGGTGACCACCCCCCGACGCGTCACTAGTGCTCTGGAGGGGAACAGACCCACGGTAAGACGAAACCGGGGGTGGGGACTCGCAGGGGGTCGGTTCCAAAAGACTCCAGTCCTGGACGGGGTTTAAAGGAGCAGCCCCCTAGCCATGCTGCCCTCTGGGGGCGGAGGAGCTCTCTGGAGTCAGGGCAGTCTTGCAGACCCAGCAATCGCTGTCGCCAGAGCCGAAGTCACTTCCCCGGGAAGGGAGAGGATCTGAGGGGAAGGAGGCGTTTGTAACTACACCATAGACTGAGTGACTGTTGTTGATATACACAAGTGCTGCCGTGTTCTCTCGTGAACGGTGTGTGTGTGTGTGTGTGTGTGTGTGTGTGTGTGTGTGTGTGTGTGTCGGGGGAGCGTGGGGCTTTAGTTTCTGCTCTCTGCTAAACAACGAAGGCTTAAAAATGTGAAGAGGAGGGCCAGTCTGACGGGAGCAGAGTCTCAGCCATAGGTGTGTTGGGGTATGTGTTAGGTTGAAAAGTACCTCCCACTGTACAAAAGGAATTGGGGGTTTGTTGCTCCTGCTCCTAAGGAAAAGCCTCATCATAGCCCTTTGGCAATATTTGTCATTGTTTTGGTTCCTAAGAGTAATTATTTCCCCTTGCTTTGTTTCACTTCTCTTCTATCTTCACTTCCCCAAATGTAATCATTAGTAGGGTAGTGGAGATTCATATTTGTCTCCAAGCTCTTTCTGGCCTCTCTGTCCTGCCCTGGGTTCCCAGGCTCTACCAAAGTGAGAGTTGTGTTGGCAGCTTGCTCCAAGTCTGAAGGTTGCACAATATCTGTGAAAAAATAGAACAGATCACAGGGACCCTCGTCTTTATTGTGGAGGTCTAGACCACAAAAACTATATATTCTAGCCTTGTGGTCTATGTGAAATGCCTTTGATCCAGCTTCCAAAGGAGGAGTGTTCATATCATTCACACTGCTACACCTGTGGTTCTCAAGCTTTCCAGACTACTGTACCCCTTTGAGGAGTTGGATTTGTCCAGTGGATCCCCAAATTTCACCGCAATTAAAAATTTCTTGCTTACAAAATCAGACATAAACGTACAAAGGTGTCACAGCAGACTTGCTGAAAAATTGCTCCCTTTCTTATTTTGTCTGTATGAAATGTTTAGTTTGTACTAATGTTGCTAGTGCTTTTTATGTAGCCTGTTTTAAAACCAGGCAAATATCTAGATGAGTTGATGTACCCTTTGGATGACCTCTGTGTACCCCCAGGGGTATATGTACCCCTGGTTGAGATCCACTGTGCTACTTGATAGGCACTAAATGAACCACAGAGACTGAACTTTCTCACTGCTAGAGTTGGTCCTTCCAGATCAATACTGAGGCACACTGACACAGCCATGTAGAAAAACTTGTCCTGCTGCTGTTTGTGCTCTACTTATTTTGTTGTTAAAGGATATCAGTCTCCATCCAGGGCTGTCAAGTCACTCTCATAAGCATTACACACTGATTTAACTAGGCCCCAGAGCCAGGGCTGCCCACAGCGGGGGCAAGAGGGGCAATTTGCCCCAGGCTCCGCAGAGGCCCCCATGAGAGTTTTTCGGGGCCCCTGGAGTGGGGTCCTTCACCTGTTCCAGGGAGCCCGGAAAACTCTTGTGGGGCCGGGCCCCAGGGCTTCTTCCGCTCCCGGTCTTTGCCGGCGGGGAGGTCCTTCTGCTCTGGGGGGAAGGACCCCCCGCCAGCGAATTACCGCCGAAGCGGGACCTGCCGCTGAAGTGCAACCCGGTCTTCGGCGGTAATTCAGCTGTGGGGGGCCCTTCCATTCCGGGACCCGCCGCCAAAGTGCCCCGAAGACCCGCGGCAGGGGTCCCCCGCCACTGAATTACTGCCGAAGAGTGGGCTGCACTTTGGCGGCGGGTCCTGCTTTGGCAGTAATTTGCCGGCGGAGGGCCCCCACCACGGGTCTTTGGGGCACTTCGGCGGCGGGTCCCAGAATGGAAGGGCCCCCTGCCACCGAACAGGGCCGGCTCTAGAATTTCGCCGCACGGGGGGCGCCTTGCCGGTCCCGCGGCTCCGGTGGACCTCCCGCAGGCATGCCTGTGGATGCTCCACTGGAGCCACGGGACCAGCGGACCCTCTGCAGGCACGCCTGCGGGAGGTCCACCGGAGCCGCCTGCCGCCGACAGCCCCAGGCCCCCGGAAACCTCTGGGCAGCCCTGCCCAGAGCACCCTAGTGCAAGAATAATTCAGGGAACCCCCCTCATCCTGATTCCAAAATACACTCTGCTTTAACTCCCCCACAGCCCTATTCCCAGCCCCCTTTTTCCCTAGGTCTCCCCAGTCCCAATCTAGTCTCCAGCCCCCTCTGCCTCCCCTGTTCCCATAGCCCTAATCCAGCCCTCCCACCTTCACCTCTTGCTTAACTTCCCTTCAGTTGCCTCATGCCCCCCCTACAGACCCACAGCCTCCTCTCACTCTCCACCAGTTCTGATCCAGTGCTCCCAGCTCTCCCCAATCCTCCTCCTTCAGTCTTGCCCTCAACTCCCTCAGCCTGGATCCAATTTTCTCCCTCCCCCAGGTTCTTTTACCTCCGCTCTGTCCCCCACTTCCCTGATTGCCCTCACCTGTGTTTGTTCCCGAATAGCCTCATGGCCCCTTGTGCAAGTGCACCATTTGCACTATTATAGCTACACCACTGGCACTAATTTTATACAAATAATGAAGTAAACAGCAGGAAATGCTTTCTATTAATATTGGAAATCAAATGAGGTTGGACACAAGCTGTGTTGTATGTATTTATTTATTTGTATTACTGTAGCACCTGGGAGTTCTAGTCATGGACCATACAACTCCATATGTTTGACCACTTTGGCTATCCCGGGCTAACTTGTGACACTGGAGGCTGTGCCTCTGACCTGAACATAGGCATGTGGGGCTTGAATTCCTGTTGTCAGATGATATATTTACATTTCCCTCCCACTTCCTCTCTTTTTTTTTTTAGGTTACGGCTGTGCAAGGGATGAGGGAAGCATGGCAATACATTGCACCGGCAGGACTGTGTATGACTAAAATCAACTAAGTCCAAAGAAACAGTGAAAGGGAATCCCTTGTCAGTGGTTGCCCTGGTGCTGCACAGCTTTGTTTTGCCTGGCATGGAGGCAGATGGCTTGGAGTGGCTGGTGGTTCCAATGCACCAGCTGGTTTCCTGGGGTGCAGCTGGTGCAATGGTATTTGGAGGTGTGGTGCCATACATCCCCCAGTACAGAGACATCAAAAGGACACAGAATGCAGAGGGCTTTTCAACCTATGTGTGTCTAGTATTATTAGTAGCAAATATTTTGAGAATACTCTTTTGGTAAGTTGGTAATTATTTTTTATTCTCTTAAAGTGTTTATTCTTTTTCTCTCTAATTGATTACACAGCTTGAGATGTGAGGTCTCTGAGGATGTAATATTTGGTGGGACCCACCCTTTAAAGATGTGAAACAAAATTCAATCGTGGTGCAAGTGGATTCATGTGCATCAACTTAGAGCTCATGTACCAAATTTGTGTCTTTTTTACATAGTTATCAATGTTAATAAGCTGCATTTCAAAACTTCAAACTCTTAAGCTAACAGTGGATGCTAACGACAAGCCCATACCTAAAGTAGTTCAGAAAAATCTCTTCCTTTCTTTCTGCATCCTCATCACTACCCTACAAGTTGCTCCATGCAGGTGGGCCTCCATTGAAGTCAGTACAGCTCTGCTCAGGCAGACCGCGTGCCCTCATTGGCTTCTGTGGGGGTCTACCCATGGAGCTCCTTGCAGGATTAGAGCTCAAAATTTAAAGATTCACTCTTTAAAAAGCAGCCTAACAAGAAACATGGAGGTTTTGGAGGATGGAGCATATGAGGTTTTAAAAATAACATTTAAAAGCAAATTTTGCTCTGAAATCTAGGTTTTGTGTTTATCAACCAATAGACCTGTCTCATGTGTGTTTTTCCTCCCCACCATGTAGAAATAAATGTTACAAAACTGCAGACGAATATTTGTTTTTAACTTGGCCACTGCAGCATTAGGAATATACAAGAATCTAAAAGTGAAATTGATGAGGAGATAATAATAAGAATATTGGAAACTATTCTGAGAACAGTTCGACTAATGGAGCAATCAATGCTGGTGGTCTGCGGAGAGTTGACCGATCCTGTGCTGGCTCCTACCTGTTTCCAGTTGCTTGTAAAGATCCACAGGATCTTAACTGCAAAGAGCAGCCTGGACTTCAATAAAAACATCTGCAAGTCTGCTGCTGCATGAGTAGAGGAAACGGGTTGTTCTTTGGGACCAGAGTTAGCAATGAGATGTGGGGAAGTCATCTGTAGTATCAGAACTGCCTGTGGGATTGGAATTGTACTTAGAGAGGAATGGCGAGAAGGGGGGAAAGCATGCGGAAGAAAAGAGGCTCATGTGGTAGTAGAGAATGGGGAAAGAAAGAAACTAATGTGCAAGGGAAACAGTAAACAGAACTGTGAGCGATGGGGGGAAGTGAAAAGCCAAAGCAGACAGTATTTTTTTTTTTTCAAATATGTGAAAATACCTGTGACGACAAAGAGTTAAATATACATAAATACTTCACTATTCATGCTTACATCATTAACAGAGAGATGCCATGCAATTGCTTTATTAAGAGAAGGCCTGTAATACTGAGGAAAAAATGAGAATCCCTAATTTTTAAACTATTTTAAGTGCTCGAGCTACAAGATAGGTAAAGAGCATAAATAAAAAAAAGAACAAATTTTTAAATTGAAAGTAGTTTAAAATTTTTTAACATCTTAGAGAGTCATTTGTAAAATGGGAAAGGAAACATTTTTTTTTTCTTTTTTAAAATATTTGTTTCAAACTAATGGTGTCCTTTCGTGCTGTTGTTCTTTTGAGTGTTTACATATTATAACAATATCTCTGATGGAGGCTAGCTTTGTGTCACTCTCTGTGTTCTGATCTTGAAAGTCCCTGCATTGTTTTAAATTACTTCAACTGAGTCCAAAGCACAGAGCCAGACTTCAGAATGTTGTCACAGCTATCAGGTTAGTGTGGCCTATAAATAAAAGTTCAAATTATTTGATATAGCCACCCGCACTGGGTAAATACTACAGGCTTGACCTTGCAAAACCTTAAGGTTCTGATTCTTCCACTCTTACTTGAAGTGAATAGTCCCTTGCTATGCCAGTAGTTCCATTGAAATACAAGTTAGAGATGAAAAGACCCATATACTGTTCTCTATAAAGCAACTACCATGGTACTAAAATAGTATGCTCTTAAGAGGATACCTCACACAATGAAAAGGTTATGGCATCCATGATATTGTAATATGTTCCGTGTAATGCCAAGAAAGTGTTTCTTTGAGTGAATACAGTTCTGAGGCATATGAGTGATTAATGCACAAAGCAAGATTCAGTTTTTAAAGGTACTCTTGTGTTAATCATGTCAGAGAGCAGCCAGTAATTCATTTTCTCTCTCTCTCTTTGTTGTTGTTAAGCATAGTCATTTTTTATAGTAACCTTACTGCCGATGTCACTTTATGACTAACTGGGGCAAGATCAGTACTTGAAACAAAATATGACTGGGTATAGACACTAACATTTATGATAAGAGTTCATGGTAATGATAAGAGGTGGTCCTGCTTTGAGCAGGGGGTTGGACTAGATGATCTCCTGAGGTCTCTTCCAACCCTAATCTTCTATGATTCATGGTAAAAGAAGGCCTGTTGGATCATTTGGTCCATCCTCCTGCCAAGACAGGGCTGTTCCCTACAATTCATCTTCTAGTGTTTTGTCCATTCTACTTGTAAAAGCACCATGGGATGAGACTTTCACCCCACTTTGTAGACTATTCTACAGTCTGATACATGCCTCTGTCAAGCTGGTTTTCTTGGCACTGAGTCTAATTATTTTCTAAATTGTTTCCCTGGTTATACACTGATACACTATGCTAATTTCTCCCCCTTTTTGTCTAAGCGTACATATATACACACAGTCATTCATATATAATATGTGGGTCAAGAAATATTTGAAAGGTCTAATCATGTTATTCCCGTAGCTCCAAACATTGCTTAGCATTGCTATACATATTTAATTATCTTTCATTTCAAGCAATTTCCTCTATTCCCATGAAAATCTCACATATTTTCTGCTCATAACTCTGTCATGCTAATGGAGTTCAGTGCTAGTGTAGTGTGCCTATTTCCAACACGCACTCATTCTTGACTCCTGGTCCTTTCCTTCACCCACAACATCCAAAATACCTTGTTTTATGGAGTAGCAGTGGAGACCACGTATTCCCATGCACTGTGCCCACTGCACCCGCTCCATAACTCACTCCTGTAATCTGCCCCTCTTTTTTTAATTTAAAAAATCAGCTAGTTTTAAAACAGGAGGAGTGTGACCTTCCCCTTGCCCTCCAATCTGCAGAGAAAATATTTACTCACTAATCTCCATGAAATCTACTGTTAAGTGTTTCTATAGCTAAAGCTGGCATGGCAGGGCCATGATACTAGCTCAGAAATTAGTACTAGCACTAAGGGCAAGAATCATGATCCTGCCTCTATTAGATACTACTACTTTTCAAGATTTCCCCTCCAGTTATTCTACTACCAGTGAAAGCGGAGATGCCTTTTTTTATTTTTTAAGTTAAAGAACTCAATTTTCTGCCCTCCTTCTGCCCGCTTTCCTTTAATCCTTCATTTAGGGCATTATCAAAGACGTGAGAACTTGCATCGTCACATGATGACAGTAGTGTCATTTCTTTAACTTTGTCTCTTCAGCATTGTTTCTCTCGCTTAAAATGCCTCTAAACTTTTCTTTTTGAAGTGAGTTAAAAATAATTTTCCAGAGTTTTCAGCACAGTTCTGTTCAAGCAGCAGATTCGTTTCTGCACTGTGAGAAGACTTGTACACACGAAATGATAAATCTGTATTAGAGACAATAGTAGGCCTGATTCTGCTTTCCTTGTACATGCCCAACTCTTGTTAAAAATCATCAGGCATTTAGATGTGCAAGCTGTAATGGTTATGGACTACTGTCCCTTCTTTGAGTCTCATGAATGCAACTCCTGCAGGTGGCAGGCCTCACACCTTTCCCTCTCCTGGAGTGGATTTCTGCAGTTCACCCACTCTCAAACAAGGACATGGTTGACACTCAAGGGGCTGTAACACATGATTTTTGTGTGTCTCTATCCCAGTCTGTCAGCTTCTCCCAGCTCAACTAATCGCCACCCTGCCTTTTCTAGGGTCTTTGAGGTCTTAGCTCTCCTTTCATCCCAGACTTAGCCTCTGGGAGAGTACCCCATTCTAGCCTAGATGGAGCTAGCTTTGTTATGGCTTCTTTGAAGCTGAGCACCTGAGACTGACTTATCTGAATCACTATTTTATGGTTATTTTAGCACCCCTTTGCAGCCTCCTTTAACTTATCTCTAGGCAGGCAGGCAGCAATACACTATTTTCTTAAGAAACAGTCCTATACAATTTTCATAAAAGATAATACAGGCATTTCCCCTATTTGTCACACAAGCATCTGACCCAGTTTGTTGATTCTTAGAAATTACATATTAAGTCTGACCCTTTTTAATACAACATCTTAAAAAAACCTTTGATCGCAACATTTTAGACCGACGCTGGAGCTTTCATCTGCAAAAGTGATGAGCAAACTCCGCTTATTGGGAGTAGCTCACATGTGATGTGACGCATGTGAGTCTTAACTTTTTGGGGCTGTGAGTGTGCTGCTGATGAAAATATCTGTGAGCATGAATGGGAAAAAATGTAGTTGTGTGAATGTGCATGACAGTTACTAGCAATTTGTGAAAAAACCCTCTGCTAATGAAGAACAGATTTTTTTTTTTAAATGTATTCTCATTAGCAAGCCAAGGCCTCCCCTTCTTGTCTCTGAGTTAGCCTGTGACTGGGTAGACAAGTAAAATCCTGTGTTACATTACAGAAAATACTTCTATATACTCACCTTTAGTTGGGCGCCAAGGATACTACTCACCTAGCAGAGTCAGTCAGATACATAGGAAAATAAATAACTGATGATTTATGTGGTGGGACCACAGTTTGTAGTGGAAAGGGCAGGGAGATGGAGCTTCATTCAACACTGCTTACTAGAATACAATTATTTTGTTGTAAAGTTCATAATGGGGTTTCCTGAGTTTGGTGTGCAAAATGTCCCACAGACTGAAATAACTTCAGGGTGTGTTTAATATTAGCAGAACAAATACGTGGCCTATGCCAAGGAAAGGAAATTGGAAAAGATTTCTCTGAAGTAGATAAGTGCCCTAGTTACATCTTAGGGTACGTCTACACTACGGGATAATTTCGATTTTACATAAACTGGTTTTATAAAACAGATTGTATAAAGTCGAGTGCATGCAGCCACACTAAGCACATTAATTTGGCGGTGTGCGTCCATGGTCCAAGGCTAGCGTCGATTTCTGGAGCGTTGCACTGTGGGTAGCTATTCCGTAGCTATCCCATAGTTCCTGCAGTCTCCCCCGCCCCTTAGAATTCTGGGTTGAGATCCCAGTGGCTGATGGGGCAAAAATCATTGTCGTGGGTAGTTCTGGGTAAATGTCATCAGACATTCCTTCCTCTGGGAAAGCAACGGCAGACAATCATTTCGCACCCTTTTTCCCTGGATTGTCCTGGCAGACGCCATAGTATGGCAACCATGGAGCCCGTTCAGCTTTTTTTTTTTTTTTTTTGCAGTCACCGTATTTGTACTGGATGCTGCAGGCAGAGCCGATACTCCAGCGCTACACAGCAGCATTAATTTGCTTTTGCATGATAGCAGAGATGGTTACCAGTCGTTCTGTACCGTCTGCTGCCAGGGTAATTTGGCAATGAGATGACGGTTATCTGTCCTTCTGTGTTTGCTGCTGCTATCATGGGTGCCCCTGGCTGAGGTCGGCCAGGGGCGCAAAAGCAAAACTGGGAATGACTCCCCAAGTCAATCCCTCCTTTATGGTTTCTAAAAATAGAGTCAGTCCTGCCTAGAATTTGGGGCAAGTGTACTAGAGAACCAGTGTATCAGAGAGTACAGCTGTTCCGTGTCAGATCCCGCAGAAATGATGAGCTACATGCTATTCACGGGGGGTGCCCCTGCAACAACCCCACCCATTGCTTCCCTCCTCCCCCAACCTTCCTGGGCTACTGTGGCAGCGTCCCCCCCCCATTTGTGTCATGACGTTATAAAGAATGCAGGAAAAAGAAACAGTGACTTGTTAGTGAGATAAAATAAGGGGGAGGCAGCCTCCCCGTGCTATGACAGTCCAGGCAGGACATTAAGCGGTGCGGGGGAGAGGAGCCCAGCATCCCGCTGCTATGATAGTCCAGGCAGTACAGAATCTTTTCTTTACACCAGAAAGGAAGGGGGCTGATGGAGCTCAGCCCCCCGTAGCTATGATGAAGACGGTTACCAGCCGTTCTGTACCATATACTGGGAATGACCAGGAATCATTCCTATTTTTACCCAGGCGCCCCTGAGGCCAGCCGGGGTATTCAGCAGTTATCAAGCATGTACCGTCTGCCAACAGGGAGGGGAGAGGAGCGGATACTGCTCTTCACTGCTGCAGCATCACGTCTACCATCAGCATTCAGTAGACATAGGGTGACATTGAAAAAAGTCAAGAAACGATTTATTTCCCTTTTCTTTCACGTGATGGGGGGAGGGAGTAAATTGATGAGCTATTCCCTGAACCACGCCGGACAATGTGTTTGACCCTACAGGCACTGGGAGCTCAGCCAAGAATGCAAATACTTTTCGGAGACTGCTGTGGACTGTGGGGTAGCTGGAGTCCTCAGTACCCCCTCCCTCCTTCCATGAGCGTCCGTTTGAGTCTCTGGCTTCCCGTTACGCTTGTCACGCAGCACTGTGTAGCCTGGAGATTTTTTTTTTCAAACGCTTTGGCATTTCGTCTTCTGTAATGGAGCTCTGACAGAACAGATTTGTTTCCCCATACAGCGATCAGATTCAGTATCTCCCGTACGGTCCATGCTGGAGCTCTTTTTGGATTTGGGACTGCATTGCCACCCGTGCTGATCAGAGCTCCACGCTGGGCAAACAGGAAATGAAAATCAAAATTTTACGGGGCTTTTCCTGTTTACGTGGCCACTGCATCCGAGTTGAGATTGCTGTCCAGAGTGGTCACAGTGGTGCACTGTGGGATACCGCCCGGAGGCCAATACCGTCGATTTGCGGCCACACTAACCCTAATCCGATATGGTAATACCGATTTTAGCGCTACTCCTCTCATTGGGGAGGAGTACAGAAACCGATATAAAGGGCCTCGTAGTGTGGACGGGTACAGCGTTAAATCAGTTTAACGCTGCTAAAATCAGTTTAAACGCATAGTGTAGACCAGGCCTTAATAAGTAAGGTCAGTCAACAGTAGTCCTGCTTCCTGCTGTGCTCAGCAGGCTGGAGTCTTTTGAGTTGTGGTGCAGTTCTTTGTTTCATCAAATTTAGATGCACTAGCTGCCGTATAAGGTTACCTGTTGTTTTCTTTTTCTTTTTTTTCTTTTTGCAGGATAAAACACAGTAACCTTTGCTCCACTAATTTAAAAAAATAGGAATGGTTAATAGGCTAGGCTGGTTTTCCTGAGCTGAGGTGTCCCAGATATGAGTTGGGGGAAATATGAATGAAGTCTCCTGAATAAAAGACCGTTTTCCTTTATCTTAACTTCCCATATTTGTTCTTTGTCAGCCAAAGAAACAATGAGCATTCAGCTTTAGTCAGTTTACTGCCTGGGTGTGTGTTTGAAGCCCTGGTGGCACATCCTTGGTCGGTGTAAATTGTCACAGCTCAGTTTGCTGCAGTGGAGTTCTGACAGTTTACACTAGCTGAGGATTATGCCCCTGATGCAAGGCCTACTGAAGTAAATGGAAAGACTCCTCCTGACTTTCACCGGGCTTTGATTATGCACTATCTTGGATGCCTCTAGATGGGTTTTGGGATAAAGCTTCTTGTCAACTTGACTGTTTGTTTGTATTATCATAATATGCAGGAGCTGTAGTCCTAGTCCAGGACTGCACTCTACAAACCCAGATCAAAAAGATGGTTTCTGCCCCAAGGAGCTTACAGTCTACATATATGACAAGAGGTGGATACAGGCACATGGGGTAGTAAAGGGGGGGGGGGAGAGACAATATTGGGAATCACAAGTTGTACCCAGATATTCCCCCCCCCAAAAGTTCTCGGATATAGTTTTAGTGGGTCACTGTCCTGAAGCCATCCAGCAGTGGCCAAAAGTTTCAAGCCCTGGAGGAGTTCTCCAGCAATATGTTCAACTTAATTAAAGCTGCTGAGACTGATTTAAGGGACCCTTCCAGTTTTTAATATCTGAAACTTTTGAAAAAGTTCAGTGCAGACCTCAGCTTTCAGATTACTTTTTGAGCAAGAGTATTCCACTTGGCCTCATTTATTTTAATCAGAACAACAAGGCCTGGCCCAAACAAAACTCTAACAAGATCTTGGGTTCACTGCTGCCTAGGATGGAGTCTGAGTATCATTTTTATATATATTGTATTGTATTGTGCCTGGCGGCCCCAGTCATTGACCAGCACCCTGGTTGTGCTAGGTACTGTACAAACACAGATTGAAAATAGATGGTCTTTGCCCCAAAAGAATTTACAGTCTAGCCTGCACAGTATGAAGGGGAAAGGTAATCTGGCCTTTCTTCACACTGACTAGTTCTCAGCTTTGCTAGTGAGTGGTCTAGGGGAATCTACTGGCAGGATTGTTTGCGGGATGGGAGAAACTTCTGCTTCTTAAACTTTATTTTGGCGTTACTGATTTAAAAAAAATTGCTGGTCACTATTGTAAAGTGAATGTGAGAAGATACTACCAGGGTGAAAGTAACTTAAAGGACTTACCAGTAGCCCAGAGTACTGAGCAGGGGGCAGGGCCTCAACCAGAAGAGGTGGGGCCTTTAAAGGGCTGGGCCCTTTAAATTGAGATTTAAAGGGCCAGGGGCTCTGGTCGTGGTAGCAGTGGCTGGGAACCCTGAGCCCCAGGACTCCGGTGGCCACTTTAAAGGTCTGGGGCTCCCCACAGTGGCTGGAGCCCCAGGCCCTTTAAACTGCCACCAGAGCCCCGCTGCTGGAGCCCTGTGGTAGAGGCAGCAGCCAGAAGCCCCAGGCTCTTTAAATTGCTGCCGGAGTCCTGGGGCTCCCAGTTGCCGGCAGAGGGGCTCTGGCGCTCCCAGCTGCCGCTACCGCAGCAGCGCCCCCAGGCCCTTTAAATCACTGCCGGCCAGAAGCGGGGCTCTGTGGCGATTTAAAGGGCCCGGGACTCCGGCCGCTATTGGGAGCCCCGAGCCCTTTAAATTGCTGGCCTGGGAAAGCTGCCCCCTGTGGGTACAGTCAGGCTTACTTTCTCCTCTGGATACTACTGACCAGCAAAGGAGCCCTCTAGTGAAGAGAACGCCATAGTAGGAGAATGCAGTGCATATAGCAGCTTTCCCTCAGTAAATTCAGTCACTGAAGCAGAAATGCACACATGACTTCCTCTCTTTGATCACTAGCATTTTTCAGCCAACTTTATTTTGTGCAGGAGGAATAAAATATAAATGTAGGTTTTAATATATTATTTTAAAATATATGTTCTGTACCACACAAAATCCTGGAAGCTCACATACTGAGAAGCAGTTCTTAGCAGGCAGATCATATTCTGAAACTAGTTTGTTTTCTCTCTTACACTTCCTGCTTTCTACCCTTGTGCTGCTGCATCATGCTGTCGCCCAGGAGCCTGATAGTTTGGGTTACACAGTGTGAGCCTGTAACACAGCTTCCGCCCTGCTTTAGAATCTCTTAAGAAACTGCAGAAGACCTTGACCTGGGCTTTAAATGCTGTAGTAGGTTAGTGTATTAAGCTTTCATATTCAAACCCAGCTTGGCTGCTAGTGAAGTTGAAGTTTGGTCTTGGCCAGTTCACTGTGTTTTAGATCACAAAACTGATAGACAGTTTGGCTTATCTCCACACGATCTGTGGTTTCTGTCAGGATAGGCCCAGGACTGGAGTAACAGGATTGTTTCAAGAAGATTGAGGTGTTTTGGCAGAGTTATTCAGACAAACTCATGGTGACTAGTCGGTTTGGCTCTAGCCCAGTTGTTCAGCCTCTGTTTTATGAACACAAACAGTTAAAATGTTTTAAAAACAAAAATATTACTGGTATTTAAAGAATGTTGTTCTGGTTTTTTGAACATATACTCTTTACAGTGATAGTTTAAAATATTATATAAATAGAAGGGAAACTGCTGTGAGCTCTGACATTGGACACTTCAAAACTGAAAATGTCAGTTTAGCTATATGATTGTTTAGCTATATGATAGTTACCAGCTAGAAACTCAGAAAGAAAGAACAACAAATATAAAAAGGCTTCAATCCTATATTTCTCTTTTTCTGAGCCCTAGTTAGTACCTTAAGGATCCCTCCCACTTTTATGAACAGCTTCTTTGCTGTTCCCACCCTCAAGCCCTGCTTTGGCAAAAATATTCCCCGCTTTTGGCAGGTGGGGAGGGAAGGGTCGAATGCTGCTTCTGAAACATCCAGAATACTCACTGCATTGCAACACAAGGCTCCTCCCTTCTTCCAGTCCCTATCACCTCCCCAGCCCATTTGGGAATGGAGAGGTAAGAGAATCTTAAATTTGAATCCTCCATGTCCTGGTGTGATGCTTTTGTCAGGCTGGCTCCTGAACCATAATTTCAAATACAAGTTGGAGTGTACATCCTGCTTTCTCCATGTTAATGTCCATCATGTTGACCAAAATAGGAGCTATTTGCTTTCAAGTTGTTTAGAATAGAACACAGTATCTAGAAGAAGAATTTAACTTCAAGTGCGTTGGCTAGTCAGAATGAAAGTTTATGTAGTTCAACGTTTGTCCTGTGTGTGCTGGAGTTTGTTAAATTCTCATACATTGTTTGAAGTGACTATGGAAATCTTGCCATATATGTTCAGGCCCAGGTGAACTCTCATGTGTTGTGGGTGGTGGGTTTTTTGTTTTTTTTTAATCTTAGCTCTAAAGTGATAGATGACTCAGAGGGTTGATAACACAGCTTTCCATCTCTGTTCTGGTTACTAGTTCTAATGTGCCACTAGTTTATGATGATTGTAAATTGCTTTCTAGCTGACAGCTGGTAGCCTGAGGCAATTAGCTTGTTTCTGTTTGCAGTAGGCAGATATCTCTGTAACAGTTGATATTGTTGGCAGCACTCTCAACAAATGTACCAAGGAGTGAATCAGCCAGTAGAGACTCTATGGGCTCCCTTTGGATCAGGCTGGAAGAACATTATTGTGTCAGTAAGGGGGAACTAATACTAATGTCCATGCCGGCCCTATCCTGTGAATTAATAGAACTTCAGCACCAGTGCTGCCTGTGTAGCCCTAAATTAGCTCTTATACAAATGGACTTGTAATGAGGATAAGTACAGTATTTCGTACACCTACGGTTAGAGGACTTTTGGTAATAGTTGCTAACAGTGGACAGATTCTCTTCTCTCTTTTCCTGAATGACAGATGGATGAAAGCAGTCCACTGGGTTAGTTCCTCAGTTTTGAAGCCTCCAGCAAAACAATTAATATGGGCTCCTCAGTTGCCAGGAGAGTGTTGTACAGCAGATCTCAGATAAGCTCCCCTGTCCTGCCAGCATGGCACTGGCTCAGTGATGTGTCCAGAGCTTGTGTGTTTATGTGCTAGCTTCTAGCTCCACCCCTAACAGAGACATTCTCTTACGACACAGGCTCCCCGCTTCTTCTATGTATCATGACTGTTAGTGGGGTAAATAACTTGAGGACCCTTGAGAATCAGGCTTTTGCCACAGAGCTGTTTGTAATGCTCCTCTCGCTACACCCATGGAGCTCTGGCTCATGGCCAGTGCAATGCAAACTGTCCCTGGTGGACTCTATACATCAGAGTCCCCTGAAACTGCAGATTCAGCAGCATTTGCAGAGTTCGCCCTGGCAAGGAGCAGGGGCATGGAATGGGGAGTAATGGCAACTCTACTTTGCTCCACTCCATCCTCTTTCTTCCTGACTTGGGTTCTCTGCAGATCAGAGGGGAGTTTGTACACTTGGCTGCATCATCTCCCCACCCTTCAGCAATCTTCTGAATTTGTTAGTGCTGATCTTACCATGGTATGACCTGCTGCAGTGTCACCCTTCCCCTCTCCCCAGAGCATTAGTTGAGGGGGAGGCCTTGTTGTGGCCATGTACACAAGAGTCATAGGCCACTAGTGTCCCAGGAGACATTGTGAAGACTCATGGTTTCATAATGATGGCCCCAGCTCTGTGGCACTAGGCAGCTAGGCCTCCCCCCCCCATGACCAGTTCCCTGGGGATGGTCTGGTCCATTGGGGACAAACATTTCCATCTACAAATGGAAAAGTTCCAAGAAAACTCAGCAAGTCCAGAATTAAGGACTTTCCAGTTTCTCCCCATTACTAGGCATCATCTACAGGGACCCATAACAACAAAACTTGAATCTCCCTAAAGACCATAGTGGAAGTAAAGAACTCCTTCAGCATTCGTACAATGCAAGGGCTTAATGGCAAACATGCTTGTTACTATCTAGTGTCTTATTGACTAGCTCAGAGCTCTGTCTTGAAAGAAACCCAAGTTAAAGAATTATATCCAGACTCTTATGGGAGACCTTGCATTGTATGTATGAAAGTACTAATGGCTCATTATAGTATGCTATACTTAAGGTTTGCCAGAGCTTTGTAAAACATTAATTAAACAAATCATCACCCTACTCCTGTAAGTGTTGTCTCCTATCTTCTTAGCCAGTGGCAGCACAGTATTTGTGGGGTGATGAAGCAGTGGCCTGGGTGACTAGTTTGTGGGTATATTTGGAGTGGCAGATAGGAAGTGTGGCCCAGAATTAAAGAGTGAGTGAAAGCACACTGTTTAATTCCCCAAATTGCTTTCTTGAAGCAGTAAGAATCTGAGGAATACACCCTAGCAAGGTTGGTTGAGCTGAGAGAGAAGTCACAATCGTGTGCCTGGAGCCTGTCTACAATAAATCTAATATATTTTGCACCAGATCTGTATGGGATCTTCCTTCCCTTTTCTCAAAAAATAAAAACCCTACTTTTGTTTGCTTACTGGCGATGTCTGTTGGGTATTATACTGAGCTCTCCTACCTATAATGCAGGAAGAGGAACTTGGATAGCAGCCAATCCTCACTGAAGAGTCTTGTTTTCTGTGATAGAATCTAATGCAATCATGGAAGATGGACCCTTCATTAAGTATTGGCTGCTGTCCAAGTTCCTCTTCCTGCAATACATGTAGGAGAGCTCAGTAATTCCCACCAGACAGCGTCAGTAAGCAAACATAAATTAAACTGGGGGAAAGGAGGAGAGGCAGGGGAGAAAACATTTTCTGTTCAGTTTCCACATCTCTGAACAATCAAGTAGCTGTTTTCTGCAATTTTGGAGTTCATTTCCCTAAGCTTGGTTCAAATTACTGCAATCTGATTTGGACTATGTCCCAGAAGTGATGCTCCTCTTTTCTTCCAGACTTTGGGAGTGGTGAGAGTACAGTACGAGTGGGTGTTTGTAGGTTTGTTGAGGGGCACTGTTAGACATCATAGGTTGTAGTTGTGTTTTTTTGGAGGGAATGAGATGGTATGGGCTTATGATTTAATGTAATGTATTTTAAAATTATATTTAGGGAACTTAGTATATAGAGCAGGAGTTCTTAACTTAATAGCGTGTTCACTTAATAGAGGAAAGAAATGTGTGTGTCTCATGCTAATGCAACGTAGCTCTTTATCCCCTTCTAGTTGCTAGACCAGGTTTGCAAGTCAGCCTCTTCATTCAAGCTAATGGACCTGGTCCTTTTAGCTCAGGCAACAGAAATTCATGCTTTAAATTCACCGACATTTATAGTTTTCCCCAAGGGTGCTCCACCCCTGCTCTGCCTCCTGCCTGCCACTCTCCACCCTCCCCTAAGGCTCTTCCCCAGCTGGCCAACAGCTGTTTGGCGGCACCCTCAATTAGCTCGTTGGGGTGTCGCCAGACAGCTCATAGGCAGCGCTGCTGCCCAGCAGCTGTGGCTGGTGGGTGCTGAGCACGCACTATTTTTTTTTTTCCCACAAGTGATCCAGCCCCAGAGCATTCATGGTGTCGGTGCCTATGGCTGCAAGTTCAAGTGGAATATGGTTGGGTTACATACAGCTAGATCTGTTAGTGTAATTCTTCTCTGCAGCTTTGCAAATCTGTCAGTTACAGTGATTGTTAAGGATACAGTCGTCAAACACTTAAATAGGATTGAGGGTAACTGGGTATAAAGATCATCATCTTGATATGTTTATATATTTTTCTCTTACTTTTTTTAGGTTTGGAAGGCATTTTGAGTCCCCTCTTCTGTGGCAAAGCATTATCATGATCATTACTATGTTACTGATGCTGAAACTATGCACTGAAATACGTGTCTCAAATGAACTGAACATAAAACGTCGCTCCTTTTCAGGTTGGTAACAGTAATTTTGCAGAGTGAAATCTTCCAATATTAATTTCTAAAAATGTCTTGTATTGTCATTGGATTGAGTGAAAATTTTTTTGTACATGGTGCAAACCATTGTCTTTTGAAGATCCAACCCAGCACTTTCTGAATGGCCTGTTTTTAAAATTATTTCCTTCCATATAAGTATTTTAAATGGGTCTTAGTTCAGTCTAGAAAATAAGAGTTCTCTGTAATATTTTATGTCAAATCTTAGGAAGTAGTGGAAGTCATGCTACTCTGCCAGTCTTGATGCTAAGATCTCGGCCTGAATGACAGCAAGAATTTTCACTGCACATTTCTGCCAAGTCTCTGTATTGCAGAAGCATTTATCACTGACCAGTGTCAGAAGCCATGCCTTGCTATTGCCAATGCTGTGTCTTGCTTGCGCAAAAAATATTTTATTTCTTGTCCCAGCATTTGTGGTCAAAATAGGGAGTGATAGTGTGTCACTATTACAGGTTTATCGAAGTGTTCATATTGTACAACACTTCCTGTGGTGTTGCAGTACTTTTTTGTGTGTTTGTGTGTGTAAACTTGCAATCTGGGCCAGAATATCATTTGTTCTTAGTCTAAGGCAGTGATACTCAGACCTCAGTGGTTCAGGAGTCATTAGCCATCAACATTACCCAAAAGAGCCTTAGTAGTGTGAATTCATTGTTTCATTTACTTACACTTTTTCTTTCTCTCTCTCTCTCTCTCTCTCTCTCTCTCTCTCTCTCTCTCAATATTATTTATTATTATTAATTATTCTCATAGCAAAGTGACTGACCAAGTATTCTACATTTGGTTAATAATAAAAGCATCCTGATTGATAACTTAAATTGGTTATTAATTAATAACCAATGTTTTAATATCATGTGCTGCAAAGAGTCACAAGAGACCCATTAAAAGGCCACTCCTGAGCCTCAGTCTCAGTATCACTGATCTAAGGACTTGTCCACACAATTGGGTAATGTGCTTTATGAGGTAAAGCACACTAACATGCTGTGCATGAATTAGTCTGTGTAGACCCTGCTGGTGCGCTTTAATGTAATATTGTTTGAAATGGTACTACATTTAAAGCGCACTAGGGAGCCTTCAGTGCGCACTAGCCAGGTCTTAGAGGACCAATTAATGTGCAGCATGATGTGCGCTTCAGAAATAACATCCCCATAGAGTGCATTATACCCCACCATGTAGACAAACTGTCTTTTTTACAAAATGATTTACTTTATGGCAAACTCTCTTACAGTTTGGAAATGTAACAAATGCCAACCTCTGGTTTTCTTGTTTGATGTGTACATCCCCCATTTTATGTTTCTCCTGTTCCTGCTGCTGCTGGGCTATAAACCTGTTGGCTTCTTTTCAGTTGTCTTCCCAATATGGACATATAATTTGCTGTCTCGATCTGTTTTCTTCCTTCTCTTACCCTGAAAACTGAGGGCTTGATTGAGCTCCAAATAGCTGCAGCTTTTCCAGGCAGAGGGAGCCCTAGAGGGCTATGGGTGCTGGCTCTGCAGCAGGTTTTATTTATTTAAACCTCTGCAAACGTACTCCCACTCAATGGTTTCTGTGGAGTGTGTTGTGAATCGGCCCTGGTTAAGTGACATCATGGAGAATGTTAGCTCTTCTGCAACTCGCAATACTCTGACCCATCCATTTTTCTCCTCTACAGTCTGGGACTGCATTGTCTGCAAGAGTTATCACAGGCTGGGAAAACAGATGACTTTAGATCTGGCCTCATTTAGCAGAGATTTAAAAACTGGATGTATTGGGAGGGAAACAGCCAGCTCTTTGCCTAAGATACCTGTTGGTTGGGAGCAGAGCAGAGGGCTTCCTCTTCAGATTGCCCTTTGTGGGGCTAAGGGGGTAAGTCTTCAAACTAGATTGCCCTCTTTCCCCTCCCTCCTTCTCTAGCAGACTTCCTCAATACATGTCAGGGGGGATGCATGTCCAATTCAACTTCAGCCGCCATCTTTTTTGACTGAATGACTGGCATTCAGTCACCCAGTGAAAGAATTGGGTTCTTCACCAGCCTGTAAGGTAACTTACAGAGCGTACTCAGTGTGTCATGCCATATCATTTCCCAGGAGCCAGTTTTCCATATAATTAATCCACCAAAAAGAACAATTTTGCCTGTTGTTTTGGGCTTTAACTCTTTTCTTTGCAGCAGGAGGCTCACTGTACTTCATGCAAACTTTTGTTATTAGAACCACACAGTGCAACTAAATGTCTCTCCTGGCTTTCATATATGTGATTAACTTCTAAGTGATGGGAAGGTTAAACCAGTGATGATATCATCTAAGAAAGATCTACAAGTTGAAAAGTTTTAATGCTGAGGATCTTGTGATTCACTGTCAGATGTAATGTACTGGCTTGAAATTAATCTTTGTGTTGTTTATCATTTTGGGCATACATATTTTCTTCAAGAGAGGAAGGATGGCCTTGTGGGTAAAGCACAGGAACTGGGAATCGGATGACCTGCGTTCCTAAACCCGACTCTCCCATTGTTTTCCCATCTGATCCTGAGTTTTCTCTGTACCAAGTTTTTGCCATATCTCATGCAGATGGTGGGAAGCTAAATTTCAGTTTGATGCTTTTGACATCCCTGGATGGAAAGGGCTAGGTTCTGAATTGCAGTATCATCATCATAAGATCAATATCACTGTATTTTTGTATTTAAATCTTTCTACCCATTCCTCCTTCCATCCTCTTTCCCTAATACCTCTACAACATAATTCAGGTTAAAAAGTGAGCCTGTCCTGGCTCTGTCTTCACTTTAGCAGATGCCTTATATTCCAGTCTAATAATCCTGGTGCACATTTGACCAAAGAGTCTTGAGTTATCCCAGAGTAGCTTGTTTTTTTCTATTCATTCAAATAACTCCTGCTAAATAACTAGTTCAGGGGGAAGCCAATCTTTTTCTTAGCTTCCAAAGCAATAACAAGGTCTCTCTCCTAATCCAGAGGACAATTTTTGTGAACTCAAGCAAGTTGTTCTAGGTCCTCTGGCTTGAAGTACATTTTAGTGTTTAGTTAACAGTGTATCCACAAAGTCATGTAATGTGGATAGTGTACAGTTGTGGCACTTCTATTTATGTGGAAATCTGTTGCAACTTGAAAAGTTCACTCTCCTTGGACTGGCTTGATTGTCTCCTTGGAGAGTCTCTGTCCTGGCTGGGTATTAGGGAGACTTCTTTTCTCTGCCTTTGTTTTTTTAAAACAAAACAAAAACAAAAAACCACCAGAAATGATTCCCCCTCCCCCCTGAGCTTCTAGGAAAGATTTGTTCTCTCATGCATACATTTTATTATCCTTTATTTACAGGTATTAACCAAGAGGAGATTACATCCCTTTGTATACATGTGTATTACACAGCTGAAAACAATCAACCACCCCAAATCTTGATTATGCCCCAAGAACCTTTGCCCTGGTATGTTGGTAACTGCCAGGCTCCCCTAAATATTCTAACTTTGCTTACAACCAGTGGGGGGGTTGTCATGGGGATGGTCTATTCCATTGGTGTGATACCTTTAATTCTATTTTGCTTAACCTTAAAGCCACCCTTGCTGTGTAGTTATTTGTATTCCTGTAGTGCTTAGAAGCCAAGTAGCATGGGGGCTCCATTATTATTTTAGTTTATTTCTTACTGTCATTTAATTTTGGACCCTCAAACTGATGCTATCTTAACTTCTGTTTACAACTTGTCCCTTACTGTAACACTGTGTTCCCTTGAAAAGTTTTATTAAGAGAGCACTGTCTTGGGTAGTATATGGTTTTCAAATGGAATTGAGGCTTACAGAGGAAGGTTAGGATCAGATTAAATGGTTCAGCATACGGAACACTTGAAGTGGTGATTTGGTCTCTGTCTCTGTTAACGTGAGTGGCTAAACAGTTAAACCTGTTGGAAGTGTTGAAGAAAAGGGTTTCCTCCAGAATGTGAGGCAGCCCTATCATGTTGTTTTATTTCTTTTTTTGCATAATTTACATAATTCTTTCCTGAAAGTCTCCTCCATCCTCACATTTAACTCAGGTACAGGAATAAAAATAAGCAATTTAAGCTTTCTCTTTCACTGAAAAGTTTATAAATATGTGCACATTGCTTTGAAGAGGGTTACGTGTTACACTGTCTCTGTTCTCTCCCCCCT
This sequence comes from Gopherus evgoodei, assembly GCF_007399415.2. Classification (NCBI taxonomy): domain Eukaryota; kingdom Metazoa; phylum Chordata; order Testudines; family Testudinidae; genus Gopherus; species Gopherus evgoodei. Next base: position 189,527,567 of record NC_044323.1, read on the forward strand.
TTGTTATTTTATTTTAAATTGCTGTTATTTCTCAAACTGAGGCCTTTCTGTGATTTCCTTCCCCCTTTATCCTTCCCTAAAATCTTGGAGAAAACCCTATAGAGGGCATGGAAACTAAAACTTTTTGCATGTTTTTTTTATCAGCAAGTTGTACTAACAAAGTTTAAAATAAAACAAACTAAAAGACCATCTACTACATTGACTCAAATTAGTCTATTTTGTCTTTTCGTCCTCTCTTCTCAATTTTATTTTTCTTATGTAGCTGCAGATAGTAAAGATGAAGAAATCAAAGCACCTCCCAAGAGATCCTATCTGGGTATGTACTGTACAAACCCATGCTGCATGAGGTTGCCATCTGAAACATAATTCACGCTTCGCTACTTTTTGTTTTGTGTGTTTTGCTTTGGGTCATTTTTAGAAATGATTGCATGATGGTCATTTCTAGAGAGAATGTTTCTACTTCTTTTCTTCATATACTAATATCTAACTGTTCTTCAGTTTTAATTTTCATAGAGGAAAAGATGCTTTCAGTTCTGTTCCAGAAACCATTTATTTTTTTTGGAGGTAAATGAATTGTCAATTCATCCCATCATTCTTCTCAATTGTATTTTGTTCTTTTTCCTGCCCTATTAGAGAAACATAACGGTATTTATATAATAGAAACTATTAACCGGCATGACCTACATGGGGCTCTTCTCCTCCTCACATCACTGAAATAGGAACTTTTCTTCTTTCTGTTTTCTGCACCTTGCCCCAGAAGGGCCAGACTGTGTGCTGCAAGCTATGAAAAATATGGGAGCAGCTTTCAGCCAGGAGAAATGTTAGGTGCTCATTTTGCAACACAGCAAATAAGGATTTCCCTATAACATCTCAAGTTCAGCAAAATGAAAATGGCTTACAACAAAACTTATTCATGAAGATTTCCTGTCCCAGCCCTCGTTTTCAACAGGGCATCCTCTGCACTGTTATTGGGGGGGGGGGGGAGGGATTTATAGCTCCACACACTTTGAAGGCCCCCGCGTCACCATCTGGACTGGTGTTTTTGGAATCCATTCTAAGATTTTGAATGTTCTTTAGCTAGCCAGAGAGATTGAGAAATATGATGTGTACCCTGCCTTTGTGTCATTTCCAGCGCTTAGAAGCCTGAAGATCCAGAGACCAGGACTGTGTCTTAGCCAGGTTAGTTTAGTTTAAGGAGTGTAGATACCACTTTATACAAGGTCTCAGATATCTCTAAACATAGAAGTTGCACCAATTTAACATAAGTTGTTTGTTAAACCTATTTAGTTTGGTGCGATCCTCCCATGTAGACACTCTTATTTTGGAACCAGAGGACCCTATTTCAATTTTGGTTAAGTTGGTAAGAAATCAGTTTAAAGGAAGTCCAACATAGGGCTCTCTTCTTCCAGAATAAGAGTTCCTACATTGGGTTTTGAATCATCAGTATTACTGAATCTGTTTGTAAATGTAATCAAATTGGTGTTCAGTTTGTATGGAGACAAACCCTGACAGAGACAGAAACATTTCTGTATGGTGGTGCAATGCAGAGCACTTTCCTTAGACCATCGGATCAGTCCTGTGTATTGGATGATCTTTAATGGAGCAAGTAGTCAAGAAATGCAATTGTTCTCTTCTGGATTTTCCGATTGGGGGGGTGGGAAATATTTCATAACATTCCAAAAGTGCATGTTGGTTTAATGCCAGTAATTTGCAAAGCACCTTTTCCTTTTGTACATTTTTCTGGGCTTTGCATGAAATAATATTTTGTTTTGCTGTTTTGTCTCTTATCATTAGTTTGCAGTTATTCTCACTGGCTTATGTCAAAATGGACTTACCTATAGAATGTAAACTTGAATTTTATCCTATTTTTAACATGTTTACATTCTTGTTTTCTTTATTCGCTAACGCTTTCCAGTTTTTAGCTATAACATAAACAATAATCTGTTAACTTGTTGAAGGACGGCTTGTTCTGACTGATTCAGGGAACCATAAGAAAATAGAGAAACAATTATTAGTTGCTACATTTTACTTATGTCTTTTAACAGATTAAAAGTTTCTAAATATCAGTCACCTGGTTTTCAGTAAACAATGGGACCTGTATGTGTCTATGAAAATCTGCTGAAACTTAGAGTTGGGTCCTTTGATATCTGTGATGAGCAGTTTCTGAAATGAACTTCAACTTACTTAGGAAAACAGGACAGATCAAAAGAAGTAGTCATACTGCATTTTGATGAAACAGTAAGACACACTTTAAGGAATGCAAAAAGTTTAATGATTGCATTTTGGGTACCTATTCTTTGTATGTTTCTGTTTCTTTAAACTGGATATTTTTAATTAGTATAAATCTGTTTAAAATAGTTCTGAGGTAGAGGGGTGTGTGTGTGTGTGTGTGATTACATGTATATGATATCCTACTAGACTTAGAGAGTTTGCATGGGAGAAACACTACTTTATTGGGCTAGTCATATTTTGGTTTACACAGGATTTGTTTAATTGAATTACATCCTGCTTATGTCTATATAGCAGTGCTTTGTCCAGAGCCATGGCAATCTCACTAAAAATTTATGTAAGGAGGTTTCTGGTTTTTTGGTTCAGGGGATTGTGTATTCCTTTACCTCTCTCAACTTTTTTGAAAAAATAGTGTGCCAAATTCATTATTACAACTGGGCTTCCTGCCCAGGGCCGGCTCCAGCATTTTTGCTGCCCCAAGTGGCCCCCCAAAAAAAAGCTGTGATCAGCGGCACTTTGGCAGCAGCTCTACCACCACTGCTTCATTCTTCGGCGGCAAATTGGCAGCTGGTCCTTCCATCCAAGAGGGACTGAGAGACCCACTGCCGAATTGCCACTGAAGAGCCGGACGTGCCACCCTTTTCCGTTGGCGGCCCCAGGCACCTGCTTGCTGTGCTCGTGCCTGGAGCTGGCTCTGTTCCTGCCTCTCACTTGAAGTTTAAGTTCCCTAAATACTCTTTAGTGTTTCTAGGCTCTGGGATTCATTACAGCTCTTTTGCAAAAGCATGGTAAGCATACAGTATAGTGTATTCATTTTAACTTCAGTTAGCCCTGCAGGATGATTAGAGTGTTAAAGTGGAAAATATTGCCCACTCTGCTATACCAATAGATCTGTGGGGAAATTGGTAGATAAATGATGATACTGAAGCTGTCCTCTGTCACCACCTTTTGATTCAGAAATTGAGCCCTTTCTGTGCCCACTGGGTCTCTCTTTAGGCATGTGTATTGTCCGTATTCCAGTAAACCAGTTAATGCTACTGTTCCTCCACACACACATTAACTGCAAAAGCTTTTTATCTGACACTTGACTCTGAAAGCTGACTGCCTAGATTCTGTTCTACTAAGGGGCAAATCCTCAGTTGGTGTCATCGCTCTGTTGACTTCAACAGTTATGAAAATTTACACCAGCTTTAGATCTGCCCTATGGTATATAGCTTCCTGTTTTCATATAGAAACAAAATTATTGCCAGTTTTTCTAGGAAAAGGAAGATCTAAATAGCAACAGTTCTGACAAACAGCGGCCCTAGTCTTACACATTGCCTGTTGGTGTATCTGAAGATTAGCGTGAGAGCTAAACTAAAGTGCTGCCTTGGTACTGCTTGCCCATTAAGAAAGCCAAGGCTTTTTCTTCAACCAGTTGGTTTGTCACTTGCTGAAATGCTTTAGAATAAATGTGGATGTTTTGTACTCTCCTGTATTGAGATGCAAGTTCTTGCTTATATTTTGAGCTCTTGAAATGAGATCTGGAGATTTTGGGGGAGACAGGACATGCAAGACACTGGATCAAGGTTATTAGATCTTTGAAGATGATATTATAGCTCTGTGGTAGTCTCAATAGTGCAGTGGGTAACTTCCAATGCATATGCATCTGATTAGCTGAATTTTATAATTTCCAAGTAAATATTTAAACAAGTTTTGCAGGACACTGCTGAAAGAAATCACAAGGGTTTTCTTGTTTACAAAGTTCTATTTTTCAATCTTGAAATGAAGTTATCTTGGTATCTGTCATGCTACTAAGTAGTGTGAGAGTTCTTGCTTGAAGTCTGCTTGCTTCTGGTCCAGAGGACAGTAGAGTCCTAATGATATAGTAAGTGTCCAGAAACAATATAGATTAATTATACATCAGTACAATAGTATGTAAAACTGTAGTTTAAAAAAAGTTGTATATGCGAAACCAGAATCTGTTTTGTGTAAACAAATTCGTTTTAGGAGGTTCTTGTATAAAACCAAATGGGGGAAAAATCAGTGATGGATTGATTAGCTAGTTGGCCCATGGATACTAAGTGTGAACAGCTGTGAGTATAATATGACAACTGAGGTAACTAGCTCTCCAGCTGCTGTCCTGTTCATTTCTTTCCTCCAGTTGGAAGACAAGCTCTAGAACTCATAAGTCGGATGCTAGTAAATGACATCATGTCATGGCACCTGGGTCTTATTTGATTAGCTCTCTAGTTGCTTCTCTGTGGAGTGTGTTTGACAAATATATAGGAAAGCACCATGACCATCTGTGGGTGCTATATAAATTATATAACGGATAAGCAGATACATACACAGTGTGCTCCTCTCTTTGGTTCTTTACGATACTGATTAGAATTGAGGACAGGATAGAGCCAAACTTTCCATCAGCCAATCATGTGGCTCCATCTTTGATTTTATTTTGTTTGTCTGGGGAGTTTAGTGAAAAAGAGACAATTACAGATCTCTGTGCACCACTGCTCTGTGTGTGTGTGTGTGTGTGTGTGTGTGTGTTTATATAAAAATTGTGGCTCTTCCTGGGTTTGGCTGCTACCACCCAGCCCTGACCCTGGGAACTAAATCCCTTCTGCCTACTCTGCACTCCTCCAAAATTATAATGTCCTCCTTTAGACTGATATATATTTTTAACTTGTATGCATTACCACAGCATGTATGTGTATCATTAGGTTTCTTTTCTTAGGGTTATTTTTCCTAATATAAGGTTAGAAGTCAAAGGGACCCAGATCTGCTTTGGTTGAGTTGGTAGCATTCAGCGGTGCAGGATCTCCTAACCTATGCAATTAACTGTCTATCTGATTAACTAGCATGTTCTCCAGCTTGTCCTGTTGTATTGAGGTTGTAGTTCTGTGTAAGGGCCTCTTTCCCTCTGCCCCCTCCCCCATTTATTACTATCTTCTTCTTTGTGATATCTCTGAAAAGGAAATGGAAGATGAAGAATGGAGTGACAGCGTTTTGAGCATGTAGAAGTATATCCTTATTAAAATGAGGCGATCTTTGATTATCTGTGCAGAGTCCTTGTCACCTTTGGCGGTTGTCACATATGAAGCAGTGGGAACCACTGATAAATCATCAGCTGCTTTCCAGAAAGCAGCTGTAAGTGGGTCATCTAATGTGTCTCCCCCCCCCCACACACACCCAATTCAGGTTACTCTAAATACATTTGATTAATATAACTACAAATAGGCCTGTGTTGGACTAAATGTTTTAAGGAAAAGAAGGTGGAATCTGCTTAAGAATCTTGAAAGCTAAGCAGAGAATTTTTCCAGCTACACATCCAGCGAGAAAGTGACTCATTTTGTTGTAAAATAAATGACATCATAAAGCTAATGATATTAAAATCCTTGACCTCCCCCTGGTATTTGTAAACCAAATGGATTTGGGTCCGTTTCTCTGTTTTTTAGATTACATTTCTTAACAGAAATGTAATTCTTTTAAAAGCTTCAAAGAATTTTTTAGTATAGATCCTTCTTTAGTTCTATAGATCTAATGCTGGTTTAACAGGAAGTCTTTTTTGTGTGTCTGTTCATGTGAGCTCTCTTTTAGAAATCTAGAGGAATTATTCAGTATAATGATGGCATGCCTTAATACAAGCATATCTTGGATCATAGAAGTTAGGAGAAGAAAACTGTTAGTTTTAATTTTTTGTGCTTAATTCTTATATTTAGGGTGTGTATACTTAGGTGTTTTCTCTTTCAGATTTCTTTTAGATAAGGACAGTAGAGAAATCTTAGTTAGGATAATGGATTGTGATCCTTGAAGCCCGACTTGGTAGTTCAGAGTGCAATACTTGAGTCTTCCCCTGCTTACCCACACAAGCCCATTACTTGTTTCTCAAGAGAGAATGTCTTTCAGTCTGCAGCCATTTTTTTAAAAATGGGGGCGGGAGGAGGGGAAGACCTCTGGTTTAAGCAATATGAGGAGAGTTGGCCTCCCATATCTAGGTTTTTGATCCAGATCCCATTGATGTTGAGGAAAATGTTCCTATTGGCTTCAGTGGGTTTTGGATCAAGACTGGGAAGCTCATCTCCCTTCTAAATGGGCCACAGGAAGGCGGGAGCTGTGGCTGCCAGGCCATTCCTTTTGGGAGGGGAGGGGAGGGAATGGAATGTTGACAGCCACCAACGTTCAAAACTCATGAACTAGATCCCCCAAAATCATGGATTTGGCCCCCAAATCACATAATTAAATAAATCTCATCGTATCTCTTGGCCTGTCTGTTTGGGTTTTTTTGCTTTTGTTTTTGAACGTCTCCTGTTCACCCGCAATGTCTGTGACAAGTAGTGTTGCTGACACTCCCAAAGACATAGAGTAAGATGATTTTGACCTCACTGCAGGAGCTGTTGCTGGCTGGCTGATGGTGCTGAGCTTCCAGCCTCTCTCCAAATACAAAGGCTCTAATTAACTGTGTGTGCCCCAATCCCACATCTGCCTTTCAAGCCCCAACATCTGCTCATCCTGTTCCTCTCCCTGCCTCTGATACTTCTACAACTCCTGGAGGGAGGGGAGTCAGCGGGGTCCTCTCTTCTCCCTTCCCAGGATTAGGGAAGTGGGGAGGAGCAGAGAGCAGACTGACCCATTTTTCACAGTGGGAAGGGGAATAAGAAGGAGGCTGTGGAGCTGCTCTGAGCTGCTGGGCTATTTCTGCTCCTTCCTGAGAGAAGGATGTCTGCTCTTCCCTCTTCCCCAGCCTCTGCTTCTGAAGGGAGGGGAGAGACCTCTGCTTCCTGTAGCAGCTCTGATTGGCTGCTTTTCCCAAGAGGTGCATAATTGGGGAAGGCAGCCAATCAGAAGGGGTTCCCACAGGCATGGCTGAAATTTGAGAGGGGGCTGGAGTTTCTTCTGTCATTGTGATACTGGCTCCAGCCCTGGCCAAAGTCACACGACTTGCAAAGAAATCACAAGAGCTGGCAGTGCTGGGAGTGGGAATGGGAATATATTTGTTGTGGACTTTGTGGAGTTGGGTTTGATGAGAAGGTTTCCCTCACCCATGCAACTAACCGAGACACCAGTTTGGCTCGAAGGGTAAGCAGCTCAGCATCCTTCTGGACTCTGCAGTGTCTATAGAGCTCCCCTTCACCCACAGCTGTTCTGTCAGGCAGTCCTGGAAGAGCAGTATAATCTGTCTTCATTATTTAAAAAAAGAAAATTTCTAGTTTAGATGGTTAGAGAGAGAAAAGATTGAAAATGTAACCCAAGTGCATCCAGAAGGCTCAGACACCCCAGAAGACAGACAAAAATGATCCATCCAAAATCGCATGATTTTTAAGCCAATCTCATAATTCTTGAATCATGACTCATGATTTTTGTACACTTGGGGTTGGGTCGCCTTGCAGCTAGAGGTTCCTATTTGTCAACATATATGTAGGGCTGGTTGGAAATTTTCTACTGACCTTTTAATGGAAATTTTTGGGTTTTCAACTGAGACACTTCACCAAAAAAACCCAGCTTTTCTGCTAATAACTTAGATCTTCAGTTGCAAAACTGACCACCAGAATACTGAAACATTTTTGATTCTGAAATGCCTTCCCTGTTCTTCTATTTAGGCTAGGCTGCCAATCCAGATTGAATCTCCTAGGATTCACTGTGCAACTGCTATGATGCAGCACCTCCTCTCACCAAGAAGAGAGACTGTGGTACATACCGGAGCTGGGATTACAGGGGAAAAATGAGAACACGAGACAGAGTGGCAGCACTTCAGAATAGAAATATTTAACTTTACAATTTTTTACCAAAAACTCTAATTTTATGTGGAAAATTTTGAAGAAAATGAGTCTCCTTTTCCTCATTTTCCCACAGATACTTCACAGGAAAAATTAACTCCTTTTCTTATCAGCTTTATGTATATGCCATTATTTATGAGAAATGGGGTTTGGAGCTCTGGTGCTTTTCCCTATCCCAAAAAGCAACTTGTTTAGTTCCAGTCTGTACTTAGAGTTAAATAAAATAAAAATCGATAGGAACTTTAAAGGGAACTCTAATGAAATGGTTTTTAGTATAGGTTGGATGTGACTTAGAGTAGTGTGTTCTTCTTCCCCTTAGTGGTTACCCCAAGAGCCCTGCTGTAGGCCACTCCAGTGATGTCCCTCAGAGACGGCTGAGCCAATGAACAGCTTGAACTTTTGGGGGTTAATTCCCCACTGGAGGCTAGTTATGTATCATTGAGTTCATTTAAGCTTAATACCCACCTTTCTAGAAGTTTGGAAAAGACCATTATCATCATCTTGTCTGGCTTCTTGCATAATGTCGAGGCTGTAGGGTTTGACCTATTAATTCCTGTAATGAGCTCAATAACTTGTAGATGAGCTGGAGTATAATTATCCTCTTTCAGAAACACATCCCTTCTTGATTTTAAAAGAGCCAAGTGATGGAGAATCTGCTGCTTCCCCAGTAATCTGTTCCAATGGTAAAGTATCTTCAGTGTTAGTTTATTATTATTTTTTAAATCAGAATGTTGTGGTGTTACTGTAGTAAATCATATGCCTCACAGAACTGTATATTCTGTCAACGCAACTGCCTATCACTAAAACAAGTAATGGTATCTTTGATGTAGAGTCTAACCTCTCTTCCCTGTTGTTCTCTTTGTCCTTCCTAATGAGGGTGCTGCCAGTGACTAACATTCACTGACAAGGCTCCAGGATTCAGTAAATGCCATCTTTGTAGTAATTTTTCTGACACAAAAGTATTTCCAGTTCCTCATGTTCATTACCCAGCGTTGATATGTAGGCAATCAAATAATGCATTCGCTTCACCTCCTTAGAAGAAGGGGGAGATGAAGAGAGGGGTTGTGCAGTGACCGAAAGCCAAGGCAGGGGACTCTGGTGAAACAGATGCTCTCCTGTATGGCTTGTACAATTTTTAAGATATACTTGGAGTTTACAGTTTGTAAAACTGCAAGGAAGAAATGCAGCTAGAGACCTTCCATTTAGTGGCATTTTGTGCTAAACCAGAACTACTGCAAGGAAACCCTACTTGAGGAGGGAGATTTGTGTTGACCCTCCAGTGAACTCTCTTGCCCATCATTCTGCATCAACCCTGCTACTGATGTGGAATGCCCTCAACATAAAAATAGAAGTTTGACTCTTTTTTTTCTTTCTTTTTTAATAGAGTTTGAAAAGCTGGTATTTATTTATAGGTAGCACCCTGATATTTTAGGCTGTGCACAAATACTGGGGATGATCTAATCCCTGCTCTGTAAAGCTTGTAGCTTGACAAGAGAAAAACATGCAAAGGTTGGGGTCGCAAGATACAGGAAATTCTTATATTAGACAGAGGAATGACACCTGGTGGTGGGAGAAAAGAGAGATGGTAAAAGTGGCATTACATGACATACCAGCCTGCTACCAGATTGGGGATGGATAGTAATACCAAGTGGACACACGAGATAAAACCCCAAACTCTGTGTGTAGCCCTATCCTGGATGGATCTTACCTGCCTGTGGACATACCAAAACTCTTACTTTTACTTTGGCAGTGCTTGCAGTGCTTTTCATGTCCATAAGGTCTCATTGAATTGAAACTGAATAAAAGGCAGAGAAGGCGTTATTGAAGGGACTGGTTGGCAGTAATAATACTTTGGACATGGTGATCTTCATGATTTTGAGGGTGAAAACTTGAATGAATAAAACCTTTGCTAATGCAGCATCTCTCCATTTTTAACCAAGCAAGAAAAATTTCATTGCTTATAGCTACATTTGACCACGTGAGGGTGCTCAAGGGTTTCCAAAGTCAGTGTATAGAGTACCTTAAATGAAATGGGGGGAAACAATTTAAATGTTAAAGACATGATCCTGTTGTCAGGGGTATGAGTCTAAATATAGAATCAGTGGGCAAAAGTCTCTCTCTCTGTCTGGATCTTAAAAATGTAGTTCTGTGGGCTGAGGAAAGAGTTGGATAAGAATAAAATGAATTATTCAGATTTGTAACCTCAAAGGAAATAATGAAAAAGAGGGGGTTGGGTGGGGAGAGGGAGAGAATACGCTTGCACGTGCGCGCGCGCACACACACACTATATGAACATACATCCTAGAGAAAATAGGATAATGTATGTGCAGCAAAACACTATTACATTTCAATTTCAGCTGGAGGAGTGAGATTTCAGCTGGAGAAGTGAGTGTTCAAATCTCACACTCTTTGAATGCACCTATGCTCCTTAAAAGCTCTGTTCATAGTTTAAATTTGGCTTCTTGTTAAAATACCTTAATGTTTAACCAATAGGAGTGCAGCCTGCAAGTTTAAAGGAGTACAAAGGTTTGGTTGTCTAACCACTGTAATTCCCTGCCTTGCTGCCTCTCCCATCCAAAACCCAGTGCACTTAATGCAAAATAGTGAACAGTGTAGCAGACTGGAGAGAGCAGAAAAACCATGATCTCTTATATGGTGGGATGAGTGGTCTGTTCATTACAGAAAATGTACACTCTTGCAGCCTTCAAAGTTGTAACAAACCTGCAACATTCAGGAATAGCCATTCAAAGCTAAGGCTCTTGTTCAAGGATGTCTGAATTTTATAATGGCTTCTTTCATTACGTGATTGCATAGCACTAGCTGATGCAGCATACACTTTGTGTGTGTGTGTGTGTAATTACTGGCCAGATTCTCAAATACCTTGCCACCCAGCATCATCCGTTGAAAGCAACAGAATTTGCTGGGTGCTGAGGTCTTAAAAAATAGAAAAGTATGTTACAGAGTGTGTGTGTGTGTGTGTATGTATGTATATCTTAATTTTACATACATACATACATATAAAATATTTGACCTGCTAGGATTGAGTTTGCTATCATAAAAATGTGTGGAGCCAGATTTTTGATTTTTTTTTTTTTTGAGAGTGCTGTATAAACATTAATTAATTCTTACCCCTGCAAGGGAGGTAACAGCTGTAGTTTGCCTTCATTTTGTGCTATTGACTTATCTGGAAGGCTGTCCTGTGAATCAGTGGCAGGATGCTGCTGTTGGGACCGTTGTCCCTGCTTTATAAATTGAGGGATAGTGGGCCTGATTTTAATCTCACTCCTGATTTTTCACTTCCATTGACATCAAGCTATATGTCAGATCAGAACTGGGCCCACAGAGGCAAAGGCCCAACTTTTCAAGAGGTATCCACTAGTCTTCGGTGCCCAACTTGAATAACTGAGGGCCTGATTGTCAGAGGTGGTAAGCACCTGCGGCTTTTGTTACTTGGAGCGACTGTGTCGCATTTTTTAAAATGAGACCATAGGGGTGTCAAGTGGAGCACCTTTAGAAAGTTTGAGCTGAAGTGACTTGCCCAAGTCCACACGTGGAGCGGATGTCCGAGGCATTCCTGACTGTAGAGTATACTCTGCACTTTATTTTGCCACCTTTTATACGTTATGTACATTATATATAGCTATTTGTTTATTAAATTCCATATTTGATATGGTATTAGAAGTTAGTAACTTTATTATTTAAAATGCACAAAGAATGTAAAGAAGTAGGGTGGGCTGATTTTAAATCAAAATGATTTAAATTGATTTTAATCATGTTTTGCATTTTTGCTTTTTAAATTATTTTCCTAAAGAAAATAAAATGTCTTTCGTTGGTAACCATTTAGACATATTATTTGCAATTGTAATCGTTAGAGAAAATTTGATTTTTTTTTCCTGCTAACCAGGAGGATGCCTTATATATTTACACAGCTTATATGTATATAGAGTCTTAATTTTTACCTTATGCTAAAATTGGTGAGTGATCCATTTCTTATTTACTAGATTGTTTGGGTGTTGTGATTTACGTCATGCTTTTTGGATGCAAGTTAAAATTAAATTTAAGATGCACAAAAACTGCATTTTAATTTTAGTTTTTATGAAATAAAACTACCTTAAGTTTTTGAAACATAAGGGAAAAATTACAAAGTTTTTGTCAAAACATGTTTTGCATTTGAAACTAACTGATTTATTAAACAAAGGAAGTATTATCTGTAGTTAGTGAATTGAACTGATTATTTCTGGTCACTGTGCCCTACAGAATTTTAGATCTAGAAGATGTCATCTTCACACCTAATTTTTATTCATAGATTGGAAAAGGAAAACAAGCTGTCCTGCTTTTCAACTCTCAACTGGCTTTTTAACTTTGAATGAACTAGTTATTGGTCTGAACTAGCTGAATTAACTGAAATGAACAAATTATTCTTCTTTGCATCTGTTACTGCTGTCAAACGCTGACTTAGCACTTCAACAAACTAGTTCCAGGTGCTCAGCCAGTGACTTCCAGGTGCTCAGTGGTTTGACTTTCCTTACAGTTTGCCAGCAAACACCAAGTACGTACTTTTAATTAAAATGATTGTAATAGGTTAGGCCTTAACATAGGTTGTCAATTTCAAATATAATTTTAAATAGGTTGTTTAAAAAAAAACAAAAAAAACTTGTTTGTAATTCCCCAGCCTCCCAAATTTTATTTATTTTTTAAATCCGCCTTGTACAGGCCTACTTTAGTGAAGTCTGCGCATAAACAATTTTTTGTTAACAAAAACACATTAAACACCAGTGTAGGGAATTTTATTCCCAATGAAACTTAATTGAATCACCATTTTCTTTGTTCCCATCAAGGAAAAATAAGAGGATAAAACTTTATTCCTTCTTAGACCTAAAATAAGGTCCTTATCCTGCAGTGTGATGAACACCATTGATTCCCGTTGATTTAAACAGGAACTGAGGATACTTAAAACCTTGCAGAATTTGTCTCGTTATCTTCTGTAATTATTATTTATTTATTCATTTAACTCTTGAAAGTTTAACTGACTTTAGGTTTTTCATACTAGCTGTTCTTTTGAAATACTTGTTAGTTTCTTGAATATCTATTTATCTTTTAATGGACTATTACATTTTTTATGAAGCTTAAGACCCAAGTCGTATCTTAAAAAAGCCAGCCAGGCACTGTGCGTACCAAATCATTACTTTTGAGGATCAGCAATCTTAAAATATGCCCAAGGAACTATTGATAAATACTGACAGAATAAATCTGATCTTATGAATTATTCCTGAGTGCTCTTCCTACACCTCTGTTGGGAGGAACGCTATTAGGAAAAATGGCATTGTATCGACTGTGAATGAGAGATGAGGTTTTTGATTATAAATGTTATGTTAGCGCAAGTTGTGTGTATACAGTAAAATTAATAACCACTCATGTTCCATCCTACTTCTAGACAGGACTGCTTCTTTTGAAGTTTTCTTGAAGCCCTGGAATGTCTTCCCCTTCTTCCTTTCCATTCTCTACTTCACCTACCTGATTATCTGAAATGTTATAGTCATTTCAAGGAAGAACATATTACCCTTTATCATTTATTTTTTTTAAATAATTGTTATGCTGTTGAATTCAGTATTTTAAGAAAAGATTGTAGCGTTGGGGAGAATGAGCGTTACATTTCTAAAAGTTCTGAAAAATTACAAATTTCCTATTTTTTTGTTACCTTGAAAGGAAGTTAAATTTTCCCTTTACAGTGCATAATGATGTTGTTGTTGATACCATGTGATCAGGGAAAAACACTTCTACTTTTCATTTATGAGCCAATAAATATCAGCTTTTGAATTTTAGTGTCCTATAAGGACACTAACTACTCAAAATACCCAGATGACTTAAATGAAAGGCATAGTTTCTTTCTTCTTTGTGAGTGGTTCTGTATCATGTGGGGAGGTTGCAGGATGCAGTGAATGGGCAGACTTGTAGTTTCATAGTAATTTGATGACATTTGACTCATAAATCAGCAGTTAATGAATGTAGAAAATGAGTAATAGGATTATTTAGTCTGCTGTCATTTTCACAGCTAAAACGTAGTATTTGATTAACTTGCATTTATTAAGTTGAGGATTAGATATTTTTCAGATATTAATCAATAAAGCAGACTTCTAAAATGTAGGAATAGTATCAAAGCCTTTACACTGATCATGTTTTGTGGTAAGTTTAAACATCAAAGAACCTTCTTCTTTTCAGTAACACTTATGCATATTTTATTACTGTTCATATAGTGAAACACAGTTTTATTTTGTGAGTGACATATTTGGAAAATACTATATGCAACCCTCCCAGATGGCCAGGAGTCTCCAGGAATTGGACTAAATCTCCCGGAGGCTACTGAAGCCAATCCAGGAGATTTTAGGCTGCTAAAAGTCCGGTGGGGCTAAGTGGCCGGCATGTTGTCCTGCTTGAATCGACAAGGGAGGTGGTGGGAGACAGCATATTTTGGTCTGTTACCCAAACAAGTAAAGAAACTTATGTGATGACCAGGACCTAAACAGTTTCTCACTTTCAGTCCCCTGACTGCAAATAATGCCTGTGTGGATTCTTTCTTTATACTCATGGAGCCGTGGATGGCCTTATGAACATATTAGGGCTTCTGGTTTTGGTTTTTTTTGTTTTATTGAGAGGGGGTGGGAGGAGATTTAACTTTTCTTTTTCAAGGTTTATTTTTAACAATTGTTGAGTTTTATGTAGAACTCCAATAATTTAGAGGGGGACGTCTTCTGGGTTTTCTTTGTATATACTCTGACTAATCTCTTTGTAATGTTCCCTTGGATTTGAAAATTAGTCAATGTCACATTTTCAGACATTTACACCTGAAATTTCAGTGTTGTAACCATGGGGTCCAGACCCAAAATGGGGCTATGGGGGAGTTGCAGACCTGTTGTGGAGGGGTCGTGGACAATGTTCCCGCTGTTTTTTCCCTTTCATATGTGGAATGAATTTTCTTATGTGCCCCAATATGGAGGCAATGTGTGGTGGCGCTGGGGCTGAGGGATTCAGTGTGTGGGAGGGAGCTCAAGGCTGGGGCAGAAGTTTGGGGTGAGGGCTCCAGCTGGGGATCAGGGGTTCAGGGTGCAGCAGGCGTGCACTTTAGAGGGAACGTAGGTCATGGTACCACCATTCTCACTTCTGGGCTGCCTTCAGAGCTAAACTCCACGTTTTGCAACCTCCTGCGACTGCAGGAAACTTCGGGGCTGCTGCCAAGTCCTGCAGCGAGGGTACCTGGAGGTACCTGGAGATGAGTCTGATCTCCCCCGAGCATGGCTGTTCTGGGGAAGAGCAAGTCCCATCCCTCCCCAGCCCAGAGGGGACTAACAGCTAGAGCCAACTGGCAGTGCCTCTTTCCCCACCCACCCCTCAGCCCTTCCTTTGCCCTCCCCTCCAATAGCTAGATTTCATTGGAGAGGTCTGATTTTTGGCTGTGAATTTGGTATCTATTTATATGGGCACAGTCTTTTTTTTCTTTTTCTTTTTTTTTTTTTGCTTAAAGAAAAATCATTTGCAGCTCAGCTTTAAGCTCTGCATTTATAATGGGGTTTGGTTGCTTGATTTGTAAGGGTACTTTTACAAACTGTGCATGCAGCTGTTAAATGAGGCAGCTTTATAACTCTCCATTCTCAATTTTCCATAGATAATAATTGAGAAGAGTGAGTTGCTACTCTTGGACTTTCCCCCTCACTGTCCAAATATACAAGACATCCCATGTGAACGGCCAAAATGAAAAAATGCATAGGGTTTTTATACTGCCACCTGTAAGTGTAGTATCACAGCGCCTTCCATGTAAAATCAATAGTAATTTGATTCAGAATCCTTCTTTTGCTTTTAACTCTTCACTGCCTCTGCAGAAGCTTTGGTATTTACACAATCATTCCTCCCTTCAGCCCTTTCTGTGAGAAGGGTGTAGTAAAATAACTTGTAATTATGCATCCAAGGAATAGAACAAACAAAATCAATATAAAAATGACTTAAATAGTCCTCTCCACAAATTCCTACTTACGTTCTTGTGTATAATAGATGTGGAAGGCTGCACAGTTCATCAGTCTAATAGCTCGTCAGCTGTCATTCCGTTCTCCCCCGTTCCCTTGAGTAAAGACAGTATGTGTAACAAGCATGACAAAGGAAGACAAATGTCCATATCATTCAGCCATAAAAACTGCTCTATGCTATGGTAGAGGGGTGTTAATCTTGTTAGTGAACACCATTTATACTCTTGTCTCTGTTTTTTTTTATTCCTCTTCACAAATTCAGTTAAAAAAAAACAAAGTTCAAGTCCAGAAGACTTGAAAGAAAACAAATGATTGATTTCAGTGTTTTAATTTCTTGTTCCACCTCTTCTCCTAAAATTGCATTTATCTTAATAATTGGGGCACTAATATACAGACGCGATACACTTTGATAAATGAACACAATGATCTTAAAAAAAAAAACAAAAACAAAAAATAGTCCTTGCATAACTATTGTCAATCATGTCAGACCAGAGATTAAGAAATTAAAGGAAAAGGGTGTGGCTTGGTTTTTTTTTGGGGGGGGGGGGGCGCAGGTTTTTTTTTTTTTAATGGTAGCTCAGTCTTACTTAGGTTTTTCAGCTTTCCTATCACAAGCATTGAAATTAATGAGACCAAGGTCCCTGAATAAAACTCTTTAATGGCTTCCATCCTCACAAATTCTCTTTGTTAAAGGAGTGATAGGTAGAATTTCAAGCCATATGTCTGTTTCGTTCAGTCAATGTATAGCAGGGGTTGTCAAACTGGGAGTCGTGACCCCTTGAGCAGTCGTGAGGTTATTACGTGGGGGGGGTTGCGAGCTGTCAGCCTCAACCCCCAAACCCTGCTTCACCTTCAGCATTTATAATAGTGTGAAATATATAAAAAAGTGTTTTTAATTTAAAAGGGGGCGATTGCACTCAGAGGCTTGCTGTGTGAAAGGGGTCACCCAATACAAAAGTTTGAGAACACTGGTATATAGTAATTTACATTTGTGTAGAAACGTCTTAGAGTGAATTTTTACTTAAGCTTTACTAGGGAGCATTGAGGTCTTTTATCTCTCTCTTGCCTTTTGCAATAGTAATTATATTACCAGTGTAGCTTCCTCTTCTCAAATTCATGACTTTAATGTACTATTCCCTACTACCCAATTATTCTCCCGCTGACAGTGGTGAGTATACATCTCTTTACTTGCTGGTACTAGGGTTACTGGACAGCAAATGTGAAAAGTCGGGACAGGGATGGTGGGGGAGTAATGGGGGGTAATAGGAGCCTATATAAGAGAGAGACCCAAAAATCTGGACTGTCCCTATGAAATCGGGACATCTGGTCACCCTAACTGGTACTGTCTTAACCTTGGGAAAACCCTTTGCAAGCAGAAACCTCTCGCCCCGCCCTCCCCTTCACTGAGGAATTTTAAGAGGAATGAAATGAGCATGAGCTGTACTTTCCTGTAATGCATATTTTTCGTTGGTTACTTTCTGTAGCCTCGCTTTAAAAATGTGGCTGGGTTTGCACAGTGTATAGACTGATTCACTAGAAATGACAATTCTGAGTACTCCTATCTACAGTTGCTTACCTAAATAAGATCATCTAAATGCAGGGCTGCTGGAGCAATTTGTATAGTGGGGGTGGCCGAGAGTCATTGGACCAAACTGTAAACCCTGTAGATGATGGAAACCAGGCAGGCAGTGCAGCCATACCCGTAGTTCCAGCCCCTATGGTGTATTGTTTAGTCACTTTCACTGTTTAATGCAAGTTTTTAAGAAACATTTTAATTGAGGCCATTCATCCCCAATTTATCACGCTCTCGTGGTACGGTGAAGTGCCAAGAAATGTTTAGCAGGCCACATGGCATTATTACCAAAGGGTGTAAATGTAGAATGCATCTTTTTATCTGGATTCTAAACTAGTATGGGCACAATGGGGCTGTGGAGTCTGTCTTTGTTGGAGGTGGGTTGCCTAGGAAACGAGGATTAAACTTTGCAAAAGGGGGAGAACTGCATGCTATTTTTAGACAGACTGGTTAAGTTAGTATGTGGGACAAAACCATGTGCATGGGTGCTCTCTCTCCTCCTTTATCTTTTTGAATAGATATTCAGCTGTCACTGTGGAGGTGTTGCTGCATTTCCATAACTTCACAATTTTTAAATTTGTTCTTTCTCCTGAAAGTTAATATCAAAAACAAACTGTGTGTGTCTGACGAGCCCAATCTGACTTTAATATCTCAAATATTACTGGTCACATCTTTCAATTAGTTTCTAGTATAACTAATTGAGAGGAGTATAGCGACCAAGTGGGTGAAGTAATATTTTTTTGGGGGTAGGGGGCAACGTCTGTTGGTGAAGGGGACAAGCGTCACAGAGCTCTTCCTCAGGTCTGGACTTGAAGAGTACAAGCAGCCTAGATCAAATGGAAAAAGAATTTGGCTCTAATAAAATATTCTGATTGTTACTGTTCTTAGTGTCAAATTCAGTTGATGATTATCTTCAGCATTTAACTGATGACATGGAATGGTGTGCAGTCTCATTTCAGTTTGTGGGGCATATGTCCCTCACAATAGGGAAGACACAGGACTCCTGTATGGCAAACACAAAGAAGATTCTTTGAGGCTTCTGGGCACACAGATTAAATAGCTCCCTGGCTTTTATACTGAAATATGCAGTTTGTGCCACACAGCATTACCACCCCGGGAGGGGGGATAGGGGCCACATAGTGGGTAGTGGTCATGTCATAAACAGATGGTTAAGGGTTATTGTCCCTTTTACCTGTAAAAGGTTAGGAAGCTCAGTAAACCTGGCTGACACCTGACCAGAGGACCAATAGGGGGACAAGATACTTTCAAATCTTGGTGGAGGGAAGTCTTTGTTTGTGCTTTTTGTTTTGTTCGTTGTTCGCTCTTGGGACTAAGAGGGACCAGACGTACACCCAGGCTCTCCAAATCTTTCTGAATCAGTCTTTCATGTTTCAAAATTGTAAGTAATAGCCAGGCAAGACGGATTAGTCTTATTTTTGTTTTCTCAACTTCTGAATGTTTTTCTTTTTGCTGGAAGGATTTTTACCTCTGTTTGCTGTAACTCTGAACCTGAGGCTAGAGGGGGTTTCCTCTGGGCTACATGAATCTGAGTACCCTGTAAAGCATTTTCCATCCTGATTTTACAGAGATAATTTTTACTTTTTTTCTTTCTTTAATTAAAAGCTTTCTTTTTAAGAATCTGATTTTCCTTGTTTTAAGATCCAAGGGGACTGGATCTATGTTCCCCAGGGAAGGTTTTGGGGGAACAGAAAGTGTGCCAGGCACTAAATTCTGGCTGGTGGCAATGTACCAGATTTAAGCGAGTAATTAAGCTTAGAAGTGTTCATGCAGGTCCCCACTTTTTGTACTCTAAAGTTCAAAGTGGGGAAAGAAGCCTTGACAGGTCATCTAGAGCAATCCCTTGATTGCTGACTATGCTACCTTTGCAGTTTGCTTTTACTATTAATGGAAGTTTCACTCACGAATCAAAAAGAGAACAGCCCTCAGTTTGTAAGTGTCTGGTAAATTGTCAGCACAATTCCCATACTTTTCTAGTTTAAAGGAGGCAGTGTTGTCCAACAGTTCCAGAACCTAAGATGCCTAACCCCTGCTGTAAGTAACTGGCTGTATTTGACATACAGCCTCAGGAGCACATAGCAACTGTGGCATCAATGTAGGTAGCCTGCAGTCCAGTGCTGTGCAGATCCAGAGTTTCCACACCTGGAAAATTTGAGCTGAGTCATGTTCATCTCTGTAAAACTCATTGCGATCCTTGGATGAAAGTTGCTCAACAAGTGCAAGGTATTTAGTATAATAATCTGAGGTTATGTCTACGCTATAGAGCTTTTAGCGACACTGCTGTGACACTATAGTTCTGCTGCTAAAAGTCGTACGTTGTAGCCGCTGTTTGGCTCTCCTGCCGACAAAAAACTTCCACCCCCAACGAGTGGGGTTAGCTTCCTCAGCAGGAGAGCGCTCCTGCCAACAAAGTGTTGTTCACACTGGTGCTTGTCGTTGGCAAAACTTTTGTCTTTTGGTGGCAGTTTTTTTTTTTTAACTCCCCTGAAAGACACAAGTTTTGTCGTTCAATTGCCAGTGTAGACAAAACCAGGTGCTACTTCTGAGGCTTTGCTGGAATTTCAAATGATAACCTAGTACAGACACCCACCCCCAGGTTGCGCAAACCCGACTTTCGCAAATCCACATTTATGAAAAAAGTTCTATAAGCTAGAAATAGGATTTATTATTATTATTTGTGTAATGGTCAGGTATATATTTTGTTCCAGAACGCCGTGCGTAAGGCAGGGAGCAGCTGTACTAGTTAAAATAAATTAAAACCATTTTCATGGGGAAAATGAGTCCAGCTTAAAACTACAAAAGGCAAGAGATTCATAGTTCCAGGTTGCTTGTCATATTGCACTTAATTCACTCCTTTGTACTCTCTCAGTATTGTAGCTCATAGGATCCTTTGTCTGCAGGCTCTCCCTTGCCCCCCAAGAAGAAATCTCCCCAAACTGCGCACACAACTAAAACCGCTATGTTGCTATATACAGTGTGAATAATATGAAGAAAAATGTATTCTGGGTCAATATGCCCTTGGCGCACACAATCGGAAATCGTCTGTTTTATATTTTAAGTCTTTGGCAGGTTCGTTAGCTCATCTCATTTCTAAAAACCCAGCTGATAGTTCTCGTCTGTATTATGAGGACTCTAAAAACTTCTTTTGTGTTTAAACACAAATCTTTCGTGCTTTTCTTGCTTAACGTCATGATTTTTTTTAAAGGCTGTACCATCAGCAGTACTGTTGAATGATTTATTTTTAATTTAAAATTTTTTTTTAAGGTGCAGTCTGCTTTAGATAGTTTTGTGTGTGGGTGTGTGTTTTCTGTCTTCTGTCATACTACAACAACATGCTGTTAAATTTGGGATTAGCCAAAATGAAATCCTAACTATGGGTTTTTTTCCAAAAGGATAACTAAAGTGGTCTTAAATGGACATCGAGTCAATTTTAAAAGATGAGCTAAAAGTATTTCCAGGAATTATACGTTCCCATGCCAGTTGTTGTGATTTTTACAGTCAACTTTTTTATTTTAAAAAGTGATTTTTCTCTCCTCGTGCTGTGTGAAAGACCCACGCAAACTGAGAGTTTGTACAAAGCAGGCAGTGATGCTGATTACACACAGTGGGCTATCAAATGCATAAAGTAAGTGAATTGAAAAAATAGATTTTTTTCCCCCCCTCTACTTTCTTTCTATTTTGTATGAATTGTATGAGTTGGACACGAGTCCAACTCATACAATGAGTAGGCATTTCTTGTAAAACCATTTGGTGTAAAACATTTTCAGGCCAAGTATGACTTTAATCTATATTTTTAAGTTGGCAAAACAATCATCACTGCATTTTTTTAAAATAATTTTTAATGTTAAATTCCAACAACACTGTGCTAGGTGCAAAAGCAGTACCTGTGCCAAAGGGCTTAAAATAAGAAAAGTGATATATGAAGAATGGGTGAGAAAGGGATGCAATGAGAGGCCATATTTATGCCCATATATACACTTGTAATTTTTTAATTGTAACTAAGGTGCCAGCTGTCCGCACTTACCCCTTATTTGTCCCTTTGCCATCATTAATTAGTTGGTTACTTGAAGGCATCACGGCAGATGGCTATTGGAGAGGTGAAGCAGGAGAGGACTGGTGAGCCACCAGCAAGGAAGGGTATAATACTGTTGCTTGGGAGGCTGCACTGAGGGAAGCTTGGAGACATTGGTGTGTGACGCTGACAGCTGGGCAGATGAGGCTGATATTGTTGGTGGAACAAATGAGGTAGGGCTCCATTCAGTCACCGACGAGCCACCACATAGGGATGGGGCAGAGTTGTGAAAAGTCTTGAAGATGAGGACAAGGAACTTGAACCTGTTGTGGTGAAAAAGGGGGAACCAGTGGAGAGATTCAAAGCGGTGGGTATTGTGGTCATAGAAAAGGATCCTGGTAGCTGCATTCAGAATGGATTTGGGGAAGTGGCTGATAGAATCATAGACTATTAGGGTTGGAAGGGACCTCAAGAGATCATCTAGTCCAACTCCCTGCTCAAAGCAGGACCAATCCCCAAATAGCCCCCTCAAGGATTGAATTTACAACCCTGGGTTTAGCAGGCCAGTGCTCAAACCACTGAGCTATCCCTCCTTCCCGGGTGCTGAGGAGGTTCCAGTAAGTCAGTATTGCTGATCCCAAGCATTCAAAAATCACTGAAAGTCAATCCGACTTAAGTCTTGACTCGTGAATATCCTAAGTACCTTAAATTCCCAAACATTTTTTACTAAGCTGACCTGCCAGTTGCATTTTGTCCTTTTTTGGGGGCCTTGGGGGCCTCACCATGTCCCGTGCTTGGCTCCCTCAAACCCCTTGCTCTTTCTGTCACAGCTCTACCCCCTCTCACACACACCTGCCCTGCAGCTGGGCCGCCATCACTACCAGGCTGCTGACTGTCCACTCGCTGACTCCAGTCATCTCCTTTGTGCTGCTGCCTGCACCTTCTTGCTCTCGCTTCCCTTGGGTGGCAGGCAGCTGTGTTGGGAATGAGATCCAGGTGGCAGCATCAGCAGCGTGGAGGGAGTGGCTGGAAGGAGCTAGTGAGCAGTCAGTCAGCAGTCTGTCCCCGCCCAGCATGTGCCTCAGAGGTGCTTCTTCTCTGCTGGTGCTGCTGCTTGGATCCCATTTCCCATACTGCTGCTCATGGGAAGTGAGAGCACAGGGGAGAGCACCTCTAGGGCATATGCAACCCGCCTAGACCCTGACCCACTGTTTGGGAAGCTCTGCCTTAGGGAACTTTTGAAAATGGAATTTAGACTCTTAAGTCACTTAGGGTAAAAATATCAATAAGCACCTATGCCTTAAAAGTACTGTGGAGGAAAAGGCAGCTTAAGAACAGCCAGATGTGGAGGCCGGCTGAGAGGAAGAAGTCTGGGACAGTCTTCTTGGTCAAGTCACTTAGCCTCTCTGTGCCTCAGTTGTTTATCTGTAAAATGGGGTTAACAACACTGCCCTACTGCACAAGAGAGTTGTGAGGATAAATAAATTGAAGGTTGGGAAGCATTCAGATACTGCAGTGATAGGGGCACATAAAATAGAGGTGAACGTGACTCCCAGATTATAGGCCTGAGAGACTGGAAGGATGATGGTGGCATTAGCAGTTGGAGAGAATTTGTGAGAGAGGAGGGAGTTTCAGAGGAAAGATGAGTACAGTTCAGAGCTATAAAAAGCTTTGGTGCTAAAACTCTAATTTCTCTTTCTTGTTCAAGGAGTGCGTTTAATCACTTCCTCCTTCATTCAGGATCATTTGTAAGGACACTTGGGATCACACTAAGTACCATTGGCTTTTATCACTCTCTCTTTTTTTTTTTACAGTAAGCAGAATTAATGAGAAAAATAAAGAGAGACAATGAGCTTTAAAGTTTAAAAGACAGCTGCTTAGCTGTTTCTGCGGCTTATGAGCACTATTAAGGCCATCACAGACGACTTGGCAACAATTAAACTTGGACTTCTTCAACCCTCTTAAGCCAAGCTCTCTGTCACAACTCCACTGTATCTGGTATATTACCTAGTGACCTGTCACTAGAGCACTTAGAGCAGGGTTGTTAACTGCATTTCATGCCTTGGGTTGAGTTGGGGTGGGGGGAGGTTTTCCATTTCAAGGAAGATTTTATATGAGTTATTTCTCTCTGAATTTTACAGTGGTTTTAAAAAAACAAACAAACACCATTTCCAATTCATAAGTCGCTGCATGAACCGAACTCTGCTAATTGAGGGCCTACGGTGATGGGAGCTGTGCAAAACCCTTAGGTAAGGCTGAGGTGTCACTGATAAATCTTGCTGCATCCCTGCTGCTCCACCAGTGATGCTAGCCTTGATGGCCTGCACGTCTGCTCCTCCGACAAGCCTCTTTGTGGTTCCTTCCATTTTAGCCCTCACACATGGAACGGCTTCCCTAAATTGACCTGTAAGACTGCTACTCTCTCCTCCTTCAAATTCCTTCTCAAGATCCGGGGTGCTTGAATGGGGAGGGGCCCTGGGCCCTGGCTCCTTCACTTTTAAAAGTGGATGGGCTATACCCTCCCTTTTTTTTTTAACAGCCATAAGGATGAGCCACTGGGGTGGGAGAGGGTGGAGAGGAGTGAACAGGTCTGGGGCCTCCAGGGGAAGGGGAGGAGTGGGGGGCATGGCCATGGTTTGGGTACCAGTGGGCCCCCTCACTGTTAGGGACCTTCTGCCGCTCCTGCTCAAGATGCTCTTCTATAATAATGCCTGCAAGAAATCAGCCAACATACAGTGGATAGACTGAGAAGGGTCGGGGCATGCAGCTCAGCACCTTGGCTTATAGGGCACGGACCATGTTTGTATCTATTTGTACAGTCTCTGCACCATAGGTGCTGGAACTAGGGGTGCTACTGCACCCCTGGCTTGAAGTGGTTTCCACCATATGTGGGTTTTACAGTTTGGTTCAATGGCTCTCTGCATCCCCACTACACAAATTGTTCCAGCACCCTTGCACTGCACAACAGAGCCTGGACTGGGGTCTGTGGGTGCTACTGTGATGTAAATATTGAATACTAAGTCATGAGCTGTTGACAAGTCAATGTGCTACAAATAAGCAGGGATGTAAGAGGTGTACAAAATAATTGAATGATCTAGAGAAGTAAGGAAGGGTAGGAGCACACATCTGATGATGCAAGAACAATGGGGTGCTCAATGAAAACGAAAGGTTTCATTTGAAAATTTGATGATCATTTAAGAAAGGATCCAAAAAGTAGTGGTGTGTTTTTGGGTTTTACACAACCCATAATTGGCCTGTGGAACTTGTTGCCATGTGATATCATTGAGGCCTAGAATTTCATAGGTTTCAAAACCAGAGTAGCTACTCTCTAGTTGCATTCAGTGTGTGTGTGTGTTCGTGTTTTATAAACATATACAATTTCATAAGCTAATCGCTGACTGGTTAAGACAAAATATCCCCTATGGACAGGCCATTACACAACTGCCCAGTCGATGGAATAGGGGTGGGGGAGGGAAAGGTATGGGCTTCTTGTTTTGGTTATTTGCAGCTTCCCCTGAAGCAGTTGCTTGCTGGCAAAGGCAGCATTCTGAGCTTTCTAAAACATTAGTCTCCTATGATATATGTGATTCCTGTGTGCCTTCCAGCCTCCACATTGTTAATTGGTTTGTATGTCTCTGCACCTGTCGCACATCCACAGTGTATGTGATGCCTCTGACCTTTATACAGTCCTTCCTGGGAGTGTGCTCCTTGAGGACTAGGCCCCAGTCTTCCACTTTTAGAAGGATGAGACCCCCCCCAGCTCCACTACCCCGAGGTCATTATCTTCAGCACCTCCTGTTTCTCACCATCACTTCTTCAGCTGGGTCCAAAAGAACAGGAACCTCCTGTTTGCAGATGTGCCTCTGTTGCCGCTAAACCTTTTCAAAGCAAGCCAGCATTTATCAGTCATTTGAGTTACAGTATGTAGGGTCCTTAGGTTAGAGTGGACGAGCAAAGCTTACATGCATGTCCATACTGGCAGCATTACCTGCTTCTCACCCCAAGCTGCCCAGGGTTCCATCCCCCCTTGCACTGGGGCAGCAGTTTACTTAGTCCAGTCTCCTCACACCGCCAGTCTTTGTTTCAAGTTGTGGTTATGTTGTTTCATATGTTCTGCCTCCCTGGGCTGGCAGTCATTGAAAATTAACGATTTTTGTTGATCCTCCACTTTCTTTCCAAGAGGACTCCATTCATATGTTGACAGTTCTCTTGATAATTTGTCCATACCAGTTAATGTGCCTACTGTCTGTGTGACTTCTACATGGTCCTCTGTCCTAGCAAAGAAATGACCCCTTTCAATCCCAGTAGGTAACCCTTTAAAAGTGAGTGGGGAAATTGAATCAGACTTTTCATAAAAAAAATCCCCATAAGAATTACATAAATTCCCCATATTCTGCATAACGCATAGATCTGAAGGGGGCTCTCATTGCAAGAAAATGAAATTTAGTCCTTTTTTGTTTTTTGTTTTTTTTTTGCTAGCAAAAAAGGAAATGAAGGTAAAAGCAGAAAGCTACACAAGCTGTCCTCCAAGGAAATATGGCTTCAAATGAGTTGTGTGAAATAAACTAACTTTATTTCTGGTAAGAAATCCATGAAACCTGTCATTTGAGACAGCTGGTCGCCAGTTCTTTGACTTGAAAATCAAAGCCAATTTTGACAGTTATAGTTCCTGCGCTTGCGTGGGGTTTATAACACATAGATTGAAGCAATAGGAAAGGCTTTTTGAAGCATACAGTGCAATGGATAAAGTGTATCATAAAAATTTTAAAGCATAAATAGCTGATACATAAAGGACACTGTATCGTGACTCTTATCCCAGGGGCTGCATGTACTGTAGGACTGTGGCACAACTTGGGTGTGTTGGAGAACGCAGTCCCAAAGGCAAGAAGTTTAGTTTAGCGTTGGTCTCTGCACTCAGAGGACCTGGATGAACAGAGTACTGTTTACAGTGCAGGATTAAGGCATAAGCTAACAAAGCTACAGTTTAGGGCCTCACAATATGAGGGGCTTCTAAAAAAGAAAAAACTGACTCCAATTTTAATAAAATTGGTTGATAAAGGAGATATAGGAAAAAGAAGATTCTCTGTAAATATAGATATTTTTGTTCAAATCTGACAAAAATATACACATCTGGCTACACAAATACCCTTATCCTACCCTTACCCTTCACTAATTGTTCATTAGTGACCAATGGGAGGCCAGGTCCGAGGGAAAAAAAGGATAATTGCACTTGTAAAATTAGTATTTCTACGAGTAAGTCTGCTATCAGTTTCCTAAGGCAGCGTTTTGTTTGCCAGCTGCTACGGGTAAAATTCTGATCGTACCTTCGTTATTTATTTAAATAAATAATCTCCCTGCTGATAAAATCAGGGGAAATATGAGCTCAGTGGCGGCAGTGTCATGAAGCAATTCTGCCAAGCTCATACTCTTATGTTAGTGCGTTCGTTCTTTCTTTTGATCTGTAGACACACATACAATTGTGTATTTTAGTGCACACGCTGCTTTCTGCTTCAGGAGTTATCCATGCTTCACATGATTGAGGTTGCAGGTGATCGTCTTATGGACTTGGCTTGAGTGGATCTTGAGGAGGATAAATTTGTGTTGGCTTTCCTCTGTCAGTTTCAGGAACCTTCACAGTAAATATCAGCAAGAATAATAGCAAAAATTAAACCGGAATAAATATTTGTAAATATATTTTATATATAGTCTGGATTAATTTTGCTAGGAAAATGCAAAGTTTTTATCAAACATTTTTCCTCTATTCATATGAAAAGAAGGATAATTATTCTTATTCCTAGTGTAAAAAAATTATATATCCTCTCTTGTTTTCCTGTGAGAATATAGACAAAATAGCACTAACTTTCACAGAAATATTCTGGCAAAATAACACAGTTTTTCGGTGTGTATGTATATATGAAATAACTTTTATTAATATATGTAAGGGCTGTCAAGCGATTAAAAAAAATTAATCACGATTAATTGTGCTGTTAAACAATAATTACCATTTATTTAAATGTTTGGATTTTTCTACGTTTTCAAATATAGATTTCAATTACAATACAGAATACAAAGTGTACAGTGCTCACTTTAGACAATAACAGAAAATGTGAAAATGGCGGAGGTGCTTAATTGACTTCTTTGTTTCAGTTTTCACTGAGAAGGTTGGTGGAGATTGTACATCTAACATAGTGAATTTCAGTGAAAATGTGGTAGGATCAGAGTATAAAATAGGGAAAGAACAAGTCAAAAATTACTTAGACAAGTTAGATGTGTTCAAATCACTGGGGCCTGATGAAATGATGCATCCTAGAATACTCAAGGAGCTGACTGAGGAGATATCTGAGCCATTAGCAATTATCCTTGAAAAGTCATGGAAGACGGGAGACATTCCAGAAGACTGGAAAAGGCCAAATAGTATGCCCATCTATAAAAAGGGAAATAACAACAACCTGGGGAATTACAGACCAGTCAGCTTAACTTCTGTACCCGGAAAGATAATAGAGCAAATAATTAAGGAATCAGTTTGCAAACACCTAGAAGATAATAGGGTGATAAATAACTAAGGTGACCAGATGTCCCATTTTTAAAGGAGCAGTCCTGTTTTTTGGGACTTTTTCTTATATAGGTGCCTATTACCCCTCACCCTGTGTCCCATTTTTTCACAGTTGCTATCTGGTCATCCTATAAATAACAGTCAGCATGGATTTGGCAAGAACAAAGCATGTCAAACCAACCTGATAGCTTTCTTTGACAGGGTAACAAGCCTTGGGGCTAGGAGGAAGGTGAAGATGTGATATATCTTGACTTTAGTAAGGCTTTTAGTACCATCTCTCATGACCTTCTCATAAACAAACTAGGGAAATACGACCTAGATGGAGCTACTATAAGGTGGGTGCATAACTCATTGGAGAAATCATCCCCATAACTGTTTGGAAAATTGTTCCCAGAGAGTACTTATTAGTGGTTCACAGTCCGCTGGAAGGGCATAACGGGTCGGGTCCTGCAGGTATCAGTTCTGGGTCTGGTTCTGTTAAATATCTTCATCAATGATGTAGATAATGGCATAGAGGGTACACTTATAAAGTTTGTGGACGATACCAAGCTGAGGGCACAGGAGGTTGCAAGTGCTTTGGAGGATAGGATTAAAATTCAAAATTATCTGGACAAACTGGAGAAATGGTCTGAAATAAATAGGATGAAATTCAATAAGGACAAATGCAAGTGTCCCTTCCTAAGTTGAGTAATCAGTTGCACACATACAAAATGAGAAATTAATGCCTGAGAAGGAGTACTGTGGAAAGAAGATCTTGGGATCCCAAGCTAAATATGAGTCAACCGTGTAACGCTGTTGCAAAAAAAAGCAAACATCATTCTGGGATATATTAGCGGGAATATTGTAAGCAAGACACGAGAAGTAATTCTTCTGCTCTACTCTGCGCTGATTAGGCCTCAACTGGAGTATTGTCCATTTCTGAGCGCCACATTTCAGGAACGATGTGGACAAATTGGAGAAAGTCCAGAGAAGAGCAACAAAAATGATTTAAAGGTCAGAAAACATGACCTATGAGGGAACATTAAACAAATCCAATTTTTTCAGTTTGGAGAAGAGAAGACTGAGAGGGGACATAAAAGTTTTCAAATACAAGGAGGAGGGAAAAAAATTGTTGTTCTTAACCTCTGATGATAGGACAAGAAGAAATGGGCTTAAATTGCAGCAAAGATGGTTTAGGTTGGACATTAGAAAAAATTTCCTAACTGTCAGAGTAGTTAAGCACTGGAATAAATTGCCTAGGGAGGTTGGAATTGCCATCATTGGGGATTTTTAAGAGCAGGTTGGACAAACACTTGTTAGGGATGGTCTAGATAATATTTAGTCCTGCCATGAGTGCAGGGGACTGGGCTAGATGACCTCTCGAGGTCCCTTCCAGTTTTATGACTCTGATTTATTTTTTATTGCAAATATTTGCACTGTAAAAAAACAAAAGAAATAGTATTTTTCAGTTCACCTAATGCAAATACTGTAGTGCAATCTCTTTATCATGAAAGTTGAACTTACAAATGTAGAATTATGTACAAAACCCCCCTGCACTCGAAGATAAAACACTGTAAAACTTTAGAGCCTACAAGTCCCATCAGTCCTACTTCTTGTTCAGCCAATCGCTCAGACAAACAAGTTTGTTTACGTTTGCAGATGATAATGCTGCCCGCTTCTTGTTTACAATGTCACCTGAAAGTGAGAATAGGCATTTGCGTTGCACTGTTGTAGCCGGAGTTGCAAGATATTTACATGCCAAATGTGTTGAAGATTCATATGTCCCTTGATGCGTTAGCCGCCATTCCAGAGGACAGGCATCCATGCTGATGATGGGTTCTGCTTGATTGATTTCTTTTTAATCGTGATTAATTTTTTTGAGTTAATCACGAGTTAACTGCAGTTAATTGATAGATCGATCTATCTAAAATATTTTTGTTGTATAGATATAACTATTAATATTTATAATAAAATTATTTTTTACTTCTACTAATTTTAGTACCAATATTAGGTAATTCAGCATAACCTCCTTCTATAAAAACAAAACAAATCAATTTATTGGACAAATACAACCCACAAACAATTTTCTGATAGTTTGCTTATTACCTGGGTGTAATTCATATCAGTATAACTAATAATTGAGCTTTAAGCTTGTGGGTTATCCGCATCCTATATCCTCTATTGCCATATTATATCTAAGAGTCTTATTGCGTATTCAGAAAAGGAATTTCACAATTTAGATGCCCCAACAGAGAAGAAAAATTTCCTGAGAACTCTTCTAGTAAATTGTATTATGTACTGTAATTTTTTTTATTTTGTATTTTTTATATTTTATCGGTTACTTCT
Organism: Gopherus evgoodei; assembly: GCF_007399415.2. NCBI lineage: Eukaryota > Metazoa > Chordata > Testudines > Testudinidae > Gopherus > Gopherus evgoodei. Next base: position 189,558,048 of record NC_044323.1, read on the forward strand.
ACTTTACTTACACACACAATTAGTTCAAAGAATTTGTCTAAAATGTATTTCTGTCATGATGACATCATTACAGAATATTAAAAAATGAATATTCTATTTTTACAACTTCACCTTTGTATATATGCAAATATAAAGCTTTTGTCTTATAGATTCATTGTCCTTTCTGTGAAAATAAAAAAATTCATGTTTTATGGTATGAGAACCTCTTGCAGTTGATGTAGTTTAGGGCGTCAGAATGTCATAATCCGCTCCTGACTGTTTATATCAATGCAAGAGTAAAATTACCCAGGCTTCATGTGGGCCAACTCCTTTTTGCACCATATTACCACCTTCCCAAAGTTAAAAACCAGTTCAACACCCAACTACTAAAATCCTGTGAAAGGGTTTGTTGACTTGGAGCAAGCCAGCCAGAAAAGTTGCTGCAGCAAGCAGTAGCTGCCTTCTGATTTACTATTCCTCCTCCTCTTCCCTAAGCTTTTTGTTATCTTGAGCCTTGTGGAAAGACTCAATAATGGCATAGCCATATTTGGCATATTTGGCATATGCCCCGTTATGAAATGGGGCAAAGGAGTGACAAGTGCACTTTAGCCTCACGACTACATGAAGTCAAATTTCCAGTGGCTTTTGATTTTTGCTTTCTTTTTACACTGTTTTAGTCTTCCGTTTCACTGCTTCTCAAAAGGAATTAATGTAACAACTAATTGCTGGAAAATTTTTTATGACCAAAATGTGACTTGGGTTTTTTTGTTTTGTTTTTTAAGAGCTCTGTAAGAAGAAGTTTGATGCAAAGATCCTAGTGGAAGCAGATGTTGTGCAGTTTTCCTGGGGTCATTCTGACACTTCACATATAATCTTAACCTTGAATTTTCCACTTTCTTGTTGGCTCTGATAATACTAAATCTGGTTATTCCATCCCTACTTTTGAGTGTTACAGATGACACACATTTGATGTGAATCCCAGAGTAGGCATGGCAACCTGCTCTCCTTTATCTCCATCCACAAAATACTCTCATCATTGCATAAAGGACTTATGCAGCAAACTCCCTGTAATGTTTATTAATAGGCTTTTCCAACATAAATCTCTCTTCCATCAATGGATTAACATGTTAGAAATGTAACCAGTTTATTGGATTAAGTAGCGTTTGGAGCTAGTAATACGTTAGAACCTTTCGTTTTTACATTGTCAGTTTAAATCCAGTGCAGGTCAGTAGTGACAGAAAGTTACCATCTGATTGTTCAGTGGCCTACATCAAATGAGTTTGGTCATAGGTCCACATGATGCAAACCATCTTTAGCTCCTATGTCAAGGCTGCCAGCAAAGACTTAATGGGCAGAGGTGATCTGTCCAGGTTACGTTTGAGGCATATTGGTATTGCAATGCGGGTAGTTCATATTGTACCTTGTTGTACCTGTTTTGTGGACAAAGAAGACTTCAGTCTCTGTGGCTGTCAAGCCTGCATCTTTCACAAGCAGTACAGTCTTATTTCAAAGAATGTAATAAACACGGTTTAACATAGAGTGTTAAGACAACTGTAGAAAGTATTGCATTAGTGTGTTTTACTGGTGCCTGGCAAATAAGGGGCAAAAGCCTGCTTTTTGTTTTGTTTTGTTGTTTTTCTTTTGTGTGTTCTAGATCTTCAATATTCATGATTATATTTACTGTGGAAGATTATGGCAAATAGAGAACAGTGAAATGATGACATTAGAGACTGAAAGATAAGCAATTAGGGGAAAAGATTTTTAGTTACTGTTCAAAATTGAGGCTTTGGTTTAATTATCATCTTGTCTCTTCAGTTAAGTCACATGAGCTCCCATTCATGGTTGTTCTAATTTTAAAAAAAGCAGAAAACCCATCCCTTAAAAAAAAAACCAAGTCTTTTGAGGCCCTCTTACTAGATAATCAAAGGAGGGGTTTAAAAAGAAAGCAACTTACTTTAAAATAAAATTAAAAAAACCAAAACCCTTTGTAGGTCACTTTAAGGTCAATTAGTCTTTGAGTGAGTGAGGTAATATATTTTATATGATCAACTTCTGCTGCTGGAAGGGACAAGCTTCGAGCCTCACAGAGCTCTTCCTCCGATCTGGAGAAGGTATCTAGAATGCTCAAGCTAAATACAAGGTGGGATAGCTTCTAAGGATGTGGTAGGAGACCAGGTGAAGTCCTCATCCTCTCATAACAGTGTATCATGTCAGTTAGCTCAACAGTATTCTATTATTTTGCTATGAAAGGTATGACTGCTACGACATGATGTCATCTAACTTCGTTGGTGCCTCCTGGAGAAGGGTGATGCTCAGAAGGACTACTTCACAACTTTATTTCCAGCCTTAAATTGATTTGTTTATGGCCTTTCTTGAGCATCTGAAACCAATTACTAGGGCAGATAGCTTTGGCTAAAACAAGCTTCCTTGCGAAACATCTGAAACCTATTATAAGACAAAACACTAGTTTAACAATCCAAGTAAGGGCCGGCAAAACTAGCATCCATATGAAAAACAGGAAGCAAACGTGACATCATCATCTTAACATTTTTTTAAAAAATCCAATCAGTTTCTACTTGTTTTTGGAAAAAGCACCGCCATTGTAAGGGTGATGCAGAAGTTTATATCTTTCCAAATGCAGAAGTCTCTTTTGGTACAATGTATGTCTGTAAAATAGAGCAATTACTGATTGGATTGTTTTGAACAGAATTCAGATTTTTTCTCCCCGTAAAGCAGTTATTGAGGTTATAATTGTTCTTGTCTTCCCTCTCTCTCACCCTCTGTTCAGTATAACATTATCAGGCTAGTTGTAGCTGAAATTAGAAATGACTCAGAACCTACAGTTATGAAATTTAGGCTCTGTATAGCCTAATGGTGGTTTGAGAATTTGAGCTTTTATGAATTGAGTGAGTGGAGGTGTTAGAGCGGTGCACGCATTCTGATGGGTTTGTAAGTTGTTTTTTTTTAATTGTTATGTTAGTTACATGCTTTTAGCTATTTAGTTTATATTATAAAAGTTAGGCATTCAGGTTCACTGTGGGGGTGAAACTGTAGGAAAGGACTGTGGGAGTAGGAGGAAAGTGGGAATAGAGAGAGGGGGAACCCCTTACCCCCCTCCCCCACAGTGTGTGGAGGTGAGGCCTGGCAAAAGAGGGTGAACAGTAGTCATAGAGAAGCCCAAGGAAGTTGCACCAAAAAAGGGCAGTACAACCAATAAGGAAAGAAATTGATGCAGAGTCCAAGATTCAGAGCAGTGTGACTAGATGATGAATTTTAAGAGCAGTCAAGGATCCTTTTGGTCTGGTAGAGCATGGGAAAGACAGTGTTCTGAGCTACAGCTGCTGCTTTCTGATAGAGTTCAGGTATTTATGTGGACACCTTTTGAATATTACACATTGAGTTGGAGAGGTATTTATTGGAAAGTAAATGGGAAACTTTCCAGGTACCAGTTGGATGTTTTGTCCTACAGGCTTTAGCAGAGAGAGAATCTGAATTAAAACAAAATTTCTATAATTTCTAAGGGCTGAACTTCAATGAATTGCCAGCATTGTAAGAGATCTGAAGTTTGCATTACAGTTGTTCAAATTCATAACTTAAAAAAAAAAACAACCTAGTGAGAGGACATTGTTGGGTTGAGTTTAAAGGCCATTTGTAGTTCCCCTTTTCAAGGATTTGGGTCACTTTTGCTTTGAGAATGGCTCTGCAATAGGCTGTTTATATTCAGTTCTTGGCCATAGCACTCTATTGTATTTTCTTACCAAACATGATTATGCTACAACTGGGGCTGGAATCCAACCTGCTTTCCTGTTTCATTTTGTTTTGGCTGGATAAAGTTAACTTGTTGGATGCAGAGGCTGATGTGTTTAACCTGAATTTACAGAAAGTGTTTTTAAAGAGCATCCAGATCACCGGAGTGTGATGCAGGGTCAGACAAGGTGTTGGTTGGCCTTGTTAGTAGAGGGGCTTTTTTGGTTCAAATTCTTTCAATGGAGGAGAAAGTGAACAAAGGCCACAACTGGTTTGTTACTTCCTGGAGTGTTTTGGCTGCTTCATGTACTACAGCCATTAGATGGTCCACTCTTTTGGTGAGTAAGGGGATTAAGTGTGTTTTAACCCTCTGTCTCGCTTGCTGTCTGTCTCTCGCTTGCTCTCTCTATTTTTTTTTATAGTATTAAAGTGGAAGAAGCTATAATAGCAGCAACAAGTGATTTATTAGTTTAGAGCTTTCATTTTGGGTGATTCCATTATTATTTATTTTGCAATAAAGCCATTGTCCTTGATTGTATTTGTCTGTTGTTTTATACCAGCCTTATCACTGAGGTATCTGAATGCCTTTCAGTACTGCTTTGTTATATGAATAACATCTGTCTTGTGCTGTTCATTCTTTCTCTAATGTGCTTCCCAGAGGCAAAGGTTGTGTTTATAGTATAGTTGCAGTGTGTTTTGTTTTGGCATCAAATATATATACCTCTATAGCTCTAGCTCTATATCTATATATATCTCCACTGAGTTGCGTTTTTATTAGCAAAGGCTCGGTGGTCCAAGGAATGCATCTTACACTTGGAATGAAAAGTTAGTGAGCTTTGTGGTGGTTCCTGTGGGATTTAATTCTGCAGGCTTGGGCTGGCCCCCGAGAAAGCTGTCTCCTGCCCAGATCAGCTTTTTACTTTTGCTGTAGATAGTTCCATTGTGCCGAGGAGCAGAGTTCTCTACCACAGCCTCTGTCCCAGAGCTTCAGTCAACTTTTTAGATGTCCCAGGAGTGTGAGTGCCTCGAAGTTAAGGACCATGATCTTGAATTGGAGAGCTCTTAGATTGTGTTTTGGGGCAGAGCCTTTGTATTGTGTGGTGTTGTATAAATCTGTGTTAATGTTCTACAGCTAGTAATCGCCAGATGGGTTTTCTACATTTTAGTTTACTCCCCAAGGGGCAAGGATTTCAGTAAAAGCCAATTTTGGAAACACGTTGAAAGGTGGGAAATCCTTGTCTCCTCTTTGTCTCCTGAGCAGCCACACCACTGATCATCTTTTCCTTTTTTAACTTTAACTTTAGACTTTTGGGTTTTTTTTCCTCCTTTTCCTTCCTCCTGCCTTTATTTAATCCCTTACATGAAGGATGATAATGACTCTTATGCTTTCCAGTTGTTAGTTCCACCTGTTAAAGATTCTGAGAGAGATTAATGATGTGAGTTGGGAAAATTCGTATCTTTTTATATTCTATTTCAGATTTTGACTTGAACTATTTTTGGCACTGGAGCAAGTTTACCGACTATGTGCAGTGTGTTCTGACTTTCACGGGGGTGACAGGATACATCACTTACCTCTCTCTCGACTCACTTCTCTTTGTGGAAACACTGGGCTTCCTGGCTGTGTTCACTGAGGCCATGTTAGGCGTTCCGCAGCTTTACCGTAACTATCAGAACAGATCGACCGACGGAATGAGGTAAGCTATTTGTTTAAATTGGTTTGTGTTTGAGGTGGTGATAGGGAGAATCCCTGACTATTTCTGGAAGAATTTTCTGATGTCCTTGAGTTTTTACTGTTTGATAGAGTAGTCATAGGGCTAGATCCTTGGATGATATAAGCTGCCATGGAAGTCAACCATGCTACACTGATTTACGTCCCCTGAGGATTTGATCCACACTTTTAATAAGCTCTGATACACACTATTAATAAGCTCATCAAATGAGCACTGATGGAGGCGGTTTGTAAAATAAACTTAAACATTCTGCTATTGTTATTCACATTGGATCTAGATTAAGGATGGGCTACAGGTCTGACTTCTGTCACCCCACGCTAAATGCTGACAAATGGATCTTCCTGAAAACAAGAGAAATCTCCTCTTGTCAGTCACCTTTCACAAAATATGGCCTCGCTCCCAGCCCTTGTCTGTCTTCCATTACATGGCTGTTGTACAAAGTCGTCATCTAACTGCCACCATTTCAAACTCTTTAAAGTTCTAGGAAAAGACCCATCTTACTTTTTTTCTTCTTCTTTTCTTTTTTTTAAACACAGCATCTACCACTGTGGTACCAATGACCTAATCCAAAGCCCGCTGGAGTCAGTGAGAGTCTTGCCATTGGCTGCACTGGTCTTTGGATCAGTCTGTAACTGCAGATGACCTAGGACGTATTCTGTCTGATCACTGCAGGCTCATTGGCTTGTTCCATCACTGCCTGTTCTGTTGCTTTTGGGGCACGAGGAAACGAGGATCTGGCACCACTTGTCATGTAAAGATTCAGTAATAAGTGACATAAGACCCCTTTCTGAAACTTAAAAGACTTACCAATGGATTGATTGAGCCCATTAGTGAGACTTACATTAAAAAAGAAATCAACAATATTTCTAACTTAAAGAATGAATCTCCTAATTATAAGTTATATCTTCATAGTCTCTTGCAAATCACTATATGAGGCATGACACCAGTGTCAATATCTTATTTTAACCGAATTTGGGAAGTGTTGTTTATTGGGAGTGTGTGTGTGTGTGGGGGGGGGGGAATTGACATATATCAAAACCACCAAAGATAGGGAAAATAGTTTGAATTTGAATTTGTGTGTAATAATTTCTGGCAGTCCAGTTCACGCATTTTTGTTAATTAACTATTTTTACTATGTAATGGTATCTTCTGTGACGCCCCCCTCCATATTGGCTGTTCATTCTTATACATGACTTCTACTCACGCGAAAATAAATTAAATACTATTAAAAATTACAAACTAGACACTTAAAATTGTACATTCATCATTGAGTGACTTTTTGTGAACAACTTGAGTGAAAGAAAACTTTGATCTCATATTCACCATTTTGAATGTTAGACTTACATTACCATGCACACTGTACATCCCAAGATAATGTTACCTAGTTGCAAAACCAACTGAGAGGTTTTTAAAAGTGACCACTGCATTGTGTTTTTTCAGTAATCCATTGAACCAATACAGCAGCAATTTCCATCTGCCAAGCACTATCATTCTTGACCCTTTATCAATGGAGCTGTGTTTGAATTACCTCTTTCCTTACAAGATTATCACCAAAAACTTTTGCTTTGGCCAGATACAGAAACCACTTCCTGGGCCTGCTGGCCATATTCCCTTTGCTTGTTTGGCTTGGTCTAGAGGTATTCTTGGTACCTGCTGAAAGTGCTTCTCCAGTTTGGGACGTTTTCAAGGAAATGTTTACTTTGATGCTCAAGGCATCTTAGGATTGATCGTACCCTTGGCATATTTATGCATTTTGTGCATACTTGTTGCCAAGAGAAATTCTGTATCTGTGGTATCCAAGAGAAGAGGGATTTTTAAGTGCCAGACCTCAATCATGCTTTCATTTGGCTTTTCCCTTCCATATGTAATAGTGTCGTATTATGATAGCTACAACCAGGTAACCTTATGTTTTTTCTTAATTACTCTACGGGGACTGGAATTAGCAAAATCAAAGAAGTGCTTTCTATTCAAGCACAATTGTTTCTCTGTGAAGCATAGAACTGCAGATACCTTATTTTAAAATGTACAGCTTCTAGCTGGGGAAAGAGGGTGGCATTCACTGAAGAAAATAGTAATGAAAGGTATTTCACACTACCTTTAAAATAAAAAGGTATTGGTGGTGTTGGGCTGATGTGTCTGCATGTTCTGTGGCTTTTATGTAATTTGTTCCTTTCTTCCTAAAAGGCATGGCTGACATGTTTTGCATGAGATTTATGGATGGTATCAGTAACTGATAATACAGAATACTTGTTTTTAATAGATCTAATGATATTTCTTGAAATACACAAGTAGGAAGTAGCCTCCTACAATATTGTGCTGTTTGTCTTCAAGGAAGATTCATTCTCCATTAAACATTTTCTCAGAATATATTGCAATTTATGTAATTATTTTACAATGTGTATGTAGGCTGCCTAGCAATATGGGATGCCGAACTCAGTTGGTGTCTTTTGGCACTACTGCACTATTACTACTAAATGAATATGATCTGTACATAATACACAACATACACCTCTACCCCAATATAACGCTGTCGTCAGGAGCCAAAAAATGTTACTGCGTTATAGGTGAAACTGCGTTATATTGAACTTGCTTTGATCCACCGGAGTGCGCAGCCCACCCCCACCCCGGAGCACTGCTTTACCGTGTTATATTCGAATTCATGTTATATCGGGTCGCATTGTACCAGGGTAGAGATGTATTATGAAATTATTTATGTTGAGGGAACTGTTCCAAATTTGTTTCCTATGAACTTCCGCATCCCACACACCGTTATGGACATGACAAAGACCCCAGTCCTGCAAACACCTAAGCATTTATGTAGCCATACCCAGGTGAGCAATCCAATCTGACTTCAGTAGGACTACTCACATGAGAAAAGCTATGCCTATGCTTAAGTGTTTACAGGCATGGGGCCCGATTTTGTATGATTATAGTGGATACCTGTTGGAATTTTGACCGCTTACCACTTTTACATGGGATTAGCATATATACTGTCTGTCAGAGTACAAAAATCTTATTAGATTCATTAATTGCTAAAATATGGCAACAGGTGCATGTCTTTCTAAATTAGGGCCAGGTAGAGAATAGCATCTGATGTGTTAAGCATATTTCTACTTTAACAAATTATTCATTCTCTAAATTAAAACTAACAATATCTGATGAGGGGAAAATAAGCGAGGGGATAGATGAATTTTTACTTCGGCCAAAATGCAGAAGAAACTTCCTGAGTCTGCTGGGTCAGGAGTTCCCTTCTCTGATATTGTTCTGCAACAGGAATACAAGAAATGAACACTACATTGGAAGCCCTTTGGGGCAGGGACCATCCTTTTGTTCTGTGTTGGTACAGTGCCACTCCACTATGGGGTCCTGGTCCATGACTCTGGCTCCTAGCAACTATGGTAGTAATAACAGTAATTGTTTAATAAACACTTGAGGGCATTAACTGCATCCCAATAAGTGAACTCAGAGGCCGAAGATGAAGAAAGGTGTTAAAGGAAGGTATGGTTGTTAGTGAAACGTTAGTAGAGAGCAGTCTCAAGTTGCTATACTGTGTGCTCCTACTAATCTTATCTGTGCATCTCAGTTGGCTACTGTCCTCAAGCTCAATGAAAAAGGCATACAACATCTGGCACTGAGAAGGTTGGCAGGGTGGGGGATGGTAAAAAGCTGATGTAGTCATGTTTGTTATGGGCAGTAGTCAGATATGGGGAATTTGTATAAGCACTGTAGAATTATTGAGAACCAGCTGTGCAATCAGATTATATATGTATTATGGCTGATGATATTCGTGAGTCAGAGTGCAGGGACTTGAATGTATATAGATTAAAATACTGTCACTATGCCTGTCAGATCGCTCCAGCAACCAGTCAAAATGTATAGTTATGGGTCAGTGACTGTACAATAATCTTGTGTTCTGATTGGCTGAGAATGATGTAATGCCTGAAAACTTATGTAGATTCAGGTTGAAATATGTTTCAGAGTTCTGAGAATTTAATAAGGGATTTCCATGGATTCTGAGTTTGGCAAATCAATCTAAGGTGATGTATAATCAACATGCATACATCTGTATACATTTGGTACAATTTATTTAATTCTATATTAAAGATATTCTGCTCCCCACCATTTGCCACAAACAACTTATAATAAGAGCTCATCTGACTCCATGCAAGTGGTTCTTTTATTTTGGCATAAATTTTATGTCCACTCCTTTTTCTTTGTTTGTAGTAATATCAACTGTGTGCCTACCAGATAGTTACTCTACTGCAGGCTCGAGGGAGCAGAGACCAAAGGGAGATCTTAGGCTTGGGAGGAGGCAGAGAAATTTAAGTCAGGGGAGATGAATGCTGAATCATAGCCTTTCATTATAGTGAGCCAGGGCAGTGTGTCTTGACATGATGGCTCAAGGGTAAAAATTTTCCATTATTGATAAATATGGAATAAATATTTAGGACAAATGCTGACATGAAGAATAGAAAATTCCATGATGGCTCTTAAATGACTCACCAAATTTGTCTTTAAAATTAGTACTTTATAGGAACATGAGGCTCTGTTCCAACATTTAGATATTTTTGCAGAACTGAAAATCTAGACAGTATAATCCCATTAATTATTGCACTAATCTTGAGAAAGGTACCATAGCTCATAAAAAAGGCACAAGTTAATATCTATCAAGGAAATGATTACTTAATTTAATCTCTGTTCAGTGTGGGATCCTGTCAAGTCACCTGTTTTTTCCTATTATAAAAGAGTAATTTAATTGTTACTGAAGTGAATTAAATGCATGATTGATGATTATACTATAATTCATTTATTCTTTTACATCACACTGAAGAAAGCAAAAAAAGTAATCCCAGAACTTTGGAGCCCTGGAATACAGGGTTAGTCATACTATCTGCAGAAGTATGACATCTAAGAGGACAAAAGATTGTTCTTAATGCCCAAGTATAACAGATGAAGAAGTTCTAAACACTTCAGAAACTTGACATACAAAAGTTTCCATGCAGAATGTTTCTCTTCCAGCAAGAGGAGATTCTGGCTTTGTTGTTGGGTTTGATGATGTAGTGTAGTACTCCGGGCATAGTTTCTTGCCCTTATTTCAGATCAGAAAATCCGTATAGGCCCTGTGACAGAATGGCTCTCTGACCAATAATCTGTATCAGATTATGAACTCTGAGAACAGGGCCGAATTAATTTTTTGTGAGCCTGGCGCCAAACATATTTGTGAGCCCCCCCTGGAGAATGAAGGGGCCGGGGCAAGAGCACAGTGGGCAGGGTGGATTTGATTTAAATCATGATTTAACTCACTAGTCAGGAAGACTTGATTTAATCATTGATTTCTACATAAGTGCATTCTTCTTGTTATAAGCTTAATACATGTTCTTCACAACTCAGAGATAGATGCAGGTTTCATTTTTAGAAGGTACACTCTATACATTATTTTGAAAACTTTTCAGATGAGTTTTACAGCTATATCAGAAAATGAATGGTGGTTTGGTTATTTCATTTACCAAAGATAATTGAAGCAGATAGTTCACCTCCCAATGACTTCATAAAGATCTCCAGTTCAACAAGTTAATCATTAATATTTGGAGGATTTTCTTGCCAGGCTGTATTAGGAGGAGAACATCACCAGACAGACACTGAAATTGTTTTATTTAACTAAAACAGTGGCCGTCAACCTTTCAGAAGTGGTGTGCCGAGTCTTTTTGTTCATTCTAATTTAAGGTTTCACGTGCCAGTAATACATTTTAACGTTTTTAAAAGATCTCTTTCTGTAAGTCTATAATATATAACTAAACTATTGTTGTATGTAAAGTAAATAAGGTTTTTAAAACGTTTAAGAAGCTTCATTTAAAATTAAATTAAAATGCAGAGCCCCCCCAGAGCGGTGGGCAGCCCCCTGGGCAGTGTGAGTGCCACTGAAAATCAGCTTGCTTGCCGCCTTTGGCACACATGCCATAGGTTGCTTACCCCTGAACTAAAACAACAACGTTAAGTATTCTGGATTTTTTCCTCAACAGCAAATATAATATTTTAACAAAAAAACATATGTCCCTCGCTTCTCACATTTATCTACGCACTTCTTCTCCTTGTCTAGCTCTATTACACCCCCATCGATCTATTATTCATTGAACTTTTTGAAACTTTTCACTTTTAGAGAGAAGTAAGGGATTGACTCTGTGTACACAAATTTGCAGTGGGACAGTAGAGTTGAGGTCTTTTATTTCTCGCCTCTATACGTTTATTTTAAACATTTTTGCTGTTAATAAGCATGTTACCTCAGGAGACACAAATTCACAGTTTGAGAACTGCAAAATTAAGCATCTCTGATGGTATCTTCTAGACTGAGCACTGAGTCCCATTGGGTAGATAGAAAGATTAACCTAAATAATCTATATTGAAGCCTGTGGAACCCCATAAGATTGGGTACCTAGTCCATGAACTATTAGAACTCATTTACAAAACTTTTTCTTAAACATTACATGACTATATTGCCTCATACTATAGAATTATAATTTATAATCCCTATTCCATGATTAGATATAATGAACCATTATTAAAACTATCTTTAGTGCTTCACCATCCTCCTAGTGGAAAAGTTTTTCCTAATATTCAACCCAACCCAACCCCCCCCCCCCATGGCAACTTGAGACCATTACTCCTTGTTCTGTCATCTGTTACCATTGAAAACAGTCTAGATCCATCCTCTTTGGAACCCCCTTTCAGGTAGTTGAAAGCAGCTATCAAATCCCCCCTCATTCTTCTCTTCTGCAGACTAAACAATCCCAGTTCCCTCAGTCTCTCCTCATAAGTCATGTGCTCCAGCCCCCTAATCATTTTTGTTGCCTTCCACTGGACTCGTTCCAATTTTTCCACATCCTTCTTGTAGTGTAGGGCCCAAAACTGGACACAGTACTCCAGATGAGGCCTCACCAATGTCGAATAGAGGGAAATGATCACATCCCTCGATCTGCTGGCAATGCCCCTACTTATACAGTCAAATATGCCATTGGTCTTCTTGGCAACAAGGGCACACTGCTGACTCATATGCAACTTCTTGTCTACTGTAACCCCTAGGTCCTTTTCTGCAGAACTGCTGCCTAGCCATTTGGTCCCTAGTCTGTAGTATTGCATGGGATTCTTCTGTCTGAAGTGCAGGACTCTGCACTTGTCCTTGTTGAACCTCATCAGATTTCTTTTGCCCAATCCTCTAATTTCTCTAGGTCTCTCTATATGCTATCCCTATCCTCCAGTGTATCTAGCACTCCTCCCAGTTTAGTGTCATTTGCAGACTTGCTGAGAGTGCAGTTCATGCCATCCTCCAAAGTATTAATGAAGATATTGAACAAAACCGGCCCCAGGACCAACCCTTGGGGCACTCCACTTGATACCGGCTGCCAACTAGACATAGAGCCATTGATCACTACCCATTGAGCCCAACGATCTAGCCAGCTTTCTATCCATCTTATAGTCCATTCATCCAGCCCATACTACTTTAACTTGCTGGCAAGGTTACCGTGGGAGACCGTATCAAAAGCTTTGCTAACGTCAAGAAGTAACACATCCATTGCTTTCTCCCCCATCCACAGATCCAGTTATCTCCTCTTCTGAAGGCAATTAGGTTAGTCAGGCATGACTTGCCCTTAGTGAATCAATGTTGATTGTTCCTGATCACTTTCCTCTCCTCTGAGTGCTTCAGAATTGATTCCTTGAGGCCCTCTCCATGATTTTTTTCCAGGAACTGAGGTGAGACTGACTGGTCTGTAGTTCCCCTGATCCTCCTCCTTCTCTTTTTTAAAGATGGGCACTAAATTACCCTTTTTCCCATCATCCTTTTTCCAGTCATGCCTAACTTGGAAAATCTGTTCCATAAAGGCTCAGTGGGAGAGTTAAGGTATTGTATTAGATCAGGCTACAATTCAGTGAGATGTGAAACTGGGGAAAAAGGAGAACTAGAAGAAAATGCTTATTTTTGCCTCTTCTGTAGCAATACTACTGGGGTTACTGGAATTACCCTGTAAAATAATCATAACTCACTGAAGAAAAACAGTCTGTATTCATTGTCTCTCAAGCCATGGGAGCCAAGAATTGCAAATTTTGATACACGTCTCACTATAAGAGTAATATTATAATGAGGTATAACATAGCTATAAGCCAGTTTATAAGCTGCCTTACATCTGAGAGCTGTCTAATATAGTAGGTTCAGTACATATAGCTGTTCTTCTTTCCCCCCAAAAAAAAAAAAATCTGAGGCATGTGTCTCCTCGGATATCTATATCTCCCCCAAATTTGTCTTACCATCTTGTTCTGAAAATCTAAAATAAACCGCATTTCTCAGTGGGAGATGAGATTTGTTTTGTGGGATGTGGTTTTTTTTGTTTTTTTTTTGGTCTTTTTTTGGGTACAGTGCAGCTGTTCACACCATCTATCTTCCATTTACAGACAGAGGGCGTCCGTATCTTCCTTACATCAGCGTAAACATTTCTGACTTCAGTGGCTTAACCACTGTTTTACATTGGTCCAGAGACTTTTGGCTCTGGTAAAATCGTTAGTTTGACCCCTGGAAAGGTTATTGTGAGTTGAGGGATTTTTAGTCTGTATTTATATCACTTCAGGCATGTACTTTAAAGAACAGTTGTAAAAGGACCATTTTAATCGCCAAGTACCAGGCTGGTGTTGAAGAATGGGCTGCAATTATGAATGAGGTACACTGACAGAACAGGATGAGTAATGGTGAGCAGATGCATTTTTGGCAGCGCACACAGGGAATCTGATGCCTGAGCTTGTCTGCTTTGAATTTGTGTTTTTTTAATTTTATTTTTTTTGTGCTGATCTAAACAAATTAGAAAAACCTGAAGCTAGGAATTTTCAATGAGTTGAAATAGACTTTGGTCTCTGGATAATTTCTGACTACAGCTGACAGGGAATCAATCTGAAAATGACATCACTATCTTCTTTTATTTTAAAGGGAATTTTAGACTAAAAATAAAATATTGAAAATAACACCAGCATATTAACCTTTGCTACATCTTCAGGAATTATTCTCTCTGTAAAACAAACCAACTGTGCATATGTACAGTACCTTAGTTCTGGATTAACAGTGAATTAATTTAGTTCCAATGGAAGTGATGCTGGCTTCATCTTCATTGGACACCTCAGCAGAAGCACAGAAATGCAATAAAATTGGTGCTGCAGGATTGAAATGTAAAAAGAAAAAAAAATCCCAACCTTAAATCAGTAACGTAATGGCAGTTTTAAAGTTTTAGGAAGTAGGTAAGAGCAATATTGGCTTACATTTTCTAACCCCCGTTTCTGATTGTCACTAAACACAAGAATAGGAATTAAATGAGAATTTCCCATTGTCTGCAGGATTGAGGCCTAAATGGGAATTTTCCTTTTAAATATGGCAAGATTATTTCTTTTAAAATATTGAGCATGTCTAAAACCAGAGATTGCTAGGAAGTCAGCGTCTTCCTATCTCAGTGCTCAAAAACGTTGCTATTCCAAGAGGCAAGCAACAGCATTAGGGTTCTCCCCTTTGCAAACCAGCCAGGTTGTAAAATGAATACTGTATGACACTGAAAAAAACCAGGATTTCCACTTTACCAAAGATACAAAGAATTTGTTACTATATCTCCATCAATTTGCAACATACTGCATTTTAAAATAACGGCCTTGTGATTATCATCGTGATTTAAGCAGCTGCTACTATGAATTACTAGGGATTGAAAAATAATGGTTCTTAAATAAGGCCAGAAGAGACCATTGTGGTGATCTAGTCTGATTTCTGGCATTATACAGGCCATAGGACTTCTCAGAATTAACTCCTGTTTGAATTAGAATATACCCCGCCTCCCTTCACCTCTTTGTTAAGCTAAATAGATTGAACTCCTTGAGTCTGTCTCTATAAACCATGTGTTTTTTTCTATACTTTTAATCATTCTTGTGGCTCTTCTCTGGACCCTCTCCAATTTATTAACAGCCTTCCTGAATTGTGTACACCAGGACTGGACACACTATACCAGTAGTGGTCGCATCAGTGCCAAATACAGAGATAATTTACCCTCCTAGTCGAGATTCCCCTGTTTATACATCCAAAGATTGCATTAACCTTTTTGGAAACAGTGCTGTAATAGGAGCTCATGGTCAGCTGATTATCCACTAAGTCTTCAAGAGTGTCTGCTTCCTAGGATAGAGTCCCCCATCCTGTAAGTATGGCCTACCTTCTTTGTTCCCAGATGTAGTACTTGATGCTTGGCCATATTAAAATGCATATGGTTTGCTTGTGCTCAGCTTATCAAGCAATCCAGATTACTTTGTATCTGTGACCTGTTCTCTTCGTTATTTATCATTCTCCTAATCTTTTTGTCATTTACAGACTTTATTAGTGATGATTTTCTGATTATTGATAAAAATGTTAAGTATAGGACCAAGAACAGATTCCTGCAGGACCTCATTAAAAACAAATGTGCTTTATTGTGATGATTCCTTGCTGACAATTGTATTTTGAGATCCTTCAGTTAGCCAGTTTTTAATCCATTTAATGTGACATGTTCATTTTGTATCATTGTTTTTTTAATCAAAATGTCATGAGTCAAATGTCTTACAGAAGTCTAAGTATATTACATCATCACTGTTACCTTTATTGACCAAACGTGTAATCTCATCAAGAAAAGATACCAAGTTAGTTCAACAGGATCTGTTATCCATAAACCCATGTTTTGGCATTAACACTGGTCTACAATTTTTGAGAAGTCGTCTGCCTCAGAGATAAAATGTGATATTTATTATGTATTTTGATGTGCTGAATTCAAATATGACAATTAAAATAACTGATTGGCTACTGTTTCTAAGATATTTAAGTTTTTACATTTTATGTCTATGTATATTGTGTAAATTGTAAACCTAGGTCTTTTCATGTGTTTATGGTTGCTTTACATGATAATATTTCACCTGTCCTGTTTATGTAACACTTTAAAAATCAGCAAAAGGGTTATATAAATAAAATTTATTATGAAACAAAAGGCAAAAAACTATTATGTACATAGTTTAGTCCTATTCAGTGTCTACTCGGCGCTTCTTGGCTTTTCTTGTATTCATTAAATGGAGCATCTCTTGTCACTGTCCAGCAATAGTCTGCAAGCATTGATGGGCTCCATTTGCCCTGATAGCCTGCCAGGAGATTCCACTGCTGTAGTCTGGAGACCAACAGCTCTGCCTTACTCTTGGGTAGTTCCAAATCCCTGACAAGGTCAGTTCACCTTGTGTTATGAGGTGTGGTTCAGAGGAGGAGGATGGGAGAAAATGTGGGTCCTGTGACATTGATGGTTCAGGACCAGAAGTTTCATCCTCTTTCTCTTCCTTGTCTGACTCAAGTGAGAATGATTCTGGTGCATCAGGAACCGGCAGTCCTTCTTCATGGGGTACTGGGTGTATAGCTGATGGAATATTTGGATAATGCACAGTCCACTTTTTCTTCTTTGACACACCTTTCCCAACTGGAGGCACCATGCAGAAGTAACAGTTGCTGGTATGAAATGTTGGCTCTCTCCAAATCATTGGCACTGCAAAAGGCATAGATTTCCTTTTCCTGTTCAACCACTGGCAAAGATTTGTTGCACAAGTGTTGCAGCGTATGTGTGGGGCCCACCTCTTGTCCTGATCTCCAATTTTGCAGCCAAAATAAAGGTGA
This sequence comes from Gopherus evgoodei, assembly GCF_007399415.2. Lineage (NCBI taxonomy): Eukaryota > Metazoa > Chordata > Testudines > Testudinidae > Gopherus > Gopherus evgoodei. Next base: position 189,575,196 of record NC_044323.1, read on the forward strand.
TAGGCTTTCTTAACCATAGTGGTTATACTGCACTTTTGTGATGCAAAAGTCACTTCACCACAAACATAGCAGAAGTCATCTGCACTGTTCACACAAGTACGAGGCATCTCTGCTCACTTTGGCTAAACAGAAATGTGTCCCTTTGCAAAATCAAACACTGACAAATAAGAGAGCACGACACTGTATGATTTCTAGAGCTGATATAGGGCAATTTGTTCAGCAGAGTGATGTAAGCTTCGTTATGATTGCATCATCCATGACTTCTAGGAACAACATGATGCAATTCATATCATGTATGATGCAATACCAGCTTCAGATTGCATCATTCATTGTTTTGCCTAAAAAGCAAGTACTGTCCAAACCCAGTCATAAATTTATTCATAGATCCAGTCAAAGATATATTTTAGTCATTTCTGGTTTAAATTGAGATCCCTTCCCTTTATAACTCACTTATCCTCCGCCATTCCCAAGTCAAGGGTCGTATATACTGACCCAATAGCATATCTTGAAAACTAGAGCCAATCAACAATTTTAAGCATCATTTTCATTCTCGGTGACCCAGAATTAGTAAAGTTGGATTACATTTATTTCAGAAGCATTTTGGCTGTAGAGCAGTTTTATCTTTCCCTCCTTTTAATTCTTTATTAATCAAATCCCATATCAGTGGTTACATTATTTTGCCCCGTTATCAATGTCAGGATAACAGACCTATAATTACCCAAGTGTGATTTGGTTTATCCGGTAACTTCTGCCCCTTGCTGGAGGCATCGGTGTCCAGATATCTCTCTGCTCAGGCTCGGTTACTAACAACATTTTCTAGGCTCAGAGGCCATACAGCCTCCTAGCATCAGGGCCAGGACTGACTGTGAGGAGAGGGCATCCCCTACTCAGCTCCAACCCTGCTCCCTGCAGCGCAGACCCCCCCCCCCAGCACTGCCCTGGGGCATTGGGGCCAGCACAGACCAGTTGGGAGTCGGCAGGCCAGTTAAGAAGGCTTGTCTGTTTCTTATCAGGGGAGTGTTGGGTGAGACTGGACAGAGGAGGAGCACCTCATTGCTGGCCCAGAACCCCTGGGCCAGGTCAGGGCCTTGCCTTCAAGTGCTGAAACTAAGTGCTTGCCTTTCGATTTATATCTTAAAGGGGCAGATGCCAAATTGAGTGTTTTATTTGACTGTGTAGAGACCAAAGCTGAGCTTATGGCATGGGACACCCTGCTCCAAGCAGGCAGCCAAAACTTTTGGGCTAAAGCAAGAAGCTCCTGCACAGCCATGCTTGGCACCTTAGGAGGTGCTACAGAGCAGTCCCACCAATGACTCCAGATCATCTCATTTACCCTCTTTAAATATTGGCACGATATTAGCTTTCTTCCAGTTTTCTGGAGCTTCCTTGGTGTTCCAGGAGTTATTGAAAATCAACATTAACAGTCCAGTGAGCACCTTTCCAACTCTTCTAAAGTTCTCAGATACAGGTTGTCAGGACTGCTGATTTAAAAATATTTAACACTAGTAACTTCTGTTTAACATCCTTCTGAGTTATGATTGGAATAGAAAGTGTTCAATCATCAGATGATATGAAACATAATCTTTTTACCAAACACAGAACAGAAATGTTTATTGAACACTTTGTCAATTTCTCCTTTTCAATCTAGTTTTATATAATGAGAATTTCTCCTTTTCAATCTAGTTTTATATAATGAGAATCTCAGCTTCCAAGCGATGGCATAATATAATCTCTAACTGTAGTAATTCTTGAAACAGCAGCTGCTAACATGTTAAAGCTGAAGTGGAAAAATCAAGATACTAATCAGAATGATGTGGATCTACAAGTTGAAATCTTCTGACCTGGCAGGGCAAAAAATGCTCCAAAGTCAGTTCCAATGCTTCCAGGACCAAAGAACATTTAAAAACATGGTTCATGGACTAGTGGCATGAAGAAGAACTGCAGTTTTCAATTGAACAGGTAGGAGCTGGCTACAGAAAAGACAGTGTCAAATTGAGACATCAGAGTTTCAGCGATGAGCATAAATGGAAGTAGCTGTATCAGTGCAGAGTATTATTACTACTACTTCTACTATTACAACAAGTGTCTTATGTAGAATTCCTTCAAATCCATCATTGAAGTCAAGATACACTACATCATCTGTCTTTTTCCTTTGTCCCCTAAGTTAGCCCATATTGGCTAATACCTTGTTTTCCTCAAAGTACCTACAAATTGCTTGCTCTAACTGTTCTAGTAATTTACTAGGTGTTAACGTTCAATGTATGCATCTGTATTTCCTTCAGTGTGTTTTACCCTTCTTCAAATAATTAACATTTAACATTTTTCATTCTCCTGGGACTTCCAGCGTTCTCCATGATTCTTCAAAAAATAATTGTCAGTGCTTCTGATATTTCAGCTATGTGAATGGTAACCTGGCATTCTTGAACATGTACCTTCATCATTTTGCCTAGTGACCTTTTCCTTTCCTTGTTAGGTATTATGGCACCAATTATCTGGTCTACAGTTATCCTTTTCAGTGAACACTGATTATAAAATAGCTATTAAGTATTTTGATCTTCTCCTGTTTCATCTGTTGATTGCTTTCATTGCTCGTTCAGAGTACTTCTGTTGACAGTCTAGTCATGTATATTATCCCACTCTAGCTCCATAATGTCAACCAAATCATAGATGTATTTTAAAAAAAGTCTTTCTTCCATCTCATGCCTCCATACATCTGGCAGTAGTAGTGTTTTGGGGTTTATTTGTTTTTGTATATCCCTTACTTGCACTACCTTCCCATGGTTTATGGCCTTCATGATGTTGGTGAGGAAGGTCTGGTATAGTGTTCTGAATGCCAAGATTTGAGACACAGAAATTCCTGGGTTCTAATTGCAGCTATTAAATCGACCCCCTCTGTGACTTTTTAGTCAGGTGGCTTAGTGTCTCCCTGTACCTTATATTTTTTTCCCCATCTGCAAACTGGAAATAATACCATAATTAAATGTTGGTGAAATGCTTGGAGATCCTCCAGTATAAAGGCTTTGTACACTATTTGTCTCTCTCTGTTAAACAGTGGTTTGGTGCAACAGTCACTGAGAAACTTTTAATAGAACTTACTGTGGCTACAAAAAATATAGTAGCAAATGGTGAGCTGCGGGAGTCTTGGGGGGAAAAAACCCATTAACATAAAAGGATTTTTAACTTTGTTTTAAGATGTTTATTTCCTAGACCAAATTTCAGTGCTATGACAAAGCTTGAATTTGTGACTTCCTGCCACCCTTAGTGGTTCTAATACCAATGGGAAGGGTGGAGGGGGACTGACCCTTTGAATATGGTAGGCTTGGGTTCCTCCCCTCCCCACTGAAAGAATCATTTCAGCAGAAATAATATCCAGCATATTCAAACTGATTGGGCTGACAGAAGGGGCATACTCTACTGTATCTTCTGTGCATGCAAAATAAGCACGGAGTATGCCCTAAAGAGATGTTGGTAGAAAACTGTCTGAATCTGATTTCAAGGAGCATATGTTTCTCCCCTCTTTCAACAAAATCTGTGGTTTGTCTACCACTTGCTCTGCTCCGTTTGCAACTTCCTGCCGCGGCCTAACTTAATACCTAAACTGTGGCCAACCCAGGCCCTCTCAGAGGTCTAGAGAGGCCCAGGCCACTTCCAACTTCTGAAGCCCCTAGCCATAATAAAAATAAAAAAATGACGACACATAGTCTAATCTTGCCCTGTCAGATCTCATATATTTTTATTAATATTTATAAACATCTTAAACTCTTTAATATGACAAAATCTATATCAGCTAACAAAAAAATTGTCTCTTAACAAAACACATCTCTTATTTGCTTAAATTTGCAGCTCTAAGCTGAATGTGTGTGTCACATTTTGGTCCTGATAAGAATGTGCATAAAAACAAGTTGTGAAACTCATCAAATGCCAAAAAATTAACAAATGTCTAAATTTGAGGCTCCATTTGAGCTTGAGGCCCAGACCAAGTGGCCCTCCTAGCTCCCCCTCTGATTGGCCCTGGGCGCGCCTACTTCCATGCTGGGGGTCATTGCATTGCTCTTCTCTGTCTGCATGCTGCTGCCACTGCCCTCCTCCCTCCCCATTACATTCTCAGTGCTCTAGAATGAGGCCACAGAGGACTCCAGGAAAAAAAACAGCGTGAAAATGGGAAGCCACCCTCTTCTCATGCTACTACCTCTACTACAGGTGAGAGAGCTACAGTCTCTTCTTGCCACACTTGAGGCCTGGTCTGCGCTGAAAAGTTACATCGGAATAGCTACTGGCCACTTGTCTGGGGGGGCTCTGCATTTTATTTAATTTTAAATGAAGCTTCTTAAACATTTTTAAAACCTTATTTACTTTACATACAACCATAGTTTAGTTATATATTATAGCCGTATAGAAAGAGACCTTCTAAGAATGTTAAAATGTATTACTGGCAAATGAAACCTTAAATTAGAGTGAATGAATGAAGACTCGGCACACCACTGCTGAAAGGCTGCCGACCCCTGGTGTAGACAAACTCCTTGTCAACTTTCAGCACACCCCTAGTTGCCAGAACTGTCTCTTATACTGCAGCCCTTTCCACACCTGGGATATCTCCACTTCTCCCTGCCTTCAGTGAGAACCTTTGGGGGTTTGATTCAGAAATCCATAGCAAATAACGTCTTTCTTAAGCAGCCAACCTTCCCAAATATTCAAAGGCTTCTATAGAACACAGATAAATAAAACCAAACTTTGAGATTTACTTACACACACACACACACACACACACACACACACACACACACACACACACACACACCACACACACACACACACACACACACACACACACACACACACCATGCATGTTAGATTTGGTCAAAATGTTCCCAGCTGGTAGGTCACATAAAAACTTTTGTGTTGTTTAGCTAAATTATAGGAGGAGTTGGTCAAAACTGGGCTTATAATGGAAGGCTAGTAAAAAACAGCTTCTCTTTTAAAGACTTCCTTCTTCCCTCAATACTTAAACTCTGGAATTCTGAAACAGTTGTGGCTTCATAAGCCTACAAATACCAATGCACGTTTTACAAACCTTGCTTGTTCTGCCAATGGTCAATGCAATTACTTGTGTGAGTAAGACTGCAGATAGAATACTTCAATCAGTTCTAGCTCCTCATTACCAGGAAGATGTATGTACACTGTAAAGGAATTCAAGACAGAGCAACAAAAATGATAAAAAGAACAGGATTACTTGTGGCACCTTAGAGACTAACAAATTTATTTATTAAAAAATATAGTCTCTAAGGTGCCACAAGTACTCCTGTTCTTTTTGCGGATACAGACTAACACAGCTGCTACTCTGAAAAATGATAAAGGCGCTGGAGGGACTGACTGACTGATTAAAGTTGGAAAAAAAATGCTTAGCTCAGTGACAGCATGGGAGAAGGGGTGGCATAAGTCTGTGGATATCTGAAGGGTGTGAAAGGCAGGGATGGAGAAGAATTGTTTTAGCATGGTGCTAAGGGTTATAACTTGGAGTAAGGTATGAAATACATTGTTTAAGTAAAGGGGAATATAAGCTAATTGTCAAGGAAAAACTTCCTGACATAGATCTGCTACATTGTGGAGTAGTCTTTTAAGGGTTGTGGAAGCCCCATCCCTTCAGACACTTATCCTAGACTGGATAAGCCCCTAAAAATAGACTGTAGGGAGCAACCTTGCATTGGTAGGAGGATGTTCTACAGCCTAGCAGGTCTTATCCATCTCCAGTTACTATGGCTGCTAATGCTGAACCTTCAGACACATATCGGGTTACTACATGGAGAAATTATTAGTATTTTGCTTTGATAGTTTGATTTTTGTTTTGTTGTTATATTCGCAGCAGGGACTCCTTTTTCTGGTTTTGTGGAGAGCCCAGCACTGATTGGGCTGTTTGGGTGCTACTATAATGCAAATGAATATTCAGTAACAATAATTTGCTTACTGATCATTCCCTGGCTTGGTATCTTGTGACAAAACAATATCTCCTGATTTCTATTTAAAATTGGGAACTTTGGATTTTATCACAGGAAAAGGTATAAACTTGCTGTGTTGCTGCCGCTACAGATTTTTTTTTTTTTTTAGGTACTGAGTTCCATTTTTAAGCCCTTGAAGTCTGTTTTGCTTAAAGATCTTTCCTCTGTCCTGATTTATGTTCTCTTTACTGCCAGTTCGCAAGTGTGTTTTGGTAAGTGCAGTTGTATGTATTATTGCCATGTAATCACAAAGGTTTCAAGAAGCAGGTGAATCTCATTTCAGGTAAAAATCGAATTTTATTTCCAGATTGTTAGGTGATTGCAAAGGAGTCTTAAAGTTGGCCCCTGTGTGTTTGCTCCTATTCTACACACAGTTGTGTTTGGAAATTTGTATTTCTCCAATGTTTTCTTAAAATGTACAAAAACATTTAGCTGAAGGATGTGATTGATGCATGAGAAGTAAATGACTATAATTATATTCTTAGATTGTGCTCCATGAGAAACCAGCTTTTTTATGGAGCTACTTAAGACCACTGGTCCAAGACAGTGTAGGAAATATTAATGCTAGACCTAGAGATCCAGCTGTACTTTGTATATGTTGATCTCAGCAGCAATTGCAGCTTTAAATCATTACAATATTAAAACATGGGCCGACTGTTCATTGGGTTATCAGAATAAAGTGAAGGCACATGTGTATTAAAATGAACTCACTTAAGTTGGCTGATGGGCCTAAGAAAATTTCCTACTATAAATCCCTGTTTTTTTAAGGGGGAAAGGGAATTGTTAAAAATCTGTGTAATAATGTGTTGGAGCCTGGGGATACAAAACTTGGGCTCAAGAGCAGGTTACTTTCTTTTTTATTAAAATCTTTAAATGCCTTATGCTTCAAACTGGATAGGATTGCAGACTCAAATGGTTAGAATGTTATTGGAGTTGGGTGTTTCTTTTGCATTATTTATCCCCATAAAAAGTGGCCAAATTATTAATAGTTGAAAATGTACCTCTGCAGTGCACTTCAGTGGGTAGCGCGCAGTAGGTTGTATGGACAAGTCACAGCCATTTATGCTCTAATCACTAAAGTCAAGAAGCAACTCACAGGAAATAGTTCTGTTCCTGGAGCTGCCACTGACTCTCTGTGTGGCCCTTGGATAAATAGCCACTCTGTGCCTTAGTTTACCTACTTGTGAAATGAGTATAATGTTGATCTATTTCACTGGGGTGTTGAGGCTCATTGGTTACACTTACACAGCAACTTTCAATCAATGATTTCAAGTTGCTCTACAAAATAGTATCTATTATTACAGCTTCCAAAGGAGCCTTTGCAACATACTGTGTCAAAGATCCTTCACCGTGACAGACTGTAACACCTGTCTTTTATACAATAGGGCGATCACGTAAGAGCACGTGGTAAAAAAGTAAGATATTTAAAAATTAATATTATGTAGGAGTGTTCTATATACCGTATGAGCAAAACTAATTCAATCTGGGACATTTTGTTATATGAACAGTCCACTGCAGAATGGTTACCCAATCTGTGTTTTTATGTGTACACCACAGAGCTGTGTGAATAATTGATTTTTCAGTTTACTGGCTGTATTGACAAATCAGGAAAAACTTTTGGCAAACTGAAAAGTCTTTAGTTGGTTTATTATTTATTTAGTTATGGTGGAACAAAGCATTTTGTTCAACCTGAAAAAAAATGTTTCTTTTTCTTTTTGAGCTTTACATTTTTTTTCATTTAAAAAAAAACAAAAGAAATATTTTGATTTCTTTGGAGGAGGGAAGATTTTTTTTTTTTTTTAGGTTTTTTGACCAAAACAATTCAGCAAATGCATCATGAATTCACAAACCTGAATTTGCATTTTTCAGAGGAAAATTTTACCTTGAATTAGTACACTATCAAATAGTGCTGAACCCCTTTGCAACAGCCCACTCTAGGTGGTGGTGGTAGGAGTTGTAATAACAATAAGAAATAGACACTCACTTGAAAATGATGGAAAAGTATGTGCATGTATCTGAGTAGCTGTAATGTATTGGCTTAACTCCTTTTTCATAATTATTCCCCCTTCCCCTCCGTTTGTATTTTGTGGCTGCATAAAAGAAATATAAAATAAACATCTGACACAACTACCTTGGAGTGGTGCATCTCTCTGAATTTTTTTGCCGAACAAGCAGAATGCAGCATTCTTCTTCGAGTGGTTGTTCATGTCCATTCAAAGTAGGTATGCACGCAGCGTGCACGCTAGCCAGAAGATTTTCCCCTAACAGCATCCGTAGGGTCAGCCCAGGCGCCCCCTGGAGTGGCGCCATGATGGCACCCTATAAAGGGGCCCGCCGACCCTCCACCCCCTCAGTTCCTTCTTACTGCCAGTGATGGCTAGCTGGAACTTCGCTTGCATAGCAATCTGGCAGTGTCCTGTCCGTACCGTTTAGTTCGTTTATCCAGTTATATAGATAGAACTTTGTATATAGTTTTTGTAGTTGGGGGGGGTCCCCCCCCCACAGTCTTTGTCGCCCTCTGGGGCATGCCCAGGTCCCCCAGGTTCAAACCCTGTGGGAAATTCATGCCTAAGAGTGACCCGCACTCTGTGTGCTTGAGGTGCCTCGGAAAGAGCCACCAAAAGGACCGGTGCTCTTATCTGTAGAGGCTTCCACCCGCGAACTCTTAAGGACAGGGCTCAAAGACTTAGAGTCCTCCTGATTGAGGCAGCCCTGCAACCACCCTCGGACCCAGAGCCGGCCGAGGCGGGCCCCAGCACGTCGTCCTCGGTGCCGAGTGCCCCGGCACTGGCATCAGGAATTAGGGCCCAGCCCAAGTCATCCAAGACCCGGCACCGGGCAGAGTCGGGTCATAGAAAGTCAGCCTCAGTGCGGCACCGCTCACCTTCGGCGGTGCCCACCGAGAGAGAAGCCGGTGAGGGATCGGTCTCCCCACCAGGACCCGAGGCCGACTCTGCCAGTGGGGCTAAGTGGACAGGCTGGGCTACAGCCCCCCGAGGTTCCATCAACTCCCGCACCGCAGAGAGGGCGGTCGAGTCCGGACCAGCTCAATTCTCCAGGCCTCAGTGGAGACATATGCCCTCTGTCGATGCCGGAGGCGTTCGAGGCGGCATCAGACCTGATGGGTCTCCCGACACCGACCTCCCCGCATCGTAGGGAGTTGCCTACTGCGGTCTGCCCACCAGTACAATCTAGAGGCAAGCCGGCCATGCTATTGCCTCCCTCCCCGCACCGGACCAGAAGAGAGGCTCCCCGCCGCCTCGGCACCGCTCACCTTCGGCGCCGGGTGCTGCTGCCGCCCCCCCCCCCCCCCCGTCTTCATACTCAGACCTCAGACTCAGAGGCGGACTCCTATCGCTCCAGCAGGTCACGGAGCAGGAGATCAATGTCGGGGGCGAGCCACCAGGGTTACCTGCAGTGGCAGCAACAATGGCAGCCGCCCTCGCAGTGGCCGTTTTGGACTCCCTGAGCCTACCATGAGTCAGTAGGCCAGGCGTTTGGCCTTCGGTCACGATCGGCTTCGGTGTCCTCGACGTCGGTGGCCCCGGCGCAGCTGCCTACCCCCCTGGCACCGTCGCCAGACAGGGATGTGCCTTCGTCAAGTTCAGCACCCCCTAACCGGGCAGCGGCACCGGCAGCGGCTTTAGTTCGGGCTCCGTCGGCACCGCATGATACGCCAAGTTGCTCGCTGGCGACCCTGGTACCAGCCGCGGTGCCGCATTTGGACTCGGAACCGGCACTGCAACTTCAATACCATGTGCCGTAGGACCTCGAGGAGCCGCATGCACCAGAGGAAGGTCTGCTCCATGTAATTTCCTTGTCTTCCTCCCCGGACGAAGCGGTCTCGGGCACAGCTGTGGCACCGGCACTGGAGGATACCCGAATCCTCCAACAACTGCTCCAGCGAGCAGCTCAGAGCCTCGCAATCCAAGCTGAGGAAATCTAGGTGGACGCGGACCCTGTAGTGGACATCCTGGCCCCCTCAGGGCCACCCAAGGTAGCCCTTCTGCTGATAAAGATGATAGCTGATACGTCCTGCACCCTATGGCAGACACCAGCCTCATTGGTCCCTACTGTCCAGAGAACGGAGCGATGCTACTTCGTCCCCTCTAAAGGGAATGAACACCTGTACACCCACCCTCCCCCGGACTCAATGGTAGTAGATGCGGCTAACCAGCGGGAGCGTCAAGGGTTCCAGGGGTAAACGCCAAAGAGCGGAGACACAAAGAGACTTGAGCTGTTTGGCAGGAAAGTGTACTCCACGGGGGGACTCCAACTCCGTATTGCCAATCAACAGGCAATAGTAAACCGATATGGCCATGTCAAAGTTAGACTCAGGACTCACAGTTTGTCAGACCACTCTGTTTTATTAGCACAGCACTCTGCTAATAACATCCAGATAATGTGAGCACCATGCAAGACACAAACTATCTTATACAGATAAAAGGGCAAGCACTTAGCAAGATAACAAAGGAAGCAGAATCTGATAAGTTTACCTGGGCTAGGCATGCATATCTTATTTCCGTACTAACTTTTACCGATCTTCTGTTAATGTTTTGCCATTAGCACCCTTGTTTATGCCTAATATTTCTTTTCCTGGCACCTGTATTTCAAAATTTCTTATTTCTGCTTAACAGTACATACAACATTTATTTAATCCATTCTTATTTTTACAATATAATTAATTCTACTTTCACAATCCCTCCTTTTGGTCAAGCTCATGCCATGACCAACATTTTACTGGGTTCCACATATTAACTGTTCTTTATCTCTTTGTTCATCAGCAATATTCAAAATCATCATATTAGCACTCTGTTTTGGGGCAGTCACCTGAGTGGCATGCCTTACACGATTTTGGATACAACAGGAGACTAACTGAAAACATACAAAAATTATTAGGATTCCAAACAGGATAGTCAGGGCTCCCTGAAACAACCAGTTTCTTATGCCAGAGACATTGAACAGGTTACTTAGCCACTTCCATAAAGAACTCGGCTCTTCATGGGGAAGATATGAGATTTGTTCTAAGTGACTAGAGCGATCTATTACCTCATTGGTATTGTCAGGTATAAACACACAACATTGTTTTCCAGTGAGAGCACAGATCCCTCCTTTGGTCGCCAGCACTATGTCCAATGCCTGACCGTTTTGGAGGGCCATCTGTTGGATTGCCCCTGTTTCTTTGGCCAGGGCTTTTAAGCTTTCTCCAGTTTTATTTGCCATTATTTTAACTACTGCTTGTAATCTCAGGAGCCTTTTTGCCTGGTGTATTACTCCCTCAAGTGGGATAAAGGAAGTGTCAATAGCCTCTTCCCAGGTGTCATTACTATTCCATATTATGTTAAACAGACAAGGTCCTCCAGTGAGGTCTGGAGAATTGAGTGGGATAGCCAGGACAGGAACACCAGTTTGAGAGTGGGCTGAGATGTGGCTGCAGACCCAGCATTTAGAAATAATAAGGATCTGAGCTATCCACACTTGCTATTGGATAAAAGAATTGTTATTGTGGACTTCCCAGACCTTAAGACACCAGCAGCTGAGGAACAGGCGCCACCAGAGGCACATGTTGGAGGCAGGTCCCTTCTGGCTCTGACAACCTCAACTGAGGAAACCGCAGTCACGGTTTTATGTCCACTAGGCAGCAGGCGCTAGGCTCGCTACTGCTTTTTCTTAGGCCTTGCTTTAGGTTGTCATCTGCTTCTGGCAACCCTTATGAGAACGTAGAGTGTAAGGTATTGCAGGCTGTTCCTCTGCATCTTCTTCTGGAGTCACAATTGACTCTGCGTGGTCTTGAGGTGGTGATTGGTTTGCTGGGGTGGTGCATTCTTACACTGCGAAGCATGTATCCACTCTGAGATGCCAGACAGTTTAACAGCTCTCTGGGTAGTAAGCAGTGCCTGATGATTCTTTGATGTTCTTTAAGTCTCTTTACTACTTCTTCCTTGACTCTGGCTATAACAATGGCCTTCACACCTCATCTTTTCCTGATGCATACATTCCTCATTCACACAAACAGATTGAGAATACAAACAGCAGTATTTTATATCAAGCAAAAGAGCATTGCAAATTAAACCTTGCTAAGTTTTACAATTAATAACAAGACAATTTACATTGAGACCCAGGCCTTCAATGTTTCTCTAATTTACTTAACATAGACCCAATAGAGAATCCTGTTTCTTACTACCTAAATCTTAAAACAGAGAGTTAGAGAGGGCCCAATTTGTAATGCATATGGGAAAAAAGAATCCTATAGTCCCAGAGGGTCATTTCTTTCTGCTATTTAAAAAAGGGTGGCTAGCAGGATGAAATCAAATTATACTTTAATTCTTATGAGACATTATAAAATCCTGCTCCTACATATCCCCCTTTTGCCACTAAGATTATTAATCACCAGTGTCACTTCTTATTTAGTCCACGTAATAGAAAATACTGGGAGGTGATTTGGGCCTGTGGCTTTAGCTTTGCACACATTTGTTTTATCCACCAGCACATTTTAAACATTTCAATTAAACACACACAATTTAAAACCAAAAACAATTAGGGGTAGTAACATTAGTATGCCAGTAGTTGTGAGACCATCCAGAAAATATGTTATACCAATGGTAAGCTGTTCTGTCTTTTTGCAGTGGCAATTCTTAACATGTCCCCATTTGCGTGTATAATATGAATGGTTCCGTTTCCCACATTGGTGTTTTTTTTTTTTTTCTAGGAACTATGTTACCTTTTTACAGATGATTGGTGACTGTTTGCCATTCAGTGCCAAAACTGATAGAGAACTCAGCTAAATCAGTGCTTACAGTAAGCTGAGACTTTTTGTTGTTGTGGCAAATAGTAAATGTGATTATTGATAAACACAGTACTTATATTACATTTACATTTGTGTTCTGGTGGGTTATTAACACTTTTCCCCAAGAATTAACACATACACATAGCCCATTATACAGTACTTTGGTCTCATTATTAATTTTATTTCACAGCCAGGATTCTAGTGAGATGTCTTTACTACAGGGCTTTGGAGCAACAGGCATGGATAAGCATACCCACTTTTGAGGAGTCCACTTGGTACAACCTCTGGTGTCCAATAGTTTCCCTTTCTCCACAGCCCACTGGCCTGAGGTCCAGGACAGTCAGAAAGATCCCAGGTGCAATCTGGGGAGTGGGCTAACCTTCCATATCTTTGCTTCCAGAGCCTGTTAGTGTGCGATTTTAACAACAATTTCTTCACTTAACAAATTTTCTCTCACCGTACTGGAGACTTACTGCATTTATTTATATTGATAGGTATCAAACAATGATTTTTCCTTTGCTTTAACAGATGCATCAAAACCTTAATATTTTCTGATATTACCCAAAACATCTTATGTTCTAAATATCTGCATTTCAGTACATTCCATAGCTATTGCAGTATGTTTTTTTTACTTTCATTTGTTTTTGTAATAGGTTGTTCTGTAGCTGGTATTAGCTTTTTCTGATTTTCTGAAAGACAAAAATAACATTTTTCTACCCCTTTCGGGGTGGCATTGATTATCACTTAAAAGATTCCCTTCTTTTACGAATACCCTGCTGATTGCAGGCAAAACAGAGGAATTACTCCCATATTTTCCTGTGTTTTTTTGTTCTATAGGCAGGCCAGGTTTTAATGGGTTCTACTTTTTAAGGGTTATGGGGAAATTATTCCACTGTTTAGTTATTAAATTCATGATGTGGTGTACCTCAAGTTTTTCTTCTTATATAGCAGACCAAGTTTGTAATGTTTTTCCTGCTGTGTTAAGCTTTAAGTTTATTCACAGGTAATAGCTGAGAAGCATCATTACCGTATTATCCTAAAGGATTTTTCCAAAAATCATACACACTATACGTTATTACAGGGGAACTTACTAACATTAAATTTATTTCAATGTTTAATATTAACAATAACATTTAGCATCAAATCTCTTAAAGGGATCTTGTTATACTATGTCTTTTATTTAGGCAATTTCTTTTGTGCTGGCAGTTCTCACCTTCCTTTATCAGTTAGGTAATTTTATCAACACAGGCTTGGCTTTTGGATTCAAAGCCATCAGCAGAGCTCAGAGACTCTGTCTTAAAAGGGACACAATCAACTTCCACCAGAGTTTTGATTTCTTTCCACTTTCAACTCCTGCTTACAAAACACACAGAGATCTGAAAAAGAGAAAACAGTCTATTGCGGCTCTTTTTGGAGCCCTAATAGGATTTTAATTCAGTAGCATGTTTCATTTGCATTTCTTTTACCCCTTTCTACAATATACACTGCACATGTCCTAGGGAAAATGCACATTCCTTCTATACTACAACTTTTTTTAAAACCATTAGCCATATCAATTTTTACATAAGGTGTAACTGTTTCTTTTGTTCTTACAGAGTTTTCATGTACCCTTATCAAAGTGATAGTCTGATTACAGAGTCATTTTAAGGCTCAGTGTTTTTAACATTGCTTCTTTTTGTTTTGTTCACCTCTGCTGTTGCTTCAGAGGGTCATTGTTAATTTCTTATTCTTTCACTACAGCTCTTATCTGCTATTGTTACAAAAAAAAACCAACAACCAAACAAACACACAAAAAGACTCTAGAATCTCTCCCTATTCTCCTGATTTTGACTGCCCTATTGCAGCCATGACTTGGTCTTTATTTAAAAACATTTTAAATTTTGTAAAGAATCAAGTTACCCCTTCAGGGTTAAATGCTAAATCCCAAAGCCAAACAACACTGATTACCTGTGTCTTGCAAAAAGGTCTGTCAGTTTTGCAACTTTGAATTAACCCTAACCCTAACCCTAATGAATTTTTAGTGGCATTAAAAACAAAAACAAAATCAATTTATCTTACACCTACAAAACAGGAGTTTTACAACCCAGGTATGCTGGTTTAGAGTCTTAGAACTTTACATATTTTCACAGACAAATAGATAAATATACATTTTCTTTTCCTTTACATTCCTTTACACTGCTTTGTTTTTACATAGCTGTACGTGAATTTGGATTATTTGCAGACATTCTTTTGGGAAAGGGCCCATTTTCCCTTCAGAATGGCTGCAATGAAACCAAGAATTCTCTCTCTTTAACATGGTCCTTTTTAACATTTATCTGCTTAATTCTCTCCAGCCTCTGTAGAGTTAACTTTTCACTCTCTTTTCTTAAATCACTTGTTTATCTCCCAAAATGACACCTTTATCCACTCAGATTTCACCATTTTAAGTATTGTTCCAGGGGTTCATGCCTGCACTTACTGCTTTTCTTACTCCTGACACTATGCCCTTAGGCTTCCAACCTGTTTTTCAGTTTCTTTACCTGTTGCTTGCCTGCTTGTCTGGGCCCGATCCTGCTTTTTCCAATGAACCGTTTGTGAGTGATATTGTGATAATTTCACAATTTTGAAAGAAATGTTCAAGGAAAGGGACCAGGAAGGGTGGGGGCTAGTTGAGGAGCCCACCCTCCTTGCTGAATTGGTAGTGGAACACTAAAGAATCAGTTTTGAGGCAGACAACAAAGGGGAACAGAGCAAGGGGCTTTTTGTCCTTTTTACAATGAGATGGGAGTATGAAGGGGATTGGGATCTATCCGGGGTTTGGAGAACGGGATAAAGGGGAGCGCTCAGTCTTGTGGTGGGGGAGGAGGCTTTTAATAAAGTTTTTAACTTATTATTTGAATATTTGAGAGAGGCGAGTTTTGACTTTGTCCACCTACGATTTGCCTCTTCCCACTACTGTATGAAACAATTAACCTCTCCTTTAGACAGTTTAGTTTTAGGTTGGCCAAGTTTGTCCTTTAAGACGTCCACTCGGTCTTTGTTCCAAGATTTTAACAGTGGCCACTCAGGTTTGGGATCCCCCTGAGTTAGCCTAGACCATTTTTCCAGAAATTTACGGGAATCTGGACCCTTTTTACAGGAGTCCGGACCCATCCTAAATACATAAAATGAGCCGGCGTTCATTTAGGGAACGGTCCCGACTTAGATGTCTGGTTACCCATACAGGAGGACTTCACACACCAATCACACAAGAAGGAAATTCGGGTTCATCAGAGCGATGCCCAGTGCACACACAAAAGGAGCCCACAGGCTACTGCCTCAGTCGTCCTTGCTTTCACACCAAGGGTTTTACCCAAAGTGCGGTGCAGCTGTGATTGTGCAGATTCCACTCACTCAGACCACAGGGACAGGAACCCCTTGGTTGGCCGATCCCCAGACAGAGACAGCACCCAGACTCAAATACTCCACAGGAGGACGGATAGACACAGAGACAGGACAGTCCTCAGTCCGGACAAAACACAGAAATAATTACCTGACCAGATTCCTGATGTCAGATCCTGGGATCCCCACCAGAACAGAGTGGGAACCAACAGGTTCAATGGCGTAGACTTCACTGTGGTCGTGCGCCTTTCCGTTCTGGTGGAGGACCGCTCGGGCCAAATGCCCAGGTGCTGGCTGCCACAGTCGTCTTACAAAAACGGTCAGAAATCACACAGCCCCAGTGAAGACGGTTGCCATCTCAGTGGGACCTCCAAATTGTCAAAGTTAGACTCAGGACTCACAGTTTGTCAGACCACTCTGTTTTATTAGCACAGAGCTCTGCTAATAACATCCAGATAATGTGAACACCATGCAAGACACAAACTATCTTATTTATATAGATAAAAGGGCGAGCACTTAGCAAGATAACAAAGGAAGCAGAATCTGATAAGTTTACCTGGGCTAGGCATGCATATCTTATTTCCTTACTAACTATTACAGATCTTCTGTTAATGTTTTGCCATTAGCACCCTTGTTTATGCCTAATATTTCTTTTCCTGGCACCTGTATTTCAAAATTTCTTATTTCTGCTTAAAGGTACATACAACATTTTCTTTAATCCATTCTTATTTTTACAATATAATTCATTCTACTTTCACAGCCACAACACATGTTTGGCCATGTCGAAGTTCACGGAGCTCCTTCCCCAGGACTCGAGATCAGAATTTTCGGCCCTAGTGGAGGAGAGCAAACTGATCTCTTGAGCCTCCCTCCAGGCCGCCTTAGATGCGGCGGACTCAGCCTCGCGCACCCTGGCCACGGGCTTGGTCATGCGATGGGGCACCTGGCTCCAGGTCTCGGGCCTGCCCTATGAGGTCCAGCAGACGATTCAAGACCTCTCCTTCGAAGGGCAGACGTTGTTTTCAGAGAAAACGGACAGACGTCTCCATAGTTTAAAGGACTCGAGGGCCACGCTTCGCTCGCTGGGCTTGCATACTCCCGTGACTCAGCGCAGACAATTTAGGCTGCAGGTGGCCCCTCACCCATACCAGCCACAGGCTCACCAGGAGCTGTGGTGCAGGCGGGGTAGAAATGGCAGGAGGCGTCATCAATGTCACCCCTCCGGCCAGGCGTCTGGCCAGTCGAGACCACCATCTGGGCCTAGACCCCCTATTTGATGGTACTGTCGAGGACGACCTACCGATCGAGACTCTGGATCCTCCCACCCCTACCTTTTGGTCACGCCTGTCCCACTTCTACTGTGCCTGGTCCAGAATTACGTCAGACAAATGGGTTCTCCGCATGGTAGAGAGGGGATATTATATCCAGTTTTCCTCTCTCCCGCCCCACCAACCCCCCTCCCCGTCCCTCTTCAGGGACCCTTCTCACAAGCAACTTCTGGTTCAAGAAGTGAAGTCCCTCACGGAGGCAGGGGCGGTGGAGGAAGTCCCGTGGGAGCTCAGGGGCAAAGGCTTCTACTCCCGGTACTTCCTCATACCAAAGGCAAAAGGGGACTTGAGACCCATCCTAGACTTGCGGCGGCTGAACAAGTTTGTGCGAAAACTCAAGTTCCACATGGTCTCCCTATCCTTGATTATCCCCTCCCTGGATCCAGGAGATTGGTATGCCACCCTCGACTTAAAGGACGCCTATTTCCACGTCGACATAATTCCACAGCACCGTCGGTACCTCAGGTTCATCGTGTCCGGCGTCCATCTGCAGTTCATGGTGCTCCCGTTTGGCCTGTCAGCTGCCCCCCGGGTCTTCATGAAGTGCATGGCGGTCGTGGCGGCCTTCCTGCGCAGGCGTGGCACCCAGGTATTCCCCTGCCTGGACGACTGGCTCATAAAGGGCCACTCCATGGAGCAGGTAGAGACCCAGGTGCTGTTCATCAGGCGGACCTTTCTCAATCTGTGCGTCCTCTTGAACGATGCCAAATCCACTCTGTCTCCAATGCAACGCATAGAGTTTGTAGGAGCAGTTCTGGACTCCACACACGCCAAAGCGTATCTGCCGGAGTCCAGGTTCCGTGCAATTTCTGAGCTCATCCTTGGACTGCACCGTGCCCCAGTCACCACGGTGCGGGTTTGCCTCCAGCTGTTGGGCCACATGGCAGCATGCACCTATGTGGTGGACTACGCCAGACTCTGGCTTCGCCCGCTGCAGTCCTGGTTGGTGACGGTTTATCACCCGGTCAGGGACCCCATGGACTCAGTGGTGTCCGTTCCCCGCTTGGTGCTGCGCTCGCTTCAGTGGTGGCTCAGCCTGCAGGAAGTCTGTATGGGAGTTCCCTTTGCTGCCCCACAGCCCTCCCTCTCCTTGGTGACGGAAGCCTTGGATCGAGGTTGGGGAGCGCACTTGGGACGTCTCAGGACGCAGGACTTGTGGTCGCCGGAGGACCTCGAGTTGCATATCAATGTCAGGGAGTTGAGAGCGGTCCGCCTGGCGTGTTTGACCTTCCGGTCCCACCTGGCCAGCAGGTATGTTTCAGTCCTTTCGGACAACACGGCGGAAGCCTTTTATATCAGTGCATGCTCCTCTCCCCTCTGCAGGGAAGCCCTCGTGCTGTGGGATTTCTGTGTCCACAGTGCCACCCACTGGATGGCATTCTATCTTCCGGAGGAGCAGAACAGGTTGGCGGACACCCTCAGCCGCTCGTTCCAGGGTCACGAGTGGTCCCTCCGATGGGACGTTGTGCGCTTAATTTTCCAGCGCTGGGGCTTTCCCCGGCTAGACCAGTTTGCCTCCAGGGAAAACAGGAAGTGCCGATGGTTTTGCTCTCTTCTGGGCTGCAGTCAGGGGTCTCTGTCGGACGCCTTCCTGCAGCCATGGGAGGACGGCCTGCTCTATGCCTTCCCTCCGATTCCCCCTGATACATAGGGTGCTTTTAAAGATTTGCAGGGATCGCGCCAGGGTAATCCTGATAGCTCCAGCGTGGCCACGCCAGCATTGGTACGCGTCACTCCGTCACTCCTGAAGCTGCCCCTGTTCCCGGACTTGATTACGCAGGACCAGGGCTCCCTCTGCCATCCGAACCTCAAGTCCCTTCACCTCACAGCCTGGATGCTCCATGGCTGAACCCGGTGGAATTGCAGTGTTCCCAGCAGGTCAGGCAGGTGCTGCTGGGTAGCAGGAAACCATCAACTAGGGCCACCTACCTGGCTAAATGGAAGTGCTTCTCCATCTGCTCAGGTCAGCGGGGTCATGAGCCGCTGGGGGTTCCAATTCCCATTGTCCTTGACTATTTGCTTCACCTTTGACAACTGAGCCTCTCCCTTTCCTCCATTCGCATTCACTTGGCGGCCATATCATCCGGGAGAGAGGGGTACCTCAGTGTTTGCGAACCCGCTGGTTGGGCATTTCCTCAAGGGTATGGACAGGCTCTTCCTGCATGTGCGTCAGCTGATCCCTGCTTGGGACCTGAATCTGGTCCTCTACGTCCTCTCAGGGCCTCCCTTTGAGCCTCTGGCTTCGTGCTCCCTGCTGTACCTGTCGTGCAAGACTGCCTCCTTGGTGGTGATAACCTTGGCCCGACGGGTGTCGGAGCTTCGAGCGTTAACATCTGAGGCCCCGTACACAGTCTTCTGCAAGGACAAGGTCCTACTGAGACCTCATCCAGCTTTCCTACCCAAGCTCATTTCACATTTCCACATGGGCCAAGATATCTTTCTCCCGGTGTTTTATCTGAAACCACATGCCTCCAGCGAAGAGCGGAGGCTACACTCCCTGGATGTCCGCAGGGCCTTGGCCTTTTTACATAGAGCGTACCAAGCCGTTCAGACGCTCAACCCAGCTCTTTGTTGCAGTAGCAGAAAGGATGAAGCGGCTCCCGGTCTCCTCTCAGCGAATCTCTTCGTGGATCGCGACTTGCATCCGGGAATGCTACTATATAGCTAAGACCACTGTCCCTCCAGTCATGGCCCACTCCACTAGGGCGCAGGTCTCCTCTGCGGCGTTCCTGGCTCAGGTTCCGACTCAGATTTGTAGAGCGGCCACGTGATCCTCCATCCACACGTTCTCGTCTCACTATGCCATCACGCACCAGGCTAGGGATGATGCTGCCTTTGGTCATGCAGTACTCCAGTCAGCAGTGATCTCCAGCCCCACCTCCTAAGGTTAGGCTTGTGAGTCACCTACTTTAAATGGACATGAACAACCACTCGAAGAAGAAAAAACGGTTACCCACCTTTTAGTAACTGTTCTTCGAGATGTGTTGTTCATGTCCATTCCAACACACCCTCCTGGCCCCTCTGTCGGAGTGCCGGCAAGAAGGAACTGAGGGGGTGGAGGGTTGGCGGGTCCCTTTATAGGGCGCCGTGGTGGCGCCACTCCAGGGGGCGCCCGGGCCGACCCTACGGACGCTGCTAGGGGAAAATCTTCCGGCTGGCGTGTACGCGGCGCGCGCACACCTACTTTGAATGGACATGAACAACACATCTTGAAGAACAACCGTTTTTTCATTCTGGAACATCTTTCTCAATTAAACCCTCTTGTTCCTAAGAGTTGCAGGGGTTTTCAAATAGCTGGATCTTCCAAACTAAGGAGACCAGATGTCCCAATTTTATAGGGACAGTCCCGATTTTTGGGTCTTTTTCTTATATAGGCTCCTATTACCCCCTCCTCCCCCCACCTCCGTCCCAATTTTTCACATTTGCTGTCTGGTCGCTCTATGCCAAACCCACACACTGTGCTATCCATTACTCATGGATTTTTTTTCAGCTTAACTCTGAAGTTCCAAAATAAGCTCTTGATCTTTCTCCTCCCTCAAGTTCCTGTTGAATGTTCTTCTGTCAAGGGCTGGACATATGGCTCCCTCTGGAAATTGTCAGTGCCACTCCAGTGTCAGACAAATTGCTATTAAATGACATAAGGCACTCTAGAGGCTTGGCACCTAGATGTGGAGTATCAGACTTAGATTTCTCAACTGGTTGTGCACAATATACACTGCTGGGCCTGCAAAAATGCTCTCGATATGTCCTCATACAAATAGCCTGTATTTGATGTGTGCAAACGTGACTTCCAGATGGCAAAATGTAGACATTTGCCTTTGGAAATATGGCTCTTGATGGTGGTGCATCAATACTGACACTTTTTAAAAAAAGTTGGGGATAAATGCTCTATTCATGGTGGGTTTTTTTTTTTTTTCCTTGCACTTTTAAAAATAGCATAGCATTCAGATTCCATGGTCTTCTGCCTTTGCTTCTGCCATCAGGTCATTCTCTCTGGCAGAAGTGCCACTACTGTGTACACTTGACATTTCTGTAAGGAGACCTGATACAGAAGAGCTGCTTTACAGAGCCTGAAAATATGAGCTGAACATTTTCCAAAGTGAGGATGTTGGAACCAACTGTGAAAGCTGCTGCTTGCTCCAAATATGCTAATGTAAACAGATTGCAACAGTTAGCAGCTGAAAAAGATGTTTGAAAATATTTTTCAAAACATGGGCAGTGCTGAAATTTATTCACTGATTGACTTTTTATGGCCCTTTTTCCTGAAGAATCTGTGCATTTAGCAAATATTACTGATGTTATCCTCCTAGTGCCCCTGTCATAAGGAGAAATAGTATCCTTTCTTACAGGTGTGGAACTGAGGCACTGAGCTATTAAATGACTTTCCCAAAGTCACATGGGGAATCTGTGTGGCAGAGACAGCGTTTGAATGTAGCATTGCCAAAATTCATGCTGTGCCTTAACCACAAGACCATTCTTTCTGGAAGAGAAGTAAATTTGCAAGTTTAATTCATTACTTATATATGATTTTTATATAGGGAGTTAGTTTTCAAAAGAACTCTTCCCTAAGAGTGAAATCCTGGCCATACTGAAGTTGATGGCAAAGCTTCCAGTGACACCAGTAGAGTCAGGATTTCACCTGAAATGTGCAAATATAAGCTATTAATTACATAACACAACTTTTTGCTAACTACTGATTTTAAAATGGTTTCCTCAAATTGTTCAAGATTTTGCGAACTGGTTCTGTAACTGATCCTCGGTGATTCTGTGGTCACAGTACAGGATTCACTCAGAAAATTTGGGGTTTTAGTCGGTGCTTAATCGCAGACTTTCTGCATGACTTTGGGCTAGTCACTTAACCTCCAAACCCTCAATTTCTCTATATGTAAGATGAGACTAATGCAGTATCCACACTGGCATTTTGCCAGTGGAAATATGTCATCAGAGGACTTCTGTTGTTTGAGGACGTTTTATTTTTGGCAACAGACAGTCTGGGTGTTGCTGACAGGAATTAGATTTGGGTGTGAACACATGAAAACTTGTGTTAACAAAAGGCAAATTTTGCCAACAACACTTTGTGGGGTACACCAGGCCTGATTATTTCTGTACCTGCAAAGACCTAGTGTAGACTTGGTTATACCAGCCTCAATGTGTTTTTTGCCAGTATAACTTATTTTGTTTGCTGAACTGGTATAAGCTATATGGATAATATCGCTTTTCTGTTGTTGGTGGTATAAGTTTAGTCTACAGTCAGAGGTTTTCCAGTGTTCACCAGACCTGCTATTTGCCTACTTCAAAGAGATTTTTCTTAACGGTTGTTAAGCACTTTGAGGGAAGGCACTAGTCTAAGGTTATGGCTACAGTACAAACCTTAGAGTGGCACAGCTGTACCACTGCAGCTGTGTTGTTGTAAGGTCTCCCGTGTAGCTGCTCTATGCAGACGGCAGAGAATTAAACCACTCTCAATGAGTGGCGGTAGCTAGGTCAGCCGGAGATGCTCTCCTGCCGACATTGTGCTATCCATACCAGCGCTTTTGTTGGTGAAACTTATGTCAGTCATGCCTCTGACTGACAAAAGTGATAGTGTAGACATAACCGAACTCTCAAAAGTTAATGAGAAAGTTGAAAGTTTTAGAAATTTTGTTGATTTTTACATAGTTTCCCCTGGTTTGAGAGGGCAGCGAATAACTTTTTAAGTGGATAAAGTTGGATAAATTGTATCCATCTTCCAATTATAGGAAATAAACTTTAGGACTCTGGGTCCCTTGGCTGGCCACTGACTAAAATTAGCACTACACTCATAACTATACCATGGGTGTAATTACAGTCCGGTAAAACGTAGCTACTATTTTTATTGAAGTGTGCTGGCATGTGTGGTCAAGTCACTGTGGAATTTCACAACGGAAGTCATTGTCTAATGTCTGATCCTCTTCACATGCTCCAGCTGTAGGATATTTTTGGTTTTGTGTGTTAACACTCTGCATATGTATGTAATTTAACATTGATATGAGAAAATCCACGGAACAAATAAAAAACAAGGACTGTTAGATCTTTCCTTTTGTGTAGATTTGTGCCAACCACCAACCAAAGTTCTGCAGACTGTGGTTCTGCCTATGTGCTGCTTTGTAAATGACAGCTAGTTTGATGTATTGTTGCATCAAATTTTAAGACTAATAATGATTTGGGGGCAGAGAGAGGGAACAGGGTTTTGTGCCTTAACTTTATTTAGAAGGTCTTGTTTCTTTTGGTAGGCAGAGGAAGAAAGGTGTAACGAACAAGAGAATGCTCAAAGAATTGAGGGTAAAAGCAGAATGGTGTACTAGAAAGGGAGAATCATGCAAGAACATGCAGTCAGGCTGTGGATAGATGGAATGAAGAAAGGGTGAAGATTAAGTTCTGTGGGAGTGATGCCTGAATAAGGAGTTCTGAGCCCAAATATCGGAGAAAATTTCCAAATAGTGGAGGGCCATATAGGTAATATGGCCCACATAACACAGAGAGTTGCATATACAGCCCAGAATGGTAAACAGCTTGAGACCTACTAGGTGAGACTGTGGAATAGCCTCCCAAGTGAAGCAGTGGAAAGGCTTCTCTTTAGCATACTTAAAACTACTCAGGTGTCTGGAAAAAGCTTTCTACAGAAAACTCCTTTATTGGCTGGGTGTATAGACCAGGTGAGCCAATAAATTATTTTCCAACTCTAGTTTCTGTAATTCATGTAACTTCAAATTGCAGTATTAACACACACAATACTGCAACGAACTAAAAATAAAAGCTATTGCTTGGTGCTATTTTTTAGCAAAGTTGTACAACAATCTATATGAAATATGCTGTCACTGGTGCAGAACTGCAGTGTCTCAGGGATTTCTTTTATGTTAGCGTATTAAAAATTAGTATTTGGCAGTACCTGTGGAAAGAGAGATTTCTAATGTCTATCAAGTGATAAAAGCACATGATGATGTTCTTCTGAGAATTATTTCAGTAGCATAATAAGTAGTTATCCTTTCATGTGTTTAAGAGTAAATCACAACAGAAAAA
This sequence comes from Gopherus evgoodei, assembly GCF_007399415.2. Classification (NCBI taxonomy): domain Eukaryota; kingdom Metazoa; phylum Chordata; order Testudines; family Testudinidae; genus Gopherus; species Gopherus evgoodei. Next base: position 189,599,702 of record NC_044323.1, read on the forward strand.
TTCCCAACAGATTCCCTCCATTTATGGTCAGTTCAAATTTTATGGAGACTTGACATTAAGTGACTGTCATTAACTTAGCAATTCCCTGTAACAAGATCATTTGTAAGAAAGCCACTGGTTTTGGGAGGTTTGTCGTCACTGGATACCGCAGCAGTGATTTACATTGGTGGGAAGTGCTATTTTTGTTGCAAGTCAGCTTCAGTCTCTGGCAACACCATCTATTTCAGAGCAACTCTTGCCTCCTTCTCTTTGCTGGGCATATCTGTTTTTGCAGAAACGTATGTTGCCATTTATCTCTTTCTAGTTAACCAATCATACTGTGACATGGCTCACTCCTCTTTTTCTGTCTCTTTCTCCATAACTAACATGACAGTTTTTTCTTTGTCTTGGAGCAGTATGGTCATAACACTTTTCTAATTGACTTTCTCTCTGCTGGTTATGCAGATCAGGGCCTGCCCTGCAGTTTAAGCTTTTCCAGTCCAGCTTTCAAACATTATGGTAACGATAGGAGAAGATTTAAAGCTGAATGTTATTTTGATGTGGATGTCATAGAGTGCAGCTTTGTTAATGGTTGGGGTGCTTAGTTTGGGAAAAACTCAAGCATCAGAACTTGAAGTTTGAAATATGGCTTCTGTGAATGTTGGAAGTGAGCTTTTGCAGCTTGTGTGTAAACCTCCTTGGTTCTTGCAGGTGATCTCCTTGGCATACTTCTAGCTTGTTTGTATGCGCCTCAGGTATTCTTGCAAGAAAGGACTGCTTTGTGGCACTTAGTATCGTCTTCTTCCCTGAATGGAAAAGGTCTGTAGAATAACCACTCAGACAAGCACCCAAAAATAAATAAGTGTTCAGTGAAAGCCTCCCTATCTGACAAGACACTCTGCTCCTTTCTTCCTTGCAGGCAGATAAGAAGCAATCTATCCAAGATTTCTCCTTTTCAGCAATAAGAATAAATGTAAAAAATATCTTGGCAGCCATTAGAATTCCCCTCCACTTCAGAGGGCTAGTGGGTAAAGTTCCGAATGTACATACTAAAGCTTCCTTTTCTGATCCCAGGTGAAATCTTGAAATGACTTAATATGCCTAAGTACATGAGGATGCAAAGTTCTGATTCTTCTCGATGCACACAGAAACTCCCATTACTCTGAATGGAAGCACTGTGTGCAGCAAGTAGAATAATTACCTCCACACAGCTGTGTTAAAAGAACATTATTGAGGTTTCAGAGTCAAGCACTCAACCTGAACTCTGGCCTTTCCTAACTTTTAACTATTCAACCTTAATCTGGCCCCCTTGTGCCTGTGCATTATGATATAGTCTTTACTTACGTGATCACATACTGTTTTCTATAGGAAAAAACAAACTTCCATGTGGCCTCATATTGACACCCACATGGGTCATCAGTATGGTGGGAACCCTTTGATCCATTGCACAGATTTCTTCCACTTGAGCTAACAGTGTAACTAGCAGCAGTAGGTTGTTGTCCTTCACGTGGACCAGTACTAAAGGGGGGGATGAGAGAGATACTTTTTTCTCAGATATTTGCTGACAGCAGAGTAATTGAGACACTAAGGGATCTTGGGTTACTTTCCAGAGTGTGCTCTAGCAGTCAGATTCTTCTGCCCATTCCCTACAAGCATGGCTCCTTCTTCTCCATCCCCTCCAACCTGTCCCTATCCTCATCCTGGCTCCTTGCCTACCCAGTCCCATGGTCTCGGTCTCCACTCCTCAGGCTTCTCATTCCAGTGCCAGTTTCCTTGCCCAGCTAGTCTTAATCTCGCCCTCTGGATGTACTGAGTCCCAGTCTCCTTCTTTCCCCTTCTTCCAGATGCTCCTCTCCCAGCTCCTACTCCCCTCTGGCTCGTCATCTGTTCTGCATTCTCTCCCCACATCTCATTGGCTCCCAGTTCTAGTCTCCCTCCTCAAACTCCTCATCCAATCTCAGTCTTCCCCTCCCTTGTCCCAGTTTCTCTGACCAGCCACACCTCAGCTCCTTGTCAGATTTTCCTTCCTCCTTCTGTTCCCTTCCATCCCCCCCCACATTGGTTCTTACTCCCAATCTCTTTGCCAGCTAGTTCCAGTGTCCCTTCCCCTGCCTCCAGCTCCTCATATGACCTATGTCTTCCATCCAGCCAACTGGGCAAAATAATGTATTTGCATTTAACCTTGTTCTCAGAAATGGCTAAACTGTTGTAGCTGAAATTTTCCAAAACACATTCAACCTGAGGCAGACACCCTGCATGGAAAATTGCCCTCCAGATGGTTACAGTTTGGTAAAGTCACAGTCTATGAGAACAGGGGTGGTGCTAACGTGGAAAGTATTAGGTAACTTTAACAATAAGTGGTGCTACCAGCATGTCTGTAATATTGTAAATATAGGAGTGTGTAAGTAGGGAGAACTTATATGGTTACTAATGTGTACAGGATGGCCTGGTTATTTCCATGGCCCTATGGCCTAGATCAGGGGTTCGGGACCCCTCAGGGGGTCACGAGGTTATTACCTGGGGGATCGCGAGCTGTCAGCCTCCACTCCAAACTCCCTACTTTGCCTCCAGCATTTATAATGATGATAAATATATAAAAACATGTTTTTAACTTATAACTCAGAGGCTTGCTACATGAAAGGGGTTACCAGTACAAAAGTTTGAGAACCACTGGCCTAGATGTATTTGTGAAATTAGGTTTGTCGCAATTATTTGATTGCTTTTTTTTTAATAATTTTTTTCACAGCAGTGTTTTTTTTTCTTTTCTTTAACTAGAAACCCAGGATTAATTTGCAGATTTTCTCCTGGTGTTATGCCCCAACTAATGTACATTTTCTGATGTCTGACATTGTTAACTTTTAAGCTATATTAATTTCATGTCAATCTTCTTGTATAGATGCAGCTGAATAACTTGGTGTTCTTCTGAACACTTGAGTGTTGGAGCGTGACCTGGAAAACATCACGGGCACAATCCTACTTTCCTTGAGCATCTGAAATTCCCATTGAAGTCACTGGGACTCCTAAATGTGCAAGGAATGCAGGATCACATGCCAAATTTGTGAACCAGCATTGCGAACAATAAGATCATAAAGTATTTCCTAACGAAAGTTCACAGACCAGTTTGTCTGTACATCGTGGCTCATGTGACTGTTAGATCTGCATTGCCATTGCAGCATGTGCTTTGCTCATAAAGCACTACATTGTACTTTCCAAAAGTTTTTCGCCTTTGGCTATAGCTCTCTCGCCAGGAGACTAAACTCCCTTATGGTTTATAGACTGCTGATGATATATGTTTCCCCTGAAAACACCCCCTTCTCTTGGGTAGCAACAATCTGGGATATTTTTAAATAGCCCCCTTTTCTGACTTTGACTTTGCCTGATTTTCAGCAAGAAAAAACAAACAGAGGTCCCAGGTTTTTTCCTTTGGATGTTAGACTCCTACTTAAAATCTGTGGGGCATCTTTTAATTGGATTTATCCAAACAATTAACATATCATTTTGCCAGACATGGCAGGCCAGACACACACTTGTTTACCATGGGCTGGTTTTTATTGAACAGACAAACAAAATTGTAAAACAACAGATTCACAGTTAAATCATGTGTCCACGATCAGCTGCATAGCAAACATCCATGGCTGAGGATCATCAAGAGTCATTTCAGCTGCCTGCAAGTGAACTATCCTAATTTATTGCACTCCCATCTTATGTATTCAAGCAGTTCAGATCTGTTTCTGTTTTAGAAAAAAAAAAAATCTGCCTGTGTAACTCTCTAAAAAAGGTTCTGTAGCTTGGCAGGTTCACCAGTCATTCCCGTGGCTGGTGGTGTTTTACATAGAAGGCTGTGCTTTCTTTCACTGAACTAGGTTTACCTTTAGCTATTTCGTCTTGTTGTTTGTATACAATTTGAGATTGAACTAGTCCTATATTATTATTTATTGAATCATATATCCAGCTTGCAGCTTCACACATGAAATCCCTTGGTAGCTTCCTAATATGTAGATTGTTACTGATCTTTATTTTATGATTCCAGTCACCTAACATGGGGTATATATGTTGCAAAAGGCTTATACTCCTGTTACGTGATGGGTCAGTATTGTCTGACTCCCTTGGCCCCCGTTACAGTAAGGGCTAGAGTATGGAACGCAGGATTTAGCCCATATTAGGGTGATATATTTGTATCCAAAATACAAATTTACCTATCTTGATTTCCCCTCCTCACTTTTGAATGTTTAGGAAATTAACTTTGGGCCCTATTCCTTCTCTAGAGTGTGTGCACAGTTACATTTGATGAATTACAATCAAGTCTGGCAAAACTCCATCAGTCATAATTCTGACACTTCATCTATGGGCTGCATAATATTTACGATAATGTAACTGTGAACTACAAAGCTTTTATTTAGTATTGCTTATCTGCTCTTTTAAAAAGCTCTCCAGTTAGAATATATGAAGCCCATAACCAGCTTTCAGAAACTAACTGTTCACATCCTTGACTGTCAGTGTTGCGGGCACGACAAGAAAAACCTTATGTATTTTACGTTTTAAAATCTATTTCTGTTCCCCATACTTTCTCCTGAATCTTGAATGGGAGGGCCAGAAATGCACTGGAGATGAGGGGAAAGCAGGGAAAGGCCAAAGATGCAGCAAAATGAAAGTAGAAAGGGAGGAATGCTGGGTATTAAAGTTTGGGCATTGACACAGGTATAAACCATGGGAGCAAACCTTGATGACTTTTAACCTTGCTATAAACAGCTGCAGATACATTCATTGTTTTCTTTGTGTGTACTGTTGGACTACTTATTTTTGACTCTGGAGCACACATTGCATGGTATGATGTACAAGAAATCAGTTCTTCGCATAAGTATTTATTTAGAGTGACTAGAAGGGGTGTGTGTGTGTGTGTGTGTGTGTGTGTGTGTGTGTGTGTGTGTGTGTGTGTGTGTGTGTGTGTGTGTGTGTGTGTGTGTGTGTGAGAGAGAGAGCCACTCACAGGAGACCGTAAGTGTTGTAGTGAAAAGATATTTGAAGTCTGTTTTGATGTTCACCATATTACTTACACTGATTATGCTGCACATAAAATTATGTAATTTATTTTCATAGGATGTCATCAAGTCAGATATCACAGCGTGATTTTTAAAAGGAGTTAGGTAACTACTTGACCGTTGGCATTCATGTCTGTAGGTACTAAGATAACAAAATTGTAGGCTTTAGGGGGGTCAGGAAGCAATTATCCACCCCTACCTAGAGCGCTGCTTGATCTGATTAAGTGTGTTGTGTGGACTTGATGGTAGCCTTTTGCTGCAGCATCAGGTATTGACAACTGTTCATATAGGTAGATCAATGCTGTCATGGTCTGATAAAGCTAAACCTGTATCAAAGTTCCAGTTCTTTCCATCTGTAATACTTCCCAGGGTTGTGAGACCCCTTGTTATCAACTGCCTTTAGCAAGAGGAAGCCTTGTCTGTGCCTGCCGGATGTCAGCTCCCTGACTCGATGACCTCCTGAGGTCCCTTCCAACCCTGATATTCTATGATTCTATGACTCTACCTGTCATGGGCACCACACACTCTCCCTGCTGTGCCTCTGCAGTTGAGCATGGCTATTGCTACAACCCATGAGCCCTCCTGAGCGTCTCCCTTACCAGTTACACCTTAGATCACAGCTCCACTTAAGACACAGCACTTAGATATGTTTATAATGAAAACAAGTATAAATGTATTTAACAAAGAATAGAAATTTGAGAAATAGTAAGTAAAAGTATTGGAAACAAATGGTTACATGTAAAATAAAATTGTAACGTGCACTCTAGAGCCTAGACTTAACTAACAAGATATGTTCCTGTCTAATGAAGTTTAGCTCACCCCAAGTCTTTGCAGCATTTGCCAGTCAGCCTGGCTGTGACCCTCTGTTCATAAAACAGAACATGCTAACACTTTGCCTTCTAGGAGAAGGGCCTAGGTGTACTCGGTACTCCCAGTTATACCTCCCAAATCCATTGTTTTTGCTTGTAAACTTCCTTGCTGTTTTTGCTTTTTCCTACATCTTTCCTCTTGTTGAATTCACAATCTTCTGATTTAGCATCAGGCTCAGTAATTCAAAAAGTACTCCTGGGGAATTCTGCGCCACTGCATGTGTGCAGAATTCATGTTCCTCGCAGATTTCTTTTCTTTCCTGCAGAAAAATGATTTTCTGACAGGGAAGCAACGGGAAGCTGCAAGAGCAGTCATGCACCACTCCCTGGCAGTGCAGGTACATAGTTTCAGGCACCCAGAGCAGGCAGTGGAGAGGTAAATCACCGTGGGGTTGCAAGGAGTGTCTGGGGCTGTATCAGACCCACCCCCAGGAACTTCCCCCAGGAAGCTCCTGCCCCCATCACTCCTCAGCAGTGGTGGGAGGGGTCACTATAGGGGGAGCTGCTCCCCCATTCACCCAGCCCCCGTGCATCAGGACCTCTCATACCCAGACAGTCCTGCCAAGCCTAACCGGGTACATCCAGAACTCCGCTAGCCCTCCATACCTGAACCCCACCCCACTGAACCTCAACCCCTGCATCTGGAGCCCCCCTGTACCCAGACCCCCTGCCTCCAGACCCCCACCCCTGCACCCAGACCACCTCCCACTGAGTTCCCTGCACTTAAACTCTGACCCTGATGCTCCACCCCCTGCATCACCCTAAGCCCCTACATCCAGACTCCCTCACCACTGACTCCCAACTAGCTGCACCCAGACCCCACCCCACCAAGCCCCACTCCCCCAGCATCCAGATATCCCCCGCTGAGATCCCCCACACTCAGACCCCCGCTGCTGATCCCCAGTTACCTTCACCTGGAAGTCCCTGGAGAGTCCCATTGCCCCTTCACCTGGACACCCCCCCTACACCAGCCTCTGTGCATCCAGATCCCCCACACACACCTAGACCCTTCACTGAGCTGCCTGCAGCTAGATTGTCCCACACAGAATCCTTTCGCCTCACACCTGGATTCCCCCAAACTGAGCCCCTCCACACTTAGATCTTGCCCGATTGAGCATGGCCCACACCTGGGGCAGAGGGACAGGGCCACAGGGTGCCCAGGCCTTGTGCTGTGTCAGGGTTGGGTGCAGCCTTGTTGCTGGGTCTGTGTCCAGAGAGTGTGGGATGGATGGCTGCAGGGCGATCTCCCGCCTTCAGCAAGCCAGTGGCCTGTGGTCCCACTGCCATGCTGGAGCCTCTGCATTTATTTATTGACACATAAAGCTTTCACAATTTTAAAATACTGTGCACTGAATTTTTAATTTTTGGTACAGAATGCCCTCAAGAATTAAAAAGGCCTCCATTGTGAAACAGACAGTAAACATCTGACCAGGCAGAGAGAGATAAGAGTCTCTTCCCTCCTACTTGACAGGAGCATGTTTATCATCTCCTAGTGACCTGCCTTAACTCATGTACCTTCAGAACATAATTTTCAGTACAGATACAGAATTTCTTAAACAAATGATCGTATATACATTTTGCAATGATTATGATGACCGGGGGGCTCTTGATAGAGAATTCACATGTCACCTTTTGGTCAACTTAATATGCATACATCTGGCCTGGGGGATCCTGGGAAAATTCTATACCCGCCCCCCTAGCCCCTGGGTGCTCTCTGCCAGTTAGCCCCAAGAGGTTCCCAAGTCACACCCTCTTTAATTCTTCTGTTGTGTCCCTTTTTGTAGTGTCAAGATGGTGCTGATGTGGACCAGCGGCGATACCTTCAAGACTGTTTACTTTATCCTGAACCAGGCTCCTTTCCAGTTCTCCATTTGTGGCCTGCTCCAGGTCTTTGTGGACATGGCCATCCTGCTACAGGTTTACTTTTACAGCTACTACCCTCAGAAGCCAGCATCCCACACTACACACCCAGCCAGTACAAAGGCACTCTGAAGCACATGGTGGAGATGGCTACAGGTCAACAATGTTGTGAAGTCTGCCTGTGCAGCTTTTCCTTCCACTTGTAAATACTGTACTATTTTGATGAGTTGAAAACAAGAGAGAAGAATGCTCAGAAACACAAGAAGTTTGGTATTTTTAATGGTTTGCTTCTGTTTGGTTTCAGATTCATTGTATAGAATTTGTCTTTCTGGGGGTGGTGTGTGGACAGTGTTTATTTTTTGCATACTTACCTATGAGCCTTATAAATTCACGTGTGTGTGTGTGTGTGTGTGTGTATGTTTGTACGTATAATTGCAAAGGCTGGATGTTTGTGTTTTTAATGCTATTTAAAGAAATGTTAAACCACAGAGATGATTGAATATTTTATCTGAAGCTTTTACCTATTTATATAAAGTGTGTATTTTGGAAGTAAGTTTGGAATATCGGAGTTAAATATTTCAGTGATGTATGAAGATATCGTCAAAGTTTCAAAAAGGTTGGGTGCAGTGGATCAGAAAGGTGGGCAGGGGGAAAGGGACTGAGAAGGGATGGTGAACAATCTAAAGTAAACCAGTAATAGCCAGTATAAAACGTAAATGTACTGTGTGCACACACTCACACTGCTGGATCAGTGTGGCACTGAATAGATCAAGGTGAGGGATAGTTTCAGGGAGATTATGGTGTGGATGATGCTATGGCCACATCTAAACTAGACATAGCTAGTTACCGGGTGGGATGAAGAGAGAATTTAAGAGGAGGAGAGAGGGAGTCTAACATAACTAAGTAGTCTTGCTTTGAAGCAGCTGCGTTCAGGAACAGAATGGGGCCCTGCATGATTAGGGGTGCACAAGTGGGTCATTGATGGTGTGTGACAGAGACTCCGGGTGGGTTGTTGGGATGCCTACAGCAGTGCTGAATGGGACCAGTAGGCAGGCATTGCCAAGAGTACTAGTGAATAATTACTAGGCAGTGGTTGAGAAATTGGGAAAAGCAGGAATAAAGATGTCAATGAAAACGGGTTACTGAGGTTTGGAGTGGAGAACACTTTGTGTGGGAGAAGTAAAGCAGTAATCTAGAGAGCAGGGTCTGCTTTCTAAAAATGTGCTTAGTTAAATATTGAGATTCACATTAGTATTATTGACTGCCAGGTGACACCAGTTTGTGTTCTGGGATATTTCTTGTGTTAGCCAAACATGCAAATGCTACAAAAGAACAGGTGTGAAGATAAGTATATTTTGTTTTTCTGCTATTCAAGATCTTCCAGGCTGTTTACTTTTAGAAAGCTAGATAGAAACTGGAAGGGAAAGTGAGAAGGCCCGAGGGGCATATAATGTTATGTATAATCTAAATCGTATATAATTGTATGTTTGCCAACATCAGTCATTGTGCCCTTTCTGAGAATTGGCACTTCTTTGGAAATGCTAAGTGGATACAGTTTTAATGTTCTGTTTTGAAGCCCTTTGGCTTCAGCCAGTTGCCATGATGAGCCTAGCTTGACCTGTAGGAGATGAATACAGATCGATTACTGAGTCCCAGAAACAGTTGTCTGTGTTGCCTTCTTCTTTGAGATTCAGTCTTCCCTGCCAGATAAATGCTGCCTTCCTGCAGATACTGCTGTTTTAGGGCAATGCTAGATTTCCAGTGAGACATTTTTGTTTTCTGAGAACATTCCAGAAAAAATACATTATCTTAAATAAGGCAAGTCTGGGATATCACGTCTTCAGTTTTCAATCAGGTGTTCTCACTAACCTGCTATATTTGGCTCTATCATGCTTTAGGTATGGACCATCTTTAATGTGGGGTGGCCATTTTCTTGTGAAGAGTAAAAGCGTATAGTCACAATGCAGTAAAGTCTATCAGGAATGTTTATTTTAGGATAATTGACATCAAGTTGTCCTTTGCTGTTGTGCTTTGGTTTCCTTGTTTCTGAAGTCTTAATCTCTCAATCTAAAATAAATCCCAAACTGGCTGGCTTGACCGCTGGGATCCCACTCCCCATGCATTTCTTGGAGGTGATCTCCTCTGCTTCTGAGCCAAATCCTGTTTCATTGGCAAAATTATCATTATCTTCAATGGGGTCAGGATTTGGCTGTATGGGTGTGGCATGATCCAAGCACAGTATTGCATTTGTGCACCCTAAGCCTTTGGTTTTTATGGAGCAGCTTCTGAGCTGATCATGTTCCCCCTTCAGGATGGCTGGGTGGTGAGCACTGCCCTGGCAGCTGGATGTAGAGGAGATTGGTATATCCCAGAGTAACACATAGGACCTGCCCTGGTCTTTGGTGTCTGCACCCGGGCCACTGGCAAATCTACACAAATAAACCAAAACTCAGGAAAATAGTTCAATCTGAGGGCCTGGCAAAGAGTGCTATGGTCAAACTCTTGACTCCATGCTTTTTGTTTGACACCATACTCTTTTATGCCTGAAGTGACCTTACAAAGACAATGTATGTGGCATGGCAGACTATGAATGTTTTATTCCTCTCCCTTTCTCAAATGTTCTCGTTGTGTTAAAAGAACATCTGGGCTTTTCTCTTTTTAATTAAAAACTTAACGACTGTCCTCTCTGGTGTATGCTGCTTCAATGAGGATTGTATTTCTACTTGTATGCAAACACTTTCTCACATGTTTTAATGGTTTGTTTTTTTAATAACTTGTAGTACTAAACTTTTTGTACCTGATGGTCTTTTTTTCTATTATTGTATGAAACAAGGGTGTAATAGCTAAATGGCTGCTAAGGTCTCTTGGCTTTGTGTAACAGGTATTACTGAAGATAAAATGAACATGGTTTTTCCTTTCTTCTTTTGGGACTCTTTGGTCTGCAGCTTCTTAACAGTCTGCCGTCACTACCAAAAACAGTATGCTTGATGAACAAGTTTCTTTCATACCAGAGCTGCAAATGCTGGAAGAGAAGCCAGCGGACTAATGTCTAAAGTCATTTTCTATTTAGAGCATTTGAAAAGCTGGGATACTTGGCTAGGAACTCTCTTGAACTTCATCTTGAAAGATGTTTTAAAAGCGAAGTTACAGAACTTTTTATATGTAAGGAATTATCTGTAGCAGTGATCACCTCAGAGAACTAAGAAATCAATTACTTTATAAATACATATTTGTTGAATGTATGGTACGTTTCATGGAGCTCACGTTCTCTGTCAATTGCAGTGATTTAAAAACAATTAAATAAAGCAGTCAATTATACATAAATTCAGTGTTGCTTTATGTTTTCTTCAAATGTAAAAAAGGAATCCTATTATTTAAAGATTTTGTATTGCTCATCTGGTCTGGGACCTTGTCCTCATATTTTTCCCTAGAAAGGACAAGCAGGCTTTGGTTGCTATATAAGTAATCATGAAGCGTACAATGTCCTAAGATTAAAGTCTAGGACTAGGATTCACAACATAGGATCCTAGGGGATGGATAAAAATCAGGTTTTTTTTTAATTTAAATTAGATTTTCTTTCTTTAAATTATAATGATGTTTTCTTTTTAAAAATAAACCTGTTTGAAATCTGAATTTAATACAAAATATGTTAAGTCATAAACTTGTGTAATCTCTTAAACCATTTAAATAAAAAATAAATGGGCTGAATCCACAAGTTTCTATCAAAAAAATTTGGATTAAAGGCTGCCTTACTATATAAAGAGAGAATTAGGAGGGAAAAAATCTAATGGTTGAAGTCAAGCTTTATAAATATGGGTCATGTAAACAATAGGTCATGTACGGTATTGTGGGGGCCTCAGGAGATGTGCTGCTGGGTACAAGAAACTGGCAAGATCATCACAGGCATTGGGACCTGGCCTCTGACTCCAGTTGACACCATCATGTATCTCATCAGGATCATCCATTGAGCCCACCTCCCTGGTCTCAGACTCCTGTTTTATAGCTTCCCCCTACCTGCCTGGCTCAGTTATCAACTTATGAATATTCATGACTCCACCCATCAGTCACCATTTTCTAACATACTAAAAATGTACAGTTAATAAGAATGTGAAAATATCAAGCTATATAATTTGCTTAAATAAATGTCTATAGGTCGAGTATATCCTCCGAGGTAGCAAAAAGCTGTACCAAAACTAGTATAAAGACTCTGTTTAGTTGTAAATAGTTATATCAATGAATGAGAAGGCACCTTTCTTTAGAAGATAACTGAAGTACAAATGGAAAAGTTGATTAAAATTGGATGCTTTAAATAGAGGCTTTAAATCAATCCACCCTGCTGGGTTCTGTCTCCAGCTCTTTCATGGACTGTCGGTGTGACCTTGAATAAATCACTTTGCCTCTGTGTGCCTCAGTTTCCAGGTGGAAAATGGAGGATAGAAACTCACAGGGATGAAGTGTTTAATTATTATTCAGTGATTGCACCTTGCAAGGGTTCTCATGAGGGCATATTAGAGGAAGAATAAGAGACCAGCCATAGGACCAAGTGTCAAACATCCCCCCTTCTATTATTTCCCAACTATCCAAAGTTTTCCCCAGCCTTTTTGAAGGGGGTCAGGGAACTGAAACTACTCAGGATTTCTTGACCATAAAATCATGTTATGGTTTATAGATGAACATTTCCCCTAACCAGGGGTGGATGAGAGTGTGGGGCCTTGGCTACACTGGCGCTTTACAGCGCTGCAACTTTCTTGCTCAGGGGTGTGAAAAAACACCCCCCTGAGCGCAGCAAGTTACAGCGCTGCAAAGCGCCAGTGTAAACAGTGCCCCAATGCTGGGAGCCTGGCTCCCAGCGCTGCAAGCTAATCCCCACTGGGAGGTGGAGTACCTACAGCGCTGGGAGAGCTCTCAGCGCTGGCGCCGCGACCACACTCACACTTCAAACTCTGCCACGGGAGCGCTTTTTGGAGTTTCGAGTGCAGCCAAGCCCTGGGTGTGAGATATTACATCCTCCCATGTTAATTAGAAAATGAAAGCAATCGGGCCTAGACTGGCCCATTGGGTACCAGGGCATTTGACCAGTATGTACCTTACTGGTGGAGTTTGGTTAGCCCTGACATCCATGTTGCTGGTGGAGCATGTGGTAGATAGGAAGGAACTAGGGAGCTGCTGTTTCTGCTTTTAGTGATTTGGGGAGCTACTGCTATTATTTGTAGAGCAGAATAGAGACTGAGGAGATAGGGAGGTAGGGTTGCCAACTTTCTAATTGCACAAAATGGAACACCCTTGCCCTGCCCATGCCCCAAGGCTGCACCCTTTCTCCAAAGCCCTGCCCCTTCACTGAGGCTCTGCCCACCTTCCCCTGTCTCCATCCCTGCTTGCTCTCCCAACCCTTCCTCACTCAATCTCACCAGGCTGGGGCAAGGGGTTGGGATGAGGATTTAGGGTGGGGCTGGGGATGAGGGGTTTGGGAGGCAGGAGGGGAGTTCTGGGCTGAGGCCGAGGGAGTTGGAATGTGGGAGGGTGCTCCTGTCTAAGGTATGGGGTCTGGTGTGTGTGTAGGGGGGGATATGGGCTCTGGTCTAGGGGTGCAGACTCCAGGGTGGGGCCAGAAATGATGGGTGCTGGGGCAGGACATTGGTGTGTGGGTGGGGGCTCCATCAAGGGCCAGGGATGAGGTATTTGGGGTGCAAGAAGAGGTTCCAAACTGGGGTAGGGGGTTGGGGGTGTGGGATCTGGGCAGCAGTGTGGGTGCAGGAGGGGACTCCAGGTGGGAGTAGGGGGATGTGGGGTAGACGTGCGGGCTCTGGGTGATGCTTACCTCAGATGGCTCCCCCCAAGCAACATGTCCCTTAGCTCCTAGGTGGTGGTGCAGCCAGGAGACTCTGCGCGCAGGCTCTGCCCCCATAGTGCCCATTGGCTGTGGTTCCCGGCCAATAGGCGCTATGGAGCTGGCGCTGAGATCGTGGCCCTCCCTCCACCTAGGAAGCAAGGGACATGTTGACCCCCCCGTTGGGAGCTGTGCGGAGCTAGGTAGGGAGTCTGCCAGCTCTGCACCAACTAGACTGTCAACTGGCAGGTCAGGAGTGCTGACCAGAGCCACTTGGGTCCCTTTTTGACTGGGCTTTCTGGTCAAGTGAGTGGGGGGGGGGAGACATAAATTAGGTAGAAAGCAAAAGTAGGGAATTAAGAGTGATTTGTGGGGAGTTTCAGAGACTGTGGGGGGAGAAGGCAGAAAATAGAGGAGAGAGCGGGGTGGGGGCACGTCAGGGATACAAGGGAGTCTGGAAATTAAGTAAAATGCTGATTGCCCTGTTACAATTTGCTAATAGAAGGGCTGGACTGTGCAACACTTATGGACTATGGAGAGCACTTACCCATGTTATTCCCAGTCAAGTCAAGGGGATTACTTCTGTTATTGCTCAGTGTAATAAGTTGCACAGTATAGCTCAAAATGTACTCCTATGGCCAGTTTCTGCCATGCTGAGTCACAAGTCATCTTTTTTTTACTCTGTGACAGGGCCCATTGAAATTAGTGAAACTCTTATGACCAACTGGGTCAAATTCAGCCTAACAGTAAATGGGAGCTGTCAAGGTATTATTCCCACTTTGAACTTTAGCGTCCAGAAAGTGGGGACCTGCATGTACCCCTCTAAACTTAATTCCTAGCTTAGATCTGATAGCGCAGCCACCAACCAAAAATATAGTGTTATGGTACACTTCCTGTCCCCCAAAAACCTTCCCTGGGGGACCCAAGACCCAAATCCCTTGGGTCTTAAAACAGAAAGAAATACACCATTCCCTCTCCTTCCCCCTCCCAGACTTTCCCTGAGAGATACACTGATCCAAACTCCTTGGATCCTAAAACAGAGAGGAATTAACCTCCCCCCCCCTTTTCTTCCCCCACCACTCCCTGGTGAGTCCAGATCCAATCCCCTTGAGTCTTACACAAGGGAAAAAAAATCAATCGGGTTCTGAAAAAAGAGAGCTTTTAATTAAAGAAAGAAAAAATAAAACTTATCTCTGTAAAATCAAGATGGAAAATGTTTACAAGGTCTTCAGCTTGTATAGACTAGAGGGATTCCCCCCACCTCCACCAGCCTAAGATACAAGTTACAGCAAACAGAGGTAAAATATCCTTCTAGCAAAATACACATTTGCAAATAAAGAAAACAACCATAAAGACTAATCCGTCTTCTATCTAGTACTTATTATTTTGAACATGAGACACTGTTTCAGAAAGATTGGAGAAAGATCTGGTTGCATGTCTGGCCCCTCTTAGCTCCAAGAGAGAACAAAGAACAAAACAAACAGCACAAACAAAGACTTCCCTCCACCAAGATTTGAAGTATCTTGTCCCCTGATTTGGTTCTTTGGTCAGGTGTCAGCCAGGTTCACTGAGCTTGTTAACCCTTTACAGGTAAAAGAGACATTAACCCTTAACTATCTATTTATGACACGCCCCCCAAATCTCAGACAGTGTGGAACCACACTGGCGGTGATTTCTTACTAGAACGTTAGAATAAACAGATTAATAACACACATGCACCGTTACATATACTACTAATTATGTAAACTACAAGATTTTTCACATTTTAAGGACAATTTTTAACCAGTTGATTCTGGGAAACTTTTACGGGAGAGTGCATCAGCTACTTTGTTAGAAGCTTCTGAAATGTGTTGAATTTCAAAATCAAAATCTTGGAGAGCTAAACTCCATCGAAGAAGTTTTTTGTTATTTCCTTTGGCAGTATGAAGCCACTTTAGCGCAGCATGGTCGGTTTGTAGCTGGAAGCGCCGTCCCCAAACGTATGGGCGTAGCTTTTCCAGGGCATACACAAATAATGGCGTAGCATTCTTTTTTCACTGATTGACCAGTGGTTTTTCCTTTCAGACAGTTTCTTGCTGAGAAACACGACAGGATGGAAGTTTTGATCCGGTCCTTCCTGCATTAAAACTGCTCCCACACCACGCTCAGATGCATCTGTGGTTACTAGGAATGGTTTGTCAAAGTCTGGGGCCCTTAGCACTGGGTCAGACATGAGCATCGCCTTAAGATGGGTAAAGGCCTTCTGACACTCATCAGTCCACTTAACTGCATTCGGCTGGGTCTTTTTGGTCAGGTCTGTTAGTGGGGCAGCGATTTGGCTGTAGGGTGGTACAAATTGCCTGTAATACCTGGCCAAGCCTAAGAAGGATTTGACCTGTTTCTATGATCTTGGGACAGGCCACTTTTGGATAGCATCCACCTTGGCCTGTAGGGGATTTATTGTTCCTTGACCTACCTGGTGTCCCAGGTAAGTCACTCTGTTTTGGCCTATTTGACACTTTTTGGCCTTAACAGTTAGTCCTGCCTGCCTCATGCGCTTAAAGACTTTTTTCAGATGTTTTAGGTGTTCGGGCCATGAATCAGAAAAAATGGCCACATCATCGAGGTAGGCAAATGCATATTTTCCCAATCCTGCTAGGAGACCATCCACAAGTCTTTGGAAGGTGGCAGGTGCATTTTGCAGCCAGAAAGGAAGCACATTAAATTCATACACCCCTGCATGGGTGATGAAGGCTCACCTTTCTTTGGCGGGTTCATCTAGTGGTACTTGCCAGTACCCTTTGGTTAAGTCTATTGTAGAGAGAAGTCCCAACTTCTCCGATAGCTCATCGGTGCGTGGCATTGGATAGTTGTCTGGACGAGTTACCGCATTTAGCTTACGGTAGTCCACGCAGAAGCCTATTTCCTCATCTGGTTTGGGTACCAGAACCACTGGAGATGCCCAGGCACTGGTAGAGGAGCAGATTATACCCACCTGTAGCATGTTTTGGATCTCCCGTTCTATAGCAGCTTGGGCATGAGGAGACACCCGGTAGGGTGGGGTTCTAATTGGATGAGCATTACTTGTGTCAATGGAGTGGTATGCCCATTCAGTCCGTCCTAGAGTGTCTGAGAACAATGGGGCGAAGCTAGTGCACAGCTTCTTGATCTGTTGCCGCTGCAGACGTTCCAAGGTGGTGGAGAGGGTCACCTCTTCCACGCCACCGTCACTCTTTCCTTTGCAGTAGACACCTTCAGGCCACTTAGCGTCATCCTCTCCCTGGGTTTTAAACTGACAAACCTTTAAGTCTCTGGAATAGAAGGGCTTGAGAGAATTAACAAGGTACACTTTAGGCTTTAGGGAGGAATTGGGAAATGCTATGAGAGTTAACAGGTCCCAGGCGCTCTTGGACCGTGAATGGCCCTTCCCATGACGCTTCCATCTTATGGGCCTGTTGCGCCTTCAAGACCATAACCTGGTCTCCTACCTTGAAGGACCGCTCTCTGGTATGTCTATCATACCAGGCCTTTTTCTCTTTCTGAGCATCCTTTAGGTTTTCTTTAGCAAGGGCTAAAGAGTGTCGGAGGGTGTTTTGTAGGTTGCTTACAAAGTCTAGAATGTTAGTTTTTGGAGAAGGCATAAACTCCTCCCATTGCTGCTTTACCAACTGTAATTGCCCCTTAACCTCATGGCCATACACAAGTTCAAACGGTGAAAACCCTAAACTGGGATGTGGTACAGCCCTGTAGGCAAAAAGCAACTGCTGCAACACTAGGTCCCAATCATTGGAGTGTTCATTGACGAATTTACGTATCATGGCCCCCAAAGTTCCATTAAACCTCTCCACCAGGCCATTGGTTTGATGGTGGTAAGGGGTGGCAACCAAGTGATTCACCCCATGAGCTTCCCACAGATCTTTCATGGTCTCTGCCAGGAAATTAGTTCCTGAATCTGTAAGGATGTCGGAGGGTCAACCTACCCTGGCAAAATTGTCTGTTAAGGCCTGGCACACAGTTTTAGCCCTGGTGTTGCCTAGAGCTACTGCTTCCGGCCATTGGGTAGCAAAGTCCATGAAAGTCAGTATGTACTGCTTTCCTTTGGGGGTCTTTTTTGGGAAAGGTCCCAGAATATCCACAGCTACTCTCTGAAATGGGACCTCAATTATGGAAAGTGGCTGGAGAGAGGCTTTGACCTGGTCTTGGGGTTTTCCCACTCTTTGGCACAGCTCACAAGACCGGACATAATTGGCAACGTCATTGCCCATCCCCTCCCAGTGGAAGGACTTCCCCAACCTGTCTTTGGTTCTGTGCACCCCAGCATGGCCACTGGGATGATCATGGGCTAATCTTAAGAGTTTTCCCTGGTACTTAGTTGGAACTACCAACTGTTTTTGAGGATGCCAGTCTTCCTGGTGTCCACCAGAAAGAGTCTCCTTGTATAAAAGTCCTTGTTCTACAGCAAACCGGGATCGGTTAGAAGAGCTGAGAGGTGGTGGGGTGCTCCGTGCCGCCACCCAAGCTTTCTGAAGGCTGCCATCTGCTTCCTGCTCAGTCTGGAACTGTTCCCTTGAGGCTGGAGACACCAGTTCCTCCTTAGACTGTGGACCTGGGCTTGCTCCCTCAGGAAGTGAGGTAGGTGATGGGGTTGTGTTCGTGGATGGCGAACCGCTTTCCGCTGGTGCACTATGCAATATTTCGGGCTCTGGCTGAGCCTCTTGGGTAGGGTTGTCTGCTGCTTCTGCCAGTTCAGACCCGCTGGCGCCCTCTGGCGTTGGGGTTGGAGACAGGTTTGCAAGTGCTGGCGTCAGTGCTGGTTGCTTTTCCAGTTCCGGGTCTGGGACTGGAGGCACTGTGGCTGTCGCAGTCGTTGGCAGGGGATCCGGGTCCACCACCTCTGTCTGGGTCTCTGGTAACACAGACGGGGCCTTTGTGGACGGCTCAGGAACAGGGATGGGTCTGGAAGCTTGCCTGGCTTGGCTGCGTGTAACCATTCCCACCCTCTTGGCCTGCTTCACCTGGTTGGCCAAGTCTTTCCCCAGTAGCATGGGGATAGGATAATTGTCATAGACTGCAAAAGTCCACATTCCTGACCAGCCTTTGTACTGGACAGGCAGTTCAGCTGTAGGCAAGTCTACAGCTTGTGACATGAAGGGGTAAATTGTCACTTGGGCCTTTGGGTTGATGAATTTGGGGTCTACGAAGGATTGGTGGATAGCTGACACCTGTGCCCCCGTGTCTCTCCACGCAGTAACCTTCTTTCCGCCCACTCTCAAATTTTCCCTTCGCTCCAAGGGTATTTGAGAGGCATCTGGGCCTGGGGATCTTTGGTGTGATGGTGGTATAATGAACTGCACTCGGATGGCGTTCTTTGGACAGTTGGCCTTGATATGTCCCAGTTCCTTGGAACTCATTGTTCCTGCTTTCTTGTGCTGGCTGCGCCCTCTGCAGCTTACTGCCTGGAATGTTGCAGCCCAGACTGCTTCCTCAGGGCTGCTTGGTTAACAGAGACTTCTAACTATCTATGCCTGAAGAGTTAGAAAGAAAAGAAAAAACAATTCATTTGCAAATGCCTTTTGCTGGTGTCTGCTGGCTCACAGCTTCCCGCCTTTTTAACAAAGACTTTTGTTAAAGAACTTAACACCTCTGCCTTCAGGCCGCCTTCCTCAGCCAGAAAGGAGAGAAGAGAGAAAAAAAATTCACTGGCTGTGGTTTTAAAACCCACTCCTCTCAGCCTGCTTTCAAGCAGCTAGCAGGGAGAGGAAAAAAAAATCCTACTGGGTTTTGCTTTTAATCCCACTGCTGTGCCACCATGTCAAGGTATTATTCCCACTTTGAACTTTAGCGTCCAGAAAGTGGGGACCTGCATGTACCCCTCTAAACTTAATTCCTAGCTTAGATCTGATAGCGCTGCCACCAACCAAAAATATAGTGTTTTGGTACACTTCCTGTCCCCCAAAAACCTTCCCTGGGGGACCCAAGACCCAAATCCCTTGGGTCTTAAAACAGAGAGAAATAAACCATTCCCCCTCCTTCCCTCTCCCAGACTTTTCCTGAGAGGTACACTGATGCAAACTCCTTGGATCCTAAAACAGAGAGGAATTAACCTTTCCACCCCTTCTCTTCCCCCACCACTCCCTGGTGAGTCCAGACCCAATCCCCTTGAGTCTTACACAAGGAAAAAAAAATCAATCGGGTTCTGAAAAAAGAGAGCTTTTAATTAAAGAAAGAAAAAATAAAACTTATCTCTGTAAAATCAAGATGGAAAATGTTTACAAGGTCTTCAGCTTATATAGACTAGAGGGATTCCCCCCACCTCCACCAGCCTAAGATACAAGTTACAGCAAACAGAGGTAAAATATCCTTCTAGCAAAATACACATTTGCAAATAAAGAAAACAACCATAAAGACTAATCCGCCTTCTATCTAGTACTTACTATTTTGAACACGAGAAACTGTTTCAGAAAGATTGGAGAAAGATCTGGTTGCATGTCTGGCCCCTCTTAGCTCCAAGAGAGAACAAAGAACAAAACAAACAGCACAAACAAAGACTTCCCTCCACCAAGATTTGAAAGTATCTTGTCCTCCGATTGGTCCTTTGGTCAGGTGTCAGCCAGGTTCACTGAGCTTGTTAACCCTTTACAGGTAAAAGAGACATTAACCCGTAACTATCTGTTTGACAGGAGCGCCCACTGAAGTCAATGGAAGTTGTACCTGCTTATTACGGGGCTGAAATCAGTGGGATTCCTTGCAGAGTAAGGTACTGTTTGGGTCTAAGTGTGTCAGAATTGGGCTGATGATAATCTTTGACACCAATGTACCTTTACCTTGTCATTTTAATTGTGGAGATGAAAAACCAATACATGGCAATTGAGCATGTTTGCCTTTTTCCATTATTTATTTGGCGGCACTCTGTGCTTAACCTAACACATTAGTAAAGGCCAATAATTTTTTTTAGTATGACTTCAGGTCTATTAAAAATCTCTCTCTCTGTAGCTATATATAATCAGTGTACACATTATTCTGACAGAAACATTGGCAGCCATGGTGTTATAATGTCTCCTTGGTTCCGTAGAACATCCAGAGATGACATGAGAAGAGAGCTAACTAGGAAGCTAGAGATGTGATTCCAAATACAGTAGCTGTCTTGTGCTTTGCAGCTGACAGCTGGGTTCAGGTTAGGGGTGTCCCTGATGGGGTGAGTGGCTTTAATTCAGGAAAGGTGGTGAGGGGTGGAGAACCTTGAGCAATGGAGACCATTTCTAGGAGGAAGTGGGTATTCACCCATGAAAAGCTCATGCTCCAAAACGTCTGTTAGTCTATAAGGTGCCACAGGATTCTTTGCTGCTTTTACAGATCCAGACTAACACGGCTACCCCTCTGATACGTGACACCATGCAAGGCACTGCATTTAGCCGTATGGAATGGAAATCCATCAACCTCATGAAGAAACTTGCACAAATACAGACAGATATCATCTTCCTTTCCAAATGCAAATGGATGGACATCATACCAAATGGACTAAAGGTAAAAAATCCACTGCTATCTACATACTACACAGACCACAGTGAGAGATTATGCCATACTCTATCAAAAAAACTGAGGAACCACCTGATCAGCATCCTATACAGCAAACAGGAAAACATCAAAAAAGAGCTTTCCAACCTGGAGACTCTCATTAATAACCAAACTTCTACACAAACGGACTTCACTAGAATAAGACAGGAGATCTACATTACTCACTTCACCTCTCTTCAAAGGAAAAAGGACTGTAAGCTGTCTAAACTCCTACCTGCCACATGGGACCACAACAGTGGTACCCCTAACCCACCCAGCAATATCGTCAATCTATCCAACTACACACTCAGCCCAGAAGAAAAGTCTGTCCTATCTCGGGGACTCTCTTTCTGCCCTGCCACCCGCACCAACATGATACAGTTCTGTGGCGATCTGGAAGCCTACTTTCGCCGTCTCCGACTCAAAGAATACTTCCAGGACAACACTGAACAGTGCACTGATACACGGGTGCCCTCCCACCAACAGCACAAGAAAAAGAACTCCGCATGGACTCCTCCTGAGGGTCGAAATGACAGCCTGGACCTATACATTGAATGCTTCCGCCGGCGTGCACAGGCAGAAATCGTGGAACAACAACATCGCTTGCCTCACAACCTAAGTCGTGCAGAACGCAATGCCATCCACAGCCTCAGAAACCACCCTGACATTATCATCAAAGAGGCTGATAAAGGAGGTGCTGTTGTCATCATGAACAGGACTGACTATCAAAAGGAGGCAGCCAGACAACTCTCCAATACCAAATTCTACAGGCCACTTCCCTCAGATCCCACTGAGGAATACACTAAGAAACTACAGCATCTACTCAGGACACTCCCTACACTAACACCAGAAGAAATCAACATACCCCTAGAGCCCCGACCAGGGTTATTCTATCTACTACCCAAGATCCACAAACCCGGAAATCCTGGACGCCCCATCATCTCAGGCATTGGCACTCTCACTGAAGGACTGTCTGGATATATGGACTCTCTACTCAGACCCTATGCCACCAGCACTCCCAGCTATCTCCGCGACACCACTGATTTCCTGAGGAAACTACAATGCATTGGTCACCTCCCAGAAAACACCATCCTAGCCACCATGGATGTAGAGGCTCTCTACACAAACATCCCACACACAGATGGAATACAAGCTGTCAGGAACACTATCCCTGATGATGCCACAGCACAACTGGCTGTTGAGCTCTGTGCCTTTATACTTACACACAACTATTTCAAATTTGATGACAATATATATCTCCAGATCAGTGGCACTGCTATGGGCACCCGCATGGCCCCACAATATGCCAATATCTTCATGGCCGACCTGGAACAACGCTTCCTCAGCTCTCGTCCACTCACACCCCTTCTCTATCTACGCTACATTGATGACATCTTCATCATCTGGACCCATGGGAAGGAGACTCTGGAAAAAATTCCACCATGATTTCAACAGCTTCCACCCCACCATCAACCTCAGCCTGGACCAATCTACACGGGAGGTCCACTTTCTTGACACCACGGTGCAAATAAGTGATGGTCACATTAACACCACCCTATATCGAAAACCCACCGACCGCTATACCTACCTTCATGCCTCCAGCTTCCATCCCGGGCACATCACACGATCCATTGTCTACAGCCAAGCACTGAGGTATAACCGCATCTGCTCTAACCCCTCAGACAGAGACCAACACCTACAAAATCTCCACCAAGCATTCTCAAAACTACAATACCCGCATGAGGAAATAAGGAAACAGATCAACAGAGCCAGACGTGTACCCAGAAGCCTCCTACTACAAGACAAACCCAAGAGAGAAACCAACAGGACTCCACTGGCCATCACATACAGCCCCCAGCTAAAACCCCTCCAACGCATCATTAAGGATCTACAACCCATCCTGGACAATGATCCCACACTTTCACAGGCCTTGGGTGGCAGGCCAATCCTTGCCCACAGACAACCTGCCAACCTGAAACATATTCTCACCAGTAACTACACACCACACCATAATAACTCTAACTCAGGAACCAATCCATGCAACAAACCTCGATGCCAACTCTGCCCACATACCTACACCAGCGACACCATCACAGGACCTAACCAGATCAGCCACACCATCACTGGTTCATTCACCTGCACATCCACCAATGTAATATATGCCATCATATGCCAGCAATGCCCCTCTGCTATGTACATCGGCCAAACTGGACAGTCTCTACGGAAAAGGATAAATGGACACAAATCAGACATTAGGAATGGCAATATACAAAAACCTGTAGGAGAGCACTTCAACCTCCCTGGCCACACTATAGCAGATCTTAAGGTGGCCATCCTGCAGCAAAAAAACTTCAGGACTAGACTTCAAAGAGAAACTGCTGAGCTTCAGTTCATCTGCAAATTTGACACCATCAGCTCAGGATTGAACAAAGACTGTGAATGGCTTGCCAATTACAGAACCAGCTTCTCCTCTCTTGGTTTTCACACCTCAACTGCTAGAACAGGGCCTCATCCTCCCTGATTGAACTGACCTCGTTATCTCTAGCTTGCTTGCTAGCACACATATATATACCTGCCCCTGGATATTTCCATTACATGCATCTGAGGAAGTGGGTATTCACCCACGAAAGCTCATGCTCCAAAACGTCTGTTAGTCTATAAGGTGCCACAGGATTCTTTGCTGCTTTTACAGATCCAGACTAACACGGCTACCCTCTGATACATTTCTAGGAGGGAAGTTGAAGCCTCTGGTTGTGGCCATCCTTCTTGAGACCACAAAGAGAATAGCAGTATCCAGAGCAAAGCTGTGAAAGGAACCTTATTCTTATATTTTTACTTTCTTTAAACGAAGGAAATTAAAACACACGGCTAAAAAAAATTTAAAAAATCATGAAGTGGCTGTCTAAAACACTAGGATCTCAAATTCTCCCCTTTACTCTGGCTTTACATCAGTGTAGCACATTTTTAAACTGTGCCAAGAGACTTCACAGAGCCCAGTAATAGTGTGAGAGTTTAGTTTTAATATTTTTGTTGACACATTGCAGCAGAAAGAAAGTATCAGCGTGACTATTAGCAGCGGCCTAGTGAAAATATTGTTCATGTACATGTAAGGGTAAGTATAAGTGTGAAAGATGTGCAGCGTGGGTCTAACAAGTACAATACACATCTATAGAAACAGATCAGATTTCTCTAAGTTGCAAAATTGTTTTTGTGAGTGACCTGACCCCAAAGGACTTCAGAAGCCTGAAATGCCAGAGTAGATGATAGTGCAGTGAATTTCAGCTGTCAACTTCCCCCCGCCCACTACATTTTTGTGAATTTAGTTCTTGTGAAAGGTGCTGGGTTACTTGTGCTGGAGCAGTGAAGTGCTCTTCTTAGGGCTTGTCTACACTGGCAATTTACAGCACTGCAACTTTCCCACTTAGGGGTGTGAAAAAACACCCCCCTGAGTGCAGCAAGTTTCAGCGCTGTAAAGTGCTACTGTAGGCAGTGCACCAGCACTGGGAGCTGCGTCATGACCACACAAGCCATGTTAAAGTGCTGCTATGGCAGTGCTTTAGCATTGCCAGTGTAGACTAGCCCTTTACTGATGCTGCAGCAGTGCACATTGCCCCTTGTGTATTCCTTTTTATTGTACCTCAACCCTGATGTGATGGCAATATGTTTATGGGCTAAAGGGTAGTTTGGCCTCCATGGCCAGGAAAGTTTCTGCACTGAGGCTACCACTAACTATGCCTATTACGATAATGACTTTGTGATTCTGGGCCCAGTCTGAGAAGCTTTAACAGAGACCATCTGCTCATTTCACAAAGCTCATCGTGCAGTAACAGCTTTTGGTCACTGCTGATCAGGGCTGGTTTTGAACATGCAGTGGAGAAGTATAGTAAAAGCCTGTGTATCCCATTTTTCTATAGCATTGTACCATCTGGTCCCTATAACTCTCTCTGAATTTTGGGGGGAGGTTTGTTGTCAAAGTTATAGCACTATGTGTTGAAAATATCAATGCTGCCAGCCCTATTCAAAATATCAGTCAATTGACTTAAAAACAAAACAAATTGTAAAACTAATAAATGTGTGGTTCGCTTTATTTGCTTTTTGAACCCTTTGAGTTCACATTTTCAAGTTCTTATCTCTGCAGCTATGAGGGATATTGATTTACTTTTGTTTCAGAGAGGAAAGCTGAGACTCCTCAAACTGAGGTTTTAAGGATCACAGAATCATAGATGACTAGGATTGGAAGAGACCTCAGGAGGTCATCTACTCCAACCCTCTGCTCAAAGCAGAACCCACCTCAACTAAATCATCCCAGCCAGGACTTCTCTCAAATCGGGCCTTAGCAAACATCCTGAGACTCACAATAAGAACACCAGGGTTTGCAACACCGAAATACTCTTCTAGGAGTATGTGCGCACTTCAGTTAACTTGGAGTATAAGAACTCTTAATGTGTTCATGAAATCAAAATGTCACCATGTAGATGGCAGTGGGAAAGATGGCTTCTATCACAGAGCTTAGCAACTCTGGCCTTTTGTAGAAGAGATCTTAATGCTTATTTGCAGTCTTTAGGAAAGAGCAAGTGAGTGTCTAATTATGATTGTGGATCAGAAATATGTATTACACAAGAAAAACATAGGGATGCCTACCAAGCTGGTCAAAAGTTGCAGACAGGGTTAGGAGATGGCCCAGATGCACCAGTGGAAAATTCTGTGTGTGCAAATGCTCCCAAAGCACTTGATCCAATGTAATAAGCCTTAGCAGTGACCAGATCTATTGCTGAATAAAAACCATTCTCATATTGGTGTAGTCTGTCTGACATTCAGTGCAACAGAACTTGATAAGGCTTCCAAAATAATTTGTTTAAAGGGTTCCTGCTTTATACCTTCCTGGTTTGTCAGCTCAATATGCAAACGGAACCTTTATTAAAAGCCATGCTTCATGTAACAGGAGTAAGATGTCTTTAAAGTTGTTGATTTATTAGTCAAAAAACTGTGTGCACATTGTAATTTAATTACATGGCTTTTGAAACTATTATATATTGGCTGACCACAGTCAGTATCTTATAATTAATATAGCTCAACAATAATACTTTTATGACCTTAAGCTGAAAGGTGCTAGACATGCAAAGTCATTCTTTTTCTACATTATCGTTGATCTTACATTGCAGTGTCCTTAAATACCTGTCACCTGGCTGCTAGATACTATGGTGATGGGGTCATTAGAAACTGCTAAAACCATATCCTAATTAATACAGATTTCTAAGTTGTTGATCCATAAGGGGAGTTCACTACTGCCTATTTGCTAAACCTCCAAGAGCAAAGGTTTGTTTTCATTCTGTCAGGAAAAACATGATGTGCCCTCTTTTTTAGAAAGAATCTAATGCTCCTAGAGTCATGGACTTCAACAGACACACTGATAACCTTCATAATCTCAAGAGACATCTACAAACCCATTGTAAACTAGCCCTTAAGGTTTGTGTGATCACTGTGTCCAGTGTTTAGACTATATGTATAAACAGCATATGGTGTTCATGAAACAAAGTAAATACTATGAAATGATTGTCTATTGAGTTCAGCTGGAGAATCTACGAGCTGCTTTAATTTTAGTTTTGGGACAAAAATACTCTGCCACATTCTTCATCGCCTCCATACTGCATGTATTACCATACAGTACAGCTTGATTTTACATTTAGCAGGCTAGTATGCTGGGCCTTGAAGACGAGCCTTAATAGACTTAACACATGAAAATCCTGCTCCAGTTTAAAATATCAAATTGTAGCAGTACGTGGCAATTCTCCAGCAGTATGACGCTTCATTCTAATTCTCCACTGCAAGGCAGTACTCAGGGTATGGCTACATTTGGAATTTCAAAGCGCTGCCCCGGTAGTGCTGCGGGAGCGCTGCCACGGCAGCGCTTTGAAGTGTGAGTGTAGTTGGAGCAGCAGTGCTGGGAGAGAGCTCTCCCAGCACTGCATGTAAACCACATCCCTTACGGGTGGAGCGTGTAGTGCTGGGAGCCGCGCTCCCAGCGCTGCTGCCCTGATTACACTAATGCTTTACAGCGCTGTATCTTGCAGCGCTCAGGGGGGTGTTTTTTCACACCCCAGTTGCAGCGCTGTAAAGTGTGAGTGTAGCCAAGGCCTCAGAGACCTGAGCTCTGGGCAGAAACCACAAGGTTTGTGTGGTGGCTGCTTTACTACTGGCCAATAGTTTTCTTAATAACTCAAAAAGACCCATGCTGTGAAGATGCTGGCAGCAGTTGGCAGGCCTGGAAGTGGCTCATAGAGGGGCAGGTCAATCTTTTTTTCTCCTCCTTTTCTTGTAAGAAGAGGCAGTACATAGCTTTTAATCTGTTATTCACTTTCACCTCTCCATAGACCTCAAAATTGTTTGGAGGCATAGGGCTAATCTTGGTGAAGCTAAACACATAGAAATACCACGCTGGGTGTTTTTCTGTGGATCCCACACTGAGGGGATGCTATTTCTACAGCTTGGATGTGAGGTTCAGCAGGAACAAGGGAAAGTCTCTCCAGATGATGTTACTGTGCTATATGTCCAGAAGGCCCTTTTAGAAGGGCTCACTCCTGGGTAGGACTGAGACACCACAATTCTCCTCGGAGTCAATGGGAGTGGTAGGTGCCCCTCCCATCTCAACCTCAGACCCAGAGCTGGCACCTATGTGAGAATGAAAGTGGGTGCAAAGGTGTCTGCCAGTTCAGCTTAACACAGGCCAGGAAGAGCAAATGGCTACTGTCAGCTGTGGGGACATTGGAGCACATGGCACTGCCTCAAAAGGAAAAGAAAAGCCAATGCAACAATACAGGAACAAAACTTCCAGTTTTTATTAAAATAAAACAACCTTTTATGTCTTTCAGTCCATTCCTTTGAGGAATGGCTTACTACAGTCATCTTCTAATGTAGGGTTATTCTTGTCTCCATTGGGGAAAAAAAAAACATCTGTAATATACGAGTATTTGTTCATTTCCTGACAGCTGGGGTGGAACAGAAAAGGGCAGTGCAATGTTCCTACATCAGTAAAGAATGAGGTGCCCATCAATGCTGTTTTTCTTAAATGATACCCAGTATTAGGAATCCATCCAGCTGTACGCTACACGCTGAACTGAACTAGCTACACAGCAAAGAAGGAGCAGCATGGGGCAGAGAGCTCCCAGATGCTCATGATATGAAAATTTTGATTGAGTAAACAAAAAATGGTTGAGTTTTTGTGGCACAGACTTTTTGTGTAAATGCAGTGATCTTTTGGAATGAAAACTAGGGGGAAGGGAGGGATGGACAGTTGTAACCTGGGTCTGAGAAGATCATCTCTTCCCAAGATTATTCCCTAACGTGGGACAGCTGCTGCTTTGGGGCTTGATCCCCAAAGTCCATGGAAAGTCTCCCATTGACTTAATGGGTTTGGATCAAGCCCTTTGTATAGAGCTGCAGTCTTCAAAGTACAACTGCAGAAAACTACAGACATGAGTGTCTGCAACTATTCCCATCCTGCCTTACCATAAGGCTACCCCTACTGGGCAGGTGCTTTTAATTTTTGCTTAAATGTTAAACAGTCTTTAAAACACAGGAAGGAGGCAGCTAACAGAGGAACACATTTTTTAAGCCATATGCAAATATGAGCAAAGGAAAAGAAGTTGACGTTCAGTATTATTAAAAAGGCTGTCCATGTATAGTTCTGTCATCAGGGCTAAGGTGCAAAGCCTACTATTGTAGATATGCATGTTTACTAAATAACGCATAAAGAGCAAGAGCACGAGTCAGACCTGTCAGCAGGCGGCCCAGATTATGGTTCCCAATTTAATAAATAAATAAATAATCACTATTTATTAAAAGACCAGGGAATGGGGATAAATCTGCCGTTCTGCCGGCCAAGGCAGGCCTCTCTCCCCCATCTTTCAACTTTCCCCTTTACATTTTGAGATGTGCACCCCATGGAGGTGCCACATAGATTGAATGCGTTGTGCACAGGGAATAAGGGTTTTGGGACATTCTCAGCACAGAGTAGGGCTGCCAGGAAGCTTATGTACAGTAAATGGCACTCTTATTTCCCCTGGCAATGGGCCCTTACGATGAATTCTCTCTCCAAATTTATTTTTTCTTGTTAGCAGACACAGTGGAAACCTGGCTTAAGCAACTGCTCCTTGGGGGCTGCCCAAAATCAGTTGCTTAATGAAAGCAGCCTTCTACAAAAGAGGGAGCAGAACAGTACTCCATGTTGTTTTTAGTTACTCAAGAAGGACAGTCTCTTGCACAGGTCTTACTGTATACCCTGATTTATGTTCATTCCATAGAGTTTTGTTTCAGATCTGGAACTCTCTCATTTGCTAGTTCAGTGCTGCTGGCTAAATCTTTTAGTTGTTGCAGTCAACACCTCCTCTTGTCTTCCAGGTTCACTGCTGGCTGACGCCACGCCCCAGCTGTGTCTAGTGGGGAGGAGGTACCCAGTCCCTGAGAACTGTCACTATTTGGGGATCTGGTGGTTTCCTCTAGCTGGTGCAACTGTCTGCTTGCAGCTCGCTGCTGCTGTTCCTTTAGCTCTGTGTAGGAGCGGGAAAAAGTGTGAAAGATGGAAGTGACTGGAAAAGCCATCAGCAAAATACCACTCAAGATACTGCTCAGGGCTACTACCTGTCCTGGGATGCTCCGAGGTACCATGTCTCCATAGCCTACAGTTGTCATGGAGATTACAGCCCACCAATAGCTGGTGGGAATGCTAGTGAATTCTTGCTTGGCTCCAAGTTCGCTCTCTGCCAGATAAACCAGTGGAGAAAAGAGGGCCATGGCAACACAAAGGAAGAGGAGGAGGAGTCCAAATTCCCTGGTGCAGCGGCGCACAGTGAGCCCCAGTGTCTGCAGTCCCAGTGAATGGCGTGCCAGCCTCATGACGTACAGGATGCGGAGAGCCCGCAAGAAGCGTAGAACCAGGCCCACTCGCTCAAAGTACTTGTTTCCTGCTCCACTGCCAGGCTTCCTATTGCTGTTTTTGGCAGAGACCATATCCACTATCAGAGAGATGTAGAAAGGCAAAATGGCTAAAATGTCGATGATGTTGAGGGGGGTCTTCAGGAAGGCGCACTTGCTTTCTGCCTGAATGGAGCGCAGGAGGAACTCAAAGGAAAACCAAGCAACGCAAATCGTCTCCAACACAAAGATGTCGTAGCACTTCTGAGAACATTCACCCTAACAGGAGGGGGAGAAAACACAAAAGAATAAAAGACAAGGGATTTAGCCAAAGGACCAACAAATAAAAGTTTAACAGTGTTTCTTAAAGACACCTTCCAGTGTAGTTTAAAAGTTATCCAAATCACTGGTAACAAAGAGAAAATAAACCACAGAAAACTTTTAGAATGGGTAATTGAAAACCAGAATAACTGACGTCAAGACAGAACACTGATGGCTTGACAGGCTGCCGATGTAGACCTGCCCTCGGTCTTCATTAGAAACTTGCATTGCTGCACCACTGTAGCCCTTCTGGTGAAGGCACTCTAAGCCAGTGGGAAACATTGCTCCCATTGGCTTAATAACTTCACTGCTGTGAGAGGCGGTACCTATGTTGGTAGGAGAAGCTGTCCCACTGATGTAGTACTGTCTACACCAACACTTAGGTTGGTATAACTTCGTTGCTCGGATGTGTGGATTATTTACACAACTGAGCAATGTAGTTATACGAAGTAAATCTGTAGTGTAGATCAAAGCTAAGACTAATGTCCTGATCCTGCAGTGAGCTCTGTGTGATTGCATGGTACTACACCCAAAATATGAAGATGTTGAAAGAATGATGAGTCACACTTTGTATTAAAGTTTCATTTATAAATAATTCCTACAGAGTTAGATTTTTAATAAATAATTGACTTCCACCAATCAACATGCTGTTGATAACTGTGGCTTATGACAATCTATAATGCTTTTAAATGACGTGTTTAGAATAAATAGTCTATAATATTATTCACAGGTGTAACATGCTTAACAATCTTAATAATTTATTAACCTTCTATAAAAACTACTTGGAACAGTGAGTATTTCTAAAAAATAAAAATCGCCAGCCCCCAACTCTGTTTGGTTTTTTCGAGGAAAAAGATGTTTTTAGCTATTTACTTACTTATAACTAATCATAACAATTTTCCTTCACACTGTTAGGGGCAGAGAATTATTTGAATAAATTCCTTCCAATGCAGACTGGCTTACTGGAAAATGAGCTTTTTAATCACAAAAGCTGCAAACAAACTAACCTCTGAGCACTTGGGCAGAAATGAACAATAATAATGATGATTGTCCTTTGATTGCTAATCTCACCTTGCAACTACACTGCTAATTCACAGCTAAATTGCTGCTATTAACTTTCATTCCAGTGGTAATCACCTTGAGCATATAAACAGATACTGATTTACTTAGGATCACAGAACTGTTCTCATAATTAAATATTCATGCTGAAATGTTAATGTTTTACAGCAGCTTTTGGAGGAGTAGAGGGGGCATTTCTTTTAGCACCAGTGTAAGACATCTTATTTGTTTGACTTCGGGGGGTTCATGAACTTTTATGTATTGATATAACAATTCCTGTAGCCACAGACAGTATGCAATTATCCTCTTCTCTCATTCCATTTTAAATTATATTTGACCTATATTTATCACTCATTTAAATATGTCTTTTTGTCATGGGCGGGGGTGGGTGGGAACTTCCACTGTGGGGAGGCTAACCTGCCGGCCCCACCCCCTTCTACCCGAGACCCCGTCCCCCACAGCCCCCAAACTTGCCCCCCCATAACCGGAGCCCTGAGCACTCCCCTCCCCTCATGACCAGGGAAGCCATCTCAGGACCAGTCTTCCCAGCCCCATACCAGGCCTGCCCCCCGGTAGCTGAAGCCAGGAGCCCTGAGCCCCCACTGGGCTCTGGAGTTCTTATAGAATGGTGGTGGTGGGGAACCTCAAAGAAAAAGGTTGAGAACCCCTGCCCTTGGCCTCTCTGGAGCACACACCCTGCCATTTTATTTGCTTTTTTACTGCCCCTGGTAGTTGAACTTTTTTTTTTTTTTTTTTTTTAAGATGGAGGGCAGAGGAAGAGGCATCAGCTGTGCAAGCTGGTCCTGACCTTGTCTATGAACATGCTAGGATATTTGTGCATATAAACAGCTGTGCCCCCACATACACCATATCCCTGTTTAACTGCACAGCTGGCAACTTAAAGACATCTTTTACTATATAGGGCCATGGTCATAACTTTATATCTATGGAGGCCTTTATACTGTTGTCTTTAATTTGATTTTTGTTACCTTTGCTTTTCATCACATCCCAGTGCAGCAAAGCACATACTCCTCATGGAAGACTATTTTCAGGCTGGATTCAAAGACTCTAAGTGGGAATTTTTCCCCATTGGTAAGCCTGGGATTTCTTTATTGTTTTGTCTTCCTTTTCCTTCCCAGGTTACTCAGAAGATAACACCTCTCACATGCTGCTTGGAAGCCTTATGTCATTAAGGGCTTGTCTACATCAGAAAGTTGCAGCGCTGGTGAGGGAGTTACAGCGCTGCAACTTTGAAGGTGTACACATCTGCAGGGCACCACCAGCGCTGCAACTCCCTGTTTGCAGCGCTGGCCGTACTCCCGTTTTGTCTCGGGTGTAGAGGATCCAGCGCTGGTGATCCAGCGCTGGTAATCCAATGTAGACAGTTACCAGCGCTTTTCTTGACCTCAGTGGAAGGAGGAAGCCTCTGGTAATCAAGCTGGTTTCCTTTCCCGGTTTGCTCTCTCGGTCCCGGAGCCACCCAGCAAACCGCAGGGAAGGAGACCTGCTTGCTCGGGGTTCCGGGACCGAGAGAGCAAACCGGGAAAGGAAACCAGCTTCGCCGCGGTTTGCTCTCTCGGTCCCGGAACCCCGAGCAAGCAGGTCTCCTTCCCTGCGGTTTGCTGGGTGGCTCCGGGACCGAGAGAGCAAACCGCGGCGTTCCCGGTTTGCTCTCTCGGTCCCGGAACCCCGAGCAAGCAGGTCTCCTTCCCTGCGGTTTGCTGGCTGGCTCCGGGACCGAGAGAGCAAACCACGGCGTTCCCGGTTTGCTCTCTCGGTCCCGGAACCCCGAGCAAGCAGGTCTCCTTCCCTGCGGTTTGCTGGGTGGCTCCGGGACCGAGAGAGCAAACCGCGGGGAAGCTGGTTTCCTTTCCCGGTTTTCTCTCTCGTCCCGGAACCCCCCTTGAAGCCGCCCAACAGCGCTGCAGTGTGGCCACATCTAACACCACTTGCAGCGCTGGTTGCTGTAAGTGTGGCCACTCTGCAGCGCTGGCCTTATACAGCTGTACTAATACAGCTGTAACAACCAGCGCTGCAAAATTTTAGATGTAGACATGGCCTAAGAGTAACGGAGAAGCTTAGGACCACAGCTCTGAGCAGGAATTAGATGGGTATCTTCTAGTTACCCCTCTGCAGTATTCCTATTGCTCCTATGAATATTTATAGTTGGTGGTGCTGCACAGGGCCACACACTGTATAACATTGGTGGGTGTACCTCATAGAAGATCAGGGTTGGAAGGGATGTCAGGAGGTCACCTAGTCCAACCCCCTGCTCAAAGCAGGACCAGTCCAAAACTAAATCATCCCAGCCAGGGCTTTGTCATGCCTGACCTTAAAAACCTTTAAGTAGGGCGATTCCACCACCTCCCTAGGTAACCCATTCCAGTGCTTCACCACCCTCCTAGTGACAAAGTTTTTCCTAATATCCAACCTAAACCTCCTCCACTGCAACTTGAGACCATTACTCCTTGTTCTGTCATCTAGTACCACTGAGAACAGTCCAGATCCATCTTTTTTGGAACCCCTTTTCATGTAGTTGAAAGCAGCTATCAAATCCCCCCTCATTCTTCTCTTCTGGAGACTAAACAATCCCAGTTCCCTCAGCCTCTCCTCATAAGTCATGTGCTCCAGAGCCCTAATCATTTTTGTTGCCCTCCTCTAGTCTCTTTCCAATTTTTCCACATCCTTCTTGTAGCGTGGGGCCCAAAACTGGACACAGTACTCCAGATGAGGCCTCACCAATGTCGAATAGAGGGGAATGATCACATTCCCTTGATCTGCTGGCAATGCTCTTACTTATACAGCCCAAAATGCCATTAGTCTTTTTGGCAACAAGGGCACACTGTCGCCTCAAAACCCCTAGGTCCTTTTCTGCAGAACTGCTGCCTAACCATTCGGTCCGTAGGCTGTAGCAGTGCATGAGATTCTTCCATCCTAAGTGCAGGACTCTGCATTTGTCCTTGTTGAACCTCATCAGATTTCTTTTGGCCCAATCCTCCAATTTGTCTAGGTCCCTCTATATGCTATTCCTATCCTCCAGTGTATCTAGCACTCCTCCCAGTTTAGTGTCATCTGCAAACTTGCTGAGGGTGCAGTCCACGCCATCCTCCAGATCATTAATGAAGCTATTGAACAATACCTTGGTTGCCTCCAGGAACAAAAATATTAATAATGGCTCTTATGCAGACAAACACACAAAATAAAACCAATGCAATTTTACTTAAAAGTTATCCTAACAACATACAACAGGAAGTGCAATAGGTTAATGTAGCTTAAGCTCTTGGTGCTGCAAGGGAAAAGCTAATGCCTGCACCTTTTAACAGCAAGCTGCAACATAACCCTAACCAACAGTCATGGGCTTCGGTGAAACCACTCTTCAGGGAGACTAGCCCCAGTTCCCCCCTTCCCCCAGCCTGTGGTCCAAGCCCTGAGGCCCCCCTGCTTGGTCAGAGGAGCTCCCAGCCAGCTGAAGCCCCGTGACCCCCTGTCCAGAGTCTCAGGCCAACTGCAGCTGCGCCGCACCCCCCCCACACACACTCCCCCAACCACCTGGACAAAAGCATGTCTCTCAGACGCTCCTCTGGAAGAAGCTTTACTATGCCCCATGCAGGCCCTGGGGTGGCTGAAAAGGCAGTATAATTAAAAAAAATATCAAAAACTTGCCCCCAAAACCCTGCAACCAGGGGTCCAGCGGCTGCAGCAATGCCAGGGGAGACTGAGCCTCCTATGGCCTATTATACCCACTCTTATAGATAGATCTACCCTGTCCCTAAGTGAGCACTGTTCCTTACACTTCTGGTCCGGGGCCTTCTCTTGCAGCGGTGTATTGGGCAAGCAGGATTTCAGGTAGTGGCAGATTAGCAACGGGGCTGACAGGGCCTATGTGCAGGGGCCCTGGCCAACTGGGGAACCCTGGAAAAAAATCCACCACCAGGGGGAAGAAGCCCAGAGGTCCAGAAGAAGCACTGGGCAGGCAGGGGAAGCCTCAGTGGCCCAACCCCTCCCCAGCATAAGTAAGTGCCAGGTGGGTGGGGAAGGGGAAGCTCCCGCACTCCAACCCCAGCTGTGACCCTGGGACGGGAGATCTTGCTCCATGCATGGCCTCAGGGCTGGGGGAGCTCTCACTCCGTGCTGCGGTCCTGGGGCCATGGCTGGGGAGACAGAGCTTCTCTAGTCTTGTGGGGGGCACTGGAGGAGACTCAGGAGATGAGAGTTCAATGCCTGGCTCTGGCACAGAGTTCCTGTGTAGCCATGTGCAAGTCACTTGGAGCTAGATCCTCACAGCTATTTAGGCATCTAACACCTCTTGATTTGGGCCTAAATCCCCCCTGTAAAATCAAGGTAATAATCGCTCACAGCTTTTGTCTATTTAGTTTGTAAACTCAAGGTGGCAGGGCCCAGCTCTGACCAAAAGAGCTCAGCACACTGGGTAGTCGGAGCTTTTGACAATCTGACTGCAGGTTGTACAGCATCTAGAACAACCAGCTGCTGCCATCATATAACTAAGTAGTAATGACAAACGGATGTGTCAAATATCATTAAGTCTGATGAAGATTAAAAACAATGTAACAAATGTTCCATTGATCTGTTCCTGATCGGGGGTGGGGTGTGTGTGTGTGAGAGAGAGACTTTCCTTACTTGATAAGATTTGGCTGTCGTTTGTTAGACTAGGCATCTTTTTAAGTAAGAGTCCAATTCAATTGTATTTGGGTTCCAATTCCAAATACTACTTTAATCCTGTTGAGTGAGTTTAGGCCATCTTATTTTCTACATCTGAGCAGCAGCACAAGAGCCAGTAACACAAAGGTTGGAAGCAACAACGAAGAATCTTTTAAATCCTTCTGTACACCTCAGTAAGTGCTGGGTCCTGAGCAGCAGTGAAGAGCACTGAGCTCTGTTGCATTGCAGTTCACCCTGAACTATGAGGATTGATAGCCATTGTAATTGTCATCCTCACAAGTGTTAGTGCAGATGCTATAGAAACGAGCCAGATTCTGCTCTGCAGTCTTGCCACAAAAAAACCTAACTGTAGCGCTTGGAATTTACCAAACACTCACTTCATATAAACATGGCAGGGACTGAGATAATACAGACAGGGCTTGTTTCCCATAAGTAGCAGCTGTGCAGCAGTACAGCAGGTAAATCACCAACAAGGCAGAACTCAGCTGGGGCTGAGACTGAGTCCACGCCAAAGACGTTTATGTACAGCTGGTTCAGCTTCCATGGGGAACGCCAGCACACAGAATTTGTGCTTTTAGCTGAAAGGAGCTGCCCAAGAGCCATCGGGTGGTCTCATAAAGCAGTGGAATTCAGAAATGTTCAGGGAGATGTCCCCCTTTTAGGTTGTGCTCCTATAATTACACCTCTCCTGGAACTAGTGGAAAATTAAAACATGAAGCACTTAACAGCTGGGAGCAAGATTGTAACCCAGGATTTACAGCATCTCGGAAAAGATGTGTTCCTGCTACACCTATCCCTTCCTGTCTTTTTTTTTAAGCTTGTCCCAACGCCCTTTTCTAATACTTGCCATTATCACACTGGCTCAAACACCTTGTTAGCCTCATTTTTAAAATCTGATCCCTTGCAAAATTTTTATGCTTGTTTGCCTCCCTCTGTTTTATCTCTTCCATTCCCCATCTTTTTAGCTTTGTTTTCTCCCCCATCTTTCCACTTTTTGTTGCTTCTCCTTCATTGCCCCATATTTTTTCTTCAGCTGCTTTCCCCTGCTGTGATCTCCAGCCCTATGGTTTTTTTTTGGTAAAGCTGGTTCCTGTCTTCCACTTTTTTCCCAAAGCTGGTCTTTCCGATTTTCCTTCTTTCCCCTTTATCATGTGGTGTAAAGGGAGGTAAAGGGTCTTCTGCCTCGCCTCTGGCTGAATGTGCCACTCTGCTGGTTGCCTGCTGCTGCCGCTGCCTCTGCACCAAAATACTGAAATGCTGTCTCTTTCTGCCTTTGCACAGCACAGAGAGAGCATCTCAAGGTGGCATTGGCAGTGCTGTGCCCCTCCCCCAGTAAACAAAGGCCCAAGGACAATGATAACATGTCCTCTCCTGGCAGATTTCTTGGCTGATTTCAGAACAGGATATGAAACGTCAGCATATACTGGTTAGTTTTAGATGTCTGACACTATTCTGTTGGTGTCCAGAGGCTGGTGCCGGAATGGAAGAAGCTGTTGTGTTCACCAGAATGCATGGACCTTTCACTAGCATGACAAAATTTGCCCCCTGTAGTCTCTATTCAGAGCACCACCAGCTAAGTTTCACATAACTCTTAAGAGGGATCAAAAGTACTGAGAAGTCCCCGGCCTTCATATTGGTCTCTGTATTTTCCATTTGCATCTAGGAGCAAAGTGCTGGAGAGTGAGTGAGAGCAAGCGAGAGAGAGCAGTGGTTGCTGCCAGTGAATGAGAAGTTTGAAATTTATTGTAGTCTGTTTCAGTGGAGTCATCCTGCTCACAAATGACCTACAGTCTGAGTCTGAACAGCAACCAAACACTTTGATTGAAAATATTAAATTAGAGCTAAATATTGGCCTAGATTTGCTTTTTTATGCCAATATTTTTTTATGCCAATAGCCAGTATTGACAAAGATTCTTCAGTCAGTCAGAGAACTGCATTAAAAGGGGTCAAACTCACAAAAGTTCACTCAGCCAATGCAGGAAACATTAACATTCTGCATTTTTATGGCTATCCCTTTTCTTTATCACAGTAACTTGTCATTGCTCCTTTCATATTGTTGACAACTCTGGGCCCGGGCCTGAACGATGCTGAGCACCTCCCAAAAGATGCTGAGTGCACTCAACTCCTACTGGAAACTCCAGTGCAAGGTGAGAGCACGGCATCTTTTGGGATTAGATCATACGTAGATTCATAGATATTAAGGAACCCATATGGTCATCAGTTTGAGGTTCTGCAAAACACAAGCCAGAGAATTTCACCAAGTGAGTCCTGCATCAAACTCACAACTTCTGGCTAAGCTAAAGCATCTCTCTTAGAAAGACAGCCAGTCTCAATCTGAAAACCCCAAGAAACAAAGAATCCACTATATCCTTAGGTAAATTGTTCCAGTGGTAAATTGTTAAAAAAACCAGCGCTTTATTTCTAGACTGAATTTAGCTAGATTCAGCTTCCAGCCACTGGATCTCCACTGTCTGCAGTTATGATGCTTTTGTCTGCTAGACTAAAGAGTCCTTTCATCTCTCACTGTAAGGCAGCTTTTCAAACTTTGAATCATTCTTGTAGCTCTTTTCTGACCTCTTTCCAAGTTGCTAACCTTCACAGGCACAGGCTAAGCCTCCTCTGCAGCACAGCCACCGACCTGCCGCCTTTGAGAGCATGAACACTTGAACTGTGGTGGCCCCACCTGCGGTCCGTCCCCGAGGTCCCTTCCCCTGTAGTCCTGTCCATGCTCCATCTCTTCCCTCCCCTGCTCCACCCCTCTGTCAAGGCCCCCACTGCTCCTTGCTGAGTCTCTCCCCATCTCCACTTCCCCTGTGGCTCCTCACTCACTGAGTCTCGACTACCTCCTCTGAGGTCTCCACTGCCTGCCGGTTGCTGACTTCCTCCATTATCCCCTTGTCTCGTGACTCCCACGCTGGTCGGGGGGGGGGGGGGGGAGATGGAGGGACTCAGTGGGCAGTGGGAGTTATGGGGGAGGGGGTGGTGGAGAGGAGGGACTAAGTGAGTGGCGGGAGTCTCGGGAGGGGGTGGAGGGACTCAGAGCAGCGCGGGAGTGGCGGGGGTCTCAGGGAAGGGGATAGAGGGACTCAGTGAGTGGCGGGCGGGGGGGTCACAGGGGAGGAGGAGAGGAAGGACTTGGTGAGCAGCAGGTGGTGGGGCTTTAGGGGAGGGGAGGTGGAAGAGAAGAGGGACTCGGCAGGCGGGGGGCCTAGTGTGAGCGGAGCCTGGGGCGGAGTGGGGGTGGAATGTGGATGAGGCCTCAGGGGAGGAGGCTGAGAGGGGGTGGGGCTATGGTCCAGGTGCCCTGATTACTAGATCATTCTTTAGAACTGACCTGTCCCCCTCATTATTTACTCCTCTGTCAGTTTTGTGCCATCTGCAAACTACCAGCAATGAGTTTACACTTTATTCCAGATCATTGCTAAAGATATTGAATAGCACTGAGCCAAGAACTGATCCCTAAAAGACCCCTCTACAAATGCCCCTGCTGGATCGTAATTCCTCCTTTACAATTACTTTTTGAGACCTATCAATCAGCCAGCTTTTAAATTAATTTCGTATGAGCCACATTTATTTTTAATCAGAGTGTCACATGTTACTAAGTCAAATACCTTACACAAATCACAGGGTATGGGTATTACACTTGAGCTGGAAGGTATAAATTCTAGCTCAAGGAGACATATATACTGAGTACATACATAGAATCCCAGATGGGACTGGGCTCAGGGAAGCCAGCCTGTACCTGCTGCTCGCACTGCGATGGTTCCATTTTGAGCACACTAGCTCAATCAGAGCTAGCCCGGGTATGTTTGGTTCAGCTGGAACTTATACCTTCAGCTTCACTGTAAACATACACCAAAACCATTATTTCATCACAGTTAACTTTGTCAGCCAAACTTGTATCTCATCGAAAAGCAATATCAACTGCGTTTGACAAAATCTCTTTTCCATAAAACCATGTTGTCTGGCACTAAGGATTCTGTCATACGTTACTGACTGCACCATGCATCAGCTTTTTCACGATTGTTGCCTGGGATCAATATCAAGCTAACTAGCTTATAATTAGCTAGATCATCTAATGGGTCATTCGAAAATATTGCCTCCTTAGCTTGCTTCCAGTTCTCTATTCCATTGTTAGGCCTTCAATAAATAATAATGGCAATGGCTAAGCTTTTACTTTAGGTGATTTAAAATAAATATTTATTCATTTTTATATTATTCCATTCCCTCTGTCTTGAAAAAGGTTTCCAGGGCAGTTCCAAAAGTCTTCAATTTCACACAATTCCATTTCCTTGACCTCACTTATAGCATCTAGAGCAGCTGAAATATAAGTATTTGTAATGTTAAGTGATCTGATGTAATTTGTTTAAGTGCTGCATGGGTGCTGCATAGTGCTGCATTAAATCACTTTATTACTGAAGTCCAGTTATACAGGGACTAGCCAAAAACAATCAGCTTCTCTGTTCCAGTCCAATCTTCACATTTTCAGACAGTAACATCTCCTGCACCTCTGAGATGA
The DNA here is from genome assembly GCF_007399415.2 of Gopherus evgoodei. NCBI lineage: Eukaryota > Metazoa > Chordata > Testudines > Testudinidae > Gopherus > Gopherus evgoodei. Next base: position 189,640,298 of record NC_044323.1, read on the forward strand.
ACATACCCATGCTTTTTCTTCTTCTTCTTCTTCTTCTTCTTCTTCAAGTAAAGGACAGATTTTACCCTTCAAAGCAAGCCAAGGTATGAGTGTGAAAATGCCCAATATTTCCTGTGATGTAAATGACGACACTTAGGGATAGATAGATTATGATACCCTTACTAGCACTGAATAGCACCTGACAGCACTAGCAGTCCCGCTGAAGGCAATGCAAACATTTGTGGAGTATGGACAGAGGTGAAAGTAAGCCAGTACGGGCCAGTATGGCGTACTGGCAAGAGCTGGTATGCTGCACTAGATCCGACCAGCTTCCCCAGGCTGCCGATTTAAAGGGCCCAGGGCTCCCTGATGCAGCTGAGGCCCAGGGCCTTTTAAATCGCCTCCCGAGCCCTGCTGCCCGAGCCCTGGGGTAGCGGCAGTAGGCCTCCATCGGAGATTTAAAGGGCCCAGAGCTCCGCTGCGGTAGTGGCAGCCAGAGTCCTGGGCCTTTTAAATATCCCCTGAGTCCCACAGCTCCCAACTGCCTCTGCAGCTGGTAGCTCCGGGGGTGATTTAAAGGCCCTGGGGCTCTCAGCCACAGCCGGAGCCCCAGGGCTTTAAATCTTGATTTAAAGGCTCTGCCTCTTCCGGTTGAGGCCCTGCCCCTGCCCAGGACTCCAGCATACTGGTTAGTCCTTTAACTTACTTTCACCCCTGAGTATGGATCCTGCTCAGGGTGAATAAGGGTATTGCAAACTGGCCTTTTGTACTTTTTAAACTGTGGATGCAGGGGAAGGAGGCATTGGATTTCTTCAAAGATTCCTTGTGGGACTTTGGGTAAGTCACCTGCCTTTGTGCTTCAGTTTCCCATCTCTCCAGTGAGAATAAACCCCGGCTTCACCGGGGTGTCGTGAGACTAATATATTAAAGAGTATGAGGTGCTCAGTAACAGGGACAATCTAAGTACCTAAAATAGATTAAATATGGAGCACGTTATGCTGTTTGTACCACAGTTACACCAAATGTGAACAAGTTTAAAAACACAAAATTGCTGGTATTTTTTCCTAAAAGATTCCTGAATATTTAATTCTTCATCATGACCATAAGGTATTGTGATATTTTAACATAATATGAAAACAAAAACTTAACAGTCCTTACCAATTATGAGGTAAAATCCATATCTGGGGCGGAAAAGTTCATTAAGCACAGGATATACTTATTACCAAGTTAACAGGAAGCCTGCCCCATAGAACCCCTCCCCAGTCATTACTACACTGAAATGATCTGTCCATTTCATCATACCTAGGTTCAGATCAGCCAATGCATCCAAAACTCGCCATTCTTATGCCCTCAACAAACATGGCTCCCCACGTCTCCTTAACATTTCCTCAGGGTCCTCCTTGTCCTCTGAAGAAAGCTTAGCCCTTTTCTACCCCCACAGAAAGTAATTTCTATTTAAAAAGTTAAACTGTATGTAATGTTTGAACTTAAGAGGGAGAGGTTCAGAAACTGAGGCTGCAATACTTGCTATGGAGAGGGAGTTCCGAGCATGGGAAGTTGCAGAAATTGTTCCACATGCCCACCCAAAAATGTTATGACCAACAATGAGTGAAACAAAATGCAGTCACAGTCCCCAAACTCTCTGTATTGGCTGGAAGAACTGGCCTCTTTTTTTTCCTGGGGCAACGGCAGGACTATGTCCTTATGTCGTTTTCTATAGCTGTTGCTCTAGGATCTGTTGATGTTGCTGCTAAGGTTTAAGCTGCTTAAGTCAAGGAGGCAGACTACTCTCAGCCAAAAACATGCACTAGCATGCCATTTTGTTGGTTTTTAAGGGGACAGACAAACAAGAAAAGGGGGAGAAAGAAAAAAACCTAGAACTGTGGCTGCTTCAAGAGGATAGTAATTACTAAATATGATGGATGATTATTACACAGCATTTTCTCTACTAAGTGCTTTACCAACATTCCCTATTTACTCCTCACATCATTTTCTATCCATAAGCAGCCTGCTCCAAAACTGCAGAAGTGCCTCTCTCTGAAAATGGCTCACCAGGGAGATCCATGAGTGCAGTGCTATTTGGATAAGTTGGTGTCTTCCAGCCATCTTAGTCCCCGGCAGTGGAGTGCAGAACAGTGGCCAGACAGGCCACTTTTGCTGTACCGTGCTTTGTGGGACAGAAGTGAGAGGACTCTTAGCACCAACTCTGTTTCCCTAGAGATCAGATGCATCCACACTGGTGATCACTGGAGTTAATGGTGATACTGTAACATTGACAGCTGGAGGTGGAAGCCCACTACAGAATGGGATGACCAGGAAACCGAAAGACAGACATGAAGGAAAGAGTAATACAGGTATTGCTTACATGTGAAGGGCTGAATCATTGTGATGAGTCACAGAAAAACACAACTCCCACTACCGTTTTCAAAAGACAATCACAACTCCCTGCCCTTGCCATGAAAAATCTGGCCATCGGTATTGTAATACATGCATATTCTGTGGGGTTCAGACAAAAGAACGTCATAACACAGTCTGAAACTATGTTAAGGTTTTGGATTTACAGCCTAGAGATTGCCTGGGTTGTAGAATTTTGTTTGTGACCGTGGAATACAGCCCTCACTTCCATGACTGCTTTTAGACATGATTGAGTAATTCAGACTGGAACTTTCACAGCAAACTTCTCTGATTGTCAGGTGTGGAGAAGGGAGACCACATCAAGATGATGCAAGCATGAAATTCTTTGATTAGAATTTGTAAAGGTTTTATGTGCTGCATCTTATACAATCTGAGATGGCCTCATTTGAAAGAAGAAAAAGAAATCTGTGCTGTCCCTCACTCAGTAACCATGCTGGTCAGACCAGACTCATCAGAAATGTCAGTTTTGTGTGCACGTGCAACTGAACAGCAACCAAAAATACAACTTATTATTTATTACTTGTATTACCGTAACACACAGAGGCCAGGGCTCCATTGTACTACGCAGTGTACAAACATATCACAGAGACAGGCTCTGCTACAGCAAGTTCACAATCTGCGTGTAAGACTATAGACAACAGATGGCTAAACTGAACAGATAGGGGGAGCCCAAAGGAAATAAGACGACAAACTTTTGTTTAGGTCTGAGGAAAGAAACGCTGGGATTTAAAGGATGCTGTCAATGGGCTTCAGGCTCATAAATTGGAGTTTATGTAAGTTTTACAGAAACATAATATGAACAAAAATATTGTCAAGAAATTTATAAAAAATGAGCACTTGTTAAATTAAAATATTCCTCTGGACTGTGGGCAAACACATCAAAACTAGAAAGTGAAAGTGACTCCCACCAGTCATTTTCATTGTCCACAGACTCACAGCAATTAGAGATGGAAGAGACATAACAGGTCATTTGGTCCCTCCCCTGTTTCCAGCTAGTATAGGACTGAATTGTCCAAGGCAAGTGAAATACAAAAAGCAAACTAACAACGTGAATGGTAACAAGTAAATCAAAACTGAACAACGATTTCATCTGAAAGAATATTTTGTTATTACAGCTCAGTGTTATTGTACTCAGATATTTCAGTGATGAATGTGCTATACAGCTGGGATTTTCAAACAAGACAAGGGAGTTGAATTAAGTCTAAAATCCCACTCTACATGCCTAGACACTGTAGACAATATTTGTAATATGGGTAAAGGTATTTTTTTTAAATGTGAGTGTTAGGTTCACTGTGTCTCAGCTTCTAAAACATGCTGTTTGATAATAAAATGAACGGCATTTTTATTAAGACTCCCATTAATGAAAGCAGAGCACCAAGGTATCACAAATTGGTGCTGATCTAATAGTGATGAATAAGATGGGATTTAATGCAGCTGGGAGCCAAGGGAAAACAGTTGTATATCAGAGAGAGAAAGATTAATAGAGGTCCTCAAAGAGTTTGAAGTGGAGTGTTCCCTTGAAATAGCAATTACCCTTGGCATTTTCTATCTCATCTTTCTACATTATTTTTCATTAAAACAAATAAAGGGTTTAACCTAAAAATGACAGGAGCTCTAGACCTAAAATAGTGAGGCTCATGAGACAATCTAATACTATTTGTGCAACGAATACTTGGCCTTTCTGACATTCTACAGTCCTGAATAGTTCTAATTCTGACCCATTTAAAGTACAGCAGAATACAGCTTAGAAATCTAAACAATTCAACAACAATTGTTATACAGGAATTATTTTTTTGTTGGGTACCTTTCGTGAAATAAGGTTTCCATCACATATTATTTGACTCTCATTCACAATATACATCTATTCCCAATCCTGACCGCTGAGGGTAGTGGATACAGTATGTGTAAATTAAACCCAAAAGGTTAAACAGTCTCAGCTATCTGTACAGTATAAGGTATTATTAACTTGACTAGCAGCTGAAAGCCTGTGCTGGTGCATGGGTGTGGGAGTTGAGCTAAGTAATCCACCATCTGAGTAGTCTCCCTCATACAACCAATTAAATTGCTGTATGCAAACTAACTGTAGAGTTAGGGTGAGGATTGGTTGGGTTACCTCTGATATCACAGAGGTAGGACTCTTGGCATGACATAGATACATGCCTTACATTTGAAAAGTCAAAATAGCTGAGAACTTAAAAACTGGATGGTAACAGACTGCGAATCCCAGCAATGACTGAACCAGATGATACTTCGAACAAAAAGAGCTCTCAACCACGCTTATAGTTGTTTCCATCATTTCACACTGAGGCCTTGGCTACACTGGCACTTTACAGCACTGCAACTTTCTCGTTCAGGGGTGTGAAAAAACACAACCCTGAGCGCAGCAAGTTATAGCGCTGCAAAGCGCCAGTGTAAACAGTGCCCCAGCGATGGGAGCGCGGCTCCCGGCGCTGCAAGCTAATCCCCACAGGGAGGTGGAGTACGTGCCCAGCACTGGCGCCGCGACCACACTCGCACTTCAAAGTGCTGCTGTGGGAGCACTCCCGCGGCAGCGCTTTGGAGTTTCGAGTGTAGCCAAGCCCTCACTGTACAGAAATTTTAGGCTATGGAGTGACACAGAGTAACATAATCCTGGAATCTTCTTACATACATTATTTATGAGTCTCTCTGTTATAACATGGTCTCCAATTCAAGGCTATTGAACTGTAACTTACTATTAGAATTTTCCTAATTACAACAGCTCCACATGATATCACCAAGTGTAGAGAAGAAGAAAGTATAGGTCTGATTTTCCTCCGCCATTTTTATACAGATGTAACTCAAGTGACTGCACTGGAGTTCCCCTGGCTTAAACCAACATGAGAAGAGAATCCTACCCAGCATGTGTGTGTGGTCATGGGACAGCTTTAATCTTCATGCTAGAGTGGGAAATGAAAATCTAGTTATGTTGAAAGACGATTTTTTTAGATGTTCTTGACATTTTGCTTATTTTAGCAGCAGTATTCTTAGAAATGCAAACTAATCTTCCTAAAGAACAAAAGGGCAAACAAAACCAATTGAAAAGCCAATATATCAATGCCTCTGCACTATGCTGAGAGTTTTATATGTTGTACAATATGAATATATGTGATGTAATTTAATTTAAGGGGACTAATCAGTGATACGTCTATGCAACTGATTCATCAAACCTGAAAGAGCTAAAATAAAATCTTCCAAATGTGTAAGTTCTTTTACAGATCAGTTCTTCAGAATTTTTTAAAGTAACATACACTTTATGAAAGAACACTGTAAAAGGCTTAGATTAAGTTTAAATAACTTCCTTTTACTATAGAAAGATAAAGGAAGAGTAGCTATTTAACAGGTAAGAGGTATGGCAAATATAAAAAATACACCTCTACCTCGATGTAACGCTGTCCTCAGGAGCCAAAAAAAAATCTTACTTGTGTTATAGGTGAAACCGCGTTATATTGAACTTGCTTTGATCCACCGGAGTGCGCAGCCCCGCCCCCACCCCGGAGCACTGCTTTACCGTGTTATAGCCGAATTCGTGTTATATCGGGTCGCGTTATATCGAGGTAGAGGTGTACTTGATTCAAATGGAAACTGGTTTTCAGGTAACACACAGGAACACCTAGACTATAGCTACACTAGAGAGAGAGTTTGCAGCTGCACTGCTGTAAGCTCACTAATGTAGTCGCTCTAAGCGAAAGGAGAGAGCTCTTCCATCAGCTTAATTACTCCAGCTCCCATGAGCAGCAGTAGCTATGTTGGCAGCAGAAGCTCTCCCTCCAACACAGCACTGTCCATACTGGCACTTAAGTCAGCATAAGTAATGTCGCTCAGGGGGGTGGTTAGTCCACACCTTTGAGCGACATAACTTACATTGACTTAAGTTGTAGTGTAGTATCCATAGCCCTAGAATGAATCAGCTGCTCCAGTGTACTAACTATTGACTATTGTATAATTTTCACTGAGCCACCTATAAACACTTGTTATTTTGGATCATCCCAGACAAAGGATGCAAAATACAAGTGGGTCTCCTCTTTGAGAAAACAAGGATATATGCCCAAGGTGAACTCTCTGTTTTGCTACTATTCTTCCCAAAGGAGAGAGATCCTGTAGAAGAAGTAAGCTTCCCTCTTTATATAGGAGAGGCTGTTTTTATATCTTAAGGCTCCTCAGCAAGAACAAAAGAACAGGCCTAGTGTGGCAATCCAATGATATTTGATTATTTCTCTTCATATCTTGGTTTCTCAGCATTGCTTTTGCTTTGGTGCATTAATGATCATTTTAAGAGTTCTCTGACATATTAACCACATGCTTTAAGTGACTCTATTCTTGCCACTATTTTAGTATGTTAATAAATTGGCTTAGGGATATTATATGCCTACAAATCCATAAAGATATCATATGCCTCTGACTGTTTGTGTGTCTTGGAGATACACAGCATAGCTGTCTGGAAAGAACTCGCTGTCTGAGGGTTACTGCTGTGTATTTGACTCAGAAGTACACTTTCCTTAAGAAATTTTTCCCCTTAAGTTAAGCACAGGCCTTGTGTAGAAGTCTTCCAATAGACTATAGTACCTTAAATTAAATGGCCCACTGTCACTTTAAGCAATTTACTTGATTCTCTTTCTAATTTTCTTTTCTTTGGATAGTTGAAATCTCTCTTTTCCCTAAACATTTCAGGAGTGATCATTATGTATATTGTTGATGGTTTTTTTTCCAACACATAAAGACTAACTTGAAAAATCTGGTAAAGATAGTAAATGTCCTAGGCCATGTCTACATCTAAAATTTTGCAGCGCTGGTTGTTACAGCTGTATTAGTACAGCTGTATAGGGCCAGCGCTGCAGAGTGGCCACACTTACAGCAACCAGCGCTGCAAGTGGTGTTAGATGTGGCCACACTGCAGCGCTGTTGGGCGGCTTCAAGGGGGGTTCCGGGAACGCGAGAGCAAACCGGGAAAGGAGACCAGCTTCGCCACGGTTTGCTCTCGCGTTCCCGGAGCCACCCAGCAAACCGCAGGGAAGGAGACCTGCTTGCTCGGGGTTCCGGGAACGAGAGAGCAAACCGGGAAAGGAGACCAGCTTCGCCGCGGTTTGCTCTCGCGTTCCCGGAGCCACCCAGCAAACCGCAGGGAAGGAGACCTGCTTGCTCGGGGTTCCGGGAACGAGAGAGCAAACCGGGAAAGGAGACCAGCTTCGCCGCGGTTTGCTCTCGCGTTCCCGGAGCCACCCAGCAAACCGCAGGGAAGGAGACCTGCTTGCTCGGGGTTCCGGGAACGAGAGAGCAAACCGGGAAAGGAGACCAGCTTGATTACCAGAGGCTTCCTCCTTCCACGGAGGTCAAGAAAAGCGCTGGTAAGTGTCTACATTGGATTACCAGCGCTGGATCACCAGCGCTGGATCCTCTACACCCGAGACAAAACGGGAGTATGGCCAGCGCTGCAAACAGGGAGTTGCAGCGCTGGTGGTGTCCTGCAGATGTGTACACCTTCAAAGTTGCAGCGCTGTAACTCCCTCACCAGCGCTGCAACTTTCTGATGTAGACAAGCCCCTAGTGTAAATCAAGATTAGTAACTGGAGGTAAAAAGTAAGCTAGTTATTCTGCCTCCCTTTTTGATAACTGAGTAGTATCTGAAGTCAATGGAACAATTTGCAGTGGAAGGTACTATTCAGCATGAATAAGGGTGGCAGAATCTGACCCTTACTAAGAAAAAAAAAATTAAGTGTGATAATAGCAAGCCAATGCTATCTACCCCTCTGCTGAACCACAAGGGATTGCTATCATCATCTAGACTCATCTGAAATATGCAGCAAAAATTAGGAATGATTATTTTTGCATATTTTTCTTGAAAGTGTGCTGGCACCCAATTAATGGAATAACTCTCCAAAATAATCCCATCTGTTCAACTGAGACTGCACAGATGATAATTACTTTTGATTTCTAAGGCTCTGATCCTGCATCTGTGAGAAGTTACATTGACTTCCATGGGATACCATTGGGGTGTAATGGGGTGGAGGATCAGGTTCTAAGTAAACATGCTCAACCATTTTTTTTCCATTATAAGTTCCTTCCTTTTCTCCTGAAGCAGTAATAGGATGGATGTATGACTTATCAGCAGGAAGAAGGTTCTCTTGGTGAGATAAACCTTTCACTCTCAGAGTTCATCCACTCAGGAATAAGACTGCTGCATTGTAAAACAGAGTACCTGTCTTGATATCTCCAACATATAAATACAACAATAATAATTCCAGCCAGATAGCTTGAGTCACAGAGTACAGCATGTCCTTGAAAGAATATTTAGTGTTTATTCCCTGTCTAGAAGAGATGTAAGCACATTTTCTCCCTGTAAGGCGACTCCAGACCAGGCCTAGGATCTATCCTTGGGTTCAAATTTTAAACTGTACACAAGCAACAGTGTTCAAGATGGTTAACATGCTTTACTACTACTGTTACTTGCTAAGCTCCATCAGTGTGCTGAGCCATGTACAAACAATGAGGAAGACACTGCTCCTGCCAGAGGAGTTTACAATCCAAGGCCCTGATCCTACAAATTATTCCTTGTGGGCAGATTCCTGCATCCAGGCAGAGACTCAGTGAAGTGAACAAGGCTCCACTCCTGCAGAATCTGTTGCCAGATAGGGGCCTATGTCAGACACAGAGCTTTACATTGGCATAGGTCTTTAGAGTACAAAAGTGGAATATTTTCTGTACTACTTCTTCGTCCCCCACTTGTGTTTCAAGGAAAACAAAAAAGAATGTTGTGTTTTCCATATACACTAGAGAGATCATGTGTTTTCAGACTGAACAGCTTTTATTTTAGATTGAGAAAAACAAATCTCCATGAGTGAGCAAAATGTGTGTTGCTCAAACTGTAAGAGCAGTTGCCTTGAACTGAAAAGGGTTCTCCAAAATGGAGCATCTCACAGCAGCAAGCCAGGCAAACACCATAAAAATAAGCTATACACAGAAAACAGTCATGAGAGTTACATAACTGTGTGCTGTACATCTCGCACACACTGGTATGAAACATACTGGAGAAAGGCTGTTTTTAAAAGGGACAGCACCCACAATGTTTTATTCATGGTATAAAACTGTACTTTTGTATTACTGAGTATGACCCTTTGAGAGATTATTTATTGCTGACATGCAGGAAGAAATGCATCCTATATTGACTCGATACAGGACATGGGATATTAGGTGTGAAATAAAGGACAGGTGATCATATCACCTATCCCCCATCCTGGGGCTCTGCCTGAAACAAAACAAAGCACTTTACCAAGCCCATAGCCCTTTCACAATCCCTTCTTAATGCAAGTGATAGAACAATGACTACTTCCAGGAGCATCAGTGATTCACAATTTAAGGCCAGAAAGGACCATTACATCATCTAGACTGACTTCCTGTATATCACAGGCCATTAAATTTCACCCAGTTATTTCTGTATTGTCCCAATAACTCATATGTTTGACTAAAGCATGATTTGTGTGGCTAAATCATGTCTTTCAGAAAGGCATTCATTCTTGACTTGAAGACACTGAAATGAAGAATCCACCACTTCCCTTGGTAATGTGTTTCAACTGTGGTTAATCACTCTCACTAATAAAAACTTGTGCCTAATTTCTAATTTGAATTTGTCTGGCTTCAGTTTCCAATCATTATTTCTTTTTATGCCTTTCTTTGCTAGATTAAAAAGCCCTAGTACTCAGTATTTTCTCTATGTTCATGTTCTTGTGCACACTATAATCAAGTCACCTCTCAAGCTTCTTTTTAATACATTAAATAGATTGAACTCCTCAAGTCGCTCCCTGTAAGGCGCTTTCTCTAGCGCCCTGAGTAATTTTTGTGGCTCTTTTTTGCACCTTCTTCAATTTTGTACCATCTTTTCAAAAATGTAGACCTCAAAACTGTATGCAGTATTGCACTGTCTGTCTCACCAATTCCATATACAGAGGTAAAAATCACCTCTCTATTTCTAGTCCCATTTATACTTCCAAGGATCACATTATCCCTTTTTGCTACAGCACCACACTGGCAGCTCACATTGAATTGCTTGTCCACATAACCCCTAAATCCTTTTCAGAGTCACTACTTTCCAGGATACAGTCCCCAATTCTGTAGGTCTGGCATGCATTACTTGTTTGTAAGTATATAACTCTGCATTAAAAAAAACACATTGCATGGGCCTAAATTACCAAGCCATCCAGACTGTTCTGTATTTACGGCCCATTCCTCATCATTATTTTCTTCTCCACCAATCCTTGTGTCATCTGCAGAGATTTTATATTTATTTCCAGATCATTGCTTAAAATGTTGACTAGCATAAGGTGTAGTATCAATCTCTGTGGAACCCCATTAGAAACAGCCCCATTCAGTGAGGATTCCCCGTTGCTAGCGAGCTGTTGACATACGTCAGTTGGTCAATTCTTAAGCCATTTAATGTGTGCTATACTGATATTGTATATGGCTAGTTTTATCATTGGAATGTTGTGCGGTGCCTCAGTCAAATGCCCTAGAAAAGTCAAGTATGTTACATCTATGTGACATTACTGAAAACTTCATGCTCCCCAACAAACGCCTTTCAACCATGCACCCCACTCTCTGTAACGGCTCTTCCTCATTGTAAGAGTGGAGACCAATTTCTGCCAGGGGTATGATTTTTTATAACTGTTACTCATAACAGGTAACTAGGAAGAGGAAATAAAGATCAATCTGTTACCGGCAGTCCCCTGTGTCCCACCTTTATTGCACTCAAAGGAAGCAGTATTTCCTGTAGATTAGAAATAAGAGACTGGCAGTCAAGATTCCCAGGTTATATTCTCAACTCTGATCCCCCATTGTGTGACCTTGGTCAACTCACTAAACTTCTCCATGCCTCAGTTTCTCCCATCTATTAAAAAGAGCTGATATCCACTCCTGAAATGTGCTATGAGATGTTTGATTACAAGGTGCTGCAGAAGTGTTATTAGTGGAAGGAGAGGCAGAGGAAAGAAGGGAAGAAATGTCAGTTTGGGACTCCTTTCTTCTAAGAGCCCCAGCCTACCCCACTTTTCAGAGGCTAGAAAACCTTCCCTTCATCTTGACATAGCATTCCCTATTGCCTCGATCTTGGCACAGTGTTTCCTACTGGTCCTGCCAAGCCCTAACAAGCTAGCCAGTCCCAGTCTTGCTGCAAGACTAGTGCTGAGCATTATTCTGCAGACTACTGTTAAGTTCAAACCCATTTTGTTTAGTAGTAGTATAGACAGGGCTTTCCCAGGAAACTGGATTCATCTTGTATCAATTTGCTATAGAAACTCTCTCTCAAAATCTAGAGCACCCTGCAGACAATAGTGGCTAGTGGTTAACTAATTGTTCAAGGCCATTTTTAGTAGATTTTGTTTGAATTTGCTTATTTAAAAAGGTATTGAGTTTTTCAGTTCCACAAGCCTTATCTAAAATACGAATTAAGGAAGTTTAGTTTTCTTGCAGCTACCAGCTTTTGAAACAATGATTTGTTTTAACTATCAGAACAATGTGGCTTTAGCTACTATCCTAAAATGTTCATTTTAGGAGATAAAAAGCTTGTAACACAAGATCATTTTAACTAAACAACAATTTAAAAAAAAACAACAGGCCAGGTGTTTTGCATAATTTTTCTTAGCGTGAAGTATTGTTGTTCCATGGGTTTGACTCTAAATTCAACACCTCTGATGAACATGGCTACCTGATAATGTCCTGTGCATAACATACCGGGAGAGGGTGGATTTTAGCTGTGTATGAAATACTCATAAAAACACAGCACAGAACTCTCTGGAATTTCTGGGGAGCTGAGGGTGTACAGCACCCTGTAGGATGGGGGCTAGGAGAAGAAGTGGTTTCAGGAGATTTTTACCATAAGGAGAGCTTTGTACAAAAGTGTGTTTACCCTGGCAGAGCCTGACTGGATGAAGTGCTGTTGAAACAGGTGACTGGTCAGGTTTGTGTTAAATGACCACTGGGCTGAAAAACAAGTACAAACATTAAGTGGTTTGTTTGGTTGTGAGTAAAATATCCATCCACTTACACCGTAATCATGCTCTGCCCAAAGCCTCAGAGACAAGAGAACTTTTCCGAAGCTTCTCCCCCACCTTCAACCCCTCACCTGCAATGCTCCATCATCCCATTCAATCTTTTGCTTTCACTCATTTCAATGTAAAAATTAAAGGCTGCATCCTGCAATCTTCAAGCAAAACTCTCACTGACTAACCCCAGAAATCTGGACTACCCACACGAGTAAGAGACTGGATCCTAAGGAACTACACTGAAAATGAAGAATAAATAAAGTGATTGATTTTCAGTGGTGAAGGGCACCCACAACTCCCACAGGCATCAATTGGCACTATGAGTGCTCAGCACATTTGAAAATTAGGGCACATGAGGGTATGTTCTGCAAAATATTTAACGTACTTTTTGGGAAAAGGCAGAACTGACAATCTAGAGACAGACACAGCTAATAATCCAACGTCAAAAGAGTCAACCTGAAGCAAGGTTCGTTTGTATAATAATGAGAGAACAAATAATTGTTATTCTGGCATCTGTTTTGTGGTGGTGGCACACATGCATTCTGGGAGAAAGTTCTGTATTGGTGTAAACTGGCACATCGCCATCGATAAAGCAGAGGATTTTGATTGCCTCAGCTAGACTAACAATAAAATAGTGGTCTCCTACACCAGACTATACTCCACATCATAAATACTGTAGGCAGTATCTGAATGACTTTGTCCTTGATCTTTCCAGATGAGACAAGACAAAATAGCTTACTTAGTGTGTTTTGCTGTTGATAAAAGTATAGTGTAAGAGTTGCCACTGAAGGCTGCACTCACCCGCTCTTCCTCTTCTTGGAGATCTGGCATGGTGCTGATACAGAGACTCACTGCAGTGATGGCCACAAAGGAGACTGATATACAAGCAAAGATCTTTCCTGGGATCCCTGAGTGAGGGTTCTCCACCATATCCCTGAGCTTTCTCATGCACAAACCCGAACGGCTATTGTCCTGGAAGGCACATTGCGGAGTTTCATTAACCATCATCTCCCTCTCATACAGCATGGCCTCAGCTGCCTCCTCCTCCTTCTGTCGTAATCTTTTCTTACAGCACCACTCCAGGTGTTCCTCTTCTATCCCCCAATACACGAGCTCCTCTTGGAAAGAGAGAGCACACATCTCCCTTAGAAGCCTCAGCTTCCCAGCTGTCAGGAAAGTCATGATGGTCCTGAAGGCACAAGGGTTACGGTCGAAAAAAAACTCATTGCAGCTGACATCATAATCATCACAGATGTCCATGATCTCATCATAGTTGTTACAAGATTTCAGTTTTTCAAGCCTGGTCAAAGGGCAGTTCTCCAGTGTGGTCCACGGAATCCTGTATTTAATGCCACCTACATTGATGATCACATGCCTGGTTCGGTCCTCTAGATGGGCCAAGCAGCACAAGTCTTCCCCAGGGTGAAGAAGCTTGGCTTTTTTGAAGAAGAACCCTTTCTTGGTCTGCACCTCGCACAGGTTTTCCAAATTGTTGTAGGAATACGAAGTGAACTTAGGATCTGCGTTCCCAGTGAGCAATGCCATTTCCTGATACATTTGTTACGTTCATGGAGGTATCTGATCTACTCACAGAAAGACATCATAAAGTGGAGACAAGTGGCCAGTCTGCAAAAAGAAATTAAAACATGACAATTAGGCCTCCAGTAGAGAAAAGCAATTCTACAACAACGTTCTCTCTGCCGTTTTTAAATTTTTGTTTGCATTTTAGGACGAGTCTTTTAGGACCCACTCTGCTTTTATCCCCCTACCTTGAGTCCGAGAAGCACGCCTCACAGCAATCAAATAGAAAGCTGGGTCCATGCCTCTGGAGCCTACTGTGCAGCTCCAAGTGATGACCAAAAGGGAGTATGAGTAATGCATCATCATTGTGACCTGCTCCTTTCTAGAGGGGGAATAATATCCCAGCCAGTCCATGAAGGGGCGGGGAGGAAGCGTTTGTGTGGAAGCATGTTAAAATGGAAATCACCATTGGCCTGGGAGTCGAACAGGTTATCAGTTAAGGCTTTGTTGAAAGACCTTTTCTTTATTCTGACAAATCCAGGGGATGCATCTACTATGGAATTATCTAGTGGTGAGAGTGCAAACCTCTTTCACAATCAGTGCTCATCTACTGATATGGTTCAAATACTCTTCAGTTAACATGGCTGTGACAGGGTGTTGGGTAAGGAGTGCTTAACCAGCTCTCTGCCACGCCAGCCTTAATAAGGGAAGTAGATTGGAGGTGGCTGAATAGGCCTTTGCCTGCCTGGCAACTAGCAACAGCTGCCAGCCTCATTAACTAGGGGCTATAAAAGGGCTGTGGGTGGGAGGAGAAAGAGAAAAAGAGAGAGAAACAGGCAGGCCAGTCGGCTCTAGTCTGCTGCTTGTAAAGCCTGGTTGAGAAACAAACCTGTTCATAGATAGTAAGGTGGTGGTAGGAAATAGCTACATGTAAAGTGCACTGGTGATTGCATCAACCTGAGGCGTCCCTGCCTGGTTGGTGAGGGCAGCAGAAGCAGAAGTAAGAGGGGCCCAGCTGTGCCTCACTACACTGGTTTACACAGTTCGCATATGGTGTGCAGTTTGTGTAGCTATCATATTGTATGAAAACAATCTTTAAGAGGGTCATATTTTTATTCTTACAATTTGGATAACCAAATCAGCAGTGCTCCAGCGTGTGGTGTATGGAAATTCGAGAACTGCAGTGACAGATGTGGTTACTGCACCTTTGAAAGCTGGAATGTTCTGACCAGCCAAAGTTCCAAAGGAGACTCATTAGTCAGCAGCAGACAGATAGTTGGAGATTGAAATCTAAGAATGAAGTGGGGCTGGAAGTAGCTTGTAAACAGAGAACTCACTTGCTGTGCTAATTTGGGACCAGATGTTGTTGCATAGTTACACAATAGCTTTTACTCTGTGAGGAGTCCCACTGAAATTTGCTTAACAAAAATCAAGCTGGACTGGAGCACTGGGGACCATATGTTAGTTCTGGCTAGTGCAGTGACAGATTTCAAAATCAAGTAAATTGAGGAACCAGAGAAACACGTTACAACTGCTCTTCCTGACTGGCATTTTTTATCTAAACACCAGACATGACAGCCTGTCTGTGGATGTAAAGCGGAATTTTGCCATTGGCTTAAATGGGGACAGGATTTCACCCCAATTCCCTAAGCAACCTACAAGAAGTGGGGACAAGGTTCTAAACTTCTTGCCCTGAGGGGGAAGTCTCTGGTTGGAAAGCCTTTCTTTGTTATGGACCAGGGCAGTGAATGTATCAGGGGCATCATTTGCAGCTCCAGGCTTGAGTTTACAACCCACCTTCACTCCCTAAACAGAACCACTATTTCTTGCACCACTGTCCTCAGATCTCTTAAGCTTATTTATTCAGCATCTGCTGCCTGTTATTCTGCTCTCAGTACTGCTTGTCTTCAGAGCTCTGAGCCTCTCTGTTCTCCACCCATTTTCCTTCTGAAGCAGTGTAATAGATCTCTGGTACTCTGGAATTATAGCAGGGGAACACTCAAAGCCTCCTGGGCTGTATAAAGGCTGTTGTAAGTAAGGAAGGAAAATAAACAAGCATTGGAGCTTTGGGCCTCCAAACAGGAGATCTGGACTGGAAGTGGACTAGAGGTGGGGAGCAATTTTATTTGGAAGAAATGGCTCTATAACTAGGTAGACAAGCAGAGACAAAGCTATGGAATGAGGGATAGTTTAACAGCACTTACGGCAGGATGGTGAGGGTGAGGTGGGAATTCAACAACTGTGGTGAAAGTAACATGTTCCAATTCACTTTCCATTTCATCTGATTTCCCATTCATGTGTGCTGGAAAGAGAACTGAATATGAGGGTTCTCATGGTTAGAGGATCAGACTGGGACTCAGGAGACCTGGGTTCTATTCCTAGCTCTGCTGCTGGCCCGCTGGGTGATCTTGGGCAAATCACTTCACCTCTCTCCACCTCAGTTTCTCCATCTGTAAAATGGGATGATGGCACTAACCTTCATAAAGCGCTTTGACATCTAGTTATGAAAAGTGTGATGTAAGACTAGGTATTATTATATATTCAAAGACAAAATCACAGTAGCTCCTCTTTCCTTTGGCCTCAGGCAATCCTTAGATAGATTAAGCCCTTCCACCAGCAAATGATAAATGCTTGTTAGTTGAAGGCATGTGTCACACCATTACTGTTCTCTTCAGTTATGGTTAAGTGAGTCATGCCTGCATCACTAATATGGGTCACATTCTATAAACATTACTGGGACTAGGAGAAAGAAGAATACAAGGTGCCATGACATATTAACTAACAACAGAGGCATTGCTTACATCCTAAATCAGAACTCTACAAGAGAAATTTGTCAGGCTCTGAAGTCTGATGTGGCCTTCATATAAATCTAAGTCATAGAAGCTTCTGTAGGCTCTGCAGCCAAAATGACAGAAATTGGATTTCCCTCTACATAAATTCCAACAAGCATAGGGTGGGATTTTCCTAAGTTACATACCCAACTCCCATTGATTTGCAATATTTAGTCCTCTACAAAAATATGTGGACGAATTAAGTAGAGTAGATAATTGCTCTGTACTGGAGTTGATGTCAGTTTCATCTTAGGTCAAATAAGACAGAGTAAATTGCTAAAACTACACAACAACCTGTACTTTCCTTTCTCTAAATTTCACAGAACTCAAATATTTTCTGGTGAAAGTGATTAAATGTTTCTGTTTGTCAGATGCCTCCCAATTTGTAAGAGAAACTGTTTGAGGCCTGAACCCAAAGCATATTTTATTTTATTAGAAAATTCCTCAGAAGGAAGGGATTTATATGCCATTCTCTACACATTCTATCTTGCTGATTTTGGAGGATGTAGACCATCCGATTGGTTTGTTGGATGCCCCATAGCATTCCTCTGCCTGGTGGTCTGTCTCAGCAGGAGTCACAGTAGGGTAACAAATTTTAACACAGTACAACTAACTGACATGTTAGTTGGCACTAACATGCCACTACTGCCCCATCCTAGACAGTGCACTGAGAGAAAGGCTGCTATGGGAAACTTCACTAGTCCAGAAGGAATTAAGAACCTATACAAAAAGAGTAAAATAGGGCATCTCATAGCAACCTACATCCTGTGAAACTAGTGCCTTTTCTCATGGACTTCAATGCAGCAGCAATTGCAAATATCATTACTGTCATAGTAAGAGTGCGTTGTTAACATAGCGTATGCTTTAAGGATGCAGCCTCTTGTTGCTTTTGTCAGTAAGATAAAATATTCACTGCCACTATTCTAGGCATCATGCTTTTGTTTCATGCCTCACTTGTTATACAAGTCAACATCTGAAAAGTAATGTACATCATTTTGTGGCAAAAAGCCAGGATTTGCTTTCTTCCGTCCTGTCCATCAGCATGATGGTGCAGAAAAAGACCAATACATTTCCAGTACTCTTTTGAAGCTAATGCTGTGTGTGTCCAATTTTCTAGGTGAATGAGAATTAAGCAGCAGCATGATGTGCATGTAGATTTTTGCATTCAGTATATACTGGCCTTTTCATTTCCAGCTCTCTGAACTACAAAGGAGGATATGTTTTATAAAATTCCTGTTGATTAAATAACCTAATGAATCAGACATTCAGGTTTTTATTAAATTGTCACTGGTGACTGGATAGGGGATTGGTAATACAATATGGAGCTTTTCTCCTCTAGGTCGGCAGCAGAATCTCAGGTAGTTTCTGAGAGCTTGTCTACACTTAAAACACTACAGCGGCACAGCTGTGCTGCTGCAGCGCTTTAGTGTAGACATGACCTACACTGATGAGAGGTATTTGCCCATCGGCATAGGTGTGACACTGCCTCGGGGGAACACCTTTGTACCCCCATGTTCCTCCTTCTAATATGATTGTGTGGTATCCAGTGCAAAGTTTGTCATGTCAGGTGCCTTTGGAAGGCTCAGGATGCACTGAGCATTGTTGTCAGTTACAGTAATGTTATAGGTTGTAATTTCATTTATATAGTTATGAGGCTGAAAATGTGTCTTCATGGCTTAAAACAAGGCCAGGCAAAACCCTCCAGGAGCAGAGGGGCAGTTCACACCTCATTAAGGCATATATGGGACAAACCCAGCCCAGCCTCACAGGAACAAAGGACACTGGCTGAGGCAGCAACAAAAGATCCGTTGGACTCTCGAGTGATTCACCTCCCTTCCCTTGGTCAGTGTGGGACTGCGATGGGATAATGCTCACCTGACTCTGAAGGTGGGGGCAAAGCCAAGCGGGAAGAAAGAACATGATAAAAGAGACAGATGTTGCCATGTGCTCTCTTCCACCTACATCTACAGGCACTACCACCAAGTGACTGGAGTGTTAATCGAAGGGCAGAGTCTGGCTGAAGGGCAACCAGCCAGCCTGCGGTGAGAAGCATCTAAGTTTGTACGGGCATTGAAAGTGTTAAGATCAGCTTAGAATGCATTTTGCTTTTATCTCATTTGACCAAATCTGACTTCTTGCGCTTTGACTTAGAATCACTTAAAATCTATCTTTAAGAGTTAATAAATTTGTTTATTCTACCTGAAGCAGTGCGTTCGGTTTGAAGTGTGTCAGACAGGGATAACAAACCTGGTACATATCAATTTCTTTGTTCAATTGACGAACTCATATAAGCTTGCAATGTCCAGCAAGCAGAACTGGACACTGAAAGACAGAAGTTCCTAGGGTTGTGTCTGAGACCACAGATATCGGTTAGTATCATTTGGTTGCATGAGCCAAGCACTGCCTGGCCAAAAGTGCTCGCTCACATAGCTGGGAGCAGTTTACATGCCAGAGGCTGTGTGTGAACAGCCTGGGAGTGGGGGTTTTCACAGCGGAGGAGATTAAGTCTGGCTTCCAGAGTTGAGGATAGGAGTGACCTAGTAGATCACCAATCCAGATAACACCAGGGGAATGTCACAGTAGTTAATCAACGTCCCCAAGTGCTGTCTACATGAGAATTTAGGTCGGTTTAAGTACACTGTTCACAGGTGTAGATTTTTCACACCCCTGAACAATATAGTTATGCCAACCTAATTTTCTAGTGTAGACCAGATCTGAAAATTAGATTAACAGTTGGAATGAGTTTGCTGGTGTCAGTCATGTTGCTAGCAGGCAAACATCCACATAATAAAAAACACCATTACAAATGTCAACAATTGGTATCTTTTTTGGAAGTGTCACTATGGAGCCAAATTACTGAATAGACATGGAGCTGCATTACTCTCCCTGATATACTTTAGAAGTGGTCCCTCCAGACCATGGCTGAGACTTGTTGATGGAACAGCATAGGAAAGCTTGCACTGCTTTTTCAGCTGTCGAGCAGATAAACTGTTGTTCAGGCCTGCCATGCTGGCACCTTTCCTGAGAAGTAGGTTCACTCTGGAATGACTGTTGCTGACTTATATGCATGGAATGTATCATGCTGACCTTCACAGAAATATTAAGGGTTTATCAAAGCTACATAGGTCTTAAAATACTCATTGCATGTTGATGTTCTCTAGTCTAAGCTACTCACATACCTTCAGTGAAGCAGCAGTCAAAGAGTCACTTTAAAATACAACACTTCCAGAAATGGTTACAGCATCAGCCAGTTGGCATTTCTCTTATTTAATCAACATATGGGTAGAGAGGAATGGGGGTATCAAAACATAGACCCTATCGGAGGCTCAATATGTACTTCCCTGACTGGAGTTATCTGAATTTGTACATCACTTTATGCTAATCACATTAGGTGGAATAAATCTAAGCCATGAGCAAAGCGTTCAGCCACCTCAACAACAACAACAAAGTATCTATTATGAAGATAGGCACAGCCAGATTTAATTTACATCATGCCATCTTATGAAAAAACTTATGGCTAAGTACAGTGGTGATCACCTTACTGCACAACAGGCCCAGAGAAATGAGGAGTAGGTCTACAGATATTAGTGGTATGACCCTGGCTAAAACTGGTGGGAGTTCAGAATCAGGTACTGTGCCTTTTTCATGAAAAACTACCACAGACTTGTATTGACTTCGTATCTCTGGCTGCAAGACAGTATATCCTGGGTCAGACCGAGGGTATGGCTACACTTACATTTGTGCAGCGCTGGGAGTTACAGCTGTGTTCGTACAGCTGTATAGGGCCAGCGCTGCAGTGTGGCCACACTGACAGCTACCAGTGCTGCAGTGTGGCCACGTTTGCAGCATTTGCAGCGCTGTTGGGAGTGGTGCATTGTGGGCAGCTATCCCACAGAGCACCTTGTCCCATTTTGGTGCTGTGGGTTGTGGGAAGAGGACGGAAGGGTGCGGGTCTTTCTGCTTCCTGTTCCAACGCCCCATGGTGCTTTGCTACACATTCCAAGCAGTTAGGCGCCATTGTGAGTCTGCAGCGCGATTTCTGTTACAAATGGAGCCCGAGCTGCTGAGGACCTTGCTGATGAATGTTGCCAGCACATCACGCATGAGAGTTGAGCTATTCCTTTGGCTCCAAAGTGACAGTGAGGAGTCAGACGATGATATTGATTCGCCTGACGCGCAAGACACTAAATTGCTTGTTGCAGTAACGGACGTGCTCAGCACCGTGGAACGCCACCTTTGGGCTCGGGAAACGAGCACTGAGTGGTGGGATCACATCGTCCTGCAAGCCTGGGATAATGAGCAATGGCTGCAGAACTTTCGGATGAGAAAAGACACTTTCATGGGACTGTGTGCTGAGCTCGCCCCTGCCCTGCGGCGCAGGGACACGAGATTAAGAGCTGCCCTGCCAGTGGAGAAGCGGGTGGCTATTGCAATCTGGAAGCTGGCAACTCCAGACAACTACCGATCGGTGGCGAAGCAGTTTGGAGTGGGAAAGTCGACCGTTGGAATAGTGTTGATGCAAGTTTGCAGGCCATTAATCGCACCCTGCTAAGAAGAACCATGACTCTGGGGAACGTGCAGGACATTGTGGATGGCTTTGCACAAATGGGTTTCCCTAACTGTGGAGGGGCAATCGATGGGACGCATATTCCTATTCTGGCACCACCCCACCTGGCATCCGAGTACATTAATCGCAAGGGGTATTTCTCTGTGGTTCTCCAAGCGCTTTTGGATCACCGTGGGCGTTTCACTGACATTTACTCAGGATGGCCTGGAAAGGTGCATGATGCACGCATCTTTCGGAACAGTGCCCTGTTCAAGAAGCTGCTGGCCGGGACTTTTTTCCCAGACCGCAAGATCACAGTAGGGGACGTCGAAATGCCCACTGTGATCCTTGGAGACCCCGCTTACCCCTTAATGCCATGGCTCATTAAACTGTATACAGGGAAGCTTGACAGGAGCAAGGACCGGTTCAACTACAGGCTGAGCAGGTGCAGAATGACTGTGGAGTGTGATTTTGGCCATTTAAAAGCATGCTGGAGGTCTCTCTACAGGAAGCTAGATTTGGGGGAAAGCAGCATCTCCACTGTTATATCCGCATGCTGTACCTTCCATAATATTTGTGAAGAGAAGGGTGAAAGATTCAATGAGGAATGGACCTCCGAGGTTCGACACCTAGAGGCTGAATTTGCACAGCCAGAGAGCAGGGCTACTAGAGAGGCACAGCAAAGGGCTTCAAGGATTAGGGATGCCTTAAGGGAGCAATTTGAGGCTGAAAGCCAACAGTAATGTTTGGTGCCTTTGCTGTGCCCGCTTTTCCCTTGGGGTACAGTATTTCTCACTTTCTGCAATAATAAAAAATGTCTTAAAAGCCAAGAAATCATTTATTCAAAATACAGTACATAAAAGGGCAGGGGGTAGGGTGGTGGACTGTCCATTCAGAGGTTTGAATATGTTCTGCTTGGATTGCTGTTCAATGCCTGCTGCACTTCAGGATTAATATGCTGCATCATGAGGGGGTTGAGTGCATAGGGTAAGGGTTGTAGTTCTCAGGGCTGGTAGGTGAATGTACAGGTGTTGGGGGCAGCTGGTGGTGGTAAGAACCAGGCTGCTGGAGAAAGGTGTTTTGTGCAAACACTGGGGAACAAGGGAGAGAGCTTTGGGAGGGGTGGGGGTTACCACGGTACTGATCTGCCTGCATGGCTACGAGAGACTGCATACAGTCCGTTTGGCGAGCCAGGAGGCTTATCAGCTGCTTTGTGCTTTTCTTGGTAGCCAATTCCTTTCTCCTGCTCTGTGTTTGCCTCCACTCATGCATTTTCTCTCTCCAGTCCTGCAGCCTCTTACTGTCTCTGGCGTACTGATTCATAACTGCTTTGATCAAATCTTCTTTTGATTTTCTAGGATTTTTCCTCAAGTTCTGTAGTCTTCGCGCAGGCGGTGATAGGGCTGGAGTATTCAAGGACACTTAAAATAACAGAAATAGAAACATTTAATACAGAGGCTACATTGTTTATTATCACAGTGAAGGAGTTTGTAGACTTTTTGTAGCATCATTTCCACATACCAAACATAGCACAGAGAGGCCATGGCAGCGAAGGCATGGTGAGCAATGGGGTGAGTGTTTCTGCCGCGACTTCACCTGGGAAGGGGAACTGCCTGAGGGCTCGGGTTTCTGTGCATTGGGGAAAGCAGAGAGCAGGTACTTGGGGACCTGCACTGGGGAAAGCAGAGGGCAGCTACTTGGGGACCTGCACTGAACACTCATCACTACATTTTCAACAGGATTTTCTACTGCCAGATATACCACTGCTGCGTGTTACCTGGGAAGAGAGGGAGGGTCTTCTACAGCAATGTGGATTCCGCCCTGGTCCCTGTGCAGCTTGCCTGTGTGCAGCAATGGTCCTCCCACCCCTCGCGGCACAGTGGCACGGACGAGTTAGCCTGACCGGGACAAGGACCACAGTGGCTCTCCCTATAAACTTGCGCAAGCACATTGCCCACGCTCTGGCTGCAACTTTTGAAGAGATTACTGAGGCCGATTACAGAGACGTGATAGACCAAATCAATGGGTTATTCTACATTTAGGCATGCATGCAGGCAGCCATAACCCCCACCCTCCTCTCACAAAACATTTCCATCCTAAAAGTAAAATCTGCTTACCGGGAACACACTCCTCTGCTTCCTCTTCACCAACAAGTTCCAGCTGCTGCGACTGGCTAGCCTCCTCCTGCTTGAGAAGAGCTCCTGGCTGCATGCCTCCTGGGACTCTGGGGTGTCTCCCTCCACCCCAGTAACCTCACTCTCGGCTTCCTCTGCACCCTCCCCCACTTCTCCCTGCTCTGAACTCTCCATCGTGCTCCTCGGATTGGCAGTGGGGTCACACCTAAGTATGGCATCCAGCTCCTTGTAAAAACGGCAGGTCATGGGGGCAGCTCCTGAGCGGCGGTTTCCCTCACGGGCTTTGCAATAGGCATTCCGCAGCTCCTTTACTTTAACCCTGCACTGCAACGCGTCCCGTTCATGGCCCCTTAGCAGCAAGGACTTCGATATCTGCCCATAGGTATCATAATTTCTACAGCTGGAGCGCAGCTGTGATTGCACAGCTTCCTCACACCAAACACTGATGAGGTCCTGCAGCTCACAAGTGTTCCATGCTGGGGCTTGTTTGGGGCATGGAGGCATGGTCACTGATTGATTGATTGATTGATTGCACTCCACACCTGGCTGAGCAAACAGGAAGGGGATTTTTAAAATTCCCAGGGCATTTAAAGGGCGGGTCACCTGAGCCCAGGGCAGTGGAGTGTGAAACAATGAGCAGAGTGGCTGAAAAGGTATGCTGGGATACCTCCTAATACCCTGGAGGCCAGTAAAAGCGCTTTTGGTGTCCACACTTGATGACCAGCGCTGCACCACCAGCGCTGGAATCACTACACCCTAGGCAGACCAGGTGTACAGCCAGCGCTGCAACCGGGGAGTTGCAGCGCTGGCCGTGCTTTGCAAGCGTGGACACAAAGTGAGTTGCAGCGCCGTAACCCTATCACCAGCGCTGCAACTCTCCAGTGTAGCCATGGCCTGAGTTGTGCAAACAGACTGGAATTTTGCCCCAGCTGCCCAACTAAGAATTTCTGCCATCAGGATAGGGGACTCTCAGGTGGTATAGCTGTCTCACACCATAGTATGGACGTGACAGTGTATGAAGGAAAGGGAGGGGCAAATCACAACTCTGCTCTGCAGATTCCCCTAGAGGGTCATAGCCAGCAGTCATAAATTAAAGCAGCTCTGAGGCTGGACCAGCTTGAAAGTCAGGGGACTGAAACCAGCTGTCCCTTAAACTTAGCAGATCTTTGAGCAGGAGCGAATCTGGCCCTGCATGTGTTTGTTATTTCAAAATGCAGTGCAAGAAACATTTTTTAAAAGATTACTATAGGCTGATTGTGCACGGAAGAGGAAAATATTGTGGATAATTTTCATTAAAAAAACCCAGCAACCCTGTAAGAAAACCTTTTCTCTGCCATATATGAAAAGGATAGGAGTCACATCTTCTATGATCTGCACCCTGCTTACGCAACAGTTAAAAAACGATGTAAATCTGCAACCTCTGACCATGGCTTCATAAGCAGATTTGTATCGAATATTTCAAGAAATGATGTAATCCACTAAAGAGATAAGTATTCTGCCACCCATATTTCCTGCTGCACACCCCTCAATGCACACATACATTCTTCACCACCCACTCCTGTAGCAGCTACCTTCTTTCATCTGGGCCATTTGGCTCAAAACTGGGATGAATGTCCTCACTCCATCTGCTATTCTATGTTACAAGGTATTGTAGAGTTTTCCTTTTTTTGGCACCCAGTTGCAGAAGACTCTGGGGCTTTTAGTAATTCTGGCTTTTAAATGCATCTTGTGTAACCGAATACATCCTGACAGAGCACAGGTCATTGTGACATGATTTAAAGTCACAGACATGAAACATACATCAGGTTGAATGTAAAATGTTTTCTCTGGAGTCAAAGGAGAATTCAGGCAGTGTTTCCATTTTGCAGTGCTCAAAGCCTTGGGGTTAGCAGACAAGCTGGAAAGTGACATTACTGACTGGTACCAAGACAATTCCTACATCTTATCATCATAAGATTTATAATTCATATTGTATAAAATATGTTTACTCATAGCAAAAATTATAGACACAATTTGAAAATAATCTTTGATGATCTTGTAGTTAAGGCACCAGACTGGGACTCAGGAAATCTGGGTTCAATTTCCAATCATTACCATTTCTATTATAGTAGCACCTTGACTCCAGTCAAGAATTGGAATTGCTAGGCACTGGGCAGACAAGTAAAGATGGCAGTCCCTGCCCCAGTGGGCTCACAGTCTATATATTAGACAGTATGCAATAACTGGTGTGAGTTTGGGTTGGGAGGATGTGGTAACAATAAAAGCAGAAAAGCCCAAATCACAGGTCTGCCTCAGACTTCCTGTGTGTGACCTTGGGGAAGTCACTTAAGCTCTCTGTGCCTCATTTTCCCATCTATACAATTACTGAAGTATGATTGTTAATAAAATGAAAATACTACTACTTCATTTCTCCCAAACTTGGCTTGACTTTTCTGTTCAGATTGTCAGCTCTTTGGAGCGAGGACAATCCCTTACTATGTGTTTCTGTGGTGCCTAGCACAATGGGGCCCTGACCTCACAAGTTATCGGAAGTGAAAGGATTAATACTAAAAAGTTTTGATTGCTCTTACAAACACCCCAGATCAAAATCCATGCTACCTGTTATAATCTTGACTGGACTCAATCTATAAGAGAGGATGAGATGCACATGTATTTCCTTATGTTTTGTCAACTTTACATTTATAACATTTTCAAGGGGAAAAGCTCAAACCTCAAGCAGCATGAGAAGACTATAACAATAAATGACACAGTACACAAGGCAAAGGGAAAGCACATTAGCATTACTGAAACTGGTCTCTGTAGAATTCCAAAAATATAATTTTCTTTGTCCACAGAAGATGAAAGTTGCCTCTCTCTCAGTTTATGACATGAGTAGCAAGAGGAAACCATGGTGTGCATGAACTATTCAGCAACTGTCTTTGCTAGCTGGAAAAAAGGAAGGACTAGTCAATGTTCTATTAGTTTTCTTTTATTAGATGCTTTGTGTCCTAAAGGTAAAGTTTCTTTTTCAGTCTCAGGAATAAGGCTTCCCCCTCCATGTAGGTGGGAAAGAAACAGTTTATATTTAAAAAATAAACTTGTTTTCAAATTCTGACAAGACTGTTTTTTAAAAACAGGATTTCAGGTCAGAAATCCAGCACTGAATTTGCATCATGCTATAGGACAGGGGTTCTCAAACTGTGGTTCGGGACCCCGCAGGGGGTCACGAGGTTATTACATGGGGGGTCACGAGCTGTCAACCTCCACCCCAAACCCTGCTTTGCCTCCAGCATTTATAATGGTGTTAAATAGATAAACAAGTGTTTTTAATTTACGGGGGTGGGGGGGAGTCACACTCAGAGGCTTGCTATGTGAAAGGGGTCACTGCTATAGGATGAGCTGAAACAATTCAATTTGTTAAATGAGCTAACTAAATTAACCTGACTCCAATGCTGTGCCTGGAGCTGTTTGTATTTATTAGAGATATTGAATCATCTGCTACTGTTGCATTGGTTGGAGCCATACATTTACATTATTTATTGTATGTAATCCTAACAGAGCAAAGTTTTGGTCCAAATAACTTATCTGAACCCCCCTAATTCTGAGGCCCCTCCTTCTGCCACTCTTCAGGCTCTCTCCCTTCCTTTTTACTCCTCTCTATGCCATGAACTGGCCTTCTATTATAGTAATATTATTTGCTGGCTTGTACAGCATAGTATAGTAGGTGCACATGGTGGCTTTCAGACAAATAGCAGAAAGAGCTCCTACTTTTCACTCCCAAGACTAAGTCTGGTTTGTATTGTGGGTATGTCTACACAGCAAATGAAGGTGTGACTGTAGCAGGGGCAGACACACAATATACCTGAATTGTGAAATCAACTTTGGGAAAGTGGATAAAAATTTACAAAATGTTCCAATCACATATAATATATGGTGATGAGTAAAAGTGTAAAAGGGAGACAGAAAGGCTGAATTAGTCTAAACAAAAAAGTCCTACGGATATAGTTCAAGGATTATGTTAGGATCATGCAAGGTAAACAAGAGAAATGTGGGACCAGAAATCAATGACCCAAAATTGTTGTGTCGGAAATTAGGCCTAATTGGTGGACAAAATAATAAGGAAATGAGCTATTCATTTGGGACATATGGGACACATTTTAGGAATCCCAACATAGCCTGTTGGGATTCCTAAAAATAAAAGACTTTTAGGGAAAATTAGTGGAGGTGAGGCAAAGGGGGACAACTGGTGTCTGAAAAAAGAGGAAGGAATGAGCCTCACCATCATGGCAGATACCCCATCATACCCGGGAACCTCAGGATCTACAGTAACATTTTTGGACCTTTGTTGTTCTGATCCTGAGAGACATCTTGACCTGACCAGACCAGACCAGGCCAGAGTGGGGGACCTAGATGACATCACTACCTCTACTGTCTCTGGCTGACTGATGACCACCATTTGGGATATAAGACTTTATCACTCCCCTCAACCCTTACGTGTCCTTCTCCTTCCACTCTTTATTTCTTATCGTTTCTATCCCTCTCATTTTTTCCTCCTGTCTAATAAGAGTCTGACTTAGCCAGTCTGGACTGTGTATTTTGCAACACTGCTGCAAACTTGTGACCGGAGAGGCAACTAAAAGCAATGCCTTAAACAGCCAGATGGTGGCACACATTTGCCACGTCTCCGAGGGGTAAGACCGTGTGCCATGCTTGAGTTTTTCCAGCACTAAGGCTGCAAGTGAAAGTCAACACCAGAGACAAAAACTGCATTTTGCATCTTTGCTGTTCTCTTCTTTCCCGTTTTGTGTGCATTTGTCTTGTTTTGTCTTCTAGGAAACAGGTTCAGATTTTAACAGCTCCAGTCCATCTCAACTAACTCCATCTCTTTTCCCCCAAAAGGATAGTTATTACCATCTTTTAATACCATCTAAAAGACTGTCAACCGGACAGTCTTCTAAAAACTCTCTCCAGCTAAAGGGAAAGTGAACAAGGAATGGTGTTAAAATGAAAGCCTTACTTAATACTTTACATTTCAAATTCTTCAACTAATTCTGTATTTCCCCCGCTCTCCCTGTCAATATCTTTGATAAAAGGTTTCAAAGGATTTTAATGAAGTGCTTTCCACGGAACTAAGCAGGCTGAGGTCTGTGTATACCAAACCCTGAACCTTTTAATGTTGGACAGTTAAAGGGTCATGTTAACACCTTTGACTCTTTGTGTCTACATATTCCATCTAAATTAGTCAAAACACCTTAACCTGTCACCTATTGTTATGGGAACTATCGTTTTCAATATTACCAGTAGAAATGAGAGAATTTATGACTAATTTTTTTTTATTTATAGGAGTAGATGTTCTTTGCAAATATGGCAACGTCTATCATTTGCACCTGCACTTGATTGTGCCCTTAGAATTGCACCTGCAGTTAGCTGTGGGTGCAAAATCATGGTGGTCAGAAGCCAAAACTTAAAATTTGATCTTGACAATTGATTACTCTGATATACAGCCCGTCTAAGGAAAGGGAGGATGAGACTATTTAAATTGGTACCTAGTGCCAGGAATTAATCGCGCAGTTTTAGGAGCATTTAATTAATTTTAAGAACCATCCAACTTGGATATCCATGACTGTGTCTCAAGACAAGCTGATTAAATATGAGGAGCAAAGGAATAACTAATACAGTTCTTCAAACAATGTGTGTAATCGGCATAAAAATGGAAACTTCATCCAGGGGTTCCCAACCTTCTAGATCAAAAGGTACCACTTTACCAGACAAAGCCCTCACTGACCTAGCCAGCACTTTTCACCCTCCAGTAAGCTGTACCTTTTATAACTAGAAGCTCTCATCACAGTATGCACATCTGAAAGCAGCATAAAGACATGCAAGAGAGAAAATTAAACTAGATTGATGGAAACCAGGTAGTAAAAAAGGAGGGGAGAAGATACCTTACACAGTATAAGTGAAGAAGGGATGGACAAGGAACAGAAAAGGAAAAGCAAAACCAAAAGCGAGAGTGAGTTAATCTACATTTTAATATGAAAATATTATAATATGCAAATAGTTCTCACACACACACTCTCTCTCTCTCAACATCCTATAACTCCCCTCAGTTCAGCACAAACCTGTTTGGAAAATTTATTTTATGCACACAAAAATGTTTGTGGTAAACTTATACCATAGTAGAATTTCCTGGGCTGAGCAAAAGCTATCACCAAGATAGCTTCCCCCCCCATCAGCTCAACCTGGGGGATTTTAGTTTTGAGGAGGAGGAGGAAAGGGTTTGGAAATATCAGGTTAGAGGAAAATACAGGCTCTGTCAAGAAGGCAGAGGTGGTACAAACTGGAGGAAAGGTCATTCTGGGAGACCATGGAGCTTTGAGAAACTGCCCCATATTAGGTGGATGTGCCCTTTTTTAAACTATAATCTGCTGCTAAATACAGTGAAAGCCATAACAATAACACAGGTTGTTATCTGCATGGTGAAGACAAGATAATTTTTTGGCTACAACCCATTTAAACACTTCTATATCAAAGGGTTTGAACAGTAAGCGGAGAGACCTTCAGAATCTAATGTTACTGTTAAAGAAAGGTGGTTGAAATGACCAGTTATTTAAGAGAAAACTAAAAACAGCATCAATTATTTTCTATGGGCCTGATCCATAACCCACTGTAACCAATAGGAGTTTTTTCATGCCCTTAGATTAGCAATTTATGAAGCTACCACTATTTTAGGTACTTGCAAACATTGGAAACGTATCTCCGACCATTATGCAAAAAAAGAAAAAACAAACAAACAAAACCTCCTATTTCTAGCTTATGGAACTTTTTCTGTAAGCTCAGATTTGCGTCCGTTGGGTTTACGTAACTTGGGGAGTGTCTGTACTGCATTTCAGTAGTGGAATAAATTATTCCAGTATAACATAAGGGCAGGGCCGGTGCAAGGAAGTTTCGCGCCCAAGGCGAAACTTCCATCTTGCGCCCCTCCAGCCCTGCTGCAGCTCCCCTCTGCCCTGAGGCGCCCCGCCCCACGGCAGCTCCCTGCCCCTTGTGGCAGCTCCCCACCCCCAGGCCCGAGGAGCCCTGCGGTACCTGCCCACCCTAGCTCACCTCTGCTCCACGTCCTCTCCGAGCACGCTGTGCTGCTCTAATTCTCCTCCCAGGCTTGCAGCGCCAAACAGCTGATTGGCGCTGCAAGCCTGGGAGGCGGGAGAAGCGAAGCAGCGACTGCGCGGTGGGACCCCCGGGCTGCAGGCGGCGCACTGACCCAGGGGAACCCCTGGGCTGCCAGCTGCTGGCACGCTGATCCAGGGGAACCCCTGGGCTGCCGGTGCTCTGACCCAGGGGAACCCCTGGGCTGCCGGTGGCAGCTCAGACTCCCTCTCCCTCCCAGCAGCAGCAGCTGCTCAAACACTTATTAAAAAATTGGAGGGTGCCACTTTTTGGCACACCCAAATCCTGGCGCCCTAGGCAACCACCTAGTCCGCCTAAATGGCAGCACTGGCCCTGCATAAGGATGTGTATATTACAGGCAGAGCTGGTAACACTGCCTCTTATTAGTCTTCAGTTGCTTATAACTTTATCAAACTAATCATTTGGGCTAAAATTTTACATACCTAGTGTCTGCCTCAGGCAGATTTTGTTTTTTGAAAATTTCAGCCCAAAACAGTTCAGTGGTTTCTGAGAACAAGTCCAGGGAAAACAAAGAAACATTACAGTGTTTTCACCAGACTTCTTTCCAGTCCAGTCAGTCTACATCTAAAGTTTCATTGGAATCAGCATGCCTGACACATCAGCATTTTATGATGGAAAACTTCCATCAGAACATTTCCAACC
This sequence comes from Gopherus evgoodei, assembly GCF_007399415.2. Lineage (NCBI taxonomy): Eukaryota > Metazoa > Chordata > Testudines > Testudinidae > Gopherus > Gopherus evgoodei. Next base: position 189,671,583 of record NC_044323.1, read on the forward strand.
AGCTCTAATTATGGGAAAGTCTTTAATTAAATGATCACATACTAATTTTTCCACAGGAGCTCTTCGTCATTCAGTGCACAGGCTGGAGAGTGCTCTAAAGATGAATCAGTGATGTAGTAAAGACTTGTTTGTAAGACCTCTGCCTCATCTGTTGCAGAAGTTGGGAAGTGTGCAGTGAATGAGGCAGCGTTATGGTAGTTGGCTGCTGCTCTGGAGAACTGGATTTTATCCCTGCCTCTTCCACAGATTTCCTATTTGATGCTAGTCAAGTCACATAAACCAAACTCTTCACATGTGGTCAATAGTTATGTGTTCCTCATTGTCTTTGTGCCCAACTTGAGACCCTGGGGCCTGACTTGCTGAAGTACTAAGCACTCACAGCTGCAACTGAAGTCAGTGGGAGCTGCGATTTGAAGATATATAGTGCTATATACATTGGCAGATCAACCACTGGGCTGGCGGGCCCATGTCCACGGGCCCTGGACAATTGGGGTGGCCCCACCTGGAGTGCCAGGCAGGCAGAGGGGGGCAAGCCCCTGCGCTCCAACCCCATTTCCCCAACAAGAGCACTTGGGGAGGGGAGGTAGCAGACTGCAGGCAGAAAGGGTAGGAAGGGACCCCTACCTTGCTTGGCCCAGGGCCCCACAAACCCCTAATCTGCCTGTGGCTATATACCACTGAAATATCAGGTTCTGTGTGTGTCAAATTAATTTCAAAATTAGTGGAAATTTCTGTGTGCCTCATTTCCCCATTTATAAAATAGGGCTAATCCCGGCCCTTCACCTCACAGGGAGTTGTGAAAAGAAATTCATTAGTGTTTGTGAAGCACTCAGATGCTATTGCGATGAGTACCACAGAAATGCCACTGACAAAATCAACAATTCTGTCTTCAGAGCAGGGATTGAATAGTGTGTAGTAAGGCAGGGCTCGGGACACTCACTGAACAACAAAGAAAAACCAAAATACTGAATAGCTGCTCAGTAAATGAGCACTGGAAATAGAACGCAGGAATCCTGGTTTCCAGACATGTTTTCAAACCAGAAGACACTTCAGCTCTTGTACAGTATACATATTCCATTTTTATAATTAGTACAGTTTCTTTGTCAGGAGTGGAAGGATTATATTGTCCTTAAGTTCTCTTCTGTATTATTTCCAAGTTCCTATATAACCTTTAGCATAATACACCTACATTTTGCAGCATTTCAGATTAAATTTAAAAAATGAAAGTTTTTACTGAATTAAATCTGAAAATAAATAATACAATCAGTGCAGTATCTTCTGTCTATTTATTCTGATATTCAATTCAAAACACTTTTGAAGTGTCATTCACTTTTATGTCAACTCCGTATTTTCAGTTTTGAATGTGTCTCAGATTTTTGTACTGACCCACCTGCACTGTAGGAGTTGACAGGGGAAAGCTGGAGGTTTTTAACTTCTGGTAAGAACAGCTGGAAGTTTTAACTCCTGATAAGGCATAGGACAGTGGTTCCCAAACTTTCCAGGGTCGTGCTTCCCACTTTATCCCTTTTCCGCCCCCTCCACCGGGAGCCAGGGCCAGGGCCAGGAGTGGAGCTGCAGCTCCCTGGAGGAAGTGGAGGGGAAGACATGGACATGGGTGGGGAGGGGCAAGGCTTTGGCTGCAGCTAAAGACAGATCTGGGGCCAGGAACAGAGCTGCAGCCAGGGGCCAAGGCTGGGGGTGGGGTTGCCAACTTTCTAATCACACAAAACTGACCACCCTTGCCCAGCCCCTTCTCAGAGTCACTGCACTCTGCACACTCCATCCCCCCTCCCTCCGTTGCTCACTCTCCCCTACCCTCACTCACTTTCACTGGGCTGGGGCAGAGGGTTGGGGTGCGGAAGGGGGTGTTGGCTCCAAATGGAGGTTTGGGCTCTGGGGCCAGAGATAAGGGGTTTGTGGTGCACAAGGGGGCTCAGGGTTGGGGCAGGAGGTTGGGGTGTGGGCTCCAGCCGGGCAGCACTTACCTCAGGCAGCTCCTGGAAGCGGCTGGCATGTCCAGCTCCTAGGCGGAGGGGCAGGGGGCTCTGTGCACTGTGCAGGCACCACCCCCGCAGCTCCCATTGCCTGCAGTTCCCGACCAATGGGAGCTACAGAGCCAGTGCTCCAGGTGGGAGCAGCACGCGGAGCCCCTTTGGCTGCCTCTGCACCTAGGAGCTGCGCAGAGCCAGAGTAGGCAGGAAGCCTGCTTTAGCCCTGCTGCACCGCCGACCAGACTTTTAGCAGCCTGGTCAGCAGCGCTGACTGGAACCACCAGGGTCTCTTTTCAACTGAGTGTTCTGGACAAACACCGGATGCCTGGCAACCCTATCTGAGGGTGGGGCTGGGGCCAGGCTGGAGCCGTGCAGTGATGGGGGCTGGTAGCCAGGGCCCCAGCCAGGTGTAGAGCTGCAACCGGGCCATGGTTGTGGGCCTGAGGCTGGGGGTGTGGCCAGGAACAGGGCCAGAGCAGAGCTGGGGGCCGAGCAGGGCTGGGGGATGCCTCCTTCCCTCCCCCTGTGGGGATTGGCCTGGGACCCACCACACTCCCCAACTGTTCCTCTGTGCCCCCCCCCCCAGGGGACATGCCCCACAGTTTGGGGACAACTAGCATAGGAAATGGTTTGGATTTTTGTTATGCAGAAGGCAGCAGATGATTTTGGCCCTTGTGAGGAATGGATATATCTCCTCCCTCTCTCCCACCCTATTGCGGGCAGGGATGGAAGTGACTTGACACTTTTTGAGGAGGCTTCTTTAGTTTCTCACACCAGTAATAGCAGTTTCACTTCTCCCCGCCCAATAGCCACTACTGCCCCCGAACACTGATTGAGGGTATGGCTACATTTGGAATTTCGGAGCGCTGCCACGGCAGTGCTTTGAAGTGTGAGTGTAGTCGGAGCGGCAGCGCTGGGAGAGAGCTCTCCCAACGCTGCATGTAAACCACATCCCTTACGGGTGCAGCTTGCAATGCTGGGAGCCGCGCTCCCAGCGCTGCCGCCCTGATTACACTGACGCTTTACAGCGCTGTATCTTGCAGCGCTCAGGGGGGTGTTTTTTCACACCCCTGAGCGCGAAAGTTGCAGCGCTGTAAAGTGTGAGTGTAGCCATGGCCTGAGTAAAAACAAGGAGAAGTCCTTGTGGCACCTTAGAGACTAACCACTCTGAAACTGATTAACTACTTTCACTAAGTGTCTGCTAACATGAGCAGCACATAATGTTGATATTTAAATTGACATAATTAAGTTCAGTGTTAACAGCCAATTGAGACGATGGGAACACTTAACACCTCTCAATACCATTATTTCAGGCTGTTTGCAAAGCCAGAAAGAGAATACTTCATTCACTACATTGAGCAGCGACAGAGAGTCCTGTGGCACCTTCTAGGCTAAGGCCATGGCTACACTGGCGCTTTACAGCGCTGCAACTTTCTGGCTCAGTGGTGTGAAAAAAACACACCCGAGCGCTGCAAGATACAGCGCTGTAAAGCGCCAGCGTAAACAGTCACTCCCAGCGCTGCAAGCTAAACCCCATGATGTGGAGTATGTGCAGCGCTGCGACAGCTCTCTCCCAGCGCTGGCGCTGCGACTACACTCACACTTCGGCAGCACTTTGAAGTTTCAAGTGTAGCCATACCCTAACAGACGTATTGGAGTATAAGCTTTCGAGGGTGAATACCCACTTCGTCGGACGCGTGTAGTGGAAATTTCCAGAGGCCTTGAGCAGGTTAATCTTTAAGGTCATCAGTACCATAAACTTGTATTTTTAAATGAACATATCTGTACAATTTTGTAGTGAAGAGTGGGTTCTGCAGCAAATTCAGTGTCTTTGGAGTCATTTGTAGTGTTTTCTCTGATCTCCCTAATCCTTTTCAAAAAGCACCAGCTTCAACAGCACTGGAACAGCTCTAGGAGCTAGAATCAGAAGAGTTAATAATTTTGTGTAATGAGTGAGAAAAGTTCACTGACATCTTTCTGGAGAACGTCAGTAGGCCAGAGAACACACTCCATGCTGGCATTTTGGGACAAGCACCTCATCATTAGAAATCAGAGATGCTTGATTCTAATAACCACACACCCTGACTGCCTGGTGTGGTTGGTGACCTGGTTCTTTTGGGACAGTTAAGAAACAAATTTCAAAGTTCAAGGAAGAATCCAGGCCTTCGGTAATGCTCAGACTTGTTATTTATTTCCTGAATGTTTTTTACACATAATTTAGTAGGCTGCTTCATGAAAGGGTCAGGCCCTCTCTGTGACAAGCATTCTTTTTAGAGCTACCTCAGCTTCTGCCACATTGCCTGCCACCTCCATCCTTGAAATGCCAGCACATACACAGAAATGTCAGGATAAAATACAGTTACGGAGTTCACTTTAACACATCTCTGATACTGACAGGTTTTTGTTCCTGAGCAGTTGCCTCCATGCTGCCTAATGACATGCTGGTCATAAAGCACTCATTGTTTTGCAAATGCTGTCAATAGTAAATCACTGTCGTATGTAGTGGTGTTATAACCTTGTTGGTCCCAATCATCATGTCAGTTCCCAATATCTCAGTCACACTCTGAACTTGTGAGGTTCCCTCACCCATGTTGTCACTTCTTAAATCTTATTTTAATCAGGGAAATGATCTGTCTTTCAAGCTGCTTCATTTAATAGTCAACAGAACACTCCCTTCTGATGAGAAGGTGCCAAGAATTATACTGTAGGAGGCAAAATTTATGGCTTTTTTCCACCCCGCTATAACAAGTATCTCAAAGGAGCAGTGTATGTGTCAGGGGCGGCTCTAGGCATTTTGCGGCCCCAAGCACAGCAGGCAGGCTGCCTTCGGCGGCTTGCCTGTGGAAGGTCCGCTGGTCACGCAGCTTCAGCGGAGGTCCACTGAAGCCACAGGACCAGCAGACCCTCCGCAGGCAGGTCGCCGAAGGCAGCCTGCCTGCTGCCCTCGGAGCGCCCCCAGTGGCTTGCCGCCCCAAGCATGCACTTGGCATACTGGTGCCTGGAGCCGCCCCTGGTATATGTGTATAACAGCTCTCTAATACCAGTATTGAGTGCTACAAACAGGGAACACCCAGATTTAGTTACTCTTTGTAATGGTCCTCATTCGGGGTTTGGTTGGGAAGCATGGCCCAGTGGTCAAGGCTTCAACCCATGACCAACGGGTGGGGTTGTTGGTAGGTGAGCCTGGGCCCTCCCACTCCACTGAACTCCAACCCAGGGCCCTTTGGGCTACCAGTGGTCTGGCAACCGAGGCTGCCCTCCCTGGGACACTTCCTATCTTCCCTACCCTGGGTCAACTTAGTCCAAGGGTTTCCCCTGCTGGGGGAGTCCAAATAAAGAAAATAAGAAGGGATTACCAATGTCCAGGGTCCACATGCAGGGGAGAGGGGAGTACTTCCTGCACTGATTGTTTCTGGGGTGGGTTCTCCCTTCCTTCAGGGAGGGCCCTTTTGGGGCAATTGTATCAGAGAATTCAGCCTTCCCTCTTCTCTGCACTGCTGGAGCTGTGGGTTGCAGGCCAACTCTCTTCCAAGTCTACCCCCAAATGAGCTAATTCCCCATCTTTTAATTCCTCCACCAGATGAGCATTTGCTGCATTTGGGCTGTCTGGGCCCAAAATAATCCCTTAACCCCTTTTTGTCCCACCCCATCACACCCATTTTATTTATCTTAGGGGTTTTACTTCCCAAACAAAACTTCATTATTTTATCCTGTTTTCTTACTAACAAGCAATTCCTATTGTTAACTTGAATAAACAGTGGAAGAAATGCGTGTGTTACCCACCCCCCAATTTAACAAATATAATATTTCATAAAATATGAATTTAAAATCCATTTGCTTTCCCATGCAAAAGAGTAAACACAGACATCAGTATCTAAAAATCCGAGTAAGGAACTGTGAATAAGTAGACAATATCTACTTAATGAGTGCGCTTGAGAGGAAAGCATGTAATTTGATTCGTATTGCATAATTTCTTTTGTATTATTTATTTTATACTTTAAATGACCTCATTTTGTTTGATGTGTTTTGCAGTCTCAGTGTCTTACTCTTCTGTAGGACCATCTAAGCTTAGGTTTTTCTAGAGCAGTCACTGCCATCATATCTAAGTAATTCCTGCAGGTGCTGAGTGCCCTCAACTTCCATTAAATCAGGCCATACATGGCAATTACTTTAGACTTTTTGATGTTGGGAACACATGGTGCAAGTGATAATGTTCATATGACAAAACAGTTTAGCAAGAGAACCTGCTGGTGTTTTATAATTCATCTAATTCGTACTGTAAATTTCTGCATCTGTGGAGTGTTTACATTTTTCTAGCTGAAAATGACAGTTGCATCATCCGCAAGGGAAACAAAGTGTGAAATAAATATAAGCACTGAGTAAATGCAGATGTTTTACCGTTACACAGAAAGAGTGGGAGAGAAAGAACACTTAGCTAAACCTCTAGCAGTCAGCTAAGGATTGTAAATTGCAATATTTCAGATAAAATAGGATAATGAGACCAGATCACTTGATGATTTTATGCTTACACAGACTATCAGTATTACAAATAGACTGATAAGTAAGGAAGAAATACATAACTTCTGAAACACTGGGAGGATCAGGTGTAATTGACCAAATAGCGACAAACATGGAAAAGATCCAAATACTGTCCAGAGTAGCTACATCCTTATGCTTAAAGTTCAAACCAGCTGAGTACTGAGCACCCTCAACTCTCACAGAAGTCAGTGAGTGTCATGCATGCTCAGCATCTTGTGGAAGGTGCTCTGCATCTCACAGAATCTGCCCCAATGTGCAATACCACCGGAGGGAACAACTGCAACAATCTATATAAATGGTACTTACACCTGCCCTGGCTAGAAAAAATACACTCTCTCATTCAGGGCCAGATAGTTGCTGGAGAGGCTGTGGTTTAAGGGCCCTTCAAACAGGCAGTATAGGTCGGGGGATAATGTACATAAGGTAACAGGAGTTCTGAGCCAAGATGAATCACTCTCTAAGTACAGACATTAGTAGATTAGGGCAAAGAGAAGACAAGGGTTACTGCTGGGATTTTTAATGGGGCCAAAGGGAGTCAGGCACCCAACTCTCAACGGTTTTCAATGGGAATTAGGTCCCAGATTTTTAAAGGTATGTGGGTGCCTATCTCCTATTGAATCAATGGGAGTTAGGTGCCTAAATACCTTTGAGGACTTGGGCCTACGTGCAAATCTTCGCCGGTAAAGTCTGCAGATGATACAAGGATTGGTGGGATAGTAAAATAATGAGGAGAACAGGATATTGTTTTGGAGTAATCTGACTTGCCTGGTTAAATGGTTACAATCCAAGCAAATGCACTTTACTATAGCCAAGTGCAATGTAATACATCTGAGAACGAAGACCGCAGGTTACACCTACAGGTTGGGAGACTCTCTCTTGGAAAGCAGTGACTCAGAAAAGGACTTTAGGGGGTCATCATAGATAATCGTCTCAACATGAGCTCTCAAAGCAGTGCTGTGGCAATGACAGCTAATGTGGTCCTTGGATGTAGAAAAGGGAGAATATCAAGTAGAAAAGCAGGGAAGTGATCTTGTATCTCCATACAGCATGGTAAGGCCTCTGCTTGAATACTGCATCCAGTTCTGGTGCCCACACTTCAAAAGGATGTGGCAATATTGGACAGAGTTTAAAGGAGGGCCAAAGGAATGATCCAGGGGCAGAAAACAAGCCTGATGTGAGGCTAAAGGAGCTCAACTTATTCAGCTTATCAAAGAGCAGGTTGAGAGATGACTTGATCACTGTGTCTAGGTACTTACACATGGAAAACCTATCTGATGGGTGGGGGGAGTTCTTCAATCTTGCTGACAAAGGCAAAACAAGAGTAAATGGCTGGAAGTTAAAATTGGACAAAATCAACCTTGAAATCAGATGCAATTTCCTAGCAGCGAGGGTAATCAACTACTGGAGAGTTTACTGGGGGAGGCGGTGAACTAACTTTCGCTAGTAGCCTTTTATGAAAGATCCAGCTTCTGAGATAAGTTCTGTGGCCCGTGTGTGTAAGGGTTGGACTAGATAGCCATGGTGATCCCATCTGACCTTGAAATCTGTAAATCTGTTACTCCTCTGTTCACCTCTTCCTTTATGGGCCTTGGGAACACTGCCCTCAGCATGCTCATAACACTTGTAGCGCTGTACATGTAATATATATATATATTATATGTATAATCTAAACTTGCACTTCAGGGTTTCAGCAAGTCACCTACAGGGGTCAAGAAGGATTTTTTCCCTCCACCAATGCACAATTATAACTTGGGACTGAGGGTTTGTTTTATTCCTCTGAAGCACTGGAGATCTGCCACACAGCTAGAGACCAGATACGTGATAGGGTGGACTGGTTCTCTAATGTGGTACAGAGAATCCCCATGTTTTAGACAGCTGGTTGGTGTGTCTTGCTCACGTGTTCAGCATCCAACTGATCACTTGATTTGGGGCTAGGAAAGAATTTCCCCCCGGTCAGATTGGCAGGGATCTTGAGGGTTTCTCACCTTCCTTTGCCGCATGGGGTGCAGATTGCCTGGTGGGATCATCTGGCTATATCTCACCTAATTAATTCCCTGTCATTGCAGGGGCCTTGAGCACTGGTGGCATGTAAGTCCCTCCTGTTCTCTGCCTGTGGCACAGAGCAATTTAGCTTCCTGAGGACTGAAATGTTTTAGTTTATTTGAAGTCATGAGGGATATTTGGGTGAAAATCGATGGCCTGTGTTACGCAGGAGGTCAGACTAGATGATCTAATGGTCCTGTCTGGCCTTACATCAGTGGTGAGCAACCTGCGGCCCGTTAGGGTAATCCGTTGGCGGGCCGTGAGACAGTGTTTACATTGCCCGTCCGCAAGTACAGCTGCCCACAGCTCCCAGTGGCCATGGGTCACCATTCTCGCCAATGGGAGCTGCGGGAAGCAGCACAAGCATGTCCCTGCAGCCCACGCCACTTCCTGCAGCTCGCATTGGCCAGGAACAGCGAACCGTGGCCATGCCTCCAGATAGTCACAGTAAACACCACTGCCTTACACTCTGTAAAACTCCCTTAGGTCCCCTGGAAAGTCCCAACCCACAGGAATAAGATATCTTTGTTAGTTCTATTTATCTTATTTACCATGAGGTTACAAAAGTTCTCCCATCTTTTGTCTGGACTTCCTGTCAATGATAATCGGTGGCTATTTTATATTAGCAATGTACCCTATTGGTCACTCTCCGTTAGGTAATATTATAAATATGCAGCTAATACTAAAAACCATTGTACATGTCCAAACTGCAGCCTCAGTCTTACAATATGGACAGCCAGATAACATCCGAATCAGGGAAACGCGTTTCAGTTACGCGTACAGTGTGGTGTTGAATGCCTGCACTCTGTTTGCATATAAATCTTGGAGGATTTTCAGATAAATGACCCTATGTGTGCAGAATACTAACTGCTGCCTCCACCTCCCTGAGTGCTATGGACTCTGTGTAGTTATGCTGTACAAGGTGAAAAGCAGTTCTTGAGGTGACTAGAGAGACGTCTTCCTGAATTCTGTCACACTAGGATGATTTGAGGCAGGCCAAAGATGAGGCAGGAAAGGGGACTACCTGCTTTCACTCCACTCCATGGCCTAGTATTGTGAGGAGTGGAAATTCACGTGCACCCAGCCAAGCTATTCCGGCTAAACATTGGGGAGAAGATTTTATAGATATTACAGGAATTTCCTGTGCTACCCTAGGAGGTTAAAGAAAATAATGAAAACATAGCCAAGAGCCATCTAACCTAGAGGTCGAACAACTAGACGATGGGACATTGTTTGCAGGGACATGATCAGACTGGGCTTAACGAAGGAACAAGCCATGGATAGGAATGAATGGCAATGATGTAACACTCCCTGTGTCTACAAAGTTACTCTAAGATGAAAGACAGACAAGAATTTACTGATGAATGTTCTCTGAATTCTCCTACACAATGGTCATGCAACTGCTAACACCCAATATTTCAATTCTGGCCACTTACCGCAACTGGCCTTTTCTCTGTCGGGTTCTATTGTATCCTGTAATCTCAGTGCCCAAATATTGCTCTTATCCTTCCATGCGCTGCATGGTACCAGGTCACTCTTTTTATTATCTCAGGGTTTACTTCTGCCCACTCACAGCTGAATCTGTCTCCTCCTTTGCCAGAGCAAAAGAAAGCACCTTCTCCCTCTGCCACCATCCTCATATACACCTCTACCCCGATATAACGCTGCCCTCGGGAGCCAAAAAATCTTACCGCATTATAGGTAAAACCATGTTATATTGAACTTGCTTTGATCTGCCGGAGTGCGCAGCTCCCCCCTGACCCCTCCCCGCAGCACTGCTTTACTGTGTTATATCCAAATGCGTGTTATATCGGGTTGCGTTTTATCGGGGTAGAGGTGTATATTTAAACAAACAAATCAGAGGAACCTCCTGAGATGTCTATTTCACATCCAATAATCTGATACAATCTGGCCTGCATCTGAGTAGTTGCCATACTCTGTTCAAGTCATTCTCCATTAGAGCAATATGTTTACTTTTCACACAACTCTTCCTTCCAAACAACTTCCCACAGGTACCAGTCCCACCTCCTCACTATCAATGGCCATTTTCTTACATTCTACATTTTTTCCATTTTTCCCCCTTCTGTTCAAGGCATTAACATTGGTCCCTGGAAAGATGACGTTCTCCTGTCTGCCAGGAGATCAGACAGTAATACAGCTACCACAGCTTTTTGCTAAGGACATGTTGTCATAAACAGATAGTTAAGGGTTAATAGAACAGGAGTACTTCATGTCTCTTTTGCCTGTAAAGGGTTAACAAGTTCAGTGAGCCTGGCTGTCACCTGACCAGAGGACCAATCAGGGGACAGGATACTTTCAAATCTTGAGGGAGGGAAGTCTTTGTGTGTGCTGTTAGTGTTTGGTTGTTGTTCTCTCTGCGTTCTGAGAGTGACCAGACGTGTGACCAGGTTCTCTCCAATCTCTCTGATACAGTCTCTTATATGTCCAGAATAGTGAGTACTAGGTAGATCAGGTGAGTTAGGCTTATGTTTGTTTTCTTTATTTGCAAATGTGTATTTGGCTGGAAGGAGTTCAAATTTGTATTTTGCTGAAAGGATTTTAATTTGTACTTGTATACTTAGGCTGGGAGGGTATTCTCAGTGTCTATAACTGAAAGACCCTGTAATATATTCCATCTTAAATTTACAAAGATAATTTTTACTGTTTTTTTCTTTCCTTAATTAAAAGCTTTTCCTGTTTAAGAACCTGATTGTTTTTTAATTCTGGTGTGAGATCCCAGGGGACGGGGTCTGGATTCACCAGGGAATTGGTAGGGAGAAAGGAGAGAAGGGGGAGAGAAAGGTTAAGATTACTTTCTCTCTCAAGGAGAGTTTGGGAGGGGGAGAGAGAAGGAGGGGGGAAGGTGAATTTTCCTCTCTGTTTTAAGATTCAAGGAGTTTGAATCACAGTGATCTTCCAGGGTAACCCAGGGAGGGGAAGCCTGGGACAGGCAATGGTGAGGGAAAGGGTTTACTTTCCTTGTGTTAAGATCCAGAGGGTCTGGGTCTTGGGGGTCCCCGGGCAAGGTTTTGGGGGGACCAGAGTGTACCAGGCACTGGAATTCCTGGTTGGTGGCAGCGCTACAAGTACTAAGCTGGTAATTGAGCTTAGAGGAATTCATGCTGGTACCCCATCTTTTGGACGCTAAGGTTCAGAGTGGGGAATTATACCATGACACACGTCTTCTCTCCTGGATTCTGTAAATCCTTCTGCTTTTCATCCTCACTTTAGTTTCTGCTGTAACTCACAGCTTTTTTTCTAGGTTTCCACTTTTCTGCCTTCACTTTCTGCTTCCAGTTGCACCCTTGAAATGGGCAGCAATTACTAAAGGAAACCACTTTTCATAAAAGGGAAAGGGGGAAAAGAAGATATTTATCTTTGACCTCCTCCCGCTCGCCTCTCTCCCTGCCCCCCCCCAACTTTGATTGGCTGCAGGAAATTCATCCCTTCCTCATTCCCCTGTCATTCTCAGGTGCAAATGTGGTTGTGGGGGTGGAAGGTGACGGCATCACCTCTCAGGAGCAACAGTTCCAGAGATCAGAGGGGAAGCTGTCTTAGTCTGTATCTGTAAAAGCATGCATCCGACAAAGTGGGCATTCACCCACAAAAGCTCATGCTCCAATACATCTGTTAGTTTATAAGGTGCCACAGGACTCTGCTGCGGTTCCAGAGAGGTGTTACAGTGATCAGTGGTTTTAGGAGTTAGAGCGCAGCTGGACAGGAAAACCAGGACGTTTCTGAAAGTACCTGGGTAATCTGTGATTATTAGAAAAACAAATCAAAGTGAGCAATTTACAGGCTAAGTTTGAAGGTTATCTTCCTTTAAAAGGGAAAGACTGGCAACAGGGAGGGGAGTGTAATCAGAGTCCCTACTCCACTGTTACACACCCGGAGGATCCTGGCTGCACAGTGCTAATCTTCCCTAGGCTAGTTACATCAGCTTTGGGGACCAATTTACATTGGTGCTACAGCATCAGAGAATCTGGCCCATTCCGTTTACCTGGAGTGCCACACTGAGGGTGCCCAATAACCTCAAAACTGAGGGTAACTGCAGACACAGGAACACATTTATTCAAGCGACCCGGTATTATTTCCCTTTTACAGCCTTTTTTATTTTTTTTTTTTAAAGTTGCATTCATATTTTTTTTTGGTCCCCAGCACTTTCTGTACCTTACATGTCTATGCACTGAATTGCTTAAACCACAATGCTGCTCACCAGTCTCCTCCTCCTTGATATTGTTTGCCCCACTTTCACATCTCCAGTTTTATATCATAATGAAAAATTCATCATCTTGCTGCATGTTCCACCTAATGAAGTGAGCGGAATTGGTTCTCATGCACATCCTTTAGGCATTCCATTAGTCTTCTCCATCACTCCCTAACTAGCCCTCACAAGTATCCTCTCTCTTTGAGATCCAAGTGATTCTTTACCCTCTCAAGTGCTTCATACTTATAACTAAGGCTACAACTTAGTCACAGGTATTTTTAATAAAAGTCATGGACAGGTCACGAGCAATAACCAAAAAAAAAAAATCACAGGATGGTGACCTGTCCATGACTTTTACTAAAAACACCCCTAATTAAATCTTCAGTGCTGGGGGGGGGGGGAGAGGGAGAAGGGGAGGCGCTTCCAGGGATGCTGCTGATCTTGGGTGGGGGCACTCCAGGCCCCACCACTGCTGGGGTGGGGGCAGCCCAAGGCCCCCTGCCACTGCTGCTGGGGAGGGGGCAGCGGCCCAGCGTCCTCCCGCTGCTGCTGGGGAGGGGGCAGCGGCCCAGCGTCCTCCCGCTGCTGCTGGGGAGGGGGCAGCGGCCAGGGGTCCCCCCCGCTGCCCCTGCTCTGGGCGGGGGACGGCCCTGGGTGCTGCTGCTGCTCTTCGGCAGCGCCCACGATCAGCTGCCTGGGGCTGCCCAAGCAGCGGCCGGTATGGTTGGCCCCAGAGCCACCTCAGCTATTCGGGTAGCCCTGGGGTCAGCCACACCAGTCGCTGCAGAAGTCAGGGAAGTCCCAGAAGGTAACGAAATCCGTGACTTCCGTGAAAGACTCTCAGCCTTGCTTATACCATACATGATGGCTTTGCAGAGAAGCAAAGTTTCCTGAAGCAAATTTACAAAAAACGGAAGTCACAGTAAATCAAGCCCATACACATTTCTATAAAAATCCTATCAGATGTGTTAGGCATGATCTTCTTTGGATGAATCCATTCTCAAATAAGCATATGGATTTTGACATAGAACTCCTAGTTTTTAGAAGAACCTCAACTCCTCTTCTGATTTTGCTCCTGGAAATAGTTTGTGTGCAGAATTGCACCAGTCATAATTATGGTTACATTTTAAACATGTAGAAATGAGGTAGCACCTCTGTGTCCTACAAATTGTGGGTGCACTTTATTTGTAACCACCATATGGTACTCACAATTATTTTCAGACATTATCAAGGTGCAAAATCAAAGGCTTCTTTTCACAATCAGGACTTAATTATCCATATTCTGATTGACCAATTGGGCATTTTTGGGAATGTCACAGCAATGACCTTATCACTGTTGCAATATGTAAATTAACTGAAAATTACTGATAGTAGGCCTTACTTCCAAACCTTCACCTCTGCCCCTTTCACAAATACTAAAGACATTTTGATCTGGTTGCTAAGAGCCTTTAAATTTAGTTTAGAAACATTTTCAGTCAGCAAACTTTTCCTCCATACTTCTTATGGAAGATTAAATTAACTTGTCCTCTTTACTTACTGTTTTATTCATGAGTGTCAGTTTCTTACCATCTGTACTTACTTTTTTATGAACTAGTGCAAATAGGCTTTGTGACTTTACTACCACCACACAGACTGTGAGAGGAGAAAATAATGTTTGTCTATGTCCTTAATAAATAATGACTGGTGTTTTCTTTACTTCAGAGCAGTGGATTGAAGAAAAGAGATGTTTGGAGTCGAATTTCCACAGCCTTATGACTTGTTTGTATGAAAAGTGTGCACACATATTTAATTGGGCATACAGACTGGGTGAGTTCAATCCCTGAGGGGGCCATTTGGGGACTGGTCCTGCTTTGAGCAGGGGGGTGGACTAGATGATCTCCTAAGGTCCCTTCCAACCCTAAGAACCTATGATTCAATTGGGCATGTAAGTTATCCAGCTGTCTGCTCAAGTACTGCTGTATGTGATCATTAACGGTTGTGCATGTTTAAGTGGATGCAGGCACACAAACTGGAGGTCTTTTGAAAAATCTAGCCTTTGGAGGCCAGAGGACACTGTCCATTAGCTAACAACTTGTAAGTTTCAATACTGTAAGATACTGTTTGATGGTGCACGATTAATCATATCACTTGATTCATTAAAAACTGAACTGGACAAAGAATATTATGACAATTATAATGTTCCAGTGCTGCACAGCAAGGAGATGGACAAGATGGTCCAATAGGTATTTTCAAATTAATTTCCATAATTCTAAGTCAGCCTGTTTTATTGAGGTTTGTTCCTTGTTTTATTGTAACTTTTTCCAAATAATTTCTTACTCTCTAGTGACACACTTCTTTAATTTCACCTCATTTTCTTTTTGCTTACATTTGCCATACCTCATTGCTTAATTCTTCCAGTCCAGAGTCTGCAACAGGTGCTTTAAACTTCGCCCACCTCCGTCCCCCTCGGTTACTAACTTCCAAATCTGTTTTGCTATTACTAGTTTCCATTTTTGCTCGATGACACATAATGTGCTGTAAGTCTAAGGGTTACAAGTTCTCACTCAGCACTTTTCATCAGCTCTGTGTGTCCTAACCTTCCACTGATTTACCTCATTTGGTTTCATTTGGCTCTTCAGAAATTCTTCTGAAATATGCTATGCTGAAATTCAACATCCTTATTTGGTTTCATAGTGGTAGTAATTGTAACTCTAATTAGACTATGATAAATATAGACATCTCTACTTAGTCTAGACTAATCTGATCCTGTCACTCAACACCTAGAAGTATATTTTGAGCATAGTGTAAGGTTACCACTCTGTCACGGAGGTCAGAGATTCCGTGATTTTAACACGTCTGCAAGTTCTTTAGCTTCGATTTCAGCCTTGGGCGGTGGCATGTGGATTTGGGCTTCTGCCCCAGGCAGCGAGGTTCAGGCTTCAGCTTCAGCGTGATTTATTGCTCACATTCTAACCGTGACTTTTAATAAAAACACCTGTGCCAAAATCGTAGCCTTATGTACAAACCACACAAACTTAGTCGGAAATTGTTTCTTTCCTTCATACTTTGTGTAAGGAAGCACTTGTCCTATTCAGAGGATACAGACATTTCTTAGTTTATTCCTCTGAGTTCAAATTTCTCACTACGTGGCAGTATGTTTTGAAATCACCCCTTACTACTAGTTTGCTGCTTTCCACAAACTACTTTGATCTCTGTTATCCTCTTCTCTATATTTTGCCCCTTCTTGTCAGGCTGTCGATAGCAGATTCCTTTGATAAACCTATTCTTCTATTATAATCATCTTTAGTTATAGCCATAAGAATCCAACCTGCAGTGGGATCTGTGCAGATTTGTACTAGATGAACAAAAGCCCAGGAAGGTTGTAGATTCTGGTCACTGGAGGCATGTACGAACAGGTTAGACAAACATCTGTCAGGGACGGTTTAGGTGTACTGAATCCTACCACAGCACGGGCGGATGGGGATGGGAAGGCTAGATGACCACTCAAGGTCCCTTCCAGCCCAACAGTTCTATGATTCTACAAAATCATTCTTGTATTATTGTTAGCACTTGTACTTGCCTTTGTTTAAGGACTTTTTATGGGTATTTTGCTATAATACTTGCATGGAAAATTAATAGGCATCTCCCAAGTTCCCACAAAGCATCAAACACAAAACCAAACATGTGGCCACAGATCTGTGGGATAACAAACCCCCCCGAGTTGGCAGATCTCAGCCAACTACACTGAACTACTTTCCCTTCCCACTGCGCTCTCTCCCCTTGGGAGCCAAGTCAGCATAGTTCTGCCAGTAGTTGAACTGCCATGAGCTGGTTGACTCATGGCTGCACTCTGTGACCCCTTCAAGAAGGTTCACAGAGAATAAAGTGACTTAGTAACAGCTTCTAGAAGCATCAAAGTCTGCAAATTTAACTCATAAGGTAAACAAAACATGACACATTGTATGTCCTCCCTGTTTCCTACTGAGACCTAATTCCCTACCATGCCACCCTTCTCAGTGTGATCCATCAGCTGTGCAGATCTTTTAGAGAAGGGAATAAGGCTGGTATGCCAAAAAAAGAGCATCACATGGAGCTGCCTTTTCCCTCCATACTCCCCATCATGGCTTTTCCCATGGTTTTGTCTCACTCATTAACACACAACAGAGGGAGGGGAAAGCACAAGGGTTTTTGTCATGTCTCCTGCGTCTGTATACAGATAACTTAGAAACAAATCCTCTCTCAAGAGTTGGCCCAAGGTCTTTCAGCTCTTAATGTTTCCTCTTTACTCCTCTCTAAGTCTTACATATGTTATTTGCGTCAGAGCTTACAATGCCCTTGTACTTTGAGGAGCGACCTTACAAATGACATCATGGGGCTCCATGTTTACTATGTCTCAGTGATTTCCAGTGATTTCCAGATCACTCACTCGCTCAGTTAAAAGGAAAGAGGGGTTTTTTTTTTGTTTTTTTTTTTTAACTTCAATCTCAGCAAACTCAGCCTGGGATTTGAAGGTCAAACTTGGACTTTCCTGGGACTTTTGTCAGTAGAATTCATCCAGTTTTCAGTTACACCTGTGTAATTCTCCTGCCTTCAGTGGGAGCGTAATTTGAAGGCAAATGGGAATGCACAGATGGCCCTGCAATAAAGTACAAGCCAGTACAGAACTCAGCACTCACTCCCAACTCAGCTGTGTTGTGTCTCCAGGGACGACAGTGGCAAAAATTTACCTTTGTCACTAAAATAAGCACATATGGCTCTGCATGCACACAGAGAGCAGACTTCTAAAGCCAGACAGTGCCATTTTAATATAGTCACTTTGCAGGGTAAAAGTGCCATATGTTGTTATTTCCCCACTTATTCACTCACATGCTATCTGTAGGCATTTTGGTTACCCAACCTCTTTTCCTCCTTCCATTACCTTACTTTTCCCGCAACAATCACCTGCACTTTGCAGCCAACATTTAGCTGCAGTCTAATCTGCCTGTATCACGCCACAGAGTGCAAAAAAGATTTCCAGTTGTTTATACACCTAACATATTCATCAATTTTTCAGCCAGGCATTTCAGTTTTTAATCTTCCCTTACCTCTGCTTTGCCATGAATGCTTGTGGTAATACTAAGAAAAATACTCCAGGGGCCTGTTTTGTTTTGTTTTTTTTCCCCTTCTTCTTAATATGTTTGAAGGTTATCCTTCATCTTTCTTATTCCAAATTAGGTTCCAACCTAGAGCATGGCTAGTGACTTTCTGGAAGCTTGTCCATCTGGAATACTGATTGTCATATTGCACTATTTTCAAACTTAAGCCCCAATCCTTCAAGGATTTATGTACTTCAGTAATCCCAAAGCTGTAACTTAGGCCTGCATCCTTTAACACCTTGTGTAAGATCAAGCACATGCAAAAATCTTTAGCGGATCTACACCTAATCCCATCCATTACAGAACTTCAGTCTCTCAAAATGTAAAGCAAAAGGAGAAAGAAACAACACACACTCCTCCAGCATGAAAACAGCCAGTCAATTAAGAGTGACCTGCAGATAGAAAACAGTGGGTTTTGTGCTCTCGTTTCTTTGTAATGTTTAAAGATTGAGGGGGGGAGAGGTTACATTTATCTTTCTTGGATTTTGCCTTAAAAATAATAGGCATGCCAAGTTTAATCTCTCCCTGTTTTTGCTGGAGAACTCCTCAGAGAGCCAGAAAACTGGAGTGGGAACTTTTGCTGCCTTTAAGGGGCAGGATACTGAATCTTTCACAAAACACTTTTCTCCTATATCTTTGGCAAAGGTTTGAGTTAAATGCACATTTTAACCAATCTGAATAAAAATCCCTTCTGATATCCATTGCTCAGTCTTCACCTCCTAGATACTTATTTTTAGGGCTCCGAGTCTGTCATGGAGGTTGCGGAAATCACAGATTCCATGACCTTACGTGAGTTCCATGACTTCTGAAGCGGCCAGTGTGGATGACCCCAGGGCCACACAAGGAGCTGGCTCCTGGGTCAGCTGCTCAGGTGGCCCCAGGGCCACCCATACTGGCTGCTGCTGGAGCAGCCCTGGGACCAGCGGGACTGACCACTGCCTTGCTCAGGTGGCCCCAGGGACCGCCTGAGCAGTGACTGATGTGGCTGGCCCTGGGGACTGCCTGAGCAGCGGTCCCCGGGCAGTCAGAGCAGCCACTGCTCGATGGCCCCCCGCAGCTGGTGCCGCTGCCCCTGTCCCCTCCCAGCAGCAGCCTCCCCGGGTGCCCCCACACCTACCAAGATTTAGTCAGGAGTATTTATAGTATAAGTCAAGGACAGGATGACTTATATTAAAAATACCATGACTAAATCGAGGCCTTACTTACTATGTCATAATCCTACTAGTTCTCCAATTGTCCACAGAGTCTTCCAGGAAAAGACAAGTGAGTCAGATCTGAATTTCTAACGCGAAAAAACCCATACAATGAAAATTCAGGTTTCAGGCTTTCATTGTACATCATAAGGAACTACAATTAAAAGAGGGCATAACCTAATATTTCCCCTTTCCAGAGCCCTTTAAACCTTTACTGTCATCACAGGATCAGCACCAGCTGTAGCCAGTTAAACTAAACATTTTGAGGTTTTTAGATGCTGCTGGGAGACAAAAAGTACCCCGATGTAGTCACAGAAACACATTCCCTTACAAAGGAAAGTTTTAGCACTTTAAGAGACAAAAGCACAGTTTTCTTTAGGGTTATGGATTTAGCAATCTCGACTGCTACCAGATTGTTTACTTGGAAGAAACACTCACACTGCTCATGACACATATAACCAAAAATACAGATGGGAAATAAATATCATCAGCAAAGCACATATTATTTGTACAATTACAAAAGCCAATCCATACAACTGTACTAACAACAACATATATGATTTAATCTGGTAGACAGCCTGCTGGTGGAGCAGAAATGTAATACAAGTTGGTAAAGAGCAGAATGCACTTTTTAATCATATTCATTATGCATAACTGCACAAAACTCACTTGTTTCTGGCATGTACTCTACTCCTCATCAGTTAATCGGCTCCAGATTCATAAAATGAAATGGATATTATAGTAACTCCTCGCTTAACGTTGTAGTTATGTTCCTGAAAAATGCGACTTTAAGTGAAACGATGTTAAGCGACTCCAATTTCCCCATAAGAATTAATGTAAATAGGGGGGTTGGGTTCCAAGGAACTTTTTTTTTTGCCATACAGTACAGTACTATAATTGGGAGATGCCCCCGTCTTACCCCACACAGGCACAGCCCACTGGCACTGGAGACAATGAGGCTGAAGGTGCAGTAGACTAGGCGAAGCACTCGTGCTGCAGCAGCGGCAGCTTCCCCTACTCTGCAAGCACCAGGGGCGGGGGCTCAACCCTTGGCCCGCCCATGCCACCTCTTCCTCCAAGCCCCCACCCTTAACTTGCCTCTTCTGGGGGAGGAGCAAGGACATGGCGTGCAGGCTCCTCCTCCCTCCCCTGCCTGCTGAACACTGCAAGCCAGCTTACTGCCGTCGGCAGGAGGCAGTGGAGGGAGGGGGAGGTGTGTCGCATCCTCGCTTCTCCCCCCTCCCTCCTGCCCGTGGCAATCAGCTGGCTTGCGATGTTCAGGGGGTAGGAGGGAGGGTGGAGGAGGGAGGACTGGGTGCACAGGCTCCCCCCTCCCTCCTGCCTGCGACAATCAGCTGGTTTGTGGTGTTCGGGAGGCAGGGGAGGGAGTCCTCCCTCGCTCCTCCCCCCTCCCTCCTGAATGCCGCAAGCCAGCTGATTGCTGTTGGCGGGAGGTGGGGGAAGACGCTGATCTGCGGGGTCTGCCAGCAGGCGGGAGACACTGTGGGGGGGGGGGCGCAGGGGAGCTGCTAGGGGGCTGACAGCTGCGGACAAAGCAGGCAGCCAAACAACAACGTTATAGCAAAACATTGCACAACTTTAAATGGAATATGTTCTGTAATTGGGCAGGGACGTAGGATCAAAACAATGTTAAGCGAGAGGACGTTATGTGGGGAGTAACTGTATTACACCTCCATTTCCATACGCATTCGTTATTTTTTCTTTCTCACTAGATCAGAAGAGACAGACACAGGACCACATCCAGCCACTACTTCCAATACTTTGAGGGATATTTATTGAAAAAATGTTTTTGGTGCACCTCCAGTCACGATCTTCTGGGTGTCCTCAACCCTTACCAGTCCCAGGCACCTATGCCTGATATCCTTCATCTAATGGTAGTAAAGTGTCTTTGCTGATCTTGTAATATTTATCAGGTACCACAATCACAAGGGCCTGTCGAATCACCTGCTGTGGGAATGGATTGGGACAGGAGAGGCTTTTTGATTGGGTTTGTTTCACATTTACTTTGAAAAGGTGTAGATGACTGCAAGGTAACAGAGAATCAGGTCCTACACTGGCAAAGACTGGAGATACCCGTTCAATAAAGGGTGCATTTGCTACCCTGTTAGCACTCATCTACACCGAGTTAGAGTTGGTTTGCTCCCATCTGCACCTCTAGAACATGCTCCTTTCAGCATCTCAGGACATCCTGCATTTAGGAAGCTTGGTCAAGGAGCATTTAAAAGCTTTTTGAGGTAGTTTCATGGGCATGCTTTTCATTTGACTGTGAAATGGTGTTTATGTTAGGGTTTTATGTTGGTGCCTATCCCCCTACCATCTGAGCACCTATGGTAGTGAGTTATTTGGTACTGTCATTTAAACTAGAAAGTCAGTATGATAATTTCTACAAAATTAATTGCTCAGCAGTAGGGAGTTCAGTGATAATATAAATATCTAAATGATTAACATTCAAGCCTATGGAAGTTTTGCATTAAAACCAGTGGTAGGTGCATGGTCCATCTGTTTTCCTAGGGTGGATTTCATCCCTGTGCTGTGGGCTAGTACAATCCCTAATTTAGGAATTATGCTGAATTTAATTTATTGGTGTTCGGGCTTAGTTCTAGCCTCTGTTCCAGGGCAAATGTCACTCTTGGATTGTTTTATGAGAAGGGTGAATATGAGATAAGCATAACCCCCAAATCTGTATTGTGCATATCTGCCTAGGCATCAAGGGAGGAGCATATTTATAACCCTAAAAAGCAGTTTCTAAGTCAGGGGTGGGCAAACTTTTTGGGCCGAGGGCCACATCTGAGTGGGGAAATTGTATGCAGGGCTGGTGCAGAGGGTTGGGATGCGGGAGGGAGGGAGGGAGTGTGGGGTGTGGGAGAGGGTGCAGTGTGCAGAAAGGGGCTCAGGGCAAGGGATTGGGGCAGAGGAGGGATGTGGAGTGTAGGAGGGGGCTCAGAGCAGGGGTGCAGGAAGGGTGCGGGAGGGGGCTCAGAGGAGGGGGTTGGGGTGCAGCAGGGGTGTGGGGTGCAGGCAGGGGAGCTCAGGGCAGGGAACTGGGGTGCAGGTGGCATGTGAGGTCCAGGCAGGGGGGCTTAGGGCAGGGAGTTGAGGGGCAGGGTGCAGGAGGGGTTCAGGCTCCGGCCCGGCACCGTTTATCTAAAGCGGCTTCAGGGTGGCAGCAGCACACACTAGGGCCAGGGCAGGCTCCCTGCATGCCTGACCTGGCCCCACGCTGCACCGCTCGAGGAAGTGCTGTGGCCCCTGGGGCGTGGGGGCGGAGGGCTCCATGTGCCCTGCCCTTGCCACGCCTCCAGGTACCTCCTCCGAAGCTCCCACTGGCTGTGGTTCCCCATTCCCGGCCAATGGGAGCTGCGGGGGGCGGTGCCTGGAGTCAAGGACAACCCATGAAGACCTCTGCCCCCCCGCCCGGGGGCCACAGGAAAGTGGTGCCGGCAGCATCTGAGAGCGGCTCCTAGGGGACAATCCCGCGGGCCGAATCTGGCCCGCAGGCCATGGTTTGCCCACCCCTGTTCTAAGTAACTGATCAGTGCACAAACACAGAGTAAGAGAACTGTTGGAGAAAGGTTTATAAAATTAATGAAAGAATTCGATGACATAGAAATCACTCTGACATTTTTAGGAAAACAGGTTTTTTGGAATCTCTGATCAATTTGCTGATTAAGATAGTATTTCAAAACAATGGACAAGATATTCTGTAATCGTGGTATCATAGCTCTGGGTGCTTTGGGTGGCAGACTGTAGCTACTGTTCCAAAGCCCTTTTAAAATTCTGGTTACATTTCTCCCTCCCTTTACATTGATATTTGCAGGAGACCTGTCCTTGTCAGCCTGATGCTGCCACTGGGCTAAGTCTAGGAAGCTTAAACTGTTGATGACTGTGAAGCCATTTTTGTGGGCTCCTCAGAGAGGCATCTGCTAGCTCTGTAATGAATAACATAATAAGCAGGACTGCAAACAATCCCCACTAACATGCATAATGCCAAAGATGTATACATTAAGAACCCGACAGTTCTTTTTCTACTGCCATTTCTAATTTGAAATTAATCCAATATTTGTGAATGTACTTTTATATTCACTTTTTATTTCAAGTGAAGGTGGACCAACATGTTTATATGCCTAACTGAATACCTCTGATGGCCATCTGAAATTCCAGAAATGAGTGGCTCAAAGCCAGGCTTTCCTAATAACACTCATAAGTGGAATAAGATGAAACTTCAGAGGTTAGTGTCAGATGCTTCTAAAGAAGGTTCAAGAAACCTCATAATGGACAATAATGGCATATCTTGCTCTTATGCCAAGTGTCTTCCTAATCCTACACAGTTAGTGCTAGATTTACACCCTGAAGCTTGAGGATTCAAGCTCTCATACATTTTTATCCTATTTAATGAAACTGCAGCTGTTTTTCCTGCTTCGTTGTTTTGCACTGAAACCTCCAATGATGCACAGGATAACTTTAAAATTGCAGTTCAATCCAAGGTGCAATTAAAATTCTTTAATAACGGCCCACTTCTGTGAATGCAAAAGGAGTGGTATGAGCTGACATACTGCAGTTGATTCTCACATTCAGGAAACAGAAAAATAACTAAAATTTGCTCACTGCCAAGAATCTCAGATCCTTTTTGAGCATACCCCGGAGATCTGTACTGTGCCTCCATAAATAGGTTTGTCTTATACTGATATTGGCTGAGCTAAGGAAGGTATTCAGGCAATAACTAGGTTATTGAAAAGGAAAGTCATAAAACCCTTGTTATGTAGGTTGTTACTGGTTTATTGTAGTTCTGGTGATGCAATTAACAGAAAGGGCTAAAAACATACAATGCAAAGTGCATTCAGAGGTTCCCAAAGAGAGAGTAATAAATTGTACTGAATCATCTAAAAACAAAGATTAGGTCCATGTTGGCAGCACTACTAGTACATCAAAACTACCATTACTAAGGGTCCTCAGCTTCTTTAGTTCTTTGGGAGAGATGTGATGTGTGAGTTAAACAAGTATTAACCTGCACAGCCAGCCATTGAATGAACTGGATTAGAGTTTTTGTTTTATTTTATTTCTTGGTTTTACCTGTTTTGACTCTTTCTTTCTAGAATAAATGGTATCTGGTTTAAATGCAATTATCAATATTGAGCGAACAAGTGTGAAAAGGCTCTACCCTCAGGGAAAAAAAAGAACAAGTGGATAGAGTTTACCAGCCCACAGCCACGGGAGTTTGGGATAGCCTGGAATTCTTGCTCAAAGTACTGCCACATTGGTGGAAAGAGCTCCAGGATGGTCCGGGACAATCTCTGAGTGCACAGATATGACAGTCTGTTACTAAAGAGAGTAGTGGGGTGCATTCAGTAGCATAAAACTACAGCCAGAAATGAGCCCCATCTTTACCTCTCAAATCTGACACAAGTAAAAGTAGTGTAAATTTGCACTAGGTTATTGGCCAACTCAGGAGTGCCCACGCTGTCCTTGAACAACTACTCACATAGACTGTTTGTGACAGAAATATTGCATTATGCACAACTACTTTTGACAGGATATTCAACCAGAGCAAAAGGATGCCATGGATGGAGAAGGGGGACACAGAGTTATATGTGTGGACAACACCTTCTGACCTCTAGACCTTGCCTGGTAAAGCTCCTTCCTAACTCAGTATGTGGAGGGACAAGAGAAGTATTGTCTCTGGAGGTTTCAAAGGAACAAGCATCAGGATGCAATAGTGACACTGAAATTCCCCATCTGGCTACTGTTTTTCAGGCCCTCACATAGACCTGAAGCTAGATTTGGTCCCAGCCGAGTATAGCATGCACTGCAGTACCCTTACAACAGCTTCTTTGCAAACAGCTCACTGAATCCACAACTCCCATAAAAACATATAGTATGGACAAATCTGGGGCTTAGACGCCCTCTCCTATGTAAGTTGGTCGGAGTGCCCCTTATTTATTAGATAACAGAATTGGTCCCAGGCAGCCTTAAAAATGAACACTTAAAATCTGTAGCATCTCGATGCTACTCAATAGGCCATATTTGATACCAAACAAGAAAAAGCAAATTTTAAAGAAGCACTGTATGTACATATACATTTTGGGAATTCAAACAATTACTGTCTGCAGTGGAGCTATCAAAGCCTATCAAGAAATATAATGCTCATTAAAAATTATTCAGCATACTTATTTACATGCTAAAGCATAAGAACTCTGAACTAACAATTACTGTGTGCAAGACTGGGTAAAACAGGTATGGTTTTTATATGCTCTGTGAGAGCCCAGTCCTGAAAAGCATTATGCACATTAGAAATCCATGTGCACTCCCATTTACTTCAGTAGGATCACTTGTGCAAGTAAACACTAGTCATGACAGTAACAGTTTGCAGGATCAGGCCCTCAACGTGATATGCATTTACAATTTTTGTTTTTAAAATTAGGGGAATTTTTTAAGTGTTATTTTTCCATTTTGATATAAGCATAATGTAACATGGCAGGACCCTGACCACTATGAGAGCTTTACTCTAAATTATAGTACAAGTGCAACAGCTCAAAACCCCCCACAAAAATATCTAGAGTCAAGTTCTGCTCTCACTTGCACTTGTGTAAATCTGGAGTAGCTCCATTGATTTACTCCAGTGTAAATGAATAGAATTTACCCCTACAGTCCAGACAGGATTTGTTTCCACTGCAGAGACCATAATCAAAAGCCTCTAGAACAAATTCAAGTCCTTCTGTAAAAGCAGCAAAGAGTCCTGTGGCACCTTATAGACTAACAGACGTTTTGGAGCATGAGCTTTCGTGGGTGAATACCCACATGCATCTGACGAAGGTGCCACAGGACTCTTTGCTACTTTTACAGATCCAGACTAACACGGCTACCCCTCTGATACTCAAGTCCTTCTGTTATCACGAAAGCCTTCAGTGTGAAACCTTGGAGAAACATTGCGGGAGTTTGAATTTACAAATCTCAGAATAAGGAATCTAGGGAAATATTTACCTTAATATTCTGTGAAACATTTTTGTGATATTTACATGAAAGAGCATACACATCCAAGGGCTGATTTACAATTCTGAATTAAAGCGAAGATGATCAAAACAACACAGGGTGTGCTACTTACACTCTATACAAGTGAAGCAAAGGCTGCATATTCTGTGCTTTTCTGAGTCCCAGAGGTTCTCACCTGGTGTTTCAAATGCAGTACGGAAAAAAGGCAGGCTTATGCCTGCTCCAAGAATACTTCAGCTTGTCACAGAAAAAAATTGTTAAATTACTTTTTTTTTAATTTTTACCCTTTGGCTATAACCTTGATTAACTCACATGAGCCATACACATTTTCAAAGAGTTTCACAGACTTAGCCACATATAAGCTCAAATAAACCCTTCCTGAAACACCTCAGAGTTGTTTACATGACTTCAAACAACGTACCAAAAAAAAAAAAAATACAGTTCAAAGACAAGGCTAAATAAACGAATTTGATAATAAAGATGAGAGAGAAACACATTCCAGGAAACACTGAGAAAACTCTTAGGGACAGAATACTAAATATAGAGAACCAACCCTCTCCAAATGGAAACAAGAGTTACAACCTGGACACTGGGATCCGAGGAAAACTTACCGTTATGTGCAAGCCTGTTCATGCCTTTTACGTACCTAATTCAGCCTTAAAATCATTCATTTGGTCCAGAGAAAGCGAGTGGAGATGCTTGATATGGGAGAAATTTGATCAGAAATGTTGGTTCTCTTCAGGAAGCATCTAAGAATAGCGACCAGCAGAATGGGAAAAAGAACTTCGTTATATGTGGTGGGAAGTGGCAAAGACAAGGCATGTGTTAAAAATCTCAGCAGCCTAGTGAAACAATGTAGGTCGCAGAGTGAAGAGGTTCCTATGGTGATACTGTAGTAACATAACTTGACAGCCAATTGTAAATTAAAAAATAACTGCAGTATTAGCAAGCACCGAGGCCCTAACCCTGCACCATTACAGGATCAAGCCCTGAGGACAGGAAAGGTAAGTTAGGATAGTAAGATAACAACCAAGAAAAAAATGAGACCCCCATTAAAGGGACTCACTGTGCAAAATTCAGCTTGTTTTGTGTTCAACTTGAAGAAGTTAGGCAGCATTGCCGAACATGAATGCAAGAAGAAACATGCAGCACAAAGTAAGCTCCGCTGGACAACAAAGATAATACTGAGCTCACAGGTTGACATCTAAGGTCCTCATCCTGAAAACACTGATGTTCCTATCGACTGCATGGGGACTACCCATGTGAGTAAAGGTCACAGGATCAGGCCTTAAATAGATAAAGTTTGATACTGATGGACATGAGCATAAATGCTATCACCCAAAGCAAGCATACATGTTCACCGTATAAATAAATTGGCCTTTTGAGTCTCCCCTGAAAATCTGAATTTGATTACATCACATTGATGAAGACAGTATGCACAGTGAGTGCTGGGGTAAGGGCAGAACTAAGTCAATGCTCTATCAGATAAATCAATATCAAAGTTCTGCTGTGTAACAAAATCACCAGCTTTTGGGTGAAGCAGGAAACAGGCCCAGCAACAATAACAAAGAAATGTAATTCCTACATGCAGAAAAACAGCAGGCTTTTCACATCCTAATGAGAGGTTAATTACAGTCACATTTTCACTAATGGGGGGGAAAAAGAAAAAGCATGAAATAAAGAAGGAAAGATCATATGAATCCTGATAGTGCATTATAACCTCCATTAACTAGCAGCACTGGCCGCTTTTTAGAGTGAACTCCACAAAGAAGCATTTCAAATGTCAAAATTAGAAACTAAAAGGTCTTCTAAGTAACCTCTGAGGATGTACGTTCTACTTCCTGGGAAATAGCTGCTTTTTTTCTCCCAACCCAAAAACATTGTCAAAGGCAATTTGTGAGGTGGGGGGGGAATCATTCTTAGCCTCTAAGTAAAAACTTCAGTCTAGCAAGTCAATATAAAGCAGAAACTAAACCCACAGAATAATATTCTTAAAGCTCTAAAACTAAAAGACTTAGCTGTCGTCTTCAAAGGGGCTTTTTTTTAATTTGTTGAATATTATGAATTGCTTGCTCTCCCTGGAGGGCATTGCCCGCTTGGCTTACACAGTAATGTGATATGTTGCAGTGACTTCTAGAAGGAAATCAAAATTAGTTTCCCCTGCTTATCATCATAATCCATTCAGGAAAGAATACCTCAACCTCTCGTACTTCATTAGCCTTAGCAGCTCCAGCAAATCTGATATTCCTTAAGCTCATGCATTTGACTTTTTATAGCTTTCCAATGTATAAATTGCAATGTCCCTAGCAGTTATTTCCACCTCACTTCCAAAATGAAATGGCTCTCTTTAGAGAGAGAAAAAAACATACAAGAGTACACTTATGTGAAACAAATCAATGAAAGCAGGAAAAATTCAATCTTGACCCCACTGGCTGAGATCTCTTTAGGCCACTCTTGTCAATGACATGACCTCAACTAGTTGAAGAGCATCCTGTACTTCTCTCCTTATGAATCTGACCAAGCAGTATACGTTTTTAGCGTATACTTCAGCATCTTCCCATTATCACTGTAGATGTTAAATACGTTTCTAATTTTATTAATGACTCAGTAAAATAAACCCTATAGGCCCAGAAATTAGTCAGACTTAAAAATGTTTTTGGCAGAGATCTTCAGAGTACAAAGATTGTTTCAAAAATTATCATTAGAGTTTTGCAGATTCCTTGGAGGCCTGATTATCATAACACTTTGATTTTACTATTCCCTCTCCCCACTCACACTCTCCTGGTCCTTATCTAAACACTTTAAATTTCCAGAGGTCATGTAATTCAGATATCTAGGTGAATATAGGTAAGATGCTGATGGACATGAGAGAGACTTACTCTACAGCCAGCACAAATGAAAGCTCCTTTACAATACACCTGAGAAACTTGCTTTCAAGTCATCCAAATAATGTGCCTGACTAGAGATGTTTGAAGAGTCATAAGATGGTAAAAGTTACACAGACGCAGCATGGCAGTTCTCAGAAAACAAACACATTCATCTGTTCCATTCAGTGGCTCCTGCGGGACTGTGCTCAAATCCTGATTGTGCTGACTACAGCCAACACTGTATTTCTTTCAGATAAGCTCCTCATGCCAAAGTTGACTTCTGGGGAGGAAGGTAAGCAGCTATATTCAAGACTGGCTTTGGAGACCACTTCAAATTACAGAGGTCCACAGTTGTACACATGCAACTCCCATTCATATCAATGGGAGCAGGATATGCACAGAGGACTTAATATTTATGTTTACCAATTATTCCCTTCCTAATTGATATTAGTGTATTTATTCTGCTAATGATACTCTTAATAGAAGGGATGATGCAACTTATCCTACTTCAAATGTCCAAAAAGATAAAGAGGAATCTAAAAATTAATGCTTCACAAAGTACTTTTTGAGGGTTCCATCTCATTCTGATCAGTTTCATATTTCTTAATAGAGTGCAAAGCCCTGAAATAGGAGGTTTTCGATGTGGTAAATAAAGCTTTAGTGTTTGTAGAGTTTCATCCTTTGAAAGGACACTATCATCTACTTTTTCATCACTTTATTTTGATTTACCCTCTGTTGGTTTTAATACTGACTTAGAAGCCTGAGAATAACATTTTCCTTCTGTACTGTTCACATCCTTTGCCATTTGGCCAATCATTGATTGATTTCCTGCCTCTCTTATGGATTTTAAAATTCACATGATTTGTTTATATCCCTCTTTGTGCACAGTGCTGCAAGGAAAGTTTTGAAAATAATGTTGTTAGTTAACTTTGAAGAACCAACAGAGGAGGGCGGAGAGAACCATGAGAGAGAGAGAGTCTAACATAAACAGAGTGTGTGTGTGTGTGTGTGTGTGTGTGTGTGTGTGTGTGTGTGTGTGTGTGTGTGTGTGTGTGTGTGTGTGTGTGTGTGTGTGTGTGTGTGTGTGTAATTCCCAGCAGTGGTATGATGATGTCCGTAGACTTATTGTCTTTTGTTTTTTAAAAACAAAATAGCTATTTAAGTATCAGAGGGGTAGCTGTGTTAGTCTGGATCTGTAAAAGCAGCAGAGAGTCCCTGTGGCACCTTATAGACTAACAGACGTATTGAAGCATGAGCTTTCATGGGTGAATACCTGCATCCGACAAAGTGGGTATTCACCCACGAAAGTTCATGTTCCGATACGTCTGTTAGTCTATCAGGTGCCACAGGACTCTTTGCTGCAACAGCTATTTAGATTCCTGCAGCTATTTTCAATCTACAACAAAATCAAAGAGGATCAAATTTTAGGTCTTAACTACTTGGCCATGTCCCTTTAATTGTCCTTCATTATGAAAATTAGCATACCACAAAATGTTGTAGATAGTTCTGACTAGCTTTAGTTTTAAAGCTTTAGATTTTATCATAAATATATTTTATGAAATCTGAAGATTTGTAGAAACAGTAAGAGATTTCAACCCCTCTTGAAAAATTGGGATGATAAATTTTATTCTACAAATTCCCCGAATTTTTTTTCAGCGTATGACTGCTGAAATATAGCTTTAGAATAATTAACAGGAGGAGTAACACTATAGGAATTGTATTTGTGGTGTGATATATGCACTTAAAGTTACTAGAAGCACCAAAAATGTGTCAATGTAGAGCACTCAACCTGTGGTACATTATTCTTTAAGACATCATGGGGATTTCAATTTTGCTACAGACAGAATCATTGTGTTATGAATATAGATCCAGAGTCTGCCAATCTTCCACAGGATGGGTAGCACTTTTGCTCCACTAGTCCCACTGAAAGCAACAGGATTACTGTACTATCACACCCTGAGTAAAGATGGCAGTCTCCAGCTTGTAGTCTGCCGGGAGTGGGGAGAATGCCACTTACACAGGAAAACATATCATCTGACCAGTCCAAACCATTTGCCTTAAATCAACGACCATTATGTCAAAATTTTTCTTCCTCCAAAACATTCTCTATCTCTGAGCTGGATTCTTTCACTTTTACCACACTGTATTATCTTACTCCACCAGGAGGCCCACTGAAATTAATGGGATTCTTCACTGAGTAAGATACTGCATAATGTGACTATGGGCTTGGCTACACTTGCAAGTTAGAGCGCATTAAAGCAGCCCCAGGTGCCCTAACTCCTGACCCATCTACACTGGCAAGGCACTTAGAGCACCTGGACTCTGCAGCTGGAACGCGCCTGCTAATCCACCTCCACAAGAAGCAGAATGCTTGCTGCGCCTCAGCTGAAATGCCCCAGCATCAGTGTGAATGAGGTGTTGCACTACTGCACTTTGATCGGCCTCTGGAAAGGTCCCATAATCCCCTTAATTCAAGTGGCTACTCTTGTCATTGTTTTGGAATCGACTGTTGGAATGCGGATGTCCCCTTTCAAAGCTCCATTTCTGACAGTCGGCTTATCATCTGCTCCATGACAAAGCAAGCCATTAGTATGGAATGCTGCTTGCTGTGAGTGTGAGAGAGAGAGGCGAGGAGGGGGAGGATCTGAACTTACAAGACAGCATGCTGGCATACTCTCAGCACCCCAAAAACCCATTCTCTCTCCCCCAACATACACACAACACACTCCCTGTCATACTCCACCCCACCCCCACCCAGCATTTGAAAAGCATGTTGCAGCCACTTGAACGCTGGGATAGCTACCAGAATGCACTGCTCTTTGTGGCAACACAAGAGCTGCTAATGTGGCCACGCCAGTGCACATCCAGCTGAGAGTGTAAACACTCGGCAGCATTTTCCCTGCTGCGGTCTCCGAAGGCTGGTCTAACTCCCAGCACTCTACACCTGCAAGTATAGCCATGCCCTTAGACTATGGGTATGGCTACATTTGGAATTTCAAAGCGCTGCCCTGGCAGCGCTTTGAAGTGTGAGTGTAGTCAGAGCAGCAGCGCTGGGAGAGAGCTCTCCCAGCGCTGCATGTAAACCACATCCCTTACGGGTGTAGCGTGCAGCGCTGGGAGCCGCGCTCCCAGCGCTGCTGCCCTGATTACACTGACGCTTTACAGCGCTGTATCTTGCAGCGCTCGGGGGGGGTGTTTTTTCACACCCCAGTTGCAGCGTTGTAAAGTGTGAGTGTAGCCAAGCCCTAAGTCTACACTTGGAGCAGAGCATAACACCCTTAGCTCATGTGGATATTTTCACATTAGCTCTCATCGAGCTAGCATGATAAAAATAGTAGTGTAGCCACAATAGTACCAGCAATGAATGATGGCACAGCCTAGCCACACTCAGTACAAACCTGCCTGGACTCTGTGGGTAGGTACTCAGGGCGGCTAGCCCATGGCACTGTTCACCCCTGCCCATATTATTGCCATGCTAGCTTAATGAGAGCTTTCACAAATACGTCTATGTGAGATGCAGCCGAAATGTGGCAGAATCTAGCCTTCTATGCAGTTAAATTGCTTGCTGAAATGGAACACAGATTCAGATGTGCTACCAAACAAGAATACAAATCACAGCTCACAAGACAAAAAGCATGAAGTAACTTTGATGAGTTGACAAATTAATTAACAGATACCCAAAAAAGTCTGACTGGTACAAACAAAACATTTTAGTTCATTGATTTAATATCTTCATCAGATTGATTACTACATTTTTTTTTTAAAATCTCAACAGGGAAACATGCAACCTCAAAACTGATGCCTTAATTAAGCAAATTAGAGGCTCAATGCAGTGCAATGTATTTTGGAAATATTTTGAGAGACATCAGGCCAAAGTTCAGGTAGCTTCACGCACTTGTAATACTGCCACAAGAAATTCCAAACATAACATCCTGAGTCCATGTAACTTATAGACATACGGTAAACTTTTTAAAAGTGCCTAAAGGTATGTCTCCATTGCAATGAGAGGCGTGAATGCAGCTCAGGTAGTAGGAATATCTGCACCAGCTTTAATCTAGCTAGCATGGCCATAAATATCAGCAGAACTCCAGTGGCATGGGGTTCAGCACAGTCTAGGAATGTGAATACATACCCAAGGTTTGGGGCAGGCTTGCACAGCCCAGGCTGAGGCCCGTACTGTACTCCCTACAGTTTCATTGCTATTCTTAGCTGTGCTAGCTAGATTAAAGATAGCATGGGTATGCCTAGCCAGCCTACAATCACACTTCCAACTGCAACGAAGACATACCTTATGGGACTTAGGTGCTTAAGTCACACTGATTTTTGGTGAGACCTTGGCTCTTAAAGAACATATTTTTAAAGGTAATTTATATTCATTAAAAAATATGTCCCTAAATGCCTATGGCGCTTTTGCAAAAGTGCCTCTCTCATTTTCAAATGTTACCAATACTTCATTACTCCTTATTTATCCCCATTATTCCTACACCAAACAGCACAGGGATTAAGTGGATCTAATAGTTTTCCCGTACTACCACTTATACTAGTCTTGGAAGTGTACCAGGCCCAATCCCACAGTTCTC
The DNA here is from genome assembly GCF_007399415.2 of Gopherus evgoodei. Taxonomy (NCBI): domain Eukaryota; kingdom Metazoa; phylum Chordata; order Testudines; family Testudinidae; genus Gopherus; species Gopherus evgoodei. The sequence goes on from NC_044323.1 coordinate 189,705,125, forward strand.
ATGCAGGCAAAACTCCTACTGGACCAGGCCTGGCATTTAGATTCCTACCTTTCTCCTCTGCAGGTAATTATGGGCCACCATGCAGAGAAAAGCAGCATGGCGAACAACCAGCACTAGATTGTCTCCTAGATTACCGGGAGCTACTTAAACCAATCACTGAGGCACCACAGTGAAGCATATAACTAGTCTTTATTGGTCATGTCCATGCTGTAAGAGTATTCACATAATACTCACTAAATTCCCAAAGTCCTCTCCCAGCATGCACTGGATTAAATGTAAAATTTGGGATGGATTTTCTAGGGGCAAGTGACACAAAGACCCCTTGGCAAAGGGTCCCTTGTTCCTTGCAAACAACTCTCACCTCAGATCTGACAAACTCATTATACCAAATGCATGTCTGACAGGATAATTATCCATAAAGAATAATACGTAAGGTATGTACAGAAAGCTCATAGCTTGGCAAGCCTCATATCCATTGTGAGATACAGATAAGGATAATATTTAAGGAATAGTGTATTGATATTGAAAGTATGCTTGATGGACTTGGTGTAGAAATTGATCACCAGGGGGTAATGTGCCAATCAAGCAAGAGGGAATTGTCACCCCTTCCTACTCGGCTGGAGAAATAATGCAGTGTTCTATTGTCTACTCTTGCCACATCCAGAGCAGTTAATGGAAAACCAACAGAGAATGACACAAACACAATCGAAAGCACTCAAAACCACATAAAGATAGAAAAGAACTCTATAGCAAGGCAGGGGTTTGCCCTGCCTGTGAATAGAAACAAAAGACTTACTTTCACTATAACAGCTTGCAGGGAAAGACATACTATATCCATTCACTGGGGGAAAACCCGACTGGAGGTAGATGCTTTCATGAATTTCAACTTTTGCCTCCTGGTAGAAATCAGCTAGCTCTTCAACAGACTGGACTTGGGAGGGAAATCAACTTTATTAGATAGGACAGGTAGCTACTGATAAAATGCAAACCTGGTTCTACATTTTGTTTTGTATTGTGGCCATTTATTTCAACCACTCTCTCTTGTTTCTAGTGCAACCTCTATTCTTTCTTAAAGTAAATCAAGAAAAGGGTTAAGTGCTTATAAGTGCTGTGGTGGTTTGCAGGAGCAGTGGTTTAAGGTAAAAGTGGTCAGCTGGGTGCACTGCTCCTTTGGGAACAGAAGATCTGGGATTTCTGTGAGTAGTCAGTGTCAGGGATTGGATATCACAGGAGAACAATTCAAGAAGGTTTGGTGGATGGGATGAACCTACTACAGTGACTCCTCATTTAATGTTGTATTTATGTTCCTGAAAAATGCAACTTTAAATGAAACAGTGTTAAACGAATCCAAATTTCCCATAGGATTTAATGTAAATGTGGGGGGTTGGGTTCCAAGGAAGTTTTTTGGGGGCAGACAAAAGGCATTATATACTGTACAGTACTGTACTGTGGTCGGGAAGTGTCCCTGGCTTACCCCACACAGGCACAGCCCGCTGCAGGCATGGACACTAGGAGGCACCTTTGCAGCAGCAGCAGCTTCCCCGGAGAACAGGCTCGGATTTTGCCAGGAATGCTCCAGGCCCGCCTCTTCCTGTCCCCACTCCACTCCAGGCCCACCTCTTCCCACCCCCACTCCACCTCCTCTCCAGGGCACACCACATCCCTCCCCCCAAAAAGACTTGCTGGGAGGGAGGAGGAGGAGCAGAGATACAGCACTTCCCCACTGCTGTCCCTTCCTCCCAGAAAGTCCTAAGCACAAAGTGCTGGGAGGAGGGGAAAAGCCCCATGTCTCCACTCCTCCCCCTCCCTCCCAGAAAATCCTAAACACCGCTGAACAGCTGATTGGCGGTAGAGGAAGCCCTGGGAGGGAGGGGTAGGAGGTGGAGAAGCGGAACTTGTGCAATGCTCCCTTGTAAAGTCGCTGCTCTTCCTACGTTATAAGGGAGCATTGCACAACTTTAAACGCGCATGTTCCCTAACTGGGCAGGGACATAACATTAACCAGGACAATGTTAAACGAGGAATTACTGTATTACCATGCAAGACAAAGGCCTGGTCTACAATACAGTGTTAGGTCGATGTAAGCAGCTTACATCGACCTAATTACATCAGTATACACACTACAGCCTTGCTCCTGCTGACATAAGTGCCCACTGCACCGAAATAATAATATCACCTCCAGAAGAGGAATAGGGCTTATATTGGTGTAGCTAGGGCAATGCAGCCTCCTTGTAGACCAGGGATCGGCAACCTTTTAGAAGTGGTGTGCCGAGTCTTCATTTAGTCACTCTAATTTAAGGTTTCGCCTGCCAGTAATACCTTCTAAAAATGTTAATGTCTCTTTCTGTAAAAGTCTATAATATATAGCTGAACTATCGTTGTATGTAAAGTAAATAAGGTTTTTAAAATGTTTAAGCAGCTTCATTTAAAATTAAATTAAAATGCAGAGCCCCCTGGACCGGTGGCCGGGACCCGGGCAGTGTGAGTGCCACTGAAAATCAGCTTGCGTGCCACCTTTGGCACCCGTACCATAGGTTGCCTAACCCTGTTGTAGACGCTGCATTACTTACATCTACCTGCTGTCAGTGGATAAGCGCTGACTTCCCCTCTGTCCAGTAGGTGCTCGACCTCCACCTGCCCCCACCCCATCCCGCCTCTTCCTGCCCCTGCACGGCCCTTGCCCCACCCCCATTCCATTCCTCCCCCAAAGTCCATGCCCCACCTCAGCCCCACCCTTTCCTGCCCCCATTCCACCCCGTTCCCCCAAGTCCCCACCCCTGCCCTGCCTTTTCTCTACCTCCTCCCCTGAGCACACTGCATCCCCGCTCCTCCCTCCCTCCCAGAAAGTTTTAAGCACCGCCAAACAGCTGTTAGGCAGCAGGGGGGCTGGAAGAGCTGGGAGGGAGGAGTGGGGATGCAGTGCGCTCAGGGGAGCGGGAAGAATGGGGGGGAGCTTGGCTGCCGCTCAGTGTGGAGCACCTCCTAATTTTTCCTCACTGAGTCAGCGCCTATGGTCAGTGGAGCCATGAAATTGACAAGAAAGACAGCTGCCCAGCCGGTGCCCAATCTTCTTTCCAAGCCAGGCTGCCACCCAGGCTCCCAGCTCAGGCTGCTGCCTAGACTCCCTGTGGGGAGTCCTGTTGCTCCCCTCTCACTAGAGGCAGAGTAACAAGGTGACTCACAGTTCTGGGCACCCTGAGAACCCTCACAGGCAGTCCCTTCTTTGACAATTCTAAAGTCCTGGTGAGGTACTGAGGCAATATCCCCCAGGACACAACACACATAAGTGGGGAAGTCTGAGAAGCATGACAAAAACATTACAAGTCTTCTCAAGCAATGTGTGCACTCAGGAAGTTTAACAGTTCTCTGAAAATGGACCGCTATTGTGAAATGGGCAGTACGCTAACGAGGAAAAAATGCTGGAGCCATATAATTAGGGCTATATCCTACAACCGAATCCACCCAGATGCGGGGGGGTTGCCCACATGGATTCAGTTACAGGATCTGGCCCTTCATAAGGATTATTCACAGAGGTATCACATCTGAAAAGCTGAGGCAAAAGTTTTGTTCGTGTGCAGAGTTTTAAAACCATTTCATAATTAAGCCACAAGACATGACAGGCATTTACTGACAGTTATTGCAGCACTTTCTAGATGTATTATTAAATCCAAGACGACACACTCAAGGCCAAGTGACTTTAATCATCTTAACAAGTGCAATAATGCCTTAGATATGCACAGCCTGAAAATATGTGGGGATATTGAAATAATTTGTAAAGTGATAAGAATATTACTTGGGGATTATTCACAATGGTTGACATGTTGATTAGACAATCAGAAAATCTGTGTACACACCTTTAATAGTGTCCTGGAAAAAAAAATTGAGTTTGTTCCCTCTTCTGCCCTCCCCCTTTGCCCTCATGATATTCAAGACGATCTTGTGGGATTCCCTCCCCTACTTGTTCTTTACATTATCAATATCAAGTCTGATATTTCCTGTGTTGCTGGAAATCTTTCTTCATGGACCGAAACACGTGAATTGGGTCCTTTTCAGACTTTACTAGTAGAGGTGGGAGTGTTGAGTATCTAACAAGAGCTTTCCTTCCAGCTATTTTACTTGTTTGAGTTATACGAACTTTAACAAAACCAAACAAAAAAGCCCACAGTTTTTAAACTGTCTGAACAAACATCACCTCCCATCTGAGTTTCATTTCCATGTTTTCTTTAATATCATAGTTCTACCAGCTCTGCAGTCATCCCTTGCGTCTTCCAAAAAAACAGCAGAGATGCTGCTTCAATTTCTAATCAAAACCCAAGCAGAAGAGATATCTTACATGCCTTTATAAAGAAGCAAAAAAAGCATAGACTTTTTTTTTCCTTTGGGGGTCACTTTTAAGCCACTTCAGAACCACAGTAGTTTCCTGGACTAGATAAACAGAATGGAAAAATACATCTCTTGCTGGACTAACTTTGGTGCTTTAGGATGTACTAAAATTATTACCATATGCAATTCAGGTGGAGTTTACTATTTCTTATAGTGGACTCAGCCAATCTTTCCCTGCAGAGCTAAAAGGAGTGAGGGATCACCTAAACAAAGTCCCACTTGCAACAGCAACTCCAGAACAAACACTGCACCAAAATGAGAGCCCACTTCTTCAGAAAGTAGCTTATGGAGGCTGCCAAAGGGCCTTATGAACAAGGGACTTCTTCCTCAGAGCAAGTCTTAACCACAGTTTTGGAACTGGTGCTGAACAGTACAGTTAAACTGTGTGCACCTCTATCAATATTGATTTTCATTCTCAATTTATGGGGCTGATCTTATGGAGGGCATATCAACAACTGACTTGTTAGTAATATATTAACACATTAACTAAAACAACTGTAAATTCTTTGGTAGACAGGACACAAAGGCAGGTTTAAACATGACTAGCAACTCGCATCTGTCTCCTGGAACAAACATTTGTAAGGTGTCCACTAGAATTTACAATCATATTAGTTAACAAGTTATTAAGTATGATTAAACATTCAAGTTTAGCGATACCTTGGGGTAAAACTCTCTTGAATTCAATGGGAGATTTGCCTGAGTAAAAATTATAGAATTTGACCCCATGTAGTTGTATGCCAAGGTCTAGAAGCTTCATTTCAGTTACAGAGTGATAAAAACAGATTTTACGATTAGAACAGAGTGTTAGTGAAATAAATTACACTCAAAGAGTTAACAAATAGCTGACCTATGTGATTCCACCTGTGCAAGAGCAAACTCTTAAAGTCAGGTATTTACAGTTTATCACTAGGGTTCCCAGGCATTCGGTTTTCGACTGGAATGCCCGGTTGAAAAGGGACTCTGGCAGCGCTGGTGAGCACTGCTGACCGGGTCCTTAAAAGTCCAGTTGGCCGCCAGCAGCAGGGCAGGCAACGTGCCTGCCCTGTTCCAGCAGTTCCTGGAAGCGGCCGGCATATCTCCCTGGCTCCTAGGCACAGAGGAGGCCACGGGGGCTCCGCACGCTGTCCCTGCCCTGAGCACCAGATCCGCAGGTCCCATTGGTCGGGAACCTGAAATAAATGCTGCCTGGAGCCTGCACCCCTACCTGCACCCCAACCCCCTGCCCCAGCTCTGAGCCCCTTAACGCACCCAAACTCCCTCCTGGAGCCCGTACCCCATAACCCCTCCTGCACCCCAACCACCTGCCCCAGCTCATAGCCCCCTCCTGCACCCAAACTCCCTCCTGCACTCTGAACCCCTCAGCCTCCACCCAGAGCTCCCTCCTGTACCCCAACCCCTCACCCCAACCCCACACCAGAGCCTGCACCCCCAGCCAGAGCCCACCACTCCCTGCACCCCAACCCACTGCCCCAGCTTGGAACCTCCTCCCACATTCCAATCCCTGCCCCAGCCCTGAGCCCACTCCTGCACCCCAAGCCCCTCATTTCCAGCACCACCCAAGAGCCCCCACCCCAGTCAGAGCCCTCATCCCCTGCCACACCACAACCCCCTCCCCAGACCAAAGCCCCCTCCTGCTCCCTGAACTCCTCATTTATAGCCCCACCCCAGAGCTCACACTCCCAGACGGAGCCCTCACCCTCTCCCGCACCCGAACTCCCAGCCCAGTTAAAATGAGCGAGTGATTGAGCATGGGGGAGAGCAAGCTACAGAAGGAGGAAGGGGGATGGAGTGAGCAGGGTTGGGGCCTTGGAGAAGGGGTGGACTAGGGTGGGGTAAAAGTGTTCGGGTTTTCTGCCAGTAGAAACTTGGCAACCCTATTTACCACTTAAACTTTAAATGACGTTTTAACGTCAGGCATTGCAAGGGAGTTAAATGCCATAGATCCTCAAGGGAAAGGAGAGATCTGCAATTAAGATCACAAAGACAGCACAGTGAACAAGGTGTTCAAGGCGGCCAACTGATTTCTAATTTATCATCAACTAATACATATATCATTTTATGTAAAATAATGAACTTAAAACCACACTAATTGCAGGTGGAAAGCATAGTGCACAACTAAGGCTCTCTTGATTTATATGAGATTCCATCAAACAAAAGATACATGGAAATGCAGACCCCACTCATTTCCAATACATTTTGTTTGAATTGAAATACACACCTGTTCACATTCCTATTAAAAAAATGCATACAACAACAAAAGAGATAAATATACCAGAAAAGGAAAAGAACGTGGCATTGCAGTTGGCATGCAGAGTGCCAGGGAAGCCGCACATCAGAGCTCCCACCATCAGCAAACCCTCAAAGAGCAACTCAGATGCTTCTTAGCACTTTACCCTCTGGACCAGCTTTGAGTGGATTCTATGGCTGAGCATTATGTTGTGCCTCTGTAAACTTCCCCTTGCAGCAAGGGTGCTCAGAGCCATTGAACCAAACCTCTATATATAATGGAAACCACTGCAAGCTAGGGGGTGTGGCAGCACCCATAGTTCCAGCACCTATGCCTTGCAGTCCTGAGGAGGAGGCAGAAGAGCTGCTTAGAGGCGGTACCTCCCAAAAGCCCAGAAGGAAAAGCATGACTGGACTCTGGGTGCTGCTGCTGGCGCCCCTGGTTTGGCCCGGGGCAGAGCAGGAGGCGGCTGGGCTCTGCCTGCTCCGGCCGTTCCCCAGCGCCAGGCAGACGCCAGGCTCAGAGGAAAGCATGATTGTGGGATTTCAGCTCACACGCGCCTTGCTCTGCCAACTCGAGGGGCGACCCAGAGGACTGATCAAATGCGATTTGGCGTCCAAACAGCCGATCTTTGCTCCTGCTCCATAAAACAACCGAGAGGGGACTCTCGCCCCCCCGACACACACTTGATCGAAGTTTCTGACTCCTTTCGGCTCAGGGCCAAGGGGCCCCCTGCAGTGCTCGCTGCTCCCAGCTATGGAGGCTACTGGCGAGCCTCTCGGACGAGCGCGGAAACACGGGAGGCGAGACAAAAGGCTCCAGGGGCACCGAAAGTTCCTGCCACCGCGCCCAGCCACCAGCAGGCGAGCACCCGTCTGCCCCCAGCCCCTCTGCCCCGGCACACGGTCGCTGGGCAGAGAGAAGCGTAGGAGCGCCGCGATCCCCCCGGAGAGCAATGATTTGGGCACGGCTGAGCGCCATCCTGCAGCCCCCACCCGCTGAGGTCAGGAGGGATCGGGGCGCCTAATGCCCATCACACAAACTTCATCCGGGCCCAGGGGAAACCTCCCAGCTCCCTTCCCTCCCACTCTGCATGGGACGGTACCTGGGAAAAAGCTGCTGGTGGTGGCTGCATCAGCCGGGAGCTCAGGCGCCTGCCCCAGCACAGACACCCCGTGCACAGAGCCGAGCTTCAACTTGGCGGCTTGCTCCGAAAGTCCCAGCAAGGGAGGACACGGGCACGGCGGCTGCAGCAGCCAGATCCCAGCTGGCTGGCGGTCGGTGCTTGCTGGGACCAGCGAGAGAGCGAGCGATTGGATCCCCTTCTCCCGGCTCCGCTCAGGGGCGGGAGCTGGCGCCGCCTCTCCCGGCTCCCCCACGCCAGCAAGGCGGCCCCGCCGCGCACCTGAGGCGCTGTCCCTCCTCCCACAGACCTCGCCCACCCGCGGCCTCCTGGAGTGGGCGGGGATGAAGGTCCCGCAGCTAGAGGAGGCGAGGCAGAGTGGGACTGGGAGAAAGTCCGGCTCTCCTTCCCTTCCTCCCCCTGGCTGGGCTCTCACCCTCACCCTGCCTGGGACCCTTTCCATTAGGGTGACCAGACAGCAAGTGTGAAAAATCGGGATGAGGGTGGAGGGTAATAGGAGCCTATTTAAAAAAAAGACCCAGAAATCGGGACTGTCCCTATAAAATCAGGACATCTGCTCACACTACTTACCCTAGTTCATGTTGCAGACACAGAGCAGCATTGCTGCTGTTGCTCTACATGCACCAGCTGCCTGCTGGTAAAATCAGAGAGCTTGTGGTTTGCTAGGCAGGGGGAGGGACAGTGACATCTAGCATCAAACAGCAAATAACTGATCCCGCGCAAGCTTTATTCTTGGGACACCAGGAGGCACTTTCTTCACCTGTGTAACTCAGCCCCGCTTTCAACTCTGGATGAAATTCGACTCCCCACCCAAACCAAGACGGGGTTGGTTTCTCCTTACATATTAGATTGGAGTTTTGCTTTTAAATTGTGCCAGAGTCAAAGTTGACCAGTTTTTAAACATTGTTTTATTCGGAGACAAAACTTATGTGACATTTCAAAACAAATGTCCTACAAGGTACATGTTATATTGTAACTCAGCGTTACATTTAGGGGGTCAAATTCCGCTCTTAGTTATGCCCCTGTGTCACTCCACTTCGTCAAAATACTCCAGATTAACACCAGTAAAGCCAAGCAGGATCTCATGGTTAAAATACTGCCCTAGGACTGGGAACACCCAGGTTCATTTCTGCCTCTATCACAGACTTCCTTTGTTACCTCTGGGGAGTTACACTTAACTATCTGTGTCTGATTTGCCTAGCTTTAAAACGGGAAGAATGTTTCCCTATTAGGGTATTGTGAGGAAAAAAAATTAGTATTTACAATGAATTTTGATACTACAGCAATAATATAAGATATAAGGACCTAGATAGCTGTACCTGTATGCTCCATGCATATTAAAATGTATATACTTTCAAATTACTGAAAGTGACAAAAATAAAATATCCCATAATGAATAAAAGTGAAACATCCTTAATGTAATAATTTTTCAAATGTTAAGCATCTAGTGTTTATCCAGTGAATAAATGTCTTATTTGTGCAGTTAATTTCTTTTCAATAAGTTTTCCAGTTTTGAATCCGTTTATATATTCAGTATATAATAGTTTGGATTTTAAGTAAATACATTTGGCCAGCAATTATCCCCTATTACAGTTGAACTGCTTTTGGCATTTTGAGACTTTTTTTTTTTAAGATCATCTACAACTCATGCAACTACTGCTTAAGTACTGTAAAATGTAAATAAAATAAGTACATAAATCTGCCCCACAAGTTTATAATGATTTTTTTTTAAATTACAAATAAAATGCAACAAAAATATGTGATTTTTAAAAATAAATCACATTGATAACTTCCTGGATATTTTATTGATACCTTCTTGCATGTAGATATTACAGTAGATTTTCTTTTCTTTAGATTTTCTTTAGTTTATATATTTTTCCAAATATATTTTAATTATATTTATTGTGATTTCACTCATCTCTTTTGCCAGTTTCTTCAGAATTCCTCTATGGCTACTATCTGGTCCTGGAATTTTGTCAATCTTTAGATAATTTTAATTCCTCTACTATATATTCTAGCATAATCCCAATTTGTTTAGTATTTCCTTCTTCCCCAGCAAAATTCCTGGCTGGTTTTGATATCTGTTACACATTTACCTTTCAAAGACTGGAGTAAATAATTTTTTTTTAAAGCATCATCTATCTCTTCAGTAAGTAAATCATCCCTAAGAATAGAGGAACATAGCAATTGCTATATTGATCAGACCAGTCTGACTAATCCAGTACCTTGTCTCTGCCAGAGAAAGGTGCAAAACCCCCTGTGATGAACTGCTATGGAATAACCTACTGCTAGAACTTTCCTCCTAATCCTTCTATACCAGATAGTAGTTGATTTACAACCTTAAGCATGAGGTTTTTTTATCCCCTATACTTTTGTTTATCCTATCTAAAGTAATTGTGAATGTTCTCATTAGTGATATAAATCTCTTATACTTTTTTACAGTATTACTTAGTTCTTAGGAACAATCCATCCAGTTCCACTGGTAACTTTATGTGTTGTGTTAAAAGTGTTTACCAGTTTTAAATTTGTTGCCTTTCAATTACATTTATTTTATTATGAATAAGGATAAATTGGAGCACCTAATAGACCTCCCTTATGCCATTTATTATTTTATATTTTAATTCTCCATTTTTCAATTTCCTCATTGTGCCTCCTTATTTTATTTTGTATCTGCTCTGTGAGTCATATGCTTATGGATTTAACACTCACATTGACTTTAGTGGAAATGCAATTGGGCCCTTAATTTTTGCAGATACCTCTATTTTATTTTAAAGAACTTTTTGCACTTTTATATTAATCCACTTTAGCCTTTTTTATTCTACTTGGTTTATTGCTAGATACCACACTTAACTTGGGACATATATAATTTAGCAGTGAACTTTTTCCTAGTGTGTCCTTTCCCGTGGTTGCTTTACTCATTCAGTTTCACCTAACACAACCTGTATTTCTCCATTATCTTTTATTGTTTCTCTAATTTTGTCTCATTTTAAGTCTTAACTAGCAATTTAATTAGAATATGGGCAGTTTCATACTAGTATGACCCTGCATACTTCAGTGGCTTTATTCCTGATTTACACTCGTGTAAACTGCACTAAGTAAGATTAGAAGCCTGTCCCAGGAAATTAACTATGACACAATTGCTTAAATGCATCTCAATTTCTGTACCTCTGAACATGTCCTTAGTGTTAACAAAATAGGCCCCATTACTGCATTTCTTGTGTACCCCAAATTCCCATTGCGTTAATTGATAGCTGAGTAAAGCTGTTTAATAGGCTGTGTAATTCTGGTGTTAGAGAATGTGGAATAATTACATATTGCATATATGGTCCAGGTCAGGTAAGTGCTATCCTAATACTACTACTTAGCACTTGTCAGTTGTATACCCAAAGCAGTTTATAAAAGTGGATATGTGTCACTAACTGAAGAACAGAGAAGTAAACTGGTTTGTTTATGATCATACAGTGAGTCTATGGCAAGACAGGGCTAGAACACAGGCCTCCTGATTTCAACCCTACGTCCTACCCATAGGACCAACATTGTGCCTTACACTCATAGTCCTTATAGTCTATCTAATCATATTTAATGAATGTGATTTTTTTTCTTGCCTGTTGGCTAGTGCATGTGGCTCTGGAGCTGTGTGTTTTGTGTCTTTGTGGTATAGAAAAGGACTATCTGCCATTAGTTACTACTGTTGTTCCTATGTTTGTCTAGAGCAGAGATGGGCAAACTTTTTGGCATGAGGGCCACATCTGGGTATGGAAATTGTATGGCGGGCCATGAAGGCTCACAAAATTGGGGGTTGGGGTGTGGGAGGAGATATGGGCTCTGGGGTAGAGCTGGGAATGAGGAGTTGGGGATGCAGGAGGGTGGTCTGGGGCTGAGACCAAGGGGTTCGGAGGGCAGGAGGGGGATCAGGGCTGGGGCAGGGGGTTGGGGCATGGGAGTGGCTCAGGGGTGCAGGCTTCAGGCGGTGCTTACTTCAAGCAGCTCCTGGAACCAGCGGCATGTCCCCCTCCGGCACTTACACAAAGGTGCGGCCAGGCGGTTCTGTGCACTGCCCCATCTTCAGGTGCTGCCCCGTGGTTCCTGGCTAATGGGAGCTGTGGGGGCAGCACTTGGGGCAGGGGCAGCATGCAGAGCCCCCAGCTGTTCCTATGCATAGGAGCCAGAGGAGGGACATGCCGCTTCTTCCAGGAGCTGCGCGGAGTGGGGCAAGCCCTCGATCCCACTCCCTGGCAGGAACTCGAGGGCTGGATTAAAAGGTCTGAAGGGCCAGATGTGGCCCACGGGCCATAGTTTGCCCACCCTTGGTCTAGAGTAAGTTTAATAAGTTTGTTTACAACCAAATCTATGCAAGTGGGATGAAGAAATATTCGTATCACTGGCATCCAGAGTGTGGGTGTTATTTGATCATCCTTCCAGTTTAAAAATTTTAACTTCCATTTGGGCCTGGACCAGCTCCAACTGTAGTCACAGCCTAAAGTTCCAGTGATGTCAAAAGGAGCATGATTAAACTCTTTGTGGGCTTGCAAACACATTTCTTTCTCAAATGTCCTATTGGTGTTACCACTAGTTCAGTTCCAGCTGGTAGACCTGGGAGAAGGGTCAGAATTTGGGGGGAGCATGTTATAGCAGGGATAAGGGAGAGACAAGACAGAACTGGGGCACGGGGAATCAAATCAGTATCTTAGATGTCTGTATACTAATGCAAGAAGTATGGAGAATAAGCAGCAAGAACTCAGAATGCTAGTAAATAAATACAACTATGACATAGTTGGCATCACGGAGATTTGGTGGGATAATACGCATGACTGGAATATTGGTATAGAAAAGTACAATTTGCTCAGGAAGGACAAGCAGGGAAAAAGGGGAGGAGTGTTGCCTTATATATTAAAAATGTATAGACTTGGACTGAGGTTGAGATGGAAATAGGAGACAGATTTGTTGAAAGTCTCTGGGTAAGGATAAAAGGGGTAATAACAAGGGTGATGTCATGTTAAGGGTTTACTACAGACCACCTGATCAGGAAGAGGTGGATGAGGCTTTTTTTAAACAACTAATAAACTCATCCAAAGCACAGGACTTGGTGGTGATGGGGGACTTCAACTAATCAGACATCTGCTGGGAAAATAACACAGCAGGGCACAGATTATCCAACAAGTTCTTGGAATGTATTGGAGACAATTTTTTATTTCAGAAGGTGGAGAAAACAACTAGGAGAGAGGCTGTTCTAGATTTGATTGACAAATAGGGAGGAGCTGGTTGAGAATTTGAAAGTGGAAGGCAGCTTGGATGGAAGTGATCATGAAATGGTAGAGTTCATGATTCTAAGGAATGGTAGGAGGGAGAACAGTAAAATAGACAATGGATTTCAAGAAGACAGACTAGCAAACTCAGGGAGTTGGCAGGTAAGATCCCATAAAAAGCAAGTCTAAGGGGAAAAACAATTGACAGCTGGCAGTTTTTCAAAGAGACATTATTAAGGGCACAAAAGCAAACTATTCCACTGTGTAGGAAAGATAGAAAGTATGTATCATAACCTTAGTCCCAGATTTGGACCTTAGCGTCCAAAATATGGGGGTTAGCATGAAAACCTCCAAGCTTAGTTACCAGCTTGGACCTGGTACTTGCTGCCACCACCCAAAAAATTAGAGTGTTTTGGGGCACTCTGGTCCCCCTGAAAAACCTTCCCTGGGGACCCCAAGACCCAAATCCCTTGAGTCTCACAACAAAGGGAAATAATTCTTTTTCCCTTCCCCCCTCCAGGTGCTCCTGGAGAGATACACAGACACAAGCTCTGTGAATCCAAACAGAGTGACTCCCCCTCTCCGTTCCCAGTCCTGGAAACAAAAAGCACTGTCCTATTCCCCCAGAGGGAATGCAAAATCAGGCTAGCAAATCCAACACACACACAGATCTCCCCTGATTTCTTCCTCCCACCAATTCCCTGGTGAGTACAGACTCAATTTCCCTGAAGTAAAGAAAAACTCCAACAGGTCTTAAAAGAAAGCTTTATATAAAAAGAAAGAAAAAATACATACAAATGGTCTCTCTGTATTAAGGTGACAAAATACAGGGTCGCTTGCTTAAAAGAATATTGAATAAACAGCCTTATTCAAAAAGAATACAAATCAAAGCACTCCAGCACTTATATTCATGCAAATACCAAAGAAAAGAAACCATATAACTTACTATCTGATCTCTTTGTCCTTACACTTAGAAACAGAAGACTAGAAAGCAGAACTACTTCTCCAAAGCTCAGAGAAAGCAGGCAGACAGAAAAAAAGACTCAGACACAAACTTCCCTCCACCCAGAGTTGAAAAAAATCCAGTTTCCTGATTGGTCCTCTGGTCAGGTGCTTCAGGTGAAAGAGACAGTAACCCTTAGCTATCTGTTTATGACAGTATGGCAAGAGACCACCATGGCTTAACCAGGAGATCTTCAATGATCTAAAAATCAAAAAAGAGTCCTATAAAAAGTGGAAACTAGGTCAAATTACAAAGAATGAATAAAAATAAATAAACACAAGTATATAGAAACGAAATTAGAAAGGCCAAAGCACAAAATAAGATCAAACTAGCTAGAGACATAAAGGGAAACAAGAAAACATTCTGCAAATACATTAGAAGCAATAGGAAAACCAAGGACAGAGTATTGTTCTTCTTAAACTCAGAGGACAGGACAAGAAGAAATGGGCGTAAATTGCAAGGAGGTTTAGGTTGGACATTAGGAAACACTTCCTAACTGCCAGGGTGGTTAAGCACCAGAATAAATTGCCTAGGGAGGTTTTGGAATATCCATCAATGGAAATTTTTTAGGTTAGACAAACACCTGTCAGGGATGGTCTGAATAGTACTTAGTCCTGCCATGAGTGCAGGGGACTGGATTAGATGACCTCTCGAGGTCCCTTCCAGTCCTATGATTCTATGAAAATACTGCCAGTCTCCTTCACTTATAACAATCCTTGTAGAATCATAAGTGTAAGAGAGAGAAGAGCACACACTGTCATCATGAATCTGTCTCATCATGTGCCTTTTGCAGATGTGAAATATATAGAAAAGGAGGCTATTTTTTCATACTCAGAGAGACATGCATTTTTCTTAGTGTCATGCGGAACAGTTGTATTTTATATGCTTGCAAAGGTTGCTAACAGCTAGCTTGTCACAGAGCAATAAATGTATCTTCAGATATGACTAGCACCTCTATTTGTCCTTACCTGAAAACTGAGGAAATTGGGACTATTACCTGCAAACAACTATGAGGTTGGTAGGGCTACTGTGTATATTTATGGTACTGTGTATTCCTAACATTGCTTCATCATCTAATTTGTTATTAAAGCCAAGCTGAGTTTACTCTCAGCTTCATTTTACATGATGCGATCTAAAAATAATACTTTGCAAGTCTACAGAGTGTTTCAGCTGAGGATCTCAAAGCACTTAATAAATATTCTACTGAGCTACACAGAGCTCAGTTGGAATAGGTGTTAGTATATTTAATTTATAGACAGAGAAACTGAGATGCAGAAAGGTTAAATAACTTTAATGACACAAGGAGTGGCACATAGCCTTAGAAATTAGGAACCTGCACAGAAAAGCAGAGCTATTTTGCTGATTCATCCTGGTAGCCAGAATAGGTGTGTCCTATTAGGTGCAACCTGGGAGTATAAAAGTATTTGTCTCTTTCTCTCAGAAAGATTGGATAGTAAATAAGAAGTCTTTCAGAGAAAATCCCTAGATACAGCAATATAAGGAAGAAGCTGAGGTTTGTGTTTTAGTTTTCTTAAGGAAAAAGGAAAATTTCAGGAAGAATGGGCTAGAGCTGAGTGCTGGTGAATTTTGGACACCTGATTTGTATGTATACAGTGTGGAAAATGGGATAGAAATTCTGCCACTTCTCAGCCAGTGATAGAGATAAAGAAAGACCTTAGGAATTTTGATTCCCACTCTGCGGCTCTAACACTCTTCAAAATTCCTATAGTTAGTTTAAATGACGGTGTCTGTGAAGCCTACATGGAAAAATATTATTGCAATAATTTTGATTGATTGTCACAGTACTGCTGTGTGTATTTTTGAAGGGAGGAAGAGCAAGCGAGAACAAAATGTTGGTACTGGTAAGCAAGTTAATGTTCTCCAAGATAGTTAAATGTTTTATCTGTGAAAAGAAAGAACATTAAACATCAGGAATGACAGAATTTCATGTAAAACTGTTTTTTCCTAGGAAAACAATTATACTGAACTGTAACTGAAATTGTTTTAATTGCCTGTAAATGGTTTCAAGCAGGACACCTGATGGGTAAAAAGTTCCAAGTGCTATGGGATCATTCTGCACTGCAGATAGTGATGCAGTTGGAAGAGTTGGTATAAATGTATTTATAGCAACAGTGGAGAAAATACAGCAGTTATCCACTGAAGTTCCTTCCAAGTATTGTGGTCCTCTGTGCACAAAACTACAATTATAGGCTGCATTACAACAGTGTGTGTACATATTACATGAATATATATATAATACCCTTATGTATTTAGATTCCTCCCCCTGATTTAAAGGAGGAGGCATCAGAATCTTTTGCAGCTATATATAGAAATTCTGTAACCTGCATGCAGAATATACCTTTTATATCAAAGTGAACTTCTCAAATTATTTAACATAAAATTATACCTTTTGAAAAATCTCAAGAATTAAATAAACAAAGCACACGTGATTTAATGGTCAACAACTAATTAGATATAATATTATAATGGTGGTTGACAGATGTCCCCCCCGTTCTCTTGTTTTGGAAGGACCACTGCTATGAATTACAGCTTTGGTATTTCCTCCTTTATTAAACAGCAGGTAGTTTACTGCAGCTTTGCCAAGAATCACAGTAGTGAATTCAGATCGGTGTAATCTTCTATATCCTGTTCCAAGCACATATTGTCATAACAAATGGAACAGAAGTCACCCTCCAGCTAAGGCTGCACTCACTTTTAGAGGACTAAATAAATCTACCCTCAAGCAGAAGCACTGTTACACAAATTACATTTGTAGTTTCTTTGTAGTTGTGGCTTCTCTTCAAAGTAATGAAGAACTCATCTGAGCAAAGAACTACTGGCTACATTATTTTTAGTACAGAAACAAGACCTACCCATATTAATAGCATTAATCACAATGGGAACCTCACAAGAACAATATGTATGGTCGTATTTCTGCTGTTTTTCTGGAGTAGACACAGGGCTGGCTTAAAAATAAAATAAAATAAAATAAAATGGAATGCCGCCCCTTGAAAAGTGGAATGCTGGTGTCTAGAGACAGCCCTGAGTAGACACACAAACTGTTCCACACACAGGCTCACCCAAGCTGCCTAAATTGGGGAGAAGCACTGGAAATGTAGCTATTAAGATAGGAATTCCATTCTTATTAATCTCAGGGCCACATGTTCAGAGATTGCTTACCTACTAGAGGTTTGGATATAATCATCATCACATGTCAGTCGCTCTGGGATTGTATCAAACCTGTCACCACCCAACTTGTACTGAAATATTTTCTAGCATTAGAAATTTCTCACTCAGAACAACAAGATGAATAGCTCAATATAAGTGGAGAGAAATAAAATTCCTAATATTGTCTACAATTGTTCTGAGAATTAGGTTTAATCTTTCAATGCAATTTAAGCGTCTAGGGCTGCTAAACAACACAGTTATGAACATTTATGAACAAGTGTATGTTCTCATGAAATTGAATCAATGAAAGAATAGCTCTAAACATGAAAGACTGGAGCAAATAGACAGAATTCCGTGATGCTTCTGGCAAAATTTCAATCTCAAAGGTCAGTGCTTCTTAAATACAATTCAATGGATAAATTCAACATTTGCCCTTAAAGTATTACATTTGCTGCATTATAGGTTTTACATCCTGAAAGGTTCTCTAAATTGTTTCGCTGGAAGTCAAAGACAATGAGTTACAATCAATGTCAGGATGATCTCTTCAGAACAACCAGTAACATTTTGGGGATCACACAGACCAGTAAGGCGTTCTGTCACTGCCTGCCCTGTAATCTTGAGTGCCTTAATATGCACTATGGCTCTGATAGGGCTACGATATTTCAAGTTCCCCAAAAGAGGACACTGCCGGGGAAGGGGGAGCTGAAGGAAGGGTACAGGAAATGTTCTAGGATTTTTGCAGAGCAGACATTGCACTCAGACGGAGCCCTGAATTGGTCTGCTTCCCTTTCTTAGTTTTCCAAGACTGGGGTTTTCTTTTTCAGTGTAACTTTAGCGCCCTCATGGGCAAGATGGAGTCTCCTCTGCAGGCAGCTCTGGCCAAGAGAAAGCGCACGCAGGAATGCAGCAGGAGAAATCCTTTCCACCCCAAGGGCACCTTTTCCAAAACTCCCAGAGTGAACACACCCACCCACAGGAAAAGTACAATGGATATAACAAAGGGAAATATTTATTTACAGAGAGATGAGAGGAGAAAAACAACAAGGGGAAATATAGGAGGAGCAGTAGAACAGGGCTACATTCAAACCCAGGCCCCACGGGTCCAGTGGTAGCACAGTCTGGAGGGGCAGGCACTGAGTAATGCGTCTGCACACAGAGTTCAGGAGTCCTGAGCAAAGTTCCCGTTTAGTGGTGAGTCTTGGGTGCTCCTGGTCATCTTCAGCACCAGTGAACTTTCCCCAGCAAACCCCTCCAGTGCCCTCTTCTGCCGCTCTCTGCAAAGCCACACAGAGCGACCACCTCCCCACTTAACTAGTGTTTGCAGAGGACAGGTATATTTCCGTCATTGGGACCATATCCGACTCCTCCTGGCTCCTGTCCTAGGCTGTCCCTGATCGGGCCTGTCCTCCTCAGCCTTCACGCAGGTTCTCCCTGCTTCCTTCTCCAGGGCCTGCAGACTGCCTCCCTCTCTCCCTGCAGCTCCAGTCTGGCCCTATGGAGTTTCCCTCCTTTTTTCTTACTCTCCCCTTCCTCCCTGGGAAAAGATTTAAAGGGACCATGCTCTCTAAACCCCAAAGAGGTTACATTCTCCTCCCCCCCAAAAAATAATCCTTGATGTCCCCATCAAGGTAGGCAACTCTAAACCATGGATCCCCAGCAGGAGACCCAGGGCCCCCATCATCCATCCCACAGGACCCTGAGGGGTGGAACAGGTTTCCCACGAGGCAGCTCACCCCCCATGGATCTGTAGGTCACTGGGTTCCCTAAACGATCATACATCAGCACACACCTGGGCTTCCCTTCCCTAGAGGAATGTCTAGGCTGACTGTCGGGTATTGGCTGAGGTGATACCACTGAACATGGAGGCAAGATGATGGGTCCTTGAGGCATGAATTCGAATGCATCTGGGTTTAAAGTCGCTGTTTGGGTACAGGGTTCACTATCTGCACTGAACCTTCCTCATCATGTTCTTGGGGGCTCGCCACAGCTTGGGACAGTGGGGCCTCGGGAGTGCTCAGTGTGGGTTCTTCCCCTTCACCATCTCTTTGTGTGACAACAAAAGGATCCATTAGGGTCGGGGCATTCCCAACTGGACGTTCACCAAAACCCATTTCATCCTCACTCTCCGAGGAGCTGGGTGTTTGCAAAGGACAGGTATATTTCCGTCATTGGGACCATATCCGACTTGCAGGGCCGGGAGTCTCAGAATCTGTGGAAATATCCTCATGGGGAAATAATACTTGTCCTATAGGTAACAGATGATTCTGGTGGAGAATTTTGGTGGGGCCGTGACTGCCCTGAGGATGTATGCAATACACTGGTAGATCCCCAAGTTTCTTCTCTATAATGTATGGGTGTGACTCCCAATGATCTGCAATTTTGTGTTTTCCCTGTAGTCCGAGATTTCGAGCCAAAACTCTGTCACCAACCCAAATCTCCTGTTGCCTCACTCGCTGATCATATCGGGTTTTATTCTTTTGATTCTGGTGACCAGCTGCTTGTGTCGCTATCCGATTTGCCTCCTTCAGTCGATCTCTTAAGCGAGTCACATACACCAAGTATGTTTCTGGGAGTGCCCCATATGAAGACACTCCAAAACAGAGATCGACCGGCAACCGGGCCTCTCGACCGAACATTAACATGTATGGTGTGAACTCAGTTGCATCGTGTCGAGTGCACTTATACGCATGTACCAAATGCTCCACATGCTGGCTCCAGTATTTTTTCTGCTGAGGCTCCAGAGTTCCCAGCATGTTCAGCAGTGTGCGGTTGAATCATTCTGGTAGTGGATCCCCTTCGGGATGATAAGGGGTGGTGCGTGATTTTTTGATCCCCATGATCTTACAAAGTTCTTTTATTAACCGACTTTCAAAATCCCGTCCCTGATCTGAGTGTAGTCTGGCGGGCAACTCATAGTGGACAAAGAACTTTTCCCACAGGATCTTGGCAACCGTGGATGCTTTTTGATCTTTGGTGGGATAAGCCTGGGCATAACAAGGAAAATGGTCAGTGACCACCAAGATATTTGCAGTACCCCGGCGGTCAGGCTCTAATAACAGAAAGTCCATAAAGACAAGCTCCATGGGTGCAGAACTTGTGATGCTGACAAGAGGAGCCGCCTGCTTAGGCAGAGTCTTTCGCTGGATATATCTGGTGCAGGTGCGAATATGGTGAGCGATGTCAGGCGCCCTCCAGGGCCAACAGAATCTTGCCTTAACAAGGGCCTCCAATTGCTCGAATCCTAGATGCCCCATTCAATCGTGGCAGGCCTCTAACATGCCTCGCTGGTACTTCTGTGGTAGCACCAATTGCTTATGGTAAGGCCTCTGAGGATGTGTCTGCCCTCGGTAAAGAAGTCCATCCCGAACCAATAAGCGATCCCATTCTTTCAGCAAAATGACCTCCTCTGGGTGACTCAGTCGAATAGCCCTGGGATCTTTTCCCCTTTCCAATGCATAAAGGACGTCCTTCATCCGTGGATCAGCTTGCTGGGCATGCTCTACCTCTTGATCCTTTAGTTTGGGCATTGAGGGTCTTGTAATCTAGTAAAACTTGAGTAGGCTATGGGTATGGCTTCTGGTGGTGCACCCAGACAATCAATTGCTTGTTCTCCATTGGCTGTGGATTTTTCCTCCACAATGGATACCCGTTGGCATAAAGCTCTCAGTTCAGAGGTCCCCACATTCATTTGATCATTGGGTAATAAATCCTTAGAATGAGGCTGCCGAGACAAGGCATCTGCATCCATGTTTAATCAACCGAGTCGATATTGCAGAGTGAAATCATAGGCAGAGAGTGCCGCTAACCACCGATGCCCTGCTATGGATAATTTTGCTGTTGTCTTGATGTATGTCAAATGGTTATTATTGGTCTTTACAGTGAACTTGGCCCCATAGAGGTAATCATGGAACCTCTCTGTGATGGCCCATTTCAATGCCAGGAACTCCACTTGATGAGTAGGGTAGTTTCTCTCAGGCGGTGTGAGACCTCGACTTGCAAACGCTACTGGTCGGAGTTTGCCCTCACGCTCTTGATAAAGGACAGCACCTAAACTGGTGTAGCTTGCATCAACATGAAGTTCATATGGCTGGGAGGGATCAGCGTACACCAAAATCAGTGCTTGCGTGAGCTGTTGAATGATTTTACGGAAAGCTTCTTCACACTCAGCAGTCCACCGCTTTTCAAACCCACATCAAAGTATCAATGCTGAGGTGAGTTCCCCTTCTTATTTTTTGGGGGGTATCCCTTAGTGAGCTCTGTGAGTGCATGTACGATGTGCGAAAAATTCTTGATAAACTTGCAGTAATAGCCACAGAATCCCAGAAATGACTGTAATTCCTTTAGAGTTGTGGACCTCGGCCAGGTGGTTACTGCCTTCACCTTCTCTGGGTCTGTAGCTATACCATCTGCAGACACTATGTGTCCGACATACCGCACGGATGTCTGGCAGAAGATGCTCTTGTCTAAGGATAACTTGAGGCCAGCCTGTTCCAAACGATCCAGGACTTTGCACAGCCGAGTCTTGTGTTCTTCTAAAGTGCGCCTGAACACTATAATGTCATCCAGGTACACCAGACACTCCAACAGGTGCATGTCCTCTACCACTCACTCCATGAGTCGCTGAAATATGGCTGGAGCTCTAGATACTCCTTGAGGCATGCAATTAAATTGGTAAAATCCTAAAGGGCAGATGAATGCTGTCTTCTCCCGGTCCTCTGGTGCCATAAGCACTTGATCATATCCACTGCGGAGGTCAAGGACAGAGAACCAGCAGCTACCATTCAGGCTATCCAAGGCATCATCCACCCAGGGCATTGTGTATTGGTCAGGGATTGTCTGCTGGTTCAGAGTGCGATAGTCAACGCACATGCGCACCTTTCCACTTTTCTTTCATACTACAACGATCAGCGATGCGTAGAGGCTCCTGGATTCCTCAATGATACCTGCTTGAACCAGTTCCTGTAGGTGCTGCCTCACATCTTCAATATCAGCGGGGGCTAATCATCTTGACCTCTCTCGAAAAGGCTGACCATCCTGCATTTGGATATGGTGCTCCACATCATGTGCACACCCAACATCCCATTCGTGAATAGAGAAAACAGCCTTCCTCTTGTTTAACTTCTCACACAGGTGGTCCTTCCACTCAGCAGGAATGGGGGAATCCCCAAACTGGAAACTATCCCTCCCAAAAGGTCTAGTCTTGGTCTCTTGGGATGAGGGCCCCCTTGCTTGCTGATATGCGGTTTTACATAAAGCGTGCATTGGCAGCTTCTGCAGATAGTTGTTCCCTGCCATCTCACAGCATTTCCACGCCAATCTCTGGAACAGGTTTGCATTTGTCCCTAGGATTAAAGGTGCATACTTTCTTCCCTTTGGATCTGGGCAGACCAGTGCCAAAGTTTCTATTTCCTTGTTTATCCTCGCAACATTCTTTGGAAACTGAATGTTTAACAGGATATATTCCTGATAGGGGCAGGAGTCACAGCCAATTCCCCAGACTGTCAGGCCAGACAGGGGACGCAAGGGTAAATGCTGCAGGTGTTCTCGGTAGTAAGATTCATAAGGTATGGTGACCTCTGATCCACTGTCCAGCAATGCCTCACACAATCGTCCTTCTATACGAACAGGTACTATAGCCTGGGGGCCTATTCACCCATCTGGGTAACCCCTGTTTGTGTTTTTTTCTGGGGAGCCTTGGAATTTCAGGGTCTTGGGTTGCTCCTTTCCCAAGCCCTGTTGGTGTTTCCCTGAAGCTTCCTAATGGTCTGCTGCAATCTCTGAGATACCCTTGCATTATCTGTCTTGTTTTGACAGTCCAAGGCATAGTGACTATCTCTTCCACAGTTATAACAGAAACCTTCTCGCTGGGTATCACCCCTCCTGCTAGTCTCCCCTCTTGAGAATGGCAAGTATGTCCCTGAGCCTTCATCATGGCCACTTCTCGGGTCAAATCTCTCAGTGCTGCTGCCACTGATGGGGCATCTTCCATCTCTCCAAGCACTGTGGTGGTGTGACTCCCTGCCATCTTCGGCTGCACCACTGTATCCACTTGCAACAATCGCACCTCCTCTTCATGTATCTCCCGAATGAGTTTATGGAATGGGGGTGGATTTTGGG
Organism: Gopherus evgoodei; assembly: GCF_007399415.2. Taxonomy (NCBI): domain Eukaryota; kingdom Metazoa; phylum Chordata; order Testudines; family Testudinidae; genus Gopherus; species Gopherus evgoodei. The sequence continues at coordinate 189,728,413 of NC_044323.1, forward strand.
CCCGCTCCCTCAGCTGCAGTTGCCACAACATCAACCCATCTTGTTGGGTGCCCCGAAGGATTTGGTCCAACCTAGCGGAATCAATGCACTTGGTGGGGATTCCCTCCTTCCACACGAACTAGCAAATCCTCTAGTCTCCTGATGAAATCCGACAATCGTTCGTGGGGCTCCTGATAGGTATGGCGGAAACGATAATGCAGGTCTTCACTGCTATCAGTAGTACCATAGACACTCTCAAGAGCAGTTAAATAGTCTTGCACTGTGGCAGCTGGTTGGGAGTCTTTCAGGACTCGGATAATTCGCATGGCAGGTCCCCTCAGACTCTCAAACACATGTTTCCGCTTCTCAGCATCAGAGCATTCCCACTCTTGGACAAGTGGCACCATAAAATCCCTCCAGGTCTCATAATCATCCTCCCCTGAGGGTACAGGTGACACCCCCGAGAATGAACGTAACCGCTTGTATGGAGCACTTTCATATACTGGCTTCAATGCATCTTTGACAGCATTTCCCAGCTCTTTGGCCCATCCCACTACGCTGGGTGCTGCAGGTGTTGGAATCCCTCCGAATGCGAAAATTAATTTTTCTCTTGTCCGCTTCTCATCCACCATCAGAGCTTGCAATTTCTGTGCTAAAGAATCCACCTCAAGTGATACAGACACACTAGGAGGGGACTGCTCTGCCCCCAGAATTGTCCAGGGGATACCTGTTACTTGCACCTCTTTGGGCACTTTATCAAGATCTGTTTCCTTGGAGTGAGCACATAGTGCTACCATGCCCTTCACTTTGCGGTTGTAAATACGGGTGTGGACCTTTACCCTCCCCAGTATTTCAGTTTCATCTAGGATCCCCTCAATTTCATTTGGTTCCATCTCTTCTTGGAACCCTGCCACCAGCACAGCTTTGGTTACTGGGATTCGTGCCCCTCAGCACAGGTCTTCTAATAATCTCTCCATTTTTTTTTTAAACTGAGATGAAAGTCACTCAGGAGTTTCTTTGCTCTGTGAAGAAGAGCCCAGGGTGCGCAATGTAGGGTGTGTGTGCTGCAAAGTTCCCCGTACGGGCCACTAAGTGTAACTTTAGTGCCCTCGTGGCCAAGATGGAGTCTGCTCTGCAGGCAGCTCTGGCCAAGAGAAAGCGCACGCAGGAATGCAGCAGGAGAAATCCCTTCCACCCCAGGGGCACCTGTTCCAAAACCCCCAGAGTGAACACACCCACCCGCAGAAAAAGTACAATGGATATAACAAAGGGAGATATTTATTTACAGAGAGATGAGAGGAGAAAAACAACAAGGGGAAATATAGGAGGAGCAGTAGAACAGGGCTGCATTCAAACCCAGGCCCCACAGGCCCAGTGGTAGCACAGTCTGGAGGGGCAGGCACTGAGTAATGTGTCTGCACACAGAGTTCAGGAGTCCTGAGCAAAGTTCCCGTTTAGTGGTGAGTCTTGGGTGCTCCTGGTCATCTTCAGCACCAGTGAACTTTCCCCAGCAAACCCCATCCAGTGCCCTCTTCTGCCGCTCTCTGCAAAGCCACACAGAGCGACCACCTCCCCACTTAACTATCTAGCAACCTCCCTCCTTGTTCCCAGTGCAGAGTCACAAGCCCCAGTGCAGCTCTGGGCAGCCATGATACTGGGTCCAGCTCCGGCCTGTCCATCTCGGGCGATTCCTCCCTGGCACAGAGCTCCTCCTGGCTCCTGTCCTGGGCTGTCCCTGATCGGGCCTGTCCTCCTCAGCCTTCACGCAGGTTCTCCCTGCTTCCTTCTCCAGGGCCTGCAGACTGCCTCCCTCTCTCCCTGCAGCTCCAGTCCTTCCCTCTGGAGTTTCCCTCCTTTTTTCTTACTCTCCCCCTCCCCCCTGGGAAAAGATTTAAAGGGACCATGCTCTCTAAACCCCAAAGGAGTTACATCAGTTTCAAGTTGTGTCAGTGTTTTCCCATTAACTTTAATGGCCCATCATTTGTCTTTTCCAGGGTTGTACAAATCTAGGTGCCTGGAGCTAGCTTCATCTGGTTGCAGAAGCAGCCCCTCCTTGTCTGACTACTCAGTACACCACTGTGAGATGGAGCTAAGTGTTACAGCACAAATTATGAGCACAAATACATAACCAATCTGTATACATTTCTTAAGTATAACCATCCAGTTCAGTACATTTCAAGCTTTCATAAAAGACTCTTCCCAACATATTTTTATAGCTCAATAACTTTGTATGCGATCAGCTGATTCAACTGCTTATTCTTGGGTTCAAACCCCCCTGGGTTCTCCCATTGAGGTAACTGGATCCTGATTGTCACCCATGGTATAGCCAAAGAGTTTGGACTCATTTTTTGGACAGGTTAATGGCTTAGCTGATAAGACTAATGTGTAGGAGACACTGGTATGAGAACTATTCATTTTGTCTCAGTTTGAACCCCGGAGTGGTGTTTAAGGGAGCTTTGCGGAGATGATAGTAAGGACCAATTTCTGCCATCCTGACTCAGACTGAGTAATATCTTATTCTGTGCCTAGCACTCCTGGAATCAGTGGGATTATTCAGAGAACCCAGTGTGAGCAAGGGTGCCAGGCCCTTCATCTCTGTTGGAGGAAAGGAAGATCAGCTGGCATTATACTATTACACCTCCTTGTAGTTACAGGGGATGGGGACTTTAGTAGAATTGGGGGAAAAGGGGTTGAGAATGGTGGGTCAGAATGAAAGGGGAGGTTCAAAACCCAAGGGCCTCTCCCTAAAATTGACCTACGATCCCCAGCTTCTGTTGTGGAAAAGTGGGAGCTCCCTAAACATATATGGCCTGGGACAGGGACAGATGTGAGAAGGGAGAGCTCAGACTCAGACATCCTGAGTTCCCTTTTCCATTAAAGGGCTTATTTTGCTAAGACTTTTCTTATTTGTATTTAGTATTTTGTGGAAGGCATTTGTTTTTATTTGTAGTTAATTGAATGCTTAGTAGCTGGTACCCATGAAAATAATTCCTGATTGTGGGGGTTGCATTACGATAGGTATTTTATCCCTCCTCCTTTCTCTGTTGTCTTCCCCTCTTTCTTGGGACATATGTTCACTGAAAGCTGCAGCCACCAGAGAGTGACATGAACACATGCTTTTGAGCATGTTGGACAATGACATTCAATCCAACATGGGGCAATGCTTGGGAGAACAGAGATACACATGAAAGTCCAGAGATTATTACTATATATCGCAACACCGCAGATCAAAATGAATGACATTTGAAACCCATGTATGTCATATTTAGCTACAATGAATGCTCAAGGGACAGTCATGGGTAAACATGTGGGATGTAACAAATTCAGTAGCTGTTGCTACCTGCAGATGTCAAAAATATCCCTATTTTCAGAATTACCTTAAATTGGAATCCCCATCCCCATTCTGTTTCAAACAGCACTGTGTGGAATTAGCACGGCTTTAGTTCCTGTGGACAAGGCCTGGGACAGTGTCCATATTAATTGTTCAGGACAGGGGTTCTGATCCTCAACTTATCGCTACGATCCCGACGCTCACCTTGTTTCAGAAGAGAGAAGGAATACTTAGTTAAGAAAGGAGAAGAAGAGGCAATTTGATTGACATGTGAAAAGTTACGAAGATCATTTAGAAAATTTACCATGATGCTACTTTTCACCTTGTCTGCAAAATGAGAATGTAAAAGACATGGCATGTAACACAAACCAGAAGGAAATACTGTGCTTATTTATGCAATGTACAGTCAGCCTATGGAATTCACTTTGACAGGTCTCTGAGACTAACAAATATAGCTGGGTCTTTGAAAGGCCAGATGACTTTTTGACCATTAACAACATTTTCAGCTTCCATGTGTAAGCTAAGAATGTTACAGGGGTATGCAATCCTAATGCCTGACCACATACAGGAGTCAAGAAGGAATGTTCTAACCCTTTTTTTTAGCATAGCACAAATTGGCCATAAGCATTATTGTGATATCTTTTTCAGCCTTGTATCATTCAAATGGAAAGAAAACACAGTTTAATCCCATGCAGTATTAGTTATTATTATAATGTGATAGATGTGCATGGCACTTTACACAAATAAGAATGACAGATTCACAGTCTCAAGCAGCTTTCAACATAAATTAGAAAACATGGCAAAGCATACTGTTATGTCTTTGTTTGTTACACAGCATTAAGAATATGAGGAAACCACATGGACATAGTTGGGTTCTGGATAACCGTGGTTAATAAGTATAGGCAATCATACAATGCCTAACTAATACACACACACACACACACAAACAGAGCTGCTGCTTTGGCAGGGTTCTGATGGCTTCTGCAACAGGGAGGCTCACTAGAAGGCTCACAGACTATTTAAAGGGTTATTACGCAGTCTCTGTGCACTATAATAAAAATAATAGAGGGAAGGAGTGTGGGAGAATGAAGGTTACATAGGTGAACAATAATGAGATGTGCTTTGTGTTAGTATGCATCAGTTACATTTTGGTTTAACCTCCAAAGGGTATCAATTAATTTAATAGATTAGAGTTCATGGAGAAAGTCCAGAGTGACGGGGAGGAGGGGGGTTGAGGAACAGAAGGCAACTTGCCAACTCTTGTGTCATTGTGCTCCCTATAAGTACTGCCAAGGTTCATATTAGCAGCGTGCTCTGAAAAAGAAACGGGAAGCAGGACAGCCAAATTGTAAAGTGTGTTCTGAGGTCTGATATATACTGCGTCAGAGTCATGGGATGATGCGCTTCTTAAAACATTCTGCTCGTGCCAGTGGCTAAACTATAGAGGAAGGCAGAGCAGGGAGTTAAAGCCTACTCAGTCCAGAACATGAAATATTTCACCTACTGTATTTGCAGAATTACTTACTCTTGAGTAGTATTGTGTCATAACTTGGGGTGTCGATTAATCACAGTTAACTCACATGATTAACTAAGAAAAATTAATCACAGTTTTAATCACATTGTTAAACAATAAAATACCAATTGACATTTATTAAATATTTTGGATGTTTTTCTACATTTTCAAATATGCTGATTTCTATTACAACAAAGAATACACTACTCACGTTGTTATTATTTTTTATTACAAATATTTGCACTGTAAAAATGATGAACAAAATAAATAGTATTTTTCAATTCACCTCATATAAGTACTTTCTCTTTATCATGAAAGTGCAACTTACAGATGTAAATTTTTTTGTTACATAACTGCATTCAAAAACAAAACAATGTAAAACTTTAGAGCCATTCAGTCCTAGTAGTTGTTCAGCCAATCTCTCAGACAAACACATTTGCTTACATTTACGGAAGATAATGCTGCGACAGGTTCGGTCACAGAGACCCTCTTGGGGCTGTCACCTGATGTGCTGGAATTACCTCTGAGCCTGTTTTCCCTTGGGACTCTAAAATCCTGCCTTGTTGAGCCAGACGCACTAACCTGCTGCAACACAGACCCAGGTCTGGTCCACGACCCTAAAGTTGCAGACTTTAACCAAAAACTGCTCAGCAGGTCACCTATTTCCAGCACCCAGACACCCAGTTCCCAATGGGATCCAAACCTCAAATAAATTGGTTTTACTCTGCATAAAGCTTATGCAGTGTAAACTCATAAATTGTCCGCCCTCTATAGCACTGATAGAGAGATATGCACAGCTGTTTGCTCCCCCAGGTATTAATCACTTACTCTGGGTTTACTAATAAACAAAAGTGATTTTATTAAGAATAAAAAGTAGGATTTAAGTGGTTTCAAATAACATACAGAACAAAGTAAGTCACCAAGCAAAATAAAACAAAACATACAAGTCTAAACCTAATACGTTATTTTTTACAGGTAAATCTCACCCTCAGGGATGTTCCAATAAGCTTCTTTCACAGACTAGACTCCTTTCTAGTCTGGGCCCAATCCTTTCCCCCTGGTACAGTCCTTGTTAGTTCCCAGCAGGCATCTCATGACTGGGACCCCCTTTGTTCTCTTCCACCTGCTTTTATAGCTTTGACACAAGGTGGGAATCTTTTGTCTCTCTGGATCCCCATCTCTCCTTCTAAATGGAAAAACACCAAGTTTAAGATGGATTCCACCATTCTTCCTGGGCTGGCTTACACGAACACAGGAAGGCTTGCAAGTAAACAGAGCCATTTACAACCAATTGTCCTAGTCAATGTGAGCCATCGAGATTCTAAACCATCATCAATAGTCCATACTTTGCATATTTACAATAGGACCTCAGAGTTATACTTTATACTTCTAGCTTTAGATACAAGAATGATACATACATATAAATAGGATGAACACACTCAGGAGATTATAAGCTTTGTGATGATAACTTACAAGAGGCCTTTTGCATAAAGCATATTCCAGTTACATTATATTCATACTCATAAGCATATTTCCATAAAACATTATGGAGTGCAGCATTACAAATGCTGCCCACTTCTTAATTATAAAGTCATCAGAAAGTGAGAAGAGGCATTCGCATGGGACTTTTGTAGCTGGCGTTGCAAGGTATTTACATGTCTGATATGCTAAACATTCGTATGCCCCTTCACACTTCAACCACCATTCCAGAGGATATGCTTCCATGCTGATAACGCTTGTTGAAAAAATAATGTATTAATTGAATAATGCAGGTCTAAAATGACATGTTAATAAAACATTAGTGTCCTGTTTACACTAACCCTTCCACAGTTAATACTATTCGTGGAACTGACCAACCAGTAACAGTGGTAGCAATTTTTGGTTAAAAAAAAGCCTAGCATAGAGAAGGCCTAAGAGTGGCTGCTTGAGACACAGCAGAGGGAGAATGCCTTTGGGAAATTAGGGCTTGATACTGTGTTCGGTCTCCTATCGCATACTCAACACCATATACAAGAAAAAACAACTCGACTCAATGCAGTCAGCCAGGAAATTGGACTGAAAAATCAACCGCAATAAGACAGATATCAGGACCTTTAATATTGTCTCACCATCACCGGTATGGATTGAGGGTTATGTTCTTACCAATGTATAAACATTCACATACTTGGGCAGCACCATCAGCCAGGAGCGTGGAACAAGCCAGGACATCCGGAACAAAATCAATAAAGCCAGGAACACCTTCAGGAGCTTAAATACAATCTGGAAATCATCAAAATACAACACCAAAACAAAGTTTTATCAAAGCTGCGTACTTTCCACACTACTGTGTAATGCAGAATGCTGGGAAATGAGAAAATATGACATATCTGAACTGTCTTCGTTCCATATAACCTGCCTCAGAAAAATCCTCCATACCTTTTGGCCAAGAACAATCTCAAACCAAGATCTATTGACACAGTGCAGCCAAGAGGATCTGAGCACCATCATTGCCAGGAGGCGTTAGAGATAGATCTGTCATGTGCTTTGGATGGAAACTGATTCCATCACTGGAGTAGCAATAAGATGGACACCTGAAGGCAAGCGAAAACGAGGCCACCCTAAAACAACGTGGCAAAAAGCTGTGGAAGCCAAGCTGAAAAACCTGGGGAATCATAGAAAGACTTGCCAGAAACAGACAGGAGTGGAGGAGCTTCTTCATTGCCCTAAACACCAGAGGCGTAATAGGAACATGATGATGACTCTGCATTTGTAGGACTAATCCCTCAAGATGGGGAATTTTTCATATGTTGAATGATCTGTTTTCCTGTTAATACAGCCTTCAATAACCTACAAGTATACATCTGTGACATTCCCCTCTGGTGTTATCTGGACCGGTGATCTGCTAGGTCACTCCAATTCTTGACTCTGGGAGCCAACCTTAGCCTGCTCTGCTGTGAGAACCCCCCCCCTCCCCCGCTCTCCCCGGGCTGTTCACACACAACCTTTGGCATGTAAGCTTCTCCCAGCTAGTTGCAAGCGAATGACACTAGCCAGTATCTCCAGTCCTGGACACAACCCTAGGAACCTTCATCTTGCAGTGTCCAGTTATGCCCGCTGGACGCTGTAAGCTTATATGAGTTTGTCAATTTAACAAATAAATTGATATGTACCAGGCTTGTTATCCCAAGGTGGGTATCTGCCACACTTCAACCAAATGCACTGCTTCAGGTAGAATAAACAAACAAATTTATTAACTATAAAGATAGATCTTCAGTGATTTTAAGTCAAAGCATAACAAGTCAGAGTGGTTACCAAAATAAAATAAAATATAAGCACACAATCTAAACTCTCAACCCATTAGACTGGGCAGAAACTAGATTAAGCATTTTTTCTCACCCCACTGGATATTGCAGTCCTTCATATACAGGTTTGTTCCTTAAACCTGGGCCAATCTCTTCTTCTCAGTGTCCTGGTGGCTTGCAGTAGAGGAGGGGGCAGGAGAAGGACCATGTATGTGCCCACTCTGCCTGTTTTATATTCTCAGTCCATATGCTTGTAGAACACAAGTCCAGGCATGTCTGTGTGACATTGCTGAGTCTCTTCAAGCAAGGATGACCAATTCCCCTGATGGGGCTTCATGCAGGTGAGTCATTGCATTGTAGCTCCCTTGCTGGACAATGGCTATTGATGGGCTATTTGACACCCTGTCCAGGTGTTGGTTACTTTCCTTGCTGTTGCCTCTGGGGAGCGAATATCTGGCTGATTCCCCAACTGACAGCATGCGTTAGTGACCACCATACAACGCAATTCTCATTGCTTCATATGCATTAATGATACACACATATGGATTGAGAAATGACTTTCAGCAGATCATAACCTTTCCCCTGATACCTTACAAGGCATGCTTTATAGGTGAGATCACAATTATATGAAAATGAAGACTATATGGGTTACAGTACGTTCCTCCAAGGTACAGAATGTCACAACATCTTGAGGAGGAGACCTTGCTGACTGCTAAAAGCGTGTTTGCTGCTGACTCACTCTACCAGTTTACACAGTGAGATAATGGCTAAGTTGTCGTCTGTACCTATAAAAGGACAGGAAACACACTACATTTTTAACTCATGAGAGACCTCATTCCATTTTCACTCAAACCATCGTAATGTCACTGACTTCAGAGAAGCTACTTCTAATTTACATCAGCGGAAATGAAAGCAGAATCAGACTTATGGAGACCGATTGATAGGACGGGATTTAACATCCACAGCTGCCTCTGTAGAATAGGCAAATAAATAATATTTCTACATAGTTCCCACTACACAGACCATCTTTCCTGCCATGCAAGCCTGAGGCTGAGCCCTCTTCCAGCTACTAGACTTGTGACAGTGTCAGCCAAAGGGAGCAAGCACTAAATATGAGGGTAGCCTGACACAATTAGAAATGACGACGATATCCTGGATGTTTCCAATTCTGCAACTTCCTTCCCCAAGAGAACCACTGTGATTGCATTTTCATTAAATTAATGTCTTGTGTTTCCATCTATGCATTTGGCTAGTGTGGGCTGGTACAGCCTGAAAAAATGAGCTTCAGGTTTCATACAAAGTGACTAGGTGACCAGTTCTGAACACTGAATGTAGGTTCTTTCAGCAAGGCTGCCTGTTTGGCACAGTCAAAGAAGGTATTTCTACCTCTGCCTCCCCATCCCTTTTCCACATGGTCCAGGAGCTGCTACACAACAGAAGGACAAGCAAAGAAATTGAATTAGGTTATGTGTAGGGCACTACTGAATTCACAGCTATGAAAAACTCATCCTGGAGTGTGAAATCTGGTCTTCCCCTGTGAAATCTAGTCTTTTGTGTGCTTTTACCCTGTACTATACAGATATCACGGGGGAGACCAGCATTTCTCAAATTGAGGGTCCTGACCCAAAAGGGAGTTGTGGGTAGGTGGGTTACAAGGTTATTTTAAGGGATTTGCAATATTGCTCCTCTTACTTCTGCACTGCCTTCAGAGCTGGGCAGTCAGAGAGTGGCAGCTGCTGACTGAGCCCAGCTCTGCAGGTAGCAGCACAGAAGTAAGGGTGGCAATACCATACCATGACATCCTTTCTTCTGCACTGCTGCTGGCAACTCCTCTGCCTTCAGAGCTGGGCTCCTGACCAGCAGCCATCGCTTTCCAGCTGCCCAGCTCTGAAGGCAGCAATGCTGCCAGCAGCAGTGCAGAAATAAAGGTAACGGTACTGCAACCCTCTCTACAATAAGCTTGTGACCACACGCTACCACCCCACCCCCTCCCCCCGCCAAACCCCCCTCCTTTTTGGGTCAGGATTCCTACAATTACAACACCGTGAAATTTCAGATTTAAATAGCTGAAATAATGAAATTTATTATTTTTAAAAATCCCATGACTGTGAAATTGACCAAAATAGACTGTGAATTTGGTAGGGCCCTAGCTATGTGTCAAGAGGTAACTGCTCTTGGCCTTTGCTCATTTTGAGGTCCAGCCAGCCTTGAGTTAGGGTACTCTGGAGAAGGGATATCTGAATCAACATGCTTTCTTTGTTAGACCAGTAACTAATCAGAGTTGGAAGATCAGCCCCTCTCTCTTTGAAAGGTTTAAAGTCATCTAGTGCTCATGAAAGATGTAAAATGTAGTGCTTGTAAAATGTGCAAAACTGATACACCTATAGACATGGATGCTGAGGTCATCAATTCTATTCCCATCACAGGCCATCAGTCTTTGATGGTAATACTACTGACCAAAAGGTGAAAGACCCATCCATTATCATTGCCTCAAGCCCGTAACGGGGATGTGGATGGATCACTTCAATGCTTTTATAACCGTTTCTGTATTATTTGATAATCTTTCTTTTAAAACAAAGCTTCCTAGTATCCCATCAGCCTGTTTGTCAGATGCTGCACACTGAACAGACATCTTCACTGAACTGTTCAGAACAATCCCTCAGGAACTCTTTTACTGAGCGGTGATAGCTAATTAGAATCCAACGGTGTGTATGAAAAATTGAAATGAATTCTGCCAATGTGCTTTGTCTAAACGACTTCTGTTGATTGTGCTCCAGCCTGGGCATGGTGTGAAAACAGAGACTTTGCTTCACTGAGCAAGAGCACCTTAGAAAGCGCCTCTCTCTCTTTTCCCTGGGGATCTGTCATGAATAAAACCAAGGTTATGGATTAAATGTCACCAACAACCTTTACTTGTTTCTTTGTAATTAAGGGCCCCTTGAGTGACTCTTGAAATACAAGAAGTTAGCAAATGGCTTATAATAAAGACTATTATATCCTGTTTCATAATTTCAGTTTCACACTGAAAAATATCCTTCTGTAACCCAAACAAACAGAAAATAAAGTTCATTAATACACAGGACATTGCCACAAATTGTACAGAGATTGAATTTTGGTATCCCAGGAAGTCCGAATAATTTCCTAAAGTTTTCAAACCTCTGTGCCCAATATTAGTTTCCTAAATTCAGATTTGACATTTAAATAAGTGGCTTGATTTTCAAAGGTGCTGAGCTCATGCAGCTACAACCAGCTTCACTGGGATTTATGGGTGCTCAGCACTTCTGAAAATGTTCTTTAGGTATCTAACTGTAGGATTTAGAAGCCTAATGTTAACCGCCCAGGTTTGAAAACACTGGCATAGTGTTAAAAGAGTTAGAGAAATACTGGGCCAAATTTTCAGAAGAACCATTAATTCTGATTCCTGACTTTAGGCACTTATTAGGGAGCTGATTTTCACACGTTGAGCATCCTCAGTTCCCATCAGCTTAAACTGGAATTGTGGATACAGAACAATTCTGAAAGTCAGATCCCTAATAGGGGACTAAAATTGGACAGCCATAACTGCAGCACTCAGTATTAGAGGGCTCCACTTTTGAAAACCGGGGCCACTGTGATTTTTATTTAGGATGACAGTAATAGCAATGATCATTTAAAAGTTCATATATGTTGAAAGAAACTAAAAGTATTTTTTCAAGCAATTCCACTGTGTTAGAACAGCTCCTGGTGCTCCTGGTCCTGAATTAAACAGATTCACTTCCCAAAGGATTTCTGGACACCCAGCCTGCAGTGTATTATTTGGCTTTCTGTGGAGAGGATTATGGCAGAATAATTTAAAGCAATCTTCATTATCCATTCTATAGTATGGTGTTCAGAAGCAGATTATGGGTTTGTGGGGCCCTGGGCCAGAGCAAGTGGGGGCCCCTTCCCTCCCTGCCCCGCTTCCCCAGCATTCCTGATGGGGAATGGGGTCGGGGCACTGGGGCTTCCCCTCTTTATATAGGATATTAACACCCTACTCACTAATAATAGGTTTACCCTGAAAATGATCAATGTAACTTGAATATCAATAAAAAAATTTTAATGGTAAGGACCAAGGTGACCATCCATATCTGTAGGATATTTCTTTCTATACATTTAAATAGCATGCATATAAAGGCTCTTGTTTATCCTAATACTCAATTCATCCTACAGTAACATAATGCTGACTACCCAGAAGCATTAACTTCTTATATACAGGAAACAAATTAACCTAACAAAACCAAAAAAACCCCATTACATTACACACCCTAAACTTTCCCCCCAAACCTTATCAAATAAAGGATAATTTATGAAAACTATGGGACAAAACCTTATTTTGAAGGCACACTATCCCCACACTGTTTTATTCATGATACAAAATCACATATTTTAATCACAGCATATGATCCTTTGATTGGAAACAAATATTTATAGTTCAACTAATGCTTCTTAACAGCTCCTCCTTGGATAAGGGTGGTGGAACTTTAGATGCCAATAAACGACATCCATTAAAGTACACCACAAGTGCTCATCATTTAGAAAGGACAGCCGAACAATGTGCATAATGAGATAATTTTAGCAAATATATTTAGAGGCATGCAAGCCTGCATTAATGAGATTGCAGAAAGATTCTTCTCTTTCCTCCTCACTTCTCAGGTTAGTTAGGCAGCACAGATGGCACTTACATCAAACTGTTCCACTTTTAGTATTCTAAGTGTTAGATGTAGCCTAACTGATAGACTGGTGTATTGAGTATAGATTAATCCCTTAGACTGCAGTGATCAATAGGAGTTGAGTCTTCTGAGCGGCTACAGCCTCAGAAAAATTATTACCATTATTATTAGAATGAGAGACCTGAGGAGAACATGAAAAACAGTTGCAATTTATCACAAGTCCTTTCATTAACAGATCTATTAAACAGACAAACAATCCCACAAACACTGGAACGGTGTGCAGCCCTCACTCACGTTTCTTCCTGGGAAACCCCAGAAGGGAACATTTACATTGTGAAACTGCAGCAGGAAGCATCACATTGGAACACATCAAGGCACACTTTCATCAAGATGGAGTCACACACCCACCCACACACACCCCACTCCAGAGGAGACAGGATCCTAGGCCATGAATTTGACCCTTGAAACAAGGCAAAGTTTGAGTCATAAGGAGACATAGAAAGACTTTGGATTATTGTTCACCTGAGGAGACAAGGAAAAACAGGACCTTGGACTTTGTGGGGATTCTGGATAAGAGTTAGCCTACTACTGCCAGGAAAGGAACTTTGGGGAGGAAACAACCTAGAACAAAGACTGTAACTTAAGTTAGGTTTTAGACATTAGAAATTGTACTTTTGCTTTTGTTTGTTTATTTCTACCTTTATTCCTTCTACTTGGCATCACTTAACTTATGTCCTTTTGTTAATAAACTTGTTTTATTTTTACTATAAACCAAACTCAGTGCTGTACTTGAAGGGAAGGGTGTGTTTAAACCAGGTACCATAATAAGTTGGAATGTACTGACTCTTTAAAGGAACAACAAACTTAATATCTTCTGTGAATGTACAGTGATAGGGATGTGCATTGCATAGGGACATCTCTGAGGAGCTCAGGGGCTGGAGTTCACTGATTGTTACCTGCTACTCAAGATTAAGGCTGGTAGATCTTGAGGAGTTTGCTGGTGAGGAAAACAGACTGGTGTCGCATGGAGCTGACAGTTTAATAGCCAGCAAAGCTCACTCTTGCTGAGGCAGAGAGGTAACATGGTGGTTCACAGCTCTGCATGTCCCCAGCAGCCTGTTAAAGGCCTTAAAAAAGGATGTGCAAAGATTGAGAAACCCTTGACTGGTGAGTGGAATGCCATGATGGGGGCTAAAAGAACCTTGATAGACCTCAGGGACAGTCCAGTGATTTCAAGGTTAGTAGGTAGTTGAGTATGGAGAAATGGCAAGAGATATGGAGCATTGGGTACACCAGATCTTGAAGTGCTTCCTCTTCTGCAGATAAGTCCTTCATGTGGTAGGTCTCCTGCTATTTAATAGAACTGAATAGACTTGGGAAAGCTTTCTTTGTCTCAGCCTGAGAACCATCGTGGAGTCAGGCCCTTGGGTGCAAAGATAATAGGTTGGGGTAAGTTATGGATCCTGATTCCTGGGTCAAGAGGTCTGTCATTAGGGGAAGGTGCAAAGGTGTGTGCATCTCTAGATGGGTTGAGGGTCAGGAACCACATCTGTCTTGACCATGCCAGGTCTATGAAAATTATAACTGCTTTCTCTTATTTCAGTTTGAGCAGGGCTTTGTGGATAAGTGGTGTTGGAGGGAAGGTGTATAAACAACCCTGGGGCCAAGGGGCAAGGAGTGTGTCTTCCAGGAAGTTTGAGCCCATGTCCTTTCCTCAAGAAGAAGTAGTCATGTTTCAAGTTGGAAGGCATGGCAAAGAGGTCAACCAGAGGATGACCCTGGGTAAGGCAGAGCTCTAGGAAAGACCACATCAGTCAGCTCCCAAACATGATTTCAACAGAAAATTCTGCTCAGTGAATCTGCAATGGTGCTTTGTGATCTTGGCAGATAAATATGCACCAGCTTCACAACCTCACTGATTCTTCACATAAGGATCCAGATTTTGCTCCTCAGTACTTTATATAGTCTGTGGTTGCTCAGTTCTCCACCATCACGGTGACCAGTGGGACCCCAGATGAAAGATAGGATGAGAGGCGGGCATAATGGACTGCTCAAAGTCCAAGGATGTTGAAGTGTAGTGAAAACTCTGAAAGAGTCCCTCTGCCTTCAATGGTGTGAGCTTGTGAGTGAGTATCCCACCCTAAAGGGGAGGAATCTGTGGTGATGTGTGTGAGAGATAGATGTGAGAAGGAGATTCCCATGCAGACTTTTTGAGGGTCCTTCCAATAACTGACTGAGTTGAGTACTGTCTGAAGGACCGACCCCTCCCTGAACAGCTTGCACATGCTGGGAATATAGACCTCCATGAGACAGGCTTGAAGACACAGACACAGACACAGACAGTAATTGCATGTGGGTTATGAACATTTCAGCTGCCAATGTTCTCAGTGCAAATGACAAACCCTCGCTGTGTTTTGTGGGTTCTGCTGTAAGGTGGAGATCAGGGTGGATATCATGACGAACCTGTCTACAGGTAGGTAAGCTTTGGCTGCCACAGACTCTAGGGTGGCCCTGGTAAAGTCTGCGTGTTGCGCAGGCATCAAGGTCCATTTATCTATGCTGAAGTGAAGGCCTAGGGAATGGAATAGAGCTAGGGCTTTCTTGGTGGCAGACTGGATTTCCAGGAAAAATTGGCCACTTAGGGGCCAGTTGTCCAGATAGGGAAAATCGACTATTCCCAAACAGGTGAGCTGAAAGGAAGGAGGAGACCTTCCTGAAGATCTTCTGAACAGAAAATAGGATGAAGGGCAGGACAAAGTACTAGTAATAATCAGTTTCCACGACAAACCTGGAGAAGTCCTGGTGCGCTGGGAGTTTGGCTACAGGAAAGGAGGAATCCTAAAGGCTGAGGGTGACAAACTGGTACCTGGGATCTAATGATGGAATGAGTGTTGCTAGGGTGACCATCCTGAAGTGCTGTGTATCAATAAAAGTATTTAGAGATTGGAAGTCTAGAATCAGTTTTTATCCTCCTGTTTTCTTCCAGACCAGAAAGTACCTGGAGCAGAAACCCTTTCTAATACATTCCAGAGCAAAGAGTTTGATTGCCCCCACCTGCAGGAAGGACTCTACCTCCTGCTTTAGGAGCCCCGCATGAGAAGTATCTCTGAATAGGGACAAGAGGGGAAGGGGGAACGGTGCTCAATTGAATGGAGTAGCCCACTGAGATTGCTTCCAGTACCCAGTTGTCTGAGGTGATACATCTTAAGAAGGGAGGAAATGGGCAATTTGGTCTCTAAAAGGGTGGGGGAATGGATGGACGTTGTAGCTGAAGATCTAATGAGAGAGTCTGTGGGCCTCTATCAAGGTGTCAAAATGGTCATTTAGATGAGGTAGCCATCTGAGAGGTGACAGTGAAGGATGGGCCTTGCGTGGTCTAAACCTTTGTCTGGGTGCCTCAATGGTTCTTCTGGGTGCCTGATAGTACAAGATGGGTGCTGGAAGGACTGCAAAAGTGTTGGGGGGGGAAGCAACCAGACATCTCAAAAACCTACTGAAACATGAGGCTTTTTTTACTGTATTCAAACCATTTATGAAGATTGCTATACTGGATAGTAATTAAAAAGAAAGTGAAGGAATGACAGGCAGTCACAATGCAATCAATCAAACAACTTTGCAGGACCTGTTTTCTTTTTAATAATTACTGTATAACGTAACACTTAATGGAGAATACTAAAATACCTGAATGCTAGTCACTGCATTCATATCTCCTTGGAAACATAACCTACATGAGAAAACATTCCAAAATATACCTGTATGAGATTAGGATATCAAAATAGGCTATATTGCTTTGCAATGTCATTTATTTTGCTTATTACTACTACTAGTAGCAGTAGTAGTAGTATTAAAAGCAACTTAAATTAACATGAAAGTCTGGGAGTTCCATTGTTTCATCACTGTAGAATTCAGTCTTTTCAGAAGGTGAGGTAATTCTCCATAACTTCAACAGTCAATAACTTGTATTTGTAGAACTATATACAATTAACAAATGGTTAACGTTTTGTCTTCTTTAGTGTCCTACATAAAGAAATATTAATTAATCCTACTTGCCATGAAGTCTTTCCTGGCAACATTAAATTCACAAAATTACCTGCCAACATCTAGCTGATCCAAAGAAGCCATAATGTCCTTGTGTTTGTCGAGAAAAAATACAGAGTTAATTCTTTCTTGTGACTTTGTAAATCGAGGTAAATTTTGATTCTTTGCATTGTGGAAAAGCTTCGTTCTGCAATTACTTTGGATACAGAAACTGTCAAATAGAGGTGAATGAGTTAGTCCACTTCAGAAAAGCGTTGGTGTGCCCTTTCATTAGCTCCAAGTATTTCCACAATGGTAGATAATTTCAGCACTTTGTTTATGCTGGTTGTCATTTGTTGGCATTGATTGATTGTTTTCAGCAAATCCTTCAGCATCATCAAATGAACATGTAGGCAGTCAAAATCAAAGTAATCTGCATATAAAATACAGATTTCATTCAGAACTTCAAAGATATCGCCATTGGCAGCTGAAATCACAAGATTCTCAATTTGGTGAAGTACTTTCAGAGTTTTCTGATTAAACTTCCAACCCAGCTCCCATGTTACAATGTCAAGCGGTTGAATGAACTGCTCATGAATTTTTCTTCAGGAGTACTAAATACATATGGTGCATTTCCATCATCCACGGTGTCAAGTGTTAGGGGTAGCCGTGTTAATCTGTATCCACAAAAACAACAAGGAGTCCAGTGGCACCTTAAAGACTAACAGATTTATTTGGGCATAAGCTTTTGTGGGTAAAAAACCCACTTCTTCAGATGCAGGGAGTGAAAATTACAGATGTAGACCTTATATAATGACACATGAAGAGAAGGGAGCTTCCGAAGCTCCTGTATAAAGTTCAGCAAAGTGTGCCTCTGATTGTAAACTATTTAAGCGTTCACAAAGGGTGGCAATCAAAGACAGGGAACTCAGCAGTTATGCTCTTTGACAGCAGTACTCCAGCTGCTTCCTCGCAATCGGAAAATACACTAAAGCAAGCTTTCAGTCCAATGCATACATCAATTTTTTCCATGAGCTAAATCAGTCCTGGTTTTTTTCCCTCATTTCTTTTCTTTGGTTCCTCCACCTTCAATGACAACAGTATCTAGTGTGTTTGCTTGATAAGTGATGAGCACTAATTTGATAGCGGGTGTTCATGCTGTCCACTTAATTTGAGACAAAGATTTTAATGCCTTAGGGCTATCTAATGGGAATGCAGCTTGCATGATTTGAAATATGGCTAGCCTTTTTGCAAAGGCATGGATTATGTTGTGGACTTAATGAACTGCTCATTGTGTGCTTCTAACCATTAGACAACTCTTTGTTGCATCTTGCAAAATAAGGTTGAGGCTATAATTTAAACAATGAATTGACAAAGCTTTTCGGTTTTATTTCTTCAGTGGTTGTCACCACATTAGAAGTCTTTCCTTGAAGTACATTTTTACCATTGTAAATCTGTCTGTGGATGTTTTTGAGGTCTCATCCCAGTCACAGCAATACATCTATAATTATATTCAATAGAGATATTACATCCATCATTGGGCAACCATACAGCCCAACAAACTCTTCTGCAACCTCAATTATTATTAGCTGACCACACAGCAACCACAAGTAGTTCATGACCACTCACATTCCTGGTTTCAAGAATAACAAAAGAAAATATAGACAAAGTCAAGCAGTCAGAAATAAGTTTCAAAAATGCCTGACAGTACACTTCTGTAATTTGTGCATTGATAATGCTGCGCAAAGTCTACCAGCACTTCTTTTTCAACCATTGCTTAATTTCTTTGTCAAGTTGGTTGTTTGTTGAAACAATATCAAAGAGCTTCTGAAAATTGCTTTCACCATCCGAATGCCCCCTTATCGCCAGTCCTTACCTCATAAAATACTGGATGCACTTGAGTTGCTCCAAAAAATAACTGCGATTTGTATTTTGCTTGACTTCTTTATTGCATGGTAGTTGAACATCTTCATTCACTTGGCTGGAGTAAGTGTGCATTTTAGAAACACAGTCCCTGTGGTAATTCAATTTCTCATGTACATCAAGTTTTCCAGGACAGTCCTTCCAATTATTCGAGCCAATCAAAACAAATGTAAATGAGGAGATGATACAAAAACTAAGTTTCTGAACTGTGGCAAATCAATATGCTTTCTTTCATGTTTTACTGAGCACAAGCCACAATCTATTTTTAACCCAATCAAAATTGAAAAAGCTCCCTCTTGCATTGACACCAGATCCATATTCTTGAATGTTTTCTTTTGAAATAGGTAATCTGTGTGTTGCAACATGGTAGATCACAATTCAGAGCTAGCCCAGGGAATACCCAGTATTTTTTTGACCAGTGTAGTTGAAGGCAACTGGTCCCCAGAGTTCATCTGAATTTCAGCACAATTATTCTCTTCAGTAAGTACTGTCAGGAACAGCAAGGATGGCGGCTGCTGGATTTCAGAGCAACTGTCACTGGAGGGCCTCTCTTTGGATCTGCCTCCCTTTTCATTTTGTTCTCTACTTGAATGCTCATTGAATGCGGCAAGTGCCTTGAAAAAGGTTCTGAGACCCATGCCTGTTGTATACTGTTTATATTACACACACTTTTAAAAATTGTGCTGTTACTATTGAAACTATTTTACAACACAGTTATGTGCAACAGATCAAGTAAGGACAACCCAATGGACAAATGGTAAAAAAAAAAAAAATGCTGTGAGACAAGTTAAATATGAAATACAGCTTTAAGCCAGCCCTCAAAGAAACCTGAAAAAGCAGGGGAGTGAGAAACTCTGGAGAGAAGCGATAGGCGTGAGCCAGATGGAGGTGGTGATGATGGTGAGGTCACTTCTGCTCTGCTTAGTGGGTATGCAGTTGCTTTCTGCTTCAACAAAAAAAAACAGAGATGAAGCTTTCCCATCCAAAGAGAGAAACTTGCAGTGTGTTTTGTTCAGTAACATCCCATACATATTCATCTATTGCACATTCAATAGTTGCTGGCTAGCTAGGAACTTTCCATTTGATTTTTCCCTGTAGATGATGCAAATATTTGGACTTAGAAAAAAAAAAGAGTGTGATTTTTCAATATTAAAACTAATAGCCCACTTGCCATCTGGCTCATGGAAGACAAAAATGAAGACAGAATTCTGAAACAATCTTAGGCTTGCTCAGAGGGTGATAGCTGTTAAGATTTTTTTACAGTTTAAAAAAAAGAGAGAGAGAATGAGGAAATCCACTCAGACGCAAAAGGAGCTTAGCCAGTTTGCTCAGCATTAAATTTAGATTCCAGAGACATGAAGGGCAGCCAGAAACTCATGAAGCTTTGTGATGGCAACCAGATGTAGCCTTAGGGGAAATATTTTGAACACTCATATAGATAACAAGAAAATGACTTGGAAAAAAATCAATGCTGAATAAGATATGGAGGTTTGTGCTTTGGCCATGGGCCAGATCAGGAAGTTTTTACTCAAACTATCACTTGAAAGTTTCAAGTATCAGAGGGGTAGCCGTGTTAGTCTGGATCTGTAAAAAGCGTCTGACGAAGTGCGTATTCACCCACGAAAGCTTATGCTCCAATGCGTCTGTTAGTCTATAAGGTGCCACAGGACTCTTTGTTACTTGAAAGTGTATGGGTGTTTTGCTTGAGCAAGGAATGAGTAAAAACCAACTAAGAACCTTAGACTTTGACCCATAAATTTTAATACGTGGCTGATAGAAGTGATAATGATAGTGGTAAAATGGAATAGCATGTGTCCCTTCAAAAGTAAGCACCAAGGGAGACTCTGGAGAATAAGGAGGACTGGTCTAGAAGTCTAGGCCACAAAATTGGGACAATTAGGTGGCGGGAAATGCCCTAAAAAGTATATTTGGCTTCTTAAATGACTCTCTATAAAGTTTCAGAGATACGGTATATAAGGGTCCCTCCTATTAAAGTTTGTCCCCAAAGAGCAATTCATTTTATCCCAAAGCTTGCATCTTGTTACTGTCAAGGATAAATGTCATGAAGCAACATTCTGATATGGGAATATGTTAGCCCGCACAGATATTTGGGGGATTTTTAAAATCCGACAGACCTAGGTTGTAGGATGCAGACCAGCCCCATCAAATACAAATAATCAAAACGTGAATGGCTGTTAGCACTAGATATAGAGGAGAGCAAGGATTTAAGTAAAGGTTAAACACATTTAAGTGCAGCTATATCTGCACCTATATTAAGTGTTTGCCCTGATCTAGTTAGATTGGTTTAAAGTCAGTTTAGTTAAACTGGAGCAACTTTTCTAATATAGGCTATGCCTTAATCTATACCGTTCCAGGGTACAGCTGAACAGCAGAAAAAGGACCTGTGGCAGCAAGTCTGAGCCCAAGTCAATTGTCTCAGGCTCGCAGGGCTAACAATAGCAATGCAGACATTTGGGCTTGGGCTGGAGCCTGGGATCTAAAACCCAGTGAGCAGGGATGCTGTTGGAGCCTGAATGTCTCCCCTGCCTTTTTTAGTTGTGCAGTGTAAGCAACACAAGCCCAAGTCAGTTGACCCAGGCTCTGAGACTTGCTTCGACAGGGTGTGTGTGTGTGTGTGTGTGTGTGTGTGTGTGTAGATATATCCCAAGGGTCTAATCCTACACTCTGTGTGAAAGTAGCCCCATTAAAGTCAGTGGTGAAAATCTGGCCCCACTGACTTCACTGGGGCCAGGATTTCACCCAATGTAAATAAGGGAACAGGATCATGCACCGATTTGTGGGTGCATTGTGGGTCAATGATTGGGAATAGTGACGTCAGGACTCATGGATCAGAGCCAAGGGTCAGAGCTGGATACAGGAACCAAATCGGGGCAGGGCTGGAGCAGACTGGAACAGGACTGAAGCAAGTCTGGGAAAAAGGCAGTCACAGGAGTGAATAAGGAAGTATTATTTACCCCGTCACATAACAACACATGACCCAGGGGGCACCCAATGAAATTACTAGGCAGCAGTTTAAAACAAACAAAAGGAAGTACTTCTTCACACAGCACCATGGGCAGCATGAGAGCTGCCTGTTTGGGGAAGCCAGTCCCTGGCCCTGCCCCCCGTCTTCCCCCTGCTGGAGCCCTGAGCTCCCTTGTGGCTCCCGTCCTAGAGCACCAGGCTTCATGGCCCCAGTGCCTGGAGTGCCAGGGACCGCCTCAGTGCTGGGCAGCCCTAGCTGCCCTGAGTCCCGGCCACAGGAAGCCCACCTGCTTCTGGGAAGAGGAGCAGCCTGCCTTGGCTGGGGTCAACGAGGAAGCGGCAAGCTGGAGGGGGCCTTGGGGGAGAGCATGGGCCACACCGGGCTGTTTGGGGAGGCTTAGCCTCCCGTGGCCTGTGATTAGGGTGACCAGGCAGCAAGTGTGAAAAATTGGAACAGGGGGGTGGGGTATAATAGGAGCCTATATAAGAAAAAGACCCAAAATTCGGGACTTTCACTATATAATCGGGATATCCGGTCACCCTACCGGCAATACTTGCGCTCATGCACAACACACAGCCAGGGATGCAACCCCCTATGTTCTTGGTGTCCCTAAAACTCTGACTGTTAGAATTGGGGCCTGGATGACAAGGGATGGATCACTCAATAATTGCCTGTTCTGATCATTCCCTCTGAAGCTTCTAACATCAGCCACTGTTGGAAGACAGGCTAGATGGACCATTAGTCTGACACAGTCTGGCCATTCTTATGTTCTGATGTTAGCTTTCAGTCTACTCATAGATTTGGAATTTGTGAGGCACTATGAATTCATAAGTGATTTGAGTTCCATTTGGAAGACTTTACTTTCCATTTTATCTTTAAAATACTTCATTTATCTTTCAGTGACAGGCCAAGGTTTTATAGACCTTCCAGCTGTTTAGACATTTTGTTCTTTTTTTTTTTTTTAAAACTCTCGTAGATCAGGGTTTCTCCACCTTTTTGATACCAGGGACTGGCTTGCTGCCTTCCTAAACTGTGTCAGGGAGACCTCAGGGACTGGTGCTGGTCCACAGACTGGTCGTTGAGAAACAGATGCTTAGATCACACATTTTTCTGTTTGTCGTCATATTTTCCTGCTACAAGAATCCCTGATTACTCAGATTTCTGCCGAAGAATATCAATGTTATTTAATGATTATTATGAGCTTATACTTTTAAAATATGAAATAACCCTTTGCTTCATTCTCCCTTAACCCACCCAAAGCCTGTCACTTAACTCACTTCTCTCATTCTCCTCCACTGAAAACACCAACATTATCTTTCCTGTGAATAACACATCTTCCCTCTTGACCCATTAAAATCTCAATTGTCAGCTCCTATCTTCCTACAACTTCTTGTCACATTGCCCTTTCTGTTCAGACTGTTAACAAGGATGCCACTTAGTGCCAATAGTTGTGAAGGTTTTTGTTATTTGGACACCTGTCTATTACCACCTGGACTCAGCCCACGTAGGTCACAGTACAGATGATTTGAGCCAGTGCCCAGAGGTAAAAGACACCATCTTGCATTAGTGAGCCTTTCAATCATTTACTCCCTTTCTTAGTTATGCAACTTGCCCACATTCCTTGGGTGTCCTTGAAATCATTTTGTGAATAAATATTGAGGGATTATTGTCACAAAAATGTTTATTGCATCCTAATGAGTGATAATGCTCTCCAAAACTGTATAACAGAATGAGCATCTTACAAGGCAAGTATCAGGCCAAATGTTTAATATCTGGAATTAATGGTATAGAGAAGCTAGATCTAGAGCTTCTCTTCTTCTTATCTCATAACATAAAAAAGCAAGGGGACAGATAATGAAACTGGCAGGTTTCGAATTCAGAACTGTTAAAAGGAAGTGTTTGTCTTTTTTCACAGCATGCATAATTAGACTGTGGAACTCTTAAGAATGTAAGAACAAAAGAAAGGCCATACTGGGTCAGACTAATGGTCCATCTAGCCCAGTATCCTGTATTCCAGCAATGGCCAGTGCCAGATGCTTCAGAGGGAATGAACAATTATCCATTTCCTGTCATCCAGTCCCAGCTTTTGGCAGTCAGACGTTTAGGGACAGCCAGAGAATGGGGTTGGCTAATATCCATTGATCCTCCCTGAATTTATCTAATTCATTTTTGAACCCAGTTATACTTTTGGCCTTCACAACATCCCCTGGCAATGAGTTCCACAGGTTGACTGTGTGTTGTGTGAAGAAGTACTTCCTTTTGCTTGTTTTAACCTGCTGCCTATTAATTGCATCGGCTGCCCCCCGATTCATGTGTTATGCGAATTGGTAAATAATACTTCCTTATTCATTTTTTCCATACCGCTCATGATTTTATAGACCGCTACCATATGCTGCCTCAGTTGTCGCCCTTCTAAGCTGAACAGTCCCAGGCTTTTTATTTTCTCCTCATATGGAAGCTGTTCCATACCCCTAATCATTTTTGTTTCCCTTCTCTACATTTTCCAATTTTCTAATGGAACTTTTTTGAGATGGGGCAACTAGAATACTGTGTGCAGTTCAAGGTGTGGGAGTACCATGGATTGATATAGTGACATCATGATATTTACTATCTTATCTATCTCTTTCCTAATGGTTCCTAACATTGTTACCATTGTGTCTATGGTACAGTTTGATTCATTTAAGATTCTGACTGTATTTGACTCTGTGCTTTCTTTCACATATAGTGCCACATTCCCACCAGCACTAACTACTCTGTCATTCCTATATATTTTGTACCCTGATATTACTGTGTCCCATTATCACTGTTCCGCCAAGTTCCATGATGCCTATTATATCAATATCCTCATTTAATACCAAGCTAGAAACCCAGAGAAGAAGTAAAGATTGTGGCGTTTGAAACAGTGATGAACAACAAAGAGATAATGTCTGTAGGTCATAGAGTGGCAATGCGCAGGTGGAAATGAGCAAGAAGACAACAAGATGGATTCTGGCTCAGTTTTTCAAAGTAAATTAAACTTTTAGGGTATGTCTACACAGCAGCTGGGAGGTGTGATTCCCAAAGTGGACAGACGCACACAGATCAAGCTACTGTGCTAAAGATAGCAGAGTAGCACAGGCAGTGGTTTGGCCTAGCTGCCCAAGTACAATCTTGCATACTTGGGGGACTTGCAATTTTTAGGCATCAGCTTGAGCTGAGCTAGCACGTGTACGTCTACCCGCACTGGGAATTGCACCTCCCAGCGGTTGTGTAGGCATATCATTGGATAGTTGTACTTTTAAAACTCACTAGGGCAAAAGTTTACCCTTTTGTATATAGATTTGCCTACATTGTGCCTCTATTGCTGATCCATAGGCCATGTCTGCAGTACCAAGGACAAGCATGTCTAGCAAGAATTTTGTTCAAACACAGTGTGCAAGAGGAATGAAAACAATAAGTTTGCCATACTCAATGTAGACAAGACCTAAGGGCTTGTTGACAGAAATACAAAGCCAGAACGTAAAGAAAATGGAAAAGCCACAGTGTTTAAAATATAAGTCACTAGAAAGTTATTAAAACAGCAAAGAAGCAAAGCTAGGTCCTTTGAGAGCAGTGTTTAATAATTAGGTCAATATTGTATTTTAAAACTGTTTTGTGACCTAAGCATTTGCTCTAAAATGGGAAAAGTCAGGAACAGGTTGAAAATCAATTGCTAAGTTGTTTAGGAAACCATCCTGGATAACATGAATCAATTTTCACCATTGTAATTACCAATCTGCCACTGAAACTGATCTAACAAATTGGCTATTAATTTTAAAAGTTGTTGAATCCTGATTATAAGATTAACAAGAGTCTTGGGAGATGGAATGTCTCAGAATAGCTGTTCAATGGAGAAATCAGCAACATATAAAAGTTTTCTGTGTGCTGAGGAGATACATGTTTTATGCATTACAAATTCACCATGTTAGTGAGAAAATCATGTTTTCCTTTCTCTGACCAGGGGCGGCTCTAGACATTTCACTGCCCCAAGCACGACGTCATGCTGCGGGGGGCGCTCTGCCGCTCGCCGGTCCCGCGGCTCTGGTGGACCTCCTGCAGGCATGCCTGCGGAGGGTCCGCTGGTCCCACGGCTCCACTGTGCTTTGCCTGCGGGAGGTCCACCAAAGCCACGGGACCAGCAGACTGTCCACAGGCATGCTGCCGAAGGCAGCCTGCCTGTAGTCCTCCTGGCCACCAGCAGAACACCCACTGCGGCATGCCACCCCAAGCACACGCTTGGCGTGCTGAGGCCTGGAGCCGCCCCTGTCTCTGACCCCAGTTCAGCAAAGTGAATAAGGACATGTTTATAGTTAAAGCACATGCTAAAATTCCACATGCTTTTCTGAATCGAAAGCTATAGAATCTGACAGGCAGGATCTGACAAAATGCCTTCAGATGAATCTTAGTCATTAGCTGCATCCTGAATTTAACTGTTTTAAATTTGAACTACAGAATAGATGAGGAGGCTCATGTAGTGCCACTTAAGAACCACTGTAATTGACTTAAGCAAGAAGAAAAGATTCATTCTCAGTTGCACACAGGAGAAGCATATCAGCACATCAGAGATCTTGGATTTAGGTTACTGCCCTATTTTTACTGACTGCATTGCTGCTTCTTTTCTCTTTTGCGGGTTAAATGTTTTACTGTTTTAAAAAGGAGGTCATGTGAAAAATAAAGCACGTGGGGGATGGCGAATGATTATTTCTCATGTAAGCATCCTGGATTGAGGAGTGTGAGATGCATCTTGAGATATATGGATACAACTCTCTAATCAAATTCACCCTGCTCATTGTAGTGGACTGAACTGGTAGAGAAGTTTAGCACCGAGAGGCCATTTGTGATGTTCAGTGACCACTCAGTGCTTATGTTACTTGCTAATTATATGCTGCGTCTGGTTGTGCATAACAACAAGAGCTTGACAGCACCCCATCCAGACTCTCTGTCTGAAGATCTCAGCCCTTAAAAGCACCGACCCCCAATACCACATGCCATCTGGCTAGGTTCAGACAGACGTGTAAGTAGTGCACTTGCTTTGGATTGACGTGTGCTAGTTTTCCAATGTATAGTACCTGTCATAAACAGATGGTTAAGGGTTAATGTCTCTTTAACCTGTAAAGGGTTAAGATTCTCAGTGAACCTGGCTGACACCTGACCAGAGGACCAAGATACTTTCAAATCTTGGTGGAGGGAAGTCTTTGTTTGTGCTGTTTGTTTTGTTGTTTGTTCGCTCTTGGGGCTAAGAGGGGCCAGACATGCAACCAGGTTTCTCCAATCTTTCTGAAACAGTCTTTCATGTTCAAAATAGTAAGTACTAGCTAGAAAAGGTGGATTAGACTTATGTTTGTTTTCTTAACTTGTGAATGTGTATTTTGCTGGAAGGAGTTTTACCTGTTTGCTGTAACTTGTATCTCAGGCTAAGAGGCAGGAAGTCCCTCTAGTCTGTATAAGCTGAAGACCCTGTAAACATTTTCCATCTGGATTTTACAGAGATAATTTTTACTTTTTTTCTTTCTTTAATTAAAAGCTTTCTTTTTTAAGAACCTGATTGATTTTTTTCCTTGTTTAAGACCCAAGGGCATTGGGTCTGAACTCACCAGGGGATTGGTGGGGGGAAAGGAGGTGGGGGGAAGGTTAATTCCTCTCTGTTTTAGGTCCAAGGAGTTTGGATCAGTGTAATCTCTCAGGGTAATCCAGGGAGGGGAAAGTCTGGGAGGGGAAAAGGAGGGGGAATGGTTTATTTATCTTTGTTTAAAGACCCAAGGGGTATGGGTCTTGGGTTCTCCAGGGAAGATTTTGGGGGGACAGGGAGTGTACCAGACACTGGAATTTCTGGTTGGTGGCAGTGCTATCAGATCTAAGATAGAAATTAAGCTTAAAAGGGTACATGCAGGTCCTCACTTTCTGGACGCTAAAGTTCAAAGTGGGAAAAATACTTTGACAGTGCCATTTTGTTTTCCAAGCAAGTTTAATGCTCATGTGATATACTGGAGTGACTGAACACCCAAGACTCAGATCTCCCATACAGTGGGCACGGCCCAGACAAAATGTAGTACCAGCATCTCCACACTGCATGACATAACATCTCAACGCTGATATGGAGAAAGCACCTATGAAGATGAGAGGGTAAAATTCAGTCTGCAGGCCCATGCCCATTCGCATCCTGTCCCCCATTAGGCGTTGCGTTAGTTTCAGTTGTAATACCATTGTGAGCAATAGATCAATGTATTTGGTTTGGATGGCTGTGCTGTGTTTGTTGTCATGGGGCTACTACTGCACTAAATTTCCTGTTTCTTTTTTTAGTGCAGTTTAGATTCCCTTTCCACCTTTGTGGTGGGGGAGGCAGAAAAAAGTAAGGATAAGCATGGAAAGTCTGCTCAAACAGAAGTGTTATTATTGATGTATTTTATTATTTAATTCTTAAAAATGATACTGTAGAAAGAATGGTAATGGTTATTATATTTTAAAATGTTATTTAAAAATTGATAAATATTTTACATAATTTAAAGTACAAATGCTTCAGGGCCGGGATCCAGCCTACTTTTTTGTTTTTACAGTGCGTAGCACATTGTGGGCACTATGGAAAACAAATACACAATTAACCATGATAATAAATGCTGTGCATTGGCTTGATGCAGTATTCTTGATTTTTCTTGATATCACACAGGGCCTGAAAGCCCAAAGTCAATGGGCGTCTTCCAACTGATTTCACGGGCCTTCAGAACAGGCCCACGGTCACTGAACTGCAAAATTCATTGAATTTCTGTAGGTCTCCTCATCATTAGTAGAAATCTGCAGTGAAATCTTTTCCTTAAAGGAATAATGGCTCATCAGCTCATAACTTTGGAACGTATCATGTGATGCAGATACTTATTATTATGGAGGAAGAGGAAGGCCAAAGTTCAATTTAACTAGCAAAATCATGGTCTGTTATTTAATGCTTTTCTGAGCAGAAAATATTAGCTGACTCTAGAGAAAACATTTTCTTTATCAAGCCTGTCTATACAATTAAAGATAATTAATGTCTAAAATACTAAGATTTACAATAATGGCTATTTACTCCCTGTGGACTATCTGAGTTGTATATTAGTAATTGGTTGTTGCCGAGAATATATCTTTTAGATCTCACTATTTACTCTAAACCAATTTCAATTTTTTCTGCCACTGTACATTTTTGTGCTGGGGTTTGATTTTATAGTCTCAGATCTGTTTTGGAAATGCCCAATTCATCTCTTTTGGGGCCTACAAACCCTTACTCTGCCACATGACAATTTGTGGGAGTGGAGATTACTCAGCATCAAGCCCTTAGATAGTTTAAATCATCTTTTTTATTGGTGTTTGCAAGAACAACAACTTTACAATAACATGAATAAATTATAGAGGGGCTGAAATTAATGATGAATGGAAAATGTCTGAGATACTAAATTGCAGCTTAGAAAATCTGCTGTCAGCAAGGAAAATAAAGAAGAGAAACTCTGACAAATAAGAAGGGAGGAAAACCTTATTAAAGGACATATTGTTAAAAAGCTGATTTGTAAATTCCCGGAGAATGTGAACATACACAAAGTCATTCAGTATGAATGATATGCATGCTGGGGTACTAAGATTTAACTCAAATCAACAGAAAGACTCCCATTAATGTCAAACGAGTTGAACTGGGCCCCAAGAGAATTAGCATACAAAATTACTGCACCACTGCCTTTAAATAAACACAACCCTGGATAACTCAGGGAGTGACAGAAGATTAGAGGAAAGCAAATGCAGCACTGGATTTTCAAAAACAGAAAGAGATTCTACGCCCATATGTCTAATGTCTATCCCTAATAAAATAATTGAACAAATAACGACGGAGAAATGACACCTCTAGATGCTCAATTTAACAACTTGGGGTGTGTCTGCCGTGGAGCTGAAAGGTGCAATTCTCAGCTCAGGCAGGCTCACCTGCAAGCTAGCTCGCTAAAAACAGAAGTGTAGCTGTGGCAGTGCAAGCAGTGGGAAGGGCTAGCTGTCCTGAGTACTTACCTGGAGTCTCAGACAGGATTGTACTTGGGGCAACTAGCTGCTCCTGCTGCCATGGTGAATACACTTCTATTTTTAGGGCACTAGCACAATGAGAGCAAGTGTGGGTATATCTATCCGAGCTGCGAATTACACCTCCCAGCACCACTTACCCACAGTCTCACAGGTGACAAACTTGGAGAGTATTTTGGATAATATAGAGTCAGAAGATCAGGAGGAGAAAGTGCCACTAAAGTCTGAGAGAAGGAACTGGAGTGAACTAACAGTCTCCATTCGCCCATCAGAACTGGAAATAAAATGTTAAACAATACAGTGGGGGAATGGTAGGATAATTGTGCTCCCTGAAATAAGTGGAACAAATGACTCTTCCTTGCCATTGTTGCATGGCAGGTTCCAGCTGCATGATAGATCTGGCCAAAGCAAAATCTTAAGACCAGAAACACAGGCAAAATGGATAGAATTGGTTCTTACCAGGGAAATTCTGGAGGAAGAAAAGAGGAGCAATATAGAACTGACAGTTTGGAGCAATGGGGGTTATGCTGGGTTTAAGCTTCCTTTGTCCCCTCCCGGTCCTGGGCTGCTTCCTGGCACCCAGCGTAATTTAGAAAGCCATGGGGACCTTTCTAAATGGATGACAGTTTTCCCATGGGCTGCAACATTACCCAGAATGTCCACAGAGCTGTGTGCTTCAATTCTGCCCTGCCCTCCTTATTCCCAGCTTCTCTATGATGTACCTCCTATGCTAGTGCTTGAGAAGGGGCCCTTGGAAGACACATTTGTGGCTGTCAAATATTCCCGCACTCAGGAAATCCTTCTCTGACACCATCCAAGGGTGAAATCTTGGTGTTAGGGTTCCCTCCCCACTCTGAACTCTGGGGTATAGATGTGGGGACCTGCTTAAAAGACTAGGCTTATTTCTCCAGCTTAGGTTAAAAACTCTCCCAAGACACATATCCTTCCTTGTCCTTGGATGAGTACTGCTGCCACCACCAAGTGATTAAAACAAACATTCAAAAAGGGCCACTTGGAGCCCTGCCTCCCCCAAAATATCCCTCCCAGCCCCTACACCCCCTTTCCTAGGGAATCTTGAGAATAATATCCTAACCAATTGGTTACAAAGTGAGCACAGATCAACCCTTCCTGGGTCCTTAGGACACTGAAAAACAACCAGGTTCTTAAAAGAAATTTATTTAAAAAAAGATAAAAGAATCACCTCTGTAAAATCAGGATGGAAGATAACTTTACAGGGTAACAAATAGATTCAAAACACAGAGGATTTCCTCTCTAGGCAAAACTTTAAAGTTACAAAAGCAGAGATAATCCTCCCTGTTAGCACAGGGAAAATTCACAAGCTAAAACAAAAGATAATCTAATAAATTTCCTCCCTATTACTTACAGTTTGTAATCTTAGAGGGATTTAGTTCAGGTATGGCTTTGGGAGATGTATTTTCCTTGCCCTGATTCCTCGCTGACCCGGAGAGAAAACCACAAAGAGACAAAACAAAAACCTTCCCCACAGATTTGAAAGTAGCTTCTCCCTTCATTGGTCCTATTGGTCAGGTGCCAACCAGGTTATTTTAGCTTCTTAACCCTCCACAGGTAAAGGAGGGATTTTATGTTACCCTTTGATGTATGTTTATGACACTTGGACTCACTGAAATCAGTGGCTAAATTTCCATTAACTTCAGTGGGGCTTGGCAGGGACTTCACCCTGAGAGGGGGAGTTCGAAAAGCACTTGGCATTGACCTAACTTTGCTCTCACTGAAATCAGGGAAGCTTTCCCATAGACTTCAGTGAAATCAGACAGAAGCCAGTGCTGAGAGTTTTTGAAAACCTCAGCCATAAATCCCTAATTTCTATCCATTCGGAATGGTTTTGTAACAATGTTTTTCCTCTGCAAGTGAATGTTATCCTTTGTGAACCACAGACTTTAATTGTAACAAAACAAAAAATGTAATCTCCAAAACTCCCATATGTTGCTTGCTGAATTTTTTTTTTGCTAGATCAACAGACAACAGTAATAGTAGTAAAATTACAAAATTAGCAGCTGCAGGGAAAACAACTGATGTAATGTACTGACCTATTGTTTATTGAATTAGAGTAGTGTTTTATACTATATATAGCATAAAATATTATAGTATTTTATAGTGTCTTATAAAATCTTAATCTCAGCATGAATTGCTATGGCTATGAATGGGTCACATGGTTTGTAAACAAGGTGGAGCAGGGCCATCCTTAGCCATAGGCAGAATAGGCAGCTGCCTAGGGCACCACTAGGTCTGGGGGCAGCGCTCTGCCAGGAGCCCGGACAGACAGGAAGCAGTGGAGCATGTAAGAGCAGGGCTGTTGGGTCCTAGAGAGATGAATGCAGCACAGTCTGAGGGAGGGGATTGACTGCTGGGGTCTCTGGGAAGGGGTGGGGAAGGAACTCACCTGCTTGTGTGACTCCTTCCCCCGGCATGAGGTGAGGCAGGCTCGGCGGCTCTGGCAGTATCCTTTGTTGTCCTCCATAACATCTGTTCTTCTCCCCGCTGCCCCATGGAGCACCCCACCTTTCTCCCTCTCCCCACGGAGCACCCCTCTCTCCCCCCTCCCCTCCCTGGCTGCCTACTGAGGAATGAAAGTGAAAGTAACTCACTTCTTTGGCAGGCAGCCAGGATTGGAATGGTCGCATAGGACTGGGCTGGGGACAGCCAGATAGCATGTGCAAAAAATCAGGACAAGGGGTTGGGGTAGGGTGAGCAGATGTCCCACTTTTATAGGGTCTTTTTTGGGGTCTTTTTCTTATATAGGCTCCTGGTGCCTATATAAGACAAAGACCCAAATATCTGGACTGGCCCTATAAAATCAGGATATCTGGATCTGGTCACCCTAGCTGGGGAGTGCATCTCTCCCCCAGGCGGAGCTGCACAGGGCAGGATTAGCTGCTGTGACTCCGTGGGTACCCCGTCCCTGAGATCAGATGCTGTGCTAACTTCACTATGGTCCGTTGTGCTGGCGGTGGTGCCTACTGGCATGTGATCAGACCTGAGGGTTTGCTGATGCTGTTGCCACTCTGCACCCCAAGAGGTGGATTTTGGGGTCCTGCAGTTTTCCACCTGTCTCCTCCTCTACTGCAACTGTTGGATCAGCAGGCTGGGGGGCTGAGCCAAGCGTGAAAGCAGTGCTGTGTTGCCATTTAGATAGTCATTTAACAAATTTGTTTGCCAAAAATGCTTGCTAACAATCCTGAATTCAATTTCAATTAACAAAAAAATATCTTAGCCAAAAACAGAAAATTAAGTTGTTGACAATTATTTGTGACAAGTTTGGTATGGGGAAGGGAGTGGGCCCATTTTCATCAGAGAAACAAAAAATGTTGACTGACTTTCCTATAGCCCTGTTACTGCTAAATAGAGCCCTCCAACAATTGTAATATGCTCATCTCCTTACTAGTGTATAGAGCAGGGGTTCCTAAACTTTAACAGCCTGCGAACCCCTTTCACTAAATTGTGAAAAGTCATGAACCCCCTCCAAAAATGAATATTTTCAGGGATTTAAGTTTAAATTTCCTCAGTGTGATGGATGCCCCAACTGCCTGCCCCGCTCTTCCTGGGGCTCAGGCTGGGGTTCGGGCTGCCAGCTCCCCCACTGATGGGGGCAGGGCTCAGGCTGCCAGCCCCACTCTTCCTGTTACTCAGGCTGCCAGCCCCGCACAGAGCACTGGGGTTCAGGCTGCCGGCTCCCTTGCTGACCACCAGGACTTGGGCTGTCAGCCCAAACTGTCCAGCCCTACTCTCCCTGGGGCTCGGGGTGTCTACCCTGCAACCGGGTCCCATCTGCTGTCTCCAATGCCCGGGGTCCTCTGGCCACCATTAGTGAAATTTTTCTGGCAAATCCCCTATAAAGTTCTGCAAACCCCCAGGGGTTCGCGAACCCCAGTTTGGGAACCACTAGTATAGAGCAGGGGTCAGCAACCTACCAAAGGTAGCATGCCAGCTGATTTTTGATGCTCTGGGGTTCTGGCTGCTGCCCCATTGCCAGCCAAAGTCTCAGCCGCCGGCCCCACTCAGCACCCGCTGCTGGCCTGGGGAGCCCCAAGGAACCCCAGGCTGGCAGCAGGCTAAGCAGGCTGGTGGCTGAGACCCTGGCTGAGCCACTCAACCCACTGTCGGCCTGGGGTTCCATTCACTCAGCTGGCAGCGGGCTGAGCGGGACTAAATTCAACGAAATAGGAAAACAAGAGCAACTAATGACAAAGTGCAAGAACCTAGAGAGCCTCCTGAAGCACAGTGATAGTTTTGATTTAAATGGACTTGAACTGTATGAAGAATTGAGTACACTATCATCAATGTTGCCACATGCAAAATCAATGATGGACATTGTACAGTTTATTCATACCAGCAAACTTGTTTATATATATATTATATACTAACGTACATTGTCATTCATATTCTACTGACAATTTCTGTAACACTAGCATCAGGAGAACAGAGTTCCTCAAAACTAAAGCTCATTAAAAACTATCTCCTCTTTACAATGAGTCAGGAACACTTGACTGGTCTTGCTATTCTTGCAATCAAACAAGACATCACTTTGTCTTTGTCATACGATGACATTATTACTTATTTTGCAGCCAAAAAAGCCAGAAAGATTGCTTTTAATTAAAAACTAATCCTTGTTTCAATACCTCTTCATATAAATTTCCAGTACAATGGTGACAAATTAAAAAAATTATATTATTTGCATCATTCTGTCAAATCAGAATTTTTTCTATACTGCTACTTCTTTAGTGCTAGTTCATCAGCATTACAGTGTGCTTAATTAAGTTAAACTGGTTTTAATAACATGCATATGGCAAGTTTTCCAATAATGTAAGCTTATGTTTGTGTTGCTCAGAGCAAGTCAGGCACAGGGGCACCAGTTTAATAATCCTGCCTACGGCACCATAAATCCTAAGGACGGCCCTGAGGTGGAGTATAAATAAACGGTTACTATAAAGAGCGAAGGATCAACTAGTGTGCCTAGGGAGGTGCTGGAGAGACCTCTGTTAACTTCTGTATTTAGTGCTTTCATTAATCCACTAGAATAGGGAATAAAGAGCACAGTCCCAGATGTACTAAATTGGAACCAATTGCAAACACCAATGACTACAGAGAAATTATAGAAATGGACCTAGAGAGATAAGAAACTGAGGAAGTAAGAAAGAAAATGGAATTCAGTTTGGAAATAAAGCAGCTGGAGTGCTCGAATTCAAATGGACAGGGTGAGAGGGAGGGGCGAGAAACAATATGAAACATCTATGCACAATGGGAGAAGCCTGGACAGGAGTAGCTTGTAGTACATTTACAAAGCAATGTGGCAGGGAAAAAATAGCCATGGTATCATAGCATGAAATGTGGCATGTAAAAGTCCCTTGGTATGTGGCAATGGTACAATCACATCTGGAACACTTGGTTCATTTCTTAGGGTCATGCTACCTGAAAGATGCTGGTCCACTGGAGAGAGTTCAAAGAAAAGCAGTAAAAATAGTTAGGAGGATAGAGGGATTGATTTACAAGGAAAGAATAGAAAAGTTGAACATGTATAGCTAGACTAAGTGACAGCCAAAGCCAGGTGAACAAAGAAACACTTTTTAATGATCCAAAAAGGGAACTGTTTAGCAAATTTGAAGGAAGTGCAAATAAGAGTGAACAGATGAAATTAAGAAAGGAAAAATTCAGAGTGTCAGGAAAATTTTAGGTAGAATAGCAGCTTTAGATCTATATTAAAAACAGAAGATGAAGGCAGTGGACAGGGATTGAGTTATGTAATTTGAGTACCAAACAGTGGTGACATGGCTCAGTGCAAATGTATTACTGAACTCAGAAAATGCTTATTTGACTCCTGCCATTAATGACCGGATTAGCATTTAAGCAATAGAGGATAAAGAGTTAGTTGTTGTAGGTAAAATCTGGCTCGTCCAGCTCCCTGATCCAGAGGAACCTTTTTCTAGGTCTTTATCAAATTCAGTTGTATATTTCTGCAAAATGTTAAGCACCAAGAGCGTGATACTGGACTGCCCCGCTCATTAGAGCAGGCAAGTATATGCAATGTACAATATGACACAGTACAACAATTTTTAATTCCCTGGGACAACTTCTTTGCAGCCATTGGTAAATGTATTCTGTTCTTCATTATACCTTTTACTAACACTCTGCAGGCTCTCTCTAACTGCACCTGCTGTGTTAATGATCGTATAATGTATAATGGCATATGTACTTTGGGAAATTAGGAGTATAATGCAGGCAGGAGAGCAATTGACTGGACATTTTAAATTACTAGCTTATACCTTTGCTACAAACAGAAAGTCAATATCACTGAGTGAAAACCCTGAATATTTTGTGAAGAAAAGCTTGCTTTCAATGATATTTAAAGAAGCAGTAAAAAGTAAGGAGAAATGAAAAAAAAGACTACGTGGCTTAAATGAAACACTTCATAGCCAAAACAGTGATGCTGTTTGCAGGTAGACATTTTTCCTTTTAAAATGCTTTTAAACTGTTCAATTATACAGTAATGTTTTCATACAATGACCAAAGTAAGATTTAGTGACCTTTCAGTATGTTCTTTCTAGTGATAGGCCTGAATTAAAATCTCAAATCTGAGCACGCCCAAATGTTGGGGAAGTTTGGATCTGATAGATCAGTTAGATAAATAGAGAAGGATAACATTAGATACGTGTGGAGGAGGGCACTGCAAGATGAAAAGTGTTCCAGCACTGTTACCATGTGCATAACATTATTATCTGCAAGGAAGGAAAGTGTATGCAAAAAGGGCAGAATGACTAACAGAAAAGGAGATCAATACAAAGGAACAAATGAGATATGAATGGAGTTTTTAAGAGGATACTGCAAGTGGAATTGTGATGTAGAGAAGCCACTTGACCTAATGTTAGATTCCAAGACGAGGGCTAGAAATGGGGAAACAAAAATGGGAAACCACCAGGTGAAATTTGAGCCTGCGCAAAACCTTTCCATGAAGGGGGTTAATGAACTTGTGCAAGGCCCCCAATGAGAGCAGCAATTAAAGCAATTAACATTTTAACACTAAGTAAAAGGTAGTAGATTGAGAGGGCAATGCAATTTTGGGCTGGATACACAGAAGTATCATGGTATGCACAGTGACTGCCATTAAACTCCTCATAATTTTGCCTTTGCAAAGAGCTAGCGTGACTGTGGCAACATGAACACTGTAGGTCAGTGATTCTCAACCAAGGGTACATGTATCCCTGGGGATACTTGGAGGTCTTCCAAGAGGTGTATTAAATCATCTAGGTATTTGCCTAGTTTTACAACAGGCTACAAAAAGCCCTAGCAAAGTCAGTACAAACTAAAATTTCATACAGAAAATGACTCATGTATACTGCTCTATATACTATACACCAAAAATGGATTGATTTTATAATTATATGGTAACAATGAAAAAGTGAGCAATTTTTCAGTAATAGTGCGCTGTGACACCTTTGTATTTTTATGTCTGATTTTGTAAGCAAGTAGTTTTTATGTGAGGTGAAACTTGGGGGTACGCAAGACAAAGACTACTACAAGGGGTACAGTAGTCTAGAAAGGTTGAGAACCACTGCTGTAGGTTAATTACTTGGAAGGGTGCTTCAAAGACTGTAATGATGGCCACTGTATGGCTCTTAAAGCATCACATCTGGAAGTGTCCTCTCATTTAGCGGCAGTTTGCATTACCAGAATGATGCTGTCAAACTGGGAGTGCCACCAAGATGAGCTACAAAATGATCAGATGGGTTGATTTATGAGTAAAGGCAAAGAATTAAAGAGCCTCAGTTTTGTTGCGGGGAGAATGACAACCATATAGTTGACATTCGAAGAGTGTAAACACTCAGGGTGGAAGAAGAGCTCTTTGCATAGTACAAGAAGGAATAAGTAGGAGAAATGGAATGAAATTGAGAGACTATAGGCTGAATAGGTCCTGATGGCGAGATGCTATGTAAAAGTCCAAGAAGTGGCTGAACTTCCATCATTTAGGAGTCCTTAAATTTGACTGGGCAAGGCATTAGCGAGTGAACTGTAAGGAATATCCTGCAGTAAGAGGAAGCTGGGATGGATGAACTAAAGCACTCCTTGCAGCTGTAACTTTTATGGCTCTTTGTGGTCCATTAGACTATAACATTGAAGGGGAATGATGGAAGCCTCATCATGATAAACGTTTAGGTGCTGATATTTTTATGCATGCAGCTTTGCACACGCAAATACCAGGCCAGGCTTTTTCTATCATTGATGTGTATGTGCGCGCGCAGGCATTAGCACTGGAAAAGTGCACACAGAAAGGTGCATGTGCAGAAATGGAGGCTGCTTACTAAAGTATAGAAAGCACTGAAGAATATTCAATTCTGACACCACAATATACTGTAGGGAAGTAACCTGTACTATTGGGGATGGCACCAATGATCTTCAGCCATTTCTGTCTCTAACTTCTATAAAGGACTTTAAAAAAGCATTGCAAGCTATTGGCAAGTACAGCTATTGGATTTAAAAGCTGCTTTTTTGGCCAGTCATATCTCCATTTGTCAAAGCTGTAGAGAGGCAATAATCTAATCCATCTAGGTACTTATACAGCCTCCAGCACTGTAGTATCTGAGCACCAAAAATAGAAACAACAACAACAACCTCTTTCTTCTCTGCCAGCCTAGAGAAGAAATAGCTTGATTGGCTTATATATGTATGTGTTTATGTGTGCAACATATAAAGTGATTGAATGAGCTTGCATTTAGTTGTGAACACGGGAAGGCCTGTGGTCATTCCTCTCTCAGGTACGGAGTTCCATAGCTCTGTCCCTACGAGAATTCTGTCTCCTGTGCTAATGTCCCTCACACTGTTTTTCACAGTGCTATGGATCCAGCAATGCACAGTTGAGCTGACGGATCCTGGCTGGGGAGGAAGAGGCAAGCTCTCGGGGAGTGAGGGCCAGTTTAAAAAAAAACCTTGAATATCAAGAAAGATCTTGAATTGGAGTCCATAATCAAATTGCCACAAGCCAGGAGGGGTTCCTGCTATGAATAAAACACCAGGTGCTATGTGCTGACACACACTGGTTTCTGAAGTTATAAGGTGAAATCCTGGCCTCATTTAAGTCAAAGGGAGTTTTGTCACTGAATTCAATGGAACTAGGATTTCTCCTATAGCATGTTGGACACAAGGAACACCATGTGCAAACTTGGGTGCCTAAACTTAGGCTTCTAAATAAAAATAACCTGAATTTCCTTAGCAGCGACCGTCGACTTATGGTGTAGAGCAGCATGTTGGAACAATAGGCACTCCAGTACCTCTGTACATCAGGCCACTTTTAGAGAAGCATGTGACTGTGAATTTAGGAACCTAACTCTAACCTAACAGCAGGTTTGGAAAGTACAGCCTTAGCTTCTGGCTAAGATCTTGGTAAATTCTGTTCTGTATACTGCACAGCCCAAAGCTTTGGTCCTTTCTGACATTCATTATCACATAAAATCCTATACAGATGCTGATAGAAAACCAAAGTGGGAGTTGGCACACATAAAAATGCTTTAAAACCAAACAAGAAATCAACAGAGAGCTCATTTTTGGGAACCAGTCTCCACTGCTTCAGGGGACCGATTTAGCATCTGTGGCTCAAGAGATGCCGCTGCAGCAGGCTCAGCTGCATATAAATTTGCACCTGGAAGATACACAAATAAAGTAACAGTAAAATCAGATGCAAGTCCTCTTCAGTAGTGCCTGGACTATTTACCATTGTACATTAAACATATTTACTGGTCCTCTGTAAATATACTCACAAAAGAGCTGAGTGCCTGGAAGTAAACTGTGGGTTTTAAAGCCAAGCTGCAGAGTGATCCCTGAAAAGGGCTTCACAAAGGGAACGTCAGGCGGGCTGGCTGCCTGATGCACCAGCAGCTGCTCCCGGTGTCTCTTGAAAATGATCTGTTGGTGTCAGAAAACAAAGCCGCTTACAAATCCAGTATTATTCAAAATCTTTGTGGTCTGCAGAGAAACCAAGAAGCAGCTTCTCAGATTGAGTAGAAAGTTAAGTTCGGCTGAGCTCCAAGATACACTGGTCTCTCCAGGCACAGTGTGGTAGTATCTGTGGATGGAAAATGATGCCTTTCTTTTTAACTACTGACCTATATCCCTGCTGTACTGGCTGTGCTCTCTATCCACCTCATAGATCTGCCAGTTCTTTTATATTTTTATACTCTCCTACAGTACAAATCTGAGAACTGAAAAGCCTGACATATGGATAGGCTGCAAAGCCAGTAGTGCAAACTACAGAGTTCAAATGGGCACTATGTAAGGAGGTGTCAGCACAAAGAGTTTTGAAGTGTACATTATAATGGGATAATTCATGTTTGTGCCTCACAGAAGACGCTGGTCTAACTCATGACAGGTTGAGCCTCACAACCCCAGCTCTACATAAAGGTATTCAGGCCACAAAGTTAAAATTACCCCATGTCTAAAACTGAGAAAAGATGTTAGCTCATCACAAATGCTGATAATCATGCAAAGAGCTCAGCAGCTGCACAATGGAGAAAAGACGCCAGATATATACCAAAGTCCTTGCCCAAGAGAGGTGAGATCTGAAAGGCCCAATGAAGGGGAAATACCAGACAAATGGTGGGAGGAATATTTGTGGTTAGGACACAAAATTGGGGCTCGGGAAATCTGGGTTCCATTCGTGGCTCTGCCACAGATTTCCTGTGTGACCTTCGAAAGGTCAACTAGTCTCTCTGTGCAAAGTGGGATTAACAGTACTTCCCTACTTCACAGGATGTTGGGAAGTTAATCCATTAATGATGCTATAGCACTTGGAGACCCTTGGAAAGAAGATAAGAAGAGCATATCATCATCCTATCTGGAATGCTTCAGGAGCGGGATGGGCCTTCCAGTGCTTGAAAGAACAAAGGGGCACTTAACACATGGGAACTGATTGGCTTTCCAGGTGTAGGAGGTGGCATGAAAGCTAGAGGGGAATTTACACTTGGGATTGCAATACAGCAAGAAATTGCGCACTCTAAACACACACATTCAAATAGTTGATCAAGTCTTGATTTTCTGCAAAATAAAATGACTACTCAAAAATATTCATATAAATTATCTAGTTCAAAGTCACTCTTCAAATTAATTTGAATACGCTACAGCTATCTTTGCGTAATGCCTGGAAGCAAGGAAATGATTGCTAAAGCAGTAGTTTCGTGAATTAGCTGATAATGACAATAATCCACATTGGAAGCTGCTAATGTGATAATAAATAAGGGAGAGAGAGAAGCAGCAAAAACATTCTATTATTTATCCTTCAAGTGCTGCATATCAGTTATTAATGGATAATGCGTCAAAACTTACCCAACGCACTATTGACTTCAGTTCTCAATAAGGAAGGAGCTGAAACTTACTGAACATTCTTTCAGAAGGAACCCTCCCAGCGCTGTTATTATAAAAGTATAGCTCTTAATAATCATTGTACAGTCAGCTTCTGGAACAACCTGCC
This sequence comes from Gopherus evgoodei, assembly GCF_007399415.2. Taxonomy (NCBI): domain Eukaryota; kingdom Metazoa; phylum Chordata; order Testudines; family Testudinidae; genus Gopherus; species Gopherus evgoodei. The sequence goes on from NC_044323.1 coordinate 189,769,671, forward strand.
CACACAATCTCTCTGTCTCTGTCAGGCAGGCTGCAAAAAACCTATTTTTATGTTTTCAAAAATGAGGTTCAAATCAATAACTAAACTTTGCGGCATCTAAATTATTTAATATAATGAGCCACGTTTTTAGAGGGACCCCATCTGGGGCCTGACAAAGAAAAAAATTGCAAATGCAAACAAGGTTCAGGTGACTAGCTGGCTGGTTTGTGGGCACAGATAGCTAGCTAATGTCTGTGGTACACACTCACAAGAGATTGCATCGGCATTGATTGTAGGCATGCAATGAAAGGATATTGTTGCCCCTTTTCAACCCAAGTGGTTTGCCGAAGTTTGGGGAATGTTCCAGCTGGGAGTAGAAACTGACGATAGGTATTTCTTGGGTGCAATCTTGTTTATTTACAGGGACTGTACAAAGTCCCGTGTCTCTAAATGCAGAAGGAATCAAACAAGACCAAACAGCTCCTTTTGCTCCCGGCACAAAGAACACTCTTTCCAGCCTTCGCCTCGAACCAAAAACGTGCTATTTTTTTAAAAACTGGTTTTTAGCTAACAAGTTAGCATCTAAAATCAGCCTAAATTTGCTCTCTCCATTAACTGCAACAGCAGACAGATTAAAAGAACATCTTTCCTGTAATTGAGAAGTCTGTACTAGGTGGCCTCTCTGTTAAGGACTATTCTTGTTTCCTGAAGGCAAGAACTATCACTTCTCTCACTAACGTGTAAATAACACTTGACATATGACTGTGCCATGTTACAAATTATAGTCTTAGCCAAACCCAAGTTGCCATCCTCCTTCATTTCAGTCCTGAATCAGATCAATGTCCCACAAATACAGGAAAAAGAGATGCCCGCTGAACAATCCCGTCTAACACCTGGAGGTTGTTATGTTAATAGTTCTGAAGTTCTCCTCCTTCTAGTCTTAAAGGTTCCCAGTTGTCTAATATCGGTATCATCCATACTGTGGGGGCCTTATTAACCCTACTGGTTATGAAACAGAAGAGAAACGTGCTTCCATACCTCACACAATGATATGGTCATTGCTGACTAGCTACTTATGATTACAGATGTACAAATCTTACAGCAAAAACACATCGCTAGATCCATTATAGGTCCCACTGCAGTTGGGAACATTTATAGTTCAGCATCTTGTACTGGTGAAGTGATCTGCTATTTAAAAGAGTTGCTTTATGCTACTTACATATTCAATTTGAATACATACTTGATGCTCCATCTCCATCTTCAAGAGTTGTCTTCTGTGCTGGGCAATTTCCATACTGTTGAATACTTTTCCTGTCTATTTTAACTTCCTTTGCTTGCTTACTGAATTAAAAAATGCAGAAGTGAAGGGAATGCAAAGAATAGAAACTTCCAAAAAAGATAATTGCACAGCAGTGATGACAAAAAGAACCAACTCTTAAAAATGTTATCAGTGCTCCATAATATCAAGCTGACAGATTATTTTAGCTACCACACAAAATACTCGAGGTAGCTGGCTTGCAATTGTTTTTGGCACCTCTTCAGTAGTATACAGCTATGGCTCAGGTAAGTATTTGGGACCTACATCTGTTTTCTCAGGACAGCAACTCAAGTTACAACCAAAAGGGATGTTAGTTGAATGACCTTATATTGTCCAGCTAGTACAAAGTTGATTCATAAATGGATGCCACATTGGCATAGGCATAGTTTGACTTCTATACTTGGGAAGGTAGATCCAGTCAGGGGGCCATGCATGGGGGTAGGGAACGACAAATTCCGTGCCTGCCCAGAGGGGCGCCATTTCAGATTTGGGGTGAGGCTGCAACTTTAACCATGATTCCAGAGGCTACTTAGACAACTGAAAACTCTAGTGATTTTGCAGATAACTTAGATATATCTGACAGGAGCATTGTATCTAATTCCTATATCAAGAAAGAAAATTAAATACATATTAGACCCATTCAGCTCTTACACTAACATGTTTGACATCTTATGGCAAGTCACTTATGGGACACATTAAAACTGTAATGTATATTCTTGCTCTGATACTCTTACTAAAGTCAGAAGGGACCATCGTGATCATCTAGTCTGACCTGCACATTGCAGGCCACAGAACTTCTCCCACCCACTCATGAAATAGACCCATAACCTCTGGCTGAGTTACTGAAGTCCTCAAATTATGTATTTAAAGACTTCAAATTACAGAGAAACCGCCATTTACACTAGTTTAAACCTGCAAATGCCCCGTGCCCCATGTTCTGCCAATCTGACTCAGGGGAAAATTCCTTCCTAACCTCAAATACAGAGCTCAGTTAGATCTTGAGCATGTGGGCAAGACTTACTAGTCAGATACGTGGGAAAGAATTCTCTGTAGTAACTCAGAGCCCTCCCCATCTAGTGTCCTGTCTCCAGCCATTGGGGATGTTTGCTACTGGCAGTCGCTGATGGGCCACACACCATTGGAGTTAGTCCCATCATACCATCCACTCCATAAACGTACCAAGATCAGTCTTGAAGCCAGTTAGGTGTTTTGCCCCCTCTGCTCCCCTTCAGAGGCTGCTCCAGAACTTCACTCTTCTGATTATTAGAAACCTTCATCTAATTTCAAGCCTAAATTTGTTCATGGCCAGTTTATATCTATTTGTTCTTCCTTCCACATTGATGCTTACCTTAAATAACTCCTCTCCCTCCTTGGTATTTATCCCTCTGATATATTTATACAGAGCAATCCTATCTCCCCTCAGCCTTCCATTGGTTAGACTAAACAAGCCACGTTTTTGAAGTCTCCTTTCATAATGTAGCTTTTCCATTCCTTAGATCATCCTACTAGCCCTTCTCTGTACCTGTTCCGGTTTGAATTCATCTTTCTTAAACAAGGGAGACAGGAACTGCACACAGTATTCCAGATGAGGTCTCTCCAGTGCCTTGTATAATGGTACTCTACTAACACTTCCCTCTCTCCACTAGAAATACCTCACTTTAAGCACCTCAGGACTACATTAGCCTTCTTACACCTGCATCACATTGATGACTCATAGTCATCCTCAACTAAGCTCTTCCTCTGCCACCTTCACTTCCAACTGATAAGTCCCCACCTTATAGCAAAAAATTCTTGTTGTTAGTACCCAAAGGCATGACCTTGCACTTATTCTGGTCCTCCTTGGTACTGGCAAAACCTCCCAACTTTGTGTCATCTGCAAATTTTATTAGCACATGTGATGCTCTGTACCTCGGGGGGACCCCCAGAACCCCCATGTTCATCCTTGTAAAATGATTGTGTGGTATCCAGTACAAAGTTTGTCATGTTGGGTGTCTTCGGAAGGCTCAGGATGCACTAAGCATTGTTGTTACAGTAACGTTATAGTAATGTTATAGGTTGTAATTTCATGTACATAGTTATAAAGCTGAAAATGTATTCTCATGGCTTAAAATAAGCCCAGGCAAAAACTCTCCAAGAGCTGAGAGGCAGTTCATACCTCATCAGAGCATGTGTGGGACAAACCCAGCCCAGCCTCACAGGAACAAAGAACACTGGCCTAGGGAACAACAAAGGATCTGTGGGACTCTCAAGTGAGTCACCTCCCTTCCTTTGGTCAGTTTGGAACTGCGATGAGGTAATGCTCACCTGACTCTGAAGGGGAAGGGCAAAGTCAAGAGAGAAGAAAGAAGATGATAAAAGGGAGACATGTTTGCCATGCTCTTCCTCTCTTTTCCCCCTCCATCTACAGTCTAGTGGCGTTGACAGGGGGAGCGATCACAAAAAAGGCTCCACCTGCTGTGGTGCTTTTACTCACCCAGCGGCACTTTGGGTCTTCGGCAGCACCTTGGTGGCAGGACCTTCACTTGCTCCGCAGGTCTTAGGCGGCATTTCGGCGGCGGGTCCTTCAGTGCTGCCAAAGACACTCGGAGCTAGTGAAGGGCCTGCCGCTGAAGTGCCACCTAAGACCTGGAGCGCTACTGGTGAGTGAAAATTAAAAAGGCGCCAAGAAATTGAAAAGGCACGATCTGTGCTCAGTGGGCGAGCAGCTTCTGTCTTGCTCCCCGCTAGCTACGCTACTGCTACAGACACCACCACCAAGCAATAAGTGCTGATCAAAGGGGAGAGTCTGGCTGAAGGGCAACCAGCCAGCCTGAGAAGGATCTAAGTTTGTAAGAGTATTGAAAGTGTTGAGATCAGCTTAGAATGCATTTTGTTTTTAGATCATTTGACCAAATCTGACTTGTTATGCTTAAATCACTTAAAATTTATCTTTGTGGTTAATAAATCTGTTTATTCTACCTGAAGCAGTGTATTTGGTTTGAAGTGTGGCAGAGACTCCCCTTAGGATAGCAAGCCTGGTACATATCAATTTCTTTGTTAAATTGATGAACTCATATAAGCTTGCAGCATCCAGTGGGCATAACTGGACACTGCAAATGAAGGTTCCTAGGGTTGTGTCTGGGACCAGAGATATTGGCTAGTGTCATTCGGTTGCACAATCCAAAGAGCAGCTTACATGCCAGAGGCTGTGGGTGTGGGGGTTCTCACAGCAGAGCAAGGTAAGTCTGGCTCCCAAAGTCAAGGATTGGAGTGGCCTAGCAGATCACTCGTCTGGATAACACCAGAGGGGAACGTCACAGCACACTTTCACTTTTTGTGCCAAGGTCAGTAATAAAAATGTTAAATAAGATTGGTCCCAAGACTGATCCCTGAGGAACTCCACTAGTGACCTACCTCCGGTCTGAGCGTTCACCTTTCAGTATGACCCATTGTAGTCTTCTCTTTAACCAGTTCCTTATCCACCTTTCAGGTCTCATATAAATCCCCATCTTCTTCAGTTTAGCTAATAATTGCTTATGTGGAACCATATCAAATGCCTTACTGACATCCAGGTAGATTATCTACTGCATTTCCTTTGTCTAAAAAATCAGTTATCTTCTGAAAGAAAGATATTAATAACTTTGTTACCACCTCTTAAATACAACAATTGAAACAAGTGTAGAAAAATCTACAATTACTTTCTTTTAGATTACTCACTTTTTGCAGTTCACCAAGCTTGGAACAGATCATTTCACTTTAGGAAACACTCTAACAGCCCCATTTTATCTTAATCACCTGTTAATCACCCTGTTTATAAATTAAATACTGACTTCCTGCCTCACGGCACAAACTAGGAGCACCACATCTGTCTTCTCTGCAGAACTCATTGAATCCCACACGCAGGCTGCCTGCCCATGGGGCTTGCACTTGGGGGAGTGGGGGCAATGCCATCCTTTCCCTCCTCCCCCAACTCTGCCTATGCACAATGGGGTTCCCTTGTGAGCAGAGAGAGCGAGAATCCTTGGATTCAAGGACGGGGTGGAGAAAGTATACAAACAAACTGGACATTTTCTTTCCCACTCATTATTCAGTGTCAAGGAAAGGAAAGCTTTATTTGTGGAGTGCCAGAGAAAAATTAGGAGAGACAGAGTTAAATTCTGAAAACATTTATTCACCCAAGCACATGTTGAACCCTACAAAGATCAAATACATCTATTTAATTAAAAACAGTGAACTTACCAAGGCCATTTATAATGGCATTAAGTGACACACACATTCAATACTTTTGTCCTAACGGGTCATATATTTCCATTGTGATAGATCTGAGCAGAAAATGCAAAAAGCGTGCCTAATGTCTCACTGTGCTCTGCAGAAGTACCAGCACTTGGTCTGATGGTGACATGAGGAGACTGATGCGTACAGGCTTTTGCTGTTGACAAATGATCAATAGGGATGATGGGTTTTATTTTAGCATGAGCAGCTTGTCTCTTATGAAAGAGTGGTGCCGTCCAAAATCTGAAAGGTGAGGCAGACAAACATTCTTGGCAACTTAGAGCTGCTGAGCGGATTCAATTCAGAGGGAGTGATGCAGACTTGTCCTTTCTCAGGATCATGACTGTGGTTAATTAATATTTCTTCATCTTTTGAAGATGAAGCATGGTGACCTGGATCCACAAAGGGACTTTGGCACTGCAACACCTCGCTTTTAGGTGCCTAGAAAAATCAAAGGAACAACACTGCAACCCACAAGGCCAAGTTAGGCTTCTAGGCTTCCCATACAATGAATGAGGAGAGAGAGAGGTGCCTCAGAATGTGATCCACAAAGCTCGCTCTCTAGACAGGGAGCTGCCTAAGCTCACAGGCACCTGACTGAATCCATGGCTGCTCTGGGGCTGGAGCACCCACAGGGGAAAAAATGGTGGGCACTGAGCACCCACCAGCAGCCCTCCTATCAGCTTCTCCCCTTCCCCCAGCACCTCCTGCTCACCAGCAGGCCCTGCTGATCAGCACTTTGTGTTCCCTCCCCCTGCCTCCCACCTGTTGCAATCAGCTGTTTGGTGGTATGCAGGAAGCTGGATGGGGGGAGTGTGGGGAGGAGGAAGAATGCAGCACGCTTGGAGGAGGGGGTGGAAAGGGGTGGGAATAGGCAGGGCAGGGGTGTGGCCTTGAGGGAAGAGATGAAGTAGGGCCAGGGTCTGGGGCAGAGCCAGGGGTTTAGAACCCCTTGATATTATTCAGTTATTTAATTAAAGTGGAACAATCTCAATAGGAGAAACAGAGAACCCCACATCAGAATATCCCTCAGCAGGTAGAAAGGGGAACTTGAATCAGTGGTTTCACATATCTCCAGAGAGTATACTGTCCACTGGGGTAAAGGTTATAAATGACAGTCTCCCTCCCGCCCCTGTATTTCATGGTTAGGTGGCCTCTGAGTATGCTGCTGGATTAGGCTTCATACATGATTTAGGCAGAGTGGATTGCACTGGGGCTTAGGCAGAGGTGAAATTAAGCCAGTATGGGTCAGTTCAGCATACTGGTAAGAAAGTGGCCACTGATACGAGTCGGTACACAGCCAACATTAAAGAGCTGCAGCAGCACTTTAAGGACCGTACCAGCAGGACTGCTGATGGGGGGTGGTGGGAATAAGGGGCAGGTGGCCCGGGCTCAGAGACTTAAAAGGGCCTGGGGCACCCAGCAGCGGCTGGAACCCAGGGCGGCACAGGCCAGGCAGCGCTGAAGGACTGGCTGGGGGAGTCTGCCCCCAGCCCTGCCCCTTCCACCTGAGGCTCCAGAGGGCCCCCCCCCCACACCTTGCCCCAGAGCCCAGCCACCCTGCGTAGCGGTAAGTCTTTGAAGTTACTTTCACCCCTGGACTTAAGTAGGTGATAGGCATCCTGGCACATAGACTGAGGCACGAGTGTGCATTCCCAGAGGCAGAAACATAGGGACCTGGGAACTTTTATTGTAAAAACATAGGTGCTGAGTGAGTTTATGTGCCTACTGGGTTAGGCAGAAGCCAAGCGAGAGTTTTGTGGATTGCAGAGGTGCCTGGAAATGGGACTTAGGTGCCTAGGTACTTTTGTGGATGAGAGACATGGTCACTCCTTTTTTCAAGAATCAATGTTGTGAATACTTCTAAAGGAGAATTGAAGATATTCCCCTATGGCACAAGTAATACAGAGTTTAAAACAAAACAACTCTCCTGTAGAATTGTGCATGGGGGTAAAAACAAAAAGCATAGAAAATTTATAAAGCTCCATTAAAGTTACAGGGATTTTGCAGTAATTTTTCTAGATCCCTATTGGCCATTTCCATTAAGTTCATCTCCTATTTTATAGGACTTTTCCATAAGGAATGATTTTACTGTAGGGCTATATAGTGGGATGGCATACTTTACAATCCAACAAAAATATGGTCTATAGAAAAAAAATTTGAAAACTTGAATGTAACTGGAATATGGTATTCAAAGCCAGGTAATAAGGGGAAAGGACTCACTGGAAATTCCATTTGTATTGCCTTTGCCCACGTTATGAACTGAGAGAGGCCAGGACAATCAGTGAACAACCGTATGCTTGAAGAAGGGCTTACTTCACCACACTCCTTATAGAGACTTTTCTAATCCTTGAAGAGTGGCTCTTGACAAATTCTAAATGTAGATGTCCTGGCTGCAAAGGTGTTCCCAAAATGCCCTCTCTGATCAGTCAGTAATAGTCTGAGGGCAGCTTTGCCTGTATGGCAGCCTTCAAATCTCACCCAACTGTCTAACTGTTCTACATTCTAGGGACTGAATTGTAATATGTGCTTATAACCAACTGAATGAAGAGTTCTTCCTTGTGAGGAAACAGAATCATAACAGAGAGTGGGAAGAACAATGGGTTCATCACATTAGAAATATTTTCTGTCATCTCTGGCTGGCTGGGAAACTACATCCTATCTTGGCACAAGCTGCCTCATTAATACAGCAGCATACTCTGTAGACCTGAGAGAACTAAAACTGATACAGAATGAGGCGCTGTATCTCCTCAGCAACACAGATAAATGCAAATGCATCAGACCTGTCCTCTCTTCCCTACACAAGGACCTTGTCAAATATTGTGTCAAATTGAAACTCCTAAGCTCATTAAAAGACTTGAAATGATCTGGGCCCTGGATTCTTAAAAGATCACCTCACATCCTGGGATGGACCAGGACCACAATTATTAACTCTGCTCCTTTGACATGAGAAAAGTTCTGTCTACTGCAAAAGTGAAGTTCGATTGTGCAGAAGACAGAACTGTCTCAAGGACTGGTCCAAGGCTGTAAAATCCACTTCTGTTATACCATGGACCTCCTCATTTTACATTCCAAATTCAAGGCACACTTCTACCTTGCTTTCCCAAATGAAAGCTTATAATGTTTAACCTCTCGGGCACAATTATTCCTCCTAGGAAGAAGAGAGGATTGAAGAAGGCATCATATACGATACATGCTAGTTGCTTTATGTAATACATCTTTGGAAGGCACTCAGAACTTGAATAATAATATTAATTATTTGTATTACCATAGCAACTAGGAGCCCCAGTCATGGACCAAGATCCCATTGTGTTAGGTGCTGTACAAATGGGGGGAAAAAAAAGAGTGTCTCCTGCCCCAAAGAGCTCACAATCTAGATGTATAGAACAGAATGAATGGAGGACTTGGCATTCATCTGTGGTACAATATCTGATGGAAGATGAAAAAAAATCACCTCACAGAAAAAAATGGAAGATTTTCCTGAAGGACAGAAGTTGATGATTAAAAAACTCCGTTCCCCCACTCACCTGTAGGAAGCCACCACATCCCAAAAGATTGCTTGAAGAGAACTTTCTCCTATGGACTAATAATTGAGAACTTTCTCCCAGGGCTAAAAGAGGTATACGTACCTAAGGAGCACTCTTTTGGATTGGTAACAGGACAGTACAGAGGCCCATGTAAGATGGATGAAAAAAAACATCTCTGGCATAAGGTGCAAATGGTCCTGCCCACATGGACAGCCCATAATGCCAGTGAGTGGACTCTGAGGTCATGACCCGAAGGCACTTTTTGAAGTTCTCGGGAAGGAAGTCCAGGATATCTTGCAGAGAACAGGAGTGGGTGCTGACACTCCTTTGCTGTGCTCTAAAGAACTAACACCATCTAGATATAGGGGTATATTGTAGATAATTTACTACTGTTCGCAATACATTTTTCAATCTCAGAAAAAAGCCTTCCACTCTGAAGCACCTCCACTCCATTTCCATGTTCTCAGACTGAGGTGTTCAGGGTGACAGAAGATTGGAACCTGACCAAGTGGATCTGGAAGGCACCAGAGCTTCTGGAACTGGTTCATGAGCTCTGAAAACCTGGGCAGTGGGGGCGACCAGGGCGAAAGCAGTACAACATCTGCCTTATCCTGCGTCTTCTTTCTCAGACATCTGGGAATAGATAAAGAAAGGGAGCTTGCATGATGTGCACTTATGACCCCAAACACTTTGCCTGTTCCTCGACCTTTCCTGTGTTTATTCTCTTGTGTGTTTGTGTTGGTTTCTTTGGGGAAAGGGTGACTTTTCAGATCACAAGTGCTTCAGTCAGTGACTGTGTCTGTGTTTGCACTTAGCAAAATGGGGCCCTCACCCGGATTGGAGACTTTGGGTTGTATTGCAATACAGATAAAACTACAATGTGGGGGGGGGGGAGGGAGAGAGGAAACCAATAGTTTAGTTCCTGATCCTAATCTCAAGCAAAAATGCCAGTGAGGACAGGACTCTGCGCCCATTGACTGGGGTGCAAAAACAGGCTTCAGATCTCCCCTTTGATGGGGATGACCAGGATTTATCATCTATCAATACATTTATTTGAATTTTTAATTCTATTACACACACATCCCAACACAATAATAGTTATTGCAATATCCTCATCTATCCATCTTTCAACCCTATTCCCATTCCCTACAGAATTGTTAAAATTTCATCAGTTCCTTCAGATTCAAAACATGACTAGCTTTTTGAACACTACTAATTTTTTGTATTTCCTTTCTACCCAGAATATTTTGTAACTCAAGTCCCAGTTTTAGAATGATTCTACTAAACCCTGATAACCAGGAGTAAAATCAGTTCTGGTATCATTCACAAATTTAGGAAATGGAAACCTTGCTGTATAACCAATCCTTGTGTATACTTTAAAAGATTAAAGCAAAAATTTGGATATTTGGAAATTACAGAAATGAAGGACTAGAAGGGATCTTGATAGGCCATCTAGTCCAGTCCCTGCACTGGGTATTATTTAGACCATCCCTGACAGGTGTTTGTCTAACCTGTTCTTAAAAACCTCCAGTTACTGAGATTCCACAATCTCCCTAGGTAATTTGTTCCAGTGCTTAATTCCCCTTACAATTAGGAAGTTTTTCCTCCTGTCTAACCTAAATCTCCCTTGCTGCAATTTAAGCCCATTGTTTCTTGTCCTGTCATCAGTGGTTTAGGAGAACAAGTTATCACCCTCCTCTTTATAATAACCTTTCATGTACTTGAAGACTTATGTTCCCTCCCAATCTTCTCCAGACTAAAACAAAACCATTTTTTCCCAATCTTTGTTCATAGCTCATGTTTTCTAGACCTTTAATATTTTTTGTTGCTCTCGTCTGGATTTTCTCCAATTTGTCCACATCTTTCCTGAAATGTGGTGCCAGAACTCAACACAGTATACTTCATTCCACCATAACAACGTTCTTTCCTATTAATCACTATATAATAGCATCCATCATTCTCATAGGCCACCTTCTCTATTGGGATCTTCCATCTTGATAGTCATACTGGACATGATATTGAAGGGTCTGGCTCTTGTGACTTCTGGCTCTTCTACCTTTTGTACCACTCCTCTTGGTCACAGACAGGCGTGAGTACTTTAAACCCATCACAACGCCAGATGTACTGGAACCCTTTTATAGATCAATGGGCTATCTGAAGAGTTTCCATGTTTGTGTCTCATAATAATATACTACCAAGGGAGGTCACCCAGTCTTTCTTTATAGAAGTTTTCTTGGAGATGGCCTATACGTTTAATGGTTGCTAAATCAGTGAACAAACCCGTGTCTAGATCAAATGCAGGTAGTGAATTCATAAAAGGCACAAATAATGATGTAGACACGGTGCAGGTATAGGATGAGGTGTCACTGAGCCCAAATTCCTAATTACCCCAATAGAAAACTTTTTACACATCTTAAGACATCCAGCCTTTTCTCCCTGATATTTATACATGCAATGAGGACCATACAAATTCAACAATTGTTTATTCTTAAACAGATCAAGTACTTTCCCCAATTCCATGCTTTGTAATGTTTAAGTCACTATGTCTAAGACATATTCTTCATATGGAACAAATTATTTCTTTTCCCATATAATGATTTTTGGCCTGATTATGGATAGCAATTTATTTATTAATGTTAATCTGGGTTCCATTAAACCATGTGGCAATTTCCCACATACTAAAAACTGTAAATCTTTCTTTCTAAGCCAACCCATCTATATGCTGTAAAATTGGGTTAACAACTTTGTTGCCTTCTTGTTGCAATGCATAATTAACACTTTTTTAATTCTTTCCACATCTACATGATTCCAAATAGACATTCTTGTGCTACACAAACCTGAAACAAGATCCTATTCCTCCCAAGGTATTTCATTCCTGTTGTTTTGTAGACTAGAGATGAGGAATGTGGTCAAATCTCAAATTAGCCATATCTTCAGCTCATTGCTGATAAATTGTTATCTTATCCACATGAAGTGCCAAAAAGAATGAAGCTACTCTGGTATTCTTGCAATAGGAAAATTTCTCCATATTCCAATTAGAAAATTTAAAACCACTGGGACATGCATAAATTGAACCTGATTAATCAGTACTCCAGGGATGGAAGTGATATAAGTTCACAATTTGGACCTTTGTCCATTTGCAGACATTTTGATTCTTTTTCTTTATTATAAACATATTTGGCTAAACACAATTTGATCTTTACCCCAAATCAAATATTATCGACAGGATCTGAAGGCCTAGTCCGAATACAGGTTCATACTCTCCTTCATCCCTGGGCTCTAATTGATTAAAAGTTATCATTTCACCTTCAAACAGAATTTGCACATTGCATTCATTCTTCCGCTACCATAGGAAATACCATTAGGCAGAACTTGCACCTTTACCCCCCCCACATGTCTTTCAATCACCTCCCTTAAAATAACTGAAAAGAGTGAAGACCATTTTCCAGTCTATAAAAGGCAGTTCTGTTTTTTCCATTATAAAATAATGGAAACTAAGGTTTTCACCAATTCTTGCAGCTATTTTGTAAGTATTACCCACCTTTTGATGTATGGTAGTAAACATAGCAAAAAGGAGAATAGATTTTGCCCTGAGGGTTTCCAAATGCAACATGTTTTTCATTTTCAGAATTCCATAATATATTTACTAGTACAGTACCTATCTCGTTGAATCACAAATATTTCAGATCTATCCAATCCCAATTTTATACCAATACAATATCTACCCAACATATTGTTAGGCGAGACATGCTGCTGCTTCTCAGTGTTTTCCATTCAGGGATTACCCACAAACCTCTGTTAGCCTGACTTTGGTCAGGTTGGCATACCTGGTTTTGTCTGCTATATCTTTATTCAGGCCTAACAATATGATCTGGGGCACGATGCATAACCAACATGTTTCCATTAGTCCAAGTTGGCAAGGAAACGCCATTCCAAACTTGGGTTAGCAAATTTAATTTAGGTTTGGTGTATTTTCATCCACGTATTACATCATAATGTAGTAGTTCTGATCTCAAAGCAGCAGGATATCATTGTCTGCTTCAAACTATGGAAACAATAGTCTGTGAAGATACTCCTTTTCAGGCTGCATCGGAAAATCTGCTTAAAGTCCAAGAGCAATGTTCTGGTTGCAGAGTATGTTTCTTCTGCCTTCTCCAGATGTGGTTCAGTTTCTGAAACTGGAGGATGTAAATTAGACTAGGATTATTCAGAAGAAAGAGGCAGAAGGACATAGACACACTCAAGCAGAGTCTGAATACACTAGAACTACATAATCTTTCAACAGTGCCAGGGCTAGCTCTAGGTTTTTTGCTGCCCCAAGCAAAAAAAAAAGTGGCCAGAATGCCGCCCCTGAAATTATGCTGTCCCAAGCACATGCTTGGTTTGCTGGTGCCTAAAGCCGGCCCTGAACAGTGTGCATCTCCTTTTGCCACTTAGTTAAACACTGTTCTAGGGCACAAGCAACAGCAGCCAATTCAGCATACTGAGCTGAATGAGGAGTACATGCCTGGCTTATTTCTGAGGGCTCATCACCTGTTCCCTGAGGAGGTACTAGATGTATCCCAAATCCAGTGTGCCGTTTCGCTCAGTAATAATAGCTAGAGCCACCAACAAAAATATTGAAGCATTTTGAAAACTCAGTCTCTTTGGGCCAAGTATAGACTCAACTGAACATTTGGATTGCTAATAGCGCACACGTGTGCTCTCCTTCCTACAGCAAACTTACTGGCAAAGGAGAGGGAACTTGCACTGGCTCCACGTTGATGTCCTTTCCTATCAAAAGAGAGGACCAATGGGCCAATTATGCAAAGGACACCTGTCCATTCTTTATCCTATCAGACAGCAAAAAGTTTACTGGGGTATAGGATAAGTGCAGTACAGTGGGGCTCACACCAATTAAAAAGGTGAAATGCTGAATTGCCCATCTTTTAATTTAGCTAATAAATATTTCTCATACTCCTGAACAGACATCAAGCATCTAGGAGCATAGCTTATAGGCCGTGGTATTCCCTCAAGTTTCTGAGACACTACTACACCAACAGCTGTGTCATTAACGCCTATACATAAGTGATAGGGCTTAGTTGGGTCTGGTCTAAATAACACTGGAGCAGAGGCCTTCTTTAGGGCTGCCACTGCTTGCGTGTTCCTAGGTCCACGTCCAAGAAACACATTTCCTAAGTAACTGATACAACGGACCTGCCAAAGTGGCACAATTTTGTATGCACTCTTGATGATAAACCAGTCAACTTAAAAAATGCTCTTAGCGCTCTGACATAAGTGGGTAATGTGAGTGTCACCTTTTGTCATTCTGGAGTGCATCCAAATCTGGACAGCATGAATCGCAGGAAGAGAACCTTTTTGGAGAGAACCTGACATGTCTTGGGTTTGCATTTTAAATCCTGTTCTTTGGAGAATTTGCGACAACTCTTCCAGCATCATCACATTCTTCTCCTTGTTCCTGTAGCCAAAGAGATGTCACCTATATATTAAAACAAACTTGAAGGTTTAGAAGACTCATGCAATAACCTTTTAAAAATTGCCCATGGAAAATTGCAGGTGCGCAATGAAATCCTTGGGAGAGCCAATTCCAAGTGAATTTCTCCTATTCAAACATGAAAGCAAATTTATATTGACACTCTGGGGCCAGGGGAATGGACCAAAAGCCACTAGAGATGTCCAGAGTGGAAAACCAAATTGATTCTGGGCCAAATGCTTTCAGCATGCTTGGCTTTTTTGCTACAGTAGCAGCACACTCAGGAATGTTTTTATCAAGTTGCCAGAAGTCTATTATAAGGCACTAGGAGCCATCAGACTCTCTTTCCAACCGTAAAGGAAAATTACAACTTGAATTACATTTCCTGATAACCACTTGACTCAACAAGGATCTACCATTTTCCTCAAATCTGATATAACTTCTCTAGGAATGTCCTATAGCTTTTGAGAAGGAGGATCTTCTATAATAAAGAGTTATGTGTCCATACACCCACAGTCATGTTTGTGTGTAGTGAAAGCCACAACAGTTCGCTGTACAATTGGCTGTAAAATGTCCTCAAATATGGGGTCATTATATACCACATCAAGGTCACAAGAGGCTGATGCAGAAACCAGACCAACAGCATGTATTCTGGAACCACAAGGGGTTCTTTTCCTAACTTCTTTACTGTTTGACAAATCAATTTCTTGATCAAATCTAAAATTAATCCATGCTTCACCAGAAAATCTGCTCCTAACAGGTTGTATGGTTCTGGTACCTTGGCTAGAGTAAAAACATGAGTCCTGCATAAGTTCCCTGTGTGGACTATCAATGTCACAGCCTTGTTTTAACAGGCTGTTTTGTGAAAGTCTCAAGACACATGACGCAAAGGAGATGTGGCTTGATGAGGATCATATACTGTAGATACACCTGCACCCATATCACTTTGTCCCACAACCCTTTTGAGATCTGATACAATTGGTCTCCCTGCTCTGTCTATACCTAAGGAGACCATGATGCGACACAGAGGGGCCCGCTGGCTTAATTGTGAATGACTATACTCTTCCACCCCTGACCTGGTTTCTGGAAAGAGGGGCTTGATCAATTGGTCTAGAAAGCCAGGACAAATCACATTCCATCAGAGAGGAGACAACTAACCTTCTTCACTAGGATCTAGTTACCTGTCTGACCACTTCAATTCCTTCTCTTAGGCTACAATTAATTCAGTGAATTTCTGCCATCATGCCTGATTCAATGAATCAGATTGGGCAGAGGCTTCTGGGCTCCACCCAGCCTCCTCGTGAAGTGGTTGAGGAGGGAGTTTGTGAAGGGCAAGTGCATAGAGCGCCATAGGACTGCCAGGGTCCACAAGAGGGTTTCTGTGCTCTCAGCTCCTCGTTTTTAAACCTTGGCAGGGGCCCACATGGAGGCTAACTGGGAGCAGTCCCTCTTACCTGAGACTAAGAGGGCTCAAACCTCCGCACCATTGCACGAGGTTTGGTTGCAGGAGTACAACTGGGTCCTTCAGTTTGGACAATTACTCCTGCAGCTACAGGAAACTTTGTCTTTATCCCTTGTCAACTACTGTATCAGCAGTTTTGTTTATCAACTCCAACACCTGGGTTTCTGTTGTTCCCTTGTTCAGATGACAATCCATCTTTTTAACAGCAGGCAAACCATTATTAATCAATAAATCCACATATTGAGGACAACCAACGTCTCTGTGCATGTCAGTGCCATCTCAGGCTGTGGCTAATCCTCCATGATGGGCATGAGGAGACTCAGCCTTTTTTTGTTTAACATTTGCTAATGGTGCAATTCCTATGTGCTGCAAATAAAATCTCTTCCAATTTAGCAGTGTCTCAGCAAAATCCTTACCTCCTGACTGAAAGTCTGATGGGAGAGTTTACCACAAAGAAGGGCCCACTGGCATTTGTAAACTCTTTAAACTAACCCTCCAATACAGCGGAAACATTTAACTATTACTCTCAATTCTCATAGAATGCAAACCAATTACATGACTCTTCTTTAACTTGACCAACTTTTTTAGCTACCAAATCCAATCCAATGTTTTAACATTCACTACTGCCACAGGGCAAGGTCCCTCATTTGGTTCCTCTGACCCTTCACCCTCTTCTGAATTACAAGGATCTGTTATAAAGTCACCCCTGGAGACGGGTGGGTGGATGGTAGGCTAGAGAGCTGAAGATTAGTATAGCCTGAAAGTCCCCTGGCCAGTGTTCCCTCAATTTTTTTACATCCACATGTGGAATGACTTTTGTTATGTGCATAATATGGAGGTGATGTATGGTGGGAGTGGAGCCAAAGGGTTTGGAGTGCAGGAGGGGTCTCAGGCCTGGGACAGAGGGTTGGGGGCGTGAGGGCTCTGGGGTGGTGCCAGAGATGGGGATATTGTGTGTGGGAGGGGTCTCAAGGCTAGGGCAGAGGATTGGAGTAGGGGGGATGAGGACTCTGGCTGGGGGTGAAGGCTCTGGGGTGGGGCTGGGGATGAGGGGTTCAGGGTGTGGGAGGGGTCTCAGGGCTAGGGAAGAGGGTTGGGGTGTGGGGGGGATGAAGGCTCTGGGGTGGAGCTGGGGATGAGGGGTTCAGGGTGTGGGAGGGGTCTCATGGGTAGGGTAGAGGGTTGGGGTGTGGAGCAATGAGGGCTCTGGGGTGAGGCTGGGAAGAAGGGGTTAAGGGTGCAGGAAGGGTCTCAGGGCTAAGGCAGAGGATTGGGTGCAGGGGGTGAGGGCTCTGGCTGGGGGTGAAGGCTCTGCGGTGGGGTTGGGTTGCAGGTTGCCCTGAGACTGCGGTGGGGAGAGAGGACCCCTCACCAGTCCTCTCTTGCTGGAATAGCTCGGGGCCGTGCAAGAGGCACCTCTCCCGGGCCACGGCAGATCCGGCAGGGCTGGGCTGGGGAACCTTGGGCAGCCCTTGATAGGCTGCTGTGTGGCCACCCTGTTTACAGGAAATTTAGCCCCTGGCCTCTTTTGTGCAATCTAATTCTGCATAAAGAGGGTTAGATAATGTCAGTATTGCCTGTGCTTACTCACAAACAGTAATAGTTTCCAACATCCTTTTTTTGGCAGTGTCTAGAATCTCAAGATGTAAGAGGAAGGTGTATCAGAGATTCCTGCTACTTCTTCAACAAAACCAAAGCTCTTATCCCAAGCTGGACTATTATGGTTTGAACCGCTGTGTCAGAGACGGATTGCTCTCTCAGTTTTTGAGCTCTGGATCTTTTTAGTATTCCACTATGCTCCTGTCCTGGGGAAACCAGAGACACAGGTCTAGTCTCTCCAGAGGCATATTTGCTATTAGAGAAAAATCTCCCTGGTAAGCTGAATATCAGCCTTCATGTCCCAAAACATCAAAGGGTCTGTTCTAAAATCCTGATTCCCTTCATATAAAACAGCACAAAGTTCGGCCAACTCACTCTGTGTAGCTGTATTACAAATCTCAAATTCTTGAGCATGATCCCAAAATTCCTCAAACTTATTGCTCCATAGCCTTTTCCTTCCATAGCTGGGCATCGATCTTGAAGTGGAGGACAACCCTTCTAAGATGCCAGTTTCTAATCCGAGCCTGTTCAAAATCATGACACCCCCAGCAGTAAGATTGACCAGTGCTTGTACGTGGCACTTTGCCTGGTCTGTAATATCTTTATTCTCTATTACAGCTAATTCATGTTTCTCTACCTAAATTGTTTAAATTTTATTTTTAATGCATTGTATGCAACAATCCATTGCTACTCCGTTTAACTTTCAGCTCTTAAGCTGCTTATCATTAGCTTTGTACTCAAGAAATATACAAACCCAAAAGGAATGTAGCAGACCAGCCAGATCATCAGGATGTCCGCCCCTCTTCATCCCCCCATGACTGGAAAGGTAAGACTTTAAAATCTCTAAGTGCCCTTTCCTAGGGCTTCTGTACCACTAGATTCTGAGGAGGTGTTCCTCACTCAGTATAGCTAACAGTGTAAATATTAACTCATATCAAAGTTTATATATTAGCAACCTGACTCAGTTTCCCCAATATCCTTATTTGAATCTTTGGCCCCTCTTTTGGACCAGAATCAATATAGGGTGGAGGCTATGTTCATTCCTTTTGGTTACTTGAATCAAGAATAGGTGCATGGTCAGCTTTCAAATACTCTTCTGAAGGTCTGTGGTCTTTCTCTGGACCAGAATCAGTACAGGTGGAGGTAGATGCCCATTCACCTCCCACACTCCTCTTCACTACCAGAATCTAAGGTAGGTGCACAGTCACTCCTCTCTTTTGGGTATGCTACCACCTGGCAGTCCCCAACGAATGTCTCTGGCCAGTCACTACAGCCTTTGGGACTGTGGGAGGATGCTGGACCCAACCGTCAGATGCTTGTTGATATCTCAGGGTACCCAGACGGTCTTGGATTTTATGCCCTTGTGCTAGTACTGGGTTTCTACAGCCTCCAGTACCAACAAAAAAAATTAAATGACATACCTAAAAAATATTTTCCCCTACATAACATTACAAATGTGTTTATTGCAGCTGCTAGCGAAGAGAAGGCACTCTGGATTCATAAGCAGTGCTCTGTTTGCAAAACAAACCCACCATCTGTTTCAAACCACTTTACAGCTGAGTGCAGAACAGATCAATGATTCTATGAGAAGCGCGAGTTTGCTCTCTGGCGCTTTCTGGACTGTCTCACTCCTCAGTGAACCCCCATATCACTCAACAGGTGCCCCACAGTCCTGCTGTGGTCACCAACCTGTAACTTTAATTTATGTTTTTCCAGTTAATCGTATAAAGATAAGAAATAGAACAAACCGAACTCTCTAAGGTTTAAGCCTCTGGGGCAGTTACAGATCATTCAGTTTAGTGGAGGACTGTGAATGACACAATGAGTAAAGGAATTAAAGACTTTATTTAAAATAAAATAGTTAAAGCAAACGGGCATTACAGTATATCCACACACTGCATTTAAACGCACATTCCAAGATGAACTGGTGCATTCAGGCGTGATCAGTGCCTGGATGAGAATGGGTATATAATTCTGCCTCTAATGGTACCTGGATGGTGGATGAGCACACTAGTCCAAAGTTAGTGAACTACCCTTTTAATTAGCAATTATATAACATCCCTTAATTAAGCCATATCTACATTTCCACTACCACATTTAATCTACCATAGTCTAAAACCCAATATTTTACTTCTTTATTGTCCATTAATATCAAAACTCATTCTAATTACCATTTGCATCAATGCAAATTCTGCAGTTACCGATATTCCAAAACATCCAAACATTTCCCTACAAGACCTGCTAAAACCAGTTAACACAAAAATGTGTTTCCTACATGACCCAAAGTTATGCCCTGTGGCATTTCTATTCATATCTCTTAGTCACCCATGCTAAAATCCTTAGCTTTAGCTAATATGAGGTTTAAACTTTAGGCCTAAAGGCCTGTTCCCTACTTACACTTCAGCACATTTTCAACTAGCATAAGCAAACATGATCTTATAGGCTGCAGTTGAAAGGGAGCCCAATGTGCATCTGAATCGATAATAATAGAGGTGAGTAGTACGAAGAAAGGTTCGTTAAAGTGTATGGTAAACGGGATCAACAGAGAAAGGAGAATAAGACTGACAGAAGAAAGTTCCCTTAAGTGACAGGAGTGTGTACAGCATGGCTAGAGGCAAAGAATGGGATAAGCCCAAGGGACCAGGGCCAGATAAGCTGTGAAGTGATCCAACAGGTGGAGAATGGAACTGACTTGGCAAATAAGGAAGACAGGATATAGGAGACTATACAGAGTGGGCAGGGGAATTGAAATTATGCACTTTGTGTGCGCAAGAAACTGTGCAAACGTTATGTTACTGCGTTCAGGTTTTGTCACTGAAATACCAGACAGCAATTAAATACAATATACTTTACATTTTTATTTCACCTGTTTACCTGGTTTAGCTACAAGTGACTATTTCTACATTAAAAAAATCAACTTTTTAGTATTTCTATTTCAGGTATTTTATAAAAATAAAAGTTAACATTTGTATACTTTAACTGCTTCATAAATATTAATATAATTTTTGTTATTGGATAAATAGTTTGAGAAACTTGAGATTTTTTCATCTGCAGTTTGTTACCATGTAACACTTGGAGAGTTGCCGGGACTACGTTATCTATGCACAAAACCTGCTAGCAGAAGTATTTGTATAGTTAGAGCCTTTCAGCTCAGTCTCCTACCATTGACTAAGAACCCTTGCAGCGACTCCTGAATGGGAGAATGCCTGGGCATCACTTGATATCATCTTCATTATATCACAGGCATCATGAGGTGTCTACACATAGAAATGTGAAGGCATGTCACAGTTCTATTAAAAATAAGAATGTCTTTTATTAAGCACTGCTTGAAAAAAGGAGGAAAACTTGAGTACAGCTACAGATCTTACAATGAACAGAATTGCTCTTCTCTTTTCTGTTTCTGGCAAAGTTGTTAGAACACGAGAAAGCGGTCTCTGGACGGTTAGAGAAGTGACTCAGGTCAAATTGAGAGCTTAATGGAGCAGCATGTACTGTATCCTCATTCTGTGGCCATTTCCATGCCTAGTACCATTAGATTATCTGAGTTAAACTGACCATGCAGTGCTGCTTTGACTAAGTGAGATTCTGCTTTTTACATTAGCACTAAGAATACCTTCCTGGCAGCAGGTTATTGTTGAAGATCTAATGCACAGAAACAGGTCAAGCAGATAGCTTGTTTCCCTTAAACAAAGATTGGCTATGGATGTGAAATTACATTTGGAACAGTAAGCCAAGGCATATAGGTCATTTTTATAGGAGTTTTAGAAGCCATTTCATAAAGCACATTTGTAACCTGTGTAGGATACTTTTTGTATCTTGGGGAAAAAAAAAAGGCAGAAGTTAGTGGTAGCAAATGACAGCTTCATACATCTAGTGCCTTCGTACCACCAGTTTAGCTAGGACATTTTATTTCTCTTGAAATTTCATTTACCATCACAAAAGAAATTTGGTGGCTAGCCTACAAGAAACAGTTCTCCGAATGACCGTGAGATTCTGCTTTAAGACAAAAAGCAAGATGAATTTCTCAGATTTCTTAGAGATAGGCAATAGATTGGTATGTTCTGAAAACCCAGTGGTAACCCCAGGTCCTGAAAAAAATGTATGCTATTATTGTATTATAGCTATTTCAATGCATTATGTTAAAGAACAAAATATTCTGTGAAATACTTAGTCTTTTCTTAATTTGAAGAAACTGTCTGGCTTTGACTTCAGCTGTGTTCTATGACTTTCCGAGCATTGGGGTCTAGGCATGTACTTGGTATGAGTAAGTTTCAGTGCTAGCTCTAGGCTCTTCCAAACCTTGTTCCCTACAATGGAAGCTGATTTTAACATAGGTTCAGGTTTCACTATTTGATGAAGGCTCCCACTTCAATGTTTGCATGAGACTCCCTATGATCTTGGGCCTGACTGAAGCTTGGTCATCTGAAAGATATTTGCTTAGACACTCACTGCTGGTTATCCCAAAAGTGGTGATCATAAATAAAATAAGAAAGGGGAAGAGAAAATACATCTTTCATTTCTGTATAGCATCTTTCATTTCATCCCAAAGAGCTTTTCAAACTTTACATCTACAGAAATCACTCCACCCACAACTGAAATGCAGCTAACTTAGAGTGGAACTCAGCAGCCATGTAAAAGTTTTCACCAACATGACATAACATTGCTTCAATGCTATTTGACAGACATTTAGCAAAACCCCATAAAATACGTAGGACATTCATAGGATATTTTAAAAATTGTATCACAAAAATAACCTGTCTGCTGTTCACTAGGTCTTTACACCATCACTTCACATTCAGACTCTAGAACAGCACTCTACATTACAACCAACAAAGAGCAAGAGTGATTATCCTTTGAGATTCATCTAGTTGAAGTTTAGATGTGTGATGCCTGAGAGTCCTCAAACTAATCTCAAAACCCCAACAGCATTGAGCTAATGGCACATGCTGAACTTGAGAGGCTATTCGGTGGTAAAGCTGACATTCCATCCTTAAGAAGGTAACTAATTTATTTATGGCATAAAGATACAAGAGATATATTCTAAAAAGATGAACTTTTGCTTAATCACAAAAGATCCTCATCTAGTATCTGAACAGGTTGCACAATGAATGTTGCATAAAACTTTTTGACAACTATTTGACTTCCCATTTTGCTGACAAATTAATTAGTAAGTATTTCTAGATGCCCTTCTACAGTCTGACTTGGAGTAGCATTCAGTGTTCTCAGAGAGCATTTC
Source organism: Gopherus evgoodei (assembly GCF_007399415.2). NCBI lineage: Eukaryota > Metazoa > Chordata > Testudines > Testudinidae > Gopherus > Gopherus evgoodei. Next base: position 189,792,516 of record NC_044323.1, read on the forward strand.
CGTGGATAGAACATTTTAGGCTTGGGCTGTATAGAGGATTGTATCATTGTCCATTTCTCAGAATGAGGTTATTTTAAATGGTCAGAAGTTACTAATGAATCAAACGTTTTCCACAAACTCCTGGTTAAGAAAAATAATTTTGGTGCTCCCCACTAGGAATACTGTCCTTGCATCTTGCTTGGAAATGTAAAGCAAATAGAACTTACAATCCCGCAAATGGTTCTATCCAACTTAATCTCTGATGTGCTCCCCCAAATAATAGGTACTGGCATGGCTCAAAAGGTAAAAGCTACAGTGGGCTTGATTGGAGCACCTAATGATCACTTCCTTCAGAGTCTATTTTCATTAATCTATTTCCTATCCAAAGCTGCTATATCAATGTTCTCAATTCCCTCGTTACACATTAGCTCATCACTAAGACAGTGGCTACTCTGTCTGGGGTCTCTTAGAACAGCCTGAATTGTGATGTTCTATAAAGGAGACATTTTCTTAATTATTTTATGGAAAAAAAGACGTGTTTTGCTAAATTGCAGCTTTACTGGAATGGTAAGGATTTAGATTGTATTTTGGCAATTAGCCTCATGTCCTTTATCAATATTTGCTCATGAAGAGTTCTAAGGCCACTAGAGGTCTGCAGACAAACATTCTGAAAATCAAGCAACGGGGAAATGGGGCTGACTGGAAGGAGAAGTCTATGAAAGGTTCTCATTTCCTCTCCAACAGTTGTCTGCAGAATGAAAAAGATTGAGACTCTCTGCTCTAAGGGATCATATACAAATTCAATATATGGTGGTGGTAAGATGGAGAAATATTTCCCAGATATATTACTTAGTTCAGAAAAAGGATGGAAATCAAGAGTGGAGGTTCCTAATCTGAAGGAAATGTTGCTACTGAAATGCAGGGAGTCAGCTTCTTTAATAAAAAAAAAAAAAAAAGACTGGGGGAAGGAATTTTTTTTTTTTTTTTTTTAAACAATAGCCTTGAACTGTTTCAAGTAGAATCATAGAATATTAAGGTTGGAAGAGACCTCAGGAGGTCATCTAGTCCAATCACCTGCTCAAAGCAGGACCAACACCAATTAAATCATCCCAGCCAGGGCTTTGTCAAGCCCAGCCTTAAAAACCTTTAAGGATGGAGATTCCACCACTTCCTGAGGTAACCCATTCCAGTGCTTCACCATCCTCCTAGTGAAATAGTGTTTCCTAACATCCAACCTAGACCTCCCCCACTGCAACTTGAGACCATTGCTCCTTGTTCTGTCACGTGATACTACTGAGAACAGCTGAGCTCCATCCTCTTTGGAATCCCCCTTCAAGTAGTTGAAGACTATCAAATTCTCCCTCACTTTTCTTTTCTGCAGACTAACCCCAGTTCTCTCAGCCTCTCCTCGTAAGTCATGTTCCCCAGCCCCCTAATCATTTTTGTTGCCCTCCAAGGACTTTCTCCAATTTGTTCACATCCCTTCTCTAGTGGGGGGACCAAAACTAGACAATACTCCATGTGGCCTCACCAATTCCGAATAGAAGGGAATAATCACTTCCCTCGATCCGCTGGCAATGCTCCTACTAATACAGCCCAATATGCTGTTGGCTTTCTTGGCAACAAGGGACACTGCTGACTCATATCCAGCTTCTCGTTCACTGTAATGCCTAGGTCCTTAGTAGATCTTTTCCAGTGCCACTTTCCTACCTCTTCTGTCCCTTCAATGAAGTTACCTTTGCTGTAGAAGCACGGTAGAACAATGCATAGTAATAGAGATTTCAGTCCCATGCTGTAGCAACAACAGTACAGCAAGCTCTTAAGCAATCTCAGTGATGCTTAATCCATAAGAACAAACTGGCAATGTGCTCTGGAGCTGATGCTAAATCAATACAATGTGTATAACTAATTGGCATAACTCTCCCTTCACAATGACCTAATATATCAGTTCAGTTACATACTCAGTATTTAAAAATTTAGAGACCGAAACCCAAGCCAGCCTTTTATACACGAGAAGTCAGTACTGGTTTGATTTACTAGTCTGATAAATATCAATACACTTCTCAGTCTGAAACCCAATAGCATAGGGGACCAAAAACTGAATAAAAGAATCAATGTTATTTCATACTAACACAATTCCCACCAATGACCCACCGTGTGTTTTAAAAATCCTATAATTTTGCATGGCAAGAAATGTGTTTCATCTGACATCAGAGAAAATTAGCCATAGCATTTTAAGCTCTCTCTCTGCTCTGCAAATACTATTCAACATGCCTGGGCCTTCTATATTTTAATGGCAGTAAATATTTATATTATCTGAATCTTTTCCATGACTTGTCATTTTATACAATATTTATTCATCTTATAAAATACTGAAAATATTTGAAAAGTAATAAAAACAATGCTCTTTTTAGATAATCAAAATACAGATCTTCTGGCCAAATTATTTTGTAACTGTTCTATGTTAGCTCAGATAACAAGGGCACACTGTGAACTTGGACATTTGAGTATCTATTAAAAAAACAAAGTTTTGCCGTTGCTTCAGATGATATTCACAATTTTCACAGGAGAATAATGCAAAGGTGTGTAGTTTCTTGTGTGATGGAAGCAGGTGAAGTATAGTCATTGATTTTTGCAACCCATGAAATGAAAACAGAATTTACAAAATGGATTTTTATTAAATGAAAGAAAATCTGTTTTGTGGGTCAAATATGAAATAGAATATACAAAAACTTTACATCAGATCTCTCAAAGAAATAAAACCCTATCTAGAATGAAGCAGCACGCATTCCTTCCAAGAACAACACAAATGGGTGAATAAGCTCCTTATGGCAGTACAGGATCACACAGTATGCTGTGCTAAAATTCCAGGTTACAGAGAAGCAAAGTTAAAAATCTAAGTGGTCTCCCTAAAGAATCCAGCTAGTTCACAAAGTAACTTAAGAGCATGAAATTCAGTCATTTTGTATTCTCTTAGAAGCCAGTGACAGGTAGGTCAAGTGCAGAGTTCACAAAGCTTGCATATTACATTCTCAGTTTCTATACAAATATAAATTGCTCTTTTTTATTTTAAAAATTTTTATATTGGATAGTATTTAATTGCGGAAAAAGGTAAGACCAGATCATCAGGTTCCTGCTGCATTATTCAAGCAATTCCACCCTCTTTGTGGCCTTCTTTCCTTTGAAGCCAGTTACCCAAAACCATACCTTCAGATATATAAAAAAGTTACTGTATGTTAAATCATAAATCTTTGTACTACTGTCCTAGTATATGAAGGTTCTGCAGAGCTCATAACACTTCTTTGGCATAGTACACCAAGTCCCCCTTAATACTTTTCCTTTTAAAAAAGTATATTTTCCTTTAGTAAAACACCTTAAAAACATCTATTTCTGATTTTGTAAAATAATGTGTCACCTCTTGTGTTGCTTTGCAAAATATACACACACATTTTGGAAAAACCTTGAGTACTGACATAAGGGGCTCATTTGAAATTAGATCTGTTACAAGCAGTAAATCCCCTCTCATATGAATGTCACATGAAGTCATTCAATTCAGCTTCAAGTGCTGCTGCCATTTCATCTGCCTCTGAACTGCTCCCCTCCTCATCCTCGTTGCTGGACTCTTTACTGGATTCACTGGCAGCATCATCTTCATCCAATTTGCGCTTGTGACCCCTGTAAGTGTGGACAGGGAAAATACATGAACACGATTATTTACTTGCCTATAACAATGGAAAATAGGCAGCTTAAGGTTTTTGAAGCTTTTATCAGATCTAGACAAAAGGTAAAACACCTATTATCTAACAAACAGAACTAGATCACAAACATTTGGTCTTGTGACCACTATTCTATACCATAAACCTTGATACTGTAAACCTGAGCTACTGTAAATTTATTATTCCTACTTTCTGCACAACTAACAAATCAAAGTTTAAGGACCAATTGAAAAAGTTAATTTCCTTCCTTCCCTAGTCATGAAGGAAAAGTCTTTTCTCTATCATTTAAATACCAGCAATAAAATATTACTAAGGCAAAATTTCCAGGTAAGTTTTGGGTCTATCTTTTTGTAAAACTGAAATCCAAACTGAAAAGCAAAAATATTAATGAGGAGGCAAAAATAAATGAAATGCTTCTATATTAGCTTGTGCCTTATAGGAAATACAGAGCAATAGTCATAGATAAAAATAGCAAACAAAAAAACTGGAAATGAGAAAAATCTGAACTAAGATTGAAGACCTTACAAAATAATGAAGAACACTAGCAACACTACAGGACATCATCAAATACAATAAAACTGTAAATTTTTAGTCTAAACTAATTAGAAATAAGCCCCAAAAGGATGATCCTATTCCCTCCCCTTTAAAATTTCTGAAGAGGGGACTGCAAGCCTGCACCTTCACTTCTACGTCTGTTCTTAAAGTGAAGGAGGCCTATTTTCCTAATCTTATTCAGGGATAGTTTAAAGAAAGATTATGGAAACTTTGAAAGGTCAGATTTTTCCCATTTTTGTCCAAAAACTCATGAGATTTTGATGATGTAGTTCAGTTTAACACTCAAACACTAAACCAGAGGTGGGCAAACAACTGCCCGTGGGCCACATCCAGCCTGCAGGACCCTCCTGCCTGGCCTCTGAGCTCCTGGCCCGGGAGGCTAGCCCCTGGCCCCTCCTCCGTTATTCCCCATCCCCTGCAGTCTCAGCTCGGGGGGGTGGTCCGGGGGAAAGAAGTGTGTGTGGGGGTCACAGCCTCCCCTAACCAGCCCTCGATACAATTTTGGAAACCCGATGCACCCCACAAGAGGGTTGACAATGTTCCTCTTTCATGTAATAGCCAACTATTTGTTTTGTCTGTTTGGATTAATACTGCTAGACTGCACATCAAATTTTTGAGTATCTCCAAAGAATTAAGCACATTCTTTATAAGAGATTGAAATGCATCCTAGATTCCTCAAAGAATCATGTTCCTGGGTGTGAAAGCTTACCAAGAAAGCTCCTACACGTCAATTGTGATACATCCACAAAAGTATTTGGTTCTGAGAAACCTTGATGTCTGCTTCTTTTGCCACGAAGAAATTTGATTCCATATAGGTCAACCTCAGATGGCCATACCAGCAAAGGATAAAGCTGTGTGTGCTTTAGTCTGTCTGAGCTTCAATGTATTGGAAATAATGAATAAGGAACCTTAGAGATGCCATAACCCTGGTGGCAATGTGTACTCTCTCATCAATAATCAAGATAGAGGTGAACATGTACAATGCGTTTCTCTTAAATTAAGAGCTCCTCACATTTTTAAACCATTAGGTAGGGTAATACTGGCCTGTCCATGTGTCCACAACACATAAAATGGCAAACAACTCTAGTTCAGTTAATATTTACCTATTAGCAAAAAGGAAAAAAGACATTTATTCGGAGCGCCCATTGTGTACCTTCAAGACTGTAGACATGTAGTCTATTGCAACAAGGACACTCTGAAAAACAATACTGTGAACTGTGCATTCCATAAACATATAGATATGAACAGAACGGGATGTGAACATATGCGCTTGTAAGCCTGTCAGAGATTCAGAGCAATGAGATTAGTATTTTTTTTGAGCAATTCAGTATATTCGTCCTTTGGAAAGGCAGCCTGTGGCACCTTATAGACTAACAGACGTATTGGAGCATGAGCTTTCGTGGGTGAATACCCACTTCGTCGGATGCATGATATGTATTCACCCACGAAAGCTCATGCTCCAATATGTCTGTTAGTCTATAAGGTGCCACAGGACTCTTACAGATCCAGATCCAGAATAACACGGCTACCCCTCTAGTCCTTTGGAAAGAAGCTTCAGAAGTTCTCTGAAGTCCAGATCCTTTGATATGATGGGGCCTGTATGTGAGAGATGTTGGTAATCTTAACTCTTCTTCCTTACCTTTTTTCAAGGAGGCCGACAAGAGAGGCTCACCTCAAATCCCAAAATAAAAATCTTAAGGGAAGTGGAGTGGGTTACCTTATTTGTGCCTTGATCTTATACCAGTAGGACCAAAACACCTTTCCCCAGAAACACTGCTGGTGCATCACTGCCTGTTACCTCACTAGGAAGCTAGACTACTTCTTTTGGGGAATGGGGCATGGTGGGGATAGTGGCACATGGAGGCATGCTGAGTTTTGAGGTTCAATTTTGGGCCAAAACTCCAAATAAGGCTAAATGATATGAGGTGAAAAGCTTTGTCCAGGACTGATCTGAATACATCATTCTTGTAAATAACCCTGACCTTTTTAGGGGCGGGGGAGGAAGGAGGGTATTGCAGTACCCTGGATACAGACTCACGTACAGTAAAAAAGGATTTCTCAGATGTATTATCACCTCTACACAGCATATATTAGCATACAATTAAAACAAGAAGTACTGTGACTAAAACTGCCCAACAGATATCTTTGAACATTCCTGTTAAAAACTGTATAAACATGTGCAGGCAGAGTTTTGCTTGCTCACTTCACGCTGATTTCAGCCTTTGAAGATACAGCTAGCTCTCTTTTGGTCATTAAAGATACCCATTAGCTGAGCAAAATGACTTCTACAATTAGCTGTTCTTTTTGACACAGAATTCCATTCTACAAATTAATTTTCATGATGTTTTAAGGGATACTGCTGGCATATTTCTTTCCCTCACTCAGTTGTACTGAACTGAACGCTTGGAAATGTGGAAGATTAAATGCAATATATCCTGTCAGTTCTTATTCTGATGAAAAAAGATAGAATGACAGCTCCACTCAGATGAATTTAGATTTGAAAAACTTCCTAACTCACTGAAAAGAAACCTCCAAGCCAACTATCAGTCTTCTGCTACAATGTAGGGAAATCCGTTGAGAATATGTTTGTTCTCATTAAGACAAACACCTTTAACAATTTGTGCTCAATGAACAGTACCTGTACAGCCGTTCAAAAGATTTTAAATTAGTAGTATGAAATCAAGCCACAGCTAGTTTTGGCTGAGGAAAGGGGGCATCAATAAAATATTGTATTTTATATTTGTAAATTTATACAATAGATATAACAACATTACTTGAATCATTTATAACCCCAAGAGAACAGCACATTCCCATGATGGCATAAAACAATCTGCTAAAAAGCAGTTTGAAAAGTATATTTTCCTCATGAATTCATATCCACTCCTCATTATTTCCAGTTTCTATTCTATACTGCATTACTCTTTAAATGGAAGGGTTTTTATTTACTCTTGATAAAGAGAATGTATCAGCCTTATGCATGCAGGGAATACAATTAGTTTGCCTTGCCTTTTAAAGGTTGCTTCTGTTTACTGCTAAACAACATGAAGGCATCAAATAAGAAAACAAACAAACACTGACAGCCATAAATCATCTTGAAAACATTTTTAAAAGTAATCTTCAATAAATATTTACTTAGCTAAGATTAACCGATTAAAGGAAAAAATCAGGAAAGTCCAAATATTGACGCAAGAGTGAGTTTCAATAAAAATCACTAAAACTGCACAAATTCACTTCTCTCCCTTCTTCCCCCTGTAACTTCTAAGACTGGTTATATATTTACATATAGTTTCATTTTTAAAAAATAAAAATACAGTTGCTCTTTGTGTGGATCACACAAGAGTCCACAGATTAAATGGATTTAGCCTTCAACAGGAATTATCTTGTAATCTAAGCATCTGAAATTAGGACTCATTTTTGGCTTCATACCATAAGTCAAAACTCTTGACTCAGACCTTAACAATGTACCCATATCATCATCACGCTTAAATTCCCTAAATGAGCAGGACACTTGGTGGATTACAATGGGAGATTTGTACAGAAACCCCTTCTTTTCCAGAAATCACTCCAAGATTTTCACTCAGTTTATTCTTTTTGTGTAGAATATACCCCTGTGTTCACATCCTATGCACTACTGTAATGTTTTTACAACTTATGCTTGGGAAGTATTTAAAAAAATTCAATTTGGTGATCAATAATATGGCAAAATGCCATTAGCAGCATTATATGTGAAGTTATCAACATGAACTACAATCATGACTAAAAGTACATTTTCCAGGTAAGTCTGGGGAGTGGCCAAAATGGTTCCTCAGAGACAAAGGGCAAGCTGATGCCTAAGTCAGGCGTAAACAAGGCTGGTGGACCATTACCTGCTAAGCGGGCATTCGTTGGCAGGAAAGGGGGCAGAGGCAAAAAACCACTTACATCTTTAGCAAAGAAACATGAAGGCGTTTCCTTCCAAACAGACTGCCTGTCACCTTGCTGCTAGCTGGAAATGTTTTTCAGGATGGGGACTGAAACTATAAAAAGCAGGGGCAAACACCCCAAAACACCACTCTTTCGTTCTCCCTGCCTATGGCATTCTTGGCATCTGAAAAGACAAATGAAGCAGCTGTTGGACTCTGGGGGAGGGGTACTGACAAAGAGTTTGGTCAGTAAGACTGCTGAAAGCATGCGGTGAGAAAATTTTGCTTTGAATCTCATATCGTTTGTTAAATTAGGCACCAGTAAGCATTTTCATCTTTATTTTTCTTGTAACTATTTGTTTATGCCTCATTACTTGTACTCACATAAAATCTCTCTTTGTAGTTAATTAACTTGTTTTATCTAATCCAGTGTGTGTAAGGTGAAGTGTCTGGATAACTATTTAAAATAATGAGCTGGCATATTATGCCTCTAAAGGAATAATTGGACTTAATATATTTGTACTGTCCAGAAGAGGGCTGGGCACTACAGGACATATATTTCTGGGGGAAGATCCAGGATTGGGATTACCCTGAAGCATAACCAAGACTGGTAAGAACCAAGGTGTGGCTGGCTGGCTGCAGCACACAAACATATGATTTACATGCTGCAGGCTGTTTGTGAACAGTCCAGGTTGGACGCTACAGCAGCAAGGCATTGTAAAGGGCACCCCAGGTTACAGGGTAGGGGTGACACAGCTACTCATTAGTCTGGACTATAGCCCAGGTATGTCACACTCTTGTTTAAGGAAAAACGTTTTTTAGGTTATGCAAACATAACCATGACAAACTCAGTCTTATTCTTGTTCATATTTAGAGGCAAAACAGAAGTTCTATGTTTCAGAATGGTTCTGCAGCTGTGGAACTGGAATCTTAAGGGAATCCTCTTTAGGGTCAGCTGTGTAATGGCTATGGTTACTTCTCATGCTGCCTCTTGGACAGTTTAGAGACCACTGAATATGTTATATGCCTCCACAGTGTTCTGCCCTGAACCAAACCTGGTGCGTTACAGGATAGGATGGCTGGTCTCTGTCAATACTGTCCAACCATTGTGTTTTTAGATCTTTGGGGGGATAGGGGTCTTTTCCATCCTGCTTTTACTTGGTCAAAGTCAAAGATGGTTCTCACAAGGAAGTTGGTAGGCATTCGGAGCAGATAACCATAGCACCTTTGAGAGTGTTGGACAGCCATCTGAGAGTGAGACCTATTTAGTTAGAAAATGGATCTTGTCATTTGATGTGAATTGATGTTTTCAATCAGAGATGCTTCATCTAAATGTTGTCCAACTTCTTCTCAATCTTGACAGTGAGAGGCTATATTTCAGTCCCATAGGTCCAAATACTGACCACCAATATATACTCAGCTTCACCTCTCTATTTATCAGGGTATTGGTTTGCCAAAGATGTTCTTGGTGAGGGACCTCATTACTGACTATGCTTTTGTGGTGTGGACTTCAAATTCTCTCTGAATGCCACTCATCCTATCGGCCATAGATAAGTCGCACAAACTGCACCAAGCCCAAACAGAACAATAGGCTGACAGCTCTGAAGTGGAGTTGGCAGCTGGGCTGCAGGTCTACCCACTCTTCCAATACAGCCCTAGGCAACCAGGAAATGGAGGGAAAATTACCAAGTCCCTTAAACCTGAAGAGAACACTGCCCTCTGTGGCAGCTTCATAGGAATTACTGCCAACATCAGAACTCCAATAGTCTCGGAGAGGTCTTGAAAAGGCAATTTAAAGGCTTGGTAGGGAGAAATTAATTTGCATGAGTTCACTGCCTGGTCATGGGTTACAAAGGTCCAGACCATCAGCAGCAAAGCAGATTTATAGCAGCCCTTTCTGTCACCAAATTAGTTTGTCTGGCATGGAGCTCCCATATGTGGAAGTCAGAGGCTTCTCTGCCTCTCACTGCCATGTAACAGTCATGGGCTCAGCCCTTAATATTTTTGAAAGGCACTGGACTGTTATCCTCCCTACAGTACATCTCTGGACAGGTACATCACAGGCAACAGAAGTGCAAGATTCCCCACACTGCCTCAATCATGATTCTGAATTCTAATCTGAAAGGGCCGCCTCAATCTCTATGCCCACACAGCCTGTGGCCTTCAAATGGAATCTGTGCACAAAAGAGAGAATAGCAATGGTAAGCTTTATAATATGATATCCAGTGCACTAGGAAAATGACTGAAGGCTCGTAGATACAAACTTACATCCCTGTGGTGCAGACTAAAGAACTAAGTCTGCATTAGTGTGCCCTGTGCTAATTATCCTGTGTGGACCCTGCTGGCGTGCACTAAAAATTCTTTAGTGCACATTAATGTAGTCTTCCTTCAAACAGTACTATGGTAACGCTTACTACTCATTAGGAAACATTAAGCATGCATGAGCAGGATTCATATAGGCCAGTCAGTGAACACCACACTAACTAGGAATAAAATGTACACCCCTCTGGTGTGGGCTAAAGCATGTAAACAAGCCATGTGAAAACAACTCATTTAGATAGCCCAGTACTCATGTAGTAACATTTACCCTACAATCACTACTGTGTTGGCATGAATTAGAACAGATAAACTAGAAAAAACATTATTTTGTATCATAGTACATGTCCCCCACAGCTCAACATTTGGCTAATTGGATTAAAACTAATGAAGCACAGAGGCTTGAAAGGGATGTTGACTGTACATGTTCTAGGTATTAGGTTTTTAAAAAAAAAAATTTTTTTTTTTTTTAAGGACAGATTACATAATTAGCTACCAACCAGATATGCTGAAGTTTTCAATTATATTTTCTTTACATAAGATAAGTGACACAACCTTTCATGGATATTTAATGCAATTTTAGCCGATAATCTACAACAATGTCCACAAAGGCACGGTACCATTTAATAAAAAGAAAAAACTCTGAACTTGTCACATTTTTTCTCATAAGCTTAACTAACAATTCCTACAGGACTGGAGAACAATATTCAAGAAAAACACACACAGAATATTTCTTGTATACCACTAGGCCTGGCAGAATTTGATTTATTTTAATAAATATCAATGAATAATATTGATGTTTATTTTTAAGCAGTTATTTCAACTTATGAATTTAAAGTTTCACATTTGCAAAAAATGGTTTTTAAGAATTTTTTTTTACACCATTAGAAATTTCAGTTGTGTATAATTATGGGGCGGGGGTGTATCAGACAATAACTATTTAATGACACTAGAGATTGAGATTAAAAAAAGTTAAATTATCAATATCACATGTCAAAATATGCAAAGTAAATATCCTTAAATCAAACTCTAAAAGATTCTCAAGCAGCATTTTTCTTATTTTGCCCATCTGTAACTTTCAATCATCATCAATGGAACTATTTTTCATTGATTTGTTTATGGCAAAGTTAAATCAATGTTTACCAACACTTTGATAGAAGTCGAGTCCTTCAACCCTATATATTATCAAGCATCCCGAAAACTAATCCTGCAGTTAGATCTTTGCTATTAAGTCTCTTACTGCTCTGCATGTTTTTAATTTTAATGAATTTTAGAGAAAAAGTCCTGGTAGAAACACACTAATTTTAATTGACTGATAGTGTATCTGTTTTTAAGTAGCAGGACAGCCAAATGTGAGGAAATAAACTCTCTCAGATAGCTACACTTAAAATGGTTACAGCCAATATGCTTGCTTTGAAATTAAGAAATCTTAGACGTGTGCACTACTTTAACATTAAAAAAAAAATCTATGAATGCTGAAAGGTTTGTAATGTATGACTTTAATAAACAGTATTATGTTAATATAAATTCTAAAATAAGTAATTTGAACTAAGCATTTTCAGTCAGCAATTAAGTTACTTTAATAAGTTAGTTCTCTGGTTCATAAAAACAGAAGATGTAAGCAAAGTTCATAAATGAATGCATTGTACTTACAGGAATAGTCCATAAATTTGGCCCAACTTTCCATTTTGCAAACATATGCTTTTGTGCCTACAATCAACGTGTTTCCAGAATTAAAAAAATAAACTCAGTGTAAACAGTTATTTTTAAACAATTAAATATTTATCTGTCATCTCTGAAAAAAGCCAACACTTCAACACCAAGAAATTGGAAGGAAGAAAAGAGCAGAGCTATACAAAGTAAACTACATCTTTAAAATTCGACATATTTCTGCTACCACTGATTATTAGTAGGAAAATTTTAGAAAAGTTTTTACTTGTTACTAACCGCTGCTTTCCATTTACTTTTTGCAATAATCAATGATATTAACATTAATGAAGTGTTTACAACATACCATTCTGAAGTGGACAATACTCCTTTAAAAGGAAAATGCAAGAATGGTTGGTTTTCGACCACAATATAAACACTTGGTATTACTTTGTAAAAAAAACAAAAACAAACCCACAAAATTAGATATTCCTTTCCAATACAGTGAACTCCACATTGTTCATCTGACCTTTTCATAATGGAAATGCAGGGATGCATTTGGGCATGTAATCTCTCAATCCTATTTTAGACAAATATACACAAAGATCTATTCACTTTATCTGTGCACACACCTGCTCCTGTGCTGAGCAAGCTGTTTTTATTTGAACTAATGTCCTTAAATGGCACAATATTCAGACAAAAAATACACAGCAACCACCCTGCTCATCTCTCCTTTAAAAACTACAACTGGCATTCCTTATTTGAACAAAATTCTCTCTCTAACCATATCTGCTCCACAAATATTACTTGTTAACAGGTGTCGGCTACTGATGCAGTTGAACCATTGCTGAACACAAACTTAGGTGCAAATGTAGACAAAGGCAGAGCATGGTTTTTGAAGACACCAAACACGCACTGTCCTTGTCTATACTGCAGCTAAACAGTTCCCAGCACTAGTTCTGCTGCACCCACTGCTAATACCCGTTTTTAGCAACAGATGATTCCCATAGTGTAGGCAAGCCTCTGTGTATTAGCATAGCCTAATGTATGTTTTATAGTCTTCCTCTTGTTCTCTCTGAAAAGAGCTGATTATGAACCTAGTAATTATGGAGCAATGGTAGTGCAACCATACCTCTATACTTCCTGGGTTTCCAACTTTTTGCCCTCTGTCTAATGTCCTTGAAAGTTAATATGCAGTCACACCACTGACACATGCCTGTGAATATGGAGGAGAGCCTCATCCTTGCTCTAGTCCCTTTAAGCCAGGTAGAAAAGCACCACATTTGGCTGAAGATTTTCCCAGAACTGCAAAAGACACTCAGGGAATCCCTTTCAAATCTTGCAGGACTGCAGACCACAGGACTATGGATATTCACTAGAGCAGGGGTAGGCAACCTATGGCACGCATGCCGAACATGGCACGCAAGCTGATTTTCAGTGGCACTCACACTGCCTAGGTCCAGTCCATTGGTCCGGGGAGCTCCGCATTTTAATTTAATTTTAAATGAAGCTTCTTAAACATTTTAAAAACCTTATTTAGTTTACATACAATAGTTTAGTTATATATTATAGCCTTATAGAAAGAGACCTTCTAAAAAAGTTAAAATGTATTAATGGCACACAAAACCTTAAATTAGAGTGACTAAATGAAGACTCGGCACACCACTTCTGAAAGGCTGCCGATCCCCCGCACTAGAAACACTGCCATAACTTGGACAAGTACTCAGGGTTGTTGAAGTTCAGCGGCGGGGGGGCCTCTCCAGCCCCCAAAGCAGCTCACAATCAGAGGTGAGCGAAGGGGGTTTAAAGTTACCATAGCCTCACTTCCTCCCCGGGGCTGCAAGTTCTGTGCAGCACCTCTTTGAGGTACAGACCAGAATCTCATGCTTTTAACTTTATCTTAAACCTTTTGGTATGAGAATTTCACCACTCAAACTAACATGTGTGAAAGAGCACTTCCTGATTGTCAGATGACAAAGAATAATGTCTTGTGATTATTTCTAATCATATTTACACTGGAGATTCAAATGTAATATAATGTATACATTTAAAACGTAATGTACAATCTTTAAATTTGCTTATTTTATCTTTACTTACACCATTTTATAATTTCAAGTCTGCAAGTATACATAATAATAGCAAAGCAATAAACTTAAAAAAACCCAGCTTCCTCTACGAAAAACTAAAATAATAAGACTTCAGTGTTAAGGTCTAAGATCTGCAAAATAACGTTAAGAATTCAGCTCTGCTGTAATCTCACAGTGGTTTTTGCTCCTATCATTTAAATACTGAGTGCATTCTGAGAGAGAAAATTGATAAGGGATATTAATGACCAGATAGATAATTTATCTTAAAATGCATTTGACTATGGTAGCTATGGAGATCAGAAATAAGGGCCACTAATTAGCTAAACAACAAATTTGTGGATTTAATTAAAAAAATGCATGGTGGAGAGTTCGACATATGTGAAACTGGAAAATGATACTTTGCCAGTCTCCAGTGCTTTTCAGTCGTATATCCACTTCTCCCCCCAGCACCTTTCCCTCCACAGATTATTCATGGCGGAATTCTGCACCAATGTGCATGTGTAGAATTCATGTTCCCTACAGATTTCTTTACTTCCCTGCACAAAAATGACTTTCTGACAGAAAAGCAAATGGAAGCTGCAAAAGTAGTCACGTGCCCTTCCCCAGCAGTGCAGATAAAAAACACAGCAGTCTTGGCCAGTGGCCCCTACCCTGCACAGGGCTCAGCTGCTAGTCCTGGTTGGCTGGGGTTGAAGGAGGATGGGACTTCCTCTTCTCCTGCAAGAAGCGGATGGGGCTTGCTCCAACACACCCCCAGAAATCTCCCCTAGTTCCACACATATTCAGCTGAGCAATCACCTTACCCCTATCACTCCTCAGCCGTAGGGTATGGGGTCACGGTACACAGTCTACCCAACCCCTGTGCATCTGGACCCCGCCCGTACCCAGACCCCTGCTGACCCTCAACTCCCCCTACACCCAGAATGCCCTCCCATCTGAACCTCCACACTGCTGAGTCTCATGCCCTGCACCCAGACACCACTGATGAGCTGCCCTGCTGCACCTGGACCCTCAATCCTGCTGAGCCCTATCCACCCTGCATCTGGACCTCCATCCCTGCACCCAGACCCCCCCACTGGACTCCCGAACTTGAACCTCCACCCTCTGAGCCCCACCTCTGGGTGTCGGGGGAGTTGAGGCGCAGCTGGGGTTGAGGGAGGATGGGACTTCCTCTTCTCCTGCAACTTGAGTGTACTTTTGAAAGTGTACACACATGTGCACAGACAGTTATGTTCCACCACCACCACCACCACATCATCTTATTTCTAAGCCAGTCTTCCATGCTCAAAGGCGGCCTGCTCTTTGCTCTAGCAAAAAGACCATTGCCTTTGAATATTAAGTGTCTGGCTAGAGAAATCAGCTGAACCTAGCCTTCACAGAGAAAGGTTCATGTTTTTGTATAATTCCCTCAAATTAATTCTGCTCTACATCAAATATGATCAGCATTAGTCTGTTGATTCAATCTGTCACAGTTAGGAATGTGAAGTCAAGCCAATACTCCTTTTCTGAAAGCTCGTGTTTCTAATTTTTTTATTCCAGAAATATTCTCATCTCTGATAGACTGGAAAGCTCTGTTTTTGCTCAACCATCCCATCCCAGTATGCAGAATGCATATGTCATAAACAGATAGCTAAGGGTTAATGTCTCTTTCACCTGAAGCACCTGACCAGAGGACCAATCAGGAAACTGGATTTGTTCAACTTTGGGTGGAGGGAATTTTGTGTCTGAGGTCTTTGTCTGCCTGCCTGCTTTCTCTGAGCTTTGGAGAAGTAGTTTCTGCTTTCTAATCTTCTGTTTCTAAGTGTAAAGACAAAGAGATCAGATAGTAAGTTATATGGTTTCTTTTCTTTGGTATTTGCATGAATATAAGTGCTGGAGTGCTTTGATTTGTATTCTTTTTGAATAAGGCTGTTTATTCATATTTCTTTTAAGCAATTAACCCTGTATTTGTCACCTTAATACAGAGAGACCATTTGTATGTTTGTTTGTTTGTTTTTTAATATATAAAGCTTTCTTTTTAAAACCTGTTGAAGTTTTTTTTTTTACTGGGAAATTTCAGGGAAATTGAGTCTGTACTCACCAGGGAATTGGTGGGAGGAAGAAATCAGGGGGAGATCTGTGTGTGTTGGATTTGCTAGCCTGATTTTGCATTCCCTCTGGGTGAAGAGGAAAGTGCTTTTGTTTCCAGGACTGGGAACGGAGAGGGGGAGTCACTCTGTTTGGATTCACAGAGCTTGTGTCTGTGTATCTCTCCAGGAGCACCTGGAGGGGGGGAAGGGAAAAAGGATTATTTCCCTTTGTTGTGAGACTCAAAGGATTTGGGTCTTGGGGTCCCCAGGGAAGGTTTTTTCAGGGGGACCAGAGTGCCGCAAAACACTCTAATTTTTTGGGTGGTGGCAGCAAGTACCAGGTCCAAGCTGGTAACTAAGCTTGGAGGTTTTCATGCTAACCCCCATATTTTGGACGCTAAGGTCCAAATCTGGGACTAAAGTTATGACACCGCTGCCACCATGTGGTACAAATCGCCTGTAGTATCCGGCCAAGCCTAAGAAGGATTGGACCTGCTTCTTGGACCGTGGGACAGGCCACTTTTGGATAGCATCCACCTTGGCCTGTAGGGGGTTTATGGTTCCTCGACCCACCTGGTGCCCCAGGTAAGTCACTCTGTTTTGGCCTATTTGACACTTTTTGGCCTTAACAGTTAGTCCGGCCTGCCTGATGCGCTCAAAGACCTTTTCCAGGTGTAGTAGGTGTTCGGGCCAGGAGTCTGAAAAAATGGCCACATCATCGAGGTAGGCAACTGCAAATTCTCCCAGTCCAGCTAGTAGACCATCCACCAGCCTCTGGAAGATGGCGGGTGCATTTCGAAGGCCGAAAGGAAGGACATTGAATTCATACACCCCCGCATGGGTGACGAATGCTGACCTCTCCTTGGCAGGTTCATCTAGCGGTACTTGCCAGTACCCCTTGGTTAAGTCTATTGTAGAGATGAACTGGGCACGTCCCAACTTCTCCAATAGCTCATCGGTGCGTGGCATTGGATAGTAGTCCGGACGAGTTACCGCATTTAGCTTACGGTAGTCCACGCAAAAGCGTATTTCCCCATCTGGTTTGGGTACCAGAACCACTGGAGATGCCCATGCACTGGTAGATGGGCGGATTATACCCATCTGTAGCATGTTCTGGATCTCCCGTTCTATAGCAGACTGGGCATGAGGAGACACCCGGTAGGTTGGGGTTCTAATTGGATGAGCATTACCTGTGCCAATGGAGTGGTATGCCCGTTCAGTCCGTCCTGGGGTGGCTGAGAACAATGGGGCGAAGCTAGTGCACAGCTCCTTGATTTGTCGCCGCTGCAGACGTTCCAGGATGGTTGAGAGGTTCACCTCTTCCACCCCACCGTCTTTTTTCCCGTCGTAGTAGACACCGTCAGGCCACTCAGCATCATCTCCCTGGACTGTAAACTGACAAACCTGTAAGTCTCTGGAATAGAAGGGCTTGAGAGAATTAACATGGTAAACTCTAGGTTTTAGTGAGGAATTGGGAAATGCTATGAGGTAGTTCACAGTTCCCAGGCGCTCTTGGACCGTGAATGGCCCTTCCCATGATGCTTCCATCTTATGGGCCTGTTGCGCCTTCAAGACCATAACCTGGTCTCCTACCTTGAAGGAACGTTCTCTGGCATGTCTATCATACCAGGCCTTTTGCTCTTCCTGAGCATTCTTTAGGTTCTCTCTAGCAAGGGCTAAAGAGTGTCGGAGGGTGCTTTGTAGGTTGCTTACAAAGTCCAGAATGTTAGTTCCTGGAGAAGGCGTAAACCCCTCCCATTGCTGCTTCACCAACTGTAATGGCCCCTTAATCTCGTGACCATACACAAGTTCAAATGGTGAAAACCCTAAACTGGGATGTGGTACAGCCCTGTAGGCAAACAGCAACTGCTGCAACACTAGGTCCCAATTATTGGAGAATTCGTTGATGAATTTTCGTATCATGGCCCCCAAAGTTCCATTGAACCTTTCCACCAGGCCATTGGTTTGATAGTGGTATGGGGTGGCAACCAAGTGATTCACCCCATGCATTTCCCACAGTTTTTCCATGGTCCCTGCCAGGAAATAAGACCCTGAATCTGTAAGGATGTCGGAGGGCCAACCTACCCTGGCAAAGATGTCTGTTAGGGCCAGGCACACAGTGTTAGCCCTGGTGTTGCCTAGAGCTACTGCTTCCGGCCATCGGGTAGCAAAGTCCACTAAAGTCAGTACGTACTGCTTTCCTCTGGGTGTCTTTTTTGGGAAAGGACCCAGAATATCCACAGCTACTCGCTGAAATGGGACCTCAATTATGGGGAGTGGCTGGAGAGGGGCCTTGACCTGGTCTTGAGGCTTACCCACTCTTTGGCATACCTCACAAGACCGGACATACTTGGCAACATCCTTGCCCATCCCCTCCCAATGGAAGGACTTCCCCAACCGGTCCTTGATTCTGTTCACCCCAGCATGGCCACTGGGATGATCATGGGCTAAGCTTAAGAGCTTCCCCCAGTACTTAGTTGGAACCACCAACTGTTTTTGCGGCTGCCATTCTTCCCGGTGTCCACCAGAAAGAATCTCCTTGTATAAAAGTTCTTGGTCTATAACAAACCGGGATCGATTAGAAGAGCTGAGAGGCGGTGGGGTGCTCCGTGCCGCCGCCCAAGCTTTCTGAAGGCTGTCATCTGCTTCCTGCTCAGTCTGGAACTGTTCTCTTGAGGCTGGGGTCACCAGTTCTTCCTCAGACTGTGGACTTGGGGTTGGTCCCTCTGGAAGCAATGTAGGTGATGGGGTTGTTTCCGTTGCTGGTGAACCGCTCTCCGCTGGTGCACCTGAGGGTATTTCAGGCTCTGGCTGAGCCTTTTGGGTATGGCTGCCTTGTGCTTCTGCCAGTTCTGGCTCGCTGGCGCCCTCTGGCGTTGAGTTTGAAGATGTGGTTGCACTTGCTGGTGCTGGTTGCTGTTCCAGTTCCGGGCCTGGGACTGGAGGTGCTGTGGCTGTTTCAGTGGTAGGCATGGAATCCGGGTCCACTACCTCTGTCTGGGTCTCAGGTAACACAGACGGGGCCTCTGTGGACGGCTCAGGAACAGGAATGGGTCTGGAAGCTTGCCTGGTTTGGCTAAGTGTAACCATTCCCACTCTCTTGGCCCGCTTCACCTGGTTGGCCAAGTCTTCCCCCAGTAGCATGGGGATAGGATAATTGTCATAGACTGCAAAAGTCCACATTCCTGACCAGCCTTTGTACTGGACAGGCAGTTGAGCTGTAGGCAAGTCTACAGCTTGTGACATGAAGGGGTAAATTGTAACTTTGGCCTTTGGGTTGATGAATTTGGGGTCTACGAAGGACTGGTGGATAGCTGACACTTGTGCCCCCGTGTCTCTCCATGCAGTAACCTTCTTTCCACCCACTCTCAAATTTTCCCTTCGCTCCAAGGGTATTTGAGAGGCATCCGGGCCTGGGGATCTTTGGTGTGATGGTGGTGTAATGAATTGCACTCGCATGGTGTTCTTGGGACAGTTGGCCTTGATATGTCCCAGTTCATTACACTTAAAGCATCTTCCATCTGATGGGTCAGTGGGCCGAGGTGAGTTACTGGAGACTGGTGAGGTGGAAGAATAGGGCGTCTGTGGCTTGACTTGGGTTGTATGTGGGGTCTTTGGCTGTCCTCGGTTGTAAGGTTTATGGTCGGTGTGCCCCCTGGGGTATTCGTTCCCCTTGACCGTAGCTTTCTTGCTTTCTGCTACTTCCATCCATCTGGCTCCAATCTCCCCCGCCTCAGCGAGATTTTTGTACCGTGTGATGTCCTCAGGAACACCATCCAAGAACTGCTCCATTTGTATGAGGAGGTGCAGTTCTTCCAAGGTTTTAACATTGTGTCCTGATATCCAGGCCTCATAATTTTTCCCAACGTAGTAGGCGTGTTTGGGAAATGACACATCTGGTTTCCACTTTTGGGTTCTGAAACGCCAACGGGCATGATCCGGGATTATCCCCATCCTGTATCTGGCCTTGGTTTGAAAAAGTTTATAGTCATTCATGTTCTCTTTAGGCATTTCATCTGCCACCTCTGCTAAAGGTCCACTGAGCTGTGGCCTCAATTCTACCATGTACTGGTCTTCAGGGATGCTGTACCCAAGACAGGCTCTTTCAAAATTTTCCAAGAAGGCCTCGGTGTCATCACCTGCCTTGTAGGTGGGAAATTTTCTGTGCTGTGGAACAATCATTGGCGCAGGGTTGCTAAGGTTGGCTGTGTTTTGCTTAGCCTTTTCTAATTCCATGGCCTGTCGGTGGGTTTCTCTTAGGAGTTCCAACTCTCTCCTGTGAGTAGCCTCTTTTTCTCTTTCCCTCAGCTCCATGTCTTGTAGTCTTTTTTCCAGTTCTCGCCTGTGTTCAGCTTCTTTGATTTGTTCTTTGGCTTCCATTTTTTTGTGGTAGGCATGGTTCCTGTTTTTTTGTGTTGGGGTGCCCTCCGGTGTTTATCTTCTGAACTGCAGGCTCTGTTGCCTCCTGGGGTCTGCCTAGCAACAGTGCCTTTTCCCTTTTTTTTCTTTAGCTAATCTTTTCAATGTTAAGTAAACCAGAAAAACCACTTTATTTGCATGTATATAGTGCTGGTATTTGCCTCCTAATGGGAGTGCTATTGTGTCACAAAAGACTCTTTTGTCACAGCTTAATGGCTCCTTGCTTAATATGCAAGCCAGAAACTTGCCAGAGAGAGCAGAAAAAAAAATTCTCTCTGGTTCCCTTTTAAAACCAAACAGTTTCTCTCTGCTAAAAAGCCCCTAGCAGAGAAAAGAAAAATATAATAATCTTACTGGCTTCTGGATTCTATCTCACCACTGCACACCATGTCATAACTTTAGTCCCAGATTTGGACCTTAGCGTCCAAAATATGGGGGTTAGCATGAAAACCTCCAGCTTAGTTACCAGCTTGGACCTGGTACTTGCTGCCACCACCCAAAAAATTAGAGTGTTTTGGGGCACTCTGGTCTCCCTGAAAAAACCTTCCCTGGGGACCCCAAGACCCAAATCCCTTGAGTCTCACAACAAAGGGAAATAATCCTTTTTCCCTTCCCCCCCCTCCAGGTGCTCCTGGAGAGATACACAGACACAAGCTCTGTGAATCCAAACAGAGTGACTCCCCCTCTCCGTTCCCAGTCCTGGAAACAAAAGCACTTTCCTCTTCACCCAGAGGGAATGCAAAATAAGGCTAGCAAATCCAACACACACAGATCTCCCCCTGATTTCTTCCTCCCACCAATTCCCTGGTGAGTACAGACTCAATTTCCCTGAAATTTCTCAGTAAAAAAAAAAAAAACTTCAACAGGTTTTAAAAAGAAAGCTTTATATATTAAAAACAAACAAACAAACATACAAATGGTCTCTCTGTATTAAGGTGACAAATACAGGGTTAATTGCTTAAAAGAAATATGAATAAACAGCCTTATTCAAAAAGAATACAAATCAAAGCACTCCAGCACTTATATTCATGCAAATACCAAAGAAAAGAAACCATATAACTTACTATCTGATCTCTTTGTCTTTACACTTAGAAACAGAAGATTAGAAAGCAGAAACTACTTCTCCAAAGCTCAGAGAAAGCAGGCAGACAGACAAAGACCTCAGACACAAAATTCCCTCCACCCAAAGTTGAAAAAATCCGGTTTCCTGATTGGTCCTCTGGTCAGGTGCTTCAGGTGAAAGAGACATTAACCCTTAGCTATCTGTTTATGACAGCATATGCTACTTCATGTCCATTGAGTTGCTTTAAAACAAACAATGCCAAAGGCCTCTGTATTCAAATGAGGCTAATAGTTATTACTTCTATTTCTCTAACGTGCCAAGTCTATAATTTTCCGGAGTGCTTGTGAACAATGAGTAATGCAATCTTGGAATCAATCACAGCTTGTTATTTAATTCATTATTGAATCCAGTTTTACCATCATGACTACTTGGTTGTGCATGGCCACTTTCATGCAGCATACATAAACTGAACAGGGTCACACATGTGTTCATTCAAATTTGAATGAATAAATTTCACACTTATTCAAATAAAAACATCTCAGGAGTTAAAGATACTGCTTTTGCTGTACCACAGAACTAATGTTTTTTAAAAAAAATCTTAAATACTGCAACATTCCTATTCTGGCAACCAGAAAAATGAGAAGTTGAATCCTTTCCAGTTAATTAGTGGCACTTATGTTAGAACAAAAATTTAAGTCCCCATTCCACTCCACAAACAGAAATTTTCCATACCGCCTCAAAATTATATGCATGGCTGTGCTTTGCCATTTCTATACTTTGCCAAACTGTAATTATAACTTTACCACCTCTCTAAGATAATCAAGGGAGCAATCTGGAAGTGTAAAAGTAATTTGAAATACCTAGGGAAAAACCTTCAAAGTACATCTCAATACAGCAAAAACAAAAGTGAGGAAGAAACTAGTGGTTTTTAGATCCACGTCAGATTACATCCACATGTAAAATTCATGTCAGAGGGCATTATTGTATCAGCGTTGTTCCTTGCTAAACTGCAGATGATTACTGAGAAGAAAGCATCACATTCAAAGAAAATATAATGTTAAATTGCTCTTGCCTGAAAAACTAAAGAAAAAAGGGAGATACATGAAAGGACTATCTACATAGTTTAGATAAGGATTTGTTGTCTGAGTCTACAGATGTGGAATTTGTATTTCTTTCCTCACTTTTGTGGCTATGCTTAAGCTGCTTTATAAATTAGACATTTACATGTCAACAAGCATATGTAGGATAATTACTTAACTCATGTGCTGGGGAATTGAAGCTGTTTTATAGATTGTTCAAAGCACTCTGTCAAGTTCTTAAATTACATTTCTTATGTTTTATTGTTTTCTGAATTACTTTGACATTGCTATCAGTACGTTACTGAGGTTCAATTGCAAATATATAAAGTGTTTGGGGAAAAAACCCATAAAACACAAGACATTTCAAGCATATTTATTCACTGAGAGATGGTTTTTAAAAAGAGATCCCTTACCCAAAAGAACAAAGTGTGAAAATAGCTCAGTGTCGTTGTAAATACTGCAGACCACACAAACCAAGCCCTGAACTCTTGCAGGGGGACAAGATGAGACTTTGGGGAATACCAGCAAACTGATGGTGGCATTAACAGCGTTCAATCCTCTCCAAAATGCTGTTCTTGATTAGCCAGGGATCCAGATAGGGGAAACGTGTGCTCTCTTTCTACATAGGTACGATTTTAAGAGTTTGGGAATACACTTATATTAGGATCTGCTATTTGATATAAAACTCAATTGACAGATCGTTTCTCTCAGAAATTGGAGAAGAACCCAGCAGGTGTGTTATGTATCCCTTAGAGCAAGGGTAGGCAACCTATGGCACACGTACCGAAGGTGCACGCGAGCCGATTTTCAGTGGCACTCACACTGCCTGGGTCCTGGCCACCGGTCCAGGGGGCTCTGCATTTTAATTTAATTTTAAATGAAGCTTCTTAAACATTTTAAAAACCTTATTTACTTTACATGCAACAATAGTTTAGTTATATATTATAGCCTTATAGAAAGAGACCTTCTAAAAACGTTGCAATGTATTACTGGCACGCAAAACCTTAAATTAGAGTGACTAAATGAAGACTTGGCACATCACTTCTGAAAGGTTGTCAATCCCTGCCTTAGAGCATACAGCCCATGACCTATCTATCTTTAGAAAAGGCAGAATCATTTCCAGACACACCAGTTTGGATTTTTTTCTAATTACAAATTGTTTGAGGTTTCTTAGATATAATATGAATCATCATCCTATCAAAATCTCACCTTCATGCAGTGACATGGGCTTGATGTCATGTGTTTTGGGATGGAAGAGGAGAAAAACAATGAAAATGGAAGTATGGACAAAGGAGAAATTACATTTTTCTTGGGTAAATGGTGATAAAAAATAATGGTATCTAAAGTTAGTATCTAAAGACAGTTGCCTTCAGAACTGATCTAGGCTAGGTTTAATTATAAATTAGCACTTCTATTGAACTTTACATCCATAAATCTTAAAAGTACATCTGGGTGCTTTCAATAGGTTTTAGAAAGTCTAGTAAAATTAGCTGATTAGCAGATGAGATGACACCAATGCGGGTAGTCATCTCCTGAGAGAGCAAGTGTTATACTTCAATGTTTAGCATTTTGGGCCAGGTTGTTGGATTAACATGGGCGAGACAGATGAATGTTGTATCAAGGCTTGCATCAAGAATAAGGAAACCATAAATAAAAACGGTGAAAGGGCTCTGCCAGTTGTTTAACTCTTAGCTAGCTAGTGACAGGCAATGTGTAATTTTTTTCTTTGAGTAACAGACTCCTATACCATTAAATGCTATATATACACACACAGTGTTCTTCCAAAACACACTTTTCTTTTCTATGAAGTTTGACTTGTTTTCTCTCACAGATATCAAGAGATGGAAATGATAGAGTATGTATTTAATTATGTATATTTGTATCAATCTCTTCTTGGCATGCTGATGTTGCTAATATAATTTAATAAAATACAGTCACATATTACACTGATTTGACTGAAAAACATTTTACTTGTCCATCATAAATCAAGTAAACCACAGTTTAAGGAAAAATATGAGGAAAAAACAATGATCACACATACAACCTCTCAGAGGAAGAACCTACTTTGAATTTAACCACACAAACAAATATAAATTGTAAATTATTCACATAAATTATTCTTGTGGATGACCTGTCTGTCTTCATGTTCTGTTTTTTAATCATCTAAATTACTGGAGGAGTGTTACCTCTCTTCTGTCAGTATTTTTTCAACACAAGGTTACGCAGACATTTTAAGTGTTTGTTCACATTGGTTTCTAACAGCCATTAAAGTCATGCAGTGGTAAGGACTAATGCACTTCAGTAATTATGAATGGCCAAAGAGCACTTGGAGAGTTCATTAGGGAAACTAGAGAGCAATAATAGGCTAGCTGTGCTTCTGAACCACTTGTCTCCTTTTTGTATTGCACTGACTACCAATGTTGTCCTCATTACAGTATTATGGCTTAATATAGGTATAAATGTAGGATTAAAAGCTTTTTAAAATAGCTGTTACTGTACTTTAAATGCCTCCCTGCTCTCAAGAGACATTTAGATCCCATAAATTTCATTTGAAAAACCTTAAGTGCTAACCAGAATACAAACTGCACAAAACCATCCAACCTCACTGGAAGCAAGGATGCCTAGGTAAATCATCATAAGGCAAATAGCAGGATATTTCTCATAGCCTTCATATCAGTTTGCTCATTTTAATGGAAACTGAAAACTATGTTGATAGTTTCCCTCAGATCCCTAAATTCCGCTGTAGATCCCTAAATTCCGCTGTAGATCTTTTACCCAAATCTTTCTTTGTACTCCTTAATCTAAAAATTCACTGACCTGGTAACATACTGGTTCACATCACCCATTATTTTTGGTCATCTACTATAGCCTTTATTCCTTATGAAATACAACATGCTCCAGAGCTCTCGGCATTGATATTAAATACATGTAGCCAAAGGCATGTCTCCTTATTAAACTGTACAACAAAACTCTTTGTAAAAACAATACATAACATTATTCTTTGTGCTCCTCATTGATAACTTGCAGCTCGTATTTGTGAAATATCAAATATGCTGTTTCACACTAATCTCCCTTATAGAGAACCATCTTGTAGAGTGATAAAAGTCAGAAAAGAAAATTGTGAAAACAAAAAACAAAAAAACCTCCCCCAACGAAACAAAAAACCCCTGTGTGTCGATAATCAGTTAGCATGTTCCAATTTGTGTCTGCTTAAATGTACTGATAAGGTTATTCCACTGCCACTGTGGTGCCATTAGAGTTATGCAATAGCAAGCTGTAGTCTACTCTACTTCATCATTCAAATAGCAACAGACTCCTCATTGCTGGTGATAGTGGATGCATGAAACAGAAATCCAGAGAAGCAGAATGAACTTTAAGACTCCCAATTCAATCTGCAAGTACTGCTAGTTACAAAAATTGTAGTATGACCTGTAAATCAAGCAGAATTGAGGTTAACATTGAGAAAAAGAATAACGTTATTAAATACAGAATGTTTCAGACTCTATTCATACAAATTTAAAAACACCTACAAATATTAGGAGTATTAGTATTTGAACTTCTTGAAGATTTATAAAAAGACTGAACCAATCTACAAGGCAACACTGAGGCTGTAATTAACACTTGATTCTTTTTAGGCCTACTGTTAACTTGCACAGTATTTCTCTGATCAGGACATTGTTATTCTTAGCCAATCAACAGTTTATTAATTCACCCAGACCCTCATAAGTATAAAATCAACAGTTATATCAATCAAGTGTAGATATAAATGCTCTAGGCACAAAGGGCCGGCTCTAGGCACCAGCCCAGCAAGCAGGTGCTTGGAGCGGCCAAAGGAGAGGGACGGCACGTCCCTCACTCCCTGTTAGAAGGAAGAACCAGCCGCTGAATTGCTGCCGAAGACTGGAGCGGCGGCGGGAGAGCTGACCGTGGCTTTTTTTTTCTTTTTTGGTTACATGGGGCAGCAAAAACCCTGGAGCCGGTTCTGTAGGCATGTACTGCTCATAAACCAAATGAACAAACTAATAATCTTGTAAGCAGATAACACAGACCAGTGTTGGGGCTATACCAAGGAACAATACAAATCACCAAGATTTCTATTAAATTTACTCACCAAGATTTCTAATTATATTAAACTTATCCATCTCTAAAACACTTATCACACTTCAGGTAATTCTCCAGGGAGTAAGGATGAGTTTCTGGGTTTTTCTTAAAGCCATTTGATTATCCTTACGGCCAAAGGTGCTTGCAGGTGGGTCAGAAAATTTCAGATGAATATTGGAATGAAAACAAATCTCAAAATCCTCCATGAAATGGAAGGAGAAGTTACTTAGCTGCACGGTAACTTGAGTTCGAGATGTTTTGTCCCTATGGATGCTCCACCACAGGATACGCAAGTGTCTGGTCACTCTCAACCAGAGACTCTAAAGAATACCTGGGGGTCCGTACTTGTGTAGAGCAGCTGTGCTCCCATATAAGGGCATGTAAGGAGGCACGGACCCATTGCCACTTAGTTCTTTCCCAACCTAGAAGCCAGAGACTCCGCAGCAGAGGGGAAGGAGGTCTCCTCTAGTTCTGAGGCAGCATATGGAACTGGCAGATTATCTGATTTTCCTTTGAGTGGGATGGAACTGGTAAGTGTTGGTGCCTCATTTTAGCTGATATCCTCTAAAATCGTTTACCACAATGACCTCCAGTGTTCCATTAAGCCCACTGAAGTGGTGGATAGGGAAAGAGTCCCCACAAGTATTCGTAACCTAGGTGCGTAGGACGTCTGCTGGCCTCCTCATGGTAAAAACTAGAGGGGCTATACTACCTAAACAGAGCCCCGTTTGGAGTCCTCAGTCTCAGAATGTGTCATCCCACAGATTAAAATGGGGAGCCTCAGGTATCCGTGCCTGTACCAAGGGCTGTGTGTCTGATCTTGGCCTAATGTGGGAGGGTTCAGGCTGCAGCTGTTAAAGTGGTACAAGAGAAATGAGCTCTACAAAAGGGCCCTTAGGAGAGGGGACTCTGGTTCCTCTAATATGAGGAGGTCCTCTGGGGAAACAAATCTGGGGGGTTGTGGAGGACTATGGTAGTGTGAAGTTGGATCCTACGTCAGTACCACGGTGGAGACACTGCATGCAGTACTGGAGAAGCCAACAGGACAACATTTCTGAGTTCAGAGCACTGATGTTGTGAAGACAATGGTACTAGAGCTCGTGAAGAAACCTTGGGTGCATCTAAGTACTGAGAGGTGTTGAGCGGTACTGAGGCAGGAGCTTCTCTGCATTGCCTAGGAGAAGACTTCTATGAGTGAGGTTTTCTTAGGTGGTGCTAACACCTTTGTATTGATATCAGCCAGAACTTCACTGGTACCCTTTGTGGGATGTGAGGTCTCAAGGGAGTCTCATATATGGGGTGAACTACCCCCTTTCTTGACAGAGAGGCTTTTTCTTTGATATCTTTATCTCTGGAGCTGCTCCTGTGGCTCGAGCAGCCTGAGATATTGAGGCTGATGTATGGGAGGAGGGAAGCAGAATCCACCAAAAACAGACAGCATTCCATTTAGAGAAGCTTCAACATAAAATAATAGAGGCTGAGATCTTCCTTTGAACCCTGTGCAGACTTTACACATTGATGGAACATGGGTGTCTCTGAGACACCGGAAGCTAGAGTACCCTGTGCTATGGGTAAAAGACCTGTGGTAGATTTGGAAAGGCCTGAAAACCAGGGTTTTCTGCACACCCCAAGGAAGTGCTGAAGCACTAAATAAGTAGTACAGAAGGGAGAAAGGGAAATCCCCCTTCACCACAAATGTGCTGAAATTAAGAAAAAATAAAAAATGAAATAAAAAAGTCCAGAGAATAAAAGATTCACAAGAAGTGAGAAAAAGTGGGAAGCTGAGAAAAGCAGATACCAAAAATGCACGGTCTTGAGCGGAACTGAGTAGTGGCAGGTCTGTGCTTCCTTATATGCCTTCATGGGAGCATGAGGCACTCCTCTGTGCAGGTGCGAACCCAATGACACTTTTACAGTCTTTGGTTGAAGGTGCGCAGTTGGGCACAAATCCTGCAGTGGAGCACCCAATGACACATATACTTGAAAAATTATGTTTCTCTGCCCAGTTCTAGTGCTTGAATTAACATCTGCTAGACAGGAGAAATATTGTATCAGGAAGAAAACTGGAGAGAAAAGGCTGCAGGATATTTTAGGTTTGTAAGCATTTTTTCTTTGGAAGGATTTTTTGCAGGATTTACTGTAAGGTAGTGAATTTTATCCACAAAACTTGCGTGTCTGTTTAATAAGTCAGGTTACAATTCTGAAGAAGGAAAAGAAAAAAAATCCTATTCATGATTTCATGCAGAAAAAGTATGGATAAAGGAACAATTTCTATAAGAAATTGAAAAGTTTTATCTGATAATAGAACAAGCTCACACCTTTCTAAAATACATACAGAACCCTCCCTCAAAATCTAGGGTGCACTGAACATACTGCTTTCAGTTTCAACCACAAAGCATGAGCAGGGCCCAGAGAGTTATGTGAAAATTCTCAACCTGTTGTGGTGCTGAGATGGCTACGGACCCTGGAATACAAAAACAACTGATTTTCATTTTGTTTCATACCAAATGGTGCCAGTACTTGAAACACTGGATCTCACATGCATTTATGCTGGCACACCACCATTATTCTGACTGAAATCAGATGCCAATGAATTATGTTTTGGGTATAACATACACAAATATTATCCCTGTGGACAAGCAATAAAAGCTTTTGAGAATCAATGCCCGTCTTCCCATCACAGCTGCTTATTTTCTTATGGTTTTACTGTGATGGCACAGATACTGATGAGTCACACCATCAGTCATGCACTTGCACCTTTCATAGTGGTCTTAGCATGCACCTGTCTAGATGGACGTCAGAATTCTTGGTTTAAAATGTTGGCTGTTTTTAAATCGGTCTGGTGATATGCTTTATAACTCGGATATGTGAAGTAGAAAATCCATAAAATGCAGACATGAGAAGCATCCAGATGGAAAATTCCTAGCAAAGCATGTCTATTTCTTTCTGTTTTCTCTACTAACTTAAGTCTAAAAAAGAGTCAAAAACCCTCTCATTAAGTTCCTGGGTTGTAAGAGGCAAATTAGTAAGTACTGAAAATTCTCAATTCCATTCCCAGACAGGAATTATTTGGCTATGGAATTACATAAAGACAGGACTCTTGGGTTTTACTGGAGAAGAACTGCACATAGGTTGAGTTTAATATTTTTAAATTATTGCTTCTGAAATTAACTGAAAATAAAAAGAAAAATGTTGTCTCAGATTACTAATACTGCACATGCCTCTACTTCTCAGTTGTTTTGAGGTACACTCTTCTTTCTATATAAAAGCAGCTCTGACTGTTTTGCAGCTTTGCATCTGCAATGCTGTCTTAATGTTTTCATTGACCAACATTAAGTGTTGTCTCTGTAAACATGATGTAACAGAAGAACAAAGACACTCATGGAGCAGAGTATATTTCTGTTTCTGAATTGGTGTATTCCATCTTAGTCTTTGCCCCCCTCTAGTGACGGGTATTCTTTTTTCCACTATTACACATCAGTTATGTTATCGATTTTTCAGTATTTGCCAACTATACATTGAAATACTGCTCTCAAAAACATTGCATCATTTTTAATGGACAAAAACCTGCAATATGTGCCCATATATTTACTTCCCTCCTTGAATCCTGCACACACTATATAGCTACAGTGGCTTGCACATGTTAGAGAAACACTAATGCTAATAGCCATCAATATTGGTTATTGTTAAATCTGTCTTATCTAAATTTATTTTAGAAATCAAAGAAAATTATTTAAACAAAAACTACACTACAAGAATGTAAATGTTGCACAGTAAAGCACTCAATGGTCAAGAAATGCCAAAGTTAAAGTTGCATGCACATGCTTAACTCAATCCCTGTTACTATGCAGTATATGACATACAATTTATCATACTATTCAAATACACTATTTTTCCTAAAATTTAGCTTCACATGTATATTTCAGTCTTATGTACTATTCTGTATGCACCAGACAGAGCATTTGAAAGACATTTATAAAATATATTTGAAGTGAAAATATGTATTTCATGCAACCTATAAAAACAAATGGTGGTTCTTCATGGTAAGACTGCTGTCTTTGCCCAAAATAGCACTATTGCTCCTGTCAGGCCCATGCCAATCACTCATTACTGATTCTTTGTTTTTAGAAAGACAAAACGAAAAGACTGCCTGTTGTGAAATATGAACATTCTCACACCAGGAGCCAGCATTTAGTTTTCAGTGCTGCAGCATGGCATTGGCTACAAACATTGCTCCTTCCACAGGACCTTACAGGTGGCATACATGAGAGACCACAATATCAGCAAAAAAGATCTTTTATCATGGAGACAGTTAATTTCAAAACAAATTTCTGCAGGTGTACAACACAGCTTTATGTCAGGATGCCTAAGAAATCATGTTTTTTTGTTTTCTTCATATCTTATCCCATCCCAGTTTGCTCAAGACAAATATCAGGGATAATTCTGACTTCCATACATGGTAGGAATTACATTTTTAAGGCACATCATTCTGATAGCATCGTAAGGTTGACAGCACCCTTTAAAAATTGAACTGGCATGTAAGGGTTTTTATGAACTGCCTTTAAAAATATTTACCTCTCAGGTAATTGAAACAATTTTGACAGCACTGAAGCCTGTTGCTGTAAGGAAGATGTCAGACAATACTTAAGGCAGAAAATTAAAAAATAAAAAATAAATAAAATAAAAGCCTCATCGAGTCCACGGAAATTATTCATTCAACATTTTTATGTTTAGAAAGATGCTATGGCACTTTACTCAGAACAGTGTTTCCACATAATAGGAAGTCTACTGAATTACAGGGCTTTTAAAAGTAATATAAATAAAAAAAGAATAGAGAGAGATGGTCTCTGAATGAAGGCACTATATTACATGAACAATATTACGGTATTCAGTGGAAGAATACATTTCAGAATCCCCGCTTTCTTCAATTAGAGGAGAACAGAATGAACTGTCAAACTGGTGACAATTTTTTCCTCCCAAAAGGCTTGCACTGATCTTACAATATTTGTATTACAGCAGCAATCAGAAGCCCCAATCAGGACAGTGGCGTCATCATGCTAAGTAGATGTTGTACAACCACATATAATTACATGTTCCCAACACCAGGATGACAAGCTCCTTAGTGGATCTCTCTCCTTTTGCTGTCATTAGTGTCCAATTTCTCTCTCTCCTCAGTCCTTTATCTCTTTTTATATTATGCTTTCTACCATTCCTCTTGTATTTCCTCTCCCTCTATTTTACAAATACTCTTAAAATCTATCAGTACCTTAAACTTTTCAAATTTATCTCAGCAAACTCTCCCTCTCACCAACACACACTCCCTCATTTGCATACAAACACAAGATTTGAATTATTTTAAATCCAGACATTCAGTAGCCATGTGACTAAACCTTCTAGCCAAAGGCTTATTTACAGGTAGGAGGAAGCCCCTGCCCAGAGGTTATGCTTTGGTAAGAAATGCTCTCTGTGCCCTCTCACCAGCTGCTGCGAAAAGGAGAGGTTTTTGTGATTCCTACCAGGAAAATGTCCCTGGACACGGCTTGGGAGCTGTATCTTTCTTCTCAGCCTTTGGCTAGTGTCTGCATTAAAAATGATGTACCATTCTCTGTCCCATCCTTTCATAACTAATACCTCTTGGTAACAGTGATGGTGCATGGGTTGAGTCTCTGCTACTCTATCCTTCTTATCCAGAAGCTGCAGAAGAAAACTGCACATTCCATCTACTTATAGCCCATCCATGTATAAATACGTGTAACTTGATTTTGACTGTCTAAAGTGAGAATCAAAACTAAATAATCTCTTTTTACTAAAACCAACATCTCTTGCTTTCCCAGATCAGCATCCTTGCCAAAAGTTACTTTAAGTAGAGCTGACTTCTAAATTACTTGAGTTTTACTAAATTATATCTGTCAATGACTTGTCTTTTATCTTAGGGAATCTTCTATTAGAAGCAGCAGTAATTTATGTGAATAACCCAAAGAGACAATAAAACACTCTCACGTAAAATATACAATTAAACATAATTGCATAAAAATGTTAAAATAAATTTTTCAGAGAAAAGCTAAAATGTATCACCACTTCAATGGGTTTATGCTTTGAAATGGTTATACTATCTTGAGAGGTAAAGAAAACTGATCTGCTTTACATGGAAAATCACTACAGCTCAATTGCCAACGTAATATTCCCCCCCAACCCCATCAACATACCTTAAGTTGATTTGCATAAATTTCCATTACTTTGGTAATTGTTCTGTCTGACTGGTTAAAAAATAGTCCTTGACTGTTTTAAAACATGTAGAGAAGGGGCTCATCATACACGAGTACTGCCCTAGGTTCCTTCATTTAAGGATTTCAAAGCACTTTACAAAAAATTAAGCTTTGGTACTCTGAGGTAAAGCAGCATTTTCCCTATTTCCAGACAGATAAACTGCAGCACACAGGTTACACACCAAGTCAGTGGCTGAGCTGGGAATACAAACCAAAGACTCCCAGCCCTTCTAACAAGTAGATAATACTGTCTCTACTGTATCTCCAAAAATTGTAACAAATACCATCTATTTGATATTACGAAACTATAGAATCCACTTTTGTGACATGTTAGGGTTGTGGGATTATTGGATTCCATTAGAATGTCCTTGCATCTACTCAAGTATGAAGATCAGCATCCACTACTTTTCAATTATACAGCATATACACAGCAAACAACCGCATATACATAAAACCACATATGGCAGTGTATCAATAACTTATTATGAGAATGCAGGTCCAGTTGCTATCATTTGTCCACACACTTTACTATAAAATGAGAGGCGTGGACGAGGCTCAATGACTCTCTGTCACTCATGGCTATTCATTTATACGGAGCCATTAGTGAGTTTTATATTCTGTATGAGAACAAGCAAGCACAATCAATAGCCAGTAGGCTAATAAACTACCATCTATATTTGCAATTCGTTGTGTAATAGACATATCTGTAGTAATGGCCTGAAAATTTAGGTCACTATATCGATAGAGAAATAGCTTCAAAGTATGGAATTGCCTGATACGATGAACTCAATGCTTATGTATAAAACTAAGTCAAGTACACACTGAATTATATAGATGTTACCATGTATCACAACATCTCCCTCAATTTAAGTAAATAATCCGAGAGGTAAAATCATTAATCATTTAAAAATGAAATGGAATACTGCAGTGAATCATCTCTGAAGCACATTGACAACAAACACTATTTTAAAACCGTGATAGCTGTCAATTACTTAGGAAGACAGTACTAACTTACAGAAATGGTCTGTTATCGAGTGACCAACTGTCATAACCTTAGTCCCAGATTTGGACCTTAGCGTCCAAAATATGGGGGTTAGCATGAAAACCTCCAAGCTTAGTTACCAGCTTGGACCTGGTACTTGCTGCCACCACCCAAAAAATTAGAGTGTTTTGGGGCACTCTGGTCCCCCTGAAAACCCTTCCCTGGGGACCCCAAGACCCAAATCCCTTGAGTCTCACAACAAAGGGAAATAATTCTTTTTCCCTTCCCCCCTCCAGGTGCTCCTGGAGAGATACACAGACACAAGCTCTGTGAATCCAAACAGAGTGACTCCCCCTCTCCGTTCCCAGTCCTGGAAACAAAAAGGACTTTCCTATTCCCCAGAGGGAATGCAAAATCAGGCTAGCAAATCCAACGCACACAGATTTCCCCTGATTTCTTCCTCCCCCCAATTCCCTGGTGAGTACAGACTCAATTTCCCTGAAGTAAAGAAAAACTCCAACAGGTCTTAAAAGAAAGCTTTATATAAAAAGAAAGAAAAAATACATACAAATGGTCTCTCTGTATTAAGGTGACACAACACAGGGTCGATTGCTTAAAAGAATATTGAATAAACAGCCTTATTCAAAAAGAATACAAATCAAAGCACTCCAGCACTTATATTCATGCAAATACCAAAGAAAAGAAACCATATAACTTACTATCTGATCTCTTTGTCCTTACACTTAGAAACAGAAGATTAGAAAACAGAACTACTTCTCCAAAGCTCAGAGAAAGCAGGCAGACAGAAAAAAAAGACTCAGACACAAACTTCCCTCCACCCAGAGTTGAAAAAAATCCGGTTTCCTGATTGGTCCTCTGGTCAGGTGCTTCAGGTGAAAGAGACATTAACCCTTAGCTATCTGTTTATGACACCAACAAACAACAAACCCCGGTGCCAACTCTGTTCACATATTTATTCAAGAGACACTATCATAGGAACTAACCACATCAGCCACACCATCAGGGGCTCGTTCACCTGCACATCTACCAATGTGATATATGCCATCATGTGCTAGAAATGCCCCACCTACCAAGTATATAGGCCAAAGCGGACAGTCTCTACCCAAAAGAATAAATTGACACAAATCTGACATTAAGAATCATAACATTCAAAAACCAGTAGAACACTTCAATCTTCCTGGTCACTCAAACAGACCTAAAAGTGGCAATTCTTCAACAAAAAAAACTTCAAAACCAGACTCCAACATGAAACTGCAGAACTGGAATTAATTTGCAAACTGGACACCATCAGATTAGGCCTGAATAAAGACTGGGAATGGTTGGGTCATTACAAAACCTAAACGTAATTTCCCCAATACTAATTTCCCCCTACTGTTACTCACACCTTCTTGTCAACTGTCTGATATGGGCCACTCATTACCACTTCAAAAGTTTTTTTTCCTCGCTTGGTATCGTGCTGTCAATTGAATTGTCTCATTAGACTGACCTCACACTTGGTAAGGGAACTCACATCTTTTCATGTATTTTCCACTCCGTGCATCTGATGAATTGGGTTCTAGTCCATGAAAGCTTATGCCCAAATAAATTTGTTAGTCTAAGGTGCCACAAGGACTCCTCGCAGTTTTCACTTTATCTCAGTCTCCTCATCTGTAAAACAGGGATAATACTTACTACCTCAAGGGTACGATGAAAGTGACCTAATGTTTGTAAATATAGATAAAAAACTTCTATAAAACCTGCTAGATATAAAACTCTGTATAAATGCTACTAAAATTGGTGAATGAAGTATAGTTTCATTGTGTGATTGAAAAACTAGAGATGGCATCATATTGCCATAGTCTAGTATAAGCTGCTACCATACAAATTCAACAGAAACTCTCATATGATTGTTATTCCTCAGGATTTGGAAACTGAATTAAGGTGGATAAAAATTAATATTTTTGAAAAAATAAAATAAGTTTTCTTTTAAAAAATAAACCTGTTTAAAAGGAAATCTAAATTTAATCCAAAATATACTAAAGCCTAAACACCCCATAATCCCTTAAAACCAAAAGAAGGCTAAGGGGAGATATGATTGCTTTTTATAAATATATCAGAGGAATAAATACCAGGGAGGGAGAGGAATTATTTAAGCTCAGTATCAATGTGGACACAAGAAAAAATGGATATAAACTGGCTATCAGGAAGTTTAGACTTGAAATTAGATGAAGATTTCTAACCATCAGAGGAGTGAAGTTCTGGAACAGCCTTTCAAGGGGAGTAGTGGGAGCAAAAGACATATTTGGCTTCAAGACTAAGCTTGGTAAGTTTATGGAGGGGACGGTATAATGGGATAGCCTAATTTTGGCAATTAATTCGTCTTTGACTACTAGCGGTAAATATGCCCAATGGCTTGTGATGGGATGTTAGATGGGGTGGGATCTGAGTTACTACAGAGAATTCTTCCCTGGGTGTCTGGCTGGTGAGTCTTGCCCACATACTCAGGGTTTAACTGATCGCCATATTTGGGGTTGGGAAGGAATTTTCCTCCAGGGCAGATTGGCAGAAGCCCTGGGGTTTTTTTGCCTTCCTCTGCAGCGTGAGGCACGGGTCACTTGCTGGAAGATTCTCTGCACCTTGAAGTCTTTAAACCATGATTTGAGGACTTCAATGGTTCAGACACAGGTCTGATACAGGAATGGGTGGGTGAATCCCGTGGCCTGCGTTGTGCAGGAGGTCAGACTAGATGATCATAATGGTCCCTTCTGACCTTAAAGTCTATGATTTAAATAAATATACTGAATCCATGAACCTGTATCAAAAACTTTGAATTAAAGGCTGCATTTCTAGATAAAGAAAGAACCAGGTGAAAAACTTTTGAAGTCAAGCTTTGTAAATATAGTACAATAGGTCATGTACTCTATTAAGGGAGTATCTGTGTGGGGATGGATCCCAGGGCTATGCTACTGGGTGTAAGACTGGTAAATTCATTAC
Organism: Gopherus evgoodei; assembly: GCF_007399415.2. Lineage (NCBI taxonomy): Eukaryota > Metazoa > Chordata > Testudines > Testudinidae > Gopherus > Gopherus evgoodei. Next base: position 189,829,691 of record NC_044323.1, read on the forward strand.
TGGTGTTGGGACGCAGACTACCAGTAGGACACACCATCATGTATCTCATTATCAGGATCATCTACTGAGCCCACCTGGGTGGGTCTCACACTCCTGTTTTATAGCTTTCCCCGACCAGAGCTCTGACATTCTCAAATTATGAATATTTATGATGCCACCCACTATGGAAGCTTGTTCTCCAGCTTAGAGGAAAAACACTGATTTGCCCAGTAACTACCAGCCTTTGTTTCTGGATGGTTCTGGGCACTTCAGATAAATGGCCTTGCTCGGTCTCCTTGCATGTGTATGCAGACAGAGATACAAACAGAAATCCATTAATATCTCAACTGCCTCCCCCTGTATCTTCAAAAAAAATATTGCAGTGCAAAAGGCAGGTTGGTTACATAAGCAGAAGTACTGGACTGTTAATTCCTCTCCTCCCCCAGGGGAAGGGGTGGGTGGGAGGTTATATAACAAGGGAGAAGGAGCAGAGTGTCCAACCAGAAAGAAGCAACACTGGTGTCAAAGCAGGACACTGAGAAGAAATGACAACATTGTTCAGGGTGCAGCCCTGCCATGGCTGCATATCATAAGAGAGACCCTATTTGGGAATATTGTAAAGAAATTCTTGTATCTCTGGGTAAAAGAAGGAATACATGCCAAATGTAAACAGTGTAAGACAGAAGACGCAAGGCCTGGTTGTCAGAATGAATCTACATTATGAAAAATGATCCTGAGAAGGCTCTGACTTTGGAGATGATGTTGTGGACATGTCTGAAGAATCTGAATCTACTGGTTAGTAAACTTATTTTTGCACCATTCTTAGGGACTGCCCACCATGTATTACTATGCTAGCAAATGATCACTTAGATTATTGTCATAAATTGGTGTTTTGGACAGATGACTTCATGAATTTCAAAATGTTTGTGTTCAGAATATAATTGGTATTTTAATTATGGGAATATTTATCAATTACTTTTTTTTACTGTTACTGCTGGACTTCTGAAATGATTTTCTACTGCTCAGTATAATCAAACCTCTAAGGTGAAGATTTCCTGCTTAAAAGTAAAGTTTTATTAGGCATTAATGAGTCTTAACATTTAAACATGTTTTGTTTGCTAGAGATAGGGTTTATATAGGTTTAGATAATCCTAATGATTTCTTAATTATTCTAAACCCAGTTTTACAGGGAAAATCTCATTTAAAAAGTGGTTAGAACAGTTACAGAAAGAGGACTTTCATTTACAGTCTCTTTTTTTAAAGAGGTGCTATGAGTAACAGTGAAAGAAAGTAATTTTTTAAAATTGTTTTTACCCATTTTGTTTCAGGGTCCAGCTTAGACATAAAGAGTTATGAACATCCATCATCTGCAACATCTACAATTTCAGAGTCATCTGCCAGTGCCACCAGCAGTGCTGCACTAAATTTAGTTACCTGTATCTCAACAACAACAAAGTCTTTCTTCATTATCCAGTAAAACCATGGATGAGTTCATAATCGGGACCAGAAAATTCCATCAAGACTCCACAGATGAAAAGATTGTGGAGCTGATTTATGCAAATTGTCCCTTTTGTCTTGTTCAGAACTAACATTTCATGGACCTGGTTCAATTGTTACAACCAGGCTACATTCTACTTCGCACAGCAGACATTACTAGATGGTTGCTAGATACGGTGTATGAAAAGAAAATTGAACAGTGTGCATAAAACATTGATGGGAAATTTGATAATCTGAGTCTTGATGGGTGGAGCAATGTATATAATGATCAAGTATAAAGTGCTTGTGTGACAACAAAAGATGGAGTGGTCTAGTTTACAGAAACAAGCGATACATCAGGAAATGACCATACAGCACAATACTTAGAAGTAGCAGTAAAACTGTGACAAACCGAACAAAAATTCAAATATCAAATGTATAATTTTGTTACAGACCATGCTGCCAATGTAGCAAAGATGAGAAGGAATGTAGAAGAAGATAATGAAGGAAACCTGAAACTTATAACATATGGGTGTAATGCTCATTTGATGCACCTTTTAGTCAAAAACTTAAATACAACTCCTGAAATTGCAAAATACTTCCACAAAGGCCAGGTTGCTTCAGCTTCACTGAAGGGGAAAGAAAATCATGACAAAATAGATGGAACTATCACAGCCAAAGTAGTCAACATCATATTAAACAGAAACAGAGGATATGTTGAATATACTGAAAACTATTTCCATTCCTGTGGACAAACCACAGAAAGATTGCTGCTGCATTGCTGATTCTGCTGAAATTTGGAAAGAACTTCAAGAGATAAAGAAAGAAATCCCCAATAACAAAGTTGAATTGTAGGCAGTAAAAAAGCAAATAGATCAAACACTTACTCTCAACCAAAAGTACCAGGGTAGCGCCTAACTGAAGAAGAAGTTGCTGCAATGACATGGGCATCTAATAAGTACCCATCAGTCATGCCAGCGATAATAAATTTCAGGGCTGGAGGTGAATCATTCAAGCAGAACATGTTTGATGATGTTTTAAAGAAAGCCACACCACTGACCTGGCAGAAGGCATTAACTAACCACCTAGAAGCAGAGTTTGTTGAAGTGCTGTACAAGCTTTCAAGAGCAGCAGCCTCTTCTGAAGGCACAGAGAATATTTTTTTCTTTTGGACTAATTCACTCAAAGATGAGAAATTGATTGGGAGTTGAAAAAAAAATCAGGAAAACTTCTCTCTCTCCTAGTCTATGAATAAAAATGAGGAGGGAGGGGATAAGATCTACCAGTTTTAGAAGTCTGAAGGTCAGCCTAAGTAACTTAGGAGACCATTGTCTCCTTTTCAAGAGACTTAGGCTAGTAGGAATTTGAGCTCCAGTCACTTTCACTTAGGCATATTTGAAAGTTTTCCCAGGCTGACCTGCAATAGTCAGTTTAATTCACTGACTACAGTGAATCCCTCTGTTCCTTTAATCAACCATTTAGTTGTAAATGTGAAACATGTTTTGATAAGGGAAGTTTATGTATCCACGACACTTAAGGTTGTTTTGTTTAATAAAAATAAATCTTATATGCTGTTGTATGTTTAATTAAATTCCAGTTACCATCCTAATGCAGGTTAACACAAATCAAGCAAAAAGTTAATTATCTAGTAAATAAGCAATAAATCATTCACCATTTTCTAACATACTAAAAATGTACAATTAATAAGAGTCTGAAAAAATTAAGCGCTCTCTCTCTATATATAGTTGCTTAAATAAATGTATATAGTTATAATGTACTCTCTTAGGTAGCAAACACATGTACCAAATCTAGCGTAAAGACTCTATTTAGTTGTGAATCAACATGTTTTAGTGGTTATCAATGAGAATGCATGTTTCTTTAGAAAATAACAAGCACAAATGGAAAAGTTATTAAAATAAATGACCTAAATTGTTCTGAACGAAATGCTGTACAGCTCAATTTATACACTGTCTAAAACAGTAATAAACTATGCAGTCTATTTCCATATATATTCGTCTGAAAACCAGAGGCAAAATGCATAACCTAACTGAGAAATCATAATTACAGTCCAATTATTGACAAATGTAATGATTATACTCCTTGAGTAGTTAAGTTTTCTGAACACCCGCTGGAGCAGTTTACATAATATTTTGACACATCATCTTAAACTTGGTAAGGGCAAACTTTTTTTTGCTTCATTCCTATGAGTATAGCTAAATTAAGCCTATGTATTTATTGCAATGGGAATATTTTTGATCTGTGTATGTTAGAGAGACAGAATAAAACATCACTATAGCATGGCAATACAGATGAAAATTGAAAACACAGGAAGAAAGGAGAAACTGAATAGAATGCCTCCTTTTTTTCAAACTGACGAAAACACAGAAATCAGATTTGAAGGCTTACAGGAAAGCCGATGAGGTTTCTCTGTCTAAAATCCCCATAGGGAAGAGTAGCTCAATCAGATGTGATGTAAGAGCAAATTAAGAGAGAAAATAATTTTCATCAAGATGCAGCAGTTTAATTTTTACTTGGAGCTAGAGCATTTTTCCTGAAAAATATTATTAAAAACCAAGAATAATTAAGATACAGGGGCCTTTTTTGGCTGGTCCTCCTATGTTTTGAGCTACAAGTACTTCACAATTTATTTGCAGAGATGAATTATTTTAACTATGGTTTCTGGGTTTTTTTTAAATTATTGCTACAATGTAACTTGTCTCTATGAAGCGGATGCTCCTCAAACATCTAATTTAAGGCACACTTGGAGGCAGATTTTTTTCTTAGAGCAATATATGCATATAACACAAACTACAAGACTACAGAAGACAGCATCATCATCAAAACATTTATACTCCTAAAAATACATCTCGTTAAAAATAACTCCTGGCACTTTCCCATATATTAACATGTAGATGTTTAGAAATATAAATTTCCAAAATTAATTTGGACAAATTTGCACTCTAGGACAAAATATATCTACCTCTCGACACATTATTTTTAAAGACATGTTTTAAACACAGTAACTAGAATGTGTGTCACAAAAAAGAAATATCCACTATGTTCGAGGTTCTAAGAAGTAGAAAATGGAAACTAATTTTTTGAACGCATTCATTGTGCTTTCCAGTTGATGCAGATTTTTGTGGAAGTCCTGCTAGGTAAGATTAAGCCCTAATTCCATAGGGTTCTAAATTTAATTCACTGTTGCTCTCCTTAACAGGAACAACTAACAATTTTACAAAGTTTTTTTCTGGGATATACTGTTGCTTATGGTGGGGACTGGAGAACTTTCTGTGGACTGAAGTTTGGCAATTGAACTACTTAGAAATCATAACTCTCTATTCTGGGGAACAGATTTTTGTTTTTGTTTTTTAAATTCATTCCATTAATGCAGAAGCACACGGTTTGTTTCATTAAGCAATTGTGCAAGGTTGGACACTCCATTATCTAGTTAGTATTACATTCTCAGCACTACCTCTATACTTAGGAGAGAGGATACCCAGGATACCATATCTGTAAAGTAACAATGAACTTCCTTAGCTGAAATGAATAACTAAAAATAGATAAACCCAACAAATAAAGCGAGTGTCCATCTCTGCATTTCTCCAATGTCAGTTCAGTTTAATTCAGTTTTGAGAAATAGTACCTATGAGATCTCTTATATACCTCTGTCTCTCTTTTCTCATTGGTGTAACTTTACAAAAGACACTAGATGTCCTGTTAGGAAAAACTGAAAATTGGGTTGTGGTGAATTCTCAGGCAATTTTAAAATCAAGACTGCACGTTTTACTAAAAGATATGCTCTAGTTCAGTGGTTCTCAAAATTTAGCAGCCCGAGGACCCCCATTCTGATTTGAAAATTTTCAGGGACCCCACCCCCAGCTGTTCTGCTCAGCCCTTGCTCTGAGCCCTTCTGAGGTTCCACTCCTTCTCTGAGGCCCTGCCCCCACTCACTCCATCCCCCACCCTCACTCACTTTCACCATGCTGGGGCAAGGGGTTGGGGTGCAGGAGGGAGTTTGGGTGCAGGTTCTGGGCTCTGAGGGAGTTTGGGTATAGGAGGGGGTAAGGGAGTGTGGGCTCTGGGAGGGAGTTGGGTTGCGGGCTCTGGGCTGGGGCAGGGGTGTGGTAGCAGGTGAGGGGTACTGGCTCTGGCTGAGCAGCTGAACGTGACCAGCACATCCCTCTGACAGTGGCTCCTAGGTGGGGGAACAGTGGGTCTCTGCATACTGCCTGTGCCTGCGGGCACCACCTCCGCAGCTCCCATTGGCCGCAGTTCCTGACCCATAGGAGCTATGAAATTGATGCTTGGTGAAGGGAATTCACTTATCTATAATTCTGATTCCTTGAAGGTTACACATAGGATACTTACTCGAGTCTTGCCCCAGAAGTGTGAGACTCAGGAACGAGAATCCTGAGGGTATGGTATCTTTAAAGAATTTGTTTTCTTCCCGAATGAGCTTATTAAAGCTTACAAAGTTCATTTAAATTTAGGAAGTAAAAAGGGACCACTATAAAAACAGAGGTATGTCAATAGAACACTTTCCAGCAGGGCTGTCGATTAATCGCAGTTAACTCACACAAACTCAAAAATATTAATCTCAATTAAAAAAATTAATCAGAATTTATTGCAGTTTTAAATCGTACTGTTAAACAATGGAATACCAATTGAAATGTATAAACATTTTGGATATTTTTCTAGTTTCATATATATCGTATTCTGTGTTGTAATTAAAATCAAAGTGTATATTTTTTATTACAAATATTTGCACCATACAAATGATAAAATAAATAGTATTTTTCAATTCTCCTCATACAAATACTGTAGTGCAATCTGTGTCATGAAACTGCAGCTTACAGACACATTTTTTTGGTTATATAACTGCACTCAAAAACAAAACCATGTAAAATGTCAGGGCCTACACGTCCACTCAGTCCTACTTCTTGTGCAGCCAATTGCTAAGAAACAAGTGTGTTTATGTTTACATGAGATAATGCTGCCGCCTTCTTATTTACAACATCACCAGAAAGTGAGAACAGGCATTTTCATGGCACTTTTGTAGCCGGCATTGCAAGGTATTTATGTGCCAGATATTAAACTGATAAGAACAGATACTACACTTGATTGCTAAACATTCGTATGCCCCTTCATCCTTTGGGAAGGGGACATGCTTCCATGCTGATGACGCTTATTAAAAAAATAATGCATTAATTACATTTGTAACTGAACTCTTTGGAGGAGAATTGTATGTTTTCCTTGCATTCTGCCATATATTTCATGTTATAGCAGTCTCGTACGATGACCCAGCACATGTTCATTTTAAGAACACTTTCACTGCAGATTTCACAAAATGCGAAGAAGGTACCAATGTGAGATTCCTTAAGATAGCTACAGCACTCAACCCAAGGTTTAAGAATCCGAAGTGCCTTCCAAAATCTGAAAGGGACGAGGTGTGGAGCATGCTTTAAGAATTTTTAAAAGAGCAACACTTCTAAGCGGAAACTACAGAATCTGAACCACCAAAAAAGAAAATCAACCTTCTGCAAGTGGCATCTGACTCAGATAATGAAAATGAACATGCGTTGGTCTACACTGCTTTGGATTGCTATCGAGCAGAAGCCCATCATCAGCATGGATGCATGTCCTCTGGAAGGGTGGTTGAAGCATGAAGGAATATATGAATCTTTAGCGCACCTGGCACGTAAATATCTTGCGACGCTGGCTATAACAGCGTGGTGGGAACGCCTGTTTTCACTTTCAGGTGACATTGTAAACAAGAAGTGGGGAGCATTATCTCCTGCAAATGTAAGGATTGGCTGAGGGAGGACTGAGTGGATTTGCAGGCTCTAAAATTTTATATTGTTTTATTTTTGAATGCTTTTTCTGTACATAATTCTACATTTGTAAGTTCAACTTTCATGATGAAGAGATTGTACTACAGTACTTGTATTAGGTGTATTGCAGAATATTATTTTTGTTTACAGGGCAAACACTTGTAATCAAAAATAAATATAAAGTGAGCAGTGTACACTTTGTATTCTGTGTTGTAATTGAAATTGAAAATGTAGAAAACATCCAAAAATATTTATTTAAATGGTATTCTATTATTGTTTACCAGTATGATTTATCGTGATTAATTTTTTAAATCGCTTGACGGCCCTACTTTCCAGTAAAGAATTTTTTAAAAAATTTACTTAAAATGTCATTAAAAAATCTAGTTTCACTCAATTTACACAATATAGCGTATTTTGCATATATAGCTTTGTAAACAGAACTGTGACCAGAATCCCAGGGAAGACAGCTGAGGTCACTCAATTAGGGTGAACTATAAAGAATGGGGCAGGCAATCCCCAAAGATTTACCAAGGCAGCACAAAACAGATTCTGTTATACCTCAGTGGTTACTCAGAAGTCAACAATGCAGTTCCCTTAAAGTAACCCAGCCTCAGGCCTCCACCTAGTCACCCTAGTCAGATATGAGGAGGATTAATGAAAATCTTATTCATCACACAAAAAAGGTTCTACCAATCCCAAAGGATTGGACACATTACCTCTCAAGTTAGTGAATATTCCAGAACTTAACCAGATATACTCTTACAGTTAATTCTTATTAACTAAATTAACATTTATTAAAAAAGAACAGATAGAGAGTATGGTTAAAAGATCAATACAGATACAGACACGAGTTCAATTCTTGAGGTTCAGATTCACAGCAGAGATGGTGAGCTTTGTAGTTGCAAAGAGTTTTTAGAATTTAGTCCACAGATTACAGTCCAATGTGCATAATATTCAGGGTGTTCCAGTTTAACTGGGATCTCAGTCCTGTGACTCAAACTTTCCCTGATGAAGCTTAAGCAGATCTGAGATGACAGGGTCAGGAACCAAGAGTCTTTTATACAATGTTCTAGCATATACGTGACCATACTGTCCTGGGTAAACAATAGGCAATCAGGGTGACTTTGAAGTAGGTTTATTTCCTAAGCATCACCAGGTAATTATTCACACAGATTAACATAAAACACTTGCCTGTTTTTCCACCATTCTCAGATGATTTGCTATATATTTCAAAGAGATGAACACAGAAACATCCTATGTTTACAGTTCATTTAAATGTTAAGATGTTCTTTTGATCTCTGAATTAACAGAATACAGCATAAACAGGGACTGCTGATTTCACTGTTGACCACTACCAATATATATGTAACTACACAAAAACACGAACATTATGTCTCCATGTCTTTAAGGGTTGAATCTGAGTCATTCATCCTGCAGGACACTTAACCCTTTCTATTCACGCGTCACAAGAATTTTTCCATACAAAATGTTGTGGACGTGATCCAGCACCACAAAAATTAATGGCAGTCTTGACATTGACTTAAATGAGAGGAAGATCAAGCCCAGTAATTCTAACGAAACCCCCAAATCCCCTATTATATTTACACCGAGCTTGCACATACAGAGCCATCCCTTTGCTTGATGGGAAATGAAACAGGAAGGATGGTTGTGAGATTGTGCCAATCAATCAATCAATCAGATGTCAACAGTATTTAAACTATTGATCAGGCAAGAGACCAAGTTACTAGTCATGAGAAAAAGCCAGCTGAGCTGCAGGCTGAACTCTAGAGGGTTTAAATATACTCTGCATGCATTCATAGGAGTGTGTCCATAAGCATATGTATTTGCCTGAATCATTTATAACCTATCCTAGTTTTCTCATTGCATTTCAGCTTGGTTCCCATTTCATCTATGACAGCAAACAGAATTGTCAGTCTTAATTTTTATTAAAAAAACAAACTATGCACACTAACTCTGTGTTTTGCACAAGTTTTCTAGGGACCCTGCACAGAGTTGAGTAACAAAATGGATAGCGTCAGTTCACAAATGAGGCATTTGGAGCTCTTTCTGAAAGAGAAAAAAAAATCTATACAATACTAGAACTGTTCCTGTGTACATGACAAAGATAAAAACAAGTCAAACAGATTAGTTGCCAAAAAGAGATAAATAAGATGGAAAATGAGTAGAATACTGTTAATACAAAATATTAAATGTCAAGGAGATACATAATTCAGTATTAAGGACAAAAAGATTCAGAGAAGACTTAGTAAGTGAAGTATCAAAGCCAATCAATAAAGCTATTTCCATAAACAAATGCTATTCAGAGCTTAACTAAAGTGTGTTTAAAAAAGATGCATCAACTCATTTTTTTTATGTATTCTCTTTGGACAGCTATAGAAACCACTTTAATCCTGTATGGAAAAACAGTGAATGATGGCTCAGCTCCCATTTCGCAGTAAACACATTTCAGTACAAGTGAAGTTAATGCAAAAGAAACAGGAGGGTAAAAAACTCCTTAAGATTTTCAAACAGAGCCAGGATTTAAGAAAACAGGTATGGAAATTTAGCAACTCCTCAATCACCTAAACATAGAGCTACAGCTACCAAGATGATGTGCCTTAAGACATTGCAGTCAAGTAATTAGCATGCTTTCGCCTAATGACCATTTGCTTTTATTAAATTCTCATCTTTTTCCAGGAAAAAAGACTTTCTAGAACAAAGGAGACAGACACCAACCAAGGTGAACAACGTCCTAAAAATAGGCAAAGGAACATTTCTAAAAGATGAATAGTTTGTGTTTTGGTGGAATGTATTCCACAGGAGATTAATATGAAAGATCCCACCATGTGTTTTCTAATTTATCTCCTTCAGCTGGACCCACTATATCTATGAAGAGAGAAAGCGTACTTTCACTTATGCGACTGAAAATAAAGCAATTACATTTTCATAGGTAGGTTTCATTTCAGTGCAAAATACAACAATCTTGTGCAGAGAAATGAAAAATTCAGTAGGTCCTTCCCTCCTTGGGTACAAGAAATTTTCATTTCTTCACTAGACTATGTTGCTTGTATTTAAACACTCTGCCTAAAATAGAAGCTCGTGGTTTTTTGTTTTTTTTTGGTTACAAGAAGATACTGTAACTGGATAGCCACAGAACAGATTATAATCAGAATAGCAGCTGATTTTTCAAGTTTGGAAGGAAGGACCAAGCTTTTATGTTTTTCTGTTTGCTGTGAAGAGCTAAAAGAACCAAATTTCTTTTAACAAAATGAACCGAAGCATTGAGGACTAAAAACCAATTAAGGGGTTTTTTTTTGGTTTCTCCTCTATCCTCTTCTTCTCCCCCATGAAAATACATATAGCATCTCTAATTAGTAGTTTACTTAGATAGCATAAAATTAACAGTGAACCCTGGACTATTGCTGATAATTGGAAATATCAAGACGACTCTCTGATAAGGGAACTTTTAAAAAAGGGCACTTTTAATCTTTAATAGCTTTAGATTAAAGAATAATTGACTTGAGCAATAAACTAAAGAAAACAAAGCTTAATCTAACTATAATGAGAAGACAGAACTACTCATCAGTCTGTCGTACAAATGCAGTATTTCAACTATCGTGCAAAAAGGTTGAAGGGCTCGGATGATGAATGGTGCAAAGAAAACTCTAAATGAGAAGTATAGTAGAAATCCTTTTACTGTGCAGCCATTAATGAAATTGTATACTGTTTCACCAACAAGGCATTACAACTATATCTTCAATGTCCCAAAGCTGGCATTCAAGACAATACTGAAACTATATAAAAGGATGTTGCAGTATACCCAACCTGACACACTTAAAATATTAATACACCTCATCTCAGGCATTGTGGCTTTTTCATTTATTCTCATGCATTCCATCTGAGTGAAGTCAACCACAAGCTGTCATGTCAATAATAGTAACATTTTTAAGAGTCAGAGGGCACCTGCACTTTTAAAGTTCTCTACAGTGACTCAAATTTTTGGACAATATATTTTCTTGCAACAGTGTCATGGTGCATAACTTGCAAAGTTTAAACTTTTAAGAGGACAAATTGTCAGTCATTATTCCGAGGGCACAATATTCTTTGTATGGGTCAAACTTGGGTTCTCAAGCTTGTGTCATATTTTAATACAATTAATCTATCAGAGATGAAGTGCACATAAATCTAGTTTACAGACTTTGTTCTGTATCACAAGTCTTGCGCTGACCCTGAAGGAATCACTTTAGCAACTGCTAAAGTTAATTTCACTTGTGTGACACACAGCGTACTCTGTACTGTTTTTGTCCAGACCATACCATGAAAATGAATTTTAGAAGTATGTTTACAGCCAGAAAACTGATTATACAATTGGCATCTTGAAACTGCGTACACCTATTTATGGACAGTAAATGTGGTGATGAATAGCATTGTACAGCCCAAATGACCATTGTAGCATCAAAATGACTGTAGAGTTAGGTAGGTTATGCTGAATTTTATTTTGCTGTATGAATCAACATTGGTTTAAATTTATATTACAGTTTTGTTGTTGTGTGATTTTATATTGAGCAAAATATTGGAGACTAGGACTGTTTACAGAGGCGACAAAATAGAAGGGGACATTAGATCGGTACATATATAATGTAGATTATAGAGAAGGTCATCATGCTTCGGGTTTTAATCCAAATAACTAACTGATGGATGTTAGGAAAATATTTCCCCTAAGGTAAAAGTATTATAATTACTGCAGAATGCTAGCTGTTGCTTTGAGGAGGGGGGAAGGAAGAACATTTTCAAGGCCAAAAGAAGTGTTAGGTACCAAGTTCCCAATGTCTAAACTCCCCTTTGTGCATTAGAAATCTCCCCCTAAATAAAAGAAAATGGAGTGTTTTATATAACATGCTAATGATAGTTTCCTGTCTTAGTGACTTTTCTTGTGACCAGAAGTTTTTGTTTAATGCTCTACACCTTCAGATTGCTGCACATTTCAAATTCAATGAACTCCAGTTAAGAAACCAGTGCAAATCCTGATTAATAGTCAAGCTCCACAGCACTGATGTACATTTGGAATAGATTCCTCATGCATCCATTACCACGATATCTAAACATTTCTACTAAGACTAGAAAGAAAAAAGGAAATCACTTCACGTGTTGTACAGTATTTTCACTCCAAGGCTACCTACTTTACACAAAGCAGAGAGACTCACAGAAAATAAGACAAGCATTACAACTACGGTATCCAAGCACAACTGTCCTCTGTCCAATAAGTTAATATAAATGTTCTACGTATTAGAAAAGTTGAAGAGACGATAGACGAGAAAATGTCACATCAGAAATAGACAAAGTAACTTATGATCAAAATAAATAGGACGATCAGCAGGAAGTTTCAAACATTATTTGTCCTAATTTTGAAAGAAAACAAGGGGTCTTTAGTATTTCAGAATGATATATAGCAAGGATACAGTGAAACTTGGTTTTTCAGTGGCATTTTGAAGTGCTAATGTAACATGGACAGACCCTGTCATCAGTGGGTGGGACTGAACCTGGAACCTAGTGCATGAGCCTTTACTGCATGAGCTAAAAGCCACAGGGCACTTAGCTACGGCTGTAGATCAGACTCATTAATCTCTCTCTCTAAGTGGTCTCGGTGCCACCAGATGGGACAGAACACCACACCCAGGAGATGTGTGGGCTACATAGTTCCCCTAGCTAAGGAAGTGCATCCTGAGCTTCAGAGACTTCCCAGTTGAAATCCTGGATGAGCCCCCACTTGTAACACCGACAGACCCGGGGCTTCTGGAGCTTAGTGCATGAGCCTTTACTGCGTGAGCTAAACACCACATGGCTATGAACTAAGGCTGTAGAGTCAATCAATCATCACATCCAGGGGCTGTGTGGATTATACTTAACACCACTGTAAATCCTGATGCATAAACAGGACAAACGTTTCAGGATAAACACAACTAGCAAGACATCTGTGTTGCAGAACAAATATTTTTGTAGTCTACATTACAATTTAAAGCGGTATTAGTTAACATGTTAATTAATGCATGTTAAACCATGGCTAAGAATTTAATAGTTGAAGTAACAGAACTCTAACATTGAAACTAGATTAAAATCTATTAACCTGGCTATTACTACAAGCACACCAAAATAGGTATAAAATCTAGTCAGATGCATCCAAGCCATGAAAAGCATATACAAAACCACATATTGTATCAAAAGGGTCAAAAAACTGGGAAGAAGGTTAAAAGTTAACTTACTTAATACTGTGCATTTCCTGTTCTGTATGCACTAGTACCCAAGACAGTAAGTCTATATAAACATTCATAGAGAGACCATTTTTGAGAAGAATTCATTTATTTCAAAATACCTATTTTTATTCATTTTTCTTTCTAGCACTTGTTGGCTGAATAGATCTGCAAGGAACTCACAGATGACAAGCTCATGAATACTACTATATATTGATTTATGGCTGGGCAAATTGTAAGAAGTTCAGTTTGGACAAAATGTTTTAAAGACCCCTTCTTTGTGAACTCATTAACAGGCCATAGTTATGCAATAACTCTTTCCAACTTCTCGCAACAATGTGCCAGATACCATTTTATAGAGAAGATCATGTCAAACACCAGAAAATCTACTGTAACTGTCTCCGTTGAACCTTTATAGCCAAGAAAGGTTAACCATGGCTCCAAATAAAGTCATTAATGAATGCCACTCTGAGCACTAGTCAGAGAGCGCATGAGAAACAGTATAATTATATACGGTATATATTTCTCCATAATTATGCAAAGACACCAAATTAAGAAATTGTATTTTAATACCAAATGCTGATTTACTGTATATTACTGCTTTTCAATATACAAAATTCAAGCATTTGTTAGACAGCTTCTCCTGTTATTTGCTATATTTAACCCTCTGGCACCAGTATCCTCAATATTCTGGTTTGCAAACACTCCTGGTAATTAGCACCAACAGGTTAATCTGATAGGACTCAAAGGATTTAATAAGAACGGCCATACTGGGTCAGACCAAAGATCCATCTAGCCCAGTATCCTGTCCACCGACAGTGGCCAATGGCAGGTGCCCCAGAGTGAACCTAACAGCTAATGATCAAGTGATCTCTCTCCTGCCATCCATCTCCACCCTCTGACAAATGGAGGGTAGGGACACCATTCCTTACCCATCCTGGCTAACAGCCATTAATGGACTTAACCTCCATGAACTTATCCAGTTCTCTTTTAAATGCTTTTATAGTCCTAACCTTCACAACCTCCTCAGGCAAAGAGTTGCACAAGTTGACTGTGCGCTATGTGAAGAACTTCTTCCTTTTATTTGTTTTAAACCTGCTGCCTATTAATTTCATTTGGTGACCCCTAGTTCTTGAATTATGGGGTAAGTAAATAACTTTTCCTTATATACTTTCTCCACATCACTCATGATTTTATATATCTCTATCATAAGCCCTCTTAGTCTCCTCTTTTCCAAGCTGAAAAGTCCTAGCCTCTAATCTCTCCTCACATGGGACCCGCTCCAAAACCCTAATCATTTTAGCTGTCTTCTCTGAATCTTTTCTAGTGCCAGTATATCTTTTCTGAGATGAGGAGACCACATCTGTACGCAGTATTCAAGATGTGGGTGTACCATCAACTTATATAAGGGCAATAATATATTATCCTTCTTATTCTCTATCCCCTTTTTTATGAATCCTAACATCCTGTTTGCTTTTTTGACGGCCTCTGCACACTGCGTGGACATCTTCAGATAACTATCCACGATGACTCCAAGATCTTTTTCCTGATTTGTTGTAGCTAAATTAGCCCCCCATCATATTTCCCTTTGATCTTACTGACAGTAGAGCATTTTGGAGCAGGAATCCAGAATGTTATCTTCTGTAGGAATAAATGGATTAGTTTAAGAGACTTCAAAAAGCTTATCAGTGCTGAAAGCCACAATGTTAATTCTTTTATGAAGGGATTTTGGATAACACAAGAGCTTTTAATTAAAAACAGGTTTCTAAATGGTTAACTATTTTATTTTTAATGTTAACAATGGACACATTAAAAATTGATAGTTCTCTTCATTAAGGATGAATGGTTAAGTAGATTGTGCTGCACATACTCAGAGCCCCTCTCCTCCTAAAGCCCTTGCCAAAATCTCTTTCAAACAAAAGTGACACTAAAATTCTGCAGAATAGCCTGCTCATGTGAAAATAGCAAGATGTGCTGTCAATTGCAACACTTGTTGTTAGAAGAGGATCCTGGATTTCATTCTCATGTGTGTCATCATCACTGCCTCTGGAAAAAACTAACTGAAGCTGCAATAATTTTTAAATTGCTGATGTATTCCACATACAAGGAATCCAGTTTGCTACCAGATTGTTAGAAATGCGAGGTCCTCCAGTCATTTTAAAGCACTCTTTTGGATGCTACAATTGTGAATTTCATTTATATCAAGAATATTTTACCCTGCCAAGTTACTTCTGGGATACAACTGGAATCCATCTATCCCTTCAAAGTTGGACAATTTATACAGAAATTTGTGTTGGTATTTTTAATTCTGGATCTTTCAAAAATATTACTTTTGAATAAAATCATTTAAAACATTACACTTAATTCAGGAGTACTGTGCAATACCCATAAGACTAAATACAGAAGTTACCATTAACAGTATGGCATTGTCCAACAGCTCTCACCTAGAGTTACCACAGTTTTCAATACTTGGAACAGGAAACAGCTGTGTGAGCAGTTCACAAACCTATATAGTGACATCCACGGTACAACCAAAACCTACACTAGGATATGCAATAATTTTATTTTCTCAAGTTAGTGAAAACTTGAATGTATCTTTAGAACTATTTAAAAAAATATAATCGAATAATTAAGGAAATAGAAGACAGTTACCTTTTCTGTAACTGGTGTTTGAAAGGTGCTGCTCATGTCTATTCCACAATAGGGGTGCATGCCTGTCACGTGCACTGGTGTCGGAAGCTTTTCCCCTAGCAGCACCCGTAGGGAAGTGCCCCTAGAAACCCCTGGAGTGGCGCCTCCATGGCATGGTATAAGGGGTGCTGTGTGCTCCCCTCTCCCTCAGTTCCTTCTTGCCAGACAACTCTGACAGAGGGGAAGAAGGGCAGGATGTGGAATAGACATGAGCAACACATCTCAAAGAACATCCGTTACAGAAAAGGTTACTGTCTTTTCTTTGAGTGATTGTTCATGTGTATTCCACAATAGGTGATTCCAAGCTACATCTGTTGGAGGTGGGTAGGAATTCACAAATTCTCAGGACGGAGAACAGCCCTGTCAAACCCGTCTCCCAAACCAGGGAGGACGCTGATCGAATAACGTGAGGTGAAAGAGTGAACTGAAGACCATGTAGTAGCCCTACAAATCTCCTGGATGGGAACATGGACCAAAAAGGCAGCTGATGAGGCCTGCATCCTAGTCGAGTGTGCCCTCACAGTTGATGGCGGGGGGATTCCTGCCAGGTCATAACAGGTACGGATGCATGATGTGATCCAGTTGGAAAGCCACTGAGTGGAAATTGTCTGACCCTTTATGCATTCGGCCGAGGCGATGAACAGCTGCGAGGAC
Source organism: Gopherus evgoodei (assembly GCF_007399415.2). NCBI lineage: Eukaryota > Metazoa > Chordata > Testudines > Testudinidae > Gopherus > Gopherus evgoodei. Next base: position 189,846,570 of record NC_044323.1, read on the forward strand.
TTTCTGAATGGTTTTGTCCGCTCTAGGTAGAAAGCCAGAGCCTGCTGCACATCCAGCATGTAGAGGCGGTGCCCCTCACTGGATGTATGGGGTTTGAGGCAGAGGACCGGCAGGAAAATGTCCTGACCCATGTGGTGGGCCAAGACCATCTTTGGGAGGAATGAAGGATGTGAGCGGAGCTGGACCTTATCCTTATGGACTACCATGTATGGGGGCTTGGAGGTCAGGGCCCCGAGTTCTGAGATCCACAAGCCAACGTGATCGCCACCAGGAAGGCTACTTTCCATGAGAGGTGCGACCAAGAGCATGCAGCTAGTGGCTCAAACAAGGGCCTGCCCGCTGGGCCAGCACCAGGTTCAGGTCCCACCATGGGACTGGGGGCCTGACATACGGGAAGAGAAGAGATGATCCAGTCAGCCAGTCATAGTATGGGAGAATACCATGTGGCCCTGCACTGGTGGGTGGAAGGCCGATATGGCCGCCAAGTGCACCTTGAGAGACGAGGGCACCGGGCCCTGGGCTCTAAGGTGACGGAGGTAATCCAAAATGAGCTGTATTGGGGCAGCCACGGGGGAAATGTCCCCCTTATCGGGAAAGCCAAGATCACTTTGTGAACTAGGCTCGGCGCATGGAGAGACACTGGCTTTCCAAGAGGACGCGCTGGACTCCTTCCGAGCACGTCTTTTCCTCCCAGCCTAACCACTGAGCAGCCACGCAGTGAGATAGAGCCCTGCTAGGCTGAGGTGGAGACGGCGGCCCTGGTCCTGGGAGAACAGGTCTGGGCAGGACGGCAACGGCCATGGCAGGGCAACCACCAAGCCCGGGAGAGTCCCATACTAATGCTGCCTGGGACATGCCAGGGAAACCAATAGGACCCGGGCCCTGTCTGTCTATCTTTTCTAGGACTTTGCCTATCAGTGGGAACGGGGGAAGGCATAGAGGAACCGGCTCAACCAGGACAGGAGGAAGGCATCAGAGATAGTGCCCCATCCCAGCCCCTCCCCGGAGCAGAACCCCTTGCATTTGAACTCCGCTGGCACCACTTCCACTGCTCCTCGGCCAAGGAGCTGCCCCCATCTCCTGCTCGAGCAGAGCCTCATGAGAGGGGTCCCCCAGGAGGGATGGGGGCAGAGGGTGGTTGGGTGGAGTGGAGGTAAACTGGAGGGTGTAACCCCGGAGATGATGTTGAGGATCCATCAGTCCGAGGTCAGCCGTGATCACAACCAGTTGGAGAAGCTTTATTGTGGGTGGATCCCTGACAAGAACTGGCAGGGTGTCCCTAGGCAGCCCATCAAAACCGTCATTTCCCTGCCTGTTTGCCCTCTGAGTACCCAGGCTGGGGGCAGGCGTAGACTGCCTCTCCAGGGTTTCTTATAGTCCCACGACTTTTTATAAGCAGGCTTGTATTTGGAGCAGGCAGCCTGGGCAGGAGCCTGCTGCACCTTAAAACTTAGGTTTAGCTGGAGCCGGAACACAGAGGCCCAGAGTCTGAAGTGTTGTGGGGAAGTCTTTTTGGCCATGTAGTTTTATATCCATTTGTTCTGCAAACAAAGCTTTGCCATCAAACGGGAGGTCTTGCAAGGAGGTCTGTGCCTCACTGGACAGCCTAGAGAGCAGGAGCCACAACGCCCTTCTCATGGACACCGCAGAGGCCATGGACAGCGTGTCCGTGTCCACCGCTGCCTGCAGGGTTGCCCTGGCAGCCGCTGTACCCTCCTCCATGAGCACTTTGAATTCCTTCCTGTCACGCTCTTGGAGGAAGTCCTCGAACCTTGGCAAAGAGCCTCACAGGTTGAACTGTTACCAGCCCAGGAGAGGCTGATGGTTCACCACCTGTAACTGGAAGCTTGAGGATGAATATATTTTCCTTCCAAATGAGTCAGCCTCCTTGAATCTTTATGTTTCAGAGTAGGGACTGGTTGGCTCTGCTGCTCCCTGCAGTTGACCGACTCAACCACCTGGGAGTTAGGGGCAGGGTGTGTGTGTGTGTAAGTATTCATGCACCTTGGCAGGCACAAAATACCTGCGTTCCGCTCTCTTAGAGGTGGGCGGCCAATGAGGCTGGGGTTTGCCTCAGGGCATTTGAAATTTTCGCTACCCCTTTGTGGAGAGGCAAGGCCACCCTGCCTGGTACCGAGGCAGACAGTACATTAAACAGGGAATCCGAGAGCTCCTCAACCTACTCTGCCTGGAGGCTGAGGCTTGATGCCACCCTTTTAATAGATTTTGGTGAGCCTTAGAGTCTGCATGTGGGATGGAGGGGCTGTAATTGCCTCATCAGAGAAGGGTGAGGAGGCTGGCGCCATACTTTGCATACTCGTTGGTGATCGACGCCCAGGGCTGCGGAAGCAGTGCCGTTTCAGGGTCCTAGATCGAGATGACGAACGGGAACAGCATTGACGTTTGTGTCACGACTGGCTACGATAGCCCCTCTGAGATATGGGCCTTCAGCGTCGTCTGCCTCAGTCCCATCGGTGTTCACTCCTCAAGGCGGAGCAGTGCCTAGAGTTTCGGTCGGACAGAACCCAGCCAGACAACCTGGTGGGAGTTGATAGCGACCCACATGGACTATGCATAGAACAGTCGCTGAGCAGCGAATGGCATCGGGAACATTCCCTTCACTGAGACCGAGCCAGGGGCAACTGCAGAGATCCCAGTGGCAGCTTGCCTCTGGAGCATGGAGCCAACTCTGGCGGTGCCCCTGGTACCGGCATGGACATGACATCCCGGGCTGCCTGCAGGGCATCCGGACATCCAGGGAAGCCTGCTCCGAATAGGCCAAGCTACTCCGCTCGACTTGAGTTGGAGGCCTGGAGGCTGATGGGGGTCAAGGACTGCCCAACACGGGTCTAGTCTCTGCCCCAGATTTACTGAGGTGTCATGGCAGAGAAGGCCTCTTCTTAGCCTTCTTCGCATGCCCCGCGGACAGGGAGCGGTGCCGACTAGTAGATGACGATGGGAGGGTTGCTGCACACTGACATCGCAAGCCCGGTGCCGACTCTGAGCTGCACACTGTAGTTGGAGGTCAACACCGACTCCATGAGAACAGCCTGGAGCCTAATGTCTCTATTCTCTTGGTCCAAGGCTTAAACGACTTGCAAATCTTACAGCTGAGATGAGTTTCACCCAAACAGCATAAACAGCCTGCGTGTGGATCACTCACTGGCATTGGGCACCTACAAGTGTTGCACGACTTAAAACCTGGGGCGCAGGGCATGCCTCAGCCCAGGCACTCTAGCTAAACTAAACTAAAACTAAGATCGAGTACTAACTACAGGTCACATACACTGAACAAACAAGAGTTCTGGGGACAAGCTACAGCAAAGCTGGAGCAGAGCAGTTCTGAAGCATTTTCACTGGTGGCAAGAAGGAACTGAGGGTGGGGGGAGCACGGAGCACCCTTTATACCGCACCATGGAGACACCACTCCAGAGGTCTCTTGGGGCGCTCCCCTATGGGTAACTGCTAGGGGAAAAACTTCCAACACTGGTACATGTGGCAAACATGCACACCTATTGTGGAATAGACATGAGCGATCACTCGAAGAAGAATGTAATCCAGGGTGCTTTTGCACGTTTTTGCCCTAAATGCTAAATTTTTAGATCAGCACTATCTGAACTAATATTAATCTTTAGCTTATCATTCTCATTCTTTAGAAAGCTACGCTACAGAATTTTGAAGTCCTATGGATTTCAAGGACATGTGTCTCAATCTGAGAACTGGAGAATAACTTATGAGGAAAGAAAATCTACTGGTCTGAGTGTTAGAGAAAATTAAAACCAAGTTCACAATATTGCTTTCTTTAGACAGCATGTAAAGACGACAGAGGAGCAGGACTAAAATTCCAACCTTCTAAGATGAGGTGCTGATTCCTTTAAAGTATAGTAGCATTTCAGGTAAAGAAGAGTAGAATGCTGAAGACAGAAGCTGGAAAACAGGTTTATAAAAAAAAACTTTAGGTTTCTTAAAGGAATCGTAGTCAGAAGTCACTGGGAGAGACTTTCCATCCTCTCCCATGCTACCCTAAAGAAAAGTAGCACACCAAGAAATTGGAAGGCAACTGTTTGCTGAGAATCAGTGCAATATCAATTCTGAAATTGCGAGGATGATGCTTGTTCAGCCTTAACTCCTTACTCTTACATCTGCCTTACAAAATTGACATGAAATATTTATCAACTGATGCATAAAGTCATTTTTCCATCCTTTACCATGATGAGTGAGACTGTTGCCTTTTATAAATGCCTTTTCAGAATCCTACTGCTTCTCAAAACAGGAAACAAAATCAGATTCATGTGAATACTATAACCCTGTATTCAACCAAGTCCTTATTAATATGTTGACTTAGATTCATGCATTATGTTATTCATATGTCATTCAGCTACCTCTATTAGATATCAACCTTTACAACTGTACATACATAACTTTTGCAAAGATTACACAATTTGTCAGAGGCTTAGGACATGACTACACTACAAACCTTGACTGAGCAAGTTATGTCAGCATAAATCTGCCTCAGTTAGTGTATTGCTTCTGTATGCGCATGCATGCTTGGCTACTCATGATGGTGCTGCATGTATTCACCAGGAGTGCTTTTGTTGATGCACAGTGCCTAGGCAGCATGGGTAGCTACCCCAGTTTGCAACTTGGCACTGTCCATGCACTGTCTTTTGGGAAGTTTTGGCAATGCATGGTGGGATAGAAAAAAGTCACACAGGGGCTACTAGGAGCAAGGGGTAAAGTTCTTACCATGCAACTTTCTCCATCCCATAATTTTTGTGCCTTTTATAAAAATCCTATAAACCTGCACAGACCTCCTTGCTGTCCGCCTTCTCTGACAGAAGCATGAAACCCATGCAGCTTTGCACTACTGCATTGAGCACTGCAAGCACAGGACTCACAATCATCTGGTATTTGCAGAGCCGCACAAAGAAATGAATGGGCACAGGACATGACTATTTCTTGGAGGACAGATTGCTGTGAGATATAGTGAGAAACCATTAAAGGTTGTTGGCGGCATTCAAGGAGAAGCTTTAACTAGAGAAGCACTACTTCTGGGCCTGAGGAAAAAAGCACTCCCTGGTGGGAATCACATTATAAATGCAGGTCTATGATGAACAGTAGCTGCAGAACTTTTGGATGCAAAAGGCCACATTCTTGGATCTGCGTGCCTAGCTCACCTCAGCCCTTCAGTGCAGGGACACCAGAATGAGTGCGGCACTGACAGTGCAGAACTGAATGGCAATCGTCCCTGCTTGACTGCTGGTACTGCCTGGACTGTGATGGAGTCTCAAACAAGTCCTGGCTTGCAGAGTAAATGGGCTTCCCTGTTCCTTGTCCCCATCCTCCTCCTCGCTGTTCATGGCAGTGGCCTGTGGCTCAGGCTCCTCAGAGGTATTCATGGTGGCCTCTGAGATGGTGATGGTCTCTGCCAAGTATAGCATGCAGGCTCTTTGTAAAAGCAGTATGTCTGTGGCTTGACATCAATTAACTGCTGACCTCCATGGCCCTTTGGTATGCCTGCTACAGGTCCTTTGCTGTTGTATCCCTTTCTCCTGCATCCCCTGTGCAATCTGCTCATAGATGTCCATGTTTCTATGGCTGGTCCATAGCTGTGTGTGCCCAGCCTTTTCTTCCCACAGGCTCAGGAGATCCAATGTCTCCTGTCTACTCCAGGCTGGAGCTTGTCAGGTGCATTTAGCTGGCATGGTCGGCTGGGCAGTTGCACACAAGGAAGAGCTGCCGGTGGGCTCACCAAGCTGGTCAATCAGGAAAAGCCATATCAAAAATTCACAGGGTTTTAAAGGGGAGCATGGGACACTTCTGTTCTCCACAACACGGGCAGCGGAGTTCATAATTGTGATCTGAGTGGTCAGTGTTGGGCGTTTTGGGACAGCTGCTGGAGGACTGTTCGGTCAACATAGGTAACACTCCTATTATGTCAACCTCAGGACATTGACTATAGCTCAGTGCTATTCAGGGAGTTGGTATTACTGCACTGTCATAACGGGTGCTTACATCAGTGGGAGACAAATTTAAGTGTAGACACAAACACAGTGAAGTCGATGCAAAGTGGCTTACATCAACCTAATTTTGCAGTGTAGACTCATTACTCATACAATAAGTTTAACTACAAATTCAGTCTGAAATTAAGCTTTTTTTTTTTTTTTTTAAAAAGGAATTTTGAAAAATATTCAGAATGAATTTAAAAGCTTACTGTAGGAAACCTTCACATATTTGCAGAAGAATGTCAGCAATTTCTGAGATTTTAAACACTTTCCTTCTACAGCCCCTCATTCTCTTCCCGATAGAACCAAAACATTCTAGTCTTCACTCCACCAATCACCCAGAGATAACAGTATTCTTAAATAAACCCATATTTCTCATATGCTCAACTTCCTCCTTAAGTTACAGGAAACAAAGAATAGGGTTTGAGTGGCAAATCTGCTTTGGAGAGTGTAAGAAAATTTGAGAATGTTTTGAATATTTAGAATTTTACAGAGCTCTCTTAGCTAAGAAATTTAAACCTCTATTGTTTTAGTTTAAGTAGGGTGAAAGCTTTATTGTATGCAGATTTTCTGAAAAGCATTAAATGTTTTATCACTTGGTAGTGCAGCAGCTTATTAAGTATAGAACTGAAGTCTTTGGAGAAAAAATATCTTCCAGTAACTCCAACTCAAGAGTGTGGAAAGCTTTTTTAAGTTTTAGCTTTACATTTAAAGTTTTATAGATTTATCATATATAGAGAAGATTAAATATACATACTTTTATACCTTACAGTTTATGCATTTGCGCCTAGATCAAGGATGGATATAAAAACAAGGAATGCTTTCTTTCTCTAACAAAATATAGGATATAGATGGCCAGAGAGAGTATTTCATAGTTGCCTTCTAGTCTTGATTTAGGGAAAAATGATTTTTAAGACATTGTAAAAGAAAATCTGCTTTCCCCAGCTTTTCTTGTATAAAGGAAATTCTAATTTCTGTTCAGGAAAGTGCCTTGGTACTGGATTGGGTTTTGCTGCTAGCGGTGCTGCTGTCACCTCACAGGTGTCGAAGACTACAATGGAAACGTAGAACATCTGCTTCCTGAGATGGAAACCACCACAGAGAATTTACCACATATAGCTTTAAAGACATCTCCTTTTACTTGTTTAGTGAAATATAATTCTAATCAGTAGCCATCTATCAGGGTGGTGGATTATATGTTGCAGCAGGAGAACTCCTCCCATCAGCATAGATAGGGTCTTCACTGAAGCCATGCAGCTGCACTGCTATAGCAGTTTGTGTCTAGACAAGCCTTTACATGCTTTGATTAGCAGCAGCAAAATAGTTAATGTTGACATATAAATCATTAGGCATCTAAGTTAATACTCCACGGAGGTGAATAAGGCAGTACATACCTTCACAGCTACTGTAACAGGCTTTCCACAGACTGAGGCATCAGTTTACACTCATTAGAGATTAATCACAGTTTTAATTGCACTGTTAAACAGAATACCAATTGAAATTTATTCAATATTTTTGGATGTTTTTCTATTTTTCAAATATATGAATTTCAATTAGAACACACAATAAAGTGTATAGTGCTCACTTTTTTTTTAAAAAAATACAAATATTTATACTGTAAAAATGATAAATATTTTTTTAATTCATCTCATACAAGTACTGTAGTGCACTCCTCTAGAATGTGGTTGAAGCACGAAGGGCCATATGAATCTTTAGAGCATCTGGGCACATAAATATCTTGCGACGCCGGCAGGGCCGGCTCTAGCCATTTTGCTGCCCCAAGCACGGCGGCACGCTGCGGGGAGCGCTCTACCGCTCACTGGTCCCACGGCTCCGGTGGACCTCCTGCAGGCGTGCCTGTGGATGCTCCACCGGAGCCGCGGGACCAGCGGACCCTCTGCAGGCATGTCTGCGGGAGGTCCACTGGAGCTGCCTGCCGCCCTCCCGGCAACCGGCAGAGCGCCCCCCGTGGCATGCCACCCCAAGCACGCACTTGGCGCGCTGGGGCCTGGAGCCGGCCCTGGATGCCGGCTATAACAGTGCCATGCAAACGTCTGTTTTCACTTTCAGGTGACATTGTAAACAAGAAGTAGGCAGCATTATCTCCTACAAATGTAAAGAAACTTGTTTGTCTGAGCGATTGGCTGAACAAGAAGTAGGACTGAGTGGACTTGTAGATTTTCAAGTTTTACATTGTTTTATTTTTGAATGCAGTATTTTGTACATAATTCTACATTCATAAGTTCAACTTTCACAATAAAGAGACTGCACTACAGTACATACATTAGGTGAACTGAAATTTTTTAAAATCTTTTTACAGTGCAAATATTTGTAATAAAAATATTAAGTGAGCAGCGTACACTTTGTATTCTGTGTTGTAACTGAAATCAATATATTGGAAAATGTAGAAAACATGCAAAAATATTTAAATGGTATTTTATTATTGTTTAACACGGCGATTAATCGGGTGATTAATCGTGATCAATTTTTTAAATTCACTTGACAGCCCTACTAGAGAGAGATACCTTTTAAATGAAAGCTGAGATTCTAGAGAACAAGGCTGTGTTTAAAAAAAGCACATGGCTTGCCAACCTGGCCCAATTTAAGACCAGCTTATGCCCAAGTACAATTAATCCTGCATTATATGGTGCAATATATGTTATGACAATGGCAACTTATGCTTTGGATGGATGGATGCATGGAAAAGATTTAATGGGTATTTTGCACACTAGGTAAGATTATATATATACATGTACAGAAGACATTTAATCAGTTACTGTTTAAGACGTTAAATAAATCAAGGAAGTCTGTCTGAGGCTAGGTCTGCAGTGCAAAAATGTGTGGGTTTTTATATCAAGGTATGTATTCCTGATGTAAAATCCTAATGGAGACAAGGCACTGTAATGTTTTCTTTGATATAGCTAACTGAAGAAAACCCCTGGTGCATGGTGCGAGTGTACGTCAACTAGCTACCTGTGGACAATGCTACTTGTGCGTTGTCTCCACTAGAATTTTACATTGAGATAGCTATCATCAGATGTGACAGAATTCGATATAAATTTTTTTTATAATTTAATTTCAATGTTTATTTTTAAGCATGCTCTATCAATTTACATTTTCACAGTTGTGCAAAATTAGGGATTTTATTTTGTTCAATTTTTATTCATGTAAATTTTCATGATTGTGAGAAAGTAAGGAGGGAGTTAGATAATGAAATGACACTAGATGTTGAGATTAAATAAGTTAAAGCTTTATAACTGTTATAACCATTAATACACCAATTGTCAACATCACATATCATATGCAAAGTAAATATCCTTAACTCAAACTCTAGGTTCTCAACCAGCATTTTTCTTATTTGGCCAAGCTGTACATTTCAATTATTGATGGAAATTTTCTTTTGTCAATGTGTGTGCCCACGTGTGTGTGGGGGGTTTACCAATATTTACTGATAAAAATGTAATCCTTCCAAGCCTAGATATCTTTATGTAAAAAATAAACCTTTCACCTTTTATCCTTCTTTGCAGTAAAGACAAAGTCTTATTCTCCTATTTGCCATAACTGAGTCTAGACCACATTTTGGCAGAATCATTTCCTTTTTCTGTTTCAAAAACTCCTCCAATTTCCACATAAAACAGTTAATGAATAGAAAACTAAGAGATGTCCAGACCACATAGCTCAATTACAGAACTTACAAAACAAAAACAAAATTGAACAAAAAATTCTAGTGTTAGACTACAAATTAGGGCAGGATTCACTGAAACAGAAAAAACAGAAGAATGACTTATAGCCACTAAATTTTAGCAGTAATTTTGATAACTTTCAAAATCTACTGATGTGTAACACAACCTCAATTCAATAAATGTTCTGTCCTTGCAGGGATCCCACAGCATACAAAATTTAAAATGTGCACAGGGTATGATATCTGTAAAATCAAAATATATTGCTGTTGCCACCCCCCTACTCATTACTGTAGACAAGTGTGTTACACAAATTGCTTGCACTTGAAAAAGAAAGCAAAATATTATTTACTTAATGTAAATGAGGCTCAAATATTTAGCTATTTCTTGTTGATACAAGGATATACTACGCAACTGGAGCTGACTAGTCACCCGCTTCTCTTACAGAAGAAAATGCTCATGATTAAATGTATGAGTCTCTTTAAAAGCTTTTTCATACTAGATGACATTAATCATTACCTACACTTACTGAAACTGCTGTTGGATTTTGATAATTTATAACTACTTATTCAAGAATTATGGCAACAAACTTAATGCATGGCATGTTTTTATTACATTAACAAGTATACTTTCGTTATCTCTCAGTTAGTAGAAACAGTTACTGGATACATCTGGGGCACAGTGCAGCTTCCACCAAAGTAAATCACAAAACTCCCATCTACTTAAAAGAGGTGCTCGATCAGATCTGTCTCCAACTTCTCTTTTAAAAATTAGAAAGAAGAATGCAAGCTACAGAGTGCAACAAATATTTATGTACAAAATTCAGTTCAGTTTAGATTTTAAGGATGATACACATTTGCTGTTTCAACTTATTTTTAATTTCTCATGTAAGTCATAACATCATATCATGGAACAAATGCAGAACGGTATTATAATGAACAAGTCTTTTCAATGATTGATTTATACTTTATCTTTTATATACCATGGAATATAGTCACGTTTCAGCATATGCAAGCAGGTGATTGTACTTCCAAGTATAAAAAAGCTGGGAGAAAAAGGCCTGCATTTTATCAAGTTGCAGAAGGGGCCATGATTTTTAAAGGATTCTGTAGAACGTAGCACTGGCTGCACCAATGTACCATCATCAAGCCATGATAGAACAGAATACGAAAACGATGCTCCTTTTCTATTCTGAAATGTGACAGTCATTACCGTTTCTGAAAGCCATTATTTTTCACAGAGATGTGCCACCACTTATTAGAATTTTAGAAATGTTCTAGGGTAGCTACCAGAGGATGTCCTGAATTTTTCAATTAATGTTCGCATTTCAGCACAATATAATAAACCAAACAATTATGTTTAAAAGCAAACATTTAAAGAGGTGTATATGTCATTGTTCTTTATAACTATTAGATTCTTTAGTTAGAAAAACCAATACCCAGTCTGACAACTTAGGTCAACATTTCACCATGGCATTCTACAGATTTCAACACTCGAAGCATCGAACTGTTACACAAGAGTGCATGCTTTGTAATGCACATTAACTATTATGTTGGGTCACAGTGCCAGTAACTGAAGCATTGTTATCTGTTGAAAGTATACCATATGCTATTTCTCCATATATTCTTGGAAAGTATGTACATCATTTTATTTCATGTGCATTATACACTAGACTATAATGATGGTATAGCTACTAATGCTACGGTTTGTGTGTGCCCCAAATACTACACACGCCCACGTGTAATACTGCAATTTCAGCACCCACGGTATCATGACACAAGATAAGTTAGTTTTGGTCTGAAGTCCAGTGACAATCTCTCCCCTAAGGTGGACTGATGTCCATTTTTAAGCTAACATTTCTAAAGCTCATCTTTCAGGTTTTTATGGTCAACGTGTCAGAGCTCTATAATATTTTGTGACCATCCTCATTTTAAAGCATTGCGACCTGCAGAGACTATAGGTCCCAGTATGCAACAATATTCCATAAGTAACCAGATCTGCAGACTCCACAGATTCCTTCCACATTAAAGAAGAGGACAATACTAATCAACTCCACAATACTTAATGTAAATATAATCTTCAGGCATCTGGCAAGTTGCTGATGTAGCCCACAGATGAATGAACTTGGAGAACAAGTTATAGACATTTACTACATTACCTGCTGGCTGAAAAAAAGAATATCAATGCATTGGTTCATATCCATTAGGAAATTTCTATTTGGTCCTGTCAAACAATTACAGTATAAATTACTGAAATATTTTGACATTAAATCAGTTATTTATGCCATAAACTAATTTAAACTTCAACCATATTGCTATAGATAATGCAGATATCTGCATTAAGCAGTCATTTTACTGTTTTTTAGCTATAACAGGAAATTATGACAGCTGATTTACTAAAAAATATTTACAGTGGAACACAACAACATCTATTTTATTATCATAATTGATTAAAAACTAATATATTCAGGAAGTTAATTTAAAACAAAAAATTGCTAGTCCCAGGCTGAGTCATTCTTGCTAATTGGAAACATTTTATACATGATCTTGAATTTTGTTAATTAGTGGTACTAAGTTTGTCTATGCCATAATCTATCTTTGTGGGACTTGCACGTGTCAAGGCAGCGCTTCAGTGATCAGTGGTAAAGCCCTCCCTCTACTGTTGCAATTGGTCTGCAGGAACTAAGGGCTTGTCTACATCAGAAAGTTGCAGCGCTGGTGAGGGAGTTACAGCGCTGCAACTTTGAAGGTGTACACATCTGCAGGGCACCACCAGCGCTGCAACTCCCTGTTTGCAGCGCTGGCCGTACTCCCGTTTTGTCTCGGGTGTAGAGGATCCAGCGCTGGTGATCCAGCGCTGGTAATCCAATGTAGACACTTACCAGCGCTTTTCTTGACCTCCGTGGAAGGAGGAAGCCTCTGGTAATCAAGCTGGTCTCCCTTCCCGGTTTGCTCTCGCGTTCCCGGAACCCCCCTTGAAGCCGCCCAACAGCGCTGCAGTGTGGCCACATCTAACACCACTTGCAGCGCTGGTTGCTGTAAGTGTGGCCACTCTGCAGCGCTGGCCCTATACAGCTGTACTAATACAGCTGTAACAACCAGCGCTGCAAAATTTTAGATGTAGACATGGCCTAAGACAGTTAACTACTTCCTTCATCTATGATTAAGATTTACAGATGGAAGTCTATCAAATTAAATGTCCTCTTAAAGAACACCTGGACTAGTAAAAATTAGTTCGGCAACAGAATCAGTGCATCATGATATATTTTCCAGTAGCCTATTTATTAGCCTTTGACCATGAATGTTTTACAATGTTTGAGTTAGCCATTTTCTCTTGTGGGGAGAGAAGTTACTTCACAGCCCTTACAAAAACATTCAGACAACCCTACGTCTATTCTAGTTTCTAGGTCATATCTGCTTCTGCAGTGAAGAGAGAACCTAAGCAAGAAAAACAATAGTGGTCAGGTTTATCTATAATTCTTTACTGCAGAAAATCCAAGCCAATTACAAATGTACTTGTTCACCTCTTTATGCAAGAAACACAAAGAATCACTTAAAATAACTCCATTTCTCTACAACTCTGGTTATTTTACCACTCTTTTTCAGAACCTGTGATCTCTGGTGAAACACTGAATATTGTTAAGACAAATGAATGGAACATGCCATTTAACTTTTCAAGTGACTCAAGGTGGGATTTTCAAAAATGCTCAGCACTGACCTACCTCTCTGCTCCCACTAAAGTCAAAGTGGAGTTTTAACATAGACTTTGATGAGAACACAGCCTATGAGGAACACTTTTGAAAATCCTATCATTAGTTGTCAAAGTACAGTGACTAATTTTAACTGTTTCAGATAGGGCTGTAAATATTGTTTTAAAAGTTAACCGGTTAAATGATTAAAATTATATCGTTTAACAGAGGTCACACTGGCTGGTCTGCCACGGCCCGGCCTCAGGGCTGCTCTGGCTGACCCGGCGCAGCCAGGTCTGCTGTGGTTGGTGTGCACGGGATTAAGGGTTGAGGTCGGTTAACAGTGAGCCTAATGCCTACCCGTTAACCTTTTAAATCCCTCATTTTAGACCCATTTTGCCTAACACTATTTTCCTTTTCCCAGCTGTAATGCTGAGCCAGCACAGGTTAAACAATTAGCAAGCTGTGAGACCTAGAAGCAACACTTAAGGATGTATCAAAAGGGTATTATCATGGTAAACAAGGCCATTCCTTCTAGATAGTTATCAAAGCCATGTTAAGTAGATTAGAATCTTTAACATGTCTGCCTGTATTTTTAGAGAGTCAAAGGGTGGATACTAAGTGTATTTGTGTTTACCTATATCATGTTACAAGTAGCTTGTAGATGCTAATTCCATTTCATGTCTTAATGGAATTATATTATGCATGCAGATGGGTCAGTTAACTTTAAGATCAAAGATGTAAGATACTGTAGGAACTAATAATATTATTTACATTGTCTTCAGCTTATCTGTGCTATAATGAAATACCTTAGTAGTTTGAATGGCTAATTGCTTATATGAATAAATGCAGCTAGTTACCTGTGACTGCATAGAAAATAGAAGATTAACTTCAAAGCAACAATATATACTCCCTATTCTTCATCTGAGGAAGGGCTGGTCTGCTGTCAAGAGGCTTATCAGCTTGCTAGAAGACTATAACGAAGCAGCCCTAGCGCTGATCCTTCTTATCTCAGGTCTTTTTAAACTTTGAGAGGGAAGGTCTAAGCCACAAGACTGAGTTCTCCAGGTTTACTCTGAATTTACCCTGGAATTCTCATGGAAGAATTTGAACAAACTCTACACCTAGACTGCCTATTGGATTATAACCTTTTACAATGATTCCAGAAAGACTTTTACAAGTCAGCAGCCTCACCAACTCTGCTATGAGACTGACCTAAGGCCTTTACACAGATCTGTATGTATCTTATCTTTTTAACCACAGCAACACTCTTCTTTCTTTTTTTAGTATTAAAACCTTTAGTTTTTGTTACTAAAGCACAGGTATCAGTGTCATTATTGGGTAAGATCTGAGATTCATATTGACCTGAAGATCAGTGTCTGGTCCTTTGGGACTGGTGGACGTAACATAAGGTGAATCTGGTTTTCAGTAACTACTCACCATATTAGACTTGGCTGTCTAGGTGGGATCAAGGACTGGGATGCTTAAAAGGGACTGTATTTTTGTTTCTTGGTAACCAGTGTGGTATTACAGAAGCTGTTTTGTTACTGGCTTAGTGAATCTAATTATAGACTAAACCACCAATTTTAGGGATTGTCTGCCCTATTCCTTGCAGTTTGCCCAAGTAAGCATTTTCAGTGTAGCCCTTCCAGGTACCTGGTCACACCAACTTATTTGATGAATTTAAGTGATCATATATACAAGATTAAGTGCAAGAACCTAAGAACCAGGATAGCAAATCCTTTATAAGTTTTCTATATAGCTCCTCAACAGTGATTAACCCACAGCAACCTGGCTGTCCCAGCTGTGGCCCTCCTCATAAGCATCAATCATGTCATACCATATGGTGGTTTCCTGATATACAGTCTTGTGCTACTAAAATACCAGTGAATTCACTTATGACTGTAGGACACAATTTACAGAAGCTCACAGCTACCATTTAACCCCCAGACTGAGATGCTTCAGTCAATTACAGCAAACTCGCTCTGCATAGAGAGATTTCTGAGTTATGATAAAAAAATTAACAGATGATTTAGACAATCAAAAGTTGATGGCTTTAAAATTTACATTTCTCTTCCATTACAGAGAAATGTATTTGCCTCTAATAAGACAGCTGCAGACTTAAGTCATTGAGCTGAGATTTAAGAAATCTAAGTTCTTATAAATGTAATAATGAAAATGGAGCCTCAAAGGAAAGCAGAGGGAAGGCAGAATGAGCATCCTTACAACACATTTGATTCTTTACCAATTGGTGGTAGATGGATACTGAACCTACCGGTTGGAAATTTAAGACAATAAAGGGTCTCATCTTGAAGGTAATACTTTATTTGTTTCTATATAGCTGCAGACTTGGAAAAATTAAGTTTGAGTGGGCTTTAAATGTAGGGCTATTCAACCTTGTTAGCATTCCTTTATTGTGTTTATGATTTCGTGCCAACTCTGGTTTTAATATAAAATTGGTTGATAGTTATACTTTCAATGTTCCCTCTAATTTTTTCCATTCATGTGTGGAATGAATTTTGTTATGTGCACCATCTCGTGGTAATATATGGATGTACACCACCGGTAGAAATAAAAACCCTAGATATGCTATATATATTTTATTAAAAAGTTACCATAGGGATAATTACTCCAGCCAGGACAGGTTAGGCATTTTAGAACTCATTACTCAAAAAATTAAATTTAAGTGTAAGAGAGAAAAAAATTATGAAACGAACAGACCAGTCAAAAAACTAAAACACACTTTGAAAGTAGTATCAAGAAGTAACACCACCACCACCACCACCACAAGTATGTGGTGAGAGAGAGAGAGACAGACACACACACAGACAGACATGCTTGCCCCTTTAAAGTACGCTGCCCTTTTAAGTAGATAAGCTCGTTCAGACAGCAGCAGCTACCAGCAAGCTCCCTCCGTCTTGAGCCCTGTGGTGAAGATGGGGTACAGAGGCGGGGGGATGGGGACACCCTGATATCAGCATCACCTCCCTCCTCTGCACAGCAAGCAGGAGGCTCCTGGGAGCAGCTCCAAAGCAGAGGGCAGAAGCGTCATGGCAGTGGGGGGAGGGCAGCCGCCCAGCTTAGAGGGAACTTCGGTCACGATAGCTGGGGACAAACTTGCGTTTATTTCTTATGAACATTTTCTGTAGAAGACTCCAACTCTTTGTTTTTAGAAGAGACTCTATATAAAGTATAAGTGAATCCCATTTTAAATATCATTTTGTTGAATTTCTGATATAAAAACCATTCTTGCATTTGAACAACTCATACCTGGGTACACTGCCTGTTAAGCTCCTTTCACTTGATGAGGATGATGATCCAGGCCTCTCTTCTATTTTCATTCCTAGCGATTCTGTTGCACTACTCTGTGGTTTCTCTCCCTCCTCTTCCGTCTTCTTTTTCTCACTGTCACTATCATCACTGCCTTCGCCTAAGATGTCATCAACCTGAAAAATTGGTCAATTGTCAGTATGTGCTCTACTGAGTTATTAATTATATCACTCTCTCACACTGTTACTAGACTTGTAACTTGTAATTATCTATTTTAAAATGTCTTATAAACAGCTTTCTTGCTCTTTTTGCTTAAAAAAATATGAAGTTCAGTGTCTTTAAAGGTTTCCACAATATTGACAACATATTTATGCAGATTAAATTAAGTTTATATTCACACAAGTATGATACATACTAAGCTACAGTAACAATCACCACCACCACCACCACCAATACAATTCCATTTTAAATGACTTAAAATAACGTATAGGAATACTAGAGAAACAGCCATGAAGCCATATTATTGGTAAGGGCAAACTCTTTACAAATTAAAGGGACAAACTTTGCACCACCACAGCAATGTACAGCTGGTCATTTGTTCAAAAATATATATTTAAATGTGTCTTCAGTTAATAAGAATTTTTATTTTTTTTCAGGCATTCCTATTTAAAAACTTAATTTTAGCAAAAGGCTTTTTCCAAATGATACTGTATGACAGGAACTGAAGATACAGAAGACACTGTTATAATCAGATTCTGACTACTTGCTTGCCATTTAAGAAGGCAAGTCTATTAAAACATTTATACATTTAATTAAATAGCAGTTTGTCTTTCGCTTCTAAGAAGTTAGCATGGATTTTATGTTAGTCTAAAATATGCTTATTCATTCTAGGTTTGCAGCTGCAGAAATGAACATTAAAAGAAAACAGACCCATGTGCTGTGTTGAGATGCCACAAGAGGTTCCATACTTTTAAAATAAGCATTTGAACTACAGGTGGAGAAGGAGTAAGAAGGTGTAGGTGGTGTTGCCACACACTAACTTCTCAATGAGAATGGTAGTGGGCAATGAGAAGAGAAGCAGGACTGTTGGGTTCTTTGGGACAAATGACTGCAACTCTACGGAACCTTAAATTTTCTTCAAAAAGCAACATGTCCTGGCAGCAGTGAAAAAGGAGGTGGGTTAAGACCCCAAATCCCCCAGCCTATCAATGACCTAACCGTTTTCAATGCTCAAATCCATAGTGTGCTAGTATTTTTAGGCCTACTGGGGTCATCTTATTCCCATGACTGACCTAGGGTGACCAGATGTCCCGATTTTGGGGTCTTTTTCTTATATAGGCTACTATTACCCTCCACTCCCATCCTGATTTTTCACACTTGCCATCTGGTCACCCTAGACTGACCCAGGCCACAGCCTGCTGCAGTGCTACTGTATGAGGCAAACGCCAGGCCTCAAAGAAATGCCTGGATCTTTCTAATCCCCCTTCTCTGGTTAAGGTAAGGTGATGCCAGATTCAAAGGAAAAGGGGAATACACTACCTCCTGTGGGGTTAGGATAACCAACACCCCTGTAATGTTTTGGTGACCAGCGAGAGGTCTCACTGCCTCCCTATAACCCCGGATGCCTTTCACACACTCCTGCTGTGCGTCTCAACATAAACACCAACAGACAAGCATGTGGTTCCTTGAGTGTCTCTGTTCAGCAGTCTGACCCCAGAAGTCTGCCTGCAGCGTCATCTCCACCAGCAAGTTACTACTTGCAAGGTGACCCCAACACAGTCCCAATCTCAAATTTCCCCAAAAATGTCTGCCCTGAAGAGTCCCACTCCCTCCTGGAACTCTCAGGGAAGTAAAGTGGTTCACTGGTCTTTAAAAGCAGCAAAGAATCCTGTGGCACCTTACAGACTAACAGACGTTTTGGAGCATGAGCTTTCGTGGGTGAATACCCACTTCCTCAGATGCATGTAGTGGAAATTTCCAGGGGCAGGTAAATATATGCTAGCAAGCAAGCTAGAGATAACGAGGTCAGTTCAATCAGGGAGGATGAGGCCCTGTTCTAGCAGTTGAGGTGTGAAAACCAAGAGAGGAGAAACTGGTTCTGTAGCTGGCTTGTAGTTTCTCCTCTCTTGGTTTTCAAGGCCCCTCAAGGACTGAACTAACAACGCTGGGTTTATCAGGCCAATGGTCAAACCACTAGAGCTATCCTGGCCCCCCGCCCCCAACTGATTTGGGCCATACATGCTAACCACAACTGAATGTGATGACTCTTTGCCTGGGCAGCAGGGGGGAAAAAAAGGCGGGGGGAGGACGGGGATAGGACTCCTTCAAGCTCCCTACTGCATTTGGGTTACAAAGGAGGGAAATAGGGAATGGACTTACCTGAGTGGACAGTAAATAGCTGGACCAGAGAGGGACAGTGACCTATCATATGTACTACGGGGAAGAGGAAGGTATTTATACCCCTGCTATCCAGAACAAACACACTCACTCTCTCTCTCTCTCTCTCTCTCTCTCTCTCTCTCAAAATGATCAATAGCACCCACCCTCCTATCCATACATCAAAACAGAATCAGATTTTTATCATCTGCTGTGGTGGTGTGCTAGTCATCTTATTTCTGGGTTGGGAGAATGCCAAATAGGCTGAGATAGGGTGCAGTTGTTTGCCTTCCCCACAGCAGGTTGGGGAGATAACGAGGTTAGATCAAGATGTCACAACTCAGTAGGTGGCAGGTGTCCCCTGTACTTGTTCACAGAGGGGATACAGTTTTCCAACAAACAAGTGTTGGAAAAGCAGCAAAGAATCCTGTGGCACCTTATAGACTAACAGAGGTTTTGGAGCATGAGCTTTCGTGGGTGAATACCCACTTCATCAGATGCATGTAGTGGAAATTTCCAGGGGCAGGTATACATATATGCAAGCAAGCTAGAGATAATGAGGTTAGTTCAATCAGGGAGGATGAGGCCCTGTTCTAGCAGTTGAGGTGTGAAAACCAAGGGAAGAGAAACTGGTTCTGTAGTTGGCAAGCCATTCACAGTCTTTGTTTGATCCTGAGCTGATGGTGTCAAATTTGCAGATGAACTGAAGCTCAGCAGTTTCTCTTTGAAGTCTGGTCCTGAAGTTTTTTTGCTGCAGGATGGCCACCTTAAGGTCTGCTATAGTGTGGCCAGGGAGGTTGAAGTGTTCTCCTACAGGTTTTTGTGTATTACCATTTCTAATATCTGATTTGTGTCCATTCATCCTTTTCCGTAGAGACTGTCCAGTCTGGCCAATGTACATAGCAGAGGGGCATTGTGTTGGAAGTGGATTTACAGGAGGGAATCCCATAAGGAAGATGGAAAAAGGGGGGCTGGAGCTCCTAATATCCAGTATAGCATAGACACACACACCCCTTCTAGTCTCTCTTAACCCTCATATGATGGAGGGCGGCAGGTCGCAGCAATGGTCTGGGTCAGGGGCGTGCACAGGAATAAAAATTTGGCTGCTTTTGGAGGGGCACTTTGTGTCCCACACAGCCAGAGGACCTGGTTCTCCCCACGTATCCCAGGCCAGCGGAGCTGGTTCTCTCCCTTCCCCCCTACAGGCAGAGGACCTCACTCTCTCCTGGCAGCTGGAGGAGCTGGATCCAGGGCCAGAGGAACTGTCATCTCCTGCCTTCTCCCGGAGGAGCTCACTCTCCCAGCCCTGGAGGAGTTCTGTGCCCCCGCTGACTGGGGGCAGGTGGGCTGTGCCCCTGCTTGCTCATCTTGCACATGCTCCTGGTCTGGATGGGACCAGGATGGGAAGGGTCAGAGCTGATGGCAGCCCTCCCACATACGTGAAAACAACTGAGGAAAGAATGACAACCTGCACTCTCAATTTATTGTTGGTATTCCCAGATACGTTGAGTGAATACAGTTTCAGCCTAATTAAACGACATCCATTGCCTCTTGTCTTTCATCCTTTGGACAGGACAAGGAATCTCCCTACAGGATAATTTCTCTTGCAAGTCCCAAACAGTAGGTATGAAATCTTAAGACCAAATGCTACAAGATGATACACTGCATTGAGAGCGCTTCCTGTTTTATTTTGCTTATTTTAAGCGTGGCTGGTGTCACTTCAGAAGAGTGTCAGTGGGAAGATAAACAAAAGCCATTGTGATCTTTCTAAAGTATTTTTAATAGTAATGGATATATTACAAATACCTGTATGCAATAGCTAGAAGAAAAAACAGGCTGCAGTTCTTGAAAATATATAGACTCAGGTAGCAACACACTTTTCCTTCTGAAATCTCAGACCAGATATGTGAAGCAGAGGAGAAGATGAAGAGTGTGGCTGGGAGTGATGAGCAGAAGATCATGTAGTGAAACCAGCATGCTTACCTCCCACTCCTCTCCTGCAGAACCAGAGAAGTGCTTGCCTCTGTTTCCCAGAGAAAGCAAAAAAGGACAAGCTTCTCTCCCCTTCTCTCTCATACACACATTCTCCCCACACCTCACTTTTCAGAGGAGAGAAATCTATTGAAGAGGCCAGGTTAGAAGGAAGAAGGGAGAGGAAAAGAGAAGGGTCTTGGGAGACTCAGGACCTTGATTGCCTCTCCTAGCAGGTTGTACAGATAGGACAGAGGATGAATGCAGAGGCAGATCACAGGGTTCACACAGATTTGTAAGAGGGACCTCTGTGGGGCAGTTTCACTGACCTCTTTAGGAGCCCTCCCTCCCCCACAACATCTGTGGTCTTCAGAGGAAAAGGAAGCGCTTCCTCCCAGTGCCCTGCTTAAAAGATGAGCATTGGAGGACCCAGATGCTCCATACTTCCCCACATTACAAATACCAGACAGCTACTGGCGTTTCAGAGAGCAGCTGCATATGCTAGTTTCTGCTGCTGCTTCTCCCCAACTTATGTTGCCAGGAACAGAAGTAGTCTCAGAAGGCGTAAGAGAAGAGGAATAGTGACAGCCTCACAACAATCTAAAAGTAAAGAGACGGAACCCATTTTTGGAATTAGTAAAAATCATTTAAAATGTGTGACAAATGATGCCAACTGCGATTCAATTATTTATGGCTCTGCAACTTTAACTTTAAACATGCAAGATAAGGCTACTGCATTCATTGTATAATGTAACAGAACAGGAGCAAAGTGAAATTTTACAAGTTAACTAGTGTACATTGATTAATCCTGTTTTGTACAGACCCTTTTGTTGACACTTATGCTATAGTATCTTTGCATTGAAAGATTTTGTTTACCAAGGCCCATCTTGTCTTGCTAACAAACCCTGTAAAAGAGCCATAATGCATATTTTCAGCACCCAAACGCGACTTCACACACCAGTAATATCTTCATTACAACACTAGGCAGAAACTGTGTTATGTAGGAATAGACATGTCAGATCAAATCATGGGCCACCTAGTCCAGCATGCTGTCTCCTAACACTGGAAAGTACCACATGAAAAGATGATGATTAGGGGCATAGGGAAAAGAAGATTGGAAAGATTGGAAAAGAGAGCAAACAATTAGAAAGGACAAGATGAAAAGTAGACAACATAATAAATGTCATACATAAGGGAAATCTAGTCTCACAACAACACAAAACCAACAGCATATTCAACAGAACTGAAAGATAGCAAATTCAAAACCGATAAAAGGAAATGCGATTTCCCACAATGCATAATTATACTACGGAACTCATTGTCATAGGATGTCACTGAGGCCAAACACTTAGAAAGATTCAAAACAAGATCATGCATTTATGTGGATAACCAGGATATCCAGTCAGAATAGTAAATATGAAGAAAAGAGCTCTAGAAAGGTTCATTAAAAAAGCCTCAATTATGTACCTCTACTAGCTTAGTAAGATTAAAAAAAATACATTAAATGAATATGACTGGTTAGGAAAATTACAAGAGCCATCCACTTCTCTTGTTTAAAGTGAAACTGACCATTAGCTTTGCTAAGGGATAAACTGACAGTATACCATTGCATAAATAGGGAGAGTGTGTATTTTAACATCTTCCTCAGAAATATCCAGCACTGGCCATTGGTCTGAATGATAAAGACAGTTCTGTCTTAATACAGTGATTCTTATGTTCATGATACAGCAAACAAGGAACTAATGAGATGAATATCTCAGAAAACTGCATTTATTAAATGTTTTCATAACAAAACTGCCTCAGTGGAAAATAAAGATTCTTTCAAAACCAAAAGAGCTAATGTACCATGACAATCTAAAGAAAGATACCTAATAGATACAAGTCTGGTACAGTACTAAATATACTTTACATAACTGTATGAGGTATTAGAATTTAAATTTTCTTATGACAAACAGATGGCACATGATACAAAACTCACTCACTTTGCAAAATTATGTATAATATTTTATGTCCTTCCTGAAAGCTTAAGTTTAGTTTTCAGATAAAAACCTCTTTCTGAAAGCAATACAACTACAAACTACAGAACTGATTACTACAGCAGTTAAAATTTTGCAAGGCTGCAGAGAAATATATCACTGCTCCAATGGCTATGGAGATGTATTTTATAAACACTAAGTTATATGGTTAATGAGGTGAAGTTATTGCATACTGCGTATAGGACTTCCCTGTATGAATATATTGATCTAGCTTAATAGGAGACTGTGAGAAAAGGAGGAAAACATCACAAGAGCTACAGGTAAGCAGCCTCCCCCCAGCAAACATTGAGGGCTACAGGCAGAAGTGACACAGTTGTTCTGCAATGCTGGGAACCAACAGACCGGAGGAGCTATAAACAGTTAAAAAGCCACTGTCAGGAGGTGAAGTGGGTGTCAGTTTTCTGGAGCCATCCAGGGGAACAGGCTGATAGAGAGAGTCTCTCTGTGCAGAAGTCTAAAGGAATCGGGGCCTTCCCTGAATCTGAGGACTAGTAAGTCTTAGGGAAGGCAGGCATTTGTCTAGACTGGTTTATTGCTTTAGGATTTGTTCTCTCTGAAATGCTTTTGTTCTAAATAAATAATACTTGGCTTTAAGAAGGCTGTTTGGTTACTGGATACAGGGTTGGATTAACTTTTTGTTGGTCCAGAGCCAAACATATTTGTGGGCCCCCATGGGGAATGACTGTAAAAGGGGCCGGGGGTAAAAGCACAGTGGGGCAAGAGCTAGGGTTGGTCTCTGGAGCAAGGGAGGGATTGGGGTAAACTGCAAGCGCAGCAGGGCTGGGGAGGGGGTAAACAAGATCCCCCTGCCCCCACAGAGCAGGTACCTACCTGGTTCCAGCCCATTCTCTTTGTCTCTCTCTCTGCACTGAGCTGCCCCTCTTCCCGCAGCAGGAGGACAGGTTCTATTCCAGCCCTTTGGGATTGGGTGTTGGGAGTGGAAGGAGCAGAGGCTAATGTGGTTACGCATATAACCGGACACTCAGGTCTCGTTTTCTACCGGAGTTTCCAGTCTAAAACTGGATACCTGGCAACAGGACTGCCAGAAAAGCCTGAGGGGGAGAAAGGGGCAAGCAAACATTTTTAAAAGTAAGGGGGCTAAGCCTTAAGCGGGTGGGGGCAAGTGGTGGGTGGGCTAGGGAGTGGAGAGGATCTAGTGGCCAGGGCCATGTCTGCTGTACTGCCCAGGTAGGTTGGAGACTGTGGGGATCAGCTGATACAGTATCCAGGGCCGGTGCAAGGATATTTTGCATCCTAGGCAAAACTTTCACCTTGCCCCCCGCCCCCCAGAGCATTGCTTATTATAAATTTTAAAAAATGAATACAGTGGAGTCACATCTTACACAGGGGTTAGGGTCTAAGGTCAGCGCAAAAGGGGAAACCGGCTGACAGGAGCCAGCTCACTGCTGGCCCTGCTCAGCCCGTTGCCAGCTGAGCGAACAGTACCCCAGGTCGACAGTAGGCTCAGCGGCAGTCGGGACCCACAGCCTGCCATTACCACCTTTGTGTGCCACCTTTGGCATGTGTGCCACAGGTTGAGGACCCCTTTTCTAGTGTATACTGTATGGTAATTTTCACTATATGCAATTTTTCTCTTACGTGGTGACTTTAGAACCTAACCCCCACATAAGATGCGACTCCACTGTAGTGTAAAAAAAATTTTTGGCACCGCTTTTTGGCACCCCCAAATCTTGACGTCCTAGGCGGTCGCCTAATTGGCCTAGTGGTTACACTGGCCCAGCCCAGGTGACGTGACAGCAAGTGCTGGATTTAGAATTTGTGGGGCCCTCCAGTCCTGTACTCAGCTTCATTTCTGGGGCTCCTTCTTGGGACCCAGCCAAGAAAAAGAACATCCTCTTTTATCTCCCCCTGCCCCTGTTTTTCATTCTTTTTTTCTTCATCCTCCTTCTATAAGTAATAGAAAGTAAATGAAAATAAAGTGAGGTACCTTGATTGTTCTTGTATTCTAACTTATTTTTCCACAGACCACTTGAAAATCACGGAGTGTCTCGACAGACCACTTAATGATCTTTCCAAATATTGTAAAAAAATGTTTGGATGCAGGGTCTGGCCAGGAGCTAGGGAGGGAGCTCAGGGTTGGGGCAGGGGATTGGGGTGGGGGTGCTTATGTGGAGCAGCTCCTGTTCGGTTCTCAGGAAGGGGGTGGGGATGTGGGGGTTGCAGGAGTCAGGGCAGGGAGCTGAGGGTGTGTGAGGGGGTGCAGGTTTCAGGGCAGCAACTGGGTGTGTGTGTGTGGGATGCACGAGTCAGGACTAGGGAGGTGTGAGGGGAGTGCAGGGATCAGGACGGGGATGGATGTGTGTGAGGGGGTGCAGGAGTCAGGGCAGGGGGCTGGGGGTGTAGGCTGAGGTCATGGGGGTGCTCACACAAACAGCTGGAGGGGGTATGCCCCACAATTCCAGCCCCTTCCCCAAGGCCTCACCCCTGCCTCTTCTCCTCTTCCCCAGAGCTGTGAGTGTGCTGAGGCTCCCTCTTCCTCCTCACTCCCCGCCTGCAAGCAGCTGATCGGCAGCAGAGAGGGGGGAGGGAATGTAGCAAGCTGAGGAAAGAGGCGGGAGAGGAGCCAGGCAACTGCCAGCAGAGACTGCCACGGAGCCACAGCAGCCGGCAGCGTCAAGCTTCTCTGACCCCACAGGAGAGAGCAGGGGGGTGGAGAAGAGCAGGCCGGGGCCCCTTTTGACCATGGGCCCGGCGCCAGTGGCACCATTGTAAATCTGGTATTGACTGGATATAGTTGATATTACTCCTGGTGGGCACAGACCTTCTGAGTCTTAGCTTAGGTCTGATTTGCTGAAATAATAACTGTTAGTACCAGGGGACTACAGTCCAGCCTCTGGTAAGAAGAGAACTGTTTCCACTCCAAGAAAAAGGGGAAGGCTTGAGGCCTGAGACCTAATGGGGATGCTGTTAATGAAACCAGGCCCACCAGAGATGCAGTTAGCTTAACAACTGCTATAGGTTTTCATAGCAATTACCTTCCTTAGCTTTAGAAAAACACTTACTTAGTTCACAAGAACTAAAGGGATACTTACTATCATTTAAGTATGCTCCAAGTTGATGAAATGCTGGGCGCAGCTAGTTTTAAAATAATCTGAAAGGAGGAGAACCAACTACCGTACCCTGTTTTAGTCAAGGCTAAGAAAGGTGTGACACTCAAACAGTCCAAAACCTTTTTTTGCTAAGACAGTAATGATCAGCATAACATAACTTATTTGTTGTACTGTATAAAAGAGGAAGACTTGCTAGGAGTATTTCTAAGATTCTATCTGATCATGCAGGAGCAAGTCAGGATGAGTGTGTTGTATCTCTTGAACAGAGTATCTCCATTTGTGAGTATTTTGATCAAATGCTTATGAATATTTTTTACTATATGGAGATATTGTTTATTACTTAGTTTTTTGACATGTTTAGAGCAATTATATAAATATTTGGACTTTGGATTTAATAAAGGAATGTATGGTTAAATTAATGTCTGGTAGTATCTTGTATTCACACAAAAATTAGTAATTCCAACTGCAGCAAATTTACAGGATTTTTTTGGGGGTGCGGGGGGGTAATATCTTTACAGCACATATAGGCTCATCGTGTTGCTTTGCATCTTCAGTGAATATCAAGTCACTGCTTTCCAGAAGTTCTCGCAACAAATATAAATCACTTGATATAAGAAACAGATACCATATAATCAAACTTTTAGAAATAGAGGTTTAAAAGTCATTTGCTGCTGCTACTATTTAATGAAAAAAGTGCTTAAAAATTCAGTTTGTACAGAACTGAGAAATGAGGTAGAATCATAGGGCAAATATAGCAGAGAACAGTTTGCTTTGGTACTTCATTTCTCTCACATGGCAGCTATTAATACACAAAAACTAACAATGCATGACCTTTCTTAATATGGGTAGCATTTCCCTATTAATTCTTTACTGAGATTACAGAAATCTCTTGCATTGGTTTCACAGGAAAGCCTAGTCTGTTCATCTCTTCTCAAAAAGGATATAGTGGAACTGGGAAAAATTCAGAGAAGGACAATGATGGTTAAGGGTAAGGAACAGCTTAGAAGAGAGACAGTGAAGGGGTGATATGACAGAAGTCTATGAAAATCATGAGTGGTGTGGACAAAGTGGAGAGAGAAGTGTTATTTCCCACAATACAAAAACCAGAGGTCAAGTGATGAAATGAATAATTTATTGCAAACAAGAGGTAATACTTTTTCATAATGCACGATTAACCTGTGTAACTCATTCCCCTGAGGATGTTCTGAAGGCCAAAAGTATAATTGGGTTAAAAAAAAAGAACTAGGTAAGTTCATGGAGTACAGGTCCATCACTGGCTATTAGCCAAAATGATCTGGCTAAACCTCTGACTGCCAGAAGACAGGAGGGGAAGACTGGGGTTGTTCTCTCCAAAAATTGTCTTCTTCTGTACGCTCTCCCTGAAGCTCTGGTAGCGACCACTGCTAGAGACAGAATACTGGGCCAGATATTGGGCTGACCTAGTATGGTAGGTCTTATGTATTACAAAACTGACGTATTTCTGCAGCTGACCTGCTGCTGAATGCAAGTGCAGCCAAGGACAAACTGCATTTCAGCATAAAATCTATTAAGTTTTAACCACATTTTGTGACAAGGTGCTGAATGAGGTTTATCTTTAGCTATATGTGCGGTTAAACATGTTTAACACTCATTCATCCGTATCTGTTGATGGCAATGGGCTTTTTTTTTTTTGCACAGTGGAGAAAAGCCCAGTGTATCAACTCCAACATGATGCATGAACAATATCAAATGCCTCTAAGACTCCTTAGAAATTTAATATTGCAGTACATAGAACGACATAAAATTGCATAGCTACGTATACCATAATTTACACCAGACTTTTTTGCAGTGTGCCTAAGTACACTGAGAACATCCCTGAATAAGTGTCCTATTCTAGTTGGTGGTAAGAATCAAGCGCTACCCAGCAATGAGGTTAACTTTTAGATTTAAAAAAAACTTTACAAAATCTCTAATTTTTTCCCCTTTGCTAAGTCAACTATATTTTGAGGATGATCCATTGTTTAATAAACATTACATGCTCTATTGCAGGACCAACAGATGTTAGAGAAAGCAAGAAAAAAAGACCTACAAATAAAAAAAAGCATTTTAGGACTTGATTACTTTCTAAATTGTAGGATAAAGTGCCCAAGTTTGTAAATATGTTACGTACATTTCATAAAACTCCTCTAAGAACGTCTAAGTCTGTACACAATAGACATAGAACATAGGACTGAGAAGTAAGACATCTTATGTACGTATCTTGCTCCAATCACCATAGTATCTGAGCACTCCACAAACTTGAATGTATTTATCCTCACAATACCCTGTGAGGTAAGGAAGTCCAATTATCCCCATTTTACACATGGGCAACAAAGGCACACAGACACTAAGTGCTTGCCCAAGGTAACATAGGAAACAGTAAACTGAAGCTAGGTCTTCTAGACAATTCTTCCTTTCATGCCAAGCCTGTGCTTCATTTCTTCTAAAAGCACACTTATTCTTTTAAGAGGTATAAACATTTTACCCAAGAAAGCTGTAAAATAAGTTCCATATACCCATCTTTATAGATAAGTTGAGAGAACTGGCTACTAATCTGCACTTTGGTTTGTCTAAATCATCCTCCTCAAAATTGTATACTTTTGTAAAAATATATAGCTGTGATTTTGTTATTGTTTCTCCTTAATGCCATTAATAAAAACAGGTCAGTCATACAGCACATTTATTTTATTCCTGGTAAAAATAATCAGGAAAATTAGTGAGTAGTACCACAACAAAGGGGGCAGAGAGGGTGTACACTGTATTTGCAGGCAGAATTCTGCAAGTTAAGATGTTTAAAGCCAAATATGTTTAGCTTTGATGATGATTAAAACCAACTGCAGTTATTCACACTGGAAAAAAAAATTGAAAATAGAATCCTTGGGAATTTGTGATGAGGATTCAGAAACTACCAATTAGTTTCAAAGCAAGATCAGCAAACTGAGCTAGAATTGATCTTTTTTAATGAATTGCTACTCCAGGAGAATGGAAACCGAGTTGGATGACTAGCCTCAGTACCACAGTGCCAAATTAGTACTTACAGGAGAATCTGTTTTATAGACCACTGAATGTATAAGCTCCATTAAAACCAATGGGTGGCATTCTTGAAGTTAATAGATAAAGAGCCATTGCAGGCTTTAATTCTACTGTTAGTCAATGTCTCCCTCCTCCTCCATGATCCATTTAAGGAATACATAAAAAAAGAAATTACAAATGTGAAAATGGAAGCAGAAAACAGCATTACAAGTAAGTGACTGATACAAGTTATTATATAGTGATGTTTTGAAAATGTCACTCCCATGCAGAGCCTTATAATTAGTTCACAGACTGAGTTACAGCAGAAGGACAATACAGAAAACAAAGTGGTGAGGAGCTAAAAATGAAACCATGGCAAGCTGCCCTCAATTTGCTGTGCACCACAGTTAAACTGGTCACACTTGAAGTGTCATATCCTATCATAACCAATATGGTAAATTAGTTTAGACTGACAAAAACAAAAATTCTTCCAACCAAAAATGATAACCAGAACTACCTCTAATTTAAACCATCAAATCACAAAGAGGTAATCAACAGAAGTTACATAATGCTCTTAAGGAAACAGGAAGAATATGAAGAAGTCTATTAGAATTAGTCCAGGCTGCTAGCCTTGTGCTCAATCCTCTAGCTAAACTATACTTTCTCTTCAAGTACACACTGTATCCCAGATAGGATTTTAAAATCCTAGGAGGAAAAAGGGAATTATTGGAAATATTGACTAAGCCAAATAGGAGACAGTACAAGAATACTACTACCGTCAGACTGAAATGAAAGTGAGCACGTGAGGACTGGAAAGAAAAGGGTAGTGGGGGAAGGCAAACATTCATTGGAAAGACATTCTTCACAAAGGAAAAAAAATTGTGCAACTGTTCAACAGATCAGAGTATTGAATCCAGGCCAAAATTCTAGGATAAATTCATGAAACCAAGTATTTAGCTATATTATAATTTGAGATTCCAGTTTTCAGTTCCTATTTTTACTCATTTTCTGAATTTTGGTTACTTTCATGTCTTTTAACATCCTAGAAAGGTTATTTTTAAAAAAACCCTTTGATGGTTACTTGACTACTAATGAAGCAACTGATTTCTGCTCAAATGTAGACAAAATGTAAACAATCTAATTTTTTGCAACATATCTTCCCATGCTGTGTGTAACCACCCCCCAAAAGCCACTCCTTGTGCTATTATAAGCAACAAGAAATAAACCACAGAAAGCACAAAGTGATACAGGGTGTGATTTATGCAAATCAAACATTACTTTAAATCTACCCTTTAAATCTCTTCTCATTGGCTTATTTTGCTTGGGGTTTCTTTTGAGGGTGGGGGTGGGGGAGGGTGAGACAGGGGAGGGAATAGTTTTTGTAAACCCTTAAAAATAGTTTTTTATTTAAAAACTGAAAACTGTTTCCTAGTTACACTATAAAAAAATTCAGGCATTGGCAATAAAATGAGAACTGTAGATATCATTCATGATGCTAGATCCCATTTACTCTTCTCACCTATGTGAAATAACTGAACTGAGAGAGAGAGAGAGAGAGAGAGAGAGAGAGAGAGAGAATGAACACACAGGGTACATATAGAGCTCCTACTTTGTCTTAGGAGGAAAAAGCAATTATGTGAAGAAAAAACCTTAAAGCCATATTGGTTCCACACCACGAACAGCTGTCATGCTGAAAAGGAAAAAACAGCAATCTGAAAATGTTATAAGAAGTTATTTAGAGGCAATCCCACTGGAAAACACCAGAGAAAGCACTTGGACCATATTACGAAATGAGCTGGAGCAGCAACCCGAATAGCTGCAGTTTATAACACTGTATAGTAATGGCTGTAAACCTTGCAGTAAATTTAACTGGACTCCTGGGTATGCGATGGTATTCTTGAAAAAAAGATATTACATGAGAAATCTGATTCGCTCACACCAAGTTGCCAGCTTACTCATTCTTAATATCCACTTGCAATACACAAATGGCGCTGAGGCAGCACACTTCACTTTACTTCAATAGGTTAAACCACACATCTGTAAGTAAAGAAATATTCAAAGTGATGTTTCGAACACGCATATTTCCACCAGTATTCCAAACCTGAGGAAGTATTTATGCATTAAAATGAAAGCACACATTCTTCTATAAAGTTGTACCAGCACAATATAAAATGGTATTACTCCGTGGTCACCATTAAAGTCTTTATGACTGGTATTTGCAAGTAGTTTGTTGTTGTATTACAGTAACAACTGGGCAAAGGGCAAAACTGAATAATTTAATGGCACCCATTGTTCTTGCACAACTTGTTTGCCACAGGGCAAGAATTATGCATTATTATGAAAACGTACCAGAAGCTGGCTCATATTAGAAGCCGTGTGTGTTAATGAACAGAAACATTTTATTTGCACTTATTGGAATTTCCTTTTGAGTAGTTACAATGGGTTGCAGCTTGAGGGCTACTATCAGTTAGTGGCAGCAGAGAAATGTCCTGTCCCCTAAAGTTCCTTTCAATCAAGACAACTTCCACAGCCAGGATAATTCAAATCTATTTTCCTAAATTACAGACTATCAATTATACTTTGAGGAAAAAACAATTTCTCATAGTGCAGAAAATGGGAAATTCCCCTGAATAAAACAAACCCAAATC
This sequence comes from Gopherus evgoodei, assembly GCF_007399415.2. Taxonomy (NCBI): domain Eukaryota; kingdom Metazoa; phylum Chordata; order Testudines; family Testudinidae; genus Gopherus; species Gopherus evgoodei. The sequence continues at coordinate 189,878,345 of NC_044323.1, forward strand.
CTTGGATGTCAATTTCTATTTCTATTCTGTAGGATCCATTTGTCTTCAAAGTGGCCAAGATCTGGAGACCTTATTAGTGAAAGAAAGGACATTTGCAGGTAAGCAGGGATAAATGTTCCTATTCTTCATCGTGCAAAGCTCCACAGATCCATTACAGTGGAATTTTTACAGCCATTTATTTTAGGTGGGAAGCAGGATGATCCTTTAAATATGGGACTCCAAAATAAAGTACATAATTATCTTCATCTTCCCCTTGCCACTGAGATGTGGAGAAGGCTTCCGCCAAAACATAGCGTTGGCTAAAAAATAGGATTGACCAATATAGAGTGTTTTGGTGAACTTATGTACTGATGGCCATGTAGATGCGCAAATCCCCACACAGGAGACATGACTTCTCTGCCATAAGGACTGGACTTTGATGCTTAATAGAAAGAAGATTATTTGAACTTTCTTATGAATGAGTGGTATTTGACAGTTGTGAGAACTGCTTGTCTGACTAAAAATACAATACTGGGTCTCATCAGAGAAAGCTCCCAACTTCACAAAACCTCATCTGATTGTAGATAGTAGATATCAAGAGCTCTATTAATGGAAAGGAAGTATAACATCACCTCCTGCAGAGGTTTGATCTGGGTAGTGTCATGCAGAAGAGTGAGGTTCCACGGTCATGCTCTAAGACTTTGAGCGGCTGGACTAAGGGTTGTTGCCCAAAGGAATTATTTTTATGTTAGGATTTGTACAACTCTTTCTTGAACATGCTGATAACATTTTACTACAGAAACTTTACTTTTCTGCTTGGACACTCATATACAGAGTGTAAGACCTTAGTGGAAGAATACAAGGCTATGTTCCACTTTAACATGGTGATTAAACTAAGGACTTTGCACTAGTCAGTAGCATAAGTTCTATTTATTGACTTTAAGGTCCATGAGAATGACAGTTACTTTAGCTAAGTCGCTGTTTTGAATCTATCTGGGCCTAGGTGGATTGGGGGCAGGGCGGCAGTAGCAGGCCTACTCTAAGAGACAGACATTGGAAGGTCCAATGTGAAGTTAGCCAGATCTGAGAGCCATAGCCTCCACAGCCAGAAAGAGGCTCAAAACAGCCTTACTGATGCTCTCTGCTTCCTAGGACCACACAAAATATACGAAGGAGTGGCAAAGATGAGAAGACATAGCATTGACCTTGTCCAATGTTGCAAGAGGTCATTCTCCGCCTCATACCCTAGGTCCTGACAGAGACCACAAGGCACTTTATATACTGTTTCCAGATGCAAAGAGGTTGATCACCAGACCACCAAACTAACAGTGAGGTACTGGTGGGTGCAGGTTTAGTCTGATAATTTGACTCTTGGTGGGCACTGAACACTGAGATAGGAAACTTTGCTCTACCCAGGACAGGAGTTTTTTGCTCTCTAGTATAGGGCTGATTTGTTCATCCTAGTTTAATTATGAACACCTCATTAGATATATTGACTCTCATGACCAAAAACAAGTCTGTTATCCAGGGAATGAACAGTGCTCCAAGACTTCAATGAATCATTGTGGTTCCAGCTAGCTACTGCTACGCTCTCTCTGGTACCCATTCCCTGGATTGAATAGGGACCTGAATAAGTCTCAGCTGCCTTGTTCACTAACAGGTTGCTCCCTTCAAAAAATCTGAATCTCTGCACTCCCTTGTAGGCAAGGCAAAGAACATACAATGGGAACTTCATCTCTGTCAAGAAATGTGGTAGGGTGACAGGTGGAAGAGAACAACAGGAATTACTGGATAACAACATGAACTCTGGCTTACTCTGAAATTGTGACTGCTGTCAGCTTGATTGATACTGAACCCAGAATCTCCAGAGCTAGAAGCATGAGAAGCTACTGCTAGAACTAAAACAGCCAGACTTCACTTAGGGAACTTCCACTATGTGAAGGGTTTTAATGAAAGAAGACAGACTATACAAACCTTTAGTCCAAAAATAAAATTAGACAAAGACGACTCTTATTTTAAAACATTACAAAAGAAATGCACTGAAGACCAGTTAATCATACAGTGTAATTATTTGATTGAAGCACTATGCTGATCAGATTTTCTTCAAGGATTAGTCTTGCATAAACCTAATTTAACCACATTTAAAGTGTAGAACATTTTCCTAGTTGCGGGAGAGCTTAGAATATAAGAAAGGCAAATGAATGAGTGGGTTCAAGTGAAACCCATAGTTTTGGGGAACAAAGTTGTTGTGCAGACCTAAGAATCTCATGTGGAAAAAAAACTGCACATAAAAGAACCCAGGATGGGTGATGCCTCCAAATTTATTCTTTGACAATGTACTTGCCAACAGGAAAAATATTTAAATTAGAAGTATGGAGAAGACTCCTCCAATACGTTTAAAAAAAAAAAAAAAAGGAAATTCACACATTACTTGGAACACAGTCATTCTACTTCTCTTGATGGCATCCCTGCAGAGTAGAATTTTGAAGAATTGGGAAATGTGAGGGTGCTGCAAAAAAGTCCTGAAGAGTACAGAATGCGTTACAAGGCTCCTAATGCTAAGACTTTGACCTTCAGGAAGTTGGGACTCAGATCCATTCAGAAGGAACTCTTAATACATCCCTGGCTGAGATACAAAATGGGATTCTTGCCCTTTCAAGTACCATGAGGACTGAGATCAGAATCCCATGAAATGCCCAGACTTGTGGACAGTTTCAAAATCAGAAAGCCCATGAGCTCTCCTTAGAGCCGGAAGGCAAATACTTGGGAGTTTCCAGAAGAAATACAAACTGAAATCTTTCCTTAGGCAACTGGACTGGAAACATGAATGCCTGATAGAATGCTCAGGTCCTGAATGGGCACTAAATAGCTCCTCTGAAAATACATGAAGATGAGGGACTCAAGTAGTTTAAAGGTCCTGTGATTACTTACAGATACTACCTTATATAGGGAGACTATCAACAAGCATCTATGACAATGGTTTCCAAACGGTGGGTTGTGACCCCAAATGGGGTTGTGCCAGCAGATGGGTCACAGGCTGACAGGCCAGTTTTGGCCTGCAAGACGAAGCCATCTGCCCTCAAACATGTCCAGACCTGCTCCACAAATGCCACGCCAGGAGGCCACCATTTTGAGACTTGCATTCAGAAGATCCTTATGTGGGCAACAGTCTTATTAACAGAGCAACCTCTCTGCCTGAAATGGTAGAAGTCTGTACTAACATTTCCTGAGATGGGAATCTGCAGTGGCTTTTAAGCATATTTGCCTTTCTTATATTTTAAGGGGCCACATCTTTTATGACACCCTGAGTACTCTGTTGGTACTTGATAAAGCATCATTGTATGTAACTGCCTGTGCTGAAAATTCCCGGGTGACAACAAAATTATTCTGGCTCCCACAGAGGTTATGGCTGAGCATCTCAACCAGATGAATGAACAGGTCCGCATACTTTCATGTCCAAGTCGGGGGGAAAGAATGACTGGGTGCAAAACTCCTTTCAGTTCAAGCCTGATGCTATGGATTTGCCAGCAGCTGAAATCATACAGCTCATTCAAATTTCCTGAGATTGAATCTTGTGATGCATACATGCTCCACTTCTCTCCTGGAGTTCTGGTTCACTGTCGAGAATTAATATTCTGCACTCTCAACATGCACCTTGAAACTGATGGTGCCATTTGTGAGCACATATTTATGTGAAGCTGGATTTAGCACACAGTCTCACTACTGATCTACCATTGATGTCACACTGTAGATGAGATGTGCAATTTCTACCTCACCATGGGACACAGAGAAGCTCCAGATGGGGTCATGAAGGTGAAATGTTTGGGGAATTCCTGATCTATGATCCTGAAGGGCCTGTGACATGGGATTCTTGTCCCGCTGACACTCTCTTGGAAGACACATCTGGACACCATAATTCATGCCAATCAGAAAAGAATAAACTTCAAGGATGCCAGAATGCCATGTGCTGCTGCTAAAATTCCAACCAATTTAAGGCTTGCCTGCCACACTGTTGCACAGCATGGGAGGCAGCATGTTACTGCACGGATAGGCAACAAGAGCCCCTCTGATCTTTGCTGGGCTTGTTATGCTGCTGTGTTTTCTGCTGACCCTGTACTCAAAAATCCTCTTCCTGCAAGAGGCACTGAGTGAGAAAAGGGATAAAAATCAGAGGAACCTTCTGTTTCTTCAAGTAGATGGAAGTAGGGTGACCAGATGTCCCAATTTTATAGGGACAGTCCCGATATTCAGGACTTTGTCTTATATAGGCACCTATTACCCTCCACCTTCTGTTCCGATTTTTCACTTGACATCTGGTCACCCTTGATGTAAGACACTGGGGAATTTCTTTGAACAGCTCCATCTGCAGGCACTACATTGTGAAGTGTGAGTGATTAAAAAAAATAAATGAAAGAGGAGCCCTCCGTGCTTGGAAGATGAGGAGAAATAACTTAAGTTGTAACTGATTACAGAGCACCAGATGTCCTGAAGGAAAACTGACACCTTTTGGACAGAAACACTTATTCTCACACCCTGCCCCTCTTTTGGTAATGGCACACTGGAACTGTAATCTTTAATTTAATTATTTACAGCCTGAATAGTTAAGACTGGTGCAATTACATTACTCTATGTGGACAGGGTTTAAAATCACTTGGTGTACTGGGGACATCTCATAAGTTGACTGGAAATATCTTGGAGGACTAGATCATAGGAACTGACAAAAACCCGCTCTGCTCCTAGAGGTAACTGGTAATAACCTAACAGATTCCTTTCTCTTCCTTAGTAGGGTATTATCCCTGTATTCTCTGAGACAATTTACTTCATCTTTTCCTTTTTCATTAAGTAGTCTCTCTCTTTAGGTTGGCTTCCTGCATATTTTCCCACATTTGAATTAAGTAAGGATAAACAGCAGTCCACACAAGGCCAACACAGTCATCTAACAGTCCAACAAAAAGGCACCGGCATTTGCAGTAATATACTGCGTCCATTTTCTCCAATTAAAGCAACATTTAACGATTTGTTTACTGACTGGGCTGGGGATGGGAGGGGAAACATTAGGTCACATCTCTGCTTCCTCAAAGCTTTCCAGATGGCAATTACTTGAACACATTCTTGCTGACTAAAGGTTTAACAAGTTAGTATCTGTAAATTCACAATTACATTTTTAATCCAGTAATTTAAAGTCTCAAAAGGTGAATCATTGTCTCCAGAGAGCTCAAGTGAAGCTTCCATCAGTCAGCAGAGTAGCTATTGCAGTTCCAGTGTCTAACTGTTTGATTCATACTTCTACCTGTAGCCTTGATCTGATTATAGAGCAAACTGTACCTTTAATCTTCCTTTCCTTTGTTGTGTTTTCAAAAGAAATTCTCAAAGTTCTTCATTATACAGCAATAATTCTGAAAGTCACTAAGGGCTTTGCTTTTGAAGTTCTCAAACAAAAGCCAAACTACCATAATAAATCTGGCAATACTAAAATTCATCCCTGCCTGCTTTCGACAGTGACGTGATAAATTTACTAGAAGAACAGTAGCTGGCTGAGATGTTCTTGTCAGGGTCACATGAAAGAGGTTAAATATGGCAACTCCCACTCTTCCAGTTCTGGACTGACTGCACTGGGTCACAAGATACAGTAAATGGGATAAGTAAAGGGGTCCTTTGACTGTCTGTGAGGCAGGAGCTACCTGTCTCCATTTTAGGTAGCTATTCAGGAAGTCATGTGGCCAGTTGCCTGTCTCCTTTGCAGCAGCAAAATGTTTCAGAATCATCTGCTGCTAGGCTAGAGTCCAGCACCCTTCCCTAACACTAAACCTGTGATGCCGCAAAGAGGGAAGCATGGGACCCAGGGGTTCAAAGGTGGTCCTCCCTCAATGCAGGATGCTGAGGTGGGGTTCATGCAGAGGCTGTGTCCAAGTGGGCTCCACCGGTGTTAATGAAGGCCACTGAACCAAAAGGCTGCCTACTGCCACAGCCAACTTTTGCTGTAAAAACTGTCTTCCATTCATTTGTTATTGATTATTGTTTATAAATACAAATTGTGGCCTTTACTCAAAAAAATAATCATCATCTGTGTGAAGCAGTTTTCCCTGGTTATCCTCAGGATACCTAACCCTTAATTAGAACATACTAGAAACAGTACATCTTCATATGCAAATATTGTTTTTTTTGATAATAGCTAGATTCCTTTGTGGCTGTTTCCTGCACACTCCTGTGCCAACCATGGACAGTCAACCATGGATGCTTCTGTCTAGGAGTGTGTGAGCTACCTGCACACCCTAGCCAACCACGGACAGCTGCCGGTGAGCCTGGTACCCACCCCACTGGGTGGGGCTAGAGACGGTACAGCCACACCAGAGGAGCTGCCGGCACAGGGCACTGGCTCCTGCTAGCAGCAGCCCGACATGCTGCTGCTTTTGCCACTGCGGTTCCCAGTAGAGCTCTGCAGATACCAATTTATATCCGTGGCTATCCGCATTCACGGATATAAATTGTGTCTGCGCAGGGCTCTAAATCCTGGACACAATCACCACATGTGCAAGTATGTTCCCCTTTCCCTGAAAAACCTCCAACAGTACACCTCCCCAGTGACAAAAAATATGATGGATCTTAATTGGAGTCAAATGCCATCTATATGGTAATTTATAAAAAATTATCTATGAGCTACAGAAGCTAAAGATGTATATTCTCCCCCTTCCCATATAGAGACTTAATCATACACCAATTTTTGTCCAAATCCCTCTCCCATCTTTTCATTTGGGTTGTTTTCTTATCTTTTTTCAATAAAAATTGTAGGTCTTAGAAATTAAGCCTTTTGTTCCAGCTCGCACCTCAGTCAACTTCTCACATATGGTTAAAGGTCTAAACACAGCTGTCATGTATACAGATTTCACAATAAAATATTTGACTTGTAAATAATGAAAATACAGGCTCTTCATATTATTTACATTACTTACCTGTTGGTATGATTTCAAATCAGGACCCAGGAACAGCTGTCTGAATTGAGTAGCCTCTGTTCTTAACCAAAATGAATAGTCATTTTGATCTTTTTTAGAAATAAATTCCTGATTATTAATGAAAGTAACTAAGAAAGAGGGCCTTGGCAACAGGGATTTAAAAAACTGCTAATACAGTCCAGATGAATGGGTAATTTTTAAATTTTGGGTGACTTACATTTCTTTTTCACCCACAATTACATGGATAGCTTTACTTGGGCTCCACTCTTTGGATGGTCTGTTGCTAACAAACTATCATATCTATTGGTGCATAACAACGATGCATATTAGTAATAAGCCGAAGTAGAAAATGCTAGTCTACCCCATTTTGTAGGCTTATACAGAACTTTAGAATTAACCTTTCGTTTCCCTGTGAATTTTAATAGTGCATCCTGTCATGTTTTTAATATCTCATGATAGAATATTATGAAGATAATTATGAACCAATCTGTCCCAAACCCAGGTACATTGAATTATACCAGATTTTAAATATACTTGTAGCACACCAAATACAAAGAAGATTATTAGATATCCCACTGTACAGAGAGGATTAAACACATTTTTTATGGTAGATTATGTTATTTTATATAATGTTGTTGTAGTTGTGTCAGTCCCAGTGTATGAGACACACAAGATGGGTGAGAACTTTTATTGACCAACTTCTGTTGGTGAGAGACAAGCTTTTGAGAGATAGAGCTTTTCTTCAGATCTGAAAAAGATACTCAGAGCCCACCTTGCGAGGTCCTAGAGCCTGGGCTCCAGCCTGAGCCCAAAAGTCTACACTGCAGTTAAATAGCCCCTTAGCCTAAACCCCACGAGCCAAAGTCAGTGGCATGGTCTAGCCATGGATGTCTAATAGCAGTTTATAGGTACCCAGAGTGTCACAGCTAAATACAAGATCGAACACATAATTTACCATAAGCTGTTAGCACATATTCTAAGGGACCTTTCAAGTTGAAGTGTATTTAGCTGTGACAATGAGTGCCTTTCCCAGACCTGAAGAAGAGCTCTGTGTATCTCAAAAGCTTGTCTCTCACCAAAAGAAGTTGGTCCAACAAAAGATATTACAGCACCCACCTTGCCTCTCTAATGTCTTTTATTGTAATCTTTACCTAATGTTTCTGATTCAGACTCTCCTCAAGGGAATCCCAGCAGTAATTTAGATGGTAAATTGTAGAATCAGGATTGAGATGCATTGGAGAGATGGCAGTGAAGAATACACAGTTGCTGTACTGCATTATCCTTGATTCAGGCCAGGGCTTATACTCCTTCACTTTTCTCCTGCATGTAGTAGTCATGAAATAAAAATGTTTCTTACCAAATATTGAAATGCTACAATGAAGACAAGTCCTTCTTTTAGGTCACTCAGATGAAAAAGGAACTGACCATTGTAACTTACAACCCACCAGTCCTATCACAGTCTCCCTGAAACTTCAGACTCCGAAGAACCTTTATATGAATTCACTACAATTTATCTACTCCCTATCCCTATAAAATAGATTGATTTATATTTTACAGTAAGTTTAAATTTAAATTCAACTTAAGTAATGCAATAGTGCAAGGACAGTATACATTCATTCCACCTTACTAATTTTCCAAAAGTTTCATTGTATGAAGTTCAAGTTTTAGTGCAAGTTACCTCATTTATATACCTTCAGAAAGCCATTTAACAAAATCAAGTCATTACTACCACTTTCTGAAGAGAATATTTCAGTTATCTTTCCTATATTCTCACCAACTCAATATTTCATTTCACTTTAGGATGCAATAATAAAAAGGAAGGTCAAACACATGACTACACAAAAAGAAGTGTCAGTTTGAAGTCAAATATTCAGAAAATCTAACTATATTAGCTTTTCATTATCAACTCTTGTTTATACCATATAGGGTCTCCAGTACAATGAAAAAAAAGTGTTCCTTTGCTTATGTTTACATCAATCACTGTGATAACATTCTATCCTGTATTTAGAATTTTTCACCAGTTATCTCATATATAAATTAAGCCATGAGAGCTAGGACAGACCACTTAAAGAAATGCTACAGGTCAAATCTTTGAAATGAATCATAAACTGCCCATCACTGCTGATTAACTTATCTCTTAGGTACGTAACTTGAAACAGTGCAGGAAAGTACCAGATTCACTAAGGGAAAAAAATCTAAATACTTAGATCTTTCCCCCCCCCAAGATTGTAAGGGTACCTAGAGCTACTTTATGAGTGCTTTATTATTTCAGCCACAAATCATGACCACTCTGCAGCAATGTCACAAAAGAAATAAACAACAAATAAGTCTCATTAAGCTGAAAAGAGGCCCAGTATGACCAAAATGGTCAGTTGACCCCAGTCTAAAACAAGCAAATTGACTATGAGCAGTGCAGTTTCCATTCCAAAAGGAAAGGTAGAAATCCAAACTGGCATATACCCAGGATAGCACAGATGTTCAGCTGCCCTTGGAAATGGTCAAATGCCATCTTCCCCCTAAAGAGGGGAAGGTTAGGCATTTATAGACATCTGATACATTCCTAGAACATCTGAGCACCTCACGACTCTTCTGTGAGATACAGGAAGTATTATCCTTTTTTATACTGAGCTGCAGATCTTATTCAAGTGCTCCTGGGAAAAGATCACTTAAAACGTATTTTCAGTGGTGGAATTAAGTGTCAATGAAGGACAACTGGAACAGCTTCATTACTCTAGTAATGCACTCTTGAGCAGAGCTCATTCACTTTAGCTTCAAGTCAAAGTAAAGCCATTATGGAGCAAGTAAGCCAACTAATGACATGTCAAGAATGGAGTAAGAGTAAGGAGAACCTCACTATCTCATCAAGACAGACTGTGCTCTCACCAGACTTGAACAGCATCCATCCCCACTTATCTACACCTGAAGATGCATCAACCCACAATTACCGCTGGGAAAGAGAGAAAGAAAACATGATAGAAGACATTTGTCAACACACCATCACTAGTTCTATACTGTGAATGACCACAAACATCTGGTGTCCTTTCGCCTCCCCCTTTTCCCACTGTCCCAAGTCTTTGTTGCTGTTTCCTGCAAATTTGCTTTAAGTAAGCAAAGGGTCCTTCCCCAGACCAGAAGAGCATGTCCTTCAAGTTCCATAGCCTGCAGCAAGAGCAGCCTCAGGCAAGCATATGGTCCTTCTCAACATTGGGGTTAGGATTTGTATTAGGCCTACAGAATCGTTCAGAGAGACCTGGATATGAAGAAATTACTTAATGAAATATAAAAACCTCAAATACAAGTTTGCATTTATTATACAAGTCAATAGTGACTGTCCATCTCCCAAATGAACAAGAATTAGTTGAAAAGTGACATCACACTTGTGCAAGTGATATATTATATAGAAGCAATTTGAGCAATTTTAGAGCCTTATGAATAGTCTCATTACCCATGGCAGTTCTCAGGGTATTCAGGACTGAGAGTCACCTTGTTACCTATCCTGCCTTCAGCAATAGGGAGACGTACTTGCAATTTTACATTGAGTTAACAGAGGCATAACATACAAATCACTGGAGATGATAGCACCATTCTATTTGGTGCTGGCTAGGCCTCAGCTGAAGTACTGTGTCCAGTTTTGGTCACCAATGTATAGAAAGGATGTAAAGAAACTGGAAAGGATCCAGAGGTGAGCAACAAAGATGAGCAAATAGATGGAATGCAAGCCATATGAACAAAGTTTGAAGGAATTGGGTATTCTTAGTTTGGAAAAGAGGAGATTGAGGGAGGACATGATAGTTGTCTTCAGATACTCGAACGGCTGCCACAAAAAAGGTGGAGAAACGTTGTTCTCTCTTGCCACAGAGGACAGGACAAGAGGCAATGAGTTCAAACTACAGCACAGCAGACTTAGATTAAATCTCAGAAAAAAAATTCCTAACTGTCAGAACAGTAGGACAATGGAACACACTGCCTCAGGAGGTCGCGGGAGCTCCTTCACTGGAAGTTTTCAGAAGGAGGCTGGATAGCCATCTGTATTGGATGGTTTAGACCCAACAAATTCTGCATCTTGGTAGGGGGTTAGACTAGATGACAGTTGTGGTCCCTTCTAACCCTTATGATTCTATATTCAAAATAATCACTCCTGGACTATGTCAGCCCTTACTTTTCCTTTCTAGTTAATAGGTATACCCTAGTCCCTGAGCCCCTTTGAAGTGTTCACCTGTAGTATTCAGCCTTGCAGCCACTGAACACTCACAAAAATACCAGATCTGCTGTTTCCCAAGGGAGCAGTGTACATGCCAGCTTCAGTGACCCAACTCAGGATCAGCACTTAACTTAATATCACAGCACTTAGATAAATTTATAGAGAAATCAAGGATAAGTTTATTACCAAAGATTCAACATATAAGAGATAGTGAGTAAGGATAATGAAAACAGAATAAAACAAAATCATAATATGCTTTCTAGAGACTAACTTAACAGGCTAACCTCCATGCTAAGTCAGTCTTTTGTACTATCGTCTATCAATGTAGGCAGAGATCCCTTTTTCATGAATGTAAACACGCTGTTTACTTTCTAAGGGGCACACTAAAGGTGTCTCCTTTTGCCTTCTACTTATATCCCCAAACATAATTGTACCCCGAGTCAGGACAATCCCCTGGTTTATTTTCTGGCATGCTCCTGTCCCATTTATTTCACATCCCATTGATTTCACATATAGATATTGAAGCCACTGTGTTAACTCACAATGCTTTATGTACATGGTGACAGAGGTGAAGTAATATTTTGTGTCTCACAGAAAATCTGTCAACTCTGCCTCGATATAGACTAATCCTCCCCCATTTTCAGTATACATACATATCTCCTTATATGGTATCTGTACATACATTTCACAACAATATTAACAACCACCATGACCACCACTATTAATTTTTTCAAATTTCTTTGTTAATTCTGCATCCTCATTTAAATTATGGCAGCGTTTCGGAACCTCAGTCAAGTATCAAGTACCTTACATACAAGGCACCACACAGACAAGCATCAAAGAAGACCATCTCTATTGCAGACAGCTTATAATCTATATCTCAGACAGGACTCAGCAGGTGAGTGGAAAGAGAAATAGATTGATGCTTTCTCTCTGAAAGCAGACAATATATTCTATTTACTGTAGTGCTCCAAACAGGAAGATTTGGAGCTAGTTTAAAAGTTATCTAGTCTCTCTGTTCAATCCATAACTTTGCTAACATCACTGAATAGAGAGACCGGATCTCTGGCTTATTACACCAATCTATAACCCACCAACAACCCATCCAGCTGCTTTTTTCCTCCTCTCCCTTACTTTCCTCCCTATAACTGAAAGGTGTTAACTTTACCTTGAATGGTCCCTTTAAATGTGTTAACTATTTATGCTAAACAATCTGTTCCACCTTGTATCGAGCTGTGACACTCTGAGTTAGTTTCCCAAACCTAAAGAGCAGCTCTGTGTAAGTCAAAAGCTTCTCTCTCACACCAACAGATGTTGGTCCAATGAAAGATATTACCTCACCTGCCCTGTCTCTCTAATACCATGGGACCAACACGGCTACACCAACACTGCACACAAGCAATACTGTCAAAATTAATACGAATACAGTTTTATAACAGACAGTATATGCACATGAACAAGCAAGAACAATGGACACAGTGCAGCAGAAAACCACTAGATTGTATTCTGCCACCTTGGTTTTTGATTGATGATAGAACTCTGTGCCTGGTGCCTTCTACCTTAGACCTTTTAAGTGATGCTTTCAAGTCTGTTTAAAGCTCAGCTTGTTTCTCCAGTGAGGATGAGGCAAAACTCTGAAACCATGAAATTCAGTAACCATGTTTTAGCATACGTGCCTACTTAGGTTATAACATAAACTGAATGCTGCTAACCCTGTCAACGCTAGTACAATACAGTACTCTTTGCCACTCAGTAGACCATCTAAACACCATTTCCTGAACTGAATTTCACAAGATATACTCTGACCTTGCTGAAACAAAGAGTCATCTCAATATGGAACTGATGCAGGTGGGGAGGACTAAGAAAAAGGCGAGGATCAATGCTGCTTGAAAATTTAAAGGAAGAATGAATAAATGGTGCCCAGAAACTTGTCTGAAAGTATTAAATTAAAAACTGTACTATAATTAATGTAACATTTGCAAAGTTTAGTCAAGCCACCACATACTAGTTAAAATAAACACAGGCCCCAGTATATTCCTCCAGTGCTTTAATTGCATGAAGTACAGATAAAGACTGAGAATGTTACATCTCTGTCATCTTTTATTTATAAATAAATGTAATGTAGTATTTTTTCACTTTTGTTGAGTCTCTTCTTCTTGTGCGTTCTTGAGGCTCTGAAGAGACCAAGTATTTCTACTATCTTAAAGATGAATGAGGCCAGGCTCTGAAACTGTGACTTTTCAGTTTTGAAGAAAAGGGCCTTTCAGCAGTCCTCAAAATAACTTTGCCAAATTAACTTGAGCTATACCATTACCTGACATACTCAGAATAAACAAAAAATTCTCAATAAATTAAAATTCTGAAAATGTTGACAATCACTGAGAGCACAGGGCAGCTAGGAGTTCTCCCCCCTTCTCTACCCATTGTCTTCCTATGCACTTTACCTTTCTTCATTCTAGTGAATGTCAAGAAAGGCCAAGTCACCATAGACCACTTCCTCTGAGAAATAAATGGAGGTTTCAAAGCACTGGAGCATTTCTGTTACGAATAGCAATACATTTTTATATAGCACAGTAGATGTCCCTTGAAGAGTGATTTGGTGTTGTGTGCGGCTTTTCTTATAATAGTCCTCCTTAAAAATTATAGGATCTCTTTTGCATGGGGGAGGGGCTGAGGAGTTCACTGTTACCCTTTAAAAGGATGTGGTGTATTTTTCTGGAGCTCTTTAGATTTCACAACTGAAGGTGAGCTGCAAAGGGAAAGTGATTGGGAATCACCTCCACTGGCACAACCTTATACAGAAGACTGGTACTGATTGTTCTTTGGCAAACAGCTTCACTGGCAAACAGCGTCATTTGTAGCTTTCAGACATGCAGGAAAAATCTTTTACCACCTTATGATGCTGCCTACCCCATGAAGTTCCACTTCAAGTAACTGAATGTATCTGCTAGAGTATTTGTTACTGCAGGCTTGCTGTATTAAGGGAGCTCATACTGGACATTGCCCAAGTCTAAACGTTCGTGTTCTGAGAAGCCTTGACATGTGAAGGAAAAACTACGGAGCCGAATTAGTGATGAACATTACCCAAAAGAGCCACAGTATGTAAATTCATGGTTTCATTTACTAAATATTTCTCACAGCAAAATGGCAGATCAAATATTCTACAATTTGTTAACATAGTAAAAGCATCCTGATTGGTTAATAACTTAGACTGAAACTGTGATTTAATTATCAACCAATATCATGTGCTGCAAAGAGCTGCACGAGACACATTGAAGAGCTGCTTGGGGCTCATGAGCCTCAGGCTGAGTATCAATGTGTTAAACAGCATGATCTACAAGTAAACAGTTTTCACTATTTTGTGATGAAACACAGGACCATTTCACTATATTAGCTGAACATTTTGCAAAGTGCTTTAACATGGCTCAGGCTATTTCATTTTAAACTCTGTCAGGCTAGCGTTGACAGGGTTAGCAGCATTCAGTTTAGAAGTTATGTTATAAACTAAGTAGGCACATATGCTAAAACATGGTTACTGAATTTCATGGTTTCAGAGTTTTGCCTCATCCTCACTGGAGAAACAAGCTGAGCTTAAACAGACTTAAAAGCGTCACTTAAAAGGTCTAAGGTAGAAGGCACCAGTCACAGAGTTCTATCATCAATCAAAAACCAAGGTGGCAGAATACAATCCCCAGAATACAAAGAAACTGTTTTATCTTTAGACGTGTGACACAAGGATTTTAGAAAAGAACATTCAGTAACCCATTAGTTTTTTACACTACTTATTCTCTGGGAAGCACCCATTAAAGAGCTATACTTCATTTTATATAATAATGAGATTTTTTTTTATTAAAAACGAAAATACTGAAAAGTCAGAGCCAAAAGGTGATTTGTGCCACATAATCAGAACACTGCTAAAGACTAATTGGGGGAGCGTCTTATGTCAGAAGATAGACCAAAGCTATAGAGCAACCTTAGAAATCCACAGTTAAGTGTGGCATTCACTGCCTTAAGTAGCATTTTGCCAACAGCATAGAACAGCACAAAGCATATAGTGAAGATTCTTTAAAAAATGGTCTCTCCACAAGTGGGCTAAAACCAGGTGTAAAAATTCCAACTACTTTCTTCCTTATAGAATGACATCAAAAAGGTTTTCAAAAGGTTCCATATAACCTACAGATGCTTGAAGGGTGCAGTTTTGAAAGAACTGTAGAATACTTGTAATTTGCCCCCATGCCATTTTTTAATTCACCAAGTGTAAGAGAAGAATGGATTTTTATAAATGCCTTTATAGAGAACTTTATAGAGAAAACAGAAAAGCCTAATTGCAGCAGGCATTAAGTATACTATGTTATTCTTTATAAAAAAAGAGACTGATTTTTCTATTTGTATAAACAGAGATGATATTTTGGTATTTGATGCCTGGTTTGATATGAAATGAAAGGAGCTACCACATCTATTTCTTGCTTTAATGATTAAAAACCTCTGAACACATTTTAGTACTTCAAAAATCTGTTGCAAGAATACATTCAAAAGCTAGTTTGCCTTGAGCATGGCTGAGCAAAGAAAAAGCATATTGAACATTAAAACAGGCAAACCACTGAAAAAATCTGTGTAGCCAGGACAGTAAATTGATACGCTGCAGACAAAAACTTGCTAGGAAAACAGTGAATAAATCTTTCAAATGTCAGTTACCAACTCAAACTGTACTACTGATTTGTCTGCACTGCATTTGTTTCCTAACTTTACTTATTTCAATTGCTTCTAATTCTAATTCCATTCTCCAATGTTTTTCATTAGACTGATTTATAGTGCTTAAAGATGATCAATGCTGATTTTTGGAATACATAGTCAATGACTTTTTCCAATTCCCTTAAGCTGAAATGGAAGTTTGCATAAACTATTAGAACTGGTCTGATCCAGTCCTCTCTAGTGTTCTGAATCTCTTCAGAACTGAACATATGAAATAAATGAAAGCAAATAACTTCTATTCCATTGTCTACTTCCCTCATGTTCCTCTCTCTCTCACTCTAGGTTTTTGTTTTTTTTCCCTTCTACAGGTAAAACCACTATCTTTTACATTCCTATAGACTTAATTAGTGCTTTTACAATTGTTGCATCCCTTAATTTCATTTTCTCACTATCACTCAAAATAAGTTGGGATCTTTCCTTTAGACATTGGGTTGCAGTTGATGTACTTAAATGTGTTCTACAACTTCAATTATCACAGTTCTCTCTAATAATCAAAGGAGAAAAATAGGTGTGATAGCCAGTCTGACATTATACTTTACAAGCCAAACAACAAAACATTCTTTAATCCTGTTCGTAGAACTATAAAAATAAAGTCGTAGCCAGAAATTAATACATCTTACTTATTTCCACAACAGTTTAGGCAGTAAATTTTCTGATGCAACTGCTATCCACATGTGCTTTGTGTATGCAATGGGGTATTTGGATGCCAAAGTACTAGCACCACAGGTTTAACATTTGTCTATCATATACTTAAAGTGACAGCCAATTAAAATATTGAAACAAAGAAAAAAAACAAATGACTTTTATAGTCTTGCATTACTAAAACTTTAGGCAATAAAAGCTGAATACTGCACATGGTGAGCTGTCTGGAATGGACACAATGGGGAGAGAAATGGGTCTTTGATCAATGTCCATACTATGCAGACATCAAGCTTTCTTACACAAGAAGCTGACAGATGAGATGGGCTGCAAACAGAGTACAGCTAGACTTGGCTTAGTTCAGGGACCATGTAAGGGAAGAAGGTTGCAGAAGGGGACCTTTCAAGAAGAGAACCAAAGAAGGAAGAGAGCAGGAACATGGAAGGTACTGGAAGTGCTTGAGCAGAAACTGGGAAATACAACCAGTTTCGCCAAATGTCTGGATAAACCAATAATCTGTATGACATAAGTAACAGCACAAGCTATACAAAGTTGTTTTGGCAAACTTACTTTCATGATGGTTGTCATATTGCCTAGATAACCCAATACTGTTTTCAATATAGCCCACTGCATTTATTAACTTTGAGACTCTGCTGCATGCATACTTTCATCCATTCTCATCCTGCCTCCTTGAAAAGAATTCAGACCATTTCACCCAGAATTAAGGCAATAAATTTTAAAACACTCCTCTAGAAGGCCAATGAGTCAACTGAAAGGCTTAACAAGAGCAACTAAAATTTGGTTCTCCTCTGAATGTTCTTGAAGCCAACCAAGTTAACAATGTATAGAAGAGAATCAGAAGTTAATTTCTATGCAATGTATAGTGTATGTATTTTAAGAAGCCATGCATAATGAAATTTCTTGTAAGAATTATCTGAAATCAGAAGTGTACGAGCAGATTTTTAATAGCCATAGTTCTGTAACAAGTAAGGGCCTACCAAATTCATGACCGTGAAAGATGTATCACGGACATTGAAATCCAGTCTTCTGTGTACTTTTACCCTATAGTAAAATCCAATGCCGTTATATGCACAGTTACAGGTTCCAGATGTGATTAGAAGCTTGTTTCAATATAAAGAAAGGTCATGAACTTGACAGGATTTATTGATTGACACTTTACAGCAGCAAACACTCAGGGCTCAACTCACTGACTGGTAGATATGGGCATCCAGGGTGGTTTTGTAGCATAGTGATTTCAATTGATAATTTCACTTGTTTTCCAGTAGGCTATTTTAAAATGAGTGCCCAAAGTAAATCAAAAACCTCTACAATCAGTACTGTAGTGGAAGCCAAATTCTACATACTGATGGTGATAAACTGTTTTGTACAAGCTACAATGTTTTGTTGGATTCCACTTGGACTCAAAGTGGCTGCAGATGTTGCACTGCTGGGAAACAAACAAACCCAAAACAATATATTCTCTTTTTAAGACAACGACAGAGCTCCAAGATCCGTCATTTAGCTACAATGGAACTTGTGGATGCATTTGCAAGCACTAACATACCGCCGGAAAAACCTGATCACCCAAAGCTGTGCAAATTCATTCAATGGAACATACAAAAAAGGAGTTGTTTACCAAGTGCAAATAACCTATGACAGAACTACCTTCCAAAGGTTTCTGTGACGGCGCAAGTATGGTAAAGTCGATAAACTGCTCAGCTACATTAAAAAAGATCTTTAAACACTGCCCTAGCTGCAGTCTTTGATATAGGCAGTACATTGCAAATGAGACTGAAATGGGGGAACAAAAAATTGCATTTCCCCCAGAGTCAGTAATTACTTGTTGGACTTCCTGGTTTTGGGCTGCACAATACCAGTTTTAATAGAACTTTCAACCCTTCTAAACGATGCTCAGCTGAATGAGGAAATTCAGCTTGTTGCCAAGAATGCCAGAGGACTGATGGACTTCAGTTGGTTTGAATCTTGACATGTCACAGTCCACAAAGCTTACAACAAAGTAATGGATGTACTGTTCTGGGCTGAAGTACAGTCAAACAAAAATCACTCTGACAACATTGAGTTAAACGCCAGTGCTCAGCAGGTGTTTTCTTGCATGGTAAAGAAGCTCAGACAATATTACAGCTGTAGAGAAGTCAGGCTATGTAGAAAAAACCAAACTGCTCGAAAGTTTCAACAAGTTGCAGCAAGATTCCTAAAAGCTGTGCATATTTTTGATTCTGCACAAATGCACCTGTTGATGTTGGAATTAACATCTCAATGCAATTCCTGGCATTGACAAGAATTGTAGGCTAGAGATTCCTGCTTACAAAAACATTGCCAATGAAATGGAATGCACTTTGCCCGAGCTACAGTTTTGGAAGTCAGTGGAAGGCAGAATTCCCCATCTCACAAAGCTAGCTCGTTCTTTTGACAATTCCAATGAACTCCATGGATGCAGAGAGAACTGTGTTTAAACATGGACGAGTGTTTTCAACGCAGAAACAGGGAATGAAGAAAGACTGTTGCAGGATGCTCCATACTCACATTCAAAACCCAAACTTTTTCCCCCCACCTGCTTTTGTTAACTTACGGGCTTTACAATATGTTTATACTTTGCCATTTAATTATATAATATATATTTTCATGCTCTCTTTCAACACTTAAGATTTTAAAAATTCTATGACCATGATATTTATGATTAAAGGTCTTGAGAACATGACCTATGAAGGAAGGCTGAAGGAATTGGGTTTGTTTAGTTTGGAAAAGAGAAGACTGAGAGGGGACATGATAGCAGTTTTCAGGTATCTAAAAGGGTGTCATCAGGAGGAGGGAGAAAACTTGTTCACCTTAGCCTCCAATGATAGAACAAGAAGCAATGGGCTTAAACTGCAGCAAGGGAGATTTAGGTTGGACATTAGGAAAAAGTTCCTAACTGTCAGGGTAGTTAAACACTGGAATAGATTGCCTAGGGAAGTTGTGGAATCTCCATCTCTGGAGATATTTAAGAGTAGGTTAGATAAATGTCTATTAGGGATGGTCTAGACAGTATTTGGTCCTGCCATGAGAGCAGGGGACTGGACTCGATGACCTCTCGAGGTCCCTTCCAGTCCTAGAGTCTATGAGTATTAGTGAGCTCAAAGCAACTGTCATTTTACAGTAGACACACATCCATCTCATCCAATTAATATTTTAAACTAACCAAAGGGCTAGTATTCACTGAGATAATAGCTTTCATTAAACTGCGTGAGGGAAAGGCTGATCCTTAATTCACAGCATGTTAGTTATAGCTACATTTACTAATTTAGAACACAAAACAATAATCAGAAGACTTGCCACTATCCATAATATGCTTAGCAGGATGGCAGTAGTAGGGACAGTGATAATATGGACCAATGAATTACAATATTCTGCTTATATTAACCTTTGTATAAGGTGTATGCACAAGTACTTGTTTGAAAGAATAAAACATGGAGAATGTTTCGCTTAGCTGAATCATTGTGTCTACTTAAATCCATTTTGATATAAAATGCACATTTTGTGATGTATTCTTTTGCAGATTATGGGTTAAATCTTCAGCCGGTGTAAGTTAGTGGATCTCCACTGAGTTTGGTAGGAGACAGAAGAGATGGATGGTTGAGTGAGAGTTTGGACCCAATTCTCCCTTTCCCAGAGAGCCCTGTCTGAAAAGAAGAGAACTTATTTATTTTTGCTGTGGGTAGAAGAGAAGACAATCCTAGAAGAGATGGATAGAGCTGGTGAACCCACGGATGGGAGGTGGCAACAGTGGCAAAAAGGGTTCTAGTTCTAGTAAATAAGGAAGTGAAATGCTTACTCAACATGTAGGCTGCACAGGACCAGTTATTCCAGGCTATGGCAACTGCAAGGAGGGCTCTGCTGGATGAGAAAGCAGTGGCGCTAAGGAGAGGTTTTGGCATTTCCTTCCTCCAGGAGACCCCTCCATCACTAGACTTCCCTATAAATCTGATCAGCCAAATCATTCTGGAAGCTCCTCTGGGGTTGGTTCTTTTCTGATCTACGGTGCTGAGAGGAGTTGCTGACAAGTGCTGCAAACATCTGCTCCATTATCTTCTGCTCCCATTTCAGTTTGGCATGGCTGAGACATCATCACACAAGGTAGGGAGTGGAAAGTCGGAACTTCTCAGAATGGACTCAATATGGACAGCAAGAGAACTGAGGTATCAGAAGGTCATTTTCTGCAGATGCTACTAGGAGACAAAATGAACAACTGGGAAGGATTGCTTCCCTGGAGGCTGAGCAGGGAAATGGGATGGAAAATCCTGGCTTTGACAGCTTGACTTACTGTCAAATGAAAATTTACTATGCAAACTGGTCTCAGAATGAGAAATACCTCTTTACAAGTAAGTGAAAGGGCTATGAGAAGACATGGTAACAAAATATGGGTCTTTTTTTTAAAAAATGATTTCAAGGGGTAAAAATCTGAACAAGGCTGTGGGGGCTGAAAGCCACCCTTCAGTTGCCTGATAGATATCCATGCAAACAGCCAAATAAAAACCATTGCAAATGAACGTGAATCCAAGTTCCACCAACAATGAAATTTTCTGCAACAAGCATACAAGTTATCTATGGCATCACAAGACAAGAGGAGAGGTAGATAAATTTAACTTGATTAAATAAGGGTAACTATTTAATTGTATACTTGATACGTTTCACAGAAATCTCTCCTAATGCCATTAAATAGGAAGAATGATCTTAGAAGTATAGCTTTCTTAATATCTAAGAGGCCTAGAAATACTGATCTGAAAAAGGATGCGATAAACCTCGTTTCTAAACATACAAGGCTACTGGTGATCTCGTCAAGTATTGGTAATTTTGCTACAGCTTGCTTATTTAATGTAAAAAAATATCTGTATGTGGCAGCTAAAATAGAAAAGATACTTATGATCCATATACAAGAAAAGGCTGGGCTTTGGAGAAGGATTTTTGGGGAAGGGGGGTAGGAGGTAGAGCTGTTCTTAATGCACTTGCTCTAAGGAATTAGAAGAAGTGTAGACTAGATAGACTCAATAGATCATCTAGTCCAGTCCCTTGCACTCAAGGCAGGACTAAGCAATAGCAGACCATTCCTGAGAGGTGTTTGTCTAACCTGTTCTTAAAAACCTCCAGTGATGGAGAATCCACAGCCTCCCAAGGCAATTTGTTCTAGTGCTTAACCTAAGTCTCCATAGCTGCAATTTAAGCTCATTGCTTCTTGTCCTTTTCTCAGAGGTCTATGAGAATAATTTTTCACCCTTCTCCTTGTAACAACCTTTTATGCACTTGAAAACTTATACTCCCTCTCAGTCTTTTCCAGACTAAACAAACCCAATTTTTTCAATCTTTCCTCATAGGTCATGTCTTCTAGACCTTTACATTATTTTTGTTGTTCTTCTCTGGATGTTTTCCAATTTGTGAACATCTTTCCCTCTTGTTGGGATGATACTTTACAGCTATGTGCATTTGCTTTTCTACTGCAAACAAGGGGAGGAAAAAAGTTAGTTACATAAATCTATTTGCAACTGGTTGCAAGAGAAGCAGATTCATCCATGAACAGACTTTACTAATGGAAGTTCTTCATTATTGACAATGAAAAAATGCTTGGAGGCTTAAATGCTTAAAGATAATCCTAATCCCAATGATACTCTCCCTCCCCCCCCAGAATAGCAAATTTCCCATGCTGTGGAACACTGCACACTTAATTCACTTTGATAAAGACTGCATTTCTTTTTGATGCATTCTTTTGCAAGTTACAGGGAGAGCCTTATAAATTTAGAGGTAAAATTCCTACAGGTCATTCACTTATAGTAGTTAATTTAGGTTCATTTTGATTTTCCTTGTTCTTGCCTCCACTTCCTAGCTACACATGGGGGATCTCTGATGATTTCTGTAAGAGAAGCTAATAGAGCAGAAGAAAAGAGCAAAGTTCTTTGCTGTTAGGCTGGACCATTAACAGGCAGTGCCTTTTCTCCACAGTTGTGCTTTCAGTGTTCAACTTCCACCATGTCTCCTGCATGCCTCATAGTATCATTACATGCACATATATATACACATGTAATGATACTTGCCAACTCTGATGTATGCATGTGAAACCTGGACCATGTACAGACGCCATGCTATGAAGCTGAATTACTTTCACATGGGCTGTCTGAGGACACTGATGAGGATAAGATGGCAAGACAAGGTTCCAAATACCGAGGTTCTCATATAGTATTCATCTTATTGAAACCAATATGTTTCTATAACCTTAAGTCTTACATTTTTCTGTACAAACATTCACCCTGTAGCTCAAATCAGAACACTGAAAGCAATAAATACGCTTTTAAGTATTTTTAAGAAATGGCAGTCTATCTAATGAAAAACTACATGAAAGATTTTTTCAAACACTGAAGGAGTTATCAATAATACTTAGTAATCAACTAAAGAGATAATTATGCCAAGTTAGTGTGTGCTGAAAAAGAACCAAGAACTACTAATGGAAAACTGCAGAGAATACACACTTACTTATAATGCACCTAGAACACTAGAATACATTTAGTTATTTCAGAATAAAAAGAGCATTAGAAAACTTTAAAGTTTCTAACGTTTCATTAGTGTGTCACTTGTAATTTAACATGATACAGCTGATTATAGGCATTTCTGTCATTTCAGGGCATTCTGAAATCCTTCAAGTCATTGAAAGAATCTGGATCATTATTTGAAGTATTAGACCAATCTCCCTATACTATGTTTCCAATACAATCAGTACTTTTCCATAATAAGTACCATGTTACCTCTATAGCGCTCCCCACAAAATTACTCTTTCAAATTCAGCACAAAAATGTCAGAACAGAGGTTATGATGTTTTGTAGTCCTGATGTTTTTTAATATTATATTTGGCTTAACCAGAAGATCAGCTATGAACAGCATAGGTGAGAAGGACCAAGGGACACAACCAGAAATAAATGGCTGCTTTGGATGGGTAGGTGACAACAACACTTCCTTACAGTGACAGACTTCACACAGAATCACATTTGTTCCTGAGAGGATTGCCAAGTAACCTCATCATCAGGGCTCCTACATGGAAAATCCAAGCAATGGAACATTAGCTATTGTGTCATCTGGGAGCCAGATGTTAGAAGAAAAGTTAAAGTTATCTGATGAAACATAAAACAAGAGAAGCTCAAAAGTAGATCACATGCTCAGGAACGGGAAAGCAAGCAATGGAGTCTATATTCAGAAACATAGCTACTGCTGTCACAACATACTTATAAGCAGCTTGCTGTTGTCACATGACCCTATTCAGCTCTTACACTGCAGATGGAAAAATATGGAAGTGTGAGGAATGAACATAGAGTTTGGAACAGTCACTTCAGAGATGGTCCAAGTAGTAAGGAGTCAAGAAAGGTTCTCTGACAAATGCCTGAGCAGAAAATTCTTCCCTCAGCTATCAAAGTAAGCTACTTCACTTCACTTTCAAGGCCCTTTTATAGACTGTCCCTTCCCTATCTATCATCTCTCCTTCATTCCTACCTCCGCCCACGATGCCAGCCTCCATCACCTACTTGCTAAATTTTCCAGTGAGCAGTTTTCAAACAAGCATTCTCCCATGCCATCCCTTATGTGTGGAAGGAGCTTCCTATAAACATCTGCAAAACTAGTACATTATTCTAATTTGAAAATCTAACAAAAATTCAAAAGATTTTTTGCTGTGGTGCCTACAAAAAAGCTTAACAGCTAGGCTGGTGGTGTACTGTGCTGACCAATGATGACCAATAACATCTCATTGTTTCCTTGTACTCCCCTCACCCCTCTGCTCCCGGTATGTCTGTCTGTATCCATCATCTCTTGTCTTACGCTCACATTGTAAGTTCTTTGGTGCAGGAACAGTCACTTCACTGTGTTTGTACAGCACTTAGGACAATGCAGTCTGGGTCTTTAACTAGGGACCATAAGTGCTATAAATAATAATATTTGATTATTTGGGAGAACCAGCAAACAAATGTGATGTAAATGGGACTGTTCATTATATTTTTTAATCGAAAGGCAGACTCTTGACCAAGCTGTATGGAAAAAATTATATCCACCTCCAAGACGGCATTTGGAAGACTCCAAGCCCAAATGGGATTGCAAACAATACCAGTCCCAACTAACGTAACAAAACTATTTAATATATACTGCCCTTCTATGTTTACCGTTTGATTTGTGATGCAAACAAGAGAGCTGGAAAATTAAGTTATAGGGGTATTCTCAGTGCATTTAACAAATTACACATCTTTTATTCAGGTGTTGGCATATTAACCTTTGACAATACCCGCAGATGGCAAATTCAGTTTGCAACTATTCATCGTAATTATTTTGTAATTAACAACATTATCTTACTGCCTTACATGAAGTGGCCTTATTTTTTGCATTTGATCTAAATATTTTACCATGTAATATTAATTTTACACATCATTAAAAAAAATAAAGTGTAAATTAAACCTGTAGGTATACTATAGCATCTAAGTAGACATTAGATACACCAGTAAATCTAGAATTTCACATAAATCAACAACAATAAATCAAGATATTGCTAAGTTTTTTAAAAGTCTTGAAGTTGGCTTTGAATATAATCTTATTTCCAAAGGATTACTCCCATACCCCACTGACTTTCATTGTTAGGTGAAACTTGGTTTCAAATTCTAAAAGTCACCTTCACCAGAATTTAAGACTCAAACAATGCACATATCCAACTCTCCATGAAACAGCTGTTTCTCCTTTCTTAGGCAAATACTGCACGTATTACTGAATGCCAGTTACACAAGGTTGAAAAGGAAACTATGGTTCCTTCTGAAAGGCCACACACAGATGATGGGTTTTTTAATCAGTGATCTTAAGGGTTTTTAGGTCCTCATTTATATGAAATTCAGTGTGACAATGTACAGTATTTTACATAACTAACACGCACTAACTTAAGATCTCATGCATTTTCTTTGTGCCAAAATTATATTGATATGAAATAACTACTTTACAGGCCTACGACCATGAAAGTATTTACAGTGGCGTAGTTTAAATTGGTTTTACAGCACATAGCTGCATGTTGAACAAAACTCCATTTCTAAGTCAAAACAAAAATATTTTAATTCAGTTACTGTAACTTGACTTTTCCCCCCAACAGTAGTTACATGCACCTGGTAACATGCAAAGTCATTTCATGTATGTGCATAATTTAACAGAGTTAAATACTATTATGCATAATAACTGACTAAATCAATGATACTGTTAGAATCCTGACATAGTTAGTTTAGCTCACCTCTTTATCCATACTCTCTAAATCCTCTTTACATAGTGTGTACAGTGGCATTGTCTCGGACATACTTGGCTGGCGTTTCCGTTTGGATGGACCAGGTTGATCTTCATTCTCATCTGCTGGTAACTCCTCTTCATCAAACAGCTGCTGCTGATGTGGTTGAACAACTCTGAAAAATTTCACAGGTCCCAAATGAGAAAAAAATCATTTTGAATTACAATGTTCATAGAACTGAATCAGATTCAACATGAAGTGTACTGTTATGGAAGAGCTACAGCTTCACTGAAGTACTGCTATGCCCTCCTTTGAATACCTGGAACAATCTGATGTGTCTGGAATTGGAAAAATTGATCACTACACCTTCTCTTTCTCACTGTATTCTTCTCCCCTTACCCCCCAAAAATCTGCATATTCGAATTGCCTATACCAATATAAAAAAGTTATAAATATAGAAAGCTTGTCAGGACACTGGAATGCCTATCCACAGTGCAACATGTCTTTTGCCAGTACAATCTGAAGATGTGTGGCAGGTATTGGCATAATCAGCCAGGTGCTAACACAATCTTCCAAATAGTTTTGTAGGTAGCACTATACTGGTGGAAGTTTCGCTGGTAAAGTTTTCTAGTGAAGATAAGCCCTTCCTCTCCAGCATTCTGAGAAAATGTTCATTACATCAAGAACAGCTATACTACATCTGTAAGATCTCAAAGAAAACATGCACACACTTGCATTAAAACATTAATATTGTAGACACATGGACTGAAGGAGGAGGGAAATTCAAAATTAAAAAGTAGATTGTGGTTTTGTTGGGAGGGATAGGAGCTTTAAAAAAAGACAAGAAAAGGAGGAGGGAAACTGGCTTTTAAAACCAATGTTAAAAACACAAAACCACTTATTCTTGACCTTGAATCCATAGACTAGCAATGGTAATCTTTTTTGCTTGTGTGTCAAACAAAACAAGGTAATCACCACATGGATCTCAAGTGCTGGTAAATAATGCGATTTATTCTGTCAATTACAAAAAAAGGAAGAGCGGTCTAATAACAACACCAGAGACTATCAAGGCCTTTGGATATACTTTCATCTACATCATGGGTAATACTGGGAGTTTGTGCTTTTCAGATTTTTAATCTTTATATTGGCTAGACTCAACAAGAAAACAATGCTGTTTTGTGAATGTAGTCAGTATGAAATGTTTGACCGCCTTGGAGGGCAGAATTTATTTATCCAAACACACTGACAGTGCAGGAAGATGTCAATACAAGCTTCCTCATGTCACCCTGGAGAAGACAGATATTGTATGTGTCTCCATGGCTATTCGTTCCTTGGCCTCTGTCTCCAACAAATGCAAATTGTGGTGGCTTGTGTATTACGGAAATACGTTGCTAGCAATATCAGACTACATTTTTAAACAGAGTATGTATTTAAACTAGCAAAAAGAAAACCAAGTAAGTAGTGTACTAGTGCTATACTCCCTATTGTGGCAATGGCTGTAATAGGGTACAATGAACCAAGATAAAGTCTATCCTGAAATGGAGAACTGTTTGTTAACAGGTGCAGACCTCAGTGCTACAGATGAAGCACATTGACAAAGTCCTCCATTGCCTCTATGTACACCATCATAAATCCACTGTATTTCAAAAACAGTAATGATGTCCAAGAGTGGCATAAGTTTATTACTACATATTCTACTTAATATATTGTTTACAATATGGGAAACCGTACAAAAACATTTTACCTTAGAGAAAGGTGGAGCTGAAATACGTCAACCTGTGCTAACTGCTAGTTTTGGCCCGTCAAAACAGTTATCGTTAGTTAAGATGTTTTTGGTTATTATTGTGATTTTTTTTTTTTTTTTTTTTTTTAAGAAGGACTGACAAATTAGTTAGTCTGTTCCAGTATTTGATTTCTATAGCTCCGTTCTGTCTCCAGGATACCCAGCTATCCAAAGTGGTAAGTGTGAAGGCCATATTTCAAGTTGTATTCTTAGACTGACAAATTTTGAGAGCAATACAATGTTGTCAATGCACCAATGAATTATCCAGGACAATCCACTTACACAAAAAGCATCATTCACAGTAAAATACTTATTATAGTGCAGAAGAAATATACCCATTTACCTGGCACTGATATAAAAGCTGTATACCATGTCCCTGATTCTCTTCTCACACTAGATTTATATTGCTGTAACTTCTTTGTTTTCAACAGAGTTACTCCCAATTTTATACAGGGATGAGAGAAGAATTGGGCTAGCAGGTAACTAGAAAAGATGCTGGGAAACTCAGCTATAAGGTCTCTCTCACACACACACACACCCCTACCATTACCGTTCTGATTCAACAATCTTAACTTCTAGCAGCCCAAATATTTCATTTTACTACCTCATAAAGGGACTATATGTTGAGTCAAGAGACGTACAGCTGAAAATAAGTGCGGCTCTAGCACCAGTGGGAGCTTTCAATCCAATGTACTTCTGTATTTTGGGACATAACATTTTTATTCAATGTCTAGCATAGCTGAGAGATACAGCCAGGTCCCAACCCCATCCTTTTCCAATAGTTTTCTCCTGCTGCCAGCTATGACTCTTACTGGTGTTAACATTTTAAGGTTGAAGAACATAGCAGGAGGAAAAAAAAAAAAAAAGAGGATGGACAGAATTATATTCACTGGATAATTATGTTAAATAAATTACATAAAACCCAAACAAGAGGTTCTCAGATATATTTATTATATTGTGCAACTAAGAACATGGGTCAATTTTCAGAAAGCACAAATGGCAATTGGGCACCTACATACTATTTAACGTAAGGTATGTAACTGACATTTGTGCCTTTGAATATGTTCCCCTTAGAGCTCCTTTGTACATATACACAAATTAAGTTATCAGTGAACACTATAGTTATACACAAGAAGCCCCGATGCTTTCACCTTTAGAAGTCTAGTAGTGTCTTGAAGAGCTTTCATCTTCTCTGTCCCCCAACAATCACCTCAGGTTTTCCAAAGAAAGCCTTTGCAAGCACAATCACGTACCCCTGCACTGCAAAACAAATATTTAACCTTGCAAGATATTACCTCCTTTGTAAAATATAGTCCTGAGGACAAGAGACTTGGATTCCAGTCCTGACTTGGACATTACCAACTCTGACCTCAGTTTCCTCACATGTAAAAAAGGGATATTGCTATTTATCACCCAGGAGAGAGTCATAATGTTGCAAAGCTTAACATTTGTGAAATGGTTTGAGTTCTGATAGTAGCCATTGAGAAATTAATTTTCAAAGCATAATGTGAATTTATAAAGCTCAGCAAATCTGTGGAAATCTACTTTACATCCATGTCCGTGGACCATGCTGGTGGATACAAATTTTGTATCTGTGCAGGAGCTCTATAGATTTAACATCTCTAGAGTTTAGCATGGAGCAGGCAAACTTTTTGGCCTGAGGGCCACATCAGATTTCCGAAATTGTATGAAGGGCCAGTTAAGAGAGCCTGTGCCTCCCCGAACAGCCAGGCATCACCTGGCCCCCATCCCCTGTCCGACCCCCTCCCCTGCTTTTTGCCCCTGAGACTCCTGCCCCATCCAACCCTCTCTGTTCCCTGATGGGCCCCCTGCCCCATCCACCCCGTTCCCTGTCCCCTGACCGCCCCTGGAACCCCCGCCGCATCCAACCCCTCCTCTCATTCAACCACCCCTTCTCCCTGTCCCGACTGCCCCCCTCTGCCCCATCCAACCACCCCTTCTCCCTGTCCCGACTGCCCCATCCAATCCCCCCTTCCTGACTGCCCCCGTAACCCCTACCCCCATTAAACTCCCCTGTTCCCCACCCTCTTACTGCTCCAACCCCTATCCACACCCCGCTCCCTGACCACCATTACCCCAAACTCCCCTGTCCTCTATCCAACTCCCCCACTCCCTGCCCCCTTACTGCGCTGCCTGGAGCACCAGTGGCTGGCAGCGCTACAGCCACATCGCCCAGAGCAGCAGGACAGGCAGTTGCACCACCCGGTGTGAGCCAGCCATGCCACCACACAGCACAAAGCACTGGGTCAAGCCAGGCTCTGCAGCTGCACCGCGCAGCGCTTTGTGGTGGTGGTGCAGTGAGCTGTGGCTGTGAGGGCGGGGCCTGGGGTTAGCCTTCCGGGCCAAGAGCTCAGGGGCCAGGCAGGATGTCCCACGGGTCGGATATGGCCCACAGGCTGTAGTTTGCCCACCTCTGGTTTAGCACAACTTATGATATACCTGAATAACACCAACTGTATATTCCTGGTACAGAGAAGCAAGTCACATGCTTGCTTTTATTCTCAGTCTGACTGTTTTTAAGATTTTGTTATCAAGTGGAATCTTGGTTCCTCCTTCCTTGTCTTCTTTCTCTGCAGCTTTTGCACTCTAGATGAAGTAGGCAGCTTCCAAGACAGGAAATGCTGTTACCCCATATTGCCATAAAGTTTGAAAAAATCTCTATTGCATATAGCCCCTTGAGAGTTTATCTATAAAACCAACAACTCTTACATTTCAAATCTTCAGTCAGCTCTCTAGTTGCTGCAGGTGGCGTTTGCATCCTTTGAGATCAAAGTATTTCTTTAATCTACAATCAGAGATTTTAAGAGGTGTGCAAGTGCACTGATGGAGTCCAATTCTGTGACCTGGTCACCAGGACTTGCTAACTTTTCATTGATGTAGTTTGCACTTTGGAAACCACCCAGACTTTTTTGCATGGTGTATTTATAGTCCAAAGTAGAGTTTACTGATTTTTACTACTGCCTTAGCCTAAATCAGCATATGTAAATTATAAAGGAATGTTTTTAAAAATACCTGAAATGTCAAAACATCCATTGATATGGATTGAGCACCTGTGTAATTGCAAGAGGATTGCTGTTTTAATGACAAATTCCAAAAGGAAAAAGCCTGAAGACATCTCTCAAGACAGGAAAATAGAGTTGCAGGCACAAACGGGCAACAGTAGGAGATTTTCACAGCTCTTAATTATTCATTATTTTGGTTTAGTTTAATCTCACTAAGAAGGAACTGTGGAATCCGTTTCTTGTGAGTCAAATGTTTAGCTGTTCTACAAACCCTTTTAAGCAATCATTGTGCTTCTGATCCTACAGCCTCTATGCCACACTGGACCTGTGGCACAAGCTACACTGGCCTCAGCCAGGCCCAAGCTTGTGCCAGCTGCCTAAGATCCCAAGATTCATAACAGAAATTTGGAATCATAAATATGCCCTGGGTATGACCCTTAATGGCATCCACAGCAACAAGAATTGCTCACCAAAGATGAACGCAACTTTGCAAGTCTGTCTTAAATTATTAGCTATTTCAAATTGTCACCAGCAGTTAGGGCACCAATATCAATACACAATTCTGGGAAGCTGTATAAATTTATGAAGTTAACCATATGCTCTCAACAGCCTACTTTTATTAACTTTAAGTGAAACATCTAAACTACCTTCTGAGGAAAGCCATCTAGATGTCAAGCTGTATTCTGTACAGCTGCTCCCTTCAAAGAGCACAATATTTGAATGCCAGACAGACTCTCTACAAAGGGAAAAGTAATTGAATAGTAAAAATCACCACCACCACCACATCTGAATACTCAGTAGAAAGACCTTAGCTTTCCAAAGCTATAGAAATAATTCTGCCTTAATTTCAAACTGCAAGAAGTCACTGATTCCTTGTTGAGATGTGATTAATATGGCACTGCAGTCTCCTACCAACAGAATGCTATTTATCAATGTAAAATATGGGAGATATGACAATATAGTAGAAATGCTATTCTTTTTCTCTTACATTCTCAAATTTTGTATTCATTCAAATAAGCTGGGATTTTCAAAGGGGCCTAAAAGAGTTTGGTTAGCTCATCAGGGACTATTCACTGTAGCATTTCTCCCTTTGTCAGATAATTTGTCAATACAATCTGAAAAATTCCATCTTGGTAAGAAACTGAACTGGAGAATATTATTTACAGTTAGAAAAACGCAGTAGTCCACTTGTACCCTCAATACAACTGTTGGAAGGCAAATGTTCAAAATTTGCCTCTTTTTCAGTATATAGGACTACTCATTTTTCATTAAATAAATACCCTAGCAAACAGAAAGATTCTGATGGTATTTGTATTTTTAGTCAAACTCTCTTTCAAAAAGTGAATGACAAAACAAAACTACAGATTAGTTTGGAAGTTTAAGCATGTGACTTGGCAGGAAGTTACACTTTAATTATACGTAGCAGATATCAAATGATCCTGCTTGCTTCTCAGCGCCAATAAAATAAATGTAGGTCTCTCTATGGAAGGGCCGTCTACCTCACCATCCAAAGTGTCGCTACTACAGTTTGCCTTCATCTACTTCCCAAACTGAAGCATTTACCAGAAGGCGTAGCCTGAAAGTCATTTTCATATAGTCTGAGAAGATGATACATAGAAATAGTACAGCTGACTACCAAAATTTCTATCTGCAAACAAGGGATGCAAAGAAGTGGTCTGAGTTCCCTACTGTTCATACAGAGTGCAGAGATAGGGGGATGTATATTCTAACCCAGTTTCATGTATATTCACACTAATATCAGCACATCCTGAACTTACAGAAAAAAAGAAAAAAAGACATTGTCAACACTTCTCCAATGTTTTCAATCTTAATTGAGCACTACTACTATGTAAAGAATAATAGGTTTTACACCAGTGACGTCACACCAAACAATAGTACAAAACATGAGAGACTTCTTAGCAGCTTGTAGTGAAGATAGTATTTTTATTTTATTAAAATACTTTTCAATCTTTACAGTTTCCACTGATTATGTTGAATAAAAGATTAAATGCTAATTCCAGCATCTCAGTTGTGTTTATTGAATTCTGCTCACACAAGTTTCAGGAATATATTTTGAGAACTGGGAGCACAAAATTCTGTACACATGCATGTGCATGTACCTACACACTGAAGTGATTACATGTATTAATGTCCAGGATGCGTGAACACACTTCTGAAGATAAATATCCTACACCCTTCTACACTGATACAGGTAACAGTGCAACAAATAAAATGATGTTAAGGAAAAGTTAAAAAAAACATTCAAACACCATTCTTAAACTACATTGCTCATTAAGAACTGTGGTAAGAGATACAACATTGGCAAAGCAGCATTAAAAACAATTCTAGTCATCTGAACAGTAATGAACACTAATTCTGACAGCTGGGACACTAACAACTGCATGTATTTTGTTAACTTAGACTTTGATCCTAAAAACATGTAGGCATGTGCACTGTATACAGTTGAGTGGTTCCATTAACATCAGTGGGAGTATTTACCTGTACTAATTTAAGCATCGGCATACAGGGTGTTTGTGTGACTGTCATATGGAAGTAGTGACTATTTATGACCTTCCAAGTGTGTCCTTTTATTCATATAAATTGAAAGGCAGATGCTTAGGAAAGTTAGGTTTTGACTTGTCTTCTCCACTTAGTTCCACTGTTGACTACATTAAAAACACATTGGTGTAAATATGACATGAAAACTACCACGGATTTAGTATTTTAAATGACTACTGTCAAAACCTTAATAGCAAAAAACGCACTTTGAGCACGTAAATTAAGACTAGAAATTCTACAGATGAACATGCATTTTTTAATGAATTCCACAATATTTACTTCAGCCTTAAGTGCTCGCACTTCAGTAAGCTAAAATATTTGGTGTCTCTTTACTGTCACTTAAAAACCACAGTGCTGCTTTTACCTTTCACATGTAAATTATACTCATTTTCTAACAAGTCTGCCTTTATCTTTTACTATATTATTAGTGTTCGCTGGGGTTTAACATCATCTTATTTTTACTTTAAGTCCAGCATGCCATCTGCAATGGTTATCAGACAACATTTAATTACTTCATCTCAAGAATTGTTATAATTCCACTCTTAACATTTACTAATTTTTTTTTAAAAAACCCTCTATATTAAGATGCCAATTGTCAAGATGCTTGCATATAAATAAATGACTTTTTAAAAAACCTTAACTAATCCCTGCTAAAAACAGTGGCTACTTAACTGCTGTCACCAACCCTAACAATTAAAAAAAATCGTCCCTCTAAACTACCATTATAGTCAGGGAATTGTTGGTAACCACCTTTTCTTCTTCGAGTGCTTGCTCATGTCAATTCCATTCTAGATAAGTCACAAGCAGTATCCATGGAGGTGGGCTCAGAGTTCATAGTCGTGCAGCTTGCAACACTGCTCTACCGAATCCAGCAACATCTTGGGCCTGTTGGGTAAAGCGCGTAATGAGACGAGAATTTGTATACAGATGACCAGGTAGCAGCCCTGCAGATGTCCTGAATCGGCACTTGGGCCAGGAAGGCCGCCAATGAGGCCTGCGCCCTAGTCGAATAGGCGGTTACAATCACTGGTGGAGGCACTTTCACCAGACTAACAGAAACAGATGCAGGCAGTGATCCAAGATGACATCCGCTGGGTGGACACTGGACAACCTTTCATCCTGTGCCACCACGACAATCTGTGTTGACTTACGGAATGGCTTGATTCTTTCGATGTAGAAGGCCAGAGCCCTTCTGATGTTGAGAGAATGAAATTTGTGCTCTTCCTCCAATTTATGAGGTTTTGGAAAGAAGACAGGCAAATATATGCCTATGAAAATTATAACTATCTTGAGCAGAAAAGCTGGGTGTGGACGCAGCTGAACCTTGTCCTTGTAGAAAACTGTATAGGGCGGCTCTGAGGTAAGTGCCCTAAGCTCAGAGACCCAGTGGGCAGATGTGATCATTACCAGGAAAAAAAAACAACACACACACACTTTCCAAGAGAGGAGGAGAAGACAGCAGGAAGCCAGAGGCTCGAAAGGGGGAGGACCCATGAATCACAACAGCATGAGATTCAGATCCCAAGGAGGGCCAGGGTACTGGACATGAGGGTAAGAAACCAGACTGTCATGTCATGGGCAAAGACCAGCCTGCCTTGTATTGGAGTGTGGGAATATGAAATAGTGGCTAAGTGGAATCTAATTGACGAAACAGACAGGCCCTGAAGTTTGGGATGCAGCAGATAGTCCAGAATCAACTGCAGCAAAGCCTGTTAGAGACAGATACTCTGGTCCACAGCCCACCATGAGAACTGTTACAATTTGGCCAGTTGGTGGCCCTGGTGCAGGGTTTCCTGCTGCTCATCAGAACCTGCTGGATACAGACCAAGGACTGCTGTTTTTGTGCTTAGCCATGCTGTAGCCACGCTGTCAGGTGCAGCGCTGCCAAGTTCAGATGCAGCAGGCTGGTGTGGTTCTGAGAGAGAAAATTCAGCCAGAGTGGCAGTTGTAGAGGGGCAGCAACCGAGAGGTCCAGGAGTGTGCCACCATACCAATGTTGACGAGGCCACGCTGGGGCGATCAGGATAACCATCGTTCTGTCCTGTTTGATCTTCACCAGGACCCTGTGGATCAATGGTGCTGGCGGAAAGGCCTACATCAAAGCTCCTGATCACTGGAGCAAAAAGGCTTCCAACAGGGAGCCCTTGTAAATCCTTGAATTGAGCAGAATGTGTGACATTTCCTGTTCTGCCAGGAAATGAGCAAATCCACCTGAGGAGTCCTCCACCTTTGGATTGCTTGGTCATCTCCTCCACCTCCAAGCCCAAATTAGAGGTCACCCTCCACAGCAGGGCCTGGTGTTCACTAAAGGGTGGGCTGGCCCATAAGGGTCCCACAATTGCCTTGTCAGATGAGGAGGATGACTACTAGTGGGGGAAGGACTGGTGCCGCTTCCCCTTCCTTTGCAGTGGGCAGCTGCTCCTCTTCCCCGGTGTCGGAGTCTGCTCCGCGCACTGATTCCAGTAACGTTGGCGCCCGAGGTTGCCTCTCCAAAGCAGCAAGGGAAGACTGCTGCAAGAACAGTACCGGCATGCCCCATGCATTCCAATAGGGCCATTGGCCTTGCTACCGTGCCGGTACCATAGGGGCTGAGATGACTTCCGGGGCCCCCTGAGGTTGGTGATGCCTTGGCAAAGTGCTAAAGTCCTTCTCCAATCCCAAAGAATCCCCTTCCACTGACCAGGGAGGGGCTGTGGATACCCGAGTGTTGTGGCTGACCCTTGGAGCAGGGCAGTGGTGCCTTAAGTGGGGCAACAGGCACCTGCCAATGGACCGATACTGGGAATGCGGGGACCAGTGCTGTGAAGAGGATGGGTCTCATTACATCGGGGAGAGATCTGTGCCGTAGTGTCACCTGACAGGAGGGCAAACAGTGCTGGGTATATGGGGACTGATGTCCCATTGCAGATGATTTGCATCGTGCCCGTGGTGCCAGCGAGCTAAGCTGTCTAACCGGGGACATACGGCATGGAGTCCAGGACCTCGGCTGTGCAACCAGAGACCTCGGCCTCTGCTTAGGGGACCGGTGGTGCACTACTGCCCTCCTCAGGTGGTCCCATGATCTGTTTGCCCCTAGACTGGGGGGTTGGGGGACTTTTGCAGCTTCCATCAGCATATGCAGCACCAGTGGGGCTCTTTGATCTTTAGCCCCCTCTGCTGTGGGAGGCAGTATCGGGGGCCGGAATACCCTACTGCTCCTGGGAGTCAGATCCTTGCACACTGAGCAAGGGTTAAAGCCCAGAGACCAGGGTATGCCTGGTCTTGGGGCAAAGTCCCAACAGAAACTCTAACTTACTAACTGCTATACTTAACACCTAATTACTGACTACAGTGAATAACTACATAGAAAAAAAGGCAGAGTAACACTAGGAAAACACTGTTGACCACTTGCAAAGCAAAGGGAAGACACTCTGACCAACCATCACGTGTGGTAAAGAGGAACTGAGGCGGCGCAGGGCTGGTGGTGCCTAATATACTGACACATAAGTGTGGCACTTCAGAGGGTGCCATGACCGGTCTTATGGATACTGCAAAGGCAAAAGTCTGCGATGGCCATGAATGCGAGCACATAAACAATTAGAATGAAATTAACACGAGCAAGTGCTAGAAGAACACTGCATCTGCTTACATTCAAAATGTTTAAAAGATCAGTTATCTCAAATGAAAATTGTAAATATTTGTTAAAAAGAGGAGTTAAAGCCTTTTATAGAGACAGCAACACAAACTGAATCAACACTTCTATGTTGATTGCTTTACTAATTTGCAGTTGAATTAAGCGGACTTGCTTACAAGGGTTCTCGTTTACGGACTGCGCTAAACAGAGACAGAGAGAGGCTCCTAGGACACACAACTCTATAGTTATCCTTTAACAAAAAAAACCATGTAGGTTGCAAAGTCAAGCACAGTGCCAATGCAACTTTATTTCTGCCCTCATATGCATTCTGATACAATCTTCAGTTAAATCATCAAATACTTTCCCCCCCGATAGGTATCCTGTTTCATTCAAATGCACAGTGCTCACCCATTCTCGGTTTTGGTTTATCCCCATAGTTCAATGTGTTGCTCCATGCTTTACTTCCACACACTTTAAACCCTGCTCTGAATACTGATTCTTTTCCTTATGGTCTTTCCTAGGGCTTTCATTACTAAATTTATCTCCATCTCCCTTGCAGGACAAGAGTATTATTATTTCCATTTTACTGATAAAGAAACAAGCAAAGAATTCCTGGAGGCCACACAGTGATTCAATGCCAGAGTCAGGATTAGAAACTCTGTACTTTGTGACTTTCAACCCTGTACTCACTTCTCCAAACCTCAGTGCCCAAGGTGGGATAAGCTTCTCGATCCAAAAAGTGATGAGAGAGGAGTATCTTTAGAATTGGTATAGAATTACGGAAAACAGAGATGGAAGAAACCAATTATGTTGTTTTACCATTTGGGGCTTAAAAATTTCCCCCCAAAAAATTCCACCTTCTTGTCCTCTTTATTTTTGGGGGGTTAATACCTGGTACTCTTGTGTCTCTCTCTCATTCACTGATGCCACTAGAAGGGAGCCAAGAAAGATTATACCGGAGCTCGAACCCCTGAGAGAGGACATGGTGCCTCTTCTACATGTGTGTGTGTGCGTGCGTGCACACATGCAGAAGGAGGCAGGGAATCTGGAGACTGATAGAGAATCTTGGCAGGCTCTAAAATAGCTCTCCCTATAAATGAGATTCTTCTGGTTGGAGACACAGATGTCAAACTGTCCACCAGCTTCTGAGACTTTTCCCAGGACTCCTTCAGGTGGATGTCTAATACCATTGCCATTCTCCTCAATAATTCCTGATGGGTCTTAAAATTATCAAGAGATGGCAAAATAAGCACCACCACAACTGCCTCATCAGCAGATGAGGAAGAGGATGCCGATGGTACCAAGAGCTGGTTCAATTCCTGCTCCTCTTGCAGATGGTAATGAGAAGGATCCTGAATCTGTTCAGCACTGGGCTTGGTATTTTTTGCTATGATGCTGATGCTCCTGATGACCTGTAGATGGAGCTGGTTGCAGGGATGCCCCTTGCTGCAACTGAATCTGAAAGCAGGGTGGGGAGGTGGCATACTCTAAGCTAGGACACACAGGATCCCACTTCAGAGTCTGATGAAAAAGCCTTTTCCTGTGACCATGAAGGCACCATACCTGTCCATACTGGTGAAGAAAGCTCAAGCTCTGAAGAAACAGGAGCAGGGAGGTCATTTGTGGCTTTCCCCTAGGTGATACCCT
Organism: Gopherus evgoodei; assembly: GCF_007399415.2. Lineage (NCBI taxonomy): Eukaryota > Metazoa > Chordata > Testudines > Testudinidae > Gopherus > Gopherus evgoodei. The sequence goes on from NC_044323.1 coordinate 189,916,771, forward strand.
TTACATTGGTACCCTGATGGCTGAATCCAATAAATCTGCTCAGTGATGAGGTGAAGAGCTAATGGCAGTACCTTGGGCACCAGTGCTGGGCATGTATCTTTAATTGGCAGTGACAGCATCACCAAGAGGTTTAGCAACTCTCAAATGCCCCAGAAGTAGATGACACTGGGAAGACACTCTGTGGTACCATGATTTGACAACATGGCACTGAAGGTGCTTTGGGAGCTGATCTCAACAGGCCCATACTGGGTTCTGGAGTCACTCTCCTGCTTAGAGGTATGCTCTGGGAGAGATTTCTCCTTGAACGCACTCTGGAGTCTTTAGAAGAAGAACTCTTTGCATCTTTTAACAATCCTGGTACTGAGTCCAATTTTTGATGCCTCTTTGGTACCAGCTACACTGATCTGGCTCTCGATACTGGTAGCACTGGAGGTGTGCTACTGACCAGTGCTGAGATGCTCAATATTTGGACTGAGGTTAATGGCTCAAGATGGAGGCTGTAGCACTGATTCAAGCAGTAAATATTTAATTTGGCTGCAGTGTTTCTTTTTAGAATGGGGCTTAAATGCCATTAGAAATGGCACACTTGTCACTCATGTGAGACCCCCTCCCCCAAGTAAGGCAGCAGGGGAGAGGGCCATTATTTGGCACTGCCTTACCACGATAGTGGTGGTGCTTGAAACCCAGAGGTGGTTTGGCCCTTTATGCTTGTGAATGATGTGCAAGGCAGCAGAGAGCACTGGGATCACCCCAATGGGTAGGTACCCTTAAGAGAAAAATCTCTGTCAGCTATGCACTGGAGAGCTCAAACACCTACAGTGGAATGGACATATGCAATCACTCAAAGAACACTGGGTTGCTATATCTAGGGTATCCCCTTTCACCTGCTTTTGTATGCCATTGGTTTCAAAAATGTCTGCTCTGTGGTATGTGGGACAAACTCCCTGGTGAAAAAAAGCAATGCCATTTAATACAACTGGCAGTTTTTAAATGACTTTCAGTACTAGCATTTTTGGAACTGGCATATACAGGCTCTGAATTTGACTCCTGACCCATTTAGTTCTTACACATTTTTGGGCATTTCTAAACCAGAACCAGAAGATAGGTCCTTTCTAATTCTGAACTGGACCTGCAACCAAAGCCATAGGGGCAGGTTCAGAATAATGAATCTGTTGAAATTATGTTCTGTTTTAGCCCATCTCTACCTATGGTAACTGTTTGTCCTGGAGGAGACATCTATGAAAATAACCGAATAAAACTTTGAAAACTAGATGCCCAAAATTAGGATAAGACGACCCTATTAGGCACCTAGCTAATTCCCCTCGCTGAATTTCAGAAGTGTTGAATATCAGCAGTCCCCGCTGATTATAGTGGAATATAGATACCTAAATTTAAGCCCCAACTTTAAACATTTTGGCTTGCTGCTTTTATGATTTTTTTTTAAAAAGCATAATTTGTCACCTCTAGCCATTCCACAACTGAGCAAGTGAGACAATGAAGTGTAACTGTTACCTCCCAGTTTCTGTGCGCTAAACAGGAACACAGTATGGGCAAAATATTTAAACTTAGGTGGCAAGCAATGATTATTTTTTCTGTGGCTAAGCATTGTGCACATCCTACCGTGTGTTAGTCTCTCTCCCCCATTTTCCTTTCTGAGTCACCTATTTGTCTCATGCTCTCATTATGTCTTGTCTTTCAGACTTAAGCTCTTTGGGACATATTTTCTATGTTTGGACAGCATCTAATACAATGGGGCCTCAACACTGTTGGCCTCTGGGTGCTACCAAAATATAAAGGCTAAATTGTTTAAAAAAAAAAAAAACACCTCATGAGAAAAACCCCAATTTGCCAGGAGAGAATTCCTCTGATTTCCAATTGGATAGTGCATTTGTCAAAACCCAGTAAACATAGCAACTTAAGCAGAAATGTCTCTAACCAATATTTTCCATAATTTGCCTAGCAGCCCCAGTGAACCTTTAAAAATTAGTCAGTGCTCTACCAGTTTTGTAAAAGTCCTATGTTTCTGAAACTGAAGGTTTGACAAACAGAAAATTAGATTTTAAATTAACTAATGGTTAGAGTGGCTCCTGCCAAGACAGGACTAAATCCGAGAAGTTTACGGGGTTAGCTTCATTCTTTGTACTGTTCTACATAACTGGCAAATCTGCAGACAGACAGGGCCAACTGAGGAATCTGCATAATCCATGAAAAAAATACATCATGCGTTTGCAGAAGTCACTTTCCCCTTAGGTTTTTGTCCAATATACTACAAATTGTTCTTGGTGACCAAATTAGGACCAAAATTTGACCTCTGCCCATGAAACTTGCAATCTTGAAAGCCATGACCTCCACATTATTCTTTATTTTAAAATTCAGAATACCCATATATTTCAAAATCTCATTTTTCTTCTTCCTGAAGTCATTAAATTCTTAGATTTTTCTTTCTCCAATAGAATTTGTAAAATTTTGGACATAAGATGCAGTATTTTTGGTTACCACCAAAGCAGCACAATTGTAACACAATCGCTGGCTGTCAGGGGTGTTAAAGAGTAACAATCATGATTAAGAAGGGGAAACAATTTTCCAAAGGCCTAGCCTGGGACTGGTTTCTCAGAAGCGCCCAGCTGAAGATACCAACTGATGTATACTTTTTGGAAGAGGAAGACACTCAAATGAGGTACCACTTTTGCATTACAAAGCAAAACGAAAATAGTTGTGTGGATGTCAATTTTTGGCTAAGTAATTTGTAAACTTGGAGAGGGAGAAGGGAAGAATATGGAGATTAAGAGAGTGAACTTTTGAAGTTGTTGAATGATACACTGACACATCAGATTTTTACCTGCAAGCATTTTAGGAAAGTCATACATACATTCAGTCCAACATAAAAGCTTCCCAGCTCCTTGAAACTTCGAGACAAATTCCTCTTCCCCCATGTCAGATAAGGAACAACAAAACCTTTCTAATTACTTTTTCAGAATACTTGCTGTCTTGACTGTTTCAAGTTTCTTTCTTGCCAGCTCATTTAAAAGAGTATTAGAACAAAAGGCAGGCTAAAAAATGGTGATTTAAAAAGGAGCTGAAAAGAAAACTGCCTTTTCAAATATCAGAAACTTAAGAAATTCATATTGGGAAGGGGCAAGGAAAGTGGAATGATGGAGACAAAAAGACAGACAAGCCATGGAAGTGGGAAGGGAGAACTGAAAACATGCAAGTCTTCTGACAAAGAAAAAAGAGGTGGCAAGAGATTTCTGTAACACGTGAAGACTAAGAATATAAAAAGGACAGAGACAATGAAAAGGAGAACACGCAGAAGAATTCACCTTGCATCTCAGCATTTGTAATACTTTGTACTTCTGAAGCAATTTTGAGGATCTCAACTGTTTTCAGAGATAATTAAGTTAGCTCCAATACTCTGCCAAGTAATTGTTAGCTACATTTTATAGATAGAGAAACTGAGGAACAGAGAGAGTGTCTAAATTTAGTCAATTCAGTCAACAGGAGCTGCTGAGTGCTCAGAACTGTTGAAAATTAGGTGACTAATTTAAATACCTAAAATCCATACTCTGGTGCCAAACTAAGACACCCACTTCTGAAAATCTTTGGTTAAATGACCTGACCAAGATCACAAAGAGAGTCTGCGGTAGGGCTCCCAGATCTCTTAGTTGTTAGTTCTATTCCTTAAATCTCAAAAACAGCCTATCTTAATTTGAAGGTGAGTTAATGTTTTTAGTGCAGATTGACTAGTAGAAACTCACTGTAACACTGGTCAGTTAACCCTTTAAAAACAAAGATAACTTCAAAATAGGATTCCAGAGTAATCTCCCATCTGAAAGTACGTGTATGAGGTAAGCAAAGAGGAAAAAGTTCTCGAACAAAAAACAAACAAACAAAAAAAAAAAAACTGTTAATGCAGTCAGCTGTATATTTTATTTGACAGCCAAACAAATCCAAAGTAATGACTAAAACTTAGAACTGAAATTCACATGCAAAACACACTTGTTTTGGGACATAAAGTAGCCTAATAAATTCTACAGCATACAAAATACAAAAACAGTATATTCTCTTTGGGGTTTCTACAAATACAGTTAAGGAATTAAACTCATTTGTAACATTACAGCTGTTTACCTATTTCTGTTCATTTCCTTTAGTAAGATATTGCAAGAGTTGAAATCATTTTTATTTTTAAAGATGTAAGCTAACAGCCAACTGAAAAAAAAATTGTGATCTTAGAAAAATTTAATTTGCAAATAAACTGAAGTGATCCTTAGCTACGCTTTCATGTACCTGAAGGATGAATGCTCCCCGTGGACCGGTAAAGTGAGGGGAGGAGCTGGAGACTGGATATACAGAGACTGGACAGAAGACTGAGAGCCCTTCCTGATAAGCTTTCCAGTGTTGGAATCATAAAGCCGAACTTCAGGACCCGGCTGAAACTTTGGATGGATGGGCGTCGGGTGAAACAGAGCAGTCTGGAATGTGCTGTGTGTATCAGGAAACGTGGCAGGACTGTTCTCTCTGTTGAATGTAATTTTAAAAAAGTTCCATCAGAAATTTACATTAATTATTTGTAACTGGAAGTGGTAGCATTAGGATTTTCCTTTCAGAGAAAGGGCACATCAGGTTCTGACAAAACAGAGCATTAGAGCAGTCACACAGATTACTACAGGGCAAAATGGATCTGCCTTTTTTCTAAAACAGAAAATAAATGTCTTAGGGAGTATGTTCTCCATACACATGAAAATTCTACAGAACTTAAATAGGAATAATGTCATTTATTCACTAAAATGAAAATATTCTAAAACAGCTATCTTAAAACATTTCTCAAAATTTAGTTTCTGAAGTATCTTAAAAACACAATTTCCCCCATAGCATTAAAACAAATACATAGTATTTGTCTACCACAGAAATTTGTAGATACTAATACAAACCAGATAAAATGTGCATATGCATACATGTTCATTTGTACAATGACTTGTAGGATACGATAAATATTTGTTATTCAATATCGCACTTAAAGCAAAACAAAAATAGAACAGCAACTACTGCCTCAAAGAAATTTACAAAACACCAAATTCATTTACTATTGCACTAAGCCACATATATGGCTACTTTAGAAAAAAGCCATTAATAATGCTATCAAATGTGTCAGTCACTAATACCATGTGGAAACGTATACACATACAATAGCAGGGATAGAAGAACTAGCTATGCATCATATAACGATGTAAGGAGGCGGCAAACCTATCTTAAGGAGGGTATTCTGCAAAAGTAAGTTAGTCTCATATTTATACATGCCAGCCTTTTAAAGTTTTGCCACAACACTGAGATTTAAGATCAGATACTTCATATCCGTTTCTCTCCAATGTTCTTAGTACATTCATTTTACATGCAAATAGGATATCTTCAAGAGTTTATCTGCGTTTGTAATTTATTCAGCACCTGACGCTGTAAGTCCTCTAGGATAGCAATCATTGCCACAAACAACTCTGACAGCAGAGGATCTGACTTCAGAAAAAGTGCACATGCTGTTACACATTAGTAATTCAAATCTTAGTTAGTATTTAAAAGTCTCCGTAGTAAGAATATGAAAAAAAGTATACAATGCCAGAGCAACATTTTATTTAAAATGATTGTGTTCAGTATATGGAAGAGAAGACCATCACTGCAGCTCATTGAAACTGCAATGTGAATTTTAAGTAAGCAGGAAAGCCAACCTTTTGGTCTTAGAGGAAGCGATGTTGGCAATTCACTGAATGACATTCTGCTTAAGGATTACTTTCTGTCTGGAGGCACCATCCTATGGTGAAAGGATAACTAAGGTATTGAATATTTGAGTGTGTAAGATCTCATGGCACATTTTAAAAACTAGTGAAGTTACAATCTATTTACTTTGGCCAAAATTTTCAAGGCTCCTAGATTCCTGTTTAGGTTTCTAATTAAAAACTACCTCATTTTTAGACATATTGGGTACTCACAAACCCTATTTATGGTACAAATGTTACTCCATTCACATGACTTCAGTTAAGTCTTCACCAAAGGATGGCAGAAAGCAAGCCCTAGTCTAATGTAATTCATTCAATCACCAATATCACTTTTTGCAGCACTGTGAGTTTTCCAAAGCAATCTCCTATAAAAAGGTCAGGCTCTTCTGATCAGTTTGCAAGATTGATAAGATCAACTGATGTGGTGCAAACAAGGACACAGCCAGGACTTACAAGGTCTAGGACAAGCAGCAAAAGCAGAATCTCCATTGGAAGCCCCTTGATCATCAGTTCTTTCAGTCACATCACCTTCAAGAGGGCTCATCATCTATAGTGGTCTCTTCCCCCTTTGGTGTTTTTCTTTAATCTTTCTTCTGCTTCCCCTCTCCCATCTGAGGTTTATCCTCTTCCTATCTGCTGTTCATCTCATTCCATTGTTTTTGTCTCCTTCCTTTCTTACCATTCTTCCTTCATTTCACCCATTTTGTTCTCCCATCAGTGTTTTCCCCTTTGTTCTCATACTTATCCTCCCCTTTTCTCTTCCAACCACTCCCCCTCATTTTTTCTTCTTGCATTCTGTTTTTGTCCTGGGTTTCTCTCTCTTTCCTTCTCTTGGTTACCAAGAGTAAAATGGTTAGCTGGCCAGGCTTCTCATACTCCATGAACCTGTGTGCTCACAGGATGGGAGACTGCATGATTAATGTTATGCTACACCTCCATTCCTGGTCCCTACAAGCCCACCACAGCATTAGTATGTAGCACCACTGGTCAGACCTGTTGCTGCTGCTTAATTAAAGTCCCCGCTTGTGGTACTACTAATTCTAGGGACTTCCCTGAACTCCAAAGCTTGGATCAACTGCCTCCCAGTGATAGTCCTGCATGCAAATAGGACAAGAAATTGGCTGAAATATGGTATGGAATTTTCATACAAACCCTACATCTCACATACAATTCTGGGTTCATGACACCATATGAATCAACTCTCTATATAGAATGAGAATAAAACCAGATTAATAACATGATCAACCTCTCTTTGGTCCATTTATTTTTTTTGCATACAAATTTTACCTTTGTGTTTTGATGTAGTCATCCTTTAAGGGAAAAAGCTGCTCCTCTACCTTGTCCCAACGCTCCAAGCAGCTCCACAGCCAGTCAGGGTTTACAACATGGAGGTGTTTACAGTCCAGAGCTTGCCGTACTTTCTCTGTGCCTATTATTAAGTCAAACACAACATTACAGTGTTCTAAATAGAAAAACAAGAGGCTTATGTTTTTAAATAGGATATTGTGACCTATTTTGAAAGTTATCACCTGGCTCAAAGACATTACAAGTTATGTTTTAAACAAGTCTTAAGCCTTGGCTGCACTAAGGTATTTTACAAGAAGCTTACTAGCAGTGAAAATTTGTGAACTCCCTTAGTGCAGACACAACTAGTGTTCCACTAAAACTCATTCAAATGGGAAGTGGAACCAATCAATTCATAACACTTGAACATTTCTACACTGAGAAAATAGTCAAAAAGATAAAAGGAACAAAAAGTTACACATTTCCAAAAACACAGCCTTGTATCAAAAGATATCACAGTCTAAAGCAGGAGTGGCCAAAGAGTGGCCTGTTCAGTACTCCTAAAAACCTAACATATTTCATATTACATTCATGTATGCAGTGTTCTGTTATACCAAGCAGTTATACCACACTGTCAAGCACATGGTCACCCCCTTTGATTTGCCATGAGTGTGGCAGGAGCCAACACCTACACTAAAGCAGAAATCATGGATTTTCTACTGTTAAATGGGAGTACTGAATGTAAAACTACTCAGGGCAGGCAAGCAAGTTGTCAACATGCACTCTGGGACAGTGCAACATATCGGAAAGGGTGGGGAAGGAGAAGAGAGAGAGAGAGGGGGAGGGGGGGAGGGAGAACCCTAGAACCATTATGGCCAAAGGCCTTGATTTATAATGCAGTGTAGACTAAAACCGATATGAGAGTCACTGGAAAGAGCAAAACACCAGCTAGATTGTTACAGATCTCTCCAGAGAACTATCATGATCAGCAAGCCCCACAAGTAAAAAAGTGAGAGAAGCTCTCCAACCTACTAAAAGAAAAGGGGAAGAAAAATGTATATTTTAAGGGAGCTGGAATTAATCGGACAAACAGGAAGAGATTAGGTCTAAGAAAAAGAGAAATAAGTTCTTGATGAAGAACAGGAAGCAGTTCTTTATCCTGATTAAAAACAAGAGGTTAGCAAAAAGTTTGAGGGTTGGGATGATGCAGTCTCCTGTACTAGGAATAAGTCAGGAGACTAGTTGTACTATTTTGGACATATTACATTTTGGGTTCAGGCAGACTACCTTACCAAAATTACAAAAGATAAAAGGACTTAATAAATAAGGTTCCCCAAAGGAACCCAACATTTGTGGGATGCATAAAGTCCACAACTGCCTGCACGTATAATACACCCCACATAAGTGATAAAGGGTATGTGTTTTCATTTGTAAGACACTGAAGAAATTCTCCCATATACTTTTAGAAGAGATGAGTTTATGGAGGGCATTTGTCAGACCCCACTGAATGGAAAAAATTTGAGTTCAGCCACATTCAAGGTTCTACATATTTCAGAATTCTGTAGAATCAAATATTCCTGTGCAACTGTACTCCAGAACCTAATGTTTCATTTAAAAAAAAAGAAAAAAAAGGGTTATTTTTAGTGCTCAGGGTTCTGAAGAAAGCAATAAAAACAGATACCATATTGTTGTCTTTAATCTGCTGAAAGCCTGAAACAGTCCTGCAGAGATGTGAGCAGCTCCCGTTTGTTTCTATAGGTTAACACTGAACACTAAAAATGCTGCCGCAGGCCCAAAAACCCTACTGTCCCCCCACTTGAGCACCAAAACTTCCAGCTTTCTCCCTGAAAACTTCTACAATGCAATTATGCATAGCAGTTACAATAATCTGCATCATATAGATAACAAGGCAATGAACACTGAATAAACTGAGGCTGTTTTGGGGACTGTCCTCTCAAAATTTCAGTTAGTGATAAGAATTAATGTATTTAATGCATACATAACCTTCCTAGAGTGAAACTTAGCGAGTCAATTTAATTGGGGGTAGGTGGGGGGATGCGGGGGGGGGGGGGAGAAGAGAGAGAGAGAATTACTACATGAACCTTAATCCCCCTGTATGCACTTTTTACTTTTTAGGCCCGCTCTTACTGAGAAAGAGTCAATCCAAAAGAAAAAATATTCTAGATCTTCCAGATGGTAACACTTTTGAACTAGTGTGGAACAACTACTTTAACCAGCTAGACATTTCAACTCTCACTCATTATAGATTTCCTTTGCAGATTACCCTCTCTCTCCGGTCCCCCACCATGTAACTATTAGGCTTCAAACAGACTTGAATCTATCCCTTCAAGAGATAAAGTGGAAAAAAAAGCAGCTAGATGGGGAGGACAGTTTATATGTTATGATGAAAAAACCCACAGGACGTCATATTGGTTTCAGAGGAGCAGGACTGCATTTATTTTTTAAATTCTATACTGCAGTAATAAAGGCGATAAAGCTTATAGTAGTCTTAATAAAAGTTGCCTTTATTATTTTAATACAGTCTGGTCCTAGGAAACAGAACTGTTCTGGTCTTATAAACATTATTTGTGTCTGCTGCTAAAGAAACAAACTTGTTTCTATGCACTCATGAAACCTTTCCATCTCACAAAGACAGCTTTGTGATCATGTCTAGAACTTTACCTTGCATTCTGTTTTAAAAGAATACCAATCACAAACTGCAAAAGAAATGTTTTAGACCAACGTCAATTTAGGCATAAAAAATGAATCCAGGCTATTCACTACCTTTTGTAAAGAAAAGGATGGGACATAATACACAGAAAACATCCTTCTCAGAGCTGTTTGATGTCTTAGCAACAGAAGCAAGGAAACAGCAGTTGCACTCCTATTATTGTTGGTCACTTTCAGTTTAAAAAAAGAGGCAAAGAGAACTATTGTGCACACAACCTACCCAATTTGTAACTAATAAATAATAAAAGCAACAATGCAATAATATTTTTATTGTGATCTTCAGGTTATACACATTTTATTGTTCTAGTCCTCTGGTCAAATATATTTTGATGAGATTATTTTGAAACATCTAAAATACAAAATAGTCTAAATGCTGCAGTGGCTTGAATGACTAATAAGATTTTAAACTTTATTTTTATGGACAAATTTACTCTAAACTTCAATACTATTTAAAATGTTTAGCTGCCCTACCAATTGCCTTGTACTCACTTAGCTCTGGGAACAGGTTATTTCTCCTCTTCAGAAAGCAGGGGCTAGTGATAGATAAACATGCCTACATTCTTTAAAAGCCAGATCCTGAAGCTTTTATACGAGAATGGTATCTTAAGATAAGACTGAGTAAAATGAATTATTTTGCCCTAAATGAATTCAGTACATATGAAATTGATAGTTGGACTATTAGAGGGGAATTTCGCATAGTTATGTTTTGTAAAAACAAGGTTTTACAGAACTAGAACAAACATGTCATGATTCTCTCCTTTATAAATTCTCACTAAGTTTACATGTTATCATCCCTTTGTAGCCTTTGCAAGCTTATAATGCTCTGCCATTGTGTGGCAAACAGCAAGCTGCTGTTTCACCTATCTCAGATTAAAATAAGGAGACATCAAACAAACAAACCAAAGTCCCTGTGTGTAAGTGTAGCTACTTCTATTTTGCACCCACATGCCCTGATCTGGATCAGAGTTCTGTTTTGATAAATTTGTGAAGACAGAGGTAGAGGCTGTGCCTGCCCCAAAGGGTTTACAAGCTAAGGATGTATAAAATTCTCATTGTGCCTCAGTCTCAAGAAAATGCTAGACACCAAACAAAGATCCAGTTAGCATTCACATCTTCATCTGCTTATCAACTATGCTAAAAAAATGCACAATTTATGTTTTAGACTCTGACTTCACTTCAGTGCCCTTGGAGCCTTTGTTGCTGTTTATTGTCATGGACTTCATGTCACAAAATGCCTCGAAGCATATTACTTTTTTTGTCACTTCATATATTCCATGTAAGGAGCCAGGTATGTACTGCAAACTAATTGCTAGCCATAATTACCTGCAGATCCCACAGGCACATGTCTTTAGGTGGTCTTTTGGTACATCTGTTGTTAGACAAAGACATATGGTATCCATGTGGAAATAGTGTTAAAGAGACGGGACTGCCTGAAGAAAAGATAGAGCTGCAAAATTTCTACAGGTTATCCATAACATAACAGATGCACTAGTGAAATTCACACACCAGCTTGTAAGCAGCCACAACAGAATGAGCACGAAAGGCATGTAGCCAGCTGAGTAATCATGTGTCCAACTATGCTGTAGGGGCATGATTCCCACCTAGAAATCTTTGGTCAGCAGTTCAGAATTTCTACTCCAAAGGGCAAGATATAGCACAATCACTACTATCTGTATGTAGGAGAGAAAAATTTACTGCACAGCCACATCCAAGTTGTATGACAACAGTTCTGCAGAAGGTGTAGGAAAAGAACAATGGTGTTACATTAAAGGTAAGAACCCTTTCCCACCACTGCAATGGAAATTTGCTAAAGCAGTTATGCAGGACTACATTCCTGATCACTGGGTTGTAAAGATGAGCTTTTCTCTATTACTTAATGCTCCACACAGTGAAGGCTCATTTGTATTGCAATACTGTTCACAATTGTTTGTTTAGTTTTCAAATCGTTAATACACTCAGTTCACATACTGTGATATAGCATATTAGTATAATTAAACCTAAAGTTAAATCTAATATTTATATTAATCTAACAATAGTGGATGATTCATTGAAGGATGTGCAGTCATTAAAGACATTTGCCATAAAAATAGTTTTGCAAAAATTTTTTTTAGTGTTGTTTTTTTTTGTTTTTTTAATTTTGGTAGAAAGGTACCATACACTCTTAACAAAAATCATGTTAATAGTGAAATTATACATTCTAGAAACAACAAAAAAGGAAACACCCAAAACGTTTCACTGTTTCAAACTGTGGGTTGGGACCCCCAAGTGGTTTGCAACCCCATTTTAATGGGGTCAGCGGAGTTGGCTTAAACTTGCTGGGACCAAAGGCTGAAGCCCAAGCCCCACCACCCAGGGCTCGGGCTACAGGCCCCCAGCCTCGGGCTGAAGCCATTGGGCTTCAGCTTTGGCCCTCTTGCTCAGAGCAGTGAGGCTCAGGTGGGCACAGATTTCTGTCCCCCTTTCTGTGGCCATGTAGTAATTTTTGCTGTCAGAACAGGGTCACGGTGCAATGAACCCTTTATGTGCATTACTCTCCAGATAGCCTTGAATAATACTGGCATTTTCAGATAATAAGTATTAAAATTACACCACAGAGGGTAATTTTACTAAGAAAAAAATAAATATGTCCAGAAGTTACCTGCACAATTGCTTTCAAGACCAACCAGAACTGGAAATTAATGCATATTTTTTGCAACAATTTTGTAGAGAGTTTAGAAATATTTTCTTGGTTCTACTACATGTAAAGTTTATTTTGTACACAGGAAACACAAGAAATAAAATAAAACTGTCATTTGCATTTTGATAGTCACCAAATACCCCAAACAGATTCAAGGCCTCACTGGACACAGTGCTGTATGTACACAAAGGAGGATATTATTCCTTGCCAGATAGCGTACCTTATTTCAGATGAGATTAAGTGCAAAAAACAATAGGGAAGTGAGAGGGAAGAGAAGGAAATTGATTAAAAGATTTTGTAGGTATATTAGCTATTGTACAACCCAGTGGCTCAAACATCCCTCCCCACATACAGAATAAATCAGCTGACTCCTTCCCCGACTCCCACTCAACCAAGCCATGGCACTGGCTGAACGATTTGTTATAGGCATGACAGCAGAGGAAAGTGTTAAAGAGAGTTTTGAAGGAGAGATTTGCGACTACAGACTAAATTAGAAAGGGCATTCATGCCTGAGGCTCATCATTCTACAAAGCAGAGACATTTGTACAACTAAAACAGTTTCTACAAAAGTGCTTATTACCAAAAGGTAGAACATATTTTTTTGTTCGAGCAAAATTGGAGTGTTTATGATTGTGGAACTAGCTGGGACAAAAATGTATTTTTTTTTTAAAAGTGAGAGTACTTAAGGGAAGTAGAGAGAGTTATACTGGATACTTTAAATTACATCACATGAAGGCAGACAACTAAATATTGATAAATTTTATAAGTGCTTGCATATAGATGCTAGGAGTCTAAATAGTAAGATGGGTAAACCCAAGTGTCTGGTATTAAATGAGGATACTGATATAACAGGCATCACAGAAACTTGGTAGAAAGATGATAATAAATGGGACAGGTAAGACCAGGTAAAAAAATACAAAGTAATGACACAGTAGGTCACACTGGTGGGGGAGTGGCACTATGTGTGAAAGAAAGAATAGAGTCATATATAGTAAAAATCTTTAATGAATTCAGCTGTATCACAGTATCTCTATGGATAGAAATTCCATGCTTGAATAATAAGAGTCTAGCAGTAGGAATATACTACCAACACCTCACCACAATGGTGACAATGACAATGACTATGAAACACAGCAATATTAGATGCTACAAAAACTGAAAACTCAAAAGTAATGGGGGATTTCAACTATCCCATACTGACATGTCCTCTCTGCATGCCATTAATAACTGCTTCTTGGAGCAGCTAGTCCTGGAACCCACAAGGGGAGAGGCAATTCTTGATTTAGTCCTAAACAGCTAATAGGGTTAGGTTCAAGAAGTGCATATGGCTGAAATTTTGGTAATAGAAACCGTAATCTAACTATATTTAACATCCTCATAGGACGGAAAATACCAAACAAACCCATCACAATAGCACTGAACATCAAAAATCTGAACTAAACAAAAATGAAGAAGCTAGTTAATGGAAATTAAAAGGAACAGTCAAAAGGGTGAAATGTCTGAAAGCTGCATGGAAACTATTTAAAAGCACCACGATAGCGGTTCAAACTAAACCTATATCTTAAAATCAAACAAAACCAAAAGAACAGTCAGAGGATCAAAATGCCACCATGGGTAAAGAGCAGAGTAAAAGAACAAAAAAAGACAAAACAAAAACTTGTTTTTTTTTTTAAAGTATCTCAGCTGCAGGAATCGTGTCAAAAATCAGTGGGACCACTGAAAGATCACAGTTCAACAGAAGCACCAAAAGAAGATAAGGCCATTGTAGAGAAGCTAAATAAATGTTACATTGGTTTTCACTGCAGAGGATTCATTTTACGTGACAAATCTGAGGAACTGAGTTTGAGGTGTCAGTAGCAGTAGGTTTTGGAACAAATTGTTTAATTTAACAATAAGAAGTCACCAGGACCAGATGATATTCACCCAAAAGTTCTGAAGGAACTCAAATATGAAATTACAGAACTACTAACTGTGGTACGTAACCAAATGCCTAGATCAGCCTCTGTACCACAAGACTGGAGGATGGCTAATGTAATGCAATTTTTAAAAAAGGCTCCAGAGGTGATTCTGGGAATTACAAACTTGCATCCAATTTGCCTAACTTCAGTACCAGGCAAATTAGATGAAAGTACAGTATAGAATAGAATTATTAGACAGATAGGTAAACATAATATGCTGGGGAAGAGTCAATATAGCTTTTGTAAAGGGAAATTATCCCTCACTAATCTATTAGAGTTCTTGGAGGGGGGTCAAAGGATTCTAAGCTAGATGGATCATTGGCCTGACCCAGTGGGGCCATCCTTATGTTTTTACTTACAAGCTTGCAAGTCAAAGGCATGCAAAAAGGCCACATAAAACACAGAATTTGCAGGATTAATTTGTAAGCAGTATCACATGTTTACTCTTTGTGTAAGTGAAATATTGAGAGGAAAACAACAGAAACCACCAACATAGTTAAAATAACTTTAGCTGATTTGGTTTTTTTTTTTTCTTCCTTTCTTTTCAAATTATGTTATTAAGTGAGAGCCTGGGGATCTAGATCCTCATATCAAAATCAGATGAGATTAAAAATATCCACTCACTAGTGGAGAAGGGAAGCTCTTCTTGGTGAGCGTGGGGATACAAGCCATTTATTTCTGCAGACTTGAAGTTTTCATTTAAAATTAAGGTTGCCAAATGATTAAAAAAATTGCAATTAATCATAAGATTAAAAAATAGTCACAATTAATCACAGTTTTAATTGCACTGTTAAACAATAACAGAATACCAATTTAAAATTATAAGTATTTTTGGATATGCACAACAGCCCTGTAGAACAAGTTTTTTATACCTAGGTCTACAAATTGGAAAAAAAAAAAATACATAAGGACTTTTTCCAGAAAACTGAACCGTCAGTTCCCCTTCCTCTTACGGGACAGCAAGGCAAACACGGTAGAATATGTATATTATGACACTTTTATGTAGCCTTTCAAAACTAGGTCTTCCTAAAATAGTGCATTGAGCTTTTACTTTGCACACCAGGGAAGAGACAACAAGGACATACACAAAAATCAAGTTATTATGCTAGCTTTTTGCATTCTTTCCTCAATATTATTTAATCAAAAACATTCAAGCATTATTCTCCCTTTGCTCCAGCTTCTTTATCATGCTGCAAATCCAAGTGTGTAATTATCTTGAGCCAAACTGCCATGGAAATATTTTGGTCATAAATTCAAGATTATTGCTTTTATGCAAAAAACAAACAGATTAGCGGCCATAAGAGGCAAAGCCCCTTTGAAATGCGACGTTTTGTCATTTGGAATGGAACAGCCTGAAGAAACACATAAGAGATTAATTCAGTGATTTTTATGACTAAAATACTATCAAGCCCTTTACATTTCCAATGGAATGTGACTCACATTTATGCTTAATTCTCATCTGATGGAGCTGCATTGACATCAACGCAATTCTCAGAGTAAGATCTTCTCAATAGCAACTGCAGCAGAGCCCGAGGGATAGTGAAATACTGTGACCCAAGTTTTCAGAAGCGTGCACCAAACACATTCACAAAATAGAATTATATGAATGCACAGTTCCAACTAGCACACTTGCAAGTGTTCAAAGTCCCCAACTCCCAGTCAGTCTAAAACTGTTCCCAATCTGGACACTTTGGCTACGTCTTCACAGCCAAGAAAGATGTGTCTTAAAGTGTGATAACTAACGCGGGTTATGTATCTCATTGTAAAAAGGTGAGGCACAAGTAGCTTTTACCACAACATAGCTAGCCAAGATCAACAGTACACACACACCCTGCCCCTCGATATCTTACCTGGCTATGTCACAGTAAAAGCTACCTGTGCCATGTCTACACTAGGATTTTACAAAGAGATTGTTAATCCAAGCTAGTTATCCCACTGTAATAACACTCCTTTTTCTGGCCGCGAAGGCAGGGACTTAGTCACCATTTATCTAGCCCAGGGATCGGCAACCTTTGGCATGCAGCCTGGCAGGGTAAGCCCTCTGGCAGGCCGAGCCAGTTTGCTTACCTGTCACATCTGCAGGTTCGGCCGATCCTGGTTCTCATTGGCCGCAGTTCGCCGCTCCAGGCCAAAGGCGGCCACAGAAAGCGGCAACCAGCACATCCCTCAACCTCCATTGGCCTGGAGGCCAGTGGAAGCCGCGACCAGTCGAACCTGCAGACGCAGCAGGTAAACAAACCAGCCCCGCCTGCCAGGGGGCTTACCCTAGCGGGTGATGTGCCAAAGGTTGCCGATCCCTGATCTAGCCAAACAGTTTTTAAACCACTGAAACCAAGTTAATCAAAAATGTTTTTTGCCATAATGTGCCAAAAAATCAAAGTTTGGGAACCTAGAAATCACCATTGTTTTCAATGTTCAGTGCAGAACTCAATATTTTTTCATAGTCATATTTCTTTTTCAAGAAAAAGGAGGAAGACATTGGATTTTAAAGTGGAAATGATATTATGAGTTTGCATTGAAGTTATAGATTGGGGTGAAAAAAGCTTCATCACGCTAACAAAATGTTTTTATACTGTAATCCTTTGACATGAAATTAAAAAGTTTATTTTTGCATATATTCTAGTCTTGTAAGAAAGAAGGCAGGCTAGGAAAATAAATCAAAGGTGACTGAAAAAACTGGATTTGTTCTTTGTTTCCTTCTTCATGGTGTATAAAAAGAGGACTTAAAAGGTGTTTTTAGTTTTATTTTTTTAAAGGCTTGTTTTTTACATCACATTGGGAATTCAGGTCTTGTCTAGTCTGGAAGACAATTAAGTGAAATGACAAACACAATGAAAGTTGAGCAAGTGAGAGGAGAACTTTAAGACAAGACTGCTTATCATTTGTTGTTTTTTTTTCAGTTACACTTGTTCTAAAATTAGTCAGGTATTTTTTTAAACCATATCTTCATTGAATAATCAGCACCTCCCCCCTTCCATAAAGGGTAAAAACTAGCAATACATTTCTCATCTGACACACAAGACCAGGAAAGACCAGATTTGAAGTTTGGTATTTTTAAAAGAAAAACAAAATTTAAAAAAAATTCTTAATCCTAAGGAATCAAAAAGGATAAAAGACCTTTAAAAAAAAAGATTTGCAGTAAATCTTTAAGCTACTTCCCCCCATAATTTAAATCAACATTAAATATGGCAAGTATATCAAGACCCATATTTAACCTTTTCAAGTCTTCAGCCAACTTTTTGTGTAACTAAAATCATGAGGGAAAACAATATTTTCATTAACAGAAGACCGATACATTTCACCTACTTACCTCCTCTTGCTGCAATCAGATGGGTTGCCTTGTTGGGATCATCAGCATTCAGTACTAGGTTCTTTATAATTTTAGCTCCAAGTGCTGTAGCATGATAATGCTCTCGGGTTCTTTCTATGGGGAAATTTGTTGGATAGAGTCCACTAAATATTATGGTAACATCTGCCAATACCTTGCTTTTCAATTCTGGTACTATTTTTCTTATGTCTGGAATTTCACTGATCTCCTGTTTCAGGTATTTATCATACTTGGTATAATAATCAGTGTGCACCCGAACAAGGATCTCTTCAAGGTATATTAAATGGTCATCTTCATCTGTATCTTCTTCTTCTTCCTCTTCTTCCATGCTCTGATCTAAAGACTCACCCATTGTAATCCCAGACTGTTCACTATTCTGGGACTCTGTCTCCGCTTCTTTCTTGTCTGCACACCCATTTCCCAGATCACAAAGGCTGTCCTGTTCGCTTTCTTCTTGCATTTCAAGATCAACTGTCTTGCCATGAGGACACACGCTAGGTGGAGCTGTCGCCTCCTCAGAATGGTTCACTTGACCATCCTTTCCCCCACTCATGTCAGTGCAACATTCTTGCTGCAAATTTTCATCTGGTACAGGTTGCTCTGATTTTTTCCAGCTTCTCTTTCCCTCATTTTCACTATCTGAGGCAGAAGACGACGACGACTTCCTAGCATCTAATCCACTGTCACTTTCACTGTCACTAGAGAGTTCAAAGTCCAAGTTATTTGTTCCCTTGTCTTGGGTCTGCTGCTTCTCTGAAACTGTCCTATCATCTTGTTCTGAAGAAATCTGAGACTCCTTAACACTAGTTGAATCATTAATGATGGCAGCATTTGTTTTGTTATCAATGATACCACTTAAGGAGTCTCTAACATTTAATCTATCATTGGAATTCAACTCCAAGTTAGAAGTTTCGCTGCTCATAAAGTTACTACCATTTGTAGTACACATCTCTTTTGTAGATTTCCCAAGACCATTACTTTGTTCTTCTATACATGTAACATTCTTTGCTTCTTCTGAATCTTTTGCTGTTATCACTGCGGGATCAGATGCTTCAGTTGTTTTTGAAGAATGATTTACTGAACAAAAACACAAAAAAAAGTAAGATGAAGTTTCCCTGTTTTATCCTGCAAAGTAGATTCTTCCTTTCCTCCATAAATTAAATAAGTTCAATCTACAGATAAACATATATGTGCATCAGAATACTCTCAGTTGGGATTTTCAAAGGGCATAAGAGATTTATAGGTACTCAACTCCTATTAAAGCGGCAAAAGAGTTCTGTGGCACCTTATAGACTAACAAACGCATTGGAGCATGGCTTTCGTGGGTGAATACCCACTTTGTCGGATGCATCCGACAAAGTGGGTATTCACCCACGAAAGCCATGCTCCAATGCGTTTGTTAATCTATAAGGTGCCACAGAACTCTCTTGCCGCTTCAATAGGTCCAGACTACCCCTCTGATACTCAACTCCTATTGAAACTTAATAGGAGCGGAGTGCCTAACTCCCTTAAGCCTCTTGAAAATCCCAATTTATGTCAACCTCATCATATTATTTGTCTGCCTCACAAAATTTAATGACGAGCTTATTATGTAAGGAAGTATCATTCCGCTTTAGATGTGCAACTGAAGCACTAAAAAAAAAAAAAAAAAATGACCTGCCAAAGGTCAGAGGAAAAAAGCATATTTTCAGAGTATTAGTGATAAGATCATCCTCTTCATAAACTTACAAGTTCTGCTCATATTTTTTCTACCGCCTATTTTTAGAACTGATTGAGTATAAAACCAAGAAAAAATGCTTTAGAAATTGAAAAATAAGTTTTACTACCATAAAAAATTGTTGATCAAACCCTTTATGAAGGCACGAGTGAGATGCAACAAATGAGAGCAGTGTGCTTCATATGCAGGAAAAGGATTACTCTGTAAATAGCTTTTAAACTGTTTTTTTTGGGGGGCAGCTAACAAGCAGCAGACAAATGCAGTTAATATTTTTGGTAGGAATAGCCAAGGCCATTCTTAGCAGAGATGACCATATCTTGTTCGTAAAAAGGCATACATGTGACTTGATTGCCCCTTGGTCACCACTACTGCCACTACAGCATGCTGATCTCATACTATATATATTGAGAAGTACACGGTCAGGCTATTCATTCCATTCTTATTACTTTTTAAGCACATGAAACATTAGAGTAAAACAACACAACTGAATTCATTTCTAGATAGTAACAACGGCAAAAGAATGGTAAACAGGCTCATCAGGAACTAAATATGTACAGAAAAATACTAACTATCCTGAAATGAAAGCTTGTCTCTAAAATACCCAACTACGAATAAAGCAAGTTCCTTTCCAGGTACGAGTTTCAATAAATCCTGGATATATTGGCCTTCCCAGTTATCACCTTTTCAGACCTATTTTCTCAGGTGAAAACCACTGCTGTAGCACCTGTTTTTCCACTGTTTACAGTACCCTCTTAAGATGGCTGAAAATAAAATTCTGTCAAACGCAAACTGGATGAAACCTCACTATTAGTTTTTTTGTTTTGGACAATGCTTTGTTAGCATGGTTTTGGTTTACTAATCAACTGCTGCTCCAAAGTAAATAAATAAAATGGAATTACCCTTCTTTTTCATCTGAGCTTCCCTTGATCCAGGTGGTGCATTAATATCGCCTATACCCTGAAAGTATACATATTTCTTTACAGTTATCAAATTGGGTGCAAACTTCCAAACATCCTCTCGGTCATCAATAATGCAAACCATGGAGTCACCACATGGGAAGAGATTTCTAAAAAAAAAAAGTTGCTTGTTTTTATTGTCTGTTAAGATTACTATTTAAAACATCCTGGGTGGACACTGTTAGTTGTGTGCGTCAAATGAGCATGAACATTAAACATGAAAGATTTCTGAAAAATCAATGCATTTATTAGGATTCCGGATGAGTCAATTCATTTACCTGTAACAGTTATCCAATCTGCAGCTCTTCTTACTGGTTACTCTACCAATCATCTTTTTGTAGTTTTTAAAAAAGTTTTATGAACAATTATTAGAAAGAATTTTTCAAGTTAGTAACACAAAAGTCTCAAAAAAAATAAATAAATAGCAATTAAATTCATGTATCCCCTTCAGTTCCAGTGGTCAAAAATATGAGCCCTCCTAAAGTTTAAATTTGAGTATACATAGTGTATTGCACTGAATTTCAGTCTAGGTTCTTCTAGCTAAATAATCCAAAATAATTCAGGAATAAAGGGGCAGAAGCAGTATCACATATAGAAACTTAGTCAGACTTATTCATTCCACAGATTACATCTAAACAAGAAGTTTTAGTATTTACTGGTCATAAGCCTGACAGGAGAATACTCAGAATAGATCCAAAAATAGACCCAGGATAAGAAAAAAAAATGTATGATTTGCGGTGATGAATCCTTCCCTCCACGTAAGAGCTCCAATATGGCTATTATTAAATATCAGGCAATCCTATGTTTTACAGACAAAAAGCCAAGATTGTCAAAAAGTGGAGCCTAAAATATGGGTTAAGGAGCTTAATTTAAGCACTGAAGTGTAATTTTCAAAAGCGCTGATCATCAATGAAACTCTAAAGTGACGAATACCCAGCAAAGTCAGGCCACGTAAGTACCTAAATACAGATTCAAGAGTCTAGGCTTCAGGCTACTATTTTGGAAAATCTTGGCCTAAATTTCTACAATATAAAAATGCACAAATTGTATTATGAAATGAACCACAAGATGAAACAAAATAGCATGGGTTGTTTGCAAATCATTGCCGGGAAAAAAGTTTAGGGCCAGTCTAGACTACCGCTTAAACTGATCTAATTTATGTCACCTAGGGTGTGAAAAAGACCCCTCCTTCCCCCCAAGGTGACGCAAATTTTGCGCTGTCCACACTGGCGCTATCCGCTGACATAGCTTACGCTTCTCAAGAAGGTGGAGTAATTATGCCGATGGGATAACGCATCTTCACCAGACGCGCTACAACAGCGCAGCTGCATTGGTTCAGCTGTGCTGATGTTGTGCTGTAGTGTAGATTTGCCCTGAGTTGCAATTATCTGCAGGCATAAAACATCTGAAAACAAAGGTTATCACTGAATGCGAGACTCTAAATTATCTTGCTTGAACACTACAGGCTGTAATGCCCACTGAAGTATTAAGTAGATGAAGCCTATGAGCATTAGCTAGCACTTCACAGAGATCAATAAAACTGAGAAGGTACAGATTTATGGGGTACAGAAGGGATAAAGACTTTAATACTTCCTATATTCCCAACATTCTGCCTTCATTTCCTCTCCTGGATTATTTATTAAGAAGTTTCACACCCTCATACATACCTAAGATTCCCTGTTTTAGAAAATGGATCAATACATTCATCTCTTGACAATATCCGATGAGAAAACAGTTTCTTTTCAGGGTCCAAAAATCCTTTTGAAAGAAGAGTTTGAAGTTAATATTTCTTCACAGTAACATTTTCTCCCTGTCAACATTCTACATAATCTGTTTTCATAGTCCATCACACCAGACTAGACTAAACTCATCTTTGTGCATTAACAGCAGTACAAATGGAGCAACACAGCCTTTCAATCTGAAATTTAAAATAAACTGTGTGATACTGGTGTAATCAAAAATGCACCGAGATATTTAAGCTCCAAAAAGTATTCATTAGATAGCAGGTAAACACAGTAGATTAGATACCTGTCACTAATTCAGTAGGACTCTTATTTTAAATATCCAATCCCAATTCTTCTAACACAGAAGCAATAATTAAGTTACAAAAATTATGGCATCAGTGAATAATTAAGGCAAAAGGAAGTAAGCATCGCTGACAGTTAAATAAAGGTCCTGGCAACTTACATTTATAACACTTTAAGACTAAATCCTGTCCTTAGCACATTGTGCCTAGGGTCTGCAGAGAAGTCTCATGCGAACTGGCAAAGTACTGCAATGCTTAAGCATAACGGGCAAGTTAAGGGGCAGTTTCAGTTTGAACTCTTGCATTTGTGGTTTTAAATTGTACCTATAACATTGTTTTAGTGCATTTGTACTTGTACTAAGAATAAATCACAGGATTTGTTGAAATGTTAGACTTATTTGTGTAAATCTGTGCTGACTGCGCTCTTTGTTAAGAAGAAATATGAGAAGGTATGCCAGCTAATTTAAAGGTAAGATAAAACACAATTAGTTTGGCAAAATGGCAAATTCATCCAGATACAAACACGGTAATGCAGCTGACCACAATGTTTATAAAGAAAGGTTAACTACATTGACAGAGAGGTTTCATTACTGCTCTGAAAGAAAAAAAGTGGCATTTCACGTATTACTCTGGATTTGCCATTTTGCAGAACTGACTGGATTATAATATGCTTTGAGATTAGCTTGAACTTCTCTCTATTCCTGAAGATTACACAATCATTACTCATTTATACAAAAACACATTTCAAAAAAGGTGGCCATGTTATAGTCTATTGCACAAGTTTTGAGAAGTGACTACTGATGTCAGGGGGGTCAAATCTGAGGCTCCCTGCAGGGGCCTTATGAATTTCCAGTGTGTGTACTCAGAACTTTCTGAAAGTCAGGCCCCTTTTAGGCATCTCAATTTGAGCAAACAAAAGCACTAGTCTCTTGAAAATTTGGACCTATATGTATTAATATAAATGTGTCACTGGAATAACTTAAAAGCAAGAAAATTCTGAGTTAAGGACAGAGGTTCAACCTTAACTCACCCGACTACGCTTAAGAATTGCAGCAAACGCATGTAGAATCATCCCCTGTAGAGACCCTTGCAGTACCTAGGCATAATGAATTGAAAATATTAACTACAGAGAACCATTACCACACACAGAAAGAATATATTTTGACAAACTGTATGTAATTCGTCATCTACTGCATTATTGTACAACTGTCACACCATCAGCTGTTCTCCCTCTCACCAATCATCCGAGTAAAACAGAAGCTTTCTATTCTCATTAGTACATTCCTGCCTAATCTGTCAGTGAAACCACAATCAAGCACTTGCTATATTGTCACATTATCCGTAGTAAGAACATACATAAGTGTTGACAGCAAATAACGATGGAAGATGCAGAAGCTATTTAAAAGGGCTTCGTAAAAGTCTAGTTCATTTATGCTTTCTCCTGGCAACTGATGGCAGGAAAAAAGAAAATTGAGGACAGTCACTACAGATGCAAAACTGTCGCCACAAACTGAAGGCCCAAGTTGAAAAAAAAGTCAGGTCCATTACATCTTTATCTTCTTAAAGTTTAAGCTTTCATATGATTTTACCAGTTCCTAAGACAGCTCACTATGGATTAGTCACAAAAAATTTCAGTGAAGCTTTATAGATTGGTATTAAATTGAATGAAGTACATTAAGTAATCAAAAGGCATAATCTTAACTAAGGAACTTCTCTCTCAAATTTACTTTTCTAAAATATTGCCAAGTCAATAGAAAAACAAAGTATAATATCAATTTGTTTATATATTTCACAGAAATGGCATATGGGAGGCACAGAGATCTATTCCATCAATGAAATATTAATTTGCTTTAACAAAATGTCTGTCATTAAATCTTTAAGACCTTTTCACCAGTACTGGTTATGAAGTGAGTTTCTTCCACAAAAGAAGAACTGAGACACCCAGTGGCTAGACCATGTATTAACAAAAAAAATGGCAACTGATCCACCAACAGGTACTGACTAAACACAAAGTTCCTTGCAGTTCATTGGTAAAGGTTTTCTTCCTCTTTACAAAAAGAATTAGAACTACACATATTTTTCGTCTTAGGAGGAATGTCAGAAAATGTCAAGTGAAAAATTTAAAAAAACCCTTAATGTTATTACTTATCAAGCTATACATTAGAAAGAAAAAAAACAGCAGGTGTGGCTTGCTATTTATGGCTTTGTTGAAAGCATTTCCTTTTAGGCTATAATTGCTACCTTTCACTAGTTAGCATACATTTTCAATATTTTTCATATCACAATGTATGCACATCTCAGAACAGCATTTAAACACTGAGCTTCACAAATAAATTTTACTCATTAATACATTTACCCATCAAGTCACATCTTAACACACATCAAAAGAAGTTCATTGCACATACAAGTACAGCCAAACATGGATTATTTAAAGCCTTTTATAGAACCAAAGTAGACAACTGAAGAAACACAGTCCTAACTAGAAACAGTGAGTTTATATAGGCCTACTTATTCTTTTACAGCAGCCACCCATTTGTTGAATACAATTTTTAATCAATTACATGTTCCATTACACAAAGATGACAATCAGCTCTTCATTTTCCTGCTTTTATACTGATAGAAAATTCTCTATAGATCTAGATATCACACACACCCCTTCTAGAGAAACCCAAAATTATTTTAAGTGGCACTTATTACAGCCCCTCTGTACCACCACCCTGTCCTCCAGTTGTTTCAGCCCACTGAATTTCTTCCGCAGCTATGGAATTGTTTACCATTAATAATAATTAAGATAAAGTAACAATAAGCAGTTTTAAAAATTCCAACCACCACCACCACCAGCACATGGTAATGAGACACAAAGAGGACAATATCACAGACACATCACCGTACTTGATTTTTCTACTCCAAGATGCTCAGACACTGTGGTCATGGACAAAGTTACAGAGAGAAGAATTTAGTTTCCTACTTCTTAAAAGCACAGGACTTGTTTGTTTCTAAGTTTATAATTCAAAGTTAGTAATTAGTTAATTTTACTGCTTAACCAGTTCCATTTTTTTAGATAAATGAACATAAAGCACTGGGTACACAGTGATATTTAATATTTTTAAAAGTATGCTATTTTAAAAGCTCAACTAGTCTATCAGATGTCAGAAGGTAAACAAATGTTCTATCTGGGACAGATCTCTCTCTAGGAGGAGGAAAAGGGAATGTATTCATCTACAACCCAATACTTGCCACAAACTGGAAAAGAGTTAAACACTTTTACAAGTTACCCTGGGGAGAAAAATACTTGTATTTTTGTATAAACCTGGAGGAAAAATGATAAAGTTTAACTAGGATGCCATCAAAGAAAAACACCAAAAACCTAATGAAGACATTAATGATGTCTCTGGGTATAAACACATGAGTCTATCTACTCTATTTCGGTTCTTCTAGAGTCCTATAACTCCAGCATCTGCACACCTTTTGGGTGGGCTTACTATTCAGTCATAGAAAAATGAATGGTCTTGATTAAAATAAAGATTAGATGACAGAAAATGAATGTGCAAATGATTACAGCACCTGCACCACTATATTTCTGCACAATTAGACTATCAACATTTATACTGTGCTAGGCTACAGTATGGGAAGAATTCACCCCTGCTCTGAAGAACTTAACAGTCCAACAGACAGAAAGAGAGACAAGGTGCCGGAAAGGGATACAAACTAAGAAAACAATCAGATTGATGGTAGGCATACATGTCTGTTATGTATCTGCTTATATATTTGCTTTCTCTCTAGTACAAAAACTCTGAAGTGGGGAGGAGAAGGAATTGTTAGAGTAAGAGGGAAGTGAGTAAAGGAAGCGGACAGCACAAAATGTTATGTGCACCTGGGGAGAGTGTGGGAGGATAGCTGAAGGATGGCAGTGGTAGAGGGATGACAGTAGTACAGCAAGTAATAAAGAAGGTCTACAGGCCAAGTTTCAGAGTTGAACCAAGGATGATGTCAGGAGGTGGCAGCAGCATCTCCCTGCTACTGTTGCTCTCAGTCCAGAGAGAAAGCCACTGGGCCCAATGACCCAAGTGGGCCGCTCCGACCACATATGGGATGGGTGTGGGCAGGAAAGCTCTGGATTTATTCCCTGCATTCTTGAGCATAACTAGTGCTGGCTGCTTTAGAGAAGCAGTCATTCTCTGAAAAATCTAGCACAGGCCAACAGAGGAGACGTTTAGATCATTAGTATTTCAGTATAAGAATGCCTTTGTTCAAATGTTACCTCCTCTATACACATTTCCAGGTCTCAGCACCACAGCAGAGTGCTAGAGCCAGACACAGCGCCATGGAACAGGTGCCACTGGTTTGGCATGTACTCACTTTCCAATCCCCACACCCTATTCCCTGGGCCTTACTTTTCAGCATCTCCAAGTATACTCATGCATGCCGATGTAGTGAAAACTACACATGGCAACATTTCAGAGACTTATTGTTATTCCCCCCTACACCTTTGCTATAAAATGTACTGAAAATTCCGATGCCAAAAATCATAGCCTTATTTAGCAGAGATATCAAAATAAAACCAAAATGGGGCTTACCACAGAAATTAAGCCTCAACTTGAATTCTGCCATTCCCTTATTTACCACAGAATCTGGCAAGAGTTACTGACCTGATCCTCCAATCCTCCTTCAAGGATTCTCAGCCCCTGGTGACTTACTTTAATTCTAGAACAACCTACTTTGCCATAGATCAGGAATGGCCAAACTTACTGACCCTTCGAGCCACATACGACAATCTTCAGAAGTTCAAGAGTCAGGGCTTCAGCCCCATGGGAGGCGCCTACTGGGGCATCAGACCCACTCCTATTGAAGCCCCAAGCCCTCAGAGGTGCATCCCACAGGGCTGAAGCCCCAGGACCCTTCTCCTTGCTGGGCAGAAGCCAGAGGTGATGGGGGTCACATGCTCCTCCCTCCCCCAAATTTTTACCAGGGCTTGCTCAGTCACATGGTGCTGCCAGACCCAGGGCTGCCCAGAGGCAAAGTGTGGTAGCTGAGGCATTTGTACTCACCTGGCGACAGTCCGGGTCTTCGGCAGCACTGAAGGGACCTCGCTGCCAAAATGCTGCCGAAGACCTAGACTGTCGCCAGGCCATGGCTTGCGGGGCCCCTGGGCAAATTGCCCCACTTGCTCCTCCCTCCCACCCTCCCCCCGCCCTCGGCCAGGTCCCCTCCTTGCCACAGCAGTTGCTGGAACCAGCAACCTGGAAGCTGAAGCCCATGGGGAGAGGAGAGTCACTGTTTTTGCTGCTGCCTTTCTATGTGAAGCTAAAACAGTGGACCCTCCCAGCTGTTTGCCTCTGTGTCTCCACAAGGAACTAACACCTGGGAGTTGCAGGGAGGGCCTGCTGAGTGCAAGAGAGAGGCGTGCCTAAGGTGGGCTTGACTCAAGCTGTTGGAGGAGCCCAAACCTTTAAATTGGGGCGCTCCCCCACCACCAGCAGGCACCAGTCATCTCTGGCAGAAGCTTCTACACCCTCGCTAAAACTTGGAGATGGTTCAATATGCTCAGCTGAAAGTTACAGATAAAACATGTTGCTGAAGAACACGTTTCTACACAGAGTACACTGAAGACACAATCTTACACTTGTTAATCACATCACATTAATATCATAAGATATTTGGCATGTGTAACAAAAATCATTGCCAAATGAATTTATAATCAGACCTTTGAAGGTGTGAACTTATCTGTATTACAATTCTCCCATATACAGTATTTACATTTATAGGCAAGTCATTCTATTTCTTATTCTGGTTTGACGCACTGGCCAAGTATGTTTATTTCATATTCTTCAAATTCTGTCAGGTAATACGATTTTAACTACTCAAAAGGCATTTTCATTGGGAAATCAATCGGGTTTGCAACACATGCAGCACCTTCGTTAGATTTATCACCATGCTACTTCTACAGTAGCTAGGTTCACAGCAGCTATGTCATGAGGGAGGGATAGCTCATGGATTGATATGCTTGTGGTCTGCTAAATCCAAGGTTGAGAGTTCAATCCTTAAGGGGGCCACTTTGGGATCTGGGGCAAAAAAAAAAAAATCAGTATTTGGTCCTGCTAATGAAGGCAGGGGGCTGGACTTGATGATCTTTCAGGATCCCTTCCAGTTCTAGGAGATGATAATATGATGATGATGATGATATAACTATTATTATCATGAGCCTAAATAACATAGCATCACTAAATTGTTATATTAACTTGTGTATTTATATATAATATATAAATATTATAAAATTAGCTATAGCAGGTAACTACAGAAGTTATACCATTTAAAAAAAAATCATGTTACTTTCAATAAAAGGTTCTATCTGCCCCCCAAATTATACCCATGTTAAGAAGTGGGGGGCATGGCCTCTGGCCCCTCTGGTTCTGGTGACCCGCTCCCTCACTTCTACAAAGCTTCCGGCACCCTTGCACCCAAGCCCTGCCCCTTCCTGGCTCCGGGCCTAGCACTTGGGGGGGTTAAAGGAGCCTTGGGCTGACTGGGGCGGGGGGAGGAAGATCACAGCACTCTGACCATGGGGCCCTGGGCAGTCACCCACCTGTAAGGCTGGCCCTGTCCCCCCTAAATTATACCCCCCCATACCATGCAACCCTCCCTTTTGTGCTGCCCACTGCTCTCTGGCTGTCCAGCTCTGAAGGCAGTGTCACCATCAGCAGCAGCACAGAAGTAAGGGTGGCAATACTGTGACCTCCCTACAACAGCCTTCTGACTAACGCCCCCCTCGCCCCCAACCCTCTTTTGGTTTGGAACCCCCAGGGTTATAATACCATGATTTCAGACGTAAATACCTGAAACTGTGAAACTGATTTTTTAAAATCCTACTGCTGTGAAATTGACCAAAATGGACTGAATTTGGTAGGGCCCTATACACTGCGGTTGGAAACATACCACCCATCTATTCTACCCCCTCTGATCTGAATCAAATATTCTATGATTTTTCTTTACAAAGATGGGTGGCCACAAGAATGGCCCAAAAGTCTCTAAGTGGCAGCCAGTTTCAGTGGGAGCTCAGCCCAATGTTCCCTATTGCAACTGGACGGTATCTGGTGTGGGGATCATAGCTTGTGCAAAATTTAATACACACAGGGAGATCAAAAACAGAAAATACAGAAGAGAAAACATATAGTGAAAAGGGTACAAGACCTGGAGCCACTTGAGGGACAAAAAAAAAAGGTGCCAAGGAATAGTGTTTTCTGGTCTCAGATACAGGGGCCTCACAGAGATAAGAAAAAAAATCTCAGGAGCATGCAGGAAGGGGCCATCAAAGGTGTGTGCAGAGTATCTGGGGAAGCATACAGAAAGTGTATGTGAAATCTAGCAAGGCAGAGTGGTTTAAGTTTTTCCATATGGATAAAAGACTCCTTTGTTTCATCTTCTATTTCCCCATGTGTCAGATATTCCCTTACAGCTATCTGGTACCCCTTGCTAAATACTAACTGAATATTTCTCACTATAAATTATTTCTCTGAACAATACTGCCATCAAGTGTTCAACACATGCACAGACTATGTCTAGTTTCACATTACTACAGCCTAGCCATCAATCTGTCACATACTCATCAGCAGCTCAACTTTCTCTTCCTACCAGCACAGAATCCTACAGCAGAAACTAGCAAAAGCGAGAATGTCATATCACCACATCAAGTGCTCAAGTTTATCATGCAAGAGAACCAAGCTTAAGTCCCATTTCCTCATTCTCAGAACAAACCAGATCCACACTCCATCAGGAAAAGGGGAATGTGTTAAGATATAAACATTGTGTCCTGTGCTGTGCAATAAAGACAGCCCCTGTCCCCAAAATGTATAATCTTATAATGACACTGATGGCCTGTAAAGGGAGCTTCACCAAGTATATCACCCACCAAATAATGAATGATATAGAGTCAGTAGGGAACAAGTCTTGTGGTTCTGCCATAAAAAAAAGGGGGGGGAGGGGCAGGGAGGGCGGGTGACACAGCCTTCCCTTCTCTCCAGAAGTAAAAAGTTACTTTGATCCTCTAACTAAATCATTAGTTTCAGGTTACAGGAGTCTCTTGCAATCTTTAAGCACATCAAATTGCATCTTCAATGCCTTACTTAACTTGGATCAAAATCCTCTATAAAATCTATTTTGTAGTTTGTTATCTCTTGTAGCTTATCTCATGTCATTATTTAACACTGGTATCCAGACAGGGCCGAAAGGCCCTAATAAAAAACAGAGTCCTGTTGTGCTTGACACTCTACAAACACATAAGACAATACAACAGGAGGAAAAGGATACGGATAACAGCAATAGGTACAGTTTTAATCACTGACAACATTCACTAGACTGAGACACAGATTAATGTGTATTTTTATTTCTTCCACTGGGGTCACAAACTAATGAACTACTTAGCTGCCACTGACATGATCCTAACAGAATATTAACAGAGTATTTTTAAAAGCAAAATCTATGGAAATTAACAAAATACTACACTGAAACATGAAGTTCAGTCGGGGAAAACGGCCAAGTTTACAGTTCAATCATATGTTGGTGGTCATGTCCTCAACATTACCCTAACATGCAAGTGCCTAGCATTAACTAACTTTCATTTATGTCTGTTGAAAAATGATACTGTAGATTTCCCTCTCCTTTTAAATTAAAACATTTGAGAACAAGTTTTAATGAGATTGTGAAAGGCAATATCTGTAACTTGATGGGAAAGGATATGAAAACACTGAAATACAAATGTTATACTCTAATAAATGTTATTCTCTGCTCCAAGAGAAGGGCACAAATAGAACTATCATATAAGCACCTCTTTGCAGTCTCCATATGAGTAGATATTAATAAGACAGGGACTTTTCAGCTTGGAAAAAAGATGACTGGGGGAGGGGAAATATGATAGAGGTCTATAAAATCATGACTGGTGGAGAAAATAAATATGGAAGTGTTATTTACTCCTTCTCATAACACAGGAACTAACAAACATCAAATCAAATTAATAAGTAGCAGGTAACAAACAAAAGAAGTATTTCTTCAATAGTCAACCTGTGGAACTCTTTTCCAGAGGATATTCTAATGGCCAAAACTATAACAAGATTCAAAAAATAACTAGATAAATTCATGGAGGATAGGCCCATCAATGGCCATTAGCCAGGATGGGCAGGGATGGTGTCCCTGGCCTCTGTCTGCGAGAAGCTGGGAATGAGTGAAAGAGGATGGATCACTTGATGATTACAACCCACCCAGCAACATCGTCAATCTATCCAACTACACACTCAGCCCAGAAGAAAAGTCTGTCCTATCTCGGGGACTCTCTTTCTGCCCTGCCACCCCCATCAACATGATACAGTTCTGCCGCGATCTGGAAGCCTACTTTCGCTGTCTCCGACTCAAAGAATACTTTCAGGACAACACTGAACAGAACACTGATACACAGGTACCCTCCCACCAACAGCATAAGAAGAACAACTCTACATGGACCCCTCCTGAGGGTCAAAATGACAGTCTGGACCTATACACTGAATGCTTCCGCCAACGTGCAGAGGCAGAAATTGTGGAAAAACAACATTGCTTGCCTCATAACCTAAGACGTGCAGAACACAATGCCATCCACAGCCTCAGAAACCACCCTGACATTATCATCAAAGAGGCTGATAAAGGAGGTGCTGTTGTCATCATGAACAGGTCTGACTACCAAAAGGAGGCCGCCAGACAACTCTCCAACACCAAATTCTACAGGCCACTTCCCTCAGATCCCACTGAGGAATATACTAAGAAACTGCAACATCTACTCGGGACACTCCCTACACGAACACCGGAACAAATCAACATACCCTTAGAGCCCCGACCAGGGTTATTCTATCTACTACCCAAGATCCACAAACCCGGAAATCCTGGATGCCCCATCATCTCGGGCATTGGCACTCTCACTGAAGGAATATCTGGATATGTGAACTCTCTACTCAGACCCTATGCCACCAGCACTCCCAGCTATCTCCGTGACACCACTGATTTCCTGAGGAAATTACAATGCATTGGTGACCTTCCAGAAAACACCATCCTAGCCACCATGGATTTAGAGGCTCTGTACACAAACATCGCACACACAGATGGAATGCAAGCTGTCAGGAACAATATCCCTGATGATGCCACAGCACAACTGGCTGCTGAGCTCTGTGCCTTTATCCTCACACACAAACTATTTCAAATTTGATGACAATATATATCTCCAGATTAGTGGCACCGCTATGGGCACCCGCATGGCCCCACAATATGCCAATATTTTTATGGCCGACCTGGAACAACGCTTCCTCAGCTCTCGTCCACTCACGCCCCTTCTCTACCTATGCTACATTGATGACATCTTCATCATCTGGAGCCATGGGAAGGAAACTCTGGAAAAATTCCACCACGATTTCAGCAGCTTCCACCCCACCATCAACCTCAGCCTGGACCAATCTACAAGGGAGGTCCACTTCCTAGACACCACGGTGCAAATAAGTGATGGTCACATTACCACCACCCTATACCGAAAACCTACTGACCGCTATGCCTACCTTCATGCCTCCAGCTTCCATCCCGGGCACATCACACGATCCATTGTCTACAGCCAAGCACTGAGGCACAATTGCATCTGCTCTAACTCCTCAGACAGAGACCAACACCTACAAAATCTCCACCAAGCATTCTCAAAACTACAATACCCGCACGAGGAAATAAGGAAACAGATCAACAGAGTCAGACGTGTACCCAGAAGCCTCCTGCTGCAAGACAAACCCAAGAAAGAAACCAACAGGACTCCACTGACCATCACATACAGTCCCCAGCTAAAACCCCTCCAACGCATCATCAGGGATCTACAACCCATCCTGGGCAATGACCCCACACTTTCACAGGCCTTTGGTGGCAGGCCAGTCCTCGCCCACAGACAACCTGCCAACCTGAAATATATTCTCACCAGTAACTGCACACCGCACCATAGTAACTCTAGCTCAGGAACCAATCCATGCAACAAACCTCGATGCCAACTCTGCCCACATATCTACACCAGCGACACCATCACAGGACCTAACCAGATCAGCCATACCATCACCGGTTCATTCACCTGCACATCCACCAATGGAATATATGCCATCATATGGCAGTAATGCCCCTCTGCTAAGTACATCGGCCAAACTGGACAGTCTCTACGGAAAAGGATCAATGGACACAAATCAGATATTAGGAATGGCAATATACAAAAACCTGTAGAACACTTCAACCTCCCTGGCAACACTATAGCAGACCTTAAGGTGGCCATCCTGCAGCAAAAAAAACTTCAGGACCAGACTTCAAAGAGAAACTGCTGAGCTTCAGTTCATCTGGAAATTTGACACCATCAGCTCAGGATTAAACAAAGACTGTGAATGGCTTGCCAACTACAGAACCAGTTTCTCCTCCCTTGGTTTTCACACCTCAACTGCTAGAACAGGGCCTCATCCTCCCTGACTGAACTAACCTCATTATCTCTAGCTTGCCTGCATATATATATACCTGCCCCTGGAAATTTCCACTACATGCATCTGACGAAGTGGATATTCACCCACAAAAGCTCATGCTCCAAAACGTCTGTTAGTCTATAAGATGCTACAGGATTCTTTGCTGCTTTTCTTGATGATTACTTGTTCTATTCATTGCCTCTGGGGCACCTAGCATTGGCCACTGTTGGCAGACAGGATACTGAGCTAGATGGACCTTTCGTCTGACCCAGTATGGGCATTCTTATGTTCTCATGTCAGCTGATTGACATTAACAGTGATACTTGTTTGGAAGGGAGACAAAAGATTTATGCCTCTGAATCCCTATCCTGAAGGGAGTGTTGCTTCCAGACTGCCTGAAGAAGGCATAGGGTGAAACCCAGATACCTCATCTAATCCAACCTGTAAGGACATTCTTTAGATGGAAAGAGAGAGAAGAAAATTGTGGCTCATTTCCTAAAAAACAAACAGCAGGGCTGTATCTAAGTAAAAGGGAGAAATTACTACATGGACTGGGTTCCAAAAAAGCTAAGCATTCTGCTTATGGAACTCTATTCTTTATATTTAGACAAAATTTCCAATGCAGTATTTTAATTTGCATTATTAATTTACAGTTTTGGGTCTTCAATGGCATTATAGTTTGCACAGAATCTTCTTTAGAGGTATAGGCGGACAGAGACTTGGAGAAGAACAGGAAGTCAAAGTCATATCAAATCTTAAAAAGGCTGATAACTCAAGTATTCCAAGCAGCATGCTACTCACCTGCAATTGTATGTGCATAAAGTCTGCTACCGAAGGTAAAAACATGTAATTCATACAGCTTGGCAATCTTTTCTAAGAATTCCTTGCAATGAGGACGCAAACGAGTATGCAGCATAGGTTCACCTCGACCTAACTGGAAATGGAATATTCCCTAGAAGAGAACAAATAACCTCATAGCAAGACTTGTAAAATAATTAAGTTTAGTATAAAAATAAACATGCCTAAAAGTACCACCCTTTACCTCAGTTTTATTCGGAGATCCTATTTCAGTCCAATTAAGATGAATAAGATTTTCATTTGGAAATATATTTGACCCAAAGCATATTTTGGTTTTTATAAGACAGACCACCACATTTTTGACTTGCAGTAATTGTTTACAATGTTAGAATATTGAAAGAGTTGCCTAGGCTTTCAAAGGTTTGTTTACACAACAAATTTTAAGAAACTATCCAGTGAAATTTCTTAAAGGGTTTGTTTTACTTTCAGTGATGTGAGACATTAGTTTTACTACATACTGGGCTGAAAAATAAAACAAATGGCCAATTTGTGTTGAATGAAAAAAACTGCACTTATAAAAATTCATATAGCAGCTGAGGAAGGGACATACACAAGTGTCAGAGTAAGCTGTGCACTCATTTATGAGCCTCCTGAATACTTGCTTTATAAACATGGATTTACCCAGACACAGACAGTCATTGAACTATGCAGGTCATTAATTTTATTTTGCTGTCACTGATCCCTCTCTGATGAGGGAAAACATTAACAAGTATAACCTTGTTAGGCATGTGGAAGTGCAGGGTGGATAAAAATCAAGGATTTAAAAATAAACAAACAAAAAAATCAGTATTTTTTAAAACAACTGCTTTTTGAGGAAAAAACCTATCTAAAGATAGCTTTAATTAAGATACGATATCTTTGAGCTATAATGAATCATGGAATAGGGATTATAAATTCTAATTTTATAGTATGAGACAATATATTCATGTAATGTTTAAATTTTGTAAATGAGTTCCAACAGTTCATGGATTAGGGACCCAATCTTATGGGGTTCCAGGGGCCTCTGTATAGATTATTTAGGTTAATCTTTCTGTCTACCCAATAGGACTCGGTGCTCAGTCTAGAAGATACCATCAGAGATGCTTAGTTTCGCAGTTCTCAAACTGTGGATATGTCTCCCCAGAGATAACATGCTTGTTAACAGCAAAAATGTTTTAAAATATATAAATATATAGAAGTGAGAAATAACAGACCTCAACCCTATTGTCACTCTGCAAATTCATGTACACAGTCAATCCCTTATGTCTCTCTAAAAGTGCAAAGTTTCAAAAAGTTCAATGACTAGAAGATTGTTGGGGGTGGAATACATCTGGACAAGGA
Source organism: Gopherus evgoodei (assembly GCF_007399415.2). Classification (NCBI taxonomy): domain Eukaryota; kingdom Metazoa; phylum Chordata; order Testudines; family Testudinidae; genus Gopherus; species Gopherus evgoodei. Next base: position 189,952,873 of record NC_044323.1, read on the forward strand.
GAAGAAGTCTGGAGATAAATGTGAGGAGGGAGGAATGGGCAGTGAAAGCAAAACTGAAACTGAGCAGCATATTCCAGAAATCTTGAGGTCTTTCTGAGTGTAGCCTTTATTGATTTGAGATCTACCATACCATTCTCTCACTAGAAGGGAAAATCTATAATGGCAGCAGGCCATAAAAGAGACCCACTTTGGGAATATTTTGATGAAGTTCCTCTACCTATGGTAAGACAGACGTGCGCAAAATGCAAACAGCGCAACAAAGAAATGCAAGGCCTGGTCCCCCAAATAAAACAACATCATGAGAAGTGTTCCTTCTCAGGAGGAAGCTGCGTTGAAGATGATGAAAGGAACATGTCTGAACATGCAGGATCCTCAGGTTGATAAACGTCTTTATTTCATACTTCTTTCTTAAGGACTGCCTGTCTTCCTTCTGGACTATTCTTGAATTCTCGTGTTTGAGCAAAGAATATGGTACTACATGGTACTACATGGTACTCTATGGTACTACATTTTAGATGCAGTTGTGATAAAAATAAATAGCTGAAATAGGCAGATCTTCCTTTCACAATTTCACTGTTAAAGTAGTACTGAGTGTCAGTGAATGCAATGAGTAATACCAAATGAGCAGTATGGTAACAATAATTAAGTAACTGCATTGACTTATTTTGTTTAGGAGAATCCATCCTCAACATACAGGATTCTGAACACTATGCACCTTCAAGATCACCATCATTTTCTACAGTTTCAGAGTTATCTGCCAATGATAGTGTTTCAGTCACATCATGTATGCAGGGCCGGCTCCAGGCCCCAGCACACCAAGTGCGTGCTTGAGGTGGTATACCGCGGGGGATGCTCTGCTGGTTGCTGGGAGGGCAGCAGGCGGCTCCGGTGGACCTCTCGCAGGCTTGCCTGCGGAGGGTCCGCTGGTCCTGCGGCTCCGGTAGAACATCCGCAGGGATGCCTGCGGATGCTCCACCAGAGCCGCGGGACCAGCGGACCCTCCGCAGGGATGCCTGCGAGAGGTCCACCGGAGATGTGGGATCGGCGAGCAGCAGAGCACCCCCTGCGGCGTGCCGCCATGCTTGGGGTGGCAAAATGGCTAGAGCCGGCCCTGCATGTATGTCACACAGCCACAGTATATCACTTGTGGCAAAAAGAAAAAAAAATCCATAATCCAGAAACAAAAACTCTCCTTTCCGTATGACTGAGAATCCACACTTCATTAACATGGTTCAGTCATTAAGACCAGGATACAGTCCACCTGACAGAGCAGATGTCACAGGCAAATTGCTGGATGAAGTGTTTGAAAAAGAAATTGAGCAGTGTGCAAAAGGTCTAGAGGGTAAAATTGATAATCTGAGTTTTGATGGGTGGAGCAACGTCCACAATGATCCTGTTGTATGTGCTTGTGTGACAACAGAAGAAGGGAAATGTTTTCCTTATAGAAATTGATACATCAGGAAATGTACACACAGCAGAATACTTACAAGTAGCAGTAAAAGCTATAACAAACTGAAAAAAATTATTCAAATGTCTAGTATGTAGCTTGGTCACAGACAATGCTGCAAATGTATCCAAGATGAGAAGAAATTATTTAGAAGAGAGTCCTAAGCTAATAACATACGGTTGCAATGCTCATTCGATGCATCTCCTAGCCAAAGACTTCAGTGTTTCAGAAATAAAGGCTAATGGTTCTGAAATTACAAAATACTTCCACAACAACCACTTTGCAGCAGCTGCTCTGAAAAAAGTGGGAGGAACCAAGCTAACTCTCCCACAAGATGTGTGATGGAACTCAGTAGTGGACTGTTTTGAGCACTATACCAAGAACTGGCCTATTCTGATGACAGTTTGTGAACAAAATTGTGAAAAAATAGATGGCACTGTCACAGCCAAAGCTCTCAACATTGGGCTTAAGAGAAATGTTGAACACATGCTGAGTACCCTGAAACCTATTTCTGTAGTCTTGAACAAAATGAAGAGCAGCAGCTGTTCTATTGCTGATGCTGTTGAAATTTGGAAGGAACTAAGTGAGATTTAAAAAAAAAAAAAAAAGAAGCATGCAATGACAGAGTTAAATTACAAGCATTAAAAAAAAACGAATGGGACAAGCACTATCTCCAGCTCATTTTCTTGCAATGATTCTCAATACTTGGTACCAGGGTCAAACCTTAACTGCTGAAGAAGAGGCGTTGGCTATGACATGGATATCCAGCAATCATCCCTCCATAATGCCAACTATAATAAAACTTCAGAGTTAAGGGTGAACCATTCAAGAAATATATGTTTGCTGATGTTTTAAAGAAAGTCAGTCACACCAGTGACAATCTCACTTTTAACAGCAGTAGCTTCTGCCGGTGTAGAAAGAATATTTTCTTCCTTTGGACTAATTCATTTCAAACTGAGAAATCATTTGTGACCTGAAAAAGCAGGAAAGCTTGTTTTTCTTTTCCAGATTATAAACAAACAGGAAAATGAAGGTGAAGACAACTGAGTTAGCTGCAGAAGCCAATATTTTGTTTCTCATGTTGACCTGGTTGACAATTCCCTTTAAATCAACTAACTATTTCAGGTAAAAACAATTTTAACAAAAACAAACCTGATTTTAAAAACTTTAAATGTTTAACTGAATTCAAAAATTTATGTGCTTGTTTTGTTAAAATATTATGTTTTCTGTTGATGAAAATAATCCAGAATACACAATGTTGTTGTTTTAGTTAAAAGAACAATTTAAAATGTCTGTCTGGTGATGTTCTCCTCCTAATACAGGATGGCAAGAAAATCCTCCAAATATTAATAATTAACCTGTTCAGCTGGAGATAGTTCACCTCTCAATTTCATAAATATCTGCTTCAATTACCTTTGGTAAACCACCTTTGGTAAACCACCATCCATTTTCTGATATAGTTATAGAACTAGTCTGAAAAGTTTTCAAAATAAATCACTTTAAAAATGTATAGTGTGTACCTTCTAAAAATGAAACCTACATCCATCTCTGAGCTGTGAAGAATACGTATTAAGGTTATAACAACCAACAAGAATGCACTTTTATGTAGAAATCCATGATTAAATTGAGTCTTCCTGACTAGTGATTTAAATCAAATCCACTCAGTGGAAGTGTGAATTTAAGTTCCTCAATTTGTTTTAAGGTTTCCAACAAGGAAACATGAAAACAAAACTGTCAATTTTCATCTGTGCAGGTGCTTACCAACTTCTCTGAAAGAGCACATTAATACTTTTTTGCAAGCAAGGATGAAGACAGAGTTGGAAATCACCTGGTGTTATCCTGAAAATCACTTCTAACAACACTCCCTTAGGAGCATCCTGTGCACTGTTTCTAAGTGGGAGTTCAGGGAAAAGAAAAAGTGCTAACAGGCAGCAGAGAGGAATTTTTTTTTGGTAAATTAACTCCATCAGAATGTTTGACCTACCAGTTAGAAGTAACACTGGAACTATAAGAGATATGGGGGGAAAAAAGTCTATTCTCAATTAGTTTATTTTGTGTATAGTCATTTTCCCATGTGAGAGACAATCTTTCATGCAGCAAAGAGAGACAGAAAAACATGAAATGTGATTGCAAAACCCACAGATTGGCAGACACACACAGGTGGACATGTAGCATCCAAGGTACTTTTAACTCATTTTCTTCGTTTTCAAGCTGAAGATGCCCTCCTAATTAAGAACCTAGAAGCTTATACCAAAGATATATGGTAGGTTTAGTTAAACACAGTATGAGATAGGACAAAGTTAACCTAATCTGAACAGAAATCTTCATTTTATTTTTGAAGACACTCTGTTCAGCTATTTCTTTCTAGCGCTGTAACCTGAAAAGCCAACACTGTATTAGCATGAAAACCAAGAATTAAAAGTGACTAGCTTAGCTTTGTTGTCCAAGCTGACTAAAACAGAAAACATAGAACTATATAAATGATGGAAAGTAAGTCAGTTACTTTAAAAATAATTTCAATTTAAGTAACTCAAGGTGCTTCATTAACTAATGACAAAAAAATTGAAATATGCTTTATAATCTTGTGTCCCTCATGTTTTTTCATTCCTTGACTAGCTTTTCGCCTACATTTTCATGTACAATGCGCCTTCTTACAGAACCGTCACTTCATTAGAACTGAACAGAAAACTTCTTGCGATTACTGTGGCTTGAGAACATAATAATAAATAATATTTACTTTATTAGACATCTGTTGGCAGTGCTGTTCTGTAGTATGGATCAACGTCTGGTCCAAATCTACCATCAGCACCAGCTTTCGATTTCGGTGTAGTCGCTGCTGGTCTTCCCGTCCTAGTTGTTCAGCTTGCTATAATAAAGAGATTTACAGACTGAGCATAATCTCAGACAAGTCAATGAAATTTAAAATAAATCAAATTTATGACTCATCAGAAGACCAAATGCTCAGTAACTTCTGAAGAGATTTTGCCACTCACCCATTTTACTTTCGCTAGCTTTCCAGCCACTTTTCAGTAAAAGGAACCACATAATTTATGTATAGAAACCTGTCAAACACTGTTACTCTTGTATTAAAAGCAACCAATCTACAACACATAGCAAGGCACCAAAAAATCATTAAAAGCCAAGATTTTCAAAAACCACCACTAGTTTTGGTGCACAACTTGAGATACCTTAGAGCCTGATTTTCAGAAAGTGCTGAGCATATTAAAAAAAAAAAATCAGGTGCCTCAAATTGTGCATCCAAAAACTGAAAATCATTGCTAACAACATTCCCTTCAGTGTCCTGTGTCTATGGAATAAAGTATCCCAGTTAAAAATAAATTAACCCCAGTGAATTCTTCTATCATTGACACCCCGTGCAGAGAGAAGTTAAACCCTACTGCCAAAAATCTGTTGGTGTAACAGATTAAAATATACAAGTTGCAAATGACAAAAAGAAGAAACAAATAAAATCATATTTAGCTTGTGCTCCAAAAGAGAGAAGAAGTGCTAGAGGAAATAACTGATGTTTGTCAAATGGAACAAATGGAGCTTAAAATTATTTGTAAAATCTCCCAAGAGATTTAAAATCAATGGCTAGTAAACAAATTTAACATTATGAAAAGTTGTATTTGACCATATTTCTTTGAACTAAACCATTTATTTCTCCCTATACAAGTTTTAACATACATATCTACCCCGATATAACACGACCTGATATAACAAGAATTTGGATATAACGCGGCAAAGCAGATCAAAGCAAGTTTCACCTCTAATGCGATAAGATTTTTTGGCTCCTGAGGACAGCGATATATCAGGGTAGAGGCGTATTTACAAGTTGTTATAATTGAACACAAACTGGTCTTCTAATGTGCATTATACTTATATCTCCTTATTTAGGTCAAGAAGTTTACTAGAATGCTGGGCACCAGCCAGTTAAGTATGCAAGTTAAGTTTGAGTTTTTAAAAGGCACAAATGGGAGTTGGGTTGTAACCACCCTTTGTGCCTTTGAATGGCTCGATCAAAGCTAGCATCTTGCATCTTATCTTCCACCAAACTATTTGTTTATAAACTTCTAAAACTGAAAGAGATAAGAGAAGGAAAAAAGAGAGAATAAAGTAGAGGAGAAGAGGACAGAAAGAAGGAGAGTTAGTATAAAAAAAAGAAAAAAAGATGGTGAAAAAACAGGAAATAGGAGGGGGGGGGTTTATTATATTTAAAATAATCAACTCCTTTTCCCAAAAAAAAAAGCCAGTGAGACAGGAACATTCGTATTTATTTTAACATCTTAACTGCTCAGAAGTTTTATTGCAATATTTAGGCCTCACAAGCTTTTCAACTACAAAGTTTGTGTCACAGATACTAAAATGTTACAAAGACAATGGATTATTTCTCTTTCCTTCCCTTGAAATGTGGAAAAACTGGGTTTCAGAAATATTTCAGCCTTTGGAGGTTATTCTAAGTGGTGAAAATCTTTCACCAAATTGATTTTTTCTGAAAAAAGGCAGAAAAACCTCATGGAAAGCAGAAGATTTCAAAGCTACCACCACAAGGCATCATAGCCTTGCAGTAACCAACATTAAAGTACTGCAGAATCAGATGTGATTGCTAATGTAGTCCTATAATCTACATCAGTACAAGCTAACACTATTAGAAAAAATTAATTACTCAATACTTGTCTATAGAGCAGACTTGCAGTTTTTAGTTATACATACTGAAATCTCAGCTTCCTTCTCAAAGTGAGGCCAATCCAATATTTTATATTAAATAGGCACATCTCTTTGAGGAATCCCCACTAAATGCAATCTCAAAACCGTGGAATAAAAGTAGTGCGACTCAACTTGCCTCAGAGCTAACCATCAGTTCTGGAACACTATGAACCATAGATACAGTTGCTGTGGATAATGGCACATTCTGTTTTCCATTCTTGCTTTGTAGCCTAATCAAACAGGGAAGAAAATAAAAAAGTTTCAGTCAAGTACATTTCAGTGCTAATGATTTCCATCAATGAAGGTAGTCAATTATTAAAAACTGCAATGTCAAACCAGCCCCTGTCAAAAATCATGATTTCGTTTAATACATTGATTCAGCATGGTACACCCTTCTTCAGAGGATCATTACAGCACCAATTACTGAACAAAATGGATGAATCTTGCTTATAATATCATGTAAGTATAACTATTTGCTGTAACTTTTGTTACTAGAACTCTTAAGAAGAATATACAGAATATAAAGATAAGAAAAGATCACGATTAAGTTAAGGTTATATCTGTTGCATTTGCTCTAATACACACATTTTAGAACTATTAAATACAGATTTAAAAGGACATCAGTAAAACAGTTTATTTAAATTTGAATGATTAACCTAGTGCTAATCAAAGGCCTGAGATTAAATTTCTCTTCTCCAAAATAGCTGTTTGAAGTTACTTAAGATGACTCACTCTCTGAAGCCCACAATGACTTGTACGCCATACTTGACAATATGGGCAATGCTATTACATACCAATAGCAACATGGCTGCATATTCTGATTCTTTATACAAAGAATGTAAAGAACTACTGTACACGCCTTACTTCTCTCTACAGGTACCTTCTACACGACAGATTACAATGTGCAATTCTTCTCTGAAAACTCACTAAGAAGTGACACCACAAGGTATCAGGTTAGTATCTTAACTTCTACATAAAATGGGTTAGTTTACAACCAGCCTGGCAACCTCATCCTGAGATCTCCATACCAAGTGCCTATATTTCTGGTTCATGCCTCACTACACCCAATAAAGATTCATCAGACCAAATTTCACCCTGTCCTGTGTTTTCAATCATGTTTCACAGGTGTTACTGAGACCAGAATCTGTTACTGCAACTGGAGCCAGAATTAAGTTCACTCTCCCATGAGCATTTAGTCTTCAGTTAAGAACATAAAAGGAAAGAAAAAGGGTGGGGAGGAAATCTGTCTCACAAAAACAAACCTGTACATACACAGGAAGCAGACCTTTTAAGACTAGAACCCAATTTAAGGGATGATCCACAAAACGAGAAAATTACTTTCCCCCTCATTTTTTATAGGCTAAACTGATGTAAGCAAGGGGTCTTGAGAACTACAGCAGACACAGCCACGCCTAAGGTCTACAGGGTCTGTGCAAGCTTCTCCATACAGCTCATATAATCCCACTGCATCCTGACATGCAGCACCACCCAATATTCTACTAGTTGGTACGTTATGAAATAATTATGCAAAATGTTACATAATGGGAAAATAGTCTGAAAAAACTGCTTGACTCGTTTCTTTGAGTCAAGTAGTATTCGAAAATACTATGGATCTCCCAAAATCAAATGCAAGTTCGTTATCTATTCCCTTCACGCAATCTATAAAATGTATATCACTCTGTCTCTCCTTCCTCATCTCTTTGGTTCATATTCCAGTGTGCCTCCAACAGTTTATTCATACAGATATCTAGTCTCTTTTCTAAAAATACATTAAAACTCATTTTAGGTTATTTATTGCACATGAATATGAATTTAACAAGGAGACGTGTATCATTGATTGAGACACTTAAGCTATGGTTACGTGCTGGCTGTGCACCCATTTTTCAAATCAGAAAGAGCGGTGAATCTTTAAAGTTGTGTCCAGTGTAATTCTGACAAGCGTAATACAAAGTTTTCCCTGTAGTATTGTCATTTATCACTCCCAAGTTCAATCAAACCCAGAAAGTAAACTGACAATGTATTAAAGCAGTTCAGTACTTTACTGGGAACACAGATGACATTCACTATATAATATGACTGGGTTAATCTGGAGAACATTAAAATTATTATACAAGGAGCTAAAGAAAATTATAGTAGCAGTGATGCTATAATTAGGATTAGGGAGGCACTCATTTTAGCACCAGAATCAGCTACAGATTTAAGGCTTGCTTAACATTACAATACAGCTGTATGTGTTATTTTTATTAGATGCCTATTTTCTTTACCAAATAAGTTACTTGTTTTACAAGATTAATATTTACCTGCTTTAATTCATTAAAATTATACTACTATTACCTGGACTAAACATTCCAGTGTGTGGGATCATGAAGACACACACTTCTGTGCAACTGAACCAAGTTATCAGATTTAATGTCTCCACAACTTCACTCAAGATTGTATCATTTCTTACATAGGACCACTTACTGTAAATATATGTGGTCAACAACCAGATGATAACCAGCTGTTACTGTGAACTATCAAGGAAGCAAATTTCTGCACTAGACAAAGAACAAGCTCCCCTTTATTCACATCTTTTTGAAATACAGAACACTAACTAGATCTCTGCAGTGTCGAATTCGTTACACGGAATAGAAATTCAAACTTCAGTATCCTAGCCATTTATGCTGGCTCATATAGTTTTATTTATACCCTCATTATTGTGGGTTATTAGATTAAGGATTCTTTCGTGTAGAGTACATCTTAAAGCAGTTCTTTTCAAATGAAACTATTATCAAGTGATATCTTTTGATAATTAACACACTGCATTAATACCCTTCTATAAAAAGGCACTTTAATGACTGCATTAATCATGAGTAAAGCTACGAGTCAGTCACGGAGATCACAGATTCAGTGATTGTGAGAGACCTCTGTGACATCCTCAAAATTCCAGCAATTCAGCTCCCACCTCCTGGGGCTGAAGTCCAAGCCCTGCCACCTGTAACTTAGCTTCCTGGGACCCCCTATGGCATGGAGCTCCAGGAAATTGCTCTGCTTGCTACCCCCTAATGCCAGCCCTGTGCACATTTCTGTGATTTTATTGTTTATTGCCCACATTCTGTGACTCTTAATAAAAGTACCTGTGCCAAAACCTTGGCCTTAGTCATGAAATTCAGCAAGAACAGAATTGCTTCTATGCCCTGCACTAGTGAATTTTCATTGCACGGTAGCAGATGCCACACAACCAGTTAACATGCAGGATTCTAGTGTGCTGCATAGATTTACACCTCAGCTTGTCAGGCATTAACTACACTATTAACAACCTTTGCACTCATAGTCTTTTAAAAAGTTAAAGCTGAACTAAATATGCACTATTTACTTATGTGGGTTTTGTGACTAGTTACATGTGAACCTAAAGGGAAGAAAGAAGTTATTAATTTAAGAAGTTGCTCTACACTGACAGATGTGCTCCTCAAGTAGTACAAATTTCCATTCAGGATGAAATCATGTTTCTATAGTGCTTTAAATACAGTAGTAAACTCAGCTTTCTGAAATATTGGCATGAACTTGCTGATCTCTACTCTCTCAGTACAGCGATATCTAGAAAGGTGTGTGTGTACTGCCTTCTCTTCCTGTCCCAGAGCGTCAACTTTTCGCTTATGATATATTGAGTGCAATTACATGGATTTCTCCATCAATAGCTGGTACAATACTTTCAGATTCCAAATTATTCTTATACCCTTAATTCATAGCTGCTAGTAGCTAAGGTCCACCACTTTAGAAGGGACAGGGAGAGAAGAGAATCTAAGATCAATGACATTTAAAAAAAAAAAAACACAACTTAATTTTGTGTCAGCATAACTAGAAGAAAGCCTAAATAATACTTACTGAGTCAAGTCCTGGCCACATTCTGCGCATAAACCTTTCATAACAACAGGATGGCTACATCCTTCCAGTCTCACCAAAATGCCTCTGAAAACAAAAACAAAAAACCTTGAATTCTTTAATAAATGCTGATTTATTAAACATTTAAATTTATAGCAATTCACCAATAACCGAATCAAGTTTGAAGTATACATAGAATCAGAGTATCAGGGTTGGAAGGGACCTCAGGAGGTCATCTAGTCCAACATCCTGCTCAAAGCAGGACCAATTCCCAACTAAATCAAAATTTAAACATTTCAATTATGATTTAAAATTGCTTTGAATGGCCCATTCAATAAGAGATATGTAGTTTGGCTCAAAGGTTTAAGAAGAGTCCAGTTAAGTATTACTGATTGAATAATTAAAACCTTTATTAATAAAACTCCCAAATAGGCAATGGTGTCAGCTTATCTCAAGGGCAGAGATTATGGATACAGTATATTAACCAAACAAAAGTTTGGGCAAATAGTTCTTCTCAAATTACAGTTAGATACAACTTGCAACTTACACATTATATCCCGCTAATCCTGACAGGAAGGGGTACTGATTAAGTTTGGATTTAATCTTTGGTTCATTACTTTCTTGTTTGGGGGTTAGGAACATCTAATAGTCCAATCTTTTAATGTGACTATTTTCCTTTATGAAACAAGTGCCTAATGTCTCTGATAGGCACATTGTGTAAGTATCGTAAGATAAAATGAAATACACACAGTATAATTTAGCTTTTTAGGCAACAGGTCAAAAAGCACAAATGTAAAAATTGAAACTTGAAATGGAGATATTTTAGTCCACCTCTGAGACCAAACCTTGTCTACAACACAGGAAGCCTGCATACACAGCAGGCAGACTCAGCTGTGATGCGACTAAAGCACTTCATCATTCAAATCCTACTTTCAAGCTTCAAAACAGTTTTAAAATATAATGATTTGAGCTGAAATACAAGAGACTTTTGGATTTCATCAACAGTCTCTGGGGGAGCCAAATCAGAGACTAGAAAGCACTGTATCTATTAAGAATTTAAAAAGTCAAACAAAATATAACTAAGTCCCTATACCTGCTCGTGACAGTGGGACCCCAGTGTATATCCTGGACATTTTAGGACTTAATACAAAAAGAAATTAACTAGCTGAAAAAATAAATACGGCAGCACTTTTAACCCTGTGCTTTTCCCAGTACATATTTTGGCTCTGATAAAGTCTCTTTGGCTTGAAACCTGTGGCACAACAACAAGCATCTACTTAAAGCTCAAACTCTCGTGCTCAAATCATCTCTCGGTGAAGAGCGCAGACATTATGGGCTGTAGAATTCCAACAAGGAATTAGTTTTTGAAAAGACACCTACAGATGCTTACTTCCAGCACAGTCACATGTTTCACAGTGACAGGGAAGGAGACCGCAGTGTTAACAGAATTGAGGCTAATATTGCAGATTCCAGTATGCTAATACTGAGACTCCCCCCCTTCCCAACTCCCGCCTTTAGAAAAGCTGGATCAGTCAAGTTAAGGTTGTTAAACATTTTCATAATGAAGACCATATACTTAGAGAAAAACTGTCTCATGGATCACTTCCCTTTCTCTAGGATTACTGATAGTACAGCCCATCTCTCCTCATCCTGGGAACCAATCCATTAACATCTGGCAACTATTTATGTAGAACATATATATGTATTTTTAGCTTTTTTTGATGAAATAAGTTTTGTCCTTTTAGTAAGGTAATCTTATTGGCTACTTTTCCTCTTAATACCATTTATCCTCCTATTTGTTCCTTTCTCACCTCCTGGTCTGTGCTCTTCTACCAGTTGGTAGCCTCATCCTTTTCCTTGTACAAGTTCCCTTGTTACCCTCTCCTCTCTCCCCTGCACCTAATTTCTGCACTGCCATTCCTTCCCCTGGCTTGACATTCTATTTCCACTGGTTGCTAAGAGTTGCATCCCACTGATGCATGAAAATGGCTCCTGTTTTCTCCCCTCCCACTCGTTCTTGGAACCATATGCTAAGAACAGGAAGGCCAAAAAAAATTGCATACTCTGCAGGAACACTCAGAGCTCTACAACCCAGGTAATATTTGTAATCAGTAAGTTCATATGGCTGAGATGAAAAACCTGACTCTACTGATGGCATGTTACAGGGCTCAGCAGCTCCATGTGCCTAAGCTACCAAATTCAGTTTCTGAAAACTCTGTAGAGGAATAGACATTCTGGGGCCCAGAACATATAGAATTTGAATTGAATATGCCACGTTTAAAAAATAAAATAAAATTAAAAAAAAAATCACAGTTAAATGCATAGGCCCTAGAGATTTTTCGCCTTCCTCTGCAGCATGGGGCACGGATCACTTGCTGGAGGATTCTCTGCACCTTGAGGTCTTTAAACCACGATTTGAGGACTTCAATAACTCAAACATAGGTTAAGGGGTTGTTACAGGAGTGGATGGATGAGATTCTGTGGCCTGCATTGTGCAGGAGGTAAGACTAGATGATCATAATGGCCCCTTCTGACCTTAAAGTCTATAAGTATCGATTTGTCTTCCCCCGTTTCCCTTCCTTAAATTTACATCACTAGATTCTTTGAACAGAACCAGAATTTTAGCCTGGAGCACAATCCACATGTTAAGAGATGTTAAAGTTGTCTCATACAATACAAACACCACTAAATATTATATATGCACAGCAGGAAATTATTTTCTGATATCTGAATAGTTAAAAAAAAAAACATGAGGCATGTTTGAAATCCCCTTGTTAATCCAATTCTTCCATAAACCACCATCTCCAACACATATTCTGGAGGGACACAAGACAGCACCCAAAAGCAGGAACATGCAATTGAGAATCCTGGACAATTGAAGTTCCCCAAGCATGACTATCATCAACTGGGTGAAATTTCTGTTTAAAAACTGACTACTGAATGTCACAAAAAGAGAACCAATACAATTAGACAACTTTAACTAAGGGTATGCACCCATCCATTTTTTAAAACAAACTTGGGATTGCAACTTTTTAATAAGCAATCATGTACTAAAGCTGCAGATTTCAAGAATCAAGTATGTAAATGTGAGAAAATAAATGAGCAGGGAAGCCAACTAGAATAGCCTGCTTTAGTGTAGTGCAGAACTTTAACACAGCAGAATGCCTATGAACTATTTGGAGATTGAGAAGTTCATAAAACTATCAAGACGTTCACAAACCTGAACATCTCAAAATTAAAGTAGGTTTAGTATGTAAATTAATCACTGAAAATTTAATAAATTCTATACTGAACAAATGGTAACACACGCATAGCATGCCTGATTTTTCTGTGTTAGAAAGAACTGCATTTCTTTGCTGTCAAATTTCTCAGTCTTTCCTATGTCTCATCTCTGTTTAACAGTGTTGGTTTTGGTTTTTTAAAAAGGTTCAGCGATCTTAGAGAGTCTTCTTTTCATTCAAGAGTATCCTTGCAGACACAGCACAGCATCACCATTCATTCCTGTCCATGGCTTGTTCCTCCATTATGCCCAGCCTAGTCATGTCACTGCATACATCTTGCCATTTAGTTGATGGTCAGGCTCTATGTCAAATGGACGTTGGTTGTATTTGCATTCTATCTTCCATTTATCGTCTATAGTGTTTCTACCATTCTAAGAGTCTCGATTAAGCCAATCCTGTACCCTAATTTCACATTCTGCTCTACCTTCATTTGTTTTAAAGTCATTCCACTTTACACCTGCCATCTTCTAGACCAGGGGTCGGCAACCTTTCAGAAGTGCTGTGCCGAGTCTTCATTTAGTCACTCTAATTTGTTTTGCATGCAGTAATACATTTTTAACATTTTTATAAGGTCTCTTTCTATAAGTCTATAATATATAACTAAACTATTGTTGTATATAAAGTAAATAAGGTTTTTAAAATGTTTAAGAAGCTTCATTTAAAATTAAATTAAAATGCAGAGCCCCCTGGACCGGTGGCCAGGACCCGGGCACTGTGACTGCCACTATCAGCTCGTGTGCCAAAGATTGCCTACCCCTGTTCTAGACAGCTCTCAGCTCCAGTCTTCTAACGTCTGTTTCCTTTAATGCGGCAGCTTCCAGACCACAGAGTAATCCTGTTAGTACACTGCTTTGATACATTTTCACTCTGGTACCAAACAAACAGTGCTTTTATCAGTACAGAATTTTAATAGTTTCTATACAGGACTTGTGGCTAAGGCATATATGCTTTTAAATTCGTGTTGATGGTTAAATCAAAGCTGGATAAAACTTCCTAGGTACACACAAGATTCTAATTGGTCTATAGCTTCGCTGCTGCTGCAGTGCAACACTAGCTATTGTCCCTTTTTCAAGATTCAACCACTTCATCTTCTTGGGATTTATTTTAAGTCCCAAGTCTACCAGTTTTCCAGGACGGCAAAGATTATCATAATTTATTCAAATGCATCTGCCAGTTGCACAATGTCGTCTGCATAAGCTAAGGATCTTAACTCTAGATCTGACATCGTATCCTCCAACTCATCTAAGAATGATAATGGCTAGTTTAAGAACCTGACGAAAGTGGCAGTGATGCTATGCTGCCTTGCCTTACACCAAAATTTGACATGAAACAGCTCCTTGATTTTCAACCACTTCTTACGGCAGTCCAGGAGTCTTCAGACATGGCTTTTATAAATTATAAAATGGGTGAAAGGAAAGGCTGAGCAGGTCACCTTACTTACTATCTCTAACAATAGTAAATTTTTATTTCCTTTTGAGTTAGGAATGGAGATGTCATATGTACAAACACCATCCTACTTCTAATTTTAGTATATTTAACTTTTGTTTTTGTTGACAATTTCCAGCCTTCCCAACTGACGTGTAATGCTCCAGATATATGATTTTCAAGCTTCATGCACAGATTCACTGCCAGCTTTACTTTCATGCCAAGTCAGTCTCCGTAAACTATCATGAAAAGAAAAACATTGAAGACAATAACAACCCCTAAAAGAGAAGGAGCATCATAGCTTCCCCATCGGGAAATCGAAGAAGAGATGGAAACATTAAAAATTTAAGGACACACTCTACAAACTTGTGCAATGTGTCATGAACCATGGTCAGCTTTTTACATCAAATGTATATTCCTAAATACCACCAAAAGTCACATTGGCTCTCAAGACAATCCACTCATCCAGGGAAAGTAAGAAGCTTTCATGGATAAGTCCCAGCAGTTTCTGCAGAATTTAAGTTTGCATTTATAGCCTTTATGGTTGCAAAAATAACTTTCCGAATATTAAAGTAAGCAGTGCTGTTCTCCTACATCTGCAGACAGACAACTCTCCAATGCCCCTGCACATTGCTTTGCCAAGATGCACCAGAGTGAAAACTGACTAGGCTTCACTGGTACTATCCAGAATCTCACTGACTTGATTCTTGCCAGTTAAGCTGCTGCTAATTTCACTCTGGGACTACTTAGCAAAGTTATAAGCAGCAGCACCAGCACAGAACGTATCTATTCACTATGTAGGGTTAACAAAAAACAAAAAAAACCAACCAACCAACAAAAGGATGGTGGAAGGTGTACAACATGGAACACTTACAGCATCCTGCTAAGAATCCCAGCAACTGCTCCAATTCCAGTCACAAATGTGGGGTTGGTTTCTCACCCTGGGCATTACCCCTTAGACAGTCTCCACCATCTTTCATATCTATTTATGACTGCTAGGTTTAGACCTCTAACAAATGCCTGACAAAAGTGTCTAAGCCTTCCTTATGCAATGGTGAAGACTAAATTGATGAGATACACAAAGATGTGAAATGCGTATATATAAATTGGGGGAGAGGAGAAAAGAAAATACAGGGGAAAAGATAGAGCAGTGGGTATCAAACTTTTTTTAACTGGTGACCCCTTCCACATCGCAAGCCTCTGAGTGCAACCCCCACCCCAAAAGTTAAATATACTGTTTAACATATTTAACACCATTATAAATGCTGGAGGCAAGTGGGGTTTGGGGTGGAGGGTGACAACTTGTGACCCCCCCATGTAATGAGCTTGTGACCCCTGAGGGGTCCCAACCCCCAGTTTGAGAACCCCTAAGACAGAGTGAAACCCTGTAGAAAAATAGAGAGCGCACAGTAAGGAAGGAGAGAAGTTTGGAGACAGTAGAAAAAACCCAGGAAGATATACCTTGTGATCTATTATTAGAAAGAAAAAAATTAGAGTGAAGCCAAAGGAGGAAAGAAAGTAGGAGAGATGTAGTAAGTCATGGTGGACAAATGTTATTTGACCAACTTCTTCACTGATAGATACATTAATTCATATACTTTTTTTGCAGTATTCAATCAGCACTATAGCTGACCAAATATTTGACACATGCAAGTGAAATGTACTAAACAATATAGTAGGAAAATATTTCTATGTGACTAGCTGTAGCTACCTATAAGATACATTTATTAAAATGTTATTAAAATCTGATGTTAAAATAAGCAATAGTACACAGACATGTTATTCCTTTAAAATGTAGAATGTGCATCTCTGAGGGAGTGAGTGCAAAGATTTTTTTTCCCCCCACCTGTAGCTAGCAGACTAAGTACTGAGGCTAACTGGAGTCAGGTCTTCCCCCTCCCCCAATTCCTGCTCTCCCTTCAGTTTTCTTAAAAAGTCAAATTATATATGAAATAAAAATCCAAACAGCAACACTTTACACATTGTAAGATTTTTAACATTTTTTCCCCTTTGATCAAAAATCAGTCACCTCTTAAGAGTCTTTTTCACTGGAATCCTAAAAAACATTTCAGCAACAGAGAATGCTATGACTAAGATACACTATAAAATGTATCACATAATAAATACAGGCAGATATTAAGATAAAACAGGAAAACATTTTGGAATTATGAGGTAGTAATTCCATTAATGAGGTTTTGCCAACATGAATAATGAAAGTGAACTCAAGTGATCTGTGTAGGTATCAGGACCCAGAGATGAAATAACAGCTTCACATTATAAAAGTTTGCTTTGTTTACGTAACTTTACATAAAACACTATTCCAGTACAATGCCCTGACATACCCTTTAACACTAACCTCAGTGGAAACTGCTGGTATTAAAAAGTACATTGCCACTTAAAAAAAAAAAGCAGCAGCAAATATACACCCTAAAAATACACAGAGCGCAGGTGAGCAAATTTTTGGCATTTTCTTTGACGTTAACATAACTGCCACTGCCACTCCTGCCACTTACAGTCCTAAGTTCCTTGATCTCTCTGGTAGATTCTTTTTATTTACAGGTGCACCTTCACCTCCATGTGACTTTTTAATCATAGCTCAGTGTTAAACAGGAAAATTGCCACTCTCTCAAGACCCCCAATGTACCTTCCTTTAAGGGACACTCACATTAAAGATGTCCCTACTTGTTTGTTATTAACCATGCCTAAAAGGAAATGTAAATAATTTTTAAAAAAATCTAAATCAGTTTATACTGTTTACTCTTTGTAGTTCTCTCAATCTGGACAGTAAAAGTTAAACTGACTCTTCTGTTAAGTTGTCATGAACTAGCTCAATGGTAATGTGTTTGGGTTGTAAACAATATTTCCATACAGTGGTTTTAAATACAATTTTATAAACTGTTTTCACCAGTACTTTCAGAAACAACGTATAGATACATTTCGGGTTTTTAACAAATGAAGCTGAAAGCAACATCTGACCCAACTGAAAGGCCAGCAAATCGCTTTCAACATCCCAAGAGATCAGTGTATACCAAGGGTAGGCAACCTATAGCATGTGTGTCAAAGACACCATGCAAACTGATTTTCAGCAGCACTCACACTGTCTGGGTCCTGGCCACCAGTTCGGGGGCTCTGCATTTTAATTTTAAATGAAGCTTCTTAAACATTTTAAAAACCTTATTTACTTTACATACAATAGTTTAGTTATATATTATGAACTTATAGAAAAATACCTTCTAAAAATGTTAAAATGTATTACTGGCACGCAAAACCTTAAGTTACAGTGAATAAATGAAGACTCAGCACACCACTTCTGAAAGGCTGCTGACCCCTGGTGTATACACATGTAATTTTTCTATATAGGTACTAATATGGCCCCCCTGTAACTGTAGTATCTGAATGATTCATAATCTTTAGTATTATTTATCCTTATAAAACTCCTGTGAGGTAGGGAAATACTATTATCACATTTTAAAGTCCGTGACAGAATAGGAAACGGAAATCTGTTTCTCCCAAGTCCCACATTAGAGCCATAGTCACTGGACCATCCTCTTTCTGTTACAAGTTGTCAATTTTCTCTTACAAGTTGTCAATTTTCTCTTACAGTTACTCAAAAAATACTAAGTTAACAGTGACCTACAAACAAATGTACTACTTCAATATTCAAAACTCCAGAAGGTGACAATTTGCCCCAAACCAGTATTACAACACCAAGCACAGCTCATATGGCAACTAGAACATTAGGAGTAAACAACAACCAGTGTACTACTTTTCTGAAGAGTGTAATGCAAACATATGCTAATTCCAATCAAGAGGATAAGCATTAACTGAATCCAACACACAATTTGTGCACAACTTTTGTTCATGCACTAACATTAAATGTTTATACTTACTGGAAACTAAGTCTGACATAAATCCACACTCCACTAGTTTTTAGTATATGCAAGCTGTCTGAAAATGTTGTCTCAAGTCACATAAGTCTATGTATGTGAATTTAACTATGACTTAGAAATGAGAGACAAATATAAGCCTTGCACTGACAGCATGGTAAAGATGTCCTTGTTTTTGGTTAAGGTACATAACTGTATCTCTCCCACACCATCTAAATCTATTGTTTCATAGTTTAGTCCTCTGTATCCTTCCCACCACAAAGCCCTTTAGCAGAACTTTCTGGCATACCCTCATTCCAGATTTGTATTGACAAAACATGTAATGTTATTTAAATATACTTTGCCTCATACTAAGGCAGCACTTGTAAAAACCTGTAGTTCTATCCCCTCCCTGCTCAGTTTTATCACAAGAATAAAAATGACTAAAAAACTGCTCTCAATGGGAAGGAGAACTCAATGGTATTTTATATATATTACTTCTGTTACTGACTAATAAAAGTAATTTTGTTTATATATGCTTTGATACTAGTTTCTTGGATCTTAGAAAAGACCCAAAGTTAAGGTACGCAGATATATGTATATGCCACTGATTTTCAATAAAGGAAGTTGAGGCCTGGTTGCATCCACCTAAATATCAAAAGAATTGCAATAAAAGAAAATAAACTTGCCATCGTAAAACAAAGGAAATAGAAGGGTTCAATGTTTTCCTGTTGAGAAAGAGCTGTTTGAAGTGTAGTGTAGCAAGTCATTAGCCCAATTTAACCCAGAGAGCTGAAACATGCTATTCACAGCTGGAAATGCAAAGACAAAACTATTTAACTATTTAACATTGTTAACAAGTTAGAAGTCAAAATCAATAGATTATATGAGCACTGTTAAACAATGGGAAATATCTGTCATTTAATATCTCTCAGTGTTGAGAGTTTGTCACTAAAATGTTTTAATACATAGGGTTGGTATACAAATATTTTAGCATTTATGGCAACTGTTGTAGAAAACAAGAATCCTTCTATTGATCTCCAGATTAAACTTTCATTTTAAACAGAAAAATGTTAGATTCCTTCACTGTTTGATCTTCGCTCCTGCAACATACAAAACAAACAGGAAACTACTGTTTCAAAAATACATTAAAAACACCTATTTGCATAGATGTGTTAAAAGCACTAACGTATTAACACTAAATGGTAACACATGTACAATATTTATTTCAGTGGCATTCTAGAGCATATGTAGAGGATGTATTCGTCTGTCTCCAACCTCCCGCCATTGGACCATGTTATCCCTTTCTCTGCTAGATGTATATCATCAGTATAATTCTTTATAGGCTTTTTCTATCACACTCATCATCATAGGCTTTTTCTGTCGCAATCATAGGCTCTGAGGTCACAAATATGAAATAGTTTATCCACACAATAACCCTGTGAAGCATACAAATATTATTGTCCCATATTACAGATAAGGAAATTGAGGCAAAGAGAGAGGAAAACATCAATGTTATGAAAGCTATTTCTGGAGCTTAGCTTGCCTTGCCTTCTCCTTAACATAGATGGTTAGCAGGATCAAGGACTAGCATAGTGCACTCCTAAAATTTAGGATGACCTAGCTACATCACCCAGGACTGTGAAAGTTTGCTGCTGGGAAGAATTCTTCCCCAGACCAAGCTCTCATCTCTCCAAGAGATGCATTTAATACAGTGACCAAAAAAATCCCTTCTATTGCTGTAAGTGTCCATATTTTAGTGGTATAGCAGCAGACACGCTGAGCTCGGTCTTCCCGGATATAAAACTTTTTCAAGTAAAATGTATGCTATCAATTTAAATTACAATTTTCTGGTGTTTGAAAGTTACTCAAACTTTTACACTGACGTTAACTACAGATGAATCGCTCATGTCAGTTAGGTGGCGGCGTTTTATAATTCGGGGCTGGGAGGAGGCTAGTAGTCCCAGTTCAGTAAGCGAGGGAATATGACAGTAGCAGACGGAAGAAGCTGCGTGTAACTGGTGATTGTTGTGTTGTTTTATCCACAGAAGAGGCGCTCAAAGCACACTGCGGACACTCAGCAGAGGAAACGGAAAACGAAGTTCTCTGAAGCTGAACTGGTCCGAAACCATAACTTCAGCTGAGCAACTCCCACCCTGCGACAGCGCATATGCGCCTCCAGCCAGTCGCTCGGGAAGGCTGCGGGGCCGGGCCGCCGCGAAGACGCTCAGTCAGCGGCAGCCGCGAAGTTAAAACCAACCGCAGACGGGGAGGGGCGGGCCGGAGACATACACGGTTTCACGAGACCCTGCGACTCACCCAGCCCAGCCCGCCACCTCCAGGGTCCGTCTCGCTGAAGTGCTGCTCGAGCCCCGAGGCTGCGGCCCGGTGGGGACGTTCACGGCAGGCTCAGTCGGGCCGGAGCGATGCTGCTGCCGGCACAGTCTCCGCGAGCCCCAGGCAGCGGCCTCCCCACATCCCGCCTCTCTCCCTCCCTCGGCCCGTGACGCAGCCAGGGCGATCGCGCTTCCCGTCGCCCCCTTACCCGGGCGCGATGACCTGTCCGGGCCGCGCGCAGAGCTCGCGCACCACACCGGGCCGCTCCGCCTTCACTCGGCGCTCGGCGGCCGCTCGCGGGGGCCGGGCGCCGGGGCCCTGGACCGGGGGGGTGGCGGCGCGGCCCGGGGGCGGGAGGGGCGCGCACAGCGCCAGCAGCGACCCGATCTTCACCGCCGCTCCCGCTGACACCTTCCACTCCAGCAACCGCAGCGCTCGCGGGCCCGGCACCCGGATCTCGGTCACCGCCGCCCCGGGGCCCTCGGCGGCCCCTGCTCCTTCCGTCTCCTCCATGGCTCCGGCGGCGGCTTGTCCCGGCCCCAGGCCGCCAAGGAGAAGGTCGCTATGGCAACGCTCCCGCCACTGACTCAATAATGGGCTCGAACGCTGAGCTGTTGTTCTCTCCCCCCCCTTTTAAAAAAAATCCAAACAGTCACGAGCGGCGCCGACTGGGCGCGAGGTCACGGCCCGGATACGCACGCGCAGGGCACTCTACGCACGCGCCCGTCCAGACTTAAAGGGACAGTAACGCGGAACTCGCTTCCCGGAGCCAGCGAGGGAAAGACTCACACACATTGACTCTTCCCGCTCCGGGGAAGGAAAGTGACAACCACGCCCCTTCGGCCCACACTTCCGGCACCACGTGCTGACCTCACAATCAACAACGAGTGCGTGCTCATCTCCCGGAACTCAATAGATGGTGTGTGTACACACACACACACACGAATGAATCCCGGCAGGCAAAGCGCCATTTTGACCTTCCCAGCACCTCAGGAACTACCACTCCCAAAATGCATTGCTCCCATTTGCTCCGCGTGCGCGCGCGCGTCCCCCGCATGCCGGGGTGAGCCTCAGCGACGGCCCGCAAGGGAAGGTGGGTGGGGAAGGCGCGCTGCATGCTGGGCTCTGTAGTCTGCAGCGGAGAGCAGCGCCTCAGCATCGTGCAGCCCCGCGTGGTCGCGGTGGGGATAGCGGTGCCCGGCGCGTGCAGTGCGGCTGCAGGGCATAGCGGGAAGCTAAGGGGCTCGCAGGGATGAACGAGCGTCCCGTGTTATTCCAGGTGTTCAGCGACCTCATGCACCTCCCTGCCGATCTGTGCCTCCCCCGAGAGCTTAATGCCTGTAGCTTGGTCCACATTAGGAAATTAGGTACTGTTAGAATGCAGCTGTCAGGTGAAACCCCCCATCCCAGAGCAGGGTTGTCAAACTGATCTAAGTCACTGTGTAGACAGCACTTGGTTGATGGATGAATTCTCCAGTTGAGCAGGGGCCCTACTCTGGGGAAGGTGGATTATCCCCAGGGTAGCTCTGGACAGAGTGGCTCCAGGCACCAGTGCAGCAAGTGCGTGCCTGGGGCAGCAAGCCGCGAGGGGCAGCCTACTGGCCACTGTGATGGCGGCAGGCAGGAGGCTTTCGTTGGCGTGACTGAAGGAGGTCTGCTGGTCCTGCGGCTTCGGTGGCAATTCAACAGCGGGGACACCGATGGCGCGCCACTGGCAGATCACCCACTGGCATACCGCCGAATCCGCGTGACCAGCAGACCGCCCGCAGGCGCGCTGCTGAAAGCTGCCTGCCTGCCATGCTTGGGGCAGCAAAAAAAATAGAGCTGCCCCTGGCTCTGGAGGTAGTGTCTAGCAGCACTACAGCTGTAGCATTTTAAGTTTAGACAAGCCCTGGGGCCTTGGACACAGCTGCTGTTTTTCAAAGATAATTCTTCAGTGTAATTTTAACGTAGCTGTTTCTTCACAATAAATGAGAGTGCAGTCACTACCCAGAGCAGTTCTGTGATTTCAAAGTGGTTCTGGTTCTGTCCACAAGGCACGGAAATCCCTGAAGTTTTTCATACATACAAACAGGGCTGCAGCACAGACCTCACTGCTGCCTTAGCTTCTGACACTATGAGCTCCCTGGTCCTGACTATTTTACATCTTAGAGCCAATCCGGGTGAGGAAATATTGTTTATTGGACCAGCTTGTGTAGGTGAAAATATAAGCTCTTGAGTTTACACATAAGCTCAGTATAGCTCAAAAGCTTGTCTCTTTTACTGACAGAAGTGGGTCCAATAATATACAGTACCTCACGTCACCCACCTCGTCCCTTTTCTAAATCCTGTTATACAAGATGTTGCACAGCTCAGGCCCTTATAAGTTCTAGTTGCAACTCATTCTTGGGGGTGGGAAGCTGTCTCATATAACATCCACTTTAACATGTTTGTTTAGGACAGCATACCTCAGCAACACAATGTGGTTCAGTAAGAAAACTTCATAACACTTCAAATACTAGAACAGACCTAACTGAATTTATGCAACAACAGTTGATGTAGTTTGGGAGGGTCAAACATTTACCATTCACTCAATACAAAGTATGGGATTTCATGTGCCAGGAAAGGCTGATGTGTTGACTTGTCACTGGTGTTGGTTTTGCTTGTCTTTTCATGTTGTTGGGTGGCATATTCTAGTGGTTCTACGGCTGTCCATGGGAGTATTAGGTAGTGAATTCAGTGTATTCCAATTATCCTGTTTGGAGGATCTTGCCTTTATCCTCACCCCAGATCAGATTTCCCTTGGCTGTAGGATATTGTATTGGACAGATAAATTCACTGTTCCAGTGATATCTATCAAGTATCAGAGGGGTAGCCATGTTAGTCTGTATCCACAGAAACAACGAGGAGTCTGGTGGCACTTTAAAGACTAACAAATGTATTTGGGCATAAGCTTTTGTGAGTAACAAACCCACTTCTTCAGATGCATGGAGTGAAGATTATGGATGCAGACATTATGCAGGAGTCCTTACTTGGTATTGACACCTCCTCATCAATTATTGGGAGTGGACCACATCCAACCTTATTGAATTCACCCTGTCAACACTGGTTCTCCACTTGTAAGATAAGAACATAAGAACATAAAAACGGATGTACTGGGTCAGACCAAAGGTCCATCTAGCCCAGTATCTGTCTATCGACAGTGGCCAATGCCAGGTGCCCCAGAGGGAGTGAACCTAACAGGCAATGATCAAGTGATCTCTCTCCTGCCATCCATCTCCATCCTCTGACGAACAGAGGCTAGAGACACCATTCTTTACCCATCCTGGCTAATAGCCATTTATGGACTTAGCCTCCATGAATTTAAACAGTTCCCTTTTAAACATTGTTATAGTCCTAGCCTTCACAACCTCCTCAGGTAAGGAGTTCCACAAGTTGACTGTGCGCTGTGTGAAGAAGAACTTCCTTTTATTTGTTTTAAACCTGCTGCCTATTAATTTCATTTGGTGACCCCTAGTTCTTGCATTATGGGAATAAGTAAATAACTTTTCCTTATCCACTTTCTCAACATCACTCATGATTTTATATACCTCTATCATATCCCCCCGTAGTGTCCTCTTTTCCAAGCTGAAGAGTCCTAGCCTCTTTAATCTTTCCTCGTATGGGACCCTCTCCAAACCCCTAATCATTTTAGTTACCCTTTTCTGAACCTTTTCTAGTGCTAGAATATCTTT
Source organism: Gopherus evgoodei (assembly GCF_007399415.2). Taxonomy (NCBI): domain Eukaryota; kingdom Metazoa; phylum Chordata; order Testudines; family Testudinidae; genus Gopherus; species Gopherus evgoodei. The sequence goes on from NC_044323.1 coordinate 189,977,510, forward strand.
TTTGAGGTGAGGAGACCACATCTGTACACAGTATTCAAGATGTGGGCATACCATGGATTTATATAAGGGCAATAATATATTCTCAGTCTTATTCTCTATTCCCTTTTTAATGATTCCTGACATCCTGTTTGCTTTTTTGACCGCTTCTGCACACTGCATGGACATCTTCAGAGAACTATCCACGATGACGCCAAGATCTTTTTCCTGACTCGCTGTAGCTAAATTAGCCCCTATCATATTGTAAAGTAACTCCCTTCTCTTCATGTGTCATTATAATAATGTCTGCATTTGTAATTTTCATTCCATGCATGTGAAGAAGTGGGGTTTTTATCCATGAAAGCTTATGCCCAAATAAATTTGTTAGTCTTTAAGGTGCCACCAGACTCCTGGTTGTTTTAATAGCATGTATGTCCATCAACCATATCAGTATGGGAGTGGAGGTTTATCTATTCCATACATGTTGCCCATTTCCATCTGCAGGATCTGGCTTAAAGAAATAATCACACTCTAACTGGTTCTCCAGATTGTAGTTCTGGAAAGTCTCTGGCTTAGTTTTAGCTTTGTTGTGCTTTTTCTCTAATTGATTTGTGACTCCTTCCATTACTTCAAGATGTAATAGCACATTGACTATAGGTACCACTGTGCATGTGTCTGTGGACATTAGAAGTTGCACAGACCTGGTGGTCATGCCTTCAGTGAAGGTGTTTCTCCATTCTAAGATAGCTTGTCACTCGTTTTCCTTATTCTTTAAGGGGGGGGTTAAAGAGAGTTTTTGCAATTTTTATCATTGATTCAGCTTTGCCATTGGACTGACTGTTGTAGGGGAGGTTGTAACATGGTTAAATGCCCAATCTTCAGCTAAATGTGCAAATTCCTTGCTGGTGAACTGTGGTCCATTATCTGAGATGATACAATCCAGATACCATGCCTACTGAAGTTTTCCATAGCTTTGTCTATTATCATTGCTGCAGTAGAGTTTGATAGTTCATTTAATTCCCCAGAATCAAGATTAGTAATCAGTCCATGCTCCAAGATCTGTTGGGAATGCTATGTATCTTCAAAGTTTCCTTCTGCTGACTTGCTTGGGATTCTGCACATGCATTGCAGTTCCTTATCAGGTCTTTAATTTCATTACTGGCCAGTATACTTGTGGCACTCTGTACCTCAAAGCAGCACTCTGGAACCTCCATATTCATAATTCATATATAGTTGTAATATTTCATAAAACACATGCCATGTAAGATATCATATGAAAGGTCATTATCTTCTGAAACCCATTGTTCTGTTAAAATATGTATATTATTAGTGCATATGAAGTTATAAGATTTTGCTCTTTGGTTACCACTGAAGTATGTTGTATGTTTGAGAGGTTGTGCACTGCCAATTCTCCAGAGACAACAAAGATGATGATCCACTCCCAAGAGGGTGTGAAATGACCATTAATCAGAAGGTCAGTTGTAAACGGATTTACAAAGCTGTAAGAGAACTATGCAAGCATCCCACAATGTAGTATTGCTCAACTCTGTGATTCAACAAAGCCCCTCAGGACATGTCCGCACTAAGGGCTTGGCTACACTCGAAACTCCAAAGTGCTGCTGCGGGAGTGCTCCCGCAGCAGTGCTTTGAAGTGAGAGTGTGGTCGCGGCGCCAGCGCTGGGAGAGAGCTCTCCCAGTGCTGCAGGTACTCCACCTCCCCATGGGGATTAGCTTACAGCGCTGGGAGCCAGGCTCCCAGCGCTGGGACACAGTTTACACTGGCGCTTTGCAGCGCTGTAACTTGCTGCGTTCAGGGTTGTGTTTTTTCATACCCTTAAGCGAGAAAGTTGAAGCGCTGTAAAGTGCCAGTGTAGCCAAGGCCTAGTATTTTCCATGCATATATAGATTCAGGGTATAAAGTAAGGGGCAGTGGCATTGTGCTTTTACCTTTCTCTTCCTCTGTCTACAGTGAAGGCAAAAGACAAAGGCTTGAACTGAGGGGACTGGTCCCAGGCTTAAAGGGAAAGCCTGTGATTAAGAACTGTAATCTACCTGCAACATTCAGTGGGGTGAAAGAAACTGCTTGATCCAAATACCATCTTGTCTGTTAAGGTTTAAGATTTAGATTGCATGCTTACCTTTTATTTTCTTTGGCAACTATCTTTGACCTTTTGTACCTACCACTTATAATCACTTAAAAGCTATCTTTCTGTAGTTAATAAATCTGTTTTATATTTTACCTAAAACAGTGTGTTTTGGTTGAAGTACTTGGGAAATCTCATTTCAGGTTACAAAGGCTAGTGTGTGTCCTCTCCACATTGAGGGAGGGGTGGACTGGATAATGAACTTACACTGGTCAGGTTTCTGACCAGGGCAAGATGGTACAGTTCTGGGGTGCAAGGCTAGGGGCTTGGGAGATTTGCTGGTGCCTTTCTCTTTGTGATTTGTGAGAAGGTTAGAGAGCATTCATGCAATTTAGTTGAGAGTGGGGCTCCGCATGCTTCCTACTGAGGGATAACAGTGCCTGAAGGGGTTTGCGGCTTGTCATTAACAAAGAATTGTGAGAGTTAAGGGGGCACAATGGTAACCCACTTCCAGGTTGTACCCCAGGGATCCCATCATAATACTACATCCCTAGCCTTTCATAGACCCACTTCTATACCAGAAGGCCTGTGGTGTATTTGAGATATGATCTCTCTTCTTCAGGGTTAGGTATTTGGTTGCCTTTGAATATAATGTCCTTCACACTGAATTCATCACAAGAGTTCTAGTATTCACAAGTGACTCTTCCTGTGTGTTTGGCCTTCCTGTTAAAATAACAGATGTCAGAAATTGTAGCTCTTTATCCTGTAGTGTATGCTCAGGGACTTTCTGTAGTCCTTGCTGAGAAATAGGAATGTAGCTGGCTTGATTAATACTTTCTATTTCTTTTTGCATTTCTTTTGTGTTTGTGTTTTTCCTAATTAGGTTAAGGATTTCTTGTTCATGTGTGTCTGCTTCTTGAGGCAGAGCTTCTCTGGGGAGGAAATCTATATACATTTTGGTTCCTTTTTAATAGCATACATCTAGGTGGTGACATTGTCATTTAATAGAGTATATTGGGGTGCTTTAGAGCTGATAGCAGTGATTTCTTGAAAATGACATCAAGTGGCTTATGATCACTTTCAGTATGTATGGATTTTTCCTTGTATGCACTGATCAATTTTTTCACAGGCAAGTACTATTGCTAGACCTTTTCTTTCAATTTGAGCATATTGTCATTCTGTGAGAGATAAGGACCTTGATGCAAAGACTACTTATTGTGTTTTTTGCAAGAGGACTGCTCCAAGTCCAGTTTCACTGACATCACGCTATATGGTAACTGCTTCTTTCTGCTCATAATATTTTAGCACAAGGTTGTGGTGACCAAGTCTTTAATATACTTGAGAGCTGCGTCATGCTCAGGTAGCCAAATCCACATAGCACATGTATCTAGTAACTAAGTGTCTAAGAGGCTCACGTACCTCTGAGAAACAAGGAAGGCTATTGGTTAGGTAATTTACAAATCCTAATAGCCGTGGCAGGCGTTGGTGTTTGAAGGTTTGGGAATTTGCTATATTGCTCTCACCTTTTCTGGATCTGGTCAGCAGGCATCCCATGTGTGGTACCTCTGTGAGTCATCTTCTCTTTGCTGAGTTTTAGGTTGACCTCCCTGGCTCTTTCTAGGAGGTTAAGGAGATTGTGATCAGGATCTGATATTGCACCTTTTCCATTGTGTCTCCACATCTGTACATTAAAATGTCCTCAACTATAATGCTAATTCCCTTGAGACCTGCTAATACATCTTGCTGGTGGCATTGATATTCTTTTGCAGCTGGTTTGATTCCAAATGGCATTATCAGACATCTGTATCGTTTTGCTGGTGTCCAGAAGTTGGTGAGATAACTACTTTCTTCCTTCAGCGGGACTTGCCAGTATCCATATTTTGCACCTATCACTGAAAGGATCTTTGATTTAACAAGGTCAGGTATAATTTCTTCTTTTGTGGGTATCTGGTAATAAGCCCTCAACAGCACCTTGTTTAAATTGCTTAAGTCTATGTATATGCAAAGTTTTCCCAGTTTTTTTATGGCCACCATGTTTATCCATTTTGCAGGCTCAGTCACTTTGGCAATAATGACATCCTTTTCCATTTGTTTTATTGCTTTCAGTATTTTTTTCTTTTAATGTTATAGGGATTCTGCATGGTAGATGTGGCAGAGAGGCAGCCACCTAGCCAGTGCGAGCGTGGTGTGCCTGAGAGGCACCCCATTCCTTCAAAAACATCATTGTAGTCCCTCAGGAATCAAATCATGGCGATGCCACCTGGTAGTGTTTGTCCATGTGCATTGATTTCTTTTGCTTGTGAGTCGACTGTATGAACTGTAGGCGAGAGGTTCATGTGTTCGCTTGTACTGGCTAATAGAAGTGGTTTCTGTCTGGAGTTTACAACCTGAAATTCTAACTAGAATACCTTCCCTTGGTGTTTTGCCTGTAACACACATTGCTGTAGAGGATAGTACCATCATACAATTTTAATTTAGCATTGTTTGGCTGCAGTTTTGCTGCTCCATCTTGCATGATGTTGAGGAAGTCCTTGTATCCCATTATATTTACAGATGTTCCACTATCTATTTGGCATTCTATTTCTTCCTTGTGCCACCACTTCAATGTTACTTTCCAGTTTCTGCATATAGTCTATATGCTGGACATTTCCCTGCTGTGGCTCTTGTATCACAGTATCCACAGCTTTCATTGTGAGGTGTGCTTGCCTTTTTGAGTACTTATGTGGTGTTGTTATTTATTTCCTGTGGATTCCTGTATTTGTTTTTGTATATATAATGTATACTCTCAGTCTCCTGTGTGTTTATCATCTTCATTTGAGTGACAGTTTGTTCACTCGCTTTGTATGTTTCTATGGCTCCTGCCAATGTTAACTTGGGGTTTCCGAGCATTCTTATCTGAACTCCTTTGTCTTTGGTTCCTATGACTAAAAAATCCTGTATCAATCCTCTTTCAAAATGCTGTACTCACATGAATCTCCCCCATTTTGTGCAGCTTGACAATATACTGGTCAATGGTTTCTGCAAATGCTTGCTTACATTGGAAGAGATAGTGTTCACATATTAACATTTCTTGTAGGTTCAGAATGTTTTTGGAGTGCACCCAAAATTTTGCAGACTGTTGGTGGCATGTCCAGGTGCTGCTGGAGCATGTGGTATTCTTTCTGTTGCAGCCCTTATTCTTTTTATCTTTTTCATTCAGTTCTGTGGCAATTTCATAATTTTCCAATTGTGCTCTGAAGAACAGGCAGTTGTTGAACACATTCCCTTCCATGTCCATGGGTTCAGGAACAGAAGCAGGCTTGTTGCTATGACCGAGTTTTGTGTTTAGCTGTCTGCTTATGTAAGTCTAACAATCAGATCTGCTAATTGCTTTGTCATTGCACTGCCGCATTTACTTTTGACATCGCGTTCTGGTTCTGTCAATAATGCACAGAAATCCCTGAAACTTTTCAATAACAGACCTTTATTTCATATATCTGAGATATTACAAACAGGGCTGCATCTTTTGTCACTCTGATCTACCTGGTGCTTACTGTTTACAGCCTGTTATACAATATGTTGCACAGCTCAGGCCATTGGAGATTCTAGCTCCCTCTTGTGTGTAGGAAGCCATATCGGAGAACAAATGGTGTATTCTCTGCAATGCAAAAGAAACCCAGTTTCCACATAGCTCTTAATTTAAATAACAGAGTTGAGGATGTATACATGATAAAATACTGTTTGGTATTTTGTTATTTAGACATTCAAAGCCCAATTCTTTATTCAAGCAGCATTTGCAACACAGAAGGTTGCATTTGTGATACATGGCAGCATTTCCCACAGACAGAAAGCCTCAGGTTGTGCTACTGAAAAGTTTCAGGGATTTCTGTCAGCCCCAGCTGTGGGCAGCATGGAGCTCGGGGGGCGGGGGAAGAGGGGAAGGCAGCCCCAGCTCCAGTCCTGGGTAGCGGAGGATGGTTCTGGCAAGCCCTGTAGGTGGGGAGGGGGACAGTTTGGGTGAGTCCCGGCTGTCCTGTTTTTACTTTTGGATATAATGTCACCCTACAACTCACAAATGCATGAGGGAGTAGTAGAAAGGGCTGGATATTCTCTCATTTTTTCACCTATGGATCAAAGGATCATGCTGTCTTCTTACTCAGGCCAAACTCCCACTGACTTCAATAGGAATTTTGCCTGTTTAAGAAATATAAGATTTGGCCATGAATGCACTTGTGTATACATTCCCAAAATGTGACCTGATTCTGCAAGCATGCACATGAGGAACTTTATTCATGTGTAAAAGCAGCAAAGAATCCTGTGGCACCTTATAGACTAACAGACGTTTTGGAGCATGAGCTTTCGTGGGTGAATGCCCACTTCATCAGATGCATGTAGTGGAAATTTCCAGGGGCAGGTATATATATGCAAGCAAGCTAGAGATAACGAGGTTAGTTCAATCAGGGAGGATGAGGCCCTGTTCTAGCAGTTGAGGTGTGAAAACCAAGGGAGAAGAAACTGGTTCTGTAGTTACCAAGCCATTCACAGTCTTTGTTTAAACCTGAGCTGATGGTGTCAAATTTGCAGATGAACTGAAGCTCAGCAGTTTCTCTTTGAAGTCTGGTCCTGAAGTTTTTTTGCTGCAGGATGGTCACCTTAAGGTCTGCTATAATGTGGCCAGGGAGGTTGAAGTGTTCTCCTACAGGTTTTTGTATATTGCCATTCCTAATATCTGATTTGTGTCCATTGATCCTTTTCCGTAGAGACTGTCCAGTTTGGCCAATGTACATAGCAGAGAGGCATTGCTGGCATATGATGGCGTATATTACATTGGTGGACGTGCAGGTGAATGAACCAGTGATGGTGTGGCGGATCTGGTTAGGTCCTGTGATGGTGTTGCCGGTGTAGATATGTGGGCAGAGTTGGCATCGAGGTTTGTTGCATGGATTGGTTCCTGAGCTAGAGTTACTATGATGTGGTGTGCAGTTACTGGTGAGAATATGTTTCAGGTTGGCAGGCTGTCTGTTGGCGAGGACTGGCCTGCCATCCAAAGTCTGTGAAAGTGTGGGATCATTGTCCAGGATGGGTTGTAGATCCCTGATGATGCATTGGAGAGGTTTTAGCTGGGGACTGTATGTGATAGTCAGTGGAGTCCTGTTGGTTTCTTTCTTGGGTTTGTCTTGCAGCAGGAGGCTTCTGGGTACACGTCTGGCTCTGTTGATCTGTTTCCTTATTTCCTCGTGCGGGTATTGTAGTTTTGAGAATGCTTGGTGGAGATTTTGTAGGTGTTGGTCTCTGTCTGAGGGGTTAGAGCAGATGCGGTTGTACATCAGTGCTTGGCTGTAGACAATGGATCGTGTGATGTGCCTGGGATGGAAGCTGGAGGCATGAAGGTAGGCATAGCTGTCAGTAGGTTTTCGGTATAGGGTGGTGTTAATGTGACCATCACTTATTTGCACCGTGGTGTCTAGGAAGTGGACCTCCCGTGTAGATTGGTCCAGGCTGAGGTTGATGGTGGGGTGGAAGCTGTTGAAATTGTGGTGGAATTTTTTCAGAGTCTCCTTCCCATGGGTCCAGATGATGAAGGTGTCATCAATGTAGCATAGGTAGAGATGGGGCGTGAGTGCACGAGAGCTGAGGAAATGTTGTTCCAGGTCGGCCATAAAAATATTGGCATATTGTGGGGCCATGCGGGTGCCCATAGCACTGCCACTGATCTGGAGATATATATTGTCATCAAATTTGAAATAGTTGTGTGTGAGGATAAAGGCACAGAGCTCAGCAGCCAGTTGTGCTGTGGCATCATCAGGGATACTGTTCATGACTGCTTGTATTCCATCTGTGTGTGGGATGTTTGTGTAAAGAGCCTCTACATCCATGGTGGCTAGGATGGTGTTTTCTGAAAGGTCACCAGTGCATTGTAGTTTCCTCAGGAAATCAGTGGTGTCACGGAGATAGCTGGGAGTGCTGGTGGCATAGGGTCTGAGTAGAGAGTCCACATATCCAGACATTCCTTCAGTGAGAGTGCCAATGCCCGAGATGATGGGGCATCCAGGATTTCCGGGTTTGTGGATCTTGGGTAGTAGATAGAATAACCCTGGTCGGGGCTCTAAGGGTAAGTTGATTTGTTCCGGTGTTAGTGTAGGGAGTGTCCCGAGTAGATGGTGCAGTTTCTTAGTGTATTGCTCAGTAGGATCTGAGGGAAGTGGCCTGTATTATTTGGTATTGGAGAGTTGTCTGGCAGCCTCCTTTTGGTAGTCAGGCCTGTTCATGATGACAACAGCACCTCTTTTATCAGACTCTTTGATGTCAGGGTGGTTTCTGAGGCTGTGGATGGCATTGTGTTCTGCACGACTTAGGTTATGAGGCAAGCAATGTTGTTTTTCCACAATTTCTGCCTGTGCACGTGAGGCAGGATGCCTATTCTGCCTATTCATGTGGGTAGTCCTATTGAAGGTTACCCACCTATGTATGTTTTATACATTTGAGCCCATATTTTGTCAGATGTGTAGTTTTAACAAAGATTTTTATGTAATACACTGATTTGTTTTTGAAAACATTAATGTTTTTGAGTCTAAAAGAATAAAAGTTATATACAATTTTAATATTTAGCATTTCTTCTTTTTCTTTTCTTTTTCTTTTCTTTTTTTTAAAACCCAGATGGTAAAAATACAAAAGCAATTTTCCTCTTCTTGCTAGTGACACCTCCTCATCAATTATGGAGAGTGGACCACATCCACCCTGACTGAATTGGCCTTATCAAAGCTGAGTCTCCAATTGTAAGGTAACTCCCTTCTCTTCATGTGTCAGTATATTTATGCCTGTATCTGTAATTTTCACTCCATGCATCTGAAGAAGTGGCGGGGGGTTTCACCCACGAAAGCCTATGCCCAAATAAAACTGTTAGTCTTTAAGGTGCCACCAGACTCCTTGTTGATTTTGTGGATACAGACTAACACAGCTACTCCTCTGATATTTGATTCCAGAATTACCCAAAGATAATTAACTCAGCATAGGACATCATTGACAAATTGTAATATTAAAAAAATCATCACAGAAGACTAATGACCAAAGATTAAGGATCTTTAAATCCAGTGAACTATATATTTAAAGACATTTATAGAATCTTCAGTGGTACTCATTACTGCATCATTTGAGCCCAGCCCCTTCATGTACAATAATGAATTTCTCACAACACACCTGTCAGATAGAGAAGTTTAATTAACTCTGTTTTACTGATAGGGAATAGAGTCACTGAGAAGTTAAGGTTAAAATATTCAAAAGTGTCCCCTAATTTTGCTTGCTCAACTTTGAATATCACACCTAAGGTGACTCAAGATGGACATCCAAAAAAATTATGTACCAATAATTAGTAGCCACTTTTAAAATTTTGATTCCAAATAAAGGTCACACCAAAAGCCTGTGGTAGAGTTGGGCCAGAGCAGAGTTCCAGTCCAGAGTGCTCAAATCATAACATTATTCTTCCTTTCACAGCGCCTGATTCCTCAGTTATGTCCTTAACTTTAAGCATGTGTTTAAATCCCATTGAAATACTGTAACAATTAAATCATTTTCACTCTGACCCTTAAAACTGAAAATTGGTATAAGTGAGGTGCAAATCCAATATGAAACAACTTTTGAAAAGTAAGGTTAGATCCAAATAGCCAAATGATCATGGCAAAGAGGGATCAATAGAACAGAATTCCATTGCATAGGTTTGCTGAAACAATGTTTTTCTCATCATTTGTTATATTTGCCTAAGAAAACCAAAACAAATATACATTTCTATATATAAACAACATCTCTGTGGAACTTCTTGCTCTTTATTTGAATGTTTTGCCACTATTGCTCAGACTGCTTTACATAATTAACAAAAAAGCAATGGAAATGTTTGCTTCCTGCTTCAAACATAGAACACATCTGTGATTGTGTTCATTGTCAAAGCATCTGGCACCTACCTGATCATGACTGATTAGAATAAGAGACATGAAAACATGTTACTTTCTATCAGTCAGCCACATGGTTCTCGAATGATGTAACAAATTGGCTGGTATAGAGGACAGGATGCATAAACCATGCCCGTATTCTGTAGAGCTCTTTCAAGATCTATTTTATGTTAACATTGTGTCTTTTTCCAGTCACCTCCTAATTACTTAAAATTGGAGTACAGAGCAGCCTACCTGTTTCTTTTACTGTCACCCCATTCTAAGTAATAGAAAGAAAAATGAAAGTGTAGGAAAGGTCTTGTGTATATATGATCCCTTATGTTGACTTTTAAAGGCACTGGCCTAAAGAGTTAAATAGTGGGGCCATGCTACGTTAGTAGTCCCAGAATGAATTCTGGCTGGCAATGTATTCTGGAGGGTCAGCATCACCACCTCGTGGGCTACATTGTGGCAACAAATCTATGGCTGGCACCAGAAGGAGTGATGATGGGACATGATGGAGCATGAGTCCTTGGAGAAATTCTGGCTATCTTCCTTAAAACCTCTCCTAAAATGCATGCTGGAGCAGGAACTCTGCCACCCTTTAAAAGCATGTGCCTCTCCTCCCAGTAGCAGGCCATCTCAGAGCTGTGGCTCTGCCCTCACCCTTCACCCTCTGAGGAGAATAGTAGTACTGGTGACATTAGCCAGAAATGCATCCACTCTTGGAGTTGGTGAGAATTAGGCCAATCCCTAGGTGAATTTTAGAGCATTCAGAAGGCTAGTCTAAACTATCCTATAGCCCCAACTACTGGTCCAGTGCCCAGGGACTGGCAGGACATAAGAATTGCCAGCCACTCCCCTTACACTGCTGACACAGGAGCCCCTACACTGTCTCTACACCACTGAAGAAATCCTTTACACTGGGGAAATCCATGCCTTGGCTAGGTTTTGTTATAACTTTTGACCCAAGCAGTTAGCCAATATTCATGGCCTCCCAGGTTGTTTCTGTTAGGAGGAGAAATTGATCACAGAGTCAGGTATTTCTTTGATGCAAATCCTGGGCATTTTGCTAACGTATGTCGCAGTAGCCAGTTCAATCAACAGGTGCATGCAGTTACAATACCGGATGTTACTGTGCTGAGTGTGGACAAAATCACTACTGCACATATTCCAGAACAGATAAAGTGCATTGTAAACGTTTCTGCCATACCTTCAGGCAAATCACACTCTATTCAGCTAATGTTGGACACTGGCTCAGCAGTATCTATACTACCTGATTGTATTTATTTGCATTACTTTAAAGAAGTGCCTCTTACTGAACCTAAACTTCAGTTGGTGTGCTATTTGAAAAACCATATTCCAGTACATGGCTGCCTGCCAGCAGTAGTTACTTTTGGTGATTGCTGTGTAACTGCAGAGTTCTACATTGTCCACAAAGGCACTCCTATCCTTGGCAGAGATTTATTGGCTGCTTTAAATCTCAGGGTAGTTAATGGACGAATTGATCTTCCATGGCAAAGCACTCCTGCGGTACACACAGTTTCAGATGGGACCCAACATCAGGTTGAGGGGAAACTCGGCTGTGCTTATGGGTTTCTGTATAAAGTTAAAATGCAGAATAATGTGATGCCTGTATGACAGAAATTACAGTGCTTACCATTTTCAGTCAGGGAAGTTGTTTCAGAGGAACTTAGAAAACTTGTTCAAAATGACATTATTGAAGAGATTAACGCCTCGGAATGGGTTTCACCTATAGTGGTGACCCAGAAAGAAGGGTGGAGGCATTCGCCTTTGTGTGGACTTAAGGGAGCCAAATAAAGTTATTGTGATCGACAGCCATCCTCTTCCTCACATAGAAGAAGTATTTGCAAAACTCCATGGAGCAAAGATGTTTTCCACTCTTGATTTGCAGAGCGCATACCACCAGGTTATGTTGCATGAAGACAGCAGAGACCTCAGAGCATTTATTACACATGAGGGACTATTTCGTTTTAAATGTGTTCCATATGGTCTCGCGTCACCCCCAACTGCCTTCCAAAAAATGATGTAATTGATTCTGAAGAATCATCGTGGAGTTCAATGCTATTTGGATGATATTATCATGTTTGGAAATACTACTGAGGAGCATGACAATAACCTGCAGTCTGTACTAAACTGCATCAGCAAAGCCGGCCTCAAGCTGAATAGGTCCAAATGCAAATTTAGACAAACTGAACTCTTCTTTCTGCATCATACAATTTCACAGGCTGGACTAAAACCTGATCCAGATCATATCCTGGCAATTTCAAATGCTCCTCCTCCAACAGACTTGTAAACCTTATGTTCCTTCTTGGGTCTTACCTCCTGGTATGCAAAATTCATTCCCACTTATGCTTCTGTCATTGAACCATTACAAGAATTACTACGGAGAAGTTCAACCTTAGTGTGGACAATGGATGCACAAGCTAGTTTCGAAACAGTGAAAGACTGGATTGTATATAGTCCAGTACTTGCACTATTCAGTCCCACATTGTCCACACTTGTAACTACTGATGCTTCTGATTATGGACTTGGGGCTGTCTTCACACAACTTCATGAGGAAAACACAGAGAGGACGGTTGCATTTGCTTCAAGGACACTGAGTAATGCTGAGAGAAAATATTCTACAGTCTAAAAAGAAGCACTTGCTTGTGTCTGGGCTACTGAAAAATGGAGAACTTACCTGTGGAGCCGCACATTCAAGTTGCGCACAGATCACAGCCCTTTGACGATGTTGCTCACCACGAAAAGACTGGGAAGAGCAGAATATCGTATTGCTAGATGGTCTGCAAGACTACTCTCTTTCAATTATGACCTGGAATATAAGCCTGGAAACAAAAATGTGGTAGCTGATTGCCTTTCTCGTCTGCCTTTGCCTTTACCAGATGGTCCATCGGAGGATGAGGATGTAGTAGTTGTGCTTATTACAGTATCAGAGGGGTAGCCGTGTTAGTCTGGATCTGTAAAAGCAGCAAAGAATCCTGTGGCACCTTATAGACTAACAGACGTTTTGGAGCATGAGCTTTCGTGGGTGAATACCCACTTCGTCAGATGCATGTAGTAGAAATTTCCAGGGCCAGGTATATATATGCCAGCAAGCTAGAGATAATGAGCTTAGTTCAATCAGGGAGGATGAGGCCCTGTTCTAGCAATTGAGGTGTGAAAACCAAGGGAGGAGAAACTGGTTCTGTAGTTGGCAAGCCATTCACAGTCTTTGTTTAATCCTGAGCTGATGATGTCAAATTTCCAGATGAACTGAAGCTCAGCAGTTTCTCTTTGAAGTCTGGTCCTGAAGTTTTTTTGCTGCAGGATGGCCACCTTAAGGTCTGCTATAGTGTTGCCAGGGAGGTTGAAGTGTTCTCCTACAGGTTTTTGTATATTGTCATTCCTAATATCTGATTTGTGTCCATTGATCCTTTTCCGTAGCGACTGTCCAGTTTGGCCGATGTACATAGCAGAGGGGCATTGCTGGCATATGGTGGACGTGCAGGTGAATGAACCAGTGATAGTGTGGCTGATCTGGTTAGGTCCTGTGATGGTGTCACTGGTGTAGATATGTGGGCAGAGTTAGCATCGAGGTTTGCTGCATGTTGGCATCGAGGTTTGTTGCAGTTTCTCCTCCCTTGGTTTTCACACCTCAACTGCTAGAACAGGGCCTCATCCTCCCTGATTGAACTAACCTCGTTATCTCTAGCTTGCTTGCATATATATACCTGCCCCTGGAAATTTCCACTACATGCATCTGAGAAAGTGGGCATTCACTCATGAAAGCTCATGCTCCAAAACGTCTGTTAGTCAATAAGGTGCCACAGGATTCTTTGTTGCTTTTACAGATCCAGACTAACACGGCTACCCCTCTGATACTTGACACCATGCCAGGCACTGCATTTAGCTGTATGGAGTGGTAATCCATTAACCTCATGAAGAAACTTGCACAAATACAGACAGATATCATCTTCCTTTCCAAATGCAAATGGATGGACATCATACCAAATGGACTAAAGGTAAAAAATCCACTGCTATCTACATACTACACAGACCACAGTGAGAGATTATGCCATACTCTATCAAAGAAACTGAGGAATCACCTGATCAGCATCCTATACAGCAAACAGGAAAACATCAAAAAAGAGCTCTCCAACCTGGAGACTCTCATTAATAACCAAACTTCCATACAAACGGACTTCAATAAAATAAGACAGGAGATCTACATTACTCACTTCACCTCTCTACAAAGAAAAAAGGACTGTAAGCTGTCTAAACTCCTACCTGCCACATGGGGCCACAACCGTGGTACCCCCAACCCACCCAGCAATATCGTCAATCTATCCAACTACACACTCAGCCCAGAAGAAAAGTCTGTCCTATCTTGGGGACTCTCTTTCTGCCCTGCCACCCCTACCAACATGATACAGTTCTGCGGCGATCTGGAAGCCTACTTTCGCCGTCTCCGACTCAAAGAATACTTTCAGGACAACACTGAACAGCTCACTGATACACAGGTACCCTCCCACCAACAGCACAAGAAGAAGAACTCCACATGGACTCCTCCTGAGGGTCGAAATGACAGTCTGGACCTATACGTTGAATGCTTCCGCCGACGTGCACAGGCAGAAATTGTGGAAAAACAACATTGCTTGCCTCATAACCTAAGTCGTGCAGAACACAATGCCATCCACAGCCTCAGAAACCACCCTGACATCAAAGAGTCTGATAAAAGAGGTGCTGTTGTCATCATGAACAGGCCTGACTACCAAAAGGAGGCTGCCAGACAACTCTCCAATACCAAATAATACAGGCCACTTCCCTCAGATCCTACTGAGCAATACACTAAGAAACTGCACCATCTACTCGGGACACTCCCTACACTAACACCGGAACAAATCAACATACCCTTAGAGCCCCGACCAGGGTTATTCTATCTACTACCCAAGATCCACAAACCCGGAAATCCTGGATGCCCCATCATCTCGGGCATTGGCACTCTCACTGAAGGAATGTCTGGATATGTGGACTCTCTACTCAGACCCTATGCCACCAGCACTCCCAGCTATCTCCGTGACACCACTGATTTCCTGAGGAAACTACAGTGCATTGGTAACCTTCCAGAAAACACCATCCTAGCCACCATGGATGTAGAGGCTCTTTACACAAACATCCCACACACAGATGGAATACAAGCAGTCATGAACAGTATCCCTGATGATGCCACAGCACAACTGGCTGCTGAGCTCTGTGCCTTTATCCTCACACACAACTATTTCAAATTTGATGACAATATATATCTCCAGATCAGTGGCACTGCTATGGGCACCCGCATGGCCCCACAATATGCCAATATTTTTATGGCCAACCTGGAACAACGCTTCCTCAGCTCTTGTCCACTCACGCCCCTTCTCTACCTATGCTACATTGATGACATCTTCATCATCTGGACCCATGGGAAGGAGACTCTGGAAAAATTCCACCACGATTTCAACAGTTTCCACCCCACCATCAACCTCAGCCTGGACCAATCTACACGAGAGGTCCACTTCCTAGACACCACGTGCAAATAAGTGATGGTCACATTAACACCACCCTATACTGAAAACCTACTGACCGCTATGCCTACCTTCATGCCTCCAGCTTCCATCCCGGGCACATCACACGATCCATTGTCTACAGCCAAGCACTGAGGTACAACCTCATCTGCTCTAACTCCTCAGACAGAGACCAACACCTACAAAATCTCCACCAAGCATTCTCAAAACTACAATACCTGCACAAGGAAATAAGGAAACAGATCAACAGAGCCAGACGTGTACCCAGAAGCCTCCTACTGCAAGACAAACCCAAGAAAGAAATTAACTGGACTCCACTGGCCATCACATACAGTCCCCAGCTAAAACCCCTCCAACGCATCATCAGGGATCTACAACCCATCCTGGACAATGACCCCACACTTTCACAGGCCTTGGGTGGCAGGCCAGTCCTCGCCCACAGACAACCTGCCAACCTGAAACATATTCTCACCAGTAACTGCACACTGCACCATAGTAACTCTAGCTCAGGAACCAATCCATGCAACAAACCTCGATGCCAACTCTGCCCACATATCTACACCGGCAACACCATCACAGGACCTAACCAGATCAGCCACACCATCACTGGTTCATTCACCTGCCTGTCCACCAATGTAATATACGCCATCATATGCCAGCAATGCCCCTCTGCTATGTACATCGGCCAAACTGGACAGTCTCTACAGAAAAGGATCAATGGACACAAATCAGATATTAGGAATGACAATATACAAAAACCTGTAGGAGAACACTTCAACCTCCCTGGCAACACTATAGCAGACCTTAAGGTGGCCATCCTGCAGCAAAAAAACTTCAGGACCAGACTTCAAAGAGAAACTGCTGAGCTTCAGTTCATCTGGAAATTTGACATCATCAGCTCAGGATTAAACAAAGACTGTGAATGGCTTGCCAACTACAGAACCAGTTTCTCCTCCCTTGGTTTTCACACCTCAACTGCTAGAACAGGGCCTCATCCTCCCTGATTGAACTAAGCTCATTATCTCTAGCTTGCTGGCATATATATACCTGGCCCTGGAAATTTCCACTACATGCCTCTGACGAAGTGGGTATTCACCCACAAAAGCTCATGTTCCAAAACATCTGTTAGTCTATAAGGTGCCACAGGATTCTTTGCTGCTTATTACAAGCACTGCAGTTACAAGAGAACAATTTCAAGCTGCTTGTTCAGCATGTCCGATTCAACAAAAACTATGGGAATTTCTGACAAAGAGATGCCCTAGTAACCCTAAAAACCTTGACCCAGTTTTGCTGCCTTATCTTAGAGTTCAGGATGAACTTTCTTTGCTCGATGTCCGTGCGCTACGAGATACACACCGGCTACTTGTTTCAGAAGAATTACAGTCAAGACTCATGCACCTGGCACACGATACTCATCAAGGAATTGTCAGAACCAAACAACGACTACGGGATCTATATTGGTGGCCAGGGATGGACTCTCAAATTGAAGCACTCATAAAATCCTGTGTCACTTGCCAAATGCATGATAAGAGAGCAGTGACATGTACCTCTCCATTACAGCCTGTTCCTCTTCCTGACTCTGCATGGGAAAAAGTGGTGACTGACATAGTAGGACCCTTTGACACTGCTCCAATTGACTGTCGTTACGCATCACTTTAATAGACTATTTCAGTAAATGACCTGAGATAGCATTTACATCGCAAATCTCTTCTGCTACAGTAATTAAGTTCTCTTCAGTTTTTAGCAGGGAAGGTAACCCCAAAGAACTGGTTTACGATAATGGTAGTCAGTTTACTTCCCTGGAGTTTGAAACCTTTCTAGCAGAGAGGAACATTTTACACAGAGGGTCATCCCTATATTACCCTCAAGCCTGTGAGGAAATCGAACGGTTTAACAGAAGTTTGAAAGAGAGTTTGCAAACAGCTAAACTGGAAGGGTGATTGTGGATACCCTTCTCTACTGATTTCTTGCAAGCATAAAGAGCTACATGACATGCCACAAGGCAAAGATCACCCGCAGAGTTACTGCATGGGAAACAGATGAATACTAAACTGAACATTGCTGGATTGTTAAAGGCACAACCTGATGCCCCAAACAAGGATGATGTGAAAAAAACAGAACCAAGCAAAGGCTTTCACAGACAAGCGGTGGGGTGCTAAGGAACAAAAGTTTGAATATGGTTTCTTCGTTAGAATACGAAAACCTGGAATTTTACGCAAAGGGGACCATAAATTCACAGCTCCTCTTAAAATCATGGAGAAGAAGGGACCTTACACCTATCGACTTTCTGATGAGTGAGTATGGAATGCTTCTTATCTTGCACCTGCCTATGCACCAAGAGGAGATTATGCCAACACCCAGTCTGCATTGGATGACTTCATCGTAGAACCAACACAACAAGATATTGCACTGGAACAGGGCTTGAGAAATGGCCTGTCAGACCCAGACGACCACCTGTCTGGACTAAAGACTGTGTTATGTAGTATCTACAGTGTTTCCAGTGTAATATTCCTGCCAATAGTATAGTATCTTGTTTCCTATTTGTTCCTGTGGTTAGAACAACAATGTTTATTCTAATTGGTAGAGTTTCTTAAGGGAGGAGGGAATGTGGTGTTTAGATATGCTTGTAATTATTAGAACTGGGAGCACTGGCTCTTGGGAGTCTGAAAGGACAGGAAATAGGAAGGAGGTGGAAGGAGTTGAGGAGGCAGAGTGAGAGTTACAGAGGGTGCAGCTGCAGTTTGGTAAAGAGGTTTCCACTGTAAAAATAAAGTCCTGTTGAAATTTGTTAGTACCTTGCCTGGTTGATACAACAGAGACCCTCTTTACTTTCCCTGCAGTCTCCTGCCTCTTTCATTATCCACCTTCTGACCTGCCTGTCCCAATACTTGCAAATAGTACACACCTTGTGACTTCCACAACAAATGAAGCAGGGCTCCTACTGACAACCTCTTTTACTACACAACCCTGCTTTCTTCCCAGAACAGATCCATCCTGGGAACTGAATGAGACAAGGATCCTGTGGAAAAAATAATATGTGATAGTGTAATTAAAGACTCTACCGTAACACATATATAGAAGGGGGCCAAATTAAGGTTGGGCAACCTTAATTCTGGCATTTCTAACTTTTGAGTGCTTGACTTTACAACCTTAATAATGTTCTTCTAGCATAGTTTTTGTGTTTGTAGTGTAGCTATATAATTGAAAGAAGACGTGGTCATTCTTTGTTTGTTTGTTTGTTTGCATACAGTTAAAAATGTACAGAAATCTTGCCTGACTGTTGTTGGGGTAGCTACGAGGCACCTGGCATTTGGTTTTTCAACTCAGATGCAGAATGTTACACAGTTAGTCTCTGTTCTTTCTCATACTCTCTCCCTCACCCTCATGGAGACTTTATGGGTTCATTTGTTTTGTTCTGTTTTTGGTTTAATCTGAAATAAAAGTAAACAAGACTGCAATATCCATATTTTGCTCTTTGCATGTGAGAAATCAAAACCTATACAAGCAACAAGCATCAAGGAGAGTAACAGAACACACTGGACTGCACTCTGAGATCCCTAGTGCACAGGAACTCCAATGGATGTGCTAGCCTAAAGAGTCCCACCCCAATTCTCATTCGGACCAATGAGATTATGTCTTTCATTGCTGCCTCCCATCCCCTTTTCTTCCTGACACACTTCAGTAAGGCTCCCTCCCTCCCCCTCCGTCTCCCTATGTGTGTAGTAGGCTGCACAAAGTGCCTGTGCAAGTGTTTATGGGCAGGATGCTGAGACCTGCTCTCCATGTTTGTGAGCCCCACCCTCTTCAGATGTCCCTGTTTCTGCTCAAGGGATTAGAAAAGGGACATTCTGCTAAAAGAGAAGGAGACACATATCACCAGGGAGCAAGAAAACTGCTCAGGAAATGTCCTTGGGCCTAGCAATAAGACAGGCTAGTGGAGAGCCATTCAAAACCCCTCTAGCCCATGGGGAGAAGTAGTCATGGGGGAAAGGGAAAGAGCTGACTACTTAGCAACAGCATCATCTAGACCTGTTGGGAGACGGGAGAAGAGACTCAAGATCAGCTCTTGAATATGGCAGTAATTTGTTCGGTTTCCACCAATAGCAACAAACCTGATTAGGCAACCTTGTGCCTTAAGAGACCACTCAAAGTATCCCAAAACTCAGTGAGTATAATTCTACTTGATCACCTCCATTAAACAAGTAATATTTGTCAAACTGCAGTTGCCCTTTATAACAAGATCCAGTGTGTGGAGGTGAGATCCATTTAACAAAATTGCAAAACTATGATAAATGAATTTATCATGAGCCTTTGACAGCCACACCTGCTCTTTTCACATTAATTCATCTCCAATATTTATTCTCACATTCCAAACCATGAGCCACTCCAAACCACTGCCAGTTTTTAAAAGTCAGCCTAACACGAAAGCGTTTCCTCTTTGCACCCTACCCGCCATCCAAAAATTTACAACTGCCTGAGGGCTAGAGTGGAGAAGATGCAGACCTTTGTCAGTAACAGGGTTTGTAGGTGTAAAATGTCATGACTTTAAAGTCTGATATGTCATGGCCTTGCAGGGCTAGAACTATCAATGTTGTTCCATTGGAAAGGGGTGATTCCCAGTAAGGCAAGAAAAACCTCCCTCACGCTTCCTAATACTCTGGTGCTTGCAAATTTCTGACCTCTGTAAAACTCAGCAGGGTAGCTTTTGCAACAATGCTAAGTATTTAAATGAGTATTCCACATGTCAAATAGTAATGAACTAGCTCAGCAACCCTTTGCCCCCCCACCCTCCCTCTACACACACAACTGCACAAAAACAATTTTTGACTTTCCCTGCACCTGTAACTGTGCAAAGCTAAGGCAGCATCTCAGCTGGAAGATTACACGTTAAATCCTAAATAATAATAATTATTGTTTCTAGTTATTTTGAATTCACTGACAAAGACCTTTACAAAATAATTGCACTGATCAATCCCAGATAAGGTGCAAGGGAAAATCCCTGAGTTGGTGTGTGATGAGAACATTGGGAGGGGAATCTGTAATACTGTTCTGTTCAGCAAGTGTAATTCTGAGGCATAAACTGTGTTAAAATGCTTGACTTTGTGTCTGGTAATAGCAGATGGTTTACATTAAAAAGCAGATGTTTTCTGCAGCCTTCAGTTAGAAAAGGACATCAGAATTAACCACACCCACTTATTTAAAAGTACATAACATGAACAAAGGCATTTGCTCTAGATATCAGTTTCACAGGACTGTAGCCTGTAAGGCACTGGGCTGGTAGCTACAGCCCTCTGAGCAAACAAGGTTTTCAAATGATAGATGAGTGAAGGCTTTGAAGGAATTTTAAAATACAGGATTGGTTTGTAAGAAGGTAAAAAAGATTCTTCACAGTGAACTTATTTTAGCTTCTACCTCACTAACCTGAACTCCTCTTCCCTTGAAATAAAATACACCCCACCCTATTTTAGGCATTCTGTCCTTAACAAAGAAGCTTGATGTGTATTAAATGCTGTCTCTTCAGGATGGCTGTCTGTTTTTCTGTTCAGATTGGGTGACTTCCACTGCGTAGATCTGTCATAGCACATTTAAATTGCACTGATACCTTACTGTAGTAATTCTAGGGAGGTAGTAGAGGGTTAAGTGCAGCTAAGTTTAAACATGTGAACACAGCCATTAGTACATTCAAAAGACATGGTTCTTGTATTACCTCACCTGCATTGCACATACTGGGCCAATTTAACTCACTGCACCCTAGCTGGTAAGATTCACCTCAGGGAGGGCAAACGGTGGCATTGCCACATGCCCTACCTTGGGATTTCCGCTAAGGGAGGACAGTTTTAATCTCAGCAAGGTGTTCCACAAAAGTCCCCCTCAAGGAGGCTACAGAGGAGATGTGTATGATCCCCCAGTCACTCTAACCACAATTCTTATCTAGCTGACACTATCTGATACTGAAGCTGAACTGACTGACTCTGAGCCCCAGTGGAGGTAAAGTTGCAGATGCTTTCCATTGTTGCAATTCCTCCCTTGCTTCTCCTCAGCCATGGATCCTCTGCCAAGGTTTGTGCCAGTTTTATAGGTGCAGTCTACGCTCGTTCTTTTATAATAAAATGTACATTTTAGACTCAATCCTCTTCTCACTTAAGTCAACAGAAGCTTTCTTATTGCCTTAGGGAGAGTAAGCAAACTCTTAATATCCTAATAAATAATAGTCATAAATATTATATATATGTAATGTCAGTGAGTTAGTGTCACTAAGAGAATCTTAACTTTTATGCTACCTCAGTTTCTATGTTTGAAAATGCAGCCTCATTGCTGAGTTAGCATAGTTTCTTGCATTTCATTTCTTTGCAAAAACACCCCTGGTGAAACTTTATAGATTTCTGTGGAAGCATATCAGAGATTAGTTTTGTTCTTTATTTTTATTTACTTATTTATTTTAAAGGAAACTTGAAAGCAAAATTGATAGAAAAGCAATGGGTTCATGAATGGTAACATTTAAATGATCCCAACTGGGTCTTGTGAACAAAAGGGGTATTTTTGCACTGCTGCAACTGCACAGAAGTAATTGCACTAATGCAAAGCCCTAGTGTAAAAACTGACTTGTGTGAGTGCAGCTTACCTGTCTCAAACCAGGTGCAAATTGCAATACATCTACACTGCACTAATGCATCTACATGACTGTAGCTACAGCTACATCTCCAGTGCAGGCAAGTCCTTAGGGCCTGATCTTGTAAATCCTTATGGGAGGCATCCTAACTCATAAAACAATCTGATTGCCTTCCATGGAGCTACTTGCATGAGAGTGTTAGAATTTGGCTTTAGGCCTTGAAGCTCAAATTTCTATGAGATGCATGACTCAGCAGTTCTCCACTCCCCTTGGTAGGGTGGAGATCTACGACTCAGCATTTCCTCCTTCCTCAGTTGGGAGGGGAGACAGCTGCAGCTCATGATAGAGGCTCCTGTAGCGTCACAGTACAGATCTTCTAAAAAAGGGGTCGGCAACCTTTCAGAAATGGTGTGCTGAGTCTTCATTTAATCACTCTAATTTAAGGTTTCCCGTGCCAGTAATACATTTTAACATTTTTAGAAGGTCTCTTTCTATAAGTCTATAATATATAACTAAACTGTTATTGTATGTAAAGTAAATAAGGTTTTTAAAATGTTTAAGAAGCTTCATTTAAAATTAAATTAAAATGCAGAGCCCCCCAGACCGGTGGCCAGGACCTAGGCAGTGTGAGTGCCACTGAAAATCAGCTTCTGTGCCGCATTTGGCACACATGCCATAGGTTGCCTACCCCTGCTCTAAAAAGTTCTCAACAAGTTCATTGACCAAAAAGGACATGTCTACAATAGGTTAAAACTTGTTAAATTCCACCATTGCTAGCAGCGCTAGCGTCATGGTGTAGACAAGATAGCCTGCCAGCACCCGACACCAATTATGCATTGTGTCTAGTAGACTTGCTCTGAGCAGGTGAGATGACATGGTGCTTAGAAGTGTCAGCCATCAATGGACTCTCTACACTAAGGCTCCTAACATTGCTAAACCAGTGGTGCTTAACCCCATTTAGCAAAAGTGGAAGATTTTTGGAAAATGAGCCTGGTGTAGACGGAACCAAAGAGCATGGGGGAAGGCTCTGACATATCCTTGTCACCCACAGCTATGGGCATGTTAGTGAAGGAGCCAAAAGTGTTGGGGAATTTCCACAGTCTGCCTCTATGAGCTCCTCCTAACTGCAACATTTTAAAGAAAAGAGTAGACCTTTTATTAAGTATATATATAAGATTCAATTACTCAAACAAAAACCTTTTGCAGACTTCTGCCACAGACCACTGAATAGACCTTATTCCTTTTAAATATGAAAAAGAAATGTTTCTGAACACACTTTAAAGACAAGTTGATGGCAGTAGTGCAGCTAGTGGCTTGTGTTATTATCTGTTCCCACAAGGTGGCACAAATGGACTTCTCTAAAAGTCTGCATATGATACAATATTTGTCTATAGCTCCTCTGCACAAAATGCCACAGAATGCTCAACAGAGCGAGATGAAGTTGCAAAATATTGGGTCTAATAACGCTCGTTTATACAGAAAGAGAAAACAATGAAAAACAATGGCTAAAGCAAAAGAAAAGAATGCTCAGCTGGGAAGATGCAAGCATGCCTTTACACTAGTCACAGTGAGGGATGACTGAGATGAGTGAAATAAAAACATTCCTCATCCACTGATTTGAACAGGAAGATTTTAAGGTAAAATTTGAAGTGGTTCACAGGGTGCTTTTCATCTGCACAGAAATGATGGCCAAGGTTGATGCTAAGTGAAGAAACATCCTAGAGTGGTGGTTTTCAACCTTTTTTCATTTGCAGACCCCTAAAAATTTTGAATAGAGGTGTGGCCCCTTTGAAAATCTTAGACATAGTCTGCGGACCCCAAGGGTACATGGACCAAAGGTTGAAAACCACTGTTCCAGAGTAAGAAGCCTGATGAAGGAAAGCTTGTTCTGAGATGAGTAATATGAGAAGAGTATTTTCTTCAGTTTCAGTCTCTTTACTGGCCACAGGCTGGTCACTAGCAAGTGAGGAAGGGTAAGGTGAGGATTTTGCCTTTCAAAAGAGAGGATGATACCAGTACTTTTAAGTGGGATGAGGGAATATGTGTATACCTCCATGATTGACCAGAGATAAGACACTAGCTGCAGCATTAATATAGAATGCTCACAAGGTAGCCACATAATGTTGTCCTGCAAACTACAGATTGAGACCGTAAAGCTAGGATCAAGTGGCTGAGATGGTGGGAGTGGGTTCTTTCTGATCTAACTAAGGAATCTATTATCATAAGTTCATACGCTGAGAATCACAGTGAGTTCTGCTTAAAATGGGACCTAAATCTTTCCTTTCTCTTATTTTAGCTATACATTCTGTCTCCCATATGAATGCTGCTGGTTGTTTTTCCACTCCATTATTTGGGGAAAGCCTGTATGAAAAGGTGACTTTTGCATCATGCCCTAAACATAGCGAAACTTGGGCTCATCCTGATCTCTGTTGACAGGCAGTTCCATAGGTCAGGACCCTAAGTTGGGAAAGTCTTGCCACTGTTTCTTAGTTTTACCTGAGGTCAGGGGCGGCTCTAGACATTTCGCCGCTCCAAGCACGGTGGCATGCCTGTGGAGAGTCCGCTGGTCCCGCGGCTCCGGTGGCCCTCCGCAGGCATTCCGCCAAAGGCTGCCTGCCTGCCGCCCTCCCAGCGACCAGCAGAGCGCCCCCCGTGGCATGCAGCCCCAAGCACACGCTTGGCATGCTGGGGCCTGGAGCCGCCCCTGCCTGAGGTCCTCTCAGCCACTACATGCCGGCAGCTCACAGTCCTTGCAGCATAACTCAGATGGAGAGGCAGTTCCTGAGTTAACACAGGTGTCATGGTATAATTCCCCACTCTGAACCTTAGCGTCCAACAGATGGGGTACCAGCATGAATTCCTCTAAGCTCAATTACCAGCTTAGAACCTATATCACTGCCACCAACCAGGAATTCCAGTGCCTGGTACACTCTGGTCCCCCCAAAACCTTGCCCAGGGACCCCCAAGACCCAGACCCTCTGGATCTTAACACAAGGAAAGTAAACCCTTTCCCTCACCGTTGCCTCTCCCAGGCTTCCCCTCCCTGGGTTACCCTAGAAGATCACTGTGATTCAAACTCCTTGAATCTTAAAACAGAGAGGAAAATGCACCTTCCACCCTCCTTCTCTCTTCCCCTCCTAGATTCTCCCTGAGACAGTAATCCTAAAACAGAGAGAAATTAGCCTCTCTCTCCCCTTTCCCTCCTTTCTCCCCACCAATTCCGTGGTGAATCCAGACCCAGTCCCCTGGGGTCTCACCAGAATAAAAAAAACAATAAAAATTATCTTTGTAAATTTAAGATGGAATATGTTACAGGGGTCTTTCAGCTATAGACACTGGGAATACCCTCCCAGCCTAAGTATTCAACTACAAATTAAAATCCTTTCAGTAAAATATAAATTTGAACTCCTTCCAACCAAATACACATTTGCAAATAAAGAAAACAAACATAAACCTAACTCGCTTTATCTACCTAGTACTCACTATTTTGAATCCATGTTTGAAGTGTCAGAGCCTAAGTTAGAACCGTCCCCTGGCAGCATTCAATTATGGACCAGACGTTCTGGTAAACATTCTACTTTTTTATTGCATATTTTCCACATTATCTATATAACATCTCTTTTTCTCTCTTTCCCCTATTAACTGACTTAATGGCTTTTTTTCCTTTTGGCTTGTTCCTTTTTTTGAAAAAAATATATATTAAAAGCCCTGTGTTGAGTCATTGGAAAACAGTTGTTTTATCCAGTGAACAGGAATTTATGACATATTTACAAAATGGAGTTCACCCTGTTTTCACAAGTCTACAAAACCAAACACCCCCACCTCCCAAGTAAACAAAATAAAAACAACCACCACCCCAAAAACTGCATTTAGGGCCAGATCCTACAAAGTGCTGAATGCTTCAGCTCCCACTGACTTGTGTGGCATCTTTCTGAATGCTACTCAGTCACATGACCACACCCTGACCGAATTAACTAAGCTCTCATCAGAATGCAAGGAGCATGTTTCCGTGTCTGGAAGGTGCATAGGCTTTAGGTGCTATTTCAAAAGCAGAGATAAATTAATAAAATACTACCCCAGATTCTTCTCTCAACAATGCTGGTGTAAAATCTGGAGTAATTCCAGTGAAGTCAATAGAGTTACTCTACATTTACACTGGCATAACTGAGAGCAGAATGTGCTCCATCCCCTACCATACACAATGGGATCAGAAATATGCTGGGTTGTGTGCATGGTTGTTGCTATCAGGGTTTTAGCATAGCTTTCCTACCGTTTGGACAGAGACTTTTCTAAAACTCATAGATTTACCTTTTTTTTTTTTAATATAAAACAATTCCCTATCCACAGTGGTCAGGGATACAATGCTACAGAACTTGGTTTGCAATGATCATGCTTAAAGCAGCAAGTTTCTGATCCCTGCATAGAATGATCAGGGCCTGGTGAGGATTGCTTCTGAGGATTTGTCTATACTTAGAGCTGCACCAGTGCAGCTGTGCCACTGTGGTGCTTAATGAAGATACTACTTATGCCGACAGGAGCGGTGTCCTGTCGGCATAGGTACTCCACATCCAAAGGAGGCAGTAGCTATGTCAGTGGGAGAGGCCCTCCAGTTGACATAGCACTGAGTGATGTAGTTCTATCGACCTAAGTTCCTAGCATAGACCAAGCCAGAGTATCAGAAAGCCTGTCCTCCTCCCTTCATATAAAGCT
This sequence comes from Gopherus evgoodei, assembly GCF_007399415.2. Lineage (NCBI taxonomy): Eukaryota > Metazoa > Chordata > Testudines > Testudinidae > Gopherus > Gopherus evgoodei. The sequence continues at coordinate 190,004,355 of NC_044323.1, forward strand.
GAGGGTGTCGCACCTTCATAACACTCCCGGTCTACTTTTCCAGGGAGTAAGAAATTGATTTCCATGATCACTAGTTCAGTGCAGAGCTCTTGGTAATTCTGTCTCAAGGTCTCCAAAGCAGCCCAATGTTCACATTTTGTAGAGAATAATCCAATTCTATTGAGCTGGACAATATAATAGCTTCTTACCTTTCACCACAGGATGGCAGTGCAAGATTTTAGTTTTCTGCCTCTGGATTTGCACAGTGTGTACGTGTCTTGTGTGCATGTGGCAATGTAGTTAGACAGAAAATTAAAAACAGTGATGCTTTTTCCATTTTGAAAATAAAGATATAGTAGGCTCCTCTCAAATAGGGTTGGATTATAATATCCCTAATGGAACAGGGGGAAAGTGCTGCTTGCTGCTGCTGACTCTGAGATCCTGTCATGAAAAATCATGTCTCAGTAATGCATCTCAGTCCTGATTTTAGCTTCTATGCAGACTATATAATTGATCAGTTTACAACTCTCTCTGTATAAAATGGTTCTTAGTAGAAGCAGAGACCCGAAATTACATTGTAAGGACTGTAGAGATTGTAGCTATTAAGTGCTTTTTGAGTTTGGGGGGTTGGGTTCCAAAATTATGTCCTCTATTTGTACAGTGAGTATGGCTACACTTGCACTTCAAAGCGCTGCTGCGGCAGCGCTTTGAAGTTTCGAGTGTGGTCGCAGCGCCAGCACTGGACGTACTCCACATCCTCTACGGGTGTAGCTTGCAGCGCTGGGAGCCGCACTCGCAGCGCTGCGGCGCTGTTTACACTGAGGCTTTACAGCGCTGTATCTTGCAGCGCTCAGGGGGGTGTTTTTTTCACACTCCTGAGCGTGAAAGTTGCAGCGCTGTAAAGTGCCAGTGTAGCCATGGCCTAAAGAGTATCTTTAGAAAACTTTCAACCCCAGGTTCCATTTATGTTGATTCTACTGATTTGTCATTGTACAAGCAACTTTCCGGCACTGCTGTTCACAGCTACTAGCCTCCTGTTAACCTCTGGACACATTTAAAAAGTAATTTGCCTTCAGATTAGCATGCATTGCAGAAAACATCAGCTAGGGATACATTAATGCCAAGAGCAGTAACATATATTGCTGAACATTGCTGTGAAATTTTACTGAAACAAATTATACCCATATAAACACCTTGATATGGGTATAACTGTCTCCATGCCAGAAGGTTGCACTGATTTATCTAAACCAATTTTTCTATTGATTTAATTCAATCAGTACAAGAACTGCATGTAGACAAGCCCCTAGAGTGGGAATGCAGTGTTGTCAATGCTTATGATTTTATTCATTTTTTATTGCAGTATTTTGTGTTTTTCTTAATGCTGTACAGAGAAAGGTAATTCCATTTAGCAAAGGATTACAATGCTTTGAAATTTGATTTAATTTAGAATCAAAATGAAACCAAAAATTTCAAACTTCTCCAAAAAAGGGAAAGCCCTGGCTTCTCTAACTTAGGGACAATCCACCTGGCTGGCTCAGGGCCATGGATGCTGGAAGCCTTGGGGACCCCGGCAACAGGGCCATCTGCCTAGATGGCTGCTATGGAGTCACAGACCCTGGAATCCCTAAGATCCCAACATTAGGGGCAGTCCATCTGGCTGGCTGCTCTGGGAAGTTGTGGACCCTGGTGGCAGATTTCAAAAGCTTCCTGGGTTCCAAATGAATTTTGTAAAAACATTGTGCAGAACACTTTAATGAAGATGAATCAGTAAATCTGAATGAAAAACGGTTTTGTCAGAATTATTCTAACCTGCTCTAGTTTTTCTTAAAGCCCAACTCCTGTGATTGTGTGCAAATCTCCACTTTCATTTACAAACAGCAAGTTTCTAGCCCTCATGCTGCAGTGAACAGCTTAAAAATGTGAACTCGCAAGGCTCAAAAATGAGAAGGCAAATGAAAAAGAATTCAATACTTTTTATTTTTAAAATTTCACAGTATTTAAGCCAACCTTTTAATTTTTTTCAGGCTTGACTCATGATTTTTGAACTCCTGGGGCTGACAAAAAGGGTGCTTTCCTTATGCATCATCCCAGCAGTGGAGGTCTGCTGAGGCATATTTGCTAACGGGCCTCAGATCTGAGTGTAAAGGACTGGAGGCAGGGCATTCTCAGACCTTAACTATGGAACTCCCCTCTTCCCCCCACTGGGGGAAAAAAGCCTGATTTGGATTACACTCAGGACATAGGCATGGCTCATCTAATTACTCCAACTTTTGTTTCAGGCACATGGTTTGAGTTTTAATTACGATGTGAAGGGAGTTCTTCTAGTAGCTATTTGTCAGTTTTGTTACTATATTTTTTGTTTTTAAATTGATGTACATGTGTCCAGAGATTCCAAATAACACATTAAACCAACTGAAAGATTAAACAAATAAAATGTATAGTGCAAGCAGCATTGCTGGCAGTATAACAAAGGCGTCACAAAACATAAAGACAGCTCTCACTTCGCACTCTAAAGGACAACTCCAGAGAGTCTCTGATGTCTGTGACATGGTCCTGCTGCCTTCAGCTCCAGCCTGCATATAATGGGAAAGTATACTGCAGGACTTGAAAGGAGACAGATGCATTTTATAGTACACAGGATGCTGGATGCCAATCTTAGATTGGGTATTGGGGGAATTCAGCAAATATTAATAAAATTACTGGAATCTTTTATTTTCTCTCTGCAGGACAGCTACAAGTAAACTTCATTTCTGTCTATAAAGAGGAGAATTTCACTTCAGGGCATCTTCCTATCCTTCACTCCTGGATTTGTAATAATTGGGTTTGTTTTCTTTCACAGACCAAGAACAACCACATCTTCAGCCTGAATTAATTTTATTTTGGATTATGTAATACAGCACAAAAGAACAAGAGCAAAGACCCTATGAGAGAGCACAGTGTGTGTGTTCTTCTGAAACAGACTGTGGTAGGTCTCAGAACAAAACGGCTGCTCTCTCTGTTAGAGGCAACACTCTTAGACATTTAAAGATACAGTACCCCAACAAATAAAGAAACTACAATTTCATAGCTACATACACCACATAGTGCACTCTACAATCCATAATGAGTAAAGCTTCCCAAATATGTTGATCCCCATATTGTAGATTATTAGTATTTATATTTCAGTAGTGCCCAGAGGCCCTTATCAAGATTGAGGCTCCAATCTGCTTTGCAGCATACAAACATATAGGAAGAGAGCATCCCTACCCCAGTCTAAAAGACAAAACCAGACAAAGGGAGAGGAACGGAGTATGACATAAGCAAAGTAACTACAGTGATGGCAGGCTCACATCAGGTTTGCTCTGTATTTGTTTTTCATGTTTTAGTTTGACTTTTTGCCAAAGCACTTGGGGTTGAAGTAGAGGTGGGAAGGGATCGCTAGAGTGGACAAAGCGTTAAGGAGGTGAATGAGAGGAAGAAAGGGAACAGTGGAGGGTGAGAAACATGAAGTGCAGGCAGAGTGAAGCTGGCCAGGTGAGGTGTTGCAGTGGTGGGAGAGGTGCAGGATGAAGGGCACCAACAACACCCCCCCGAAAACTCCCAAATCTCCATAGATGAAGTTTCAGAATTGACTGAATCATGATACTATGAAGGTTCCTCCTGGCTGCTGCAGTTCCTTTTGTGAAGAGAGGTCAATGTCCAAGGTTGGTCTTTCTGGATTCAGTGAGAGAGCAGGGACACCTAAAAGGCCCTAACTTACCTACCCCTTGCACATTGGCTGGAGCTGGTTGTTTTGGGAACACTGAGTGTCTCTAAGGTGCCACGGGCAGACTACGGAAATTCACTTCTTCAGATGCATAGAATGGAACACACAGGAGATATTTCTACATACAGAGAACATGAAAAGTATTCAACTTTTCATGTTCTCTGTATATTTAAATATCTCCTGTCTGTGTGTTCCATTCTATGCATCTGAAGAAGTGAGCTGTAGCCCACAAAAGCTTATGCTGAAATAAATTTGTTAGTCTCTAAGGTGCCACAAGTACTCCTGTTCTTTTTGCGGATACAGACTAACAGGGCTGCTACTCTGAAACCAGACATAGAACAGGCATTTGAGAAGGAAACGGCAGCCCTGGAAGGGATTCATGAACCATTTTGGCAGCATTCAGTTGTACATATAAGCCAAGACATTTGTGGAGAGTGAACCATTAGAGCACTTGTCACAGTAAGGGGGTAATAAAAAGATAAGATCTTTGTATTGCAATTAAAAGAAAAAAAGTAACAGGATCAGATACTTTCACTAGACGATCCCTGTGAAGTTAAGAATTTCTCTTCAAGCAAGAGACAAATAATACCTTCTCCTTGCATTTTATCAAGTATTAACACACAGGCCTCTGAAAGTAAAAGGCAGTGAGAAAGCATATGAATTTCTACTGCAGGTTAGAAAAAATGTCTAGCTTATCATGTGACTCCCAGGAAAGATTGGTCAACCCATCACCCACAGAGGAGGGAAAACAAGCTATTAGGAGATTAGTATCAGGGGAAAGTTCAGGCCCAGATGACTTTTCTGATGGAGCTGTGTAAGAAAGTAGAGAAGCAACTGTTAGCTTCACTTCCCAGTCCCTAACCAGCTAAATCCTTTCAAAATACACTACACAACGTACATAGCTTCATTGGCAAGACCAGCTTCTGTGACAGACACGGCTTTCACAGAGGTTTTCTAAGCAACAAACAATGGAAAGAAAGTCGCAATTTAAATGACTTGGTGACAGCACACTGACATCATCAAATCTTTGAGTGATGTATGTATAAATGCAAGAGTTCTTAAAGCAAAAAAAAAAAGTTTAGAATTTCTTTGTCTTGTCCACATTTTAATTTATAAATTGCTCCATAGTAATTAGAACGATGTCAGAGTGTTATTCACATAATAATGAATTTACACAGCGGGCCACATTCTGGTTCCCCTCTACAGTTGTTTTGCACCACTCAGGCAATATATTATAATATCTATGTGGGGCACGAATATTTGATAATGGGCTCTTCAATCTAACTGAGAAAGGTATAATATGATTCACTTTCTGGAAGTTGAAGATAGATAAATTCAGACTGGAAATAAGGCATGCATTTTCAACAGTGAGAGTAATTAACCACTGGAACAATTTACCAAGGGTTGTGATGGATTCTCCATCACTGACCATTTTTAAATTAAGACTGGATGTTTTTCTAAAAGGTATGATCTAGGAATTATTTTGGGGAAGTTCTATGTCCTGTGTTATACAGGAGGTCAGACTAGTTTAGTGGTTTTCAACCTGCGGGTCCGCAGATTATGTCTAAGGGGGTCATGAAAGTTTGTTGTTACCATAGAACAGTGGTTTTCAACCCGTGGTCTGCAGATCTGTTGGGGTCCACAGATTTATGTCTAAGATTTCAAAAGGTTCTGCACCTCCATTTAAAATTTTTAGAGGCCCACAAATGAAAAACCTTGAAAACTATTGGACTAGATCACAATGGTCTCTTATGACCTTGAAATCTGTGACTCTGTGAAAAAACAACAGGTATCTGAAAATCAAAACTGAAACATTTTTAGCTGAAAAACATAACATTTTGATGTGGATATGCCACTTTGGTGCCTCGGGGAGTTGTAAGTTCGATGGGCTCATGTCCCCATTCTCCTCTACAGGCCGGGCTCCTGAGCCTGACTTCATCTCCCATGATACATTGCCTTTCCCCTCCAAGAGAGGAGACTCTGGTGCATCATGGAAGACAAAGTCAGGCTGGAAGCCTGACCTATAGAGGAGAATAGGTGCATGAGGCACCGGAAGGACAACTCCCATGAGCCATTGCAGTGGCATTTCTGAATTGAAATATTTTAGTTTTCAGTTAAAATATTTCTGTTTTACCAAAAATAAAATTCTGACCAGATCTCATGTTCATCAATCTCTTAATCCCATGACATATCCTCCTGTATTTTTTTCCTTTGGCACTTCCCTAATAGCTTCATTATCTTCCCTGTCATTGGCTCGTCTTTCTTCTTATGTACTGGTGTAGATCAGAAACATGTATGCAGGACTGTCCTTAGGATTTATGGGGCCCTACTCAATATTATTAAACTGGTGCCCCTATGCCTGATGGCAGCCCGAGCTCGCAGCCCAGTGGGCGGGAGGAGGGAGGGAATGAGGCAGCAAAAGATAACAAGATGCCCGGCCCGCCTCAGGGTGGCAGAGAGTCATAGATCCCCTCAGAGACCCCGGTACCCTCTCCCTCACGCAGAATGGACATGCAGAAGGTACCTAATTAAAAGCACTAAACTTGGGAATAAAACTTGGGTTTTTTGGTATGCCCTGAAGTTTGTCAGACATTTATTTGCAAAAACTTTGTAGTAAGGGTGAGTCAGCTGTCTTGCTGAATACAACATTAAATATTAGGAAATACATAATGCAGCTCTTTTCTGTTTTACATTTTCTTAATCAGTATTTCTAAGCTGATTTTATATTTTAAATGTACTCTTAAGCCTTCATAAAGTAATCATTCCAGATTACTACATATTTAAGTCACTGAAAGAAAGACATTATTTTAAATTAATCAGTCACAGAGGTTTAGTGTGTTCATAACAATGTTCATTGCTTTTAGAAAAAGGGAACATTAATTTACTTTGTGTGATCTCCATAACAATAGACATGTTTATGAAATTTCACCAACTTTAAAAAATATGTTTCCAGAGATTTTAGGCTTAACAAAGGATTTTATATTTACTACGGTACTGACTTTGCTGGCGGGTTCTCTTAAAAGTAGTTCATCAAATAGTTAGATGTAAAGAAAGGGAAACTCTTTGTCCAGCTATCTGGAAGGAAAAGGGTGTTGTCTCTTTAAGGGCTCTCTTCAGTGTGGGGGGGGGGAGAGGGAGTGAAGGGAGAAAGGGTGGGAAGGGAGAAAGGAAAGGACAGAAAGGACAGGAAGACTTTGGAAGCAAGTTTTTTTTTACTGTAGTAGTTAAAATGTATATTTTAGATAAGGGTGGTCTTTAGAAGGATTTATTTAAAAAACTATATGTCTGAAGATCCCAGCATTTAAGGCTAAAGATGATTGTGCATCTAAAAATCTATGCAAGGATTTTTTAGAGACGTGATTTTATAATCTTCACCAACACACTAATGAAATATTGTTAAAGCAAATTTTAAACTAAGGTCCCGTAGACTAATATTTTCTGAGTAAATATTACAGTAATGCACAACTGTTTTTGTCAGTAAATTCAGAAACTGACAGTATATACCTGGGGTTTGGCAAATAGCTTCATTACCCCTTGAATAGCTCTTTAGCAGTTTCAGTGTTGTGCTAATAGGTCTGGCAGGCTGGAACGCTTTTTCACTTTTAACTACTAGATCCTCTCCCCAGGAAGACTCACCAGGCTGCAGCAGCCAGCTGTGGGAGCCTGCAGGAAGGGTCAGAACAGGGATAGGAAAGCTAGGGAGGTGGACACTAAGTGGTGCCCCAAATTTTCAGGTGCCCTACGCAGCTGCATATGTTATCTATGCCTAAGGACGGCCCTGTACGTATGTTTCCTTCAATCTGATTTTTTACGTCATGTAGGGTGACCAGACGTTCGTGACTGTCCCAATATTTAGCCGTTTGTCTCATGTCCCGGCAACACCCCCCACCCCAATGTGTCCCAATATTTTCTTCCTCTCATCTGGTCACCCTAACATCACCATTATTTTTCAAATATATAGCAGAAAAGGCTAAAGGGTTATTGTAGCTGTCATTTGTTTCAGTTCTAGAATCTAAACAGAAATTCATTACATCCGCTTATTTTTTATGTTACAAATGAATGTTTAACTGTACTTGGCACTACATATATTGGCTAGTGAATAGATCTTCCACAATAAATATTTATGAGTTTAAATCTGCATGCAGCAGGCTGAATTTTAATGCCTACCTTCAAAAGTAGTTAAGCAGGCTCCCAAAACCATTGTAGATGTCTGTGTGAGAACTGATCTGTTATAAATTCTGTACATTTAATGTTCCAGATACAGATTCTTCACGTAGGTGGTGTACCTGCATGGTTTCCCATTCTAGTCTTTCACTGTGGTCTGTGAATCTGATGAAGTTATTCTCCTCATGCAGGAGACTTTCAAAATGGGCATAATCGACACTATCTGAAGTGGAGCTGGATGCCCCTATCTGAACCTCTGTCCTTTTGCAGAAGTAGATATTAAATATTTTAACATATTTAAGTGATGCATATGTCTTACGGTTATTTTTTCAAAAATGGCACTAAGGGAAGAGTTTTGTAGCTGAAATTAAATAAAGTTGGATATAAAATGTACCCACAACTGCATCCTTTTAGATACCTAGACCAACATTTGCAAAAATTACTGCTTCAAAAGTTATTTTTCCTCCCTTGGTATCCTGCTGTTAATTGATTTATCTCGTTAGACTGACCTTATACTTGGTAAAGCAATCCGCATCCTTTCATGTATTTATTCCTGCTCCTGTATTTTGCACTTCATACATTTGATGAAGTGGGTTCTAGCCCACAAAAGCTTATGCCGAAATAAATTTGTTAGTCTCTAAAGTGCCACAAGGACTCCTCGTTTTTTTTGCTGATACAGACTAACACGGCTACTACTGAAACCTGTTACTGATTTTGGGTGCTCAACCTTAATATTGTACCAATTTTCATACATGCTGTGCATCCACAACTCTAGTTGCAGTGAATGGGAGCTGTAGATGTTCAAGACCTCTGAAAAATCAGGCCTAAGGAGGCCACTTTGGAAATTTTTTGTTCAAACTACCTGACAGTACCTAGGTGTCTATATGAGTGCAAATAGGGACACAAATATGCTTGCAGTTTTGCTTCAGCTGGATTTAAGCATGTCTTACATGCTTTCCTGACATGGGGACAGTGAGTAGTCCTGGTATTTTCAGTGGGATTATTCTCAGGCTCCAATTCATCAAAACATTTAAGCATGTGCTTAATTTTAAGCATGTGCTTCATTGCCATGGCAGTCAATGGAAATTAAGTAAGTGCTTTGTTAAGAACACACTTGTATGCTTTGCTGAATCAAGGTTATTTATAGCACATAAAGTTAAGCTTGTGCATAAGTTTGTGCAGAATCAGGAGTGAAGTCACTAGGTTTACACGTGTGAGTTGGTAGGCCCTTGGTCATACAACACCTCTGAGAAATACCTAAGTATTAGCATACTTATTTTTACAGGGAAATCAAGGCACAAAGAACTTAAAATGACTAGCCAAGATCACACACAATCAGTGGCAAAGCAGGGAACAGAACCCCAGGGTATCTGGCTGCCAGCTCCCTTGTTCTAACCAGACTCCTTCCCTTGTGAGGCACATCAGAGAGCGAAGTGACAGATGAAAGCTGTAGCAAAAGTTTAAAAAAGACCACAAAAAGGTGATGATAATGTATATAATTTAAATGAGTAATTTAAAAAAAATATTTACTAAACCTGTAACATTAGTTTTTGTTAAAATGTCCCGTTACTTATTTTTGTTAAATATATTTGCTGCATATTCTCCCATTTTTACTCATAAAATATTTACTTTAAACATTAGAAGCTTATTGAGTTTTTTCCTGTTCCTGGTTTATTATAACTGTTAGCACATGAAGAAGCTCTCTCAGACTTGACTCATCTGCTAGCTGTAAATATTCTGTACTAAATTAAGTACCAAATCAGTCAGATACCTTATACTCTGGAAATATAGCTCTAACCAATGCAAGTGTGATAGCTCAGGAAACTGTGCACTAATCATCAGCAAGACTTCAGTCCTGATGAGTAACAGGAAAGATTTGTCATTGTTTTCTACCATTAAAGAATTTACAGATGATCTCTCCTTTCAGGGACAATCAGGCACTGCATACTATTACACATAGGCACGTTTTCCTTAAAAATGTGGAAAGGACACACTTTTGAATTTAAAAAAAAGGAGAAGCTTAGATCATGCTTATTTTTTCAGCTTGTTCTAAGCATGCTGTTTCCCTTTTTTCTTTAAATAGTTTTTTATGTAGTTGGTGAAATGTTTTTATAAGACACTCAGACCAGGAAAGTCCCTGATGGTTTTGAAATATCATTTTATTTAGATAGTTTTAATAACAAAAGGGGGGGGGAGAGAGAGAGAGAGACAGAGAGATCAAATAAGCACACCAGCCAAGACCTGGCTACTGCTGAAGGTTTCTGAAAAGCAACAGGAAAGACACAACCACTGAACAAAGATTATTCTAGTGAACACTGTAAAGTGGCATGAGAACCTTAGGCCTCGCTGAGAATATTTCTGCCTAAAAATATTCTCCTTCTTAAGGAATATTGTAATAGTGAAGGCAATAGATTGACATCTCTGAAGACTGACATCTTTTGTTTAGCCACAGTACACGGACAGCATGGGCAGTGGTATGTGCAAGTCTCTCTGGACTGCCTCACTACTGTTCTTATACTTGCTCCAGATAGGCCAATGTAATGTCCTGGGCAAATCCCTGCCAAATTTTAGAAAGAACTTTGGAAGAGCCAGTGAAGAGACTGCTCCCAGGAAATCCATTGATAGTTATACCCTGAGCCTGTTACATGCGTGAAAAGGACTTCGGGATGTTAGGCAGTGGTAGGTGGATGCTCATACAGTACAAACAGGAGCAGTAAAATTCACAGTTGTTTTACCTTTCCACAGAGCCCTGACAGTGTTCAGAGAGTGTCTCTGGGAATTTAGAGCCATGGTCAAGATCTTTGCCTCTCTTGGCTTGTGAAAGCCACCACAGATGCATTATCCTGGTGAAGAATTCCACTAACAGTGCTTCCTTGAGGTAGAGCAAGATATCAGAGCAGTTGAAATACGCCAGTTGTCAACCTCCACTTAACAAATCATCACTTGAGTCTGAGGACCTAATTATTGTCCAGTCTTACATTATCTTTTCTTGAGAAGGTGATCAGGAACGTGATATGTGAACAACTCCAGGAATATCTGGACTGAATGGGATTCATTAATCTCTTCCACTCTGTTTCCAGGCCACAGTACAGCACGGAGAGGCTGATAGTCGGGATGAAATTGTCTGAGAGCCAGCTTTCCATAAAAGCAACGTCAGATCTATCAAACTGCTTTTGATATCATTGACCACAAAGTATTGATGAACTGACTGCATCAATTAACTGGGTTGGACTAGAGTTCTTATCATTGCTTCAAAGGAGGTTTCACTCAGTGATATTGAGTAATAAATCATTTACCCCAAGAGTCTTTCCTGTATACAGTAGTGGTTGGTTTTGTGATCTTTGTTTATTATGCATATAAATCCACACAAAGAGCTGATTCAGTGTCATGGCCTGGGTTAATATCAGAACATTGATGGTACCCAGAATTGTATTATCATCCTCCTGACTCCAGCAATTCTATTTAAGTGCCATTACGTTGCCCATCTGAGACTACAGAGTGGATCTAAAGAAGCTGAACTCAACCCTGAAAAATCAGAGAAACTGCTTGTGGTCAGGAAGAACATGTCCAAAGGCTATCGCCTGTTCGGTGGCAACCCTCTCTATAGAAGTGATTTGTCTCAAGGAAGTAAATATGATTCACAATGTGAGAGGTGGTTTTTGTTTGTTTGTTTAACTGTGTGTTGAACATGGAAGCCCATGTTTTATCTGTGGTCAGAAGTGACTTTTTTCAACTCTAGACATCATAGAATATACACCTTTTATTCCAGGCATGTGTCTCACCGCAGTGGTGCTCACCCATTATGAATGCAAACTAGATTACAGTCATGAATTTGTAGATAGTAGCTAATGCAGAATGTGGCAGTATGACTACTCCAGGACATTTGTTCTGAGTCAGAGATGCTGGCAGTGATTGGCAAGCTGCCAGTGGGGGCACATCAAGACCAGTGTAGTATTAAAGCTTAAAACAATATAGGACCAATCTGTGATATTGTCTACCAACCTATCTCTGGCTGTGGCACTTGAGATAAGCTGGGTTGAAACTCTGGGCCATTGTATGATGTCATTTTCAGAAGATAGGTACCAGAGCATTCTCCATCAAGGTCCAGTGATTAGTGCTGTCCTCGGTTTACTTCCAAAAGCTGCTCCTTTCTTCTTTGCTTCCTTTCTCCTTTGTTTGTATGAGGCTCAAGACAGGAGTTTATTTATGGTTGCTGTAATGTTAGGTTATTGGGAATTTTTTTAACATGCTTGGGTATTATGGTAATTAAGGTTGTATAAACACCTAGACAGATAAAAGAGATTTATGCCAGCTCTAGGATCTATTTATTGGGTCATGCTGCTTTTTAAAGAATTCTTAATTTTAATTATATTTGGGTTAGGCTTTCAGATGCCTTAAGAAATGAATACCTCCAACACTAATTGGAACTAACTGTCCCTTTGTTGTCTCTGTTACAACTAAGATGCACACAAGCATCATAGCATGTGTTCCATATGCAACACTGAGGCCTTGGCTACACTGGTGCTTTACAGCGCTGCAACTGTCTCGCTCAGGGGTGTGAAAAAACACACCCCTCAGCGCAGCAAGTTACAGTGCTGTAAAGCGCCAGTGTAAACAGTGCCCCAGCGCTGGGAGTGCGGCTCCCGGCACTGCAAGCTAATCCCCACGGGGAGGTGGAGTACATGCAGCACTGGGGGAGCTCTCTCCCAGCGCTGGCGCTGCGACCACACTTGCACTTCAAAGCGCTGCCGCGGGAGCTAAAGCTAAAGCAGGGCTAAAGATAGCAGTATCAACATTCCAGCTTGGGCTGGAGCCTGGGCTCTGAGACCCCTCCATCCCCCTTTTCAAGTTTCAGAGTCTTGGCTCCAGCCTGAGTGGGAATATCTGCCCTGCTATTTTTAGCCCTGAGCCCTGTGAGCTTGAGTCTGAGACTTAGTGCCATAGGCTTTTCTCTGCAGTGTAGACATACCCTTTGGGGCTTTTTACAAGCAGGCTGTGAAACAGTCTTGATATTTTGTTTTCTAGGGTTTCTTCTAATGCAAACTGTTCCCTCCTTCAGTGTGTAAATTAAATCCATCTCCTGTAGTTCAGCCTCTTTCTTAGGGCATGTCTACACTTATCTCCGGAGCGATTGATCCAGCAGGGGGCAATTTATCACGGCTAGTGAAGATGCGATAAATCAACAGCTGAGCACTCTCCTGTCGACTCTGGTACTCCACTGGAGTGAGAAGTGTACGCAGAGTCAACGGGGGAGCATCAGCAGTCGACCTAACACAATGAAGACACCACGGTAAGTAGCTCTAAGTACGTTGACTTCAGCTACGCTATTTTCGTAGTTGAAGTTGCGTAACTTAGACTGAATTTCCTCCTAGCCCCCCTAAAGAGTGTAGACGAGGCTTAGTGTGGCTCAAATTAGCATTTGGCTGAACATGCAACAATGTCAGTTTTCTACAAAGCCTTTGCCATGGACAAACAACAATTTTAAAGCAGTTGGTGTGTAACCCAGATACCTGCATGCAAACTACAAACCTGACTGAACATTTGAGCCACTGCATTTTTCTGAAAAGAGCTTTTTTAAAAAGAACAACACAAAAAACAACCCCTCCCCATTTTCACAGCTGGCTGCTCCAGCCTCTGTGTTCTGATAACTGAGAGCATTCCATTGGAATGCAGGCACTTCAAGAAGACTGTGGTGAGTTCTCAGCATAAGGCAGCAAGAGGTGTATTTTGCTTCATGTACATCATATAGTAATGATGGGGATAAAACAAAGATTCTTCCCTATGAATCAGTCTTCTGGGAAGTTTTCTAAAGCATTTCAAGGTACTGCAAAATTCTTGCATTCTAGCCTTAAAAATCTATGAAGTCTGACCTACTCTAACACAGGCCAGAGAACTTCACCCAGCAATTCCTGCACAGAACCCAATAACTTGTGGTTGAACTAGAATATTTCACTGGACATTTAGAATACAATCCACTGTCCCCAGTGCCTACAGATCTCCAGGCATCAGCAGGGCAGCGGATCATGTATCAAATCCCTCTGCCATTCAGCTCTGGATATTTGAAGGAGTTTCCAGATCTGAACTTTTCCTGTGTATGGCTATGCTCAGGTAAAAGGTTGAGTGACATCTGTGCATATGCTGACTATTCAAGACGCTTTGCTCCAGCTGGCAAGCACAGACCTAATGTTTTAGTTCCTTCTCACCTCACTGTCCACAGAATGTCCACCTTAAATGAGACTAATATTATTTGAAGTACATATATTTGTACTGACAGACCAATTAAGACCAAAAGGTTGTTACACAATAAATTATCCAGACAACGTTTTCCATGAAATGAAACAAATGAAACATAGGGCTGTGATTATGTAACTCCTCTGTTGAACCATCAGACAAGTTATGTTCACTGTCACCAGGAGGTGACGTTAAAAAACAAAGCAGTAGTCACTGCTGTACTGTGCTCTGTTGCAGTGACGACAGGTAGTCCTTAGGAAGTCTGAAGGTTTGACACAGTATGAATGTGTACCAAAAGCTTCTCTGAATTAACCAAACACTGGGGCACACAATAGGTCCTAAATCCCTTCACTAGACCCCTCCTTTCCCTACCTGTGTTGTCTTCTTGAGGGAATGCTCCACTCTCTCTTATACCCCTGACAAGAGCTGATGTAAGAAGCTGCAAAGAAGAAACCATCTGTAGAGCACACAAGTTTAAATGGTTGTACAAGATCCAGGAACTATGCTACATATTCTTGAGTGCCAGCTACTGGCATCATATCTATTTACATCTATACAGGCACAGACTACTCTCGTAAAAACCCTCACTCCCCTTTTCCTGGAGAGGCCCAGGAGTCTACTGTCCTATAGCACTGGGTCATGCAAGGGCTGGATTTCCTTTTCTCCTTAATCCAGCCTTGCTAATCTCCATTGGATGCCTGGCCTGCCTGCTTTTCTCCTCTATCTTTCATTTCACTCACTTTAGGAGGCAAGTAGCCCTCTCTGCTGATGTGATGTAAGGGAGCTCTGCGTGACATTTTGATGATCTTCTTGCTTTGAAATGTAAAAGGCAGTCTGGGGTATATGCGCCAGACTCCACTTCAGTATTGTGAAATCCTAGACCATGTGAGGGTAGCAGTTGTTTAATATGAGTTTCTGAATGTCTTTCCACTGAAAAGCGAGTCTTGTTAGTGAGTGCCGGTGGAAGAAACATGAGCGCAATTTCCTGAAGTTTTGTATTAGACATGTGGGAGCAGCCTTGTACTTTTCATACACTGCCAACCTGATTTCATAAGGTCTTGGGGAATGTAGACTCCAGAGACGGTCAACAGCCAGCTTGCAATTCTGGATTGCTAATGTCTTATATGTGACCTTTATTTAGCAGATCTTATTGTATATGGGAATATGCATCTGCCATCAATCCATATTTTAGGGGGCTGTTTAAGCAACAGTTCTTCTTCTTAGCCAGGTCCTTCATTTCAGCAAATTTTGAGACAGTATCAGCAGCTCAGTGAACTAAAAATGCTCATCTTTGGCTAGCTCACTTCCCATTTTGGGCATCCACTAGGGCCAGCCCAAACCCTTCCATTGCATCCTAACTTTGATTAAAATGTGTGGTGCGTCTGTTTTTAAATATACTCTAGAACTGAAAACATTCACACTCATTTCAGTTTCATGCTATTTAAAAACCCATGGAAGAAAAAAAATGACAGTGAAAATTTCCAAACTGGCCAGGGAGTGCCTTTATTGGCCTAATTATAAGAATCACCTGAACTGATCAAAAATAAAAATACTTATCACTTATTTAGTGCTTCCATACACTCAGGGTTTTACAAACACTAACCAGTTACTTAATACTCTCAGCATCTTTGTCAGGTACGTTAGTAGATAAGCAAGTATAATTATTCCCATTTTACAGATTGGGTGAACTGAGGCAGATTGAGTGACTTTCTAAAGGCCACATATCAAATATGTAGTAGAGGCCAACTTCTAGTCCTATGATTAATACACTTCATCACATTGCTGCTTCTGGAAGCTGCCTCCTTCGCTGCCCCCTGCACTGAGAACATGGCTAGGATGTTCTGCCACTATTGTTAAGCAGCCAGAAAGGATCATGCTCATATCTTGTTGCCTTATCTCTACCAAGGGTGTGAGATGATAACAGGTGAGCAAAAGACATTGGCGAACCAAGGTTTCATTGGAGTTCCTGCTTTTATTTGACCGAGTAGTACCTAAGTAAAGTACTAGTCAGAATGAGTAAAGATAGCAGAATCTAACCCTAAAGCATTACATAAGAAAATAAAATCATTGGCAAAATCCTTTATTAATAAAAAGGATACATCATATCTAGGGCTGTCATTTAAAAAAAAATAAGCACACTATTAAACAATCATAGAATACCATTTATTTAAATATATTTGGATGTTTCCTACATTTTCACGTATATTGATTTCAGTTACAACACAGAATACACAATGTACAGTGCTTACTTTATATTTATTTTTTATTACAAATATTTGCACTGTAAAAAACAAAAGAAATAGTATGTTTCAATTCATCTCATACAAGTTCTTTAATGCAATCACTTTATCATGAAAGTTGAACTGACAAATGTAGAATTATGTAAAAAATAATAACTGAACATAAGAACATAAGAATGGCCGTACCGGGTCAGACCAAAGGTCCATCTAGCCCAGTATCTGTCTACCAAGAGTGGCCAATGCCAGGTGCCCCAGAGTCAGTGAACCTAACAGGCAATGATCAAGTGATCTCTCTCCTCCATCCATCTCCATCCTCTGATGAACAGAGGCTAGGGACACCATTCTTTACCCATCCTGGCTAATAGCCATTTATGGACTTAGCCACCATGAATTTATCCAGTTCCCTTTTAAACACTATTATAGTCCTAGCCTTCACAACCTCCTCAGGTAAGGAGTTCCACAAGTTGACTGTGCACTGCGTGAAGAAGAACTTCCTTTTATTTGTTTTAAACCTGCTGCCTATTAATTTCATTTGGTGACCCCTAGTTCTTGTATTATGGGAATAAGTAAATAACTTTTCCTTATCCACTTTCTCAACATCACTCATGATTTTATATACCTCTATCACTTCCCCCCTTAATGTCCTCTTTTCCAAGCTGAAGAGTCCTAGCCTCTTTAATCTTTCCTCATATGGGACCCTCTCCAAACCCCTAATCATTTTAGTTGCCCTTTTCTGAACCTTTTCTAGTGCTAGAATATCTTTTTTGAGGTGAAGAGACCACACCTGTACACAGTATTCGAGATGTAGGCATACCATGGATTTATATAAGGGCAATAATATATTCTCAGTCTTATTCTCTATTCCCTTTTTAATGATTCCTAACATCCTGTTTGCTTTTTTGACGGCCTCTGCACACTGCGTGGACATCTTCAGAGAACTATCCACGATGACTCCAAGATCTTTTTCCTGACTTGCTAAATTTGCCCCCATCATACTATATGTATAGTTGGGGTTATTTTTTCCAACTGCATTCAAAAATAAAACAATGTAAAACTTTAAGGCCTACAACTCCACTCACTCCTACTTCTTGTTCAGCCAGTCGCTCAGACAAGCAAGTCTTTTTACATTTGCAGGAGATAACGTTGCCGGCTTCTTTTATAATGTCATCTGAAAGTGAGAACAGGCATTTGCATGGTATTGTTATAGCCACTGTCACAAGGTATTTACCTGCCAGATGCGCTAAAGATTCATATGTCCCTTCATGCTTCAACAATCATTCCAGGGGACATGCATCCATGCTGACAACGGAGTCTGCTCAATAACCATCCAAAGCAGTGCAGACTGATGCATGTTCATTTTCATCATCTATGTCAGATGCTACCTACAGAAGGTTGATTTTTTTTTTTGGTGGTTCAGGTTCTATAGTTTCTGCATCAGATTGTTGCTCTTTTAAGACTTCTGAAAGCATGTTCCACACCTCATCCCTCTCAGATTTTGGAAGGCAATTCAGAGTCTTAACTTTGGGTGTAGTGCTGTAGCTATCTTTAGAAATCTGATACTAGAACCTTCTTTGTGTTTTGTCAAATCTGCAAATTTGCATCTGAGACTGCCATAACACAAAATATATGGCAGAATGCGGGTAAAACCATGGAGCAGGAGACATACAATTCTCCTCCAAGGAGTTCAGTCACAAATTTAATTAACAATTAATTTTTTTAACAAGCAGCATCAGCATGGAAGCATGTCCTCTGGAATGGTGGCCGAAGCATGAAGAGGCATATGAATGTTTAGCATATCTGGCATGCAAATACCTTGCAACGCCGGCTATAGAAGTGCCACGTGAACACCCTTTCTCACTTTCAGGTGACACTGTAAATAAGAAGCAGCATGGGTGGCAGGTAGGGGAGGCTGTGCCTCCCCAAACAGCCAGGCATGGCCCTGCTCACACTCCGCCCCAGGGCCCCGCTTTGGTGGCGCTGCTGGGCTCCAGGGGCTGGGGCAACACCACTTGCCTTCCTGGGGCTGCGGCGGCTGCAACAACGGCACCACATGCTCTCCTTCCTGGTGCTTCAGGGCTGGGGAATGCAGGCACTAGCCTGCCTAGGGTGAGGGCTGGCAGTCATGGTGGGGGGGACTTGTAGAAGGGGAGGGGCTTCAGGTGGAGGGGCCTCAGGTGGAAGGGTAGGAACACCTGGTCAAAAAGGGAGCCTGGTGGCTCCGGACAGCAGCGCTGATTGGACTGTTAAAAGTCCAGTCAGTGGTGCTACCTGGCTAAGACAGGCTAGTCACTATCTATTCTGTGCTCTGGAAGGGCCAGCAGGTCTGGTTCCTGGGCAGTGGGGCCACAGGACTCCCCACACTGCCCCCGCCCCGAGCACCGGCTCTGCACTCCCATTGGCCGGCAGGGCTGTGCCTGTGAGTGAGATCAGTGTGCAGAGCCACCTGTGTGCCTCCCCATAGGAGCTGGACCTGCTACTGGCCTCTTCCGGGGTGCAGTGCAGTCCACGCTGCCAGGATAGACAGGAAGCCTGCCTTTGCACCCCCGCTGCACCGCTGACCGGGAGCCGCCAGGGGTAAGCCCACACCCCAACCCCATGCCCCAATCCCCTGCCCCAACCCTGAGCCCCCCAAAACCCAGAGCCCCCTCCTGCATCCCAAACCCCTCATCCCCTGCCCCATCCCAGAGCCTGCATCCCCAGATGGAGCTCTCACCTCCTCCCACATCCCAACTCCCTGCCCCAGCCCAGAGCCTCCTCCCAACCCTGAACCCCTCATCCCCTGCCCCACTCCAGAGCCCTCACCCCCTCCCACACCCCAAACCCCTGCCTCAACCCACAGCCCCCTCTCACATTCCAAATCCCTTGGCCCCACCCCTCATCCTGGAACCTCCTTCTGCACCCCAAACCCCTAATCCCCAGCCCCATCCCAGAGCCTGCACCTCCAGATGGAGCCCTCACCTCCTCCCACACACCATCTCCTTGCCCCAGCCTGGAGCCCCATCTCACACCCTGAACCCCTCATTTCTGGCTCCATCCCAGGACTTGCACCCCCAGGTAGAGCCCTCACCCCCTCCCACATCCCAACCCTCTGCCCTAACCCAGTGAAAGTGAGTGACAGTGGGGAAGAGCAAGCCACTGAGGGTGGGGGAATGTAGTGAGTGGGGGTTGGGGCCTCAGGAGGGGGTGGGGCTAGGGTGTTCAGTTTTGTGCGATTAGAAAGTTGGCAACCCTATGGAAGGGGCGGGGCTGGCAGCTATCCTCCCGGAGTCAGTGATTCACATGCCACCCATGAGAAGTGGGCAGCATTAGCTCTCGTAATGTAAACAAACTTGTTTGTCTTAGTGATTGGCTGAACAAGAAGTAGGACTGAGTGGACTTGTAGGCTCTAAAATTTTATATTGTTTTTGAGTGGAGTTAAGTAACAAAAATATCTACATTTGTAAGTTGCACTTTCACTGTAAAGAGATTGCACTACAGTACTCGTATGAGGTGAATTGAAAAATACTATTTCTTTTGTTTGTCATTTTTACAGTACAAATATTTGCAATCAAAAGTAATATAAAGTGAGCATTGTACCCTTTGTATTCTGTGTTTCAACTGAAATCAATATATTTGAAAATGTAGAAAAACATCCAAAATATTTAATACATTTCAGTTGGTATTTTATTGTTTAACAGTGCAATTAAAATTGCGATTAATCCTGATAAATTTTTTTAATCCTGATTAATTTTTTTTGAGTTAATCACATGAGTTAACTGTGATTAAATCAACGCCCTAATCATGTCTTGTTCATTGTTTCTGAACACAGTGCAAGTTTGAGTAAATGGAGCTGGATAAGACTATGTGTTCGACATGCACAAGTGTCTAAAGAACTGTATTATATGGAAATTTAACATCATTAACCACACAAAATATATGATTATACCATTTGTTTAGGATGGGCCAAATCAATGTCTGATGAATTTGGCCCCATGCATTCAATTCCCCTGTTTTATTAATTAGTCCCAGAGCTAAATATTTTTCCACTGTTCTGTCTACCAGAGTTGAAACCGCAAGATATTCATTAATTTTAATGCAACACAGCAAATTGCTTCCTACAATTTAAATATTCATTTATCTTGTAAGAGTCAGAGAGTTTTGAAGAATATGGGAGTTATGCCAACATTAGTAGGGCATCACAGTCCAGGCAAAATTGTACATAACACAAGATGTGCATTTCTATACACAAACTTGACTTTTCTACTGCAATTAGCATCATATAAAGTTCATTTGAGTGGGCTTATCACATTTTCTAAATTCATGTTCTGACAAATTGGAACAATGATATCAATTTGTTGTGCAGATACAAAACAAAATCTCTTTGCAGGCATCCAGATAATCACCCTTTCAATAGGAAAGATAAACCAGTAATTCATTAACTGTCCCGAACAGAAACTATTTCTTTGTCACTGGATTGAAGGGAAAGGCAAAATACTGTAGTAAGTATTAGCAGCTTGCCACAACTGATCTGCTCGTTTAAGAAAAATGAAATGTTGTTCCATCGCTTAAAGATCTTAATGTTAATTCAGCTTGGAGCACTGCCAGGCAGCAGTCACATGAGATGTAGTTCATAAGCCATGTATGCAATTTTCTTTTCTTGTCTAGAATTTCTGGCCCAACTGGAACGAAAAATACCCTTATTACAAAACGCAGTCCCGTCAAATTAAACAAAAGTTTCCATACCCTACCCCAAACTGGTGAATATTTACTGGAACGTAATGTGCAAGCTTCCATGCCAAAAAAACCAACCTGTCTGCTCTGGTAGCCTCTCTCTGACAGTGGCCAATCCTGGATACTTTAAAGGATGGTGTGAAACCTCTATAAAACACCTGTGTAACTGTGCAGTATAACAGGGACCCAATGTCTTATCTAGCTGGTGATCAGTATATATCCTTAAGCATAAGAACTGGTCAACTTTGGATCGGCTTTGGGGAAAAAACATTGCCCAAGTTTACAATTTCAATTTATTTTTGAACAGACAAGTAAATTATTATTTTTTTCATTTTTGAGTAGCATAGTAAATCATGGACAAATAGACCTACGTCCAGGATGGTAAATTTACAGGACAAAATTGCAAAGATGCTTTAATCTTAGTTAGTGTAATTACAGTTGCTAATCTTGTTCATATAAATGTCTCATCCTTTTTTAAAAAAGATAAATCATACCAAGATTATATATGGGACCAATCAGCAAAGTTTGGGTCTGGATCCTCACTTACAAAATTGTGGTCAGTGAGGGAAGTGGTGGTTTAACTATGGCAATTAATTTAGCCATAGTTCTGAGGTGTTTGGATATGGGGTTTTAGATTGGGGCCATCTCTCATCAAGAAATGTGACTCAAGAACACATTGCACCAGCAACTTTCATGGTTTAGCTACAGATTGTATAAGGAAGTATTTAATTCAAACCATATTAACATCTATTTTCTTTTACTTTCACAGAATGCGCTTTTATTCTTGTGTGTCATAACTATAAAGGGAAGGGAACAGCCCTCCTGTGTACAATACTATAAAATCCCTCCTGGCCAGAGACACCAAAATCCTTTTACTTGTAAAGGGTTAAGAAGCTCAGGTAACCTGGCTGACACCTGACCCAAAGTGGGAGGGATGGGCAAGGATGTTTCTAGCTAGAAGCAAAGGGATCCCCTTGGTCCCTCTGCCTTTGATTGAGACCCCCTTTGAAAGAATATGGGCAGACATGGTTGGACCTCTAGAAAAACTGCACAGGGCATCAGTATATACTGGTGATCATAGACTATGCAACCAGGTATCTGGAGTCCATTCCTCTCTGCTCCGAAAAAGGGAAAGCTAGAGCTCTAGAGGTCTTGAAGCTCTTCTCATGCATAGGGTTTCCATGTGAAATATTAACGGACCAAGGGACTAACTTCACTTCCCAACTGATGCAGGAATTATGCTACCTTCTGAAAGTCCAGTCCCCGAAGACCTCAGTGTACCATCTGCAGACCGACTGTCTAGTAAGACAGTTTAAAAAGACCTCAAAGGGGATGTTGAAATGCTTTATCAGTGACAAACCCAAGTAGTGGGACCATCTATTCCCTATTTGCCATAAGGAATGTCCTACAAGCCTCTACAGGGTTATCCCCATTTGAGTTGCTTTGTGGTTGCCAACTGCAGGGCATCTCGGACCTGCAGCGAGAAGGGTGGGAAGAACAAGATGTGGGAGCCTTAAGCACAACCCAATATATTGTGCAGCTTAGAGAGCAACTCAGAAATATAGGGAGAATTTGAGGAAGGCCCAGTGCACTCTGGAAAAAAATTACAATAAAGGGGCATGGTTATGAAACTTTCAGCCAAGTGATCATGTTTTTCTACTACTGCTCTCAGCTGAGTCTAAATTAATGACCTGATGGCAGGGTCTATTCTAAGTGGGCAGGCAAGTAAGGCCCATGGACTATGAGATCAATCTACCAGGGAAGAGGAAGGAAACCAACATCTACCACATGAACCTTCTCAAATCTTGGAGGGCGCAGAACCCAAACTGGGGCCCCGGATGTCAAGCAGCAAAGCTCCAGCAAGAATACAAGGGGCTGAAGGGCTTTCCATTGCACGAAAGAAACAACTCCTCCAACTAATTTGGGATTTTGCCATGGTGTTTTCCAACTGCCCAGGGAGAACATGGTTGGTCCAGCATCACCTAGAGATTACTGTAGTCCAGGTAGTCCAAGTGAACCCTATACCCTTACCAGGAAGGATGTGTGAGATGGTCCGAGAGGAAGTACGAGCAATGCTGGAGATGAGGGTGATTATAGAATCTGAAAGTGAATGGAGGAGCCCCATAGTTCTTGATCCAGATGCTACGGTTCAATTAAGCATCGACTTCAGGAAGGTCAATGCCATCATGAAATTTGATGCCTACCCAATGCCAAGAGTGGACATGTTATTAGAATGGCTGGGACCAGTGAAGTACCTAAGCACTATTGACCTGACAAAAGGTTACTGGCAGATCTCCTTATTCCCTACCGTGCAAAAGAAAATGGCTTTCTCCACCCCTTTTCGGGCACTTCTGATTTAAGACTCTGCCTTTTGGCTTCTATGGAGGCGCTGCTACCTTCAACAGCTTATGAATAAGATCCTCACCCGCCACCATCAATATGCTGCAGCCTATCCTGACAACATTGTCATCTACAATCCCACCTGGGAAAATCACTTACAGCATTTAAGGGAGGCATTAAAGCCCTACAGGAGGCAGGACTTACAACCAACCAGGCAAAATGTAAGGTGGCTGTGAGCGAAATGACCTATTTGGGGTACTGTGTAGGAGGTGGCCTGGTGAAGCTGGTGATCAATAAGATGCAGGCCCTCATGGCATGTCCTGTCCCCCAGACAAGAAGGCAAGTCAGATTTTTTTTGGCCTGGCAGGATATTACTGGTGGTTTATTCCCGGTGTTGCCTCAATCGCAGCCCCTCTTATGGACCTCACAAAAGACAACTACTCTAAGATCCATAGGGATGGGAAGTGCAAGGAAGCATTCAGAGAACTGAAAACATGACTATGCCAGGAACCCATGCTCTTCAGTCCCAATTTCTGTCAGGAATTCATGCTATGCACAGATGCCCTGGACATCGGGCTAGGTGCCGTCCTTTCACAAGACTTCAAAGGGGAAGAACACCTGGTCCTTTACCTAAGTAGAAAGCTATTCCCTAGGGAAAAGTCATATTCCATTATTGAAAAGGAGGCATTACTTATCAAATGGGTGGTAGATGCCTTCAGGGTTGGGTACCTGTTGGGTAGCCCCTTTTCCCTGATCATGCACCACTATGCTATATCCAGACCATGAGGGATATGAACCCTCATATAATGAGATGGTTTGTTGCACTATAACCTTATAGTTTCTGAGTACACCGGGCGGGAAAGGATCACACTAATGCAGCTTTCTTTTCATAGGAGACTGGGAATGGAGACAACTCAACCCCGAATGGTCTTCCCAT
This sequence comes from Gopherus evgoodei, assembly GCF_007399415.2. Classification (NCBI taxonomy): domain Eukaryota; kingdom Metazoa; phylum Chordata; order Testudines; family Testudinidae; genus Gopherus; species Gopherus evgoodei. Next base: position 190,028,701 of record NC_044323.1, read on the forward strand.
CTTGAGCAGTGGGGTACGTGAAGGGACACACACTCACCCTGGTGTGAAGGAGGCTAATAAGCTCCTCTGGGCCTGTTCCTGCTAAAAAGACACACCTGCAAGGCTTGCTTAGTCTGGAGAGGAAGAAGCTTAAAAGAGGGAAACTTACCACAGGAAGGGGCGGTGAACAGGAGGAAGGATGCTCTGCCCATGGACTGCTGGCAACAGAGAGAATCCAACAGAGAGAATCTGGATCCAGAGAATCCAGAGGTGCTCCAGGCAGCGTGGTAAGGGGGCAGAGAGCGGGGGAGCGGTTTGGATAGAGGGCAGGGGAGTTTGGAGTGGTGGTCAGGGAGCAGGGCTGTAGATGTTGGTCGAAGAGAGGGAAACAGGGGGTTGAATGGAGGCAGAGGTCCCAGGGTGCAGTCAGGAAGGGGAAGGGGGTTGGATGGACCAGCAGGGGGCAGTCAGGGGCAGGGGTTCTGGGGACAGTCAGGGGACAGGGAGAAGGGGTGGTTGGATGGGGCAGGGGTCCCGGGAGGGCTGTCAGGAGTGAGAGTAGGGGTTAGATGGGGTGGTGGGAGTCCAGGGTAAGTCAGGGGACAGGGAGTGTGTGTGTATGTGGATAGGGCAGGAGTCCCAGAGGGGCCATCAGGGAACAGGAGGGGTTGCATGGGGCAGGAGTCCGGGAGAGGGCAGATAGGATGTGGGGGCTGGGCCACGACCTCCTCCCCTAACCAGCCCCAGGGCTGGCGCTTCCACTATGCAATCCTAGGTGGTCGCCTAGGGTGGCAGGATTTGAGGGAGTGGCATTTTGCTGCCGTCGGCGGAAATTCGGTGGCGGGAGGTCCTTCCACTCCAGATCTTCGACGGAAATTCAGCCACGGGTCCTTCACTAGCTCTGGGACCCGCCCTTGAAGTGCCCTGAAGACGCAGAGTGGAAGGACCCCTACCGCTGAATGCTCAGAGGAGGAACGCTGCTGCCTGGGGTGGCAAAAACCACGGCGCCGCTCCTGACCAGCCCTCCATACAATTTACAAAACCCGATGTGGCCCTCAGGCTAAAAAGTTTGCTTGCCCCTTTGTTAAACAATAGTCATAATACTTTTTACACATTTGCTCATACAAGGGGCAATGTGAGTATGTTCAAGACATGCTTTAAGTGAAAAAAAGCTAGCATTTATTCATCATTTTGTATTCCAGCCTAGCAGTCCAGATAGAAAGGTCCTCACACATGTGCCCAAATTCACTAAATATGGCATAAGCCAGGCGTCGGCAATCTTTCAGAAGTGGTGTGCCGAGTCTTCATTTATTCACTCCAATTTAAGGTTTTGCATGCCAGTAATACATTTTAATGTTTTTAGAAGTTCTCTTTCTATAAGTCTATAATATATAACTAAACTATTGTTGTATATAAAGTAAACAAGGTTTTAAAAATGTTTTAAAAGCTTCATTTAAAATTAAATTAAAATGCAGAGCCCTCCCGGACCGGTGGCCAGGACCCGGGCACTCAGAGTGCCACTGAAAATCAGATCACGAGATGCCTTTGGCACATGTGCCATAGGTTGCCTACCCCTGGCATAAGCTGTTTTTCCAGAGTTAGAGGATAACGCTGTGATATTTTTAAAAATGCCATGTTTGCAGCTTTCCCATCAAAACAATGTGTACTATTAGTAGCTATGTCATCAAAAACCATCTTGACACCAAATCCCGCTGTGGATTTCCTTTCTATTTTATTGTATTGATCTACTTAATATTTTCCACATTATGTATAACCAGACTAAAACACTGCCTGTTTGTAAGCAGACTCTCCATTACGAAAACTATGATCAGATATTGCTAAGTACCTCACCCAGTCCCTAATTTTTGTCAGAACATCTTTCACAGTTATAGCGGCCACCGTCTCATAAATAAAAGGCTTGTGACTTCAGCTTTTACTTGGCTATGCAATACTCCAGTGAGATTAATCAGGTGAGTAAAGAATGCAGAATCAGGCCAAAAACCTTGTTGCTTCCTTTATAAAACTGCAGAATTGTGAAGTAGCAAGGATACATGGTGATGTAGATCTGGGTAATAATTTGTGCAAAAAAAAAAAAATTGGCCATAAAATGGAGATTCAGGTTGACAAAAAAAATTGTGAATTTACCAAATAGTTTGTCAAAGCAGAAATTCCAAAAAAATTTACAATATTTCCTTTTGACATTTTTCAAATGAAATGTTTTGATTTTTCAACTACAAACACCTTTTCATTTAAAATGTTACAGCAGTTTTATAAAATAAAAGGGTTAGAGAAGCTCCAAAATAAATCAAAATATTTCATTTTCAGATGAAGACCCAAAATGAAATTTGTCAATTTTTTAGTTTGCCAAAAGGGTAAAAAATAAATAAATGGGGGTAGGGGGGGGTTGATCCCAAATAATTATTTTTTCTGATTTTCTAGGTTGGCCCTGAACTGAAAATTCAGTTATCCATAGGGCTCTAGTTCTGAATGCTTGTAATTCCCACTAAAGTCAATTGTGTCTGAGGGTATTTAGCATCTTTGCGGGTTTAGGCATTTGGGTACAATCTATTTGCACAGTAACTAGTGTAAATGTGCCTGTGCAAAAATACCAGACTAAGCTTCACAAATCTGATCGAGCGGAAAACATCTCTTCCAAAAAGCACAGTCTTTAACTGCAAACATAGCAAAGTTTCTGTAGCTGCTGACCCCAGTACTGTTTTGCCATTGGCAAAACTGTGAATTTTCTTAATATTGGACTAGAACGTAATTTTGTTTTACAGAAATATTTCCTTATTTTTGTAGCTACAGAAACTCCCTTTTGTTTTTTTAGAAACAAGCCAAGAATTAGAGACAAGGCCACAAAATATTTTATTACAAAACCACCAAAACATGATTTCACCCCAGTTTAGCTGGCAGTGAGAATTTTTCACACAGCAGTACCATGTACTGACACTCTCCCGGTGAAGCTTAGCTACATTACCTTTGGCTGCGACTTAAGACTATTTTGGAAGTTTCAAAAGCAGCTAGGGAAAGTAATTGTCACTTATATTCATATAAACAATATCAAATATATTAAAAAAGTGAAAAATAGCTTTGCCTCCACTTCAGATGGTGTTGACAATAAAAGTCTGCTTAAACCAAGGTCTTTGGGGACACATGAAGCTTTCTGATCAATGAGGATTTGGATGAGAAAGAGATGGTTTTCAGACTTTATAAAGGAGGCTCTGGGTTTCCACCTCCAGAGCACAATGAAGTGAAAGCTAGGTCATTCTAGAGCCAAACTTTGTAGCTCACACCCATTTATACTCTTGTGTTTGGATATGGGAATGGATGCGCTGAACTGCATGTTGTTTTCCACCTCAGATTACAAGGAACCTGAATTAAGGTCTGTCTGTTTCAGTAGAAAGAAGTGGAAGAGAATTCTGGATGTTTAGGTTCCTATTCAGCGAAGCGCTTAAGTATATGCTAAAATTTAAGCATGAGCTTAAGTCTCATTGCAGACAATGAAATTGAAAATCACATGCTTAAGTGCTTTGCTGAATAGAGATGTTTGCTGAATCAAGCAAAGAGCACTTAAGTAAGTAATCCTGTTATAGTTAATATTAAGCATGTACTTAAATGCTTTGTTTACTAAGGATGGATTTATTCTGTGTTTCAAATTCAGCATTTACTTAAGTGCTTTGCTCAACAAAGTGAGCAGTATGAGTGTCATGAATACAAAGCCCAACCAGGGATGGGAACACTTGGCTAAGATAGGGCAACCATTTTCTAGACAGTCTAGCTGTTATTGACAACTTTAAGGTTTAATGCACTTTAACTCACTCCAGAATGGCACTACACGGATTCCCGTAAAGAGCAAATATAGTCAATACTCTGCATATGATAAAGCTGACAAGAAAACCAAGAGGATTTTTAACAGTCACAGGACAGACCCTCAGCTAGCATAATTCCATTCAATTCACTTCAGTTGAGCCATGACAATTAATACCAGCTAAGGATCTGTCCCACATCTTTACACTGGTACAGACAAACTCCTGATTTGCATGTCAAACAGAGATCACTGACCCCCCACTTGGAAAGGCAACTCCTATCTTTTCATAGACTGTAAATATACACTTGTCTGCTGTATTTTCCACTCTATGCAGCTGATGAAGTGGGTTCTAGCCCACGAAAGCTTATGCCCAAATAAATTTGTTAGTCTCTAAGGGTATGTCTACACTACAGGATTATTCCGATTTTACATAAATTGGTTTTGTAAAACGGATTGTATAAAGTCGCGTGCACGCGGCCACACTAAGCACATTAATTCGGTGGTGTGCGTCCATGTACCGAGGCTAGCGTCGATTTCCAGAGCGTTGCACTGTGGGTAGCTATCCCGTAGCTATCCCATAGTGCCTACAGTCTCCCCCGCCCATTGGAATTCTGGGTTGAGATCCCAAAGCATGATGGTGCAAAAACAGTGTCGTAGGTGATTCTGGGTAAATGTCGTCACTCATTCTTTCTTCCGTGAAAGCAACGGCAGACAATCATTTTGCGCCCTTTTTCCCTGGATTGCCCTGGCAGACGCCATAGCATGGCAACCATGGAGCCCGTTTTGCCTTTTGTCACTGTCACCGTATGTGTACTGGATGCCGCTGACAGAGGCGGTACTGCAGCGCTACACAGCAGCATTCATTTGCCTTTGCAAGATAGCAGAGACAGTTATCAGTCATTCTGTACTGTCTGCCATGCCATTGTAAATTGGCGATGAGATGATGTTTATCAGTTGTTCTGTACCATCTGCTGCTGTCATGGGTGCTCCTGGCTGACCTTCACTGAGGTCGGCCAGGGGTGCAAAGACACAAATGAGAATGACTCCCTGGGTCATTCCCTCCTTTATGTTATATCTAAAAATAGAGTCAGCCCTGCCTAGAATATGGAGCAAGTGTACTAGAGAACCAGTGTACCAGAGAGCACAGCCGCTCCATGTCAGATCCCACAGAAATGATGAGCTGCATGCCATTCTAGGGGGTGCCCCTGCAACAACCCCACCTGTTGCTTCCCTCCTCCCCCAACCCTCCTAGGCTACCGTTGCAGTATCCCCCCCCATTTGTGTGATGAAGTAATAAAGCGTGCAGGAATAAGGAACACTGACTTTTTAGTGAGATAAAATGAGGGGGAGGCAGCCTCCAGCTGCTATGATAGCCCAGGCAGGACATTAAATGGTGGGAGGGAGAAGAGCCCAGCATCCCGCTGCTATGATAGTCCAGGCAGTACAGAATCTTTTCTTTAGACACGAAAGGGGGGGAAGGGGGCTGATGGAGCTCAGCCCCCAGTTGCTATGATGAAGACGGTTATCAGCCATTCTGTACCATCTGCCGGGAATGACCGGGAATCATTCCTATTTTTACCCAGCAGCCCCCGGCCGACCTCATCTGAGGCCAGCCAGGAGCACTCACGGGATGACAACGAGGACGGCTACCAGTCCTTCTGCACTGTACCGTCTGCTACCGGGAAGGGGAGGGGAGAGGATGCTGCTGTTCAGTACCGCAGCACCGCGTCTACCAGCAGCATGCAGTAGACATACGGTGACATTGAATAAAGTCAAGAAACTATATTTTCCCCTTTTCTTTCACAGGGGTAGAGGGGGCGTAAATTGACGAGATATACCCTGAACCACCCTGGACAATGTCTTTGACCTTACAGGCATTGGGAGCTCAGCCAAGAATGCAAATGCTTTTCGGAGACTGAGGGGACTGTGGAATAGCTGGAGTCCTTGGTACCCCCTCCCTCCCTCCCTCCATGAGCGTCCATTTGATTCTTTGGCTTTCCGTTAAGCTTGTCACACAGCACTGTGCTGTTGACTCTGTATCATAGCCTGGAGATTTTTTTCAAATGCTTTGGCATTTCGTCTTCTGTAACTGAGCTGTGATAGAACAGATTTGTCTCCCCATGCAGCGATCAGATCCAGTATCTCCCGTATGGTCCATGCTGGAGCTCTTTTTGGATCTGGGACTGCATCGCCACCCGTGCTGATCAGAGCTCCACGCTGGCCAAACAGGAAATGAAATTCAAAAGTTCGCGGGGCTTTTCTTGTCTACCTGGCTAGTGCATCTGAGTTCAGATTGCTTTCCAGAGCGGTCACAGTGATGCACTGTGGGATACTGCTCGGAGGCCAACACCATCGATTTGCGGCCACAATAACCTTAGTCCGACATGGCAATACCGATTTCAGCACTACTCCTCTCGTCGAGGAGGAGTACAGAAACCAGTTTAAAGAGCCCTTTATATCGATATTAAGGGCCTTGTTGTGTGGATGGGTGCAGGGTTAAAACGGTTTAACGCTGCTAAATTCGGTTTAAATGCGTAGTGTAGACCAGGCCTAAGGCAGTGGTGGGCAAACTACAGCCCTCGGGACCGTCTTGCCCGGCCCTTCAGCTCCTGGCCGGGGAGGCTAGCCCCCATCTCCTCCCCTGCTGTTCTCACTTCCCCACAGCCATACTGCCATGTGGCAGCACTCTGGACGACAGGGCAGAGCGGCAGCATGTCTGGCTCCAGCCGGGTGGCGTGGCTGTCAGACATGTTGCTCTGAACAGCATGGTAAGGGGGCTGGGGCTGTGGGGTTGGATAAGGGGCAGGGGATCTGGAGGGCAGTCAGAGGACAGGGAGCCGGGGAGTTGGATGGGGCAGAGGTTCGAGGTGGTGGTGGATAAGTGTGGGAGTCCCGGGGGGGCTGTCAGGGTGTGGGGGTGTGGACAGAGGTCGGGGCAGTCAGGGAGCAGGGGGGGGTTGGATGGGCGTGGGAGTCTCGGGGGGGCTGTCAGGGTGTGTGGGTGTGGATAGGGGTTGGGGCAGTCAGAGGACAGGGAGAACGGGGCAGCTGGTTGGGGTGGGGGTCCCGGGAGGGGGTGGTCGGGGACAAGGAGCAGGGGGTGGTGAATGGATCAGGAGTTCGGAGGGGGGCAGTCAGGGGGTGGGAAGTGGAAGAAGTCTGATAGGGGGTGGGGCCAGGCTGTCTGGGGAGGCACAGACTTCCCTGCCCAGCCCTCCATACAGTTTTGCAAACCCGATGTGGCCCTCAGGCCAGAAAGTTTGCCCACCTCTGCTCTAAGGTGCCACAAGGAGGCCTAATTTTTTTTAAGAGATCACAGTGTTTCTCTTAGATGCATTAAAAGCACAAAAGGTCACAGCAGTAGCATCTCCGTATCTCTTCCCTGATTTTCTCACTCACTCCTTTTCTTTCTCCCAATATGACTGCAATAAATCACCTAGCACACTAGAGCTCAATCTTGCAATGTGCTGAGCGCACTGGCAGTGATGCAGAAAAGCCTGTGAATCATCCCATTAACTTCAATGGTCAGCTCATGAGCTTAAAGTTAAGCACTTGTTTACATCCTTTGCTGGATTGGGGCCAGACTGCTCAGAGTCTTGCAGGATTGTGCCCATATTTCTCATCCAAGATTAGATGACACTTCTACATTAATAATGGTCCGAATATAGCTGTACAAATAACAGATTTTCAGTTCAATGGCAATTCTGAAAAAATAAAAAAAAGTTTTGGACTGACCTGAAATTGAAATGTTTTGAAATTGTCAGCAAATAATAAAAGAAAATCATTTGTTTCAATTTTGTGCATTTTTAACTTTTAAATTTAATTTTTTTTCAAAATTGAATGAAATTTTAAAAAAAGTGGTTACTTATTGGAAAATCAAAATGTTTTGTTTCAAAAATGTTGAAAGAAAATGTTGCACATTTTTTGGAAATTTTAGAGGGGGATTTTTAGATAGAAACAATTTGGCAAATCTGATGCAAATTCATGAAAAAATTAGGTATTTCTGAATCTGCATCTTTCATCAAATTACTTTTGGCTGAGAAATTCTGCCTAGCTCTAGTCCTGAACCAACTCCCCCTGAACAAATCTAAACTTTAGGGAATACTGGATGTGGGTCCAAACATTACACCTTGTGGGCACCTCTGATCACAAGTAGTCATGGAACCATACAAGATTCCATGTCCACTCATTTTTATTAGAAATATCTGCCTCATCTGTGTAACTATTAATTTACCTTTTCCTTGTGCTTTATGTTTCATTACATTTCTCTTGCCTTCAATCACTCTTATTTCACTTTTGGACATGTCTGACACTGTGCATTTTATTAGAGATCAGTTATGAGGAAAAAAATTGCCAGGACATATTTTATTAATCCTGTTCCCTTTTGTGTGTTTTACAATATCATTAAATGTAGAGCAAAAGCAAACTATTAGACTATATTGTACAGCTGAATAATACAACTTAGGGAAAAATTAAAAAGGGCAGAATTTGGAGATAATCTTTGATGTGGTTTCAAATATTACAACACACAAACGTTTGAAGCTGAGCTCCTCAATGCAAACTTCAGCAGAAACTTTTGTGTTTGCATTAAGCAACCACTAGGGGCCCTACACGTTCTTCAGCATGAACTTCTTTTGGTACCTATATAATAAATTGCTGAGATACAATTCTATAAAAGAGCAATAGGGAAAGTGCTGCTCTTTAAGTTACTGCAAACTATTATACTTTAGCGTGAACACAAGTCTTCATCTGGCCCCTTTTCATTTTGAGAAAGGTGTGTGTGTTAACGATACTTTCTGATGCTTTCTCAGTGACCCTTCTTGCTAACAACTGACAAGTTGAACAGACAGAAAACCAATAACTTTACAAATGAAGGAAAACGAGACATAATTGGTGCACAGAGGTAAACATCAGCAATAAACACTTTTACCTGCAAGCTATGAGACACATATACATAATAGAGTGTGTGTGTGTGTGTGTGTGTGTGTGTGTGCACGCGCACAAGTGAGTAAGAACATGTACACAAGATGGTTCAGCAGAAAAGTTATCAGAATGAGTTTGGGATCCCGCAAACAGCTCAAGATCAGAGACGCCACAGGTAGTCTACACAGTGAGGGCCAATTAAACCCCTCATCGTGTGTTCTGTCTGTGAAACACATTTAGCAGAAAAATATTTGAAGTATTAGTTTGTTGTATCATTCCATCTACAAACTCGGGTGCCTCAGTCACCATGAGACCAATTATTCAGAGTTCAGAGGGAGAAAAAATATCTAATAATTCTTTTAGAAACCTCTATTCTTTACATAATGTTATGATTTTAAGGTCTGCTAACTTAAGATCTTTCAGGGACCTTCCCAGAGGAATGAAGTTCCATTTTTAGCAGCACTGTTTGCTGGTTAGTGGACCTTAAATCTTTCACTTTTCCAAGTCTGAATCTTGCCCATCCTAAGCCTTGGCCAGTAATTTTGTGGGGGAAATTTCCACATTTGAGAGAAAGAAGGAAACATTTTTTGTGGCAGGTGATTTTAAAAAATGGCATCTGTTTGATGCTGTTCAGTGGTTTGGATTGTTAGAAGTAGTCCTGTGGGAGATAGATTAATGGGCAAAGTGCAAGTGAGGCATTCAGTGGTGCATGGTGAATGCAATTTATCACACGGCTATCACCACCACATTATGTGGCTGGAAGATTAGATAGATAGATAGATATTCAATACAGTCAGAAAACGGTCTCATCCATTCTCTTATATGTTTCTGATCTGCTAATACTAAATAAAAACACTTTTAGGCCACTTTACAAATTCAGGAAGTATAGGTTGTTCATATACATTCATTTGAGTACAAAAGAACCTACAACTCTCAAACTATTCTCAGTGGTAAATAGTACTGAACCGTGTTTTAACTGCATGACTTCTACTAAAAACAATGGGAAGCAAGTCCCTTTTAAAAATATTTTATTTTTTATTACAAGAATAGCCCAAAATACTGCAGTATCACTATTATAAGTGCTCATGTTTTGTGTCAGTGTAGATCAGTATTTTATAAAGGAGAAGCTAGAACCCGTGAATTTTGGAAAAATATTGTATGATAAAAAATATTACACCTAGATTCTGAATATTGGTAAGTTGTATGTGAAAAAGGGGCTTTTCTTTCTGATGTAAGATACCAAAAACTGTTTAAGGGGATGGAATATCACATCTTACTCAAGTTAGGCATAATTTGTCCTTTCTCTGTTCAGGTTTTTGTTTTGATAAAGCAGGGTAGAAACAAAGCAAGGAACAAACAGAGGTTGCCACTTTAAAAAAAATCACAGATAAGAAATGAAAATAGTAATTGCCACACGAGATTCCAAGATCTGTCATAACTTAAAAAATATGTTTGTCTCTTTAATGGGGCAGATACCAGCAATTTCCAGTGTGAAAGGTTGAAACCCCCCAAACATTTCAGATAGGTGCACTCTCAATTTGGAGATTGATATTAAAACATTTTAACAAGATAATTATTTTATGGAGCCTGCGATGGGGTCTGCTTACCCCGCATTAACCCAGACAGGGTTGAGCCCATGGTATTGGCAGCGGATGTCTCACCTCCCTGGTAAGACTGGGCATGCTCCAAGTGCTCTAGTAGTATAAAGGGAGAGAGCCCAGCTCATTCTAGGTGGGAGGCTGCAGGGGAAGAATCTGCTTGGAAAGTGCCTGTGGAGGGCCAGCCACAGCCTCTGACTGCACCAGGAATCAAAGCTGTCCACGGCCCGCCTGCACCTCGGCGATTGGAGGAAACCCTGGAGATGACTGGCCCTGCCGAACACAGAGGACCTGACATCTCATGGGAAACCCCAACACAGACTCTGGTAGGAAGTGACCCAGGAAGGGTGACAGAGTGGTATCTCTGGCCTGGGGAAACTCATCTTGTTTCAGTAGGACCCCTGGTTAAGTCAGTGGCAAGCTGCTATGCCACTTTTAGGGCCCTGGGTCAGGGCCTGGTAGAGTCAGGTGTCCCTGCGCCCCCCTACTGGGGTTGCCACACCCCATAGGGGGTGCTCCAATGCTATAAACTCTGGCTACTAGGCAACGCTGCCCTGCACCCAAGGGTGGCACTATAGACTCTAGCTGCTAGGCCATGCTGCCCTGCACTGAAGGGTGGCTTCATAGACTGTGACCTATAGGCCATGCAGCCCTGACCCTAGGGGCATGGACCATCACAGAGCCCCTTCAGGCAACAGATCTCAAAGTGTTTGAAAGGTAAATATAATTATATCCATTAAAAAACAAAGATGGAGAAACTGAGGCTCACATAATTTAAGTGATTTGCCCAAGATCACACAACAAATGAGAAGCAGAGCTGGGACTGGAACCTAGATCCACTGATTTTCAAGCCCATATCTTCTCTAGTGGACTAGGCTGTCTTTCCTGTCCATGCACTCATAGGATTTTATCCTATTGCTGCAGCTAACGCACTTTGTCCATTTTTCTCCTAAACATAGAATGTTGTCCTTCAAATCATCATGATAGTAAATAAAAGAATCCTAAGGATTGCTGTATAAAATCAAAAGCACTTCACAAAATTGTCACTTCAAATATTGTTTCTTTGACTTGTACCACCCTCCACCCCATATTCAACTTCTTAAGGGTGCGCCAGATTTTTCATCTAATCCAATGTCCTAACCTTAGCAGTGGCCAATACCAATAGCAAGAGCAATACTAGAAATACACAGGATATTCTAAGCTGCACAAGTGAGAGGAAAGAAGTCTGGGTGATGCAGGCAAGTCATTTAACCTTTCTGTGCCTGTTTCCTCATCTGTAAAGTAGCAATAGAATGACCTGTCTTCCACACAGGGCTGCTGTGAAGCTAGGCCCTTTAATGCTTAGAAAACACTTGGAGATCTTTGGATGGAAAAAGTGCCATAGTGATACAAAAGTAACATCGTGTTGCACGGGAGGTGGGAGGTGCAATTACTCCTTGACCCTTGAAATGCAAACAAAACCAAATGAAAGACTGGCTACTGAACCAACACATCCATGTTTCAGAAACACAGCACACACTGAAAATATCACAGTCATAGCCTTCCTTACAGATTGGCTAGTTCCTAATTTGTAAAACACTCTGGAACACACTGTTGATGAATAATGCGTTTTATGGGTATACTGGAAACATGCAGCTCTACCTCACACCTCATTATGTACCCAGGGTGGACATCAGTTAGCATTACCACACAAAGCACAGTTTGTGGTGCCATATTACCTAACTCTAGAAATGACCCACTCACAAAGAATTCCATTCAAAATTTTAAGTTCCTGGATTATCAATCCGCTAGAATCTAATTTTGAGGCTGGGGGAGTAGTGGTGGGTGGGTTGTATTTTGTATCGCTCTTTATTTAAAGAGGGAGAAGAGGACATTACCAGGGTTGGTTTAGCACCAGAATTGTGAGACGCCAGTAAGAAGTCTGCTAATCTACTAAAGAGAAAACACCCATAGTTGTTCTCTTTTGACAAACTCTTGACTAGCAATGCATGATTCATGATATGTTGTGATGCCTAATGACACTTGAACTTGCTGCTGTCCTCAATAGAACATTTGTAAACAAGGTTATGTCAGTGTGAATTTTCCTGAGTAAACAGTTTACTAAATTATAAAAAGTGGACTGCTTCTTTCAGAATAGAAAAAAAAGCAAAGGAGATTTAGTTTCTGTCCTATATACTCTAGACTGCTGGGGAACAAGACTGAGCTCACCCTCTTTTTTGCCCCCACCAAACTGATCTGTTAAAATGTTCTGCTGGAAAGCTGCTGAGATACATGATTTAACAATGTTGTTTTACCCCCACTAGGGAAGTCTCTTATCTGCATTACAGGTCACAACAATTCTTTGAAAAGTAAATATGCACTGTGTGTTCAAGTTGTGAGAAAACATCTAATAATTTTTCAGTGAGCTATCAAGATGATTCAGAATCTAAGTGATAATGAAATGACCTCATAACTTTGTGCTGTTGAGATATGACAGGACAGTCATGTAAATCAAATTGTTCTCTTATCTCATGGGAAAATAATGGCTATTTTATTCTAATTGGGGAGAAATCTTGTTATTAATGTTCAAAATAAATACCAGTCTATGAAGGGTAACGTATCTCCAGCTATACGGTTTAGTACAGAAGTTGCAGACACAGAGAATCCTTCCTTTAGTGCCTCTAACCTTGTAGGTGGTCTTTTCTACAGATATAATGATGGGTTTGTCAAAATGGTTTATGACATTTGTCTATGCCGCCGTTTGCTCCTTCAGCCTGGGGTCAGCTCTACTCTCTAGCACACTGTGGTTATTCTTAATGCTTACTCAGTGATCTCACAAACCAAGATTGTATATTTCTTCCTTTATATTTTATTTTGTTCTATCTTAGGGTTTTCTATAGCACTCATCACCAGAGTATTTATACTTCTGTAGTGTATTTGTCTGTAAAACATGAGCTGAGTGAGCTTCCACCATTAACCATCTACGTTCTGGCCTACAATAAAAATATGTATATTGACATGACTATGCTCTACCTATTTTCCCAGTTCCCTGTGCATTGACTGCCTGATCCATCTCCTATTAAACTAAATGTGAAGACTCACACAGAGTTTAATGGGAGTTGGATCAAGCACACATTGTCTAACATTGGGATAGATAGTGCACGTGTATTCTGCACTAGGCTGAGGCACTAGGGTCTCCTCCCAGCATCGCAGAGGACATTCTGCCCACCTCATCATAGTGCAGGCAAAATGCTGCTGGGATTTGAGATTCCCCTTCCTTCTGAAGTGGAAGCAGCAGGTAAAATCATGACTGAGTCCTTAAACTTTGGGGGCAGAGATTTCCTCTTCTCGTACTCATTTTGCTAATGATAAGTCGTATTTATTACTACTTGTCACACTGGGGTTGAGAAAAAGGATGATGATTTGTTTAATATTTATTTCTACATATTGTTATATTTAATTTTATAAAAAATGATAGTGACTGTAAAAGTTTTATCAGAACAATGAAGTCTTGGAATACCTGCCTGGGTTGCTCTATTGCTACTTAGTTTAAATTCTGACCCTAAGCAGCAAAGCTCTTTTTAGGGAGTTAGTGGGAGAAGGAGAATGTTGGAATTAACTTTCTGTTGTTTTGTTTTGTTGGTTTGTTTGTTTTTACACAATCCAGCAGCCTTTTTGCTGGCAAATCTTCCAATCAAGTTAATGGGAGTTTTGACTGTGTAAAGACTACAGGATAAGGTCTATTCTAGACATATTCATGTTAGGAGTAGTATAAACTTTCTGGTAACACACACATTGTCGGCCTAATCCTGTATTTCATACTCCCATTGAATCAAAAGAATGAGAATTTTGCCCACATATGAAGTGCAGGGCAGGCCATAAGAAGTTACCCAAATGATCATTTCTCCCACATCTTTAGAAGAAACAACATTTGATTAGTGGTAGTCACAAGACCAATACAATTTTAAAATAGGAGATGAAAATGCAACCATTTTGGTGGCATTTCCCACAGTATGGTTATGTTTAACCGCCAGCTGTGTGTGTCATGTATCAGAAGGGTAGCCGTGTTAGTCTGGATCTGTAAAAGCAGCAAAGAATCCTGTGGCACCTTATAGACTAACAGACGTTTTGGAGCATGAGCTTTCGTGGGTGAATACCCACTTCCTCAGATTCACCCACGAAAGCTCATGCTCCAAAACGTCTGTTAGTCTATAAGGTGCCACAGGATTCTTTGCTGCTTGTGTGTGTCATGAACTTAAACAAATGACACTGAAGTAGCTAGCACAGAGCAAAGAACATCAAAGAGCAAAATTCTGAGTTGTTAAAATTTCCAGGAAGTGTCCTTGACTTGATTCATATTTTAATCAGGGTCCCAAGTAGACAGAAGGAATTTTGGTGAAGACAAATATTTAACCAATGAAAAACCTAAAAGATGCTTTTTTTTTTCTTTAAGGTGTTCTGATTTGTTACTGAAGTCTCAGAAAAGTCATGAGCAGACAAAACAAGCATGGACATGCCGCCCTATGTATCTAAATCTTAATATGTATGGCTGAGACAGGTACTTGTGAGATATTGGTCCTTGACTAGACAGTCAACAGGATTTTTTTAAACTAATCTTCACTTGACTGAGTGACTCACCTGACACTTGCTAGTAGCCAACAAAGCATAGTTCTGTCATAGAACTTGTTCATTCCCCGTGTTCCTCCCCCAGTGCAGGACATTGCTGCACTCCAGTGATCTCCAGCCAGATGAATGGTGATTAGGCCACTGTTCCTATTGGTGTACCTTAGAGCAATCTTTAGGCAGCTCTAATTTCTGCTGGCAGCCAAGCCAGAACCCGGTCAGCTGCAGGATCAAGGGAGTACAAAGGTGATTTAGAGCCTCTCTGTCCATTCCCCCTGTCTATCTTGCCTTCAACATATCTCAACTGGACCCAGGGATCTGCCCCAAAATCTTATGTTTTGGTTCAGAAAGGAAGAGAAGTAGAAAGAGTGACAATCAGCTTCAGCACAACAGGTTATGAGGCACAGGGTTGAGTCTGTGTGTGCATGCTTGTTTACTGCTGTAGTTCCTATAGGCATTATTGGGGTACTACACTTTTTGGAAAACCAGCACAGCTGCTACGGTTTGTGGCTGCTGAACGTAATTTTTAATATCTCTCCTTTTTAGCCCCATTCTCCCGCATAGATTATTCCCACATGCAGGGGGAGTGGAAACTCAAGAAGTTTTAACTCAGAATTTTCTTGTAATTCTTCCATCAGGAGAGGTATGAATGAGGTTTGCTCTCAGTCCCCAGAAGAAACAGGGAATTTGGACCCTCCAAACTCTTGGATCTCATGACATTTATTGGACAGGGCTTCCATATTCAGGTAACTTGCTTCTGTACTGCTGCCAATTTTCCCTTACCCCTTACTAGCCACTTGCCAACTCTTCAATGTTGATACCCACCCCTTCCTCAAGCCCCTCAGATCTGGAACACTGTAGAGAAGCTAATGAGGGGCTTCCATAGCCTAGAAGGGAGGGAGCACTCATGCTCTCTCTGCCTTCCCTACCCCCCTACATCAGGGGTCCATAGGCACAGCATCCTGTCTATATATGGAAGTATGCTGGAATAAGACTGACACACCAGATTCAGACGTGGCTCTTGAACACCAAAAAGATCGGTGGTGCTCCACACCTGGCTCAGCTCATTATCGAATTTTGGGCCAGGCTCAAAACTCAGATCCAGATCCATATTCTGAACAGTTCTAGTGCATTATTATTGGACTAGTTTGAGCCTCTAGGCAATAAGGTCATACGGATAATAATTCACACACAACACAGACACACACACACATAGGGCACAGCAGGTGAGACGGAGCCACACAGCACTGTAACATTATAGTCTTAGGGCTCTGAGTCTATAACCTTCCGAGAGCTAGCTTAGCTAAAGTCAATGGGTATTATTTTATTTTGGTCTAGGGAGATCTTATTCAAAACAACAGCAACAAAACCCAAACAAGGAAAGGAGTGTTATGCCACCTATCAACACACAGGGCAATGGTCAATGGCAGAGGTTCTTATGAATGATTTATGAAAGCATTACACATCATCCAAAATGCTCTATTACATTTGTGCAGTACTCCCACCAGTGAACTGGCTTGAGGTGGAAAAAATGAAGGGTTAGAGCCTGGAGTGTTTGCTACTTCCCTTCTTTAGGAATGCATGTGGCCAAAATTACCAGCCAGTAGAGACTGAAAGAGGCATCACAAAGGAAAGGCAAGGAGAGGAACCATAGAGAAAGGAGAAGGCTGTATTACCCCAAACCCTCAGCTATCACTGCAACTACAGCTGGGCTAGGGTGTGAAAATGGCAGTCAGTTTCTTTCATGAAGGCCTGCTTTCCTTCCTTCCTTCCTTCCTAAATCCATGGCCCCTGGCACAGTTGATCATAGGCCACCTGTGAATACATAGCCAGCTGCCACTATGGATCTGATAAGTGGGGAACAGGAAGGTAAAGGGCAGAGTGGACAGCCTATGGCAAAGGACAAGAGAAACAGACTGGTGAGCCATTGGAAAGAAAGGGTATGGGTCACCAGGAAATGGATGAGGTGCAGTAGATGAGAAGGTGGTATGGGTTAGGAAGGATAATTGGCTGGATGGGTCTTTGACGTTGTATATGGGGGCCCAACTGAAGTTGTCCAATCAAATATTGTTATCCCTGGCTGTGTTGCTAAAACTGTTGGCCTCACTGTGTATTACTCCAACTTTCAGATACTTTTGGTCCAGGGAGACATTCAGTCTTGTTACTTCATTTTAGCTCATTGTCTCTTTTAATAAGTTATGCCTCACCAGGAGAGTCTGCAGACATACATTCTATAACATAATTGGGCTTGGGTCTCTCAGCTTCTGTGTTATAGTCATGTGTGATGTACTAATGCCTATTTTTTAGCTATTCCCATATCCTGATATTGCTGCTGTGCTCTGCTCTAAAAGAGCTGTGTGCATCTCTGTTATTACTCCCACCACTACCCAATGCAGGATGCAGACATCCATAATTGGAAATAAATTAGTTCTCTTCTCCTGTCTGTCTGCTCTTGCATCATAGCTGCTGCAGCCTTCCCTTCCCTTCCCTTCCTGGTTCATATTTTGACTCAATCATTTCTATTCTTTTCTTCTCAAATCTGAATCCTAATATCTCAAAGTATTTACCCACAAACAAGGGCTCTGAATCCGAATCCAGCTATTAGCTTACTCACCAATCCCTAGGGCCCTGTACTTGTATGAGGATATAGAATCAGATCAGTTCACCTGCAGTTCCCATAACATTAACAGGGTTTGCATTACACACTTTTGATGGCAGAACACAAACTATGGTTTGCAAATATTGAGACTTCTCTGGTTCCCATTGAAGACAATGGCAAAATATCTTCCAATTTCAGTGGCTGCAGGATCAGGTCCCTAATGAACTGTTGAACTCTGCATACCTAGCATGTGTCCGTGATGTGATCTGGTGGTCCTGCAGTCTTATTCTGGACAATTGGAAAACACTTTATTTTAACAGTCCAATAGCACCCCATAATCTCATCAAGGCCTATTCATCAGGATTGTTCCGGGGGTCAGTTGGAAAACATTTAACATGGAAAAACCCCTTTCCTTCTGTACACTCTTCATATGCAATACATTAAACTTATCACCCCACCGAGGAGAACTATGCTCCAGATGAGATTGACTCCTGGGACTGCCAGTCCCTGCTCAACGGAAGTTTAGCCACATAAACTACCATGGAGACTAAATTACCTGTTATCCTCAGAGAAGCAGGTGACAGCAGGAGTCTGTTATGTTCCTCTGTGTGAGGTGAGGAAGGGGGTCACTGAGAGGGCAGCTAATAATAATAGAGTTACTTGCAGACTATGTGACCTGTGCAGTACTACAAGGTTTTGAATTTTACTACAGTAATGGATTTTAAGGCAGTGCTTATATTTATCCTCCCCAAGCAAATAAAATAATAATTAATAAGATATCAGTACAATAGAGACCTTATGTACAACAGGTTGTTCTGATATATGTGCAGAGCTTAGCAGGTCACAAGCAAACAAGGGGCATGAGCCGACAGGAGCACTGTATATCACAAGCTGAGAGGAAAGCTGCCAATTGTTTATCTCCTTCCACAAGACAGGTCACTCTAAGAACAGACTAAAGAGTTCTGCTCCCACTCCTTTAGGGGAGGGGGTGGGAGAGGAGAATTACATTTTTTCTGTTCGAAAGGAGAATTTTAGACTGACTAGGGAGAGGAAATATAATGGAATTGATTTAGCTTCTATTGAATACCAGTTTTCTGTTTCATTAGAATATTCTAAAAAAATCCATGCAAATGTACAGAGTAACACACTCTACAAGACATCAACTAGGGTAGTAGGAGTTTGTTCTGAGGAATTAAAAACCGTCTTGAACCTCAGATATTTGATTTGGAAACAAAGCTTTCATGGTCTGTGTTTCTTTTTTTTTTTTTTTTGTCTTGACCATTTCAGGCTGGATAGTTTAGTGTAATAGTAGTGGTCTCTTCCATAACTACTGAATCTAGGAGGCCATCACTTAGGAAGAATCTGTGTGGTGACGCTAACCAGCACTGACTGCGTTCCTCTGTATGGGAGCAAGGAGAGCTATAGGGTGTGTCTGGGTCCAGAAGCCTGAATAAAGGTTTTCCTTTGTACTCACTGCAGCTGAGTCCTGACACCCCAGGGGAGGAGTTTAAGTGACTCACACCTTTCTCCATTTACCAGATCAGCAGTTCAGATCAGCTGTGGTGTTCTTGCTGAGACCCTCTGAGCCCCAGGAGGCAGTGTGTGTGTTTTGGGGGATGGAGTTGGGCTCAACTCTGGATTGAACCTATTCTGGGGGCGGCGGGGGTGTCAGTGGGTCAAAAAATACCAAGTTAGCACACTTGTGACAGTGGGCATTCTGCAAATCCTATGTGTTCACTGAGGCTCTTTCTGAATAAGTGGTGTCCAGGGGATTGAGAGATTAATTGTAATTTAAAATAGATTTATTTAAAAAATTCACTGTCTTTGTCATATGATCATTTTAAATGGTTGTAAATGCATGCAGAAATTATGAAGAGGTGCAAATAAATAGCAAGTTTCTGTGAGTAGCCAGGCACATGGGTGTGGAAAGGTTGTGTGAGTTGTGAGGAAAAAGCGACTCCAATGGTGGAGGAAACAAAATCAGGCCGTCTTTGCGGCTTGTCACAGTGTGATGATGTGCCACTGTGACTTACATTATTAAAATTGGGAAACCTTCTTACTATCTTATATGGCTGATCACAAATGCAGTAGAAGAAGGGTACTGTTGGAATGCACTGAGGGCCAGTGTCTAAAAGTGAGATGTGAAGAGTCTGGGAGATTAAAAGCAAGGGATTGTACCACGGTAGAGAGAATGGGTGAGTGAGCATTTGAAGCAAATGAAGAGGGGGAAAAAAATGAAGCCTTGGAAGCAGAAAGATTGATGGAAGAAATCCTGATGAAGGAAAACCACCGCCACAAAGGAATTTACCCTAGGAGATCTTTCTGGCCATGTGCACTGTAGCTTTGAGGATGTATTTTGTCAAGTGAAGGGATGTTAACAAAACTATTCCCGGTAGCAACAAATTAAGGACGGGAGTTTCAAAAGTGTTCTGTGGTGAGCAGAGCTCTGCTATCACTGACAGCAACAAGGAGATGGAGTTCAAAGAAAGCAGAGCTAGGCCACCACCACGCTCTTTTGAAAATCTCACCACAAGCTTTTATTCCTTTCTTACAATTTACCCTGAAACAATGTTCTTCAAAATGCGTAAAAATATTTGTGGCCAACCAGAATATACCAGGTGTCCACTGTTTGGAGAGTTCTAAAAGTTTTGTGAAACCGCAGGTTCCAGTGTGAGCTCGCAACCCAGAGGCAATTACTAAAGTATAACACAAGAGTGATTAGCAACGGTCTCCATTCCTTAGTAGCCTTACTTGCTTCCTACTACTGTTTACTACATATTATGGAGCTTAAAGCGTGTTTCTCAAATAAAATAATTACAAAACAAACCACATCCCAAAGCAAAGAAACCAATATCCCATGTTTCTATGTTCTTTTGGTTTCCAGAAGCAAATGCAGCACTTAGGAAAGGTGCCAAATTCACAGCTCTGCACATTGAACTCCTCTTTGTTCATCTGCAGAATGAACACAGAAGAGGGAGCGGCTCTGTTAGCTTCCCCACGCTGCCCTGCCAATGTGCCGCAACCCTAACCTGGAGGGACCATTTCAAGGCGTGAGAAGGTGATTCAGACTCCACGCCTATTTTTCCTTTGGCCTCTCTGCTAAGATGATTAATGAATACTACTGCTGGTAATTTGTGTGATGTGGCTAGATATCCACTAGGAACTAAAGCCACCAATCTCATTTTATATAGATTATGGAACAGCTAGTGGATGGCAATGACTTCACTTACCACCAGCTTGGGGTGGATTCAAACCATTGCCCCACAGGTAAGGCTCCATATCTCATTTCCAGTATAGTCCCAAAACCCAGATTCTTAAAGGAGAAATTTCCCTCCTCAGTATGCTAACACAGGGAGGGAAAAGGAGCAAGACAACACTTATTCACATGGTAATAACCTTTACCCCATGCCATCTTGGTATATTTCAGTTCCCAACATAATTCCCTTATATTTCCACAGTGATTTATTTCTGTGTATAACAAATGGAATATGTACCATTAGGCTGTTTTTGAAGAATCAGAGCTCAGTGTCTATTAGCTCAGAGTGCAATAATTATTAGATAAAGACAAACACTATAGCAATCAAAAAGAAAACTAAATAAAACCCACCTACACAGATTTCTCACAGTTGGCTCTGGCCATGACTCATTGGATATGTATTAAACATAGTGGGTGGGTATTTTAATTTGTATGTGTTCCATTGTTTAGATGTGTTTTGTACTCACTAATTCTGACTTTATTTTTTTGGCAAAATCTTAGAAAAAAAATTCTTGGGTCATAATCATGAACTGCAGCTGTGTTACCTCACCTGACTATCTTGGAATCAGGGTGGAATTCTCTGGGGAGAAGTTTGTTAATGAAAGCAGGAAAATGTAGATGGAAGGGCACAGGCATTATTCAACAATTAAAATGGAGAATACCTGATAGAGGATGACCTTCTTTAGAGATTTACCCACTCAGCTAGGAGTTACTTTGCATACTGGCCAGGCAAAATTTTCAAAAGCTTGTGCCTATGTTTTGTGCTCAAAAATATTAACAAAATAAATTGGCTGCGGTTCCCTGTTCCCGACCAATGGGAGCTGCGGGGGGCGGTGCCTGGAAGGAGGCAATGCAGGAGCCCTATGCCTCCTTCCCTCTCTTCCCCTCTGGCCCAAAGGGGCGTGCTGCCAGCTGCTTCAGACAATGGCACGGGGCTCGCAATGCCACAGGGGGCAATCCTGCAGGTAGGCAGAGGGGCAGGGATGGGGTGCGTGGGGAGCTTGGCAGGCCACACGCAAGAGCCCTGCGGGCCGCGGGTTTGATACCCCTGGTGTAGAGTAAAACTTCTTGGTTTCATTCTAGTACATTTCAGGGAGGCCTCCTGATATTCCAGGCTGAGCCATGAAAAATTCTCACATAAATCCTTCCCAGCCACACAGGATAGTTGTCAGTAGAGCCCTGCAAGTCCACAGACCATTTTTTAGATAGTGGATCAGATGCAGATACAACTGCACAGAGCTCTATTCACTGGCAGTGCCTGGCCTGTGGCGTCTGGCTTGGGCAGGCCAGGGGGTGCAGTGTGCTTGGGGCCAGTGGCAGCAGCCAGTGGCTGGGGCTGGACAGCAGTCCAGCACCTGCTCGCCACACTGCTTCCAGAAGGTCGGGCCCCTGAGGCAGCGCCAGCTTCCCCACCATGGCCTGGCCTGGCAGCACTGGCCACGCTCCTAGTCCTGGACCTGGCCTGCCCCAGCCACAGGGATTGGAGTGGGCGGGGCCCCAGCGTCCCACCCCTCTGCCCCTGTGACTCAACACATACTGCTGTTGTCGTGTGCAGTCGCTTGTGAGTCCCCGGGAGCAGCACGTGATGTGACGCTCCTTCCCAGTAGCTCCCACTCTTGCCACTCCTTCTGCTTGAGACCCCACCCCTGTGCTGACCCTTACCCCCACTCCCCACCCTCATGCTGCCTCTTCCCAGGAAGATCCTGCCTCCCACTTGCTCCTCCCCCGTAGCTAGCCCTTGTGAAATAGCTTGCTGCTGCGGGTACGGATGTTGATGCAGCAACAGGTACAAGACGGCTAATGGATCGCAGGTCGGATCATGGATTGATCCTGGCGGATGTGGATCAGATGCAGATCCACATTTTTGTATCCACACAGGGCTCTAGTTGCTAGGTATAATGATTTATAGTAGATTCCTATAGTTTTAATTGGAGGTAGACTTTACTGGATAATATTTCACACACAGTATGCCCCTTGATTTTCACCGTGTTATATCAACATTTACCAGTGGGGTTGGAGACAAAGCTTTGGTAAGAAGTAACACCATACATCACAGGGATCCTCAACCTCATTGATAGTGTGATGCCACATTTAGCTACCTGTAAAAGGACATGCATACCACATAATCCTTTGTGTCAGTTCCCGTTCCGTTACAGAGGATGTGCTGCAGGGATCACTTCAATGGTTTACTGCTACACTGAGAAGGACCTACTGCAGGGGTTCTCAAACTTCATTGCACCGTGAGCCCCTTCTGACAGCAAAGTTATACATGACTGCCCAGGGGAGGGGGGGCGGACAGTGGGGCACAGCCTGAGCCCTGCCGCCCCAGGTGGAGGTGGAGCTCGGGCTTCAATTTCAGCCTCAGGTCCCAGCAAATCTAATGCTGGCCCTGGCAACCCCACAGTTTGAGAACCGTTGACCTACTGTAAATGACAGAACAGTCCACTTCAGGCTCATAGCCCTCCAGACAGATTCTGGTGAACCCCCTCAACCTAAGAACTGCTAATAAAATGGGCACTACATGGCCATAACAGCTAACATAACATTGCTGAAAACTGCTTCGGGCAAAGCTAGGAGTCCTTGCCTATCTTTATACTCACCATTTACACAATTTCTATAGACAGAAGACCCGTTGAAATAGAGACTAGAAGACCAAATGTGTCAAAACCTTCCTATAGAACATCAAGAGTTGTGAGCAGAGCAACTTGGCGTCTGTTTTATTACCTTCCCAGAATACTCTGCTGTGGGCCTGGATGTGCACAACCCAGTCACCCCTTTAACTGTCCTCCTGCACATATATTACCTCACAAAACCATGCACAGGTTAGAACTTTGCAAAAGGATGCCGTAGATATAACTTAGATTATTTGGGCATCACTGAGGATATGGATGCTCAGTTCTTCAGGATACACAGTCTACTATAAAATGGCAAATCTTATATTCCTATGGTCAAAATAATGAAGCTACTTCACCAAAATTCCTCCCTTTTCTTGTTTACTTCACAATTAAAATATGCAACCTGTTTGACCTTAAGTACACTCTTTAGGTGGGGGGAGGGGGGGTTCAGGCTGAAAGAGTCCACAGCAGCCAAAAATAAGCATACTTGGCCTTAATCACCACTTTCCTTCAATCACAAAGGAAACACCAATGCTACCATTGTGTAAATCCCTTTCTTTTAATGGCTGCAGTTTCAGAAGACCTACAGTCACTAACCCATTCACTGCTGCTCCATGTCATTCTGTTCATTTCAATTGGACACTTGTGGGATATACGAGTCATTCAGTTTTTTCCACTATATCACATATGGCCCTTATGTCTGTTCCCATTTGTTTAAATATGAAATGACGCTTAACTTTCCAGCAGCAGTTTCCTGTGTAACGACCATTTAAATGAATGGCTCAGTAAGCTCCACAAGTATGTTTGGCAGCACTGGAGAAGCAAATTTTAGAGACTAAATAGCAAACAATGCTTACTATGCTGATGAGGGAAGCAGGCAGCTGGGGCAGAGTGGCTCTGAAGTCCCATGCATGCTGCAGGCATGACCTCTGCTGCAGGTTTCTACAAGAAAACGAGTGTAGAAATTAAATGTGTCAAGCACATGGCCAATGGGTCTACCTGGTCCAAAATTAGCATTGGAGAGAATCGGCAGGCTGCCTCCCACTATTCTCAATATCCACCAAAATCAGAGATTTGGCGGCACACTTGCCCTGAACTAACATATTGAACTAAGGATTCCAGCCTTTTTCTTGCAGCTCCACATGATCACAGCCTTATCAGAACTGGACCTTACATGAGCTGCAGTAAGTAGGCCCAGTTGGGCAGGTTATGGGCTGAGATAGATTCTTAACTCTGAAATTCTGGAATTAGATTCTGCTCTGATTTATACTGCTTTAAATCCAGATTATCTTCAGTGAAGTCAATGGAATTCTTCCAGATTTAAAGAGATTTAACTCAGAGCAGAATTTCACCCTTAGTATTATTTTCTACTACTATTACTACTAATTATTTATGCAATGCTCCAAAGTGTGGTAGGTACCTATTTTGTTTGAAGGCTCTTTATTTAGTACATAGATTGATGCAATACTGCAAAACCATTGACTGTAAATGGACTTCTGCATAATCACTGACCTTCTGGTAGACCAGCTGCAAATGAGTAGTATGACCCTTGTATTTTTACTGATATTTGTTCTATTGTATTTTTTTTTTATTAATTGTGGCACTTAACACATATGAATAACTCTAAGAGAAAACACAGATTACTCAAACCATAGTGCACTGTGATGTTACTACCATCAGTAGTGATATGGAGATCAAATAAATAAAGCATACACAATGTAACATTAATTGTTCATATGCTGGGGGGACAAGGAAGGGACTACATTGGACTAAAATGATAAAGAGTAGTAAAAATTGACCAGTCTACTTGAAAGATTGCTCTTAGAACTGAAATAATTCAGATACACACGGTACAATGGAACATTATTAAAAGCACTAAATATATATGGTCAATACAATATTTTATTTGTAGGCTTGTGCTATTACACTAATCACTGCAGTATCTGACCATTTCACGAATATTAAATAGTTTAGCCACACAATATCCCTGTGAGGAAAAGAAATATTAATTGTTTCCTTTCCTATTACAGATGACGAGCTTGAGATACAGGGAAGAAAAGGCCAACATTGGACATTGACTTTGCCTCCACTTTTTTTTTATTTGATATTACAAAGTTCTGGCACCAAGAATTCTAGTTTAAGTTGCTGGGAAGGAAGGATGCTCAGCACTGTTGAAAAATCAGACTCCGAGGTCTTGTTTTCACTACAAAATTAAGTCAACTTAAGTTACGTTGATGTACAGCTGTCACAGTAAATACAGTTGTTGCACGTCCACACTATAGTCCTCCTATCACTGGAGTGTGTCCACAGTAACAGTGCTTGCATCGACACAGAGAGCAGAGCAGAGCAGTGCAGTGTACTATGCAACTCACCACTATCTAGTGGGGGTGTTTCAGGAAGGGTTTGCAGCCTCATGGGCTCAAACGAGTCACACAGGGGTTTCTGGGAACATGGGTTCAGCATCCCATGATTCTATGAGTATCCTATTACATTTTGCACTGCTTTTCAAAAGCCCCACTAATCTGCATGTCTGCCATCTCTGTGAGAAACATGGATCCTGCACCGCTCTTCAGTATTGCACTGAGAATTATGAACACAATGTGCCTGATCCTGCAGTATTTCCTGAGCTGCGTTTCTGACGATGATGCCTTCATGGCTGCCTGGCTGCGAGCCAGGGAAAGAAACAATTAAAGATTGCTGCTGGCATTCATGGAGCAGCTGCACATTGTGGACCGCTGGTTCTGGGCCTGAGAAACAAGCGCTGACGGGGGGGATCGCACTGTTATGCAGGTCTGGGATGATGAGCAATGGCTGCAGAACTTTCGGATGCACAAGACCACATTCCTGGAACTGTGTGCAGAACTCGCCCAAGCCTTCCAGTGCAATGACACCAAAATGGTGTCTCCCAGTGGAGAAACAAGTGGCAATCACCGTGCGGAAGCTGGCAACACCAGATTGCTACTGATCAGTGGGGAATCAATTTGGAGTTGGTAAATGCATAGTGGGGGTTGCTGAGATGCAAGTGTGCAGGGCCATTATTTGCATCTTGCTACGAAGGACTGTGACTCTGGCAATGTGTGGGAAATAGTGAATGGTTCTGCAGCAATGAGGTTTCCGAACTGGAGTGGGGTGATAGATGGCACACATCTGTATTTTGGCACCAGACCACCTTGCAACAGAGTACTTCAACAGGAAGGGCTACTTTTCTATGGTGTTGCAAGTGCTGGTGGACTACTGGGGTTGTTTCACCGACATCAGTGTGGGCCGGTCAGGGAAGATGCATAACACATACATCTTTAGGAACACAGGCCTGTCCAGAAATCTGAAAACAGGGATTTTCTTTCCAGACTTTTTGCGATGTTGAAATGCCAATAGTGCTGCTGGGAAACTCTGCCTACCTGCTACTCCCATGTCCCATGAAGCCATACACTGGCCAATTTGACAGCATCAAGGAGCACTTCAACAACAGGCTCAGTGGGTGCTGAATGACTATTGAATGTGCCTTTGGCTGTTTGAAGGGTTGCTGGCGCTGTCTACTCACAAGACTGAAGACCTCAGAGAAGAAAATATTGTCATAGCTACCTGCTGCGTGCTTCATAAGATATGTGAAGCAAAGGGGGAGAAGTTTTTGTGGGGTGAAGCACGGAGGTGGATTGGCTGTTCACTGATTTTGAACAGCCAGATACCAGGGCTACAAGAAGAGCTCAGTGGGGAGCTATTCCGCTCAGGGAGGCTTTGCAGGAGCATTTTAACAGTGAGCCACTGTAATGTGTGTTGCTGTAGTGTGCTGTGCTTGGCATTGGTTTTTTTTTTTTTCTCCATGCTGTGAACCTTGCAATGAGTGATGTGTGCGCGCTAATATAACAATGCAAAAGCAATTGTTTCTGTTATCTTTGAATATTGGCTGCAGCCACCATGTGTTATAGACTAATAAGGATGAATTAAGTTTCCAGAAACAGGCTTTTATGCCACACCAGTGCAAACATGGCCTATTTAAAGCTGAAATAAACTTCACGCATACAGGTAAAAGTATCTTTAAAGGGGAAGGAACAGAGAATTCACAAACACATATGTTAACTTAGTCTCTTAGAAGAGGGTGTATGTGTGGCTGTCATTGTGTGTACTTTTCCACAGGGTGGGAGTGGCTGGGGTAATGCTGTGGCCTCTGAAGATACATGGAATGTCGGGGGTGGGGAAGCGTAGAGAGGTCCCAGAATGCAGTTCTCTATGGACTGTAGGGGGAGGCAAGCACAGATGTGTTCAGCATGAAAATCAGTCAGGGAACGCAGCATGTCTGTGTGCTCCCTGAGCAGCGCTATCATCTCTTGCTGCCCGTTTTCCCTGTCCTCGCTATCCCTCTGCATTTTGTCATTGATTCTCACCCTCCAATCCTCTGCTTCCAATCCAAGGCACCAGAGGCTTGCAGGACATCCTGGAACACATCTTCCATTGCCACTTTTTCAGTTGCTAAAGAAATGATGAATAGAGATATTATTGTGAGTGCATCCACTCCCTTTGAGCCACACAAGTTACATGGTCAACGTTCTCACTTCTCCTTGGGATCCATAGAGCATGGCAGCAGCCCCAGCCATGGTGAGTATGGTTCCGGGGGGCAGGGAGGGGGCGAGTTGGAACAATGAGGGGTAGCACTCAGGCATCCAAGCTGATAGGGCAATTGAACTGAATACTGGCACTGTTCTCCACAGATGGTGGTGATTTTAGTGGATATCTCACTCATGAGGGTAACCAAGGCTGAAAGGGAACAGCTGCAGCATGCGTCTGGCTGCAGACCGGGTCCTTATGTGGCTAGCCCATGTGCTGCAATGGTGCCTGCTGAAGTAATTGCTGACTGGTGTGGGAAAGTATCCAACCACAGTGGAAGAAATAAGGCAGCCCTCCCCAGAAACCATCAACAGAGGATTGCAGACTACCCCCTGGAAAGTTTCCTAGAGATCCCTATGGAGGATTCATGGGACATCCTGGTGTGCATTAACAAAACTGTTCCAGAGGGCCCTCTCTGCCTAGCTGTATAGGGGAATGAAAAGCAGATAGCAACTGTATCTCTACTGGTTATTTCACTACCTCATCTAACCTGATTAAAAAATAATATATAAAAAGAGGTCTCTCTGCAATATTGAAGCAAACTGAGTACTTATCAGAGGTTCCCTCCCCTGCATCAGGCTCACCACTGCTGGACTGCTGAGAGTGGCTTGACTGCTCAGGAGTCAAAAACAGGTCCTGGCTAGCCATGCCACTGGATCCCCTGGTTGCCTATCCCCCATACACCTCTTCCTCGTCCAGCACCTCATCTTCAGGTTTCACTACAGTGCCCTGTGACTCTCACTCCTCTGAAGTATCCCTGGCGTGCTTGACATTAGAGGTGGAGTTGCCGCTCAGGATGACATGCAGCTCCTTGTAGAGGCAGCATTATCTGGGGCTCTGCCCCAGAGTGACTGTTTGCCTCCCTTGCCTTCAGGTATACCTGCTGCAGCTCCTTGATTTTCATGTGGCACTGCTAAGTGTCCCTGTTGTAGTCCTTCTCCACCATGC
This sequence comes from Gopherus evgoodei, assembly GCF_007399415.2. NCBI lineage: Eukaryota > Metazoa > Chordata > Testudines > Testudinidae > Gopherus > Gopherus evgoodei. The sequence goes on from NC_044323.1 coordinate 190,057,634, forward strand.
CCTGAGTGATCTGACTAGAGATGTCCAAGTTCCTATGGCTGGATTGAAGCTGTGACTGCACGGCCTCCTCTCCCCACAGACCCAGGAGACCCCCACCTCCTGTGTACTCTAGGCAGGAGCGGGTCTGCAGCGTGGAGCTGGCAAGGTCAGCTTGGCAGTTGCTAGGTTAACTCTCCACGCTGACCAAACAGGAAATGGAATTTCAAAAATTTCTAGGGCTTCAAAAGAGTAGGAGGAGTGTACCTGTTTACATTGCTACCGGGCAGCGGAGTTCAGTAACCAGAGTGGTCATTATGGGGCACTGTGGGACTCCTCCTGGAGGCCACTAAAGTCATCATTGCCAATGCAGTTTCTACACTGACACTTCATTGCCCTAACTACATCGAGCTAAGCGCTATGCCTCTCACTAAGGTAGATTTATTAAGTTGTCGTAGTAGGCAAGTTAAAGTGGTAGGAGGAATATTGTAGTGTTGACACCTATACACTTAGATCAGTGTAAGGTGCCCTATGTTGACCTAACTCTGTAGCATAGACCAGACCTGAGTGTCAAATGGGACACACAAAACTACAAAATATGTTGGCCATAGGGCTGAATCTTGCAAGATGCTGGGCATTCTTGTGAGGTACTGACTGCCCTCAACTTCCCTTGAAGTCATATGGAGATGTACATCTTGCAAGATTAAGCCCTAATAAGTGACTTTCATACAGGAAAGGTCATATATGAAATCTGTAGCTGAGCTAGGAATAAAATCCAGGTCTCCAACATCCAAATACACCGAGTTAACCACAAGACCATCTTTACTTTCACCTTTAGCTTTGCCAAACAGCTTTCTAGTCTCTTTTTAGTTACACCTAAAGAGTTGCTATCCAACTTCAAAATAATTTAAAACTTTAGTGCAGGAGTAAAATACCACCCGACTTGAAATGTGTAATTTAAAAACCTCTCTTCTCCTCTGTTTTTAGTTTTCAGGAGCTGAAGCACTGTTGCCATGAAGTGTTCAGTCTGACTGTCAGTCATGGGATACTGCCCATGACAAGTCATAGCTCTGATGGTTCTGTAGATGGAAACTTCATGCTTTGGAATTCATATTCCAAGGAGGATTTTGCAAAGGAGACTGATTGACATATATAGTTTCATTGTATCATGCCTCCAAACTGAGTAGGACGCACTTCCAAATGGTAAAGTAGAAATAAAGTGCATGATTGCCAATGAAATTATTTTGTTGACTTACACATGACAGGGAGCTTGGATTAGATCGATCATTATCATCAACAGAGGGATGCAGTGTGGCAATTGAACTTGCTGAATGCCTGATAAACTTTAAAGTTCAGAAGTTCAGTATTAGCTCATGCACTATATGAAGAGACAGAGTGCACTTATGGAGACCTGCTGGCCTCATTACTATGAAGCCCAGTGAATCCGCCTTTCCCTGGGGTACCGTTCAAAATGTGCATTGTATTTGACTGACGTATAGATTTGAGAATGCTACAGTTCTGCTACTGTGAATCTGCTGCTGCTGCTCCTAAGAACACTGGAGGCCTGATTCAGTGTAAATTGCAAGTAACTTCACTGGAATCAGTGGAGTTATCACAGTGTAAAACTGGAATCAGCAAGAGGAGAATCAGGTTGAGGTTTTTTGAAACAAGTTGTGATGGAATTGGGGCTATATCTGTACAGCTTCTGAATTCTGACTGAAATTGTTAAATGGCATTATGAGAAACTGCAGTATCATCTGTGCATATCTATCTATCTATCTATCTATCTATCTTACCTGTTGTTCCCAGAAGATTGCCCTGAATAGGGTGGGTAAGGCCAAAGCATGGTTTTGTTGTATCTGTCTGGTGCACAGAGCCATCCCTAGGGTACGGCAAATCAGGGCAACCGCTCCAGACCCCGTGGGCTGTTGCAATTGGCCAACGCGGTCAGTCTTGGAAGTGACAGGTTGGTCCTGGAAGTGATGGATTTGTCCCTTCCGCCCAATGCCCTACACCTCCATATATATGTGGATCCACCATTGCTGACAGGCCCTGTAGCAGGTATGCACCAGGAGGGCCATCTCTAGGGAGGTGTAGGGCGTTGGGCGGAAGGGAAAAATCCATCACTTCCGGGACCAACCTGTCACTTCCAAGACTGACCGCGTTGGCCAATTGCAACAGCCCACGGGGTCTGGAGCGGTTGCCCCGATTTGCCGTACCCTAGGGATGGCTCTGTGCACCAGACAGATACAACAAAACCATGCTTTGGCCTTACCAACCCTATTCAGGACAATCTTCTGGGAACAATAGGTAAGATGCATCCTTATAAAATCAGTTTAGTTGACTCCTCTGAAGGGAGAAAGATAGGAGCAATGGAAACTTAACAGGAGGAGAACAAAGGGGCCAAACGATCAGAAGAAGTTTAAATAAGGGAACCCATAGGAACAGAGAATAAGGCAAGAAGAGAAGTGTGGCGCAAGAGATTGTAAGGTCACACTGGTTAAGGGGCACCAGTGGGGAGGGACCATCCAGCATGTAACAGGGGACTGCTTGCCTTCCTGGACACTGATGGTCCCTAATGGTTTCTAAGGGAAGGGTGAGATAATAAGGGCCAATCTTTTGTATGATCTGTATTCTCCTGTGTTTCACATGATTAAGTATAAAGGAGCATAAAAGTGTTAGACTGTGTGCAAGGTGTCTGAGTGTGTGTATGTGCTTCTCAACTACTCCATGCCCCTGAGAAAGTTACCCTGTATACCAAAAGCTTACGCCTTTCGGGTGCAGTTCTGGGAGAGGGTATGTTTAAGTACTGGGGAGTCTGAAGGGTCAGTGCTGTACCCAGATATGTTAGGTAGCTGGACAATGGATTCCAACTCCGAGAAGGGGGTGCCATATAGAAGGTCTGTGCCCTGAGAGCGTGAGTAGGGTCTCCAAGACTGGGGAAATGGCTGGACTCCATTCACACTCTAGGGGCTTGGAACATCAGGGAATGCAGAGCAGAAGCAGCTTAGATTCCCCTCACAGCAGTGCTAGTGAGTAGCCAGGGTACATGACATAAGTATATTAAATGTTTGCTACTTAAGGTAAAAAAAAAAATGAAACACAGAAATTATATATGTTATCAGACTACTGGTAAGTGAAGTTCTCATTGCACTCCCATCTTAGAAAATAGCTCTTAGCCAATAAAATATGACAGATACCTAAAAAAGGGGGAAGTGAAAACACTACATGGTACTGACTGCGTTTTCCTTTAACAATAACCTCCCTTTCTGTCTTGTTCTTATCTCTGCCTCTCCTTGGAACTATATACACTGATGAGTCTCATTTGTTCAAACCCACTAGTTCTAAGGTAGGACATTTCTTCACATGGAAGACCAGCTAACCTCAGAGGCTTGTTTGCTAGTTGACTTGTGACTGTATCTATGTATCACATAGATAGGCTCTGTCATATTTACAGAGCTAACTGCACCTGTGACCTCTGCTAGATTTTTTAAGTTTGCTACCCCCTACCCCCAGGTCTTGAGTCTTAAGCCATGATCTCTCTCGGGGTGAAATCACATGATTCTCCCATGCTGAGACTAGGCTCTGGGCTGAAATCCCTTATGATCATCTGCTATTACCTCAGCAGGTTTGACTTATTTTCTGTTTCCTCTGGGAGCAAAGACAATGGTAACCAGTGACCAAATAGCCTTCCTAAGTAAAGTATTCTTTATTAGAAGCAAGGCATTTAATAGAAAACATATCTTAAAACAAAAAAGAGTCTATACACATGCCTGTTGTATTCCTGAAGGCTTACTATTCCCTGGGTCTGGAGAAGGTCCAATTTATTCAGACTCCCTCTGCAGAGCCTCTCTCTCTGTCAGCCTGTTCCAGGTGGAGGCCCCTGACAATTGACCCCAGCTTCCCATCCTGACAGAAGCTTTTTAACTGTTTAGTGTCCTTTAGATCTGTAGGCTCCAAGCCTGGCAGCATAAGACTTGCTTCTTCATTGGGGACAGAATATAGGATCCTCAAAGTTAATGGCTTTCCCCGCTGTCTTTCAAATGTGAGCTCTTATCTAGGGGGTCATTGTGTTGCCTTCCTGTTTGTTTGTCCAGTAGCCCTCACTAAGTTAAAGAACACATGTAATAACCATTCTGCTAGCCCCTAATACAATTATACAGTCTCACTCAATAGCTGGGTCACATGCAGTATTCACAAAATTATAGTTCAGTATCCTTAGATTATTACATAGCAACCTCCCATCTGCACTGCACTCGCACTAGGATTTTATTTAACTCCCTCCCTACCAAGGTGAAGGGGAGAGAGCTAAATAATGTTTCTATGGCTGAGCAGAGACTGAATGGATGCAGGTGAGGAAAGAGGAGAAATGAGAAAATTAGTTTAAATAAGGAATCCAGTTTCATTCTACTGATTGTTTGCAATGATGTCAGGGGTGGAAATGATATTTGTTTGTAGATTAATATCCTAGTAAATTTTGCTATTAGTAAATAGATTAAACAAGTTATTAAAAGATGGTGTAAGTTTCCCTAAGTTAGGGATCCACCAACCACCCTCTAAGAATTTAACTATTTACTTCTATCTGCCATATGAGAAATATATCTCTTGTTAAAAAGTGAACAAATATCAAAGAGATATAGTCAAATTGATATCTAGCAATTTAACAAACAAAAGTGTTGTATTTCCTCACTATACACCATGGGGAAACCACACTGGCAGAGTTGGATTCCAACTAACCGTATTTATTAACTGTGCACAAATAAACAAGACTTAGCTACCTACGTACACTGCTGCTCTGGCAGGTTCGGATGGTTTCTACAACAGAAGACAGGGAGGCCCACTAGACTAGAAGGTTCCCAAACTATTTAAAGGGATATTACCCAATTCTTATGCACTACAAAAAGAGAATGAGTCACAAGCAGTCTCAGACACTACACCTGCCTTGGAGTCTCTCCATCTCTTCCTACTATTTGTGTTTTGTTTTGGAATCACAATGTTCTTAAACACACACACACACACACACACACACACACACACACACACACACACACACACACAAACCCCCTAAGTGTTGCTCTTCCCCTTACTGTGTCAAAAACACACAGGGGAAAGTACCTACACGGGGAAAAGAGTGACATTGACTGTGGACAAAGTGCTTTCAAATGCACAAAGTAAACAAATGTAAGAAAAAGAGAAACAGATGTTTTTCTCTAATCTCTTCCATTTACAGTAGCCCTAAGCAACATTAATACAGTAGGTAAAACATTTTCAGACAGAAATGTGATTTTTAAGTTCATGGTTTCCCTTTACATTTTTCTGTAACATGCAATATCAGGCAAATGGTTTCTGTTGTACAGAGGCCATTGTTTTTTGCTTGCTTTATGTATACAGTACCTTTGGGTTTGTCTTGCAAAAGGTAATGCTGTGCCTTTCCTTTGAGCATAACAATGTGGAAATATGTCTAGCCATTGAACAAGCAATGTAGCCAGCTTGCATGTCCCAAAAGCAGCAAAAAAGCTTCTCATTGTGAGCTAGGTTCTAAAAGATCAGCTTTTCACCAAGTCATTCAATATTGTGACATGCTGCTATTGAAGTTATAATTATATCTTTGATCACCCAAAAGAATCTAATTCATGCTACAAATCATATCCTGACATGCCAACTGCCAGCATCTTATTTTGTTTACTTAAAATAATTTAACGCACCTGACTTTGAGGTGAGGAATTCTTTTATATTGTTGATGTTTAGAGAAAGATGAATAGATTGTTTGTTACTATTTTAATGAAGCCATTCCATAAACATAATCAGCTCCCTCCTTTTCAATTGCTGCTGCTAATTGTCTCTGTGTACAGGTTCTATTACAGACTAAAGCATTAACCTTATATTTATTAAAGTATAATTACTTGAATGTAATTGTTGTGAATTATTACATCTTCACTAAATAGGACATAGTTAAAACAAATAAAAATGTTCCTAGATCAAAGCTGATTTTCTAACCAATTATGGAAATGACCATGAAGCCTCACTTCAAATTAGGTTGCTTTTCCCAAGTGGATTAATCTTAGTCTTTGCACCCACATTGGGGCTGTACTTAAATTAAAGTGATTTCCTCACTTTTAGTCACAGTCTCTGCATGGTTCTGTGAACTTTCAAGCATAATAAAGTTGCTTTCTCAGGGGCATGAGACCATTGTTCTGCAAGACTTTTATAGCAAAGACCAAAATCAGGTGAGATTCAGGTATGTTTGGGTTACCACTACAAACCCAAATCTCAAACCAGGTTCACAACCCTATTGCCAAGCAGGGGCTGAGAATTTAGCAGGCACGGGCATCAACGTTTCAGAATGTCGGGCTGGCCAAATTCCAAACATGGATCCAGATGTGAGTTTTCAAGTTGGCTTTTGTCTTTAATAATGATTTTGCAATGCCCTGATCTATAATAAGCCTGGGAAAAACAAAACAAAACAGAAACAAAACAACTGGATCTGAACCTGCAAAAATTTGAGCTGTTTGAAATCTGGATGGGAATGTTGCAGCTTGAACTCATCTCTTGTTTCAAGCAAAACATTCAGTTGTTTTGCACGATTTCAACCCCCAATTAGGCTGCATTTTGTTTTAATGAACTTCAAAACTCAAAGTGAAATGCAGAGTGTGTGAAACACCACAAACCAGCCTGTGCATAAACTGCTCTATGGATCCAGACCAACAGGATTCACACAGCTCTGAATTTGGCCCACATTTTAACGTATGGATGTGTACATCCAAAGAGAGGGGAGGCACTCAGTTTAATAGAATGTATTCACTCCCTTTTTGTCTTTCTGTAATCCCTACTATCCAGCCAAAACAAGTTGCTTTTAACATTTATCATTAGTCCGCCAGCTTCTTGAGGCAGTCAGTCGACAGAATTTGGGAACAACAGTTCTGATTGGGCTTCAAACTGTGTGCCATGATTTATACTGTTAGTTGCCTCACTCTGAGAATTCTGTCCACAAATCACTGCCACCATGTTTCACTGGCATTAAATGATGCTTTTCTCCTGGCAAGGGATGGGTTAGCTTCCACAATTCTCAGCCAGTTTATCAATTTTACTGATCTGAAACCGTGGTTGGCAGATATAAGAGAGTTGGGGAGGCTAAGCCTCCCGAAACGGGGCAAGAAACATCAGTGCACCTCCTCTCGGATGTGCACCGGCCTGCTGTCTCTAGAGCGCCGCCACCAGAAACTCCTGAGAAATGGAAAGGACATTGGCACCTGGACCATGGCCTCACCCACACCCAGCCCATGCTCCACCCTGAGACCCTGCCTTCGCTCAGCCTCTTCCCATCTCCACTCCGCCTCTTCCCCCAAGCAGGGCCGGCTCCAGGCGCCAGTGAAGGAAGCAGGTGCTTGGGATGGCCAATGGAAAGGGGCAGCATGTCTGGGTCTTCGGCGGCAATTCGACGGCGGGTCCCTCAGTCCCTCTCTTCCTCTATGAGCTGCTGCTGTAGTGCTGCCGAAGAGGAAGAGAGGGAGCAAAGGACCAGTCACCGAATTGCCACAGAAGAATGAAGTGGCACGATTGAGCTGTTGCCGAAGTACTGCCGATCAGCTTTATCTGGAGCTGGAGCTGGAGCTGGCCCTGGCCCCAAGGATGCCCCCACTGCCTGCTGCTCCTCTCCCCCCACCATTGCCTGCCCTTAAAGAAGGAGGGGACAGAAAGGAGCAAGGATCCGGCGGGCAGCTAGTGGGAGGCTTGGGGAAAGGGTCAGAGAGGAGTAAGCAGTGGGCAAGGGGGCCTCAGGAGAGGGTGGAGAGGAGCGAGTGGCGGGGGCGTCTTGGAGGATGAGGTGGAGGGGGGGAAAGAGGTGAAGTGGGGCGGGGCCTCATGGGAAGAGGCAGAGCGGGACCTTGGGGCAGAGTAGAGGACAGGGCCAGGATCTGGGAACTGGTGGAACCCCCCACTTCCAGGGATCTTCCGGCGCTCCCACCCAGTCTTCCCGAATGCAAGAGACACCCGCCACCTATGTCTGGAACATTGAACATCGTTGACTGAAAAAACACAGCAATTACGAGGATGGAGTCTGCCAGTGGATTCTGATGCACAGTTGAGGACTTAGACCGTCAGAATTATAAGGAGACTTGGAAAGGCTCAACAGCAGCCATAAAAAAGGGCCCCTCAACACACAAGGACAAAATTTTTATGATTTCCCAACATTTTTGGTAACCCAATTATGAAAACAAGCAGCTTTTGATCCTACAAGGCTATTGATCCTATTGGCTGTAGCATCACCTATCCACACCTGAGGTTCCTTAGGGACTTTTGTCTTTTGTGCTCTCTGAGGCAATCTATAAAGTTGCTTGATCACTAGAGAAAGAAATAAAATTCAGGATACGCAAATTATGATGACTTTTACTTTTCAGTTGGACAGTTTGAGTTGATATGCAATAAGTGCTAGATTTCAGAGGAAACACAACTGAGGATGGAAATAAAGCAGTGGTTTAAATGGCTATTCCTCACATTACAGGCAGTTTAATTTAATAGCAACAACAGGTTAATTTATATTGGTTTATTTGATTTTGTTGGGTTGTTTGGAGAATAGTGATTACAAACTTGCTTAACAAGTTACCTTAAATCAGGGGTTGGCAACCTATGGCACGCGTGCCAAAGATGGCACACAAGCCGATTTTTAATGGCATGCTGCTGCCTGCTGGGGTCCTGGCCGCTGGCCCCGCTCAGCCTGCTGCCAAACCCAGGCCAGCAGCGTGCCATTAAAAATCCTGCCCGGCCCAGCCTGCTCTTCTCCGCGCCCCTGCCCATTGCTCTCTCCTGTGGGGGCAGAGGCTTGGTCTTGTGGCTGCTGCTGCAGGGCAACCTCTACCAGCAGCCAAGCTCCCTCCTCACCTGCCTCTTCCCACAGTGTGCTGGGTTCCTGTCCCTCCTCCTCTCCCTCCTTGTGGCCGAACAGCTGATGGCCCTGGAGAGGGAGGGGGAGAAGTGGAGCCAGAACCGCAGTTGCAGCGTGCTCACAGCTCCGGAGAAGAGGCAGGGGATGGGGCCTTAGGGAAGGAAGGTGGAATCAGGGCATATCCCCCTCCAGCCCCTGCTGTGAGCTGCTCAGGGAAGGGGGCTGGAGCATCCCCACAACTCCATCCCCCCCCTCAGCCCCCTATCCTGACTCCTGAATCCCCTGATCCTCCAGCCCTCTGCCCTGAGCCCTGCACCTCTCATATCCCCAGGCCCCTGCCCTGACCCCTGCACTCCCCATGACTCCAGCCATGACTCCAGCACCCCCATGCATACCCAGCTCCCCCACACTCCATGCCCTGACACCTGTACCCCCTCACATGCCCCCATCCCCCTTCCCTGACTCCTGCACCCTCCGCACCCCCCCATCCCCCTGCCCTGACTCTTGCACCCCCCCACAGATACCTAACCCCCCCACTCCATGCCCTGACTCTTGCAACCCCCACATCCCCACCCCCACCCTGAGCACCAAACGGAAGCTTCTGTACACACACCCACATTCCCACCTGCACCCCTCACCCCAAATGGGAGCTGCCTAGGTAAGTAACTCACACCCAAACCTCCTGCCCCAACCCTGAGCCCTCTCCCTCATTCTAGCTCCTGGCCAGATGCTACACCCCAACCCCCAGGCTGCTCCTTCACCTCCGGCTCTCCCCCAGCTCAGTGCACTCCCACTCTCAGCTCAGTGCAGAGAGAGAGGAAGAGAATGGGCTAAAAGCAGGGAAAAGGTAGGTACCCGCTCTATGTGGGCAGGGCTGGGACCTCAGACCGGCAGCGGGCTGAGCGGGGTCAGGATCCTGGCTGGCAGGAGCCAGCGGATGGAATCCCATACCACTGAGCCCCCCCACTGCCAGTCTGGTGTCCTGGTCACTGGTTCCTCTCACCCCACTGCCGGTCTGGGGTTCTGGCTGCCAGCCACTTGCCAGCTGGGGTTCCAGGTGCAGGCCCCGCTCAGCCCGCTGCCAGCCTAGGTGAATAGAACCCCAAGCTGGCAGCAGGCTGAGCGGGTCGGCGGTGTAAGATCAGCATTTTAATTTAATTTTAAATGAAGCTTCTCAAACATTTTTAAAACCTTGTTTACTTTACATACAATAGTTTAGTTATATAATATATAGACTTATGGAGAGAGACCTTCTAAAAAACGTTAAAATGTATTACTGGCACGCGAACCCTTAAATTAAAGTGAATAAATGAAGACTTGGCACACCACTTCTGAAAGGTTGCCGACCTTTGCCTTAAATATTCTTGAACTGTATACTCCACCGATGATGTTACATGTAAATGAAAATATTCACTGTTAGATTATGAACCAGTCTGAGAATTATAATCTATTAGTATACAACTTGAACTCGGGATTGGAGGATATTAGGTGCATGGTAGGGTCTGGATTGATCCTGGTTTCAACCTACCTCCTCTCCAAAATAAAGTAAAATTTTATTCAAATAAAGATTAGATTGTCCAACCATTATATTCAGATAAAGCTGATTATCCCCATCTGTACCTCCTGTACAGTAATTCCAAATTACATAGTTCTCTCCTATCTGTCCTAAATGAAGCCACAATTAGTTCTCCAAAAAAAGACTTGTCAGATAATATGCCTCTTACAAACCAGTATCACTCTTGAATGTGGATAGTAAAATCCTAGCCAAGGCATATACAAACAAAATAGCACCTTTTCTACTATCCATTATCCATGCTGACCAGTAAGGGTACAGCGATCAGAGAGATGCCAACAATAACATAAGGAGGTTATTAAATATTATTCATTACCTTCAATGGAACAAAATAGAAGCCTAATTCTTAGTCTTGATTCCAGGAAAATACTTGATAGGGCCCCAGGAGATTTTTGTTCTCTACTTTAGAAGCCTTTAATTTTGGCTCTCAGTTTAGATTAGGGTTACAAATGTTTTTCCAACAATCTACGGCTGTGGCGCTAACTTAAAATCCCTCCCCCCTCTCCTTTTGAATTATGAAGAGGAATGAGGCAACAGAGCCCCTTCCCACTCCCCACTTCCATAAATGTCATTATAACTGAATCTCTAGCCGTGCTAATGAAATCACACGTGACTATATTGAGAATTAAGAAGGGAAACCATGAATAGCAGATCACATTCTATGAGATGATATTTGAATTATCTGAGTTCTTCCCAAAACACTTCCTGCAATACAATGCAAGGGTCAGGCTTCAAAAATCAATTCACCATAAATCAATGGCCACTACCATAGCTCCATTATATATCAGTGAATTACTAGTTCAAATGGATTTGAAATCTTTTAGAGTAATGACTCCAGTAGAATTAGGTTCTATTTTTCAAGAAAACAAGCCAACCCTATTAAAGAAAAATATAACTGAATATAGCCATCTGGCAAAATCTCTCTCTAATATTTGGTTTTACTTCTTTTCAAGCTTAAGCAGTTTTTTTTTAACTTCTCTCCTCCACTTAAAAAAAATTATAGATAAAGCCATGAAACTATGTGTATGGAAAACGATTTAAAAAAACCATCATCAAGAATTAGGCATGGTTTACACTAGAAAATTAAGTCAGCTTAAAATGTTGCTTCATGGATCTGAAAAATCCACATCCCTGAGAGACATAGCCATGCTGACCTAACCCTCAATGTAAACAGCACTAGGTTGATGGAAGAATTCTTCTGTCAGTCTAGCTACCACCTCTCAGGGAGGTGAACCCCTCCTGTCAGCATAGGTAGCATCTACGTTGAAGCACTACAGCAGTAAAGCTGCAAATGTGCACTGCTGTAACATTTCAAGTGTAGACAGGCCCTTAATGTTTTTTAAAGGAACAACCTTTTTTTAAAATCAGTTTAAAAAAAAACTAGTCAAGGCCATTTCCAGTGCTCCCACCTGCCCTTCGCCTCCTACCCCCTCACCAATTTTTATAAATTATTATCATGGTTTTCTCTTTTAAAATAAAATTCACCTGTTGATTTGTGGAAGACCAACTTAAACAACATGCAAAATTGTTTAAGGACATGATTCTACAAACACAAATTCAATATGGCCACTCACTTGAATGAAGTGACTCATGATCACTTGATGATAACCTGTCTGTTCATTCCCTTTGGAGCACCTGCATTTGGCCTCTGTCAGAGGACAGGATACTGGGCTTGATGGACCTTTGGTCTGACCCAGTATGGCCATTCTTATGTTCTTATGAGCTTGAGTTTTTGCAGACGGGTCCTCACTGAATGCAGGTTATACCTGGGAGCCATGAAACTGAGTACACAAAAAGAGGTGTCAAAGTGCACAAAGTACACACATTGAATAAAAAAGAGGAAAAAAAGTTAATTTCTTTCATTTACAGTAATCTTAGATGTTAGTTCTAATAATAGTAAAAATATTCAGACAGAAATGTGAATTTTATGCTGAAGGTGTCCTTCAAACTACTGTCATTGAAGGAAAAAACAGAGAGGCTTACCTCTTCTCAACTGGCTGTTGTGCAATTACATAACATTCTTATGAACAATATGAGAGTAGCAACCTTTTACCTCTCACAAACACGAGGGCCAGATTTGGTGCACCATAGAACAACATATCCTCTGTATTATTATATAAGCATTATACCTCTAGTACTGAGCAATGACCATCTGAATTCCTAGCCTCAGCAGCCATCTACAAACCTGGCATAGAATTAGGACAGTATTAAAGGTAAAGCATAATCAATTATCTTTGAGAACTCATGGGCAATGAATGAGGTCCCAGGTGACTAGAGACAGGCAAACATAGTACCTATCTTTAAAAGGGGGAACAAAGAGGACCCAGGAAATTATTGACCAGTCAGCCTAATTTTGATACCTCAAGGGATAGTTCAGTTGTTTGAGTACTAGCCTGCTGAAGCCAGCATTGTAAGCTCAAACCTTGAGGGGGGCTATTTGGGGATTTAGTTAGGGATTGGTCCTGCTTTGAGCAGGGGTTTGGACTAGATGACCTCCTGGGGTCCCTTCCAATCCTGATAGTCTTAAACAAAGATACTTAAACAAATTTTGAAAGCACCTAGAGGATAATAGGATGATAAGGAATAGCCAGTATGGATTTGTCAAGAAGAAATCAGGCCAAACCAATCTAATTTCCTTCTTTGACAGAGTTACTGGCCTAGTGGATAAGGAGAAGCAGTAGACATGATATACATTGATTTTAGTAAGGATTTAACACAGTCTCACATGACATTTTCATAAGCAAATTAGGGAAAGGTAATCTACATGAAATTAGTATAAGGTGAGTGTGCAAACTGTTTGAAAGATTGTACTCAAAGAGTAGTTATCAATGGTTCACTGTCAAACTGGGAAGGCTTCTCTAGTGGGGCTCCACACGGGTCAGTCCTAGGTCTGTTGTTTAATGTGGCTGTCAATAATCCATATCTTCTGGATAATAATCCACTATTTTTATGTGTAGATGAATGGAAATGCTATATCCTTTATGTTTGCATAAGTAGGGATTAGGCTTGCAATAAGATGGACAGTAAATTTTCATTAATTGTTAAGAATTAAGAAAAGGGAATTTAAAAGATTTCAGATATAAAACCAATTTTACTATACTGAAAATAGGTGGAATCTATTTTTTACTGGTAAAAATCACAGTGTCACAGTCCAAGGCAACTGCACCTGCATTTCCCCTCAGTGGCCGAGCAAGGTCACCCATTCTCAGACGTTTAACTCCCCAGCCACTGCAGTGGAGACCCTTGTCTCACTCCCTTCTGATTGGAGTCTTTCCAGACCACACAATTCTCTGCCTTCACTGTGTTATTCCCAGCAGAGACAGGATGCCCGAGGAGGCTTGCTAGCTTTCTCTTCAGAGATGGTTAACAGTGTGACCACCCATGGTTATAGATAACACACAGCTCTTTTATGCAAGTCTATTATTTAAGGTAAAAACACTACACAGAAAAATGGTTGAAAGCAATAAAAATCTACACGCATGCTAATAAGCTTACCAGAGATCACCCCAACTCTAACATGGGCACTGGCAAGAGCAGGCCTGCAAAACTCCACAAAGGGAGTTTCTTTTATGTTCACAAGTTCCTAGCAGCCTCAGCTCAGAACCAGCACCCAGTCTTATGGATGTCAGTAGGCCTCGACCTTCCAACTCTTCTCTAAGGATTGGGGCCTCCATGACCGGGGTACTGTACATTTGCTGGATTGGAAAGAGGGTCCTGAGTCAGTTTAAAACTAGGCTATTTATCCAAAAATCATTTTTTTGTTGGTCATGAGAGAATACAATTTAAACAAGTACATGCATATCTCTCTGGGGAAGAGGCTGGCTTTATAGGGCTGATAACAGCGGATGTACCTACTAGAAAAGGTACATAATATTCCACAATAGCACATATGCAATTGAATTTTTAATACAACGAACCCCAAAGGTATTAAACCTAATTCTGCAAAGTTTACCTTAATTCCACAAGGTTTGTCCAGGATATTGTCAGTCTGTCACAGGATGATCTGACAAATTCTAGGAGACATGGTTCCTTAAATTGGAACAGCTAAATTTAGAGGACTATGCGTATACTATATAATTCCACTAACAGAATTCTTCATGAAAAAGGAACTATTAAACAGTATGTTTCTACAACAATGACAGTCTCTTTATCTACATAAGCAACCTTCTTAGTGCAGTTCTGGAGTTACCCTAACTGTAGGGGTATATATCTATGAGGGGTTAGAGGATGTTAATCTTAATAGAACATAATAAGCAGGGGATATTAAATCTATGACTGCGTCATTCACATGGACACACCATTGATATGAGCAGAGCTTCAAAGAAAAAGGTTTGCTCTCACCGGTCAGGTGAGGGGAGCAGACAATTTCCCCTTGGAAGCCTGTCTAAGTGGTCCATTTATTTAGTGGTGGCTCCGGGCAGTCAGGAGCAATTCATGGTGTAAAGCCTTACTCACATCACTGAGAGAAAGAGGAAGGTAAAAGAACAAAGACAGGAGAAGCAGACGGAAGCAATTTTTATTAAAGGATTTTACAAATAGGAACACTGGGGGAAAATAGTCTGATGTAACAAAATGATCTGGTTGTACTTACCATCCCAACATGTATATTAGTTGCCAGGATCAAATGACAATTTATATTCTATTGAATAATTCCAGAGAGATGAGGAATCCAGGGCAGGCATTCTAAAGTAATTATTGCATTTCTTTTGCCCTTACATCACTACCCAAAGGGTGCAGTCATCATCCAGAGACATGCCTCATGGCCCTAGTTTCTGTTTTAGTACAGTAATTGTTACACCAGGTCTTAACAAGAAGGCAACTCATACTAATATCCAGCTCTTACAAACAGAATCTCATCTGTTTTTTTACAAGTATATTGCTGGCATTTTGTCAAAACAGAATTGCACAAACCACCATGTTTTGATGAGGACATAAAGATTAAAAATTGGTTTCTGTGGCTCAATGCAAAGTTGACATTCAAGAAGAGGGGGAAAAAAAAGAAGCCAAGCATACAACTGATGTACACTAACCAACACCTTGTTTACTTATCCTCTAAGTAATCACCCGCCATCCCCTCTGCCCACAACTCTTTCTTAAAACAGTTCACAATAAAACCTCAAGGCACATTTACACCTGGCCACAGACATTTCAAGGAAGCTAGTGTTTTCCAGCTCCCAATAAGCCATTAGGGATGCTTCCCGCTCACACCTCAATAGGCAGGTCAGCTCTGTTGACAGAAACAGCCAAAAGACCTGGGCTTTCTTACACAGGATATTTACACTGGGCTTTTTTACTACAAATTTTCCACTGGCACTAGCAGTGATGGGTGAGCTACTGTAGACAGCACCCCAGGCAATTCCAACACCATATCATCTATTCCTGCTAGGAACATATTTGCATGAGATGGTTCTTAAATTGAGAGCAGCTACCTGGCATCTGTGGAGATGCACAGGTTTTAGTAGTAATGGGAAATTTTAGAGAAATAAGGTAAGTGTAGGCTGGGGCCTGGGGTCTTCGGTGGTGGGGGCCCCCCGCTTCAGTGGTAATTCGGTGGCAGGGGGTCCTTCCGCTCCGGGACCCGCCACTGAAGTGCCCCGAAGACCCGCGGCGGGAACCCCCCGCCGCCGAATTACCGAAGACTCAGCACTTCGGCGGCAGGTCCCGCTTCAGCAGTAATTCAGCGATGAGGGGTCCTTCTGCTCCAGAGCGGAAGGACCACCCCCCACCGCCAAAGACCCGGAGCGGAAGAAGTTCTGGGGGCCCCGGCCCCATGAGAGTTTTCCAGGGCCCCCGGAGAGAGTGAAGGACCCCACTCCAGGGGCCCCAAAAAAGTCTCATGGGGGCCCCTGCAGGGCCCAGGGCAAATTGCCCCACTTGCCCCAGTCCAGCACAGATTGAGGTATTTTCATTCACTACAGCAATGAATACTCATGTGACTGTTCTTAGAACACAGTAGGCATGTTTTGGTATGACTGCTGCATATGATTTATAAGCAGCCAATCATACAGAGCTTTTTTGCCTGAGAACTTTATTTTGGAACAGGTAGTTGTAAATGAGTGAGTGAAGACGAAGTGTTGTCTGGGAGCTCTCTCTCTGTGATACTCTTGTTAATAGCGAATGACAGTCTTCAAAATAGCTTATGGATCTGGCCAGACCATCTCTGGTTATATAACCACTTTCAACGCCTTGTTTACACTAGGGAATTTAAATGAATGTCCACTGTTGCTAACTCCAGTTTAGCTGCACCAGTGCCAATGTTTGATGGGCTATTATTATATTAAATAATGTTGCAAGAGGCTGGCCATGCGTTTCATCTGGTTTAGTGTTGGGAACAGCCTGATTTGAGGGGCCAGGCAGCACTTAACAAGTCACCTTTTCTCTGTTCTCATGCCCTTTGTTCTTGTGCCCCATTTAAGGGCTAAGGGAAGGTCAGGTTACTCCAGTTATGCTGATATGGATCTTAATAGCATCTGCATTCTGCAACTTCTGAGCAGCTACATAACCTTCTTCTCCCCAATTACTCCTGCTGAGCAGCTGTATAGCAGATATGGACATCCAGTTACCCAGGCTGAGTGTGAGGAGGATGAGTTGCTGCTGAGCAGCTGCAGAATGCAGGTGCCACTTATGGTCTGACCATCTGGGGATCATACACTCCCTGACCTCTATGGGATGAGCTCTACCTCTGACTGCAGAGACTGGGACAAACTGGGTAGGAGAAGAAGTGGACTAGGGTGTGGGGGACAGATGGGGATGATGACTAGAAAGAAAGAGTAAGAAAGAAGGAATCAGAAAGGAAGAGAATTAAATACAGGGAGATATTCAGCAAGGAGAATAATTATTTGGAGGGGAAAAAACATTGGAAAAGACCTAAGAAAGGAGGGAGCTCAACAGGGAGAGAAAAAGTTAGTCAAGAAAGATAAAGAGCATGAACAAAAACAAGAGACAAAGCTGATTTGTTTTTTATCTTATATAAAACTGCTGCCAGATAATATATTCATCAATAATGATATACACATATAAGCATGTGTGCGATGTGAAGATGAATGGATATATGCCAAAGAATCTTATGCTGGCTGTATGCCAGTTACCAGGAAAATGCACAGGATACATATCCAGCAGCTTTCCAGAGGGGAAAGAAAAGTCATTTAGGGAAAACTGGGTGAAAGCTTTCGAGTGGAATGGAAGCGAAGTCCCATGCTCATCTAGTGAATGGACTGAAGGGCAGAGAGTGCTGCCGAAAGGCTCAGTGTGTGAGCGAATAGTGGGGTTGAATGGCAAATCTGACTGCTGATGCTACAACAGGATAGAATCTCCAGTTCAAGACATATGGTGGGTAAGAGAAATCTAGTTTCTCATTTTGTTAGGAACATTGTTACCCTTTATAATTCAATGTCACTTTAGTTTGAATTTCACCTAAATTTAGCTTTAGGAAGGCAGTGTGAGCTAGTGGCTAGAACACTGGACTGGGATTCAGGAAACTTGGGGTTATTCCTAACTCTGCCACTGGCCTGCCAGTAGATGAGCCATTTCACTGCTCCATGCCTCAGTTTCCCCAGTTGTAAAATGGGGATAATGATATGACTCTTCTTGCAGAGTGTGAGCTTGACTCTACATCTTGTCCTAAGTCCAAAATATCCTGCTTGCAGCCTCGCGTACTTATAAGTTTCCAGTGACATGTAGTTCTGATGCTTTCTTGTCTTCTCCTCCCTGAGCAGTAGATAACCTTCTATTTGTACTCAACTTTAGAGCTAGAAATGTTGCTCATCCCAGGAGGTGGATATTGCTATGTTAAATGAGATTTTCTCTAATAGCTGGAGGCATTCTCAGGTTCACTTCAAATTGCAGATGGGAATAATGTGGAGAGTCTTTCAAAGAGATTAAAGCTAATCTTAAAAGACCCAAGAATATTTTTATTTAATTAAAAAGTTATAAATGACTTCCAGACATCCTACTGGAAGAAGTGATTATATATATTTGGCTTGATTTTCAAAGGTACCAAGAATTCACAGCTCTCACTGAAATCAGTGTAAACTGTGGGTATTCAACATCTTTGAAAATCAAGCCAAAATTGCCTTTAGACTGTAAGCTCCTTAGGGCAGAGACCTGTTACTTGTTTGGCAAACCTATTCTTTTGCAGAGCACCTTTGCCCGGACAGAGCTATATGAGTAATAATCATAATAATAGAGAACAGATTTGTGCTGGAAGTTAAGAACATTTGATGTGGTTCTACAGTCTTTATATTACACATTATTTTTTAACAAAAATAAACTTTAAATTTATAAGTAATGTGCAAAGTGAAGCATGAACAAACCAACCTGTCTGAAAACAATTCAGAAACAGGAAGGTGTTTGCCTGCTCACATACAACTTGGATGCTTTCCCGTCATTCTCTATTTTAGTATCTTGAAATAATTTGAATCAAATGCTTCCAACTGGAAATCTTGGGGAACAAGCAGACTAAGAAGAGTGTGTTTGTAGTTGTTCTTGGAGCACTGAATCACAATGCTAAGTGATGGTGAGACATTGATGATACATGCGTGTACACATGCGAGTGTGCATACCCTCACTCTGTCACAGATCCACAGGATTGGTGTTACGCCCACAGCTTTGAAACAATTTCTCGGCAGAACACCTTCAGTGTGCCAGACCTCAATGGGGACTCACTCTTCCTTCAGGGTAAGCCGTGCGGCTTCTCCACTTCCTAAGACTGAACCTCTGGGGCAACTGCACTCCTGCTTTATACCGTGAGCTCTGGTCAGACAGTCCAATTGAGATAGACTCCTGACATAGACTTGTACACTCTTCAGAGATTAATGCACCTCACCAAGCATTTGCAGTGCCCCTCAAATGGTGTTATCAAAACAGTAGGGTTATTAGTCAGCTGCAACACAGCATAGGAAGTCCTTTGGTTAGCATAGAGAAACTACAGTTAAAGCATAGTCCAAGTCCACTCTGGTTTGCCCAGAGCCCTGGCCAAGCTGTAGTGAACTCCATGTTCAGGCTCTGTCTTTTTCTCAGGTTGACCCTTGGTCAGTTCTCAAGTGGGATCCCCAATTTCTTCCAGCAGCCAGCTCTCAGCCCCCCCACACTCCCACCTTCCCAGTCCTTTGCTCTTTAGCTGGATGATTTTGCTCAGCTTCCTTGTTAAGGGGTTGGGAATTCCATCTCCCTCTAGGTCATTGGTTGCTACGTGTCAATATCCTGGTGACGAGATTTGCCATTGTCTTCTCAGATTCTCCACTGATATGGGGTTGGCCCTCAGCCATTCAAGCTGAGACAGTTAGGCAGCATTCACACCTATGTCTCTTGGGTTGGCTTACACTGAAAACTTACACTGGCATAGCTACGTCTCCCAAAAGTGTGAAAAATGCATACCCCTGAGAGATATAGCTATGCTGACTTAGCCCCCAGATGATAAGTGGAAGAATTCTTCTGTTGCCCTAGCTGTTGTCTCCCAGGGAGATGTATTAACAACAGCAATGGGAGAACCCCTCCTGTCACTGGCCTGGTCTACACTACGCGTTTAAACCGATTTTAGCAGCCTTAAACCGATTTAACGCTGTACCCATCCACACTACGAGGCCCTTTATATCGATATAAAGGGCTCTTTAAATCGGTTTCTGTACTCCTCCCCAACGAGGGGAGTTGCGCTAAAATCGGTATTACCATATCGGATTAGGGTTAGTGTGGCCGCAAATCGATGGTATTGGCCTCCGGGCGGTAAACCACAGTGCACCACTGTGACCGCTCTGGACAGCAACCTCAACTCGGATGCAGTGGCCAGGTAAACAGGAAAAGCCCTGCGAAATTTTGATTTTCATTTCCTGTTTGCCCAGCGTGGAGCTCTGATCAGCACGGGTGGGAATGCAGTCCCAAATCCAAAAAGAGCTCCAGCATGGACCGTACAGGAGATACTGGATCTGATCGCTGCATGGGGAAAAAAATCTGTTCTATCAAAGCTCCGTTACAGAAGACGAAATGCCAAAGTGTTTGGAAAAAAATCTACAGGCTACACAGTGCTGCGTGACAAGCATAACGGGAAGCCAGAGACTCAAATGGACACTCATGGAGGGAGGGAGGGGGTACTGAGGACTCCAGCTATCCCACAGTCCTCAGCAGTCTCCGAAAAGTATTTGCATTCTTGGCTGAGCTCCCAATGCCTGTAGGTTCAAACACATTGTCTGGCGTGGTTCAGGGAATAGTTCATCAATTTACTCCCCCCCTCCATATGAAAGAAAAGGAAAAGAAATCGTTTCTTGACTTCTTTCAATGTCACCCTATGTCTACTGAATGCTGCTGGTAGACGCGATGCTGCAGCAGTGAAGAGCAGTATCCACTCCTCTCCCCTGCCCGGTGGCAGACGGTGCAGTAGGACTGGTAACCATCCTTCTTATCAACCCATGAGAGCTCCTGGCTGGCTTCAGGTGAGGCTGGCCGGGGGTGCCTGGGTGAAAATCGGAATGATTCTCAGTCATTCCCAGTAGATGGGACAGAACGGCTGATAACCGTCCTCATCATAGCAACTGGGGGCTGAGCTTCATCAGCCCCCTCCTTTTCCTGTGTAAAGAAAAGATTCTGTCCTGCCTGGACTGTCATAGCAGTGGGATGCTGGGCTTCTCTCCCCCGCACCACTTAATGTTCTGCCTGGACTGTCATAGCACCGGGAGGCTGCCTCTCCCTCATTTTATCTCACTAAAAAGTCAGTGTTTCTTATTCCTGCACTCTTTATAACTTCATGACACAAATGGGGGGGACACTGCCACTGTATCCCAGGAAGGTTGGGGGAGGAGGGAAGTAACGGGTGGGGTTGTTGCAGGGGCACCCCCCGTGAATGGCATGTAGCTCATCATTTCTGCGGGATCTGACATGGAGCAGCTGTGCTCTCTGATGTACTAGAGAACCAGTGTACTTGCCCCATATTCTAGGCAGGACTGACTCTATTTTTAGAAACCATAAAGGAGGGATTGACTCGGGAAGTCATTCCCAGTTTTGCCTTTGCGCCCCCGGCCGATCTCAGCCAGGAGCACCCATGATAGCAGCAGACAGTACAGAAGGACAGATAACCGTCATCTCATTGCCAATTTACACCGGCAGCAGACGGTACAGAATGACTGATAACTGTCTCTGCTATCATGCAAAAGCAAACGAATGCTGCTGTGTAGCGCTGGAGTATCGCCTCTGTCCGCGGCATCCAGTACACATACGGTGACTGTAAACAAAAAAAAAAGCTGAATGGGCTCCATGGTTGCCGTGCTATGGCATCTGCCAGGGCAATCCAGGGAAAAAGGATGCGAAATGATTGTCTGCCATTGCTTTCCCGGAGGAAGGAATGACTGACGACATTTACCCAGAACCACCCGCGACAATTATTTTTGCCCCATCAGCCACTGGGCTCTCAACCCAGAATTCTAAGGGGCGGGGGAGACTGCGGGAACTATGGGATAGCTACAGAATAGCTACCCACAGTGCAATGCTCCGGAAATCGACGCTAGCCTCGGACCTTGGCCGCACGCCGCCGAATTAATGTGCTTAGTGTGGCTGCGTGCACTCGACTTTATACAATCTGTTTTATAAAACCGGTTTATGTAAAATTGGAATAATCCCGTAGTGTAGACGTACCCGCTGCAGCGAGTGCATGGGCAGTGGGTGAAGCGCCCCTTTAGGGAGGCTAGCCCACTGGCCCCTGAAGCCCTGAACCTCTCCTTCATTCCCAGCTGGAGCCCCGAGCCCCCAGTGGCCTGAGCCATGCCAGCCAGCCCTATAGTTGCATGGCCCAGCTGGCCTGTCCCCAACCGGCCGGCCTGAGCCATCCCAGGCTGCGCTGGCTGGCCCAATCCTAGCTGCTGGCCTGATCCCTGGGCCAGCCTGAGCACCAGCCCAAGCCACCCCTGGCTGCTGGCTGAGCTGAGTCCCAGCTGGCTACAGGGTGGGGCCACAGCCTTAACCATGGAAGGCTAAGCCTCAGAGAAAAGTCCTTTCCCCCCTACTAGGCTTCCATGCAAAATGTAGGAAAAACTAAGGCATACACAGGAGGTTATAAAAATGTTACAGAAAATTCCCACTTCATCACCCCCCCCGGCAGAAGTCACAACACTCCTTCAATACACATATAATCCCCCTGCCTTCCATGTAGTCTCCTTAGTGATGGCTGTAACTACAAAATGACTCACTTTGACTGGGAGGCACTGGAGCCCCCAGTATCAAATTCATAAGGTATCATCATCACTGCATTTCCTGGTCTTGTTTCAAGGATCCTTGATCAATACAGTAACACGGTGCCTTCAGTCAGCCTAAGCCCTAAACCATAATTCAGCATGGCGTCTCATAGGTATATTAACAAATCAACTTAATAATATACCTTCTCAGCAGAATTATGTATCAAATATTACAGAAACAACATTCACGGTTTATGAACATCAGGAAAAAGGAAAGGAATCTGGATTAAATTGAGCATAAACCAGACATCTCTAGAGAAGAGAACAACATACTCCTAACAAAGAGTACTTTCTAGGCATTCCTCTTCCAGCAGCTATCATTAAACTCCTCCTGTTAAGTAATGCACCTTGGTCCAGTGGCTAATGCATCAGGTTGGGAATTAAACAACAGGGCTTCTATTCACAGATCTGCTGCTAAATCCCTGAGTGGCTTTGGCTTTCCTTACAGCTTGATTTTCAGAGGTGCTAAGATCTGATGAATGCCAAAGTGAGTTGCAAGTAGTCATTGCCCTTTAAACATTATCCACTTCCTTCTCTATGTCTCACTCTCCCCATCTGTTCCTCATCTGTAAAATGGGACTAATGATGCCCACTTTTGAAAGTTCTTTGAGATCTATTGATGCAAAGTGCTAGACAAGTACTAAATATTATATTATTATAAAACTTGTGCAGTCCCAGTGAATTAATACCACATGACTCCAGGTGCTGGCTATGTCATCAGATGGCAATGTAAAATCCCTTAGACTGTATTATTTATTCAGAAGATTATAATTATGAAAAATGAAATAAAACCTCAGCCTAATAAGTATCAGGCCCTTCAAGAATGGATGTTAAACACCATTTTCCAGGTACCAGATGATAGGAATCACAATGTTAAGACACACACTTATTTTAATGATCCTGGTCAAAAGGGCTGTCCACAATGTTTATTTATTTATTAATTTTTAGTTAAGTAGACAATATAAATCTTGGCTTTCATAAAAAGCCCCCTTGCTACATTCTATTTAGTTTAAATTGGCATGTATGTGATTCAACCTGAAAAGCCCAGCCAAATCCAATTAATGTCATTGAAACTCCAGGAGTACACATATATGTTTTCAGTTTAAAAATGGAGTAAAAAAAAATCCATAAGGCCTAAATTTGGATTTTTTCCTATTTTTCATTTGGAGGAGGGGAAAGGAGGTAAGGGAGTAATCATAATAATAATAAAAATGTCATGGAAGTAGAAAAATCAGCCCATCAAGCCCATTTTACTTGGCAGGTTGCTTTTCCTCTTTTGCTACAAAATACTTTATTCCTCAGATTTTTTTTAGATTTCCAAAAAAAAAAAAAAAAAGCCAGCTGGAATTCTAGTGGACTCAGTTGTTACTTGCAAAATTTGTGGTAACTCTCCCTCTCCTTTTACTCGCAAAACTTGGTTTTCTATTTACAGGTAGAGATCCTGATGGCTTATTCGTTATATCCTCATCCCCGTCATTGGGCGTATGCAAGTCACCAGCAGATGAACTGTAAATTAACTTCAGCTAGAAGCCAAAAGAAAACATGCCATTTCTATCTCTTGGCTTTTTCATCTATGGTAATTCCACGTTTCTCCAAGTCACAGACTCCTCCCTGAGGGAATCACCTCTCCTTTCATTATGAATTAGGCATTACTGGAACTCCAATAGTCTGGAGAGAGACTGGTGGAGGTAACTCCTCTCCATTTCTAAAATGGTTAGTTTGATAGCCGCAGGCTGAATGCAGTAAAGAACAGAGCTAATTTTGCTCACAAAAACTTTTGTAGCTTATTACAGAAAAAAAACAGTTCTTTAAAAATATTCCTGAAATATGAGTGTTTTGCAGAGGTTGCCACAGAAACACGTAGAGCATATAATCCAAAATAGGATGTCTAGACAAACTCCTACTGTCTGACCTTTTATGTATTTCCTAATACAACCAATCTTGCCAAGCAAATTGGTGACTAAGCAGCAATTCACTTTACACTGTGTCATAAAGGCCTGACAAGGCCCAGGTCACAGTTATAAATTTCAGTCTGGCTATTTCAGCAACTCTCAGCTTCCTTTACCAACACAACTCCCGTGTGGTTTCTGAGCTGTGATGTGTACTCTGGATCATCATGAAGTAATTTTGGGGCTGTAAAATCCAAAAACCACAGTTCTGCTGAAAAACAGAGAGCACTTTCATCCAGTAGGACCCCAGAGTTTACATAAAACTGTAAAAGGAAGACTGGAGAAAGCCTCTGGTGAAAATAAAATAAAAGGCAGTGACGTTAAGGCATAGAGCAGCCATCTATTTCTGGGGGGCTCATAGTTGGCATCCCTGCCACTAAATATATTAACTACTAACTCCAGTGGAGTTAAGAGCACCAACACATGCTAATTACACCCTGATTCAGAACCTTCTTTCTACTTTGGGCTCCTCTCACCTCCTGCCAGGAAAAGTTTGTTTATTTATGTATTAGAAGTTGCCTTGTACAAAATTAGCTGTCTAATTATTGTTTCACCACAGAAAATTGAGAAGCTGTAGTTAAATACTAAGCCATTCAGGCTGCTCAGGTTCTTATGCAGAGAATCAGAAAAATGGCTTAGAAAAAAAGACAAAACCCAACATTAGGGGCCCTGTGTTTAAAAGATAATATTCGAAGCCCATAAAGGTGAAGAGATTTTACACAAAAAAATCTTCCAAAGGAGAAACAAAAGCTAATTTTTCTACTTTGTTCCAGAGACAAAGAAAAAAAATTGGAGCTTAGTTTGGAGTCAGGCTAAAAGTGAACAGTGGATCACACACTCAGCTAGAACAAATATTGTTGGTCCCAGCTGCAATGACATGGTTAGTAAAGGGAAATTGTGGAGAAGGCTCTCAGAGAGTACAATGATTGCAGTGGGTGGAGTGGTGCACATGTAAGTTCCTAGACAGGGAGAAAGAGAGACAAAAGGAAGAGATATTGTAGAAGGGAAATGAAATGGAAGAGCAAGAATATGGAGGAAAAGAAAGGGAAGTAGTTAATATTTGTACAGCACTTTCAATGTGTAAAATATAACTCCGCTAAGTATTAACAACTGTTAATATCTGGCCACTCCATATGAATTTCATTTGCTATAGAGGTATATTGGATTTTATATATATTTTCTGTGAAATTTAATTTTCCATACATATTCAGCCAGGAAATAGAGAGCTTCCCATGGGTGACGTGCTCATTAACATGCTAACAGAAACACTTCCAAGGAGGATGTGTGCTCTGAGGCACAGAGGGAGGAGAGGACCCTGTGAAAGGCTCTAATGGGCTGACCTTTCATCTTCTGAGCTACTTGTTTTGATTTTATGTACAAGATCTGTTTCCCTTTTAAAAAAAATCACCCCTTAGTTCAAAGAAATGGGAGGAAGAAAGAGGAAATTAAAATAGTGCATTTTTCAAAGTAGTGCACTGGACCTAATCAAACATATTATGCCTTTGAAAGATAATTGTACTTTTAATTTGGGATTTTAGAGTGTCTGTCACTTTTTTGGTGGTTATCAAATGAACATTATGCTCTATTTATATTAGTATGGTCTAGTGGATAAGGCACTGGACAAGGAACCAGGAGATCTGGCTTCAATTCCCAATCCTGCCACAAACATGCTGTGGGACCTTAGGCAAGTCACTTCACCTCTCTCTGCCTCTGTTTCTCCTCCCAGCCTTTGTCTGTCTTGTCTATTTAATTTGTAAGCTCTTCAGAGGTATGCCCAGGGATATGGTTAGATAGATTTCACTGAGATGATTGTGACATACATACAGTAACTCTCTAGGAGTAAAAGCAGCAAAGATATCATACTGATTCCAATCAGTTTCACCACCATCTCTCCCCTGAAACACTTATGGTTGACCCTGAACATTCTTTAATGCTTGCCTGTAGAGATGTATGATGCTGTATTGCAATCCATCACCAATGGTCTTTTATTCAGTTAGAACACGCACTGCCATTCTATCTTTTCCCTGATAGGTGTTCAAAAACAGTCCAATCAGTCAATAGTCATCTTGCAATATTCCTTTGGAAAATATATACAAGGGAGTGCTAAACTTGTGGGTATCTGAGGACTCCAAACTTTACCATGTACCATGAGGTCCAAAGAATCTGTGTCTTTGAGGCCATGCTGTTTTGGTTTATTTTTGTTACAACAACAACAAAACAGAGAATACAATCAGGCTATATTCCTTCATATGTATTGCTGCAGAAAGCATAAAAGGTACCCAAACTTATGTACAGAAAGGGTTTTCACATGTTAGCCTTTTAACATAATGGCTAGGCAGGTGGCCAGCAGGAACTACTGACACCATTAACAACATTAACAAATGATGTAGGTAGCCAGTCTATATTACCTTAGTTTCTTGTCACTGTTAACCTCGTCCTTCCTCTTCCACTCCCTCCACTTGGTTATTACACCAACATGTTGTATCATGGGTTAATTTTGATTACCAGCTCTTTGGGGGAGGTGTGTGTGTGTGTGTGTGTGTGTGTGTGTGTGTGTGTGTGTGTGTGTGTGTATTTATATGGTGGGGCCTTAATATGATTGGGGCCTCTGATAACAAATATCTTCATGTACACAGCAAACCAAACCAGGTTCATATTCTGGGCTCAGTTATTTACATGGCAGATAACAGTCTCTTGCTCTTTGGCTAATGCATTTTCCACATTCAGAGACAGACAGCTCTTATGTCTCAGACTTTGTGGAGGACAAAAGACCCAACACACCCGTATTACTAAATTGCATTAATGCTGCTTTGGACTGTCATTCCATTGTGCAGTGATGGGTTCAATCTTGTTCAATCAGCCAGCCGTAACTGCATCACAGAACTAAAAGCGAGCTCCAGATTGACTGGAACCCAGAATTCTTTTGAAGACATTAATGTTAACACAAAACAGATTAATAACCAAAACAGGGGCTGGAACTGTGCCCTCTGGAATTCCTCAGAGCTGTCTGAATGTGCAGCATCTCTGGTCTGTGTGCGCCCCTTGCTTGAGTGACAGCTAACTGAAGGCAGCAAGAGGGAAGTGAACTTCGAAGTGCACACATGCACAGAGTCGCAGAAGAAAACTAGTTCCTCTTGCTATTACAGTTTAATGGCTGTGACTGTTCTGCACACTCAAGCCATTCAGAACTTCACAACCGTGGGAGTAAAGTCCAAGTCCCCTTTCTCCAAATCACATGGCTCTGCCCTTTATGTTAAAGGAGAATCTTTTTTGTTTGTTTTTTAGATGTTAGTAATATAGGGCCTATATAACTCGGCCAAAATGGTTCCAGTTCTCTCCAATAGAGTGCAATAGTACGTATACACCCACATGCATGTGTGCCAGTATCATGAAAAGGAACAGACCTGAGGGTTACACTGAAATTACTGAAGATGACAATCACAGAATACCCCCACTTTCTCTGAAATATCAAACACAAGCTTTGCTTTAAAAATGTGAAAATCCACCTCTCAAATCTATGTCATCCTCATCTACATCCTACAGCCATTACACTACCATACCAACAACAGAATCATGTTTTACAAGTCAACTCCCAGGTGAGGAAATCTATTTGATCTCTGGCCTTTTAGTGTACATAAACTCAGGATGTTTATCATCACTACATAATGACACTAATATCTCTGTAATGGATGCTTTGTCCAAAAACTTACTTGTATTATTGCCATCTGTACTGAGGGGTTAAGGGGTTGATAGTTTAAACATTTGAGTTAAAGCAAGAAAACAGAAGTTTAGCAACGGACAGATTTTGCACTTGGATAATTCCATCATGGCTTTGGTTTGAAAAGATAAAAAAGAAATGGCAATTTTGACTTATTTGCTCATGTTAGAATAGAGTTTAATCAACTTTAGAACCAATCCATAAATTAAATGATTTCATTAAGATGACGAATTGCATTTTTTTCTGTGCAATAGCTACTTTTTATGATCATTTATGATTTATTGTTTGTAATACAGCAACACCCAGGGATCTCAGACACAGCTGGGGTTCTGTTATGCTAGGTTCTGTACAGAGGTAAGGAAGAGATGGACAAGCCTGCCTGCTGAGAAAACTGGATGTTAAAAAGAGCTTATTCTTAAAACCTATTAATGAATGTATTATTTTGAAAAAAATCTCTCCAAACATAAATAAACTCCACGTGTCTAACATTTTGCCATATAGTTTCCCTGGGACCAACAGAAAAAGATAAGCTAATTGTGTTTTCCTTTTAATGTTCAATATAAGAGATTTTAAGGAGTTCAATAATTTACTTGTATGCAAAACTTAATGAAACATAGCTTAAACATGCCCTCACCATGTTTATCAAGTGAAGAGAACTCTTGTTGCATGGCAAAATCTGGGGAAAGCAATGACAATAAGAAATGAATTTTTTTGAAAAAAAAAATCAGGAGTGAAATCCTCAGACCTGCTCTAGAAGTCTGAACTCCTACCGGCATTTATACTGCAGAAGAGAGCCATAAGGAAGACTGCCTGCCTTCTGAGATCCCATAGGAAGCCCTAGCATAAGGTACATGCCAGGATGTGGCTGGGGGCAGGAGTGGTGTGTGAGGGAGGTCCACAGCAATAGCACTGCAACGATTCTGGGCATCACTGTGGCCCATCGCACAGCTTGGGGAGGATGCTGGAATTTGGACAGCCCCCAGTGCTGTCTAACTTAGACCCCAGAGCAGCTCAGGATCAGAAGATCCAAAGATGGCTTAAAGCCACCATACCCCACCTCCTCCCATCAGGCTCTGAGTTCCATCTCACTCCAGGTGAAAGAATCTAGAAGTGTCTGCGGTGAGCGCACAGACTGAGACTTATGTCTTGTATACTGCTGAGCACACTGTCAGAACATCATAATCACCAGAAGGCTCAGACATGTAAAAGACATATAAGCCTCGTTTGTATTTCACTTACAGCAGTTTTAGATGGATGTGACTCCCACTGATTTCCCCAGTGCAACCGGGTGCTGACTTGGGAACTACAGCTCAAGCCATGGCACGCGTGCTTTGCAAAGCAACATAATCAATTTTTCCCTTTCCAGTTCCTTATTTTATATTTTAAACAAAGAAGCTGCCCTGGATCATTTTCACACCACCTTGCTTAGTCTCATAAAGTATGTTCCTCTTTATGGATGAGTAGTTGCTCAGACTCTGATTTCTGGAATCTCCCCAACATGTTATTTCAGAGTCGTCAAAAATGGTCTCAGCAAAAACCTGAAACTATGTGACTCTTGCTTGGTTTCAGTTACAAAACTCAGATCATGCCCACTAAAAGGTTTGGTGAGGCTCAGGAACTGCAAGGGTAACTGGGCCTACATGCAATTTGCTCAGCTCTGGAACTCAAAGCAAACTTCAGGGAACAGGAAAGAGAGTGTAAGCAGCCAAAATATAGAAAACATTTGCGTGAACCACTGTGTACTAAAGCAAAAGAGTTTCATGTTGATTTTGCTGTTTCTTCAGTTAGGCTGCCTTCAACATATTGCTTAATTATGCGTAATTTTGTGCTCCTATAAATGATTCTACCCTTTTGCAGAGGCTTCATTCTCTCATCTATTGACCTGCCAAACTTTCCTTTTTGTACCCTTCTGACTCTCATCTCTGATCTGGTTTCAAGAATTTATTTAGTCCCAGCTGATTTTTCATTGCCCTGTAGTTCTTTGGCTAAAGTCAAGGCACCCGATTCTGTGCTGTTTTATTCCTGTGAACCAACTCCATTAGCTTGAGTGAAGTTACTCCTGAATTAAAAGTCTTGTAAGTAAGATACCTAGGCCCACGACATCAAAATAAAATAATAGAGCTCAAATTGCTTTATAAAATAGTATCCATATTTTATAGGTAAGGAAATTAAGGCATAAAGAAGTGAAGTAACTTGCTCAAGATAACACAGGGTTCAAAAATCCCCCATTTGCCCATATTATCAGGGATTCAGAACTGCCTCTGTTCGCATTTACTTCAACAGCACTTCTGCTAATTTCTTTGTTATGCCTCTTGCACTGGCATCAGACACCAGAGAAATTTCCCCTAAGTAACAGCTGTATAATTTTAGATTTAGCTTTGTAATTCTGTTCTCATATTTCCCCCTAAAATCACACTTACCTCTTTCATTGCTTACTATTATTTCCTGTCAGTTCATTCTTTGCTTATTTTAGCTTCTTCCTTCCTCTTTACTGGTTGTCTGCCCCCATATATGCCTACCCTACACGTTTATACTCTTTCCGATTGTTGCCTGGTTTTTTTGTTAGTATATTGATTCCCATTCTTGGCCATTGTCAGATTCTCACAGAATGGCCTACATGGCTGATATTTTCTCAGCATGATTCACTGTCCCTCATTGATGGACATGCCTTCCTTCATCTCTTATACTACAGTACCCCAGCCTTGCCTGAAGAAATCTCTTAGGGCCTCATTCTTCAGTTGGAACTCCTTACAATAAACACTCAATTCCCTCTCCACACTTAAAGTCCCCCCTCTTAACATCTCATCTGTAGTCTTTAGTTCTGCATAGAGATGGGCAGGAAAATAAAACAAAACCCTGGATCCAAACATCCCTGAACATGAGAATTTATCTTTGAGGATCAGGTCCATCTCTAATTTTGAATGAACCAAAATAAACTGAATTCTTTGGTTAATATGAACATCAGCTAAATCAGTGGTTCTCAAAGCCGGTCCACCGCTTGTTCAGAGAAAGGCCCTGGCGAGAAGGGGCCGGGTCGGTTTGTTTACCTGCCACGTCCACAGGTTCGGCTGATCGCGGCTCTCAGTGGCCGCAGTTCGCTGCTCCAGGCCAATGGGGGCTGCGGGAAGCTGCCCCCAGTCCGTGCCGCTTCCCACTGCCCCCATTGGCCTGGAGCGGTGAACTGCGGCCACTGGGAGCCATGATCTACTGAACCTGCAGAGGCGGCAGGTAAACAAACCGGCCCACCCACCAGGGTCTTTCCGTGAACAAGCTGTGGACTGTCTTTGAGAACCACTGAGCTAAATAACTTCTTCAGTGTATTGTCTTTTTTTTTTTAAAGGGTCAAGTAGGAGGACCCTGGAGATTCAAGTTAATGGGGTCTAATATGGTTTCACTTGCATACCAACGTGATGAGCAGGGATAGATTAGGTAGCAATTGTGCTCAGTTTAGGTGACTGCTGAGTCCACTTTTGAAAGAATTTTGCAGGTAGTTATACATATTTGTGAAGGAAGAAATGAGCAGGAGTAAGCTTTCATTCTCCTGAATGTTCTTTAAAGTGGAAAGCCTCAGCAGCTTTATTCTCCCTTAGTTCTTGGTGACACTCGTTCAAATTTTGGTCATTGTTTCCAGCTAGGAATCTAACCAGCAAGGTTTACCATCCCCATGGCATCTGGGTGCCTTCCATAGTATCTGAGTGCCTTCTCCTCTAAGGCAGAACCATGTCATGGAACACTTGCAAATCTTAAGATTCTGCTACTTTTTGTTGTTGTTGTTGCCCCTATTTCTCTTGGTTCTCAGTTCCCTGCAGCTGCTGAACAATATCAACAACAAAACTGGAAGAGAAATGTAACCCTTCTGCCAGGTCGAATTGATAGCAGCAGGGCCGGGGTCAATACATAGGGGTCCCTTCCCTGCAATATAATGCAAAACCAGCTCGAGCCCCCACCCAGTGACCTGGGAAAATCTTACACACACCCCTGGGTGCCTCAAAGAGGCAATACTTCCCCTCTCGCAAGCACAGAGTCTCGGTGTAGCAGAAAAGGTTTAATTACATGAGATAAACAACAAGCATTACATTGGGAAAACACCTCGACTAGAGTTCATAGACCAAACCGTGAGCAAAGACCCACCCCAGGAAATTGGGCTGTGTCCTTTTCCCTGGGCTCTTGAGTCCAGCAACACCCAAATCACCCCAAGACTCCAAAGTCCAATACTCCAAATGTCCCTAGAGTTCAGCAACCCAAAGATCACCCACAGTCCCAAAAGTCCCACAATCCAAAAGTCTCTGTCCCGGGTCAGTGCAGCCCCAGAGTTCGAGAGTCTATCTGCAAGGGTCCCCCCCTCCCAGCCTGGGTAGAAAGGGGCACCTTACGTGGTCCGGGGCCAACTGCCCTGCCTCTCCGTGGGTTTCTGCTTCCGCATTCTCCACGAACTGCTCCACTCTACCAGCCACTCCACTCTGCTCCTCCAGCCATCCTCACAAACTGCTCCACTCCACCAGCCGTCCCGTGATCCGCTCCAGCTGTCCCTGCAAACTGCTCGGCTCCGCTCGCTCCGTGGGCCACTCCACCCGTCCCACAGTTGCTTTGCTCTGCCAGCTGCTCTGCTCCACCAGCTGTCCCGTGATCCGCTTCAGCCATCCCCACAAACTGCTCGGCTCCACTCACTCCGTGCTCCACAAACTGCTCCACTCCGCTCTGCCAGCTGCTCTGCTCCACAGTATAGCTTCAGGCTCCCCCACTAGTTAGCACAGTACTCAGTGCTCTCAGCTCAGCAATTCCAGCTCTTAGTGATTTCAGCTCACAGTAGGGGAGCCCCAGAGCTAGTGCACCATTAGCCCTTAGTGAGTTCAGCTCAGTAACCTGTATCTAGATTCTTAAGGGAATCAAAAATCAACTCTGATATTCCACAGTGGAAAGAGGAGTAGGTGGAACTAGTGCTTCTGGCTTCCACAGCCTACACCATCAGGTACAAATACCTGTCCCCAGCCTCTCTCAATTCACTGGGTTTTGGAACCCATGTCCCTTTTCTAGCAAGTGCTATTTAGTTGATAGTGAAACCTTTTATCATAAAACAGTTTCGTAGTTCCTCATTTACTTAATCAGGGTGACAACACTTAATTCCTCCTGCCCCAATAACAAAGAAATTGGGGATCCCACAGCTGTGAAAGTAACCATTTTAGGCTGCCGTGCGCTATGTTAGGCGGAGTGGGTGTGCCTAAGCAAACACGATCAGCCTCTGAAATTCTTTTCCACACTCGCCATAATCCATCACCAGATGTCAGGGTAGAGCTCATCCTGACTCTGCTTACAGAAATATAAACATAGCCAACCAGCTAGTAAACCTCTCTTCTTTCCACATAGTTTGCTGCACTCCTTATATAATCTAAATAAATTTATGAGATGAAAACACATACACAGAATTGGGATTTTCAAAGCTGACTAGGGGATTTAGCCACACAATTAAAATTCAAACTAACTCTTCCTCCCAAAAAATAACCACTCCAAAAACCAACTCCTTCTTAAAAAAATTAATATACGCTGTAGTAGGAGAGGTGAAACAAACTTAAACTTGGAGAGCACAGTGCCTGGAACTCCCAGTTCATCCAACACCAGTAACTTCCAATTTCCTCCCTCATGGCATCTCTCCCAGCAGCCCTTTAGTACAGCCCCAAAGAAACACAAGTTCAATAAGAACTTATTATTGTCCTTGAAGTTCCTAATGGGCCTGATTCTGATCTGAGATCAGTTTCATTCTGCTGTAATCCTACTGATCTCAGGGGAGTTACTCCTGATTTATACTTGTCCAAGTGACAGGAGAATTGGGCCTCAAATCTGAATTTTCAAAAGATTTGAGGCCCCTTTTTTCAATAACCGTCTCAGTCATGATCTCTCCCAGCACTAATGCGCTATTATTTAGGAGGTGTTTTTTAAGATGTTGAGCATGCTGGAGACACTGGCCAGAGGAACAGCAGCAAGAGAGGTAGTGGGAGCACTTCCAACTCAGATTTGATTGATGAGCCAAAAGCACCCACAGAGCCTCTGAAAGCAAGGCTTGCAGGAGTAGCTGGGATAGTTCACTTACAGGATTCTTATTGCTTTTGTCTCTTTTTACGACAGCTCTTTGTAACTGGGTTGTAAGGCTACAGTAGTGGGGTAAGCAAAAAAAAGTAAGGGGACTTCACACAGAGTAGAGCTGGTTGATAAAACACTACATTATTTTTATAAGGTTTTTTTTTGTTTGTTTTTTACTTTTTTTCTTACATTTTTCAAAATTTCAATGAATTTTTTTGAAAAATAAAAAAATTCCAACTAGCTTTAGAGCAGATTGAAAAAAATGGGAAAACTTTCTTACAATTTTGCAGGATATCCCTCCCCACAAAAATCAATCAAAAATTCAAATAAAAAAAAAATGAGCAGCTCTAACTTAGATACAGGTCACACACAGCAAATTACATCCCCATTAGGAATCCTATATAGAACCTGGTGCTGCTGCACCAGGAATGTGCAGCTCCCCATGAATCCAATGGGAGCCATACAACCACAGTGGCTACAACACCCAGCCCAGAAGGTGTGGCTGCCAAGGCAGCTATAGTGTGGTTCTATGTTGTTGTAGCTTAAAATGAAATTAGTACCCAACATGTCCATAACTTTCAGATTCAAAAGAAGCAAACTTTTTTTTTTTAATTTTGTCTCAGCTTTGTGTTAAAGTTGCAAAGTGGCTTTGGAATTGAATGCAGATAACTAGATATAAAGTGGAAAAAAAACCTGTTTGTGCTTAGACCACAGACAGCATTGTGGTCACTGCTGCCATTAAATACTCCGCTATTTGGTGAAATATGCAACTGAAAATGACAATCAATCCTAGAAATCTCAGATGCATACTATACACACTCACTCACTTTTTGGGTATAAAAAGAAAAAAGTTGCCTTTTGCCGTCTCCACTGGGAATCTTCCCCAAACAGACTGACATCTGCAGAATTTGGAAGAGACACCTTCCACACACATGGACATCTGCTGCTGCCAAGAAAAAAAAAATCTTGTAAAATCACCTTATAAGGTTTGCAATTTTTGGAGAGGTTTTTATTTCCTTCTCTCTTAGAGTTAACTTGTGGCTTTTCTCACAATTGCTGCATTTCAATGGTGAAGTCTCTCTCTCTTTCTCTCTCCCCCACTCTCAGACACACACACTCCTCTCTCACACATATGTGTATGCTGTCCTACATGCTAGTAACCATAGCTGAATGATTTGGTACCTCAAAAACTTCAGACATCCTCAGACATCACAATAAGCTAGTGCAAGGCTGGTTCTTTGGTAAGCATATAGAGACTTCGTGAAAATACATTCAACATTACATCATAGTCCTAAAGAAATCTGTTTACTGTGTACTTTTGGGGAAATGCATGAGGAAGATCCTGCACCTCCAGTGTTCAGAACTGAAGGGAAATCTCCTTCTGGAAGCAAATATTGTCACAATTGAGCAAGCAGCCTAGACTCCCAGGTTGATGGTTTCAGTTAGGAATGCTCTGTATATGTGTAAATAGATAATTATTAGATAAGGTGCCAGTAGAAGGCAATCAAGAATTTGTACCATAGTTCCTGGTCTTTGAAGGACCAATAAAACGGGGTGGTGTGCACTGCACATGGCTTCCTCCGTCTATCTTTACATCAGCTCTTAACAACTTCTACCCCTATAATGAGGCCAGTTTAATTTGCTGCTACCCCCTCCCAACCAGTGTGGTCTCCTGTATTAGTCTTATCACTCAGCTCAGTAATTCCGTAAGTACATAAATACCTATAATTAGCTCAGCACCATTCTGTTCAAACTGCAGTTAAAACGGCCATGGTGCAAATACAGTGGTTGCCCAGCTTGTGGCCTCTATATTAATTCTTGTGGCCATTTCCAATCACTTGGCTAAATGCTTCTGAAGCCAAAAGGGGCTGTTGCTACCCACTTCATAAAGGCTTTTCAGAACACTGCAATCCTGAAGGAGAGGGCTGGTTTCCAATTGCCATTAACAGGGTCTTTGCTGCACCCTGAAAACTCACAGCAATCAATGTAGGTGAAGATACAACAGCATCTTTTACTCACTGGAAGGCAGATTCAGTAACTGCTGGATACCAGGGCAAAGAACTCCATCTTCAACAAGGGCATTTACCACAGTGTTGTTATTATTAGTTAGCTTCCAGTGAGGTGCCCCCTTGGCTCATCTGATAACATAGGCCTATCCCTCCCTGTGTGTTACACGTACATTCCCTTGCTGATTTTCACCTTCACTGTGACATCCGTGGGTGCTAGCTTCCTGGTTATTCACCCTGGATGCCCATTTAGCAGCTATGGACATCTTTAATTTTCAGATAGAGTTTATTCCAGTGAAGAACAACATGGTGACTAACTTGACATGTGGTACTGCTACCTAACTACTTAGATATCTATCTTAGGTACTTATACCTAAGGCCTCATTACCATAGTGTCAGAGGACCTAATATTCTTCAATGTATTCAACCACATAATGCCCCTGAGAGGCAGGGAAGTGCTATTCTTCTTTCTTTCTTTTATTATTATTTTTTATTTGTTAGGGGTTTTTTTTTTTATACATTGCGGAACTGAGGCACAGAGAAACAAAGTGACCTGCCCAAGGTCACACAGAACATTAGTGGCAACATAGGGAATTGAATTTGGGTCTTCCAAGTCCCAGGCTAGTGCCATAACCACTGGTTCATCCTCCCTCTGACCCTATCAGTACAGGGCAGATATTTCCAGATAATGAACTTCCCTTGCTAAGTCAGAGACCCTGTCTATATCTAGAGAAAAGCTATGTCAGACATTCTTCCAAGACCCACAGCTGACCTTTCTCAGGGACCACTGACTTGCTTTGGTCTTTATTTTCTAAATAGCCTAAAGTGCTATCCACATCTGTTGTCACCACCAAGGTTGTTATATCCCCGTTATTATTTGGCGTAATACTTATTACCACCATCACCATACAAACCAACTAAAATGTGTCAGGGAAGAAAATAAAAATAAAATGTAATTTTATACATTTAAAGTCTATGAAACGTGGATGGAATTTTCATGGAAATACGAAAGGTTAATAGCTATGGAACAGTTAACCCATTACATGCAAGGTTCCATGTTATTCTTTCATATCTAGAGGAAGGTTGAACATTTAGTCTATAGTACACCCGGAGTGCCTGTCCTAGCTTGGAACTTTTTTATATTCACCCTCCACATATATAATTGGATGCTGGACAAACCAGTTTCTATGGAATAAAAATTGGTCTAATCAAGTCCTCAAAATTGAGGCGGTCTGAGTAAGTGCACCATGCTGAGTAACTTTTGTTGTATTGTCCTTTTATACAGTAAGCAAGTTCAACAAGCTTAAGATAATTAGTTCAGGTTTCTGAGTGTCACACCTGGGTTTTGTATTAGATAGTCACAAATTTATGATAAGCTTTCCTGGTGTCCTTTAAATGTGTAGTTAACACATTTTACACCCATTGATGTTATCTTTGCTGATCCCCAACATACATATGGTTGTAGTGAAAGTGATCAAGGTACCTTGTCACTTCTATAGATGATTTTGAATATAGACCTCCAAATTATATATGATGTTGTGATAGGGCCCTCAGTGTCTGGGCAGCCTAGTGGCGAGATTGTTGGTTAGGAGGAAGGTAGGGGGACTCCTCCTTCTGCCACAGATAGTGGCCCAGGATCCTGTGTTGCTCAATCCCTTAAACAGGGGAGATGGATCTTTCTCCCAGCCATGAAGGGGTGTTCAGGGCCAGTATTCCTGACCTGCTCCTATGCAAATCCTCTTAGTTTGGGGCATGGCCCCGCTCATCCATTTGTCTCGCAGTTGGGACTTCTCTGTAGGTTCCCCTTGGGCAGCAAAGGTTTACTCGCCTGCAGTAGCTGCATTGGCAGGCCGGTTGCTGGTCTGTGCCTTCAGGCAGACATGCAAAGAGGCAGGAGCTCTCTGTTAGTCAGCCCTTGACTGAGCCAGGCTCCCTTCTTTTCTCCCTCCTCCAGGCCTGGCACTGGCTGCAGCTATAACAAGGCAGGGCTAGCTGAACCCACAGATGTTCTTTAACTCCTGCTGTGTCCAGCTGCTGTCTCTCTGCTTCTTTACACATTCCCCCCCCCAGCTCGGCCCCATGACTCTATTTGGGGTCTGCCCCTCCTCCAACTGTTCTCCACTGTCCTGTGAAAAGAAGTCTGCTTTCAGATGGGCTCTCTCGGCCCGATGCTGGATGTGAAAGAAGGACTGGAGAGAAAGGTACCATCTCATGATTCGGGGATTTGTGTCCTTCATGGCATAGAGCCAGTGGAGGGGGGCATGGTCAGTAAATAGGGTGAAGTGCATGCCCAGAAAATAACGGAGCGAGTCCATGGCCCACTTTACCGCCACGACTTCTTTCTCGATTACAGCATAGGTCTTCTCTCGCGGGAACAGCTTCCTGCTAATATGCAGGATGGGTGTTTGTTGCCCCCTAGCACCTATGATAGAACTGCTCCTAGGCCCATGTTTGAGGCATCTGTTTGTAACAAAAACTCCTTGGCGAAGTCAGGGCTGTACAAGATGGTTTCCTATAAGAGCCAGGCCTTCAAAGTTTGAAATGCCTCCTCCCAGACTCTGGTCCACTGGATCCACAGCTGGAGGGCCTGGACTTTGCTAATCAAGGGTCAGATTATGCGCTTTCCCAATGTGTACCTGAGGTATGTGGTCTCAGTCTTCCCAAGGTGACATTTGGTGGGGTTTGCCGTCAGGTCAGCCTCCTTGAGGGACTGCAGGACATGTTTCAAATGGTGCGGCCAATCGCGACTATAAAACACCACGTCATCTAGGTACACAGCTGAATATCTGCTATGGGGACAGAGAATTCAGTCCATCAGCTGCTGAAATGTGTCCAGGGCCCCATGCAAACCGAAGGGCATGGTCCTTTAGAGGCATGGGGCTCTTGGTTCCAGCCGACGCTGAAGGGGGTCTCATCATGGGAGACTTGCCAGCTAGGTAGTTCTCCATCATGGTGTCAGGGTGATGTCTCAACACCCACTCTTTTCCCTCAAGAGGCAGGATCTGGACAAACTGCTCTAGCAGGACCCACTCAGCGACCTGCGCCCCAGTCTTTGCTTCTGGTTTAAGCCATCCCCAG
The DNA here is from genome assembly GCF_007399415.2 of Gopherus evgoodei. Lineage (NCBI taxonomy): Eukaryota > Metazoa > Chordata > Testudines > Testudinidae > Gopherus > Gopherus evgoodei. Next base: position 190,097,108 of record NC_044323.1, read on the forward strand.
CATGAGTTGTGCAGCGTCTGGGTGAACAGAAGAGGCCAGTGCTCCTTAAGAGACATTTGTATTAGGAATTTAAGATTGTTTTAATGGAGACTTCCTTGCTGCCTGGGTGTTGAAAGTTTGGAGGTCAGGGGACTATGACAGCAGGGATAATGTAGGAAGAGCAGACTATGAGCTTTACAGAAACTAACAAATTACAGACTCCTAGCTAGGCTAAGCATCTGCCGAGACAATGGCTAAAAGCATCCTTTCCACACTATTCCAGCTGACTACACAGAGACTACTTTACATGAGATCAGATTTTCATCTTCATGCAGGTTTCCTGCATTCCACATCAGGGTGAAGGCAATATTTGTCTATTTTCTCTGAGCAACTTGGAGGAAAAAAGCTGCAAATCTTCACTGACCATCTTATACACATACACACACACACCTAACTCCCTCCCAGCAAACTAATTCACCTATAGTGCATCTCAGTTTACTCAGCTGACTTCAGTGAGTCACACTGGCGATGATTTTACCCTGCCAGTATGTCTGCACTACAGCTGGGAGCACACTTTCCAGCCCGGGTAGACAGACTCATGCTAGCTCAAGTCCAAAACTAGCACTGGACATAGTGGCACCTGCAGAAGCTTGCGCTAACAAGCTGAGTCCAAGCCCATTCGACCCCCTAGATTCAAGCTTTGGCAGTTAGCCTGAGTCCCCTCCAGTGCCTCACTGTCCACGCTGCTTTTTTCGGTGTGCCAGCTCAGCCAAGCTAGTGTACTTCTGTCTCCTCAGGCTGGGAGGCATGCTCCCAGCTATAGCACAGACATACTCTGAGGGCCTAATTCTCCTCTCCCTGCCACCATCTTCATCCTCAGCTTCAGCAGAGTGAAAGGAGAATAAGTACTCCTAACTTACCCCAAAGTGACAGGAAAGTCAACTTCCAAGAGTGCACTTGCTACAGATCTTCTATGTTCTTCAGGGAGGATCTTTCTTTTAATCTTCAGAATTTTAAACCAAAAATAAAGTAGGTGAGCACACTATTAAAAGTAGCCACTGCTCTGAAGGAGGGATGGGTGTGGGTGTATCCAGTCATGACTAACCTGGGGAGACCATAGCCGTTTCTAGGAAAGCGGGTGTTTGGTTTTATTTTGGTACAGAACAGTTGGCAGACACTCCCGGTTCCTCCATCCAAGTCTTTTGTTTGAAATAAGTTACCATCACTCAAGAGAGCTAGACACACAAACAAAAAAGGAACAGTGCAGTATATATATACTTTTAATGCTTTATAGAGAGGATTTTTTCTCTCACAGGATTTGAACCATATGAGCATTCGTTCTCATTCTCTCTCTCTCTCTCTCTCTCTCACACACAAGAAACATTTACATGATAGATATCTAACACTGGAGCTCTCCTTGTGTGTGCTTTACCTTTTTTCTGCTACAGTAGCTCTTGCTGAGAGGGGGAGAGAGAAAAAAACCCAGCAGACTGGCATAGATCAGGCTTCCTGAGAGGCTTCCAAGTAGGCCTGGGAGAGCAGTTCAAATTGCCTGATTTAGCTAAATTTTATTTAAACTAAAATTAGCTAGTGGGGTGACTCAACTGGCTAAGGAGACAGTTGTGGATTCTGCTCCACTTGGGAGGCTATGGCTCTTTTTCCAGCCCCTTTTGGTTAAGTCCGGAAATGTATATGTGATTGCAGCAAGTTACTGAATCTCCTTCAGCAGTCACCCCAGCAGCTTGGCCTGGGATGGGGGGAAACAATCAGAATGGAGGGGAGATTGCTTGGCAGAACAGTTTCTCCATAAATACAGAATGGGAAAAGCAGCACCAGCAGAGATTTGAGAGTGTTGTTGCCTCTTGGGATACTGCACACTGCGCATTCTGGGTCACAGGCCTATTTGCCTTGGGTGCCTGTGAAGAAGGGATGGAGGGTGATGTGGGGAAAGCATGAGGAATACAAAATGAGAAGTAAATGCTGCTCTAAGGGCTAGGACTACTCTATCTCTTTTTGTGTGTGTTGCCTGAATTCCAGCTCTCGACACTGTATCAGCGATATAAGTGTGGTCTGGAGTTTATTTTTCTATTTCTTTTTTTGGAGCATTTCCTACCACTTTCCAGACAATTACCAAACCAAGTTTAAAATATCTGCAGAGTTATCTTTTTTCCTGGTAGGATGGAACTGCAATGACTCCTTTTGTCCATATTTTTGGATAGCTACTGTATAAGGTAAATGGGCAGGCTATGCCAAGCATAGCCAGTGCCACATACGATCGAGACACACTGAGGGCTGCTTCACTGTGGAGTTACCTATTTCTTCCTGTGAAAACTCCAGCCTCCAGAGACTGCTGACGTAACATCAACGCAGACTGAGAATCCCAAACTCTATTGCCTTGCAGCTTGTGTGCAGTTATTTACACTAGTGCAAAGCAAGTGTCAAATGACTACATATGGTGCAAGGTAATGATGAGTTATGCCCTCAGTCTTCACAGTCAAGAGGTGGTGACTTACTATGACAGCAGGGTTTCTGTTACACTCAATTCAGAAGGGATTGTGTTTTCAGGTCACACATCCAGATGGATTCAGACTTTGCATTTTGGATATATGCTGCCACACAGCCTGTTTTATATAGCACGGAGCCACGTAGCGTAACTCCCTGCAAAGGACAAAGCATCAGATTCACATGCCTGGTTTCTATTACCCTTTATGAGCTATTTGATGCACTGAGAAAAACAGGCACCATACTCAGTTTTATATGCTAGGATTAGATCACATTAAGAAGGTTGTGACATCCAGTGATCATTGGGCAAAACCACAGACACTCCTGAATGCTCACCCTGCTTTGCCATTGATTTGTGGGGTCTTGCACAAATAATTTAGGCTCTCTGTGCCTACCTCAACGGGTAGTATAAGGGATAATTACTTAATGTCTGAAGATGTAAATCCTTGTGTAAATGCTAAATATTCTAATCTTTCCTTTCTAAAAATTGTGCCATTGGCCTTGTGAATGTTAGCATGTCTGACAGATAGAAAGGAAACAAGTCCTCTTCAGACAGCATAGTGATGAGTGCTGTGTAAGAGCTTAGGGCAAGGCTCTGGCTGTCCCTTCTAGAGATGCACAAGGGTGGCAGAGGGCACAATGAGACTCCCCTTCTGCTTTCATCGTTCATCATACAAAGACTGAGCAGAATTGTATTCCCTGGGTTCAAAGCATGTGGCACCCCAAAAGGAGTGGGGAGAAGGAGGTAGGTCCGTATCTCCACCCCTACACACCAGCTGGCTACTACAGGGGGTAGTAAGCTGCTCCCCATGAAGGGAGGTAGTGGAGAGCACACTGCCTTTGCTCACTTAGGGAAGCATTTTGATTCCCTAAAGCAGAAGACCTCCTTATCCTCTCCCTGAGCAAGGCTGGAGTCACACCAACCTAAATGGCACAACTGAGGCCTTAGCTTAGATTAATTGCTTCTTACTAGTTGGCAGTGTCCTATTATTCTGTTCTCAAATGTCCCTTTTCACACAGACATTCTTTGCAGCTATAATGAGATTATGAAAAAATAAAACTAAGCATTATATGAACCCCATACTTAACCTATTGAAATGGTGTCCACATTGTTTGATGTTACCGATAGGCCACTGGTTTTCACTTGATCCCTTTTATTTGGCGGTTTCATTCTCTCACTCTGAATGGCCAAATGTGCCACAATTAGCTGCCTGGAGTACCATGATGGGAACACATCTCATCTTGGTAAATCTCACATGTCACAGAGAACATGTGTGTCAGTGACTGTAGCTTGCCAAGTGTGCTTGCCAACTGAAGGGGTTGCTGGCACCAGAAGAAGATTCATCAGGCTTCCAGCTAACAAAATACCTGGGGCATGTAGTGATCTCCTTTCTTTCCTTTAGTAAGAAGTCCAAGGCTCGGGGAGGTGGCTTTGTTTGTGCCACTGGTCTCACAGAGCCCTAGGGAGAAAGGCAGAAGTGCAGCTTTGGATTTTCACCGATGGCGTCCTCCTTACTTTTCTCTGCCCTTTTGTGAATGGACTGCAGCTTACCCAAGGATGTGCCTCATTTTCTGACTCTGTTACAGCCAGAGCACAACATGGAGCCACAGATGTATGCAGATTTAGTAGCACAGGTGTGCTGTATATACCATGCTGAATAAATACGGGGAAAGAAAATCTGAGCTCAGAAAGAGAAAACCAAAGCCTGAGTCCTCATCCTTGACACTAGAGACATACAACAGCAGCAGAGAAAAAGTGAAATGAAACACCACCCCTTACACTCTATGAACAGATTAATCTACTCTGCTAGATTTCAAAGGAACACTCTTGAGATAAGTATCAGAGGGGTAGCCATGTTAGTCTGGATCTGTAAAAGTAGCAGAGTCCTGTGGCACCTTATAGACTAACAGAAGTATTACAGCATGAGTTTTCCTGGGTGAATCCACATGATCTAATGAAGTGGGTATTCACCCACGAAAGCTCATGCTCCAATACTTCTGTTAGTCTATAAGGTGCCACAGTCCTCTTTGCTACTCTTGAGACAGTCATATATTTAAAAAAAAAATCTTTTGGGTAGATTCTGCTCTCAAGATATGTCTACAAGACAGCTGGGAGCGAGCTTCCCAGCCTGAGCAGACAGACATGTGCTAACGGGGCTTGCAATGGCACACTAAGGATAGCTCTGTGGATGTAGCTGCACCAGCAGAGGCTCAGATTAGCCATCCAACCTCGGCCTGTCAGGATGGGATAGGTCCAAACTCGGGTGGCCTCCAACATCCACCGGTTCTGCAACATCCACACCGTTATTTTTAGCATGCTAGCAGGCGCTTTCCTACACAAGTCTGTCTACCCAGGCTAGGAAGCTTGCTTTCAGCTGCAGTGTAGACATACCCTCAGTTACACTGGTGTAAATACCAGATAACTGCATTAACTTCAGAGGTGTTACTCTGGATTTATACTGTTGTAATGGAGAGCAAAGGGTGACCCTATATCTGTATTACTATCTTGGCTTGTGCATTGTTCTGATGATGAGCTCCATGTGGGCTGATCGTGGCATCTCTCATTGTCTTCATTTGGGCTCTGCATAGATGCAGGGTCAGCTTGCACAGAGCTCTTTGCCAGATCAGAGCCTTAGCAGACCGGCACTAAGGGTTTGAGCGCGCTAGGTGGACAGCAATTTCGCCGCCCCGCGCGCTGGTCCCGCAGCTCCGGTGGAGCTGCCGCAGTGGTGCCTGCGGAGGGTCCGGTGCTCTGCAGCTCCGGTGGAGCTGCCGCAGTCGTGCCTGCGGGAGGTCCACTGGAGCTGTGCAAGGAGCTGACCGTCTGCAGGCACGACTGCGGCATCTCCACCGGAGCCGTGGACCAGCGGACCCTCCGCAGGCACCACTGCGGCAGCTCCACCGGAGCCGCCTGCCGCCTCTTCTGGCAAAACGGCGCCCACCAATAATCCTGGCGCCCTAGGCGATTGCCTAGGCTGCCTACATGGTAGCGCCGGCCCTGAGCCTTTGACTAGTAAAGAATAAAAAACAATACACCCCCTCCATACTCACAAAAAGCCCCTCTGCTGATAAAGGAGGCACCATGAGGAATCTTGCAGAGCCATTGCCTGAGATGCAGTTGTTCTGTGGCTATGCAGAGTTTAGCTTCCAGTGCACTTTTCACCAGTACTGGATTCCTTACTAAGTTAAAGTGTATGGTTTAAATCCAATTCAGAATGCCCACAGAGGGGAGTTTGCTCCAGTTTACTTAGTTGGTTTTTAAGCCACTTTTAAATATGAATATCCACAAAGCCTTAGATAATGGGCCAATTTCCCCAAAGATACAAACAGGACTCTAGAAGAGCCAAAAAATATGGTTGTAAAAGCACAAGAGCAAGGTAATTTGCACCAATTTGGCTCTAAACACATGTGCAGCACAGTGGTTGCAACTGAAAGTACCACGTACTTACAGCTGCTGCACAGAGACAGCCGAGAGACAGAAATTATTTCCTATACTTAGATGTTGACATTTTAATGGTAACCGGCATAACTTACACTGATTTGGTATTCTGTGGCAAGGGAACACAGTGCTTGTCATCTGCTTGCATCAGGGGGCCAAACTGATCCCAAGGAGTGCTAGGAATGATGTAGTGTGAGTTAGAGCACCTGGTGATAGCTTTAGTTTAGCTGCTTTCCTGCTACAAATGTGTTCCCCACATTCACCAGCATACAGGTTACACTTATTTTCGACACCTGGTGCAGTTTACACTGCTTTGCTACTTACACCAGATTTCAAATCAACTTACACCATTGCAAAATTTGGCCCAGAAATTTTCATGGGATTTTCACTTTCATACTCCAAACTATATTTGGCTAAATTTGGCTGTGGGGGTGGGGGACATCTTTTGGAGAAGTGCAGTAGTTACTGCACAGATACAGCTGCTGTTTTTCCAAATGAATGAAATACACTATCTCATCTGTTTTAATACTGTTTTAAGTAAAATTAATTTGGCCCATGATTTGCTCTAAATTTCATTTCTTATATTCAGATCTTGTTTTGGTGTGTTAGAGACGCAAAAAGTATCTCTAACAGGAAGATGTTAACTTTAATATATCAGGGCAGGTAAAGCTATAAATGATCTTATGCTAATTTTCAGGCAGATTTCTGTGGTCATGAAATAGATTTAGAAGAGGACAATTTGGCAACTCAGCATCAATGAGGAGTATAATATCAGGAAGGTTCTGTCATGGAGGGGAGAAGAGATAGGGCAGAGAAGGGTGGTTCCCAAGTCACCCTTTAAGGAGGGGATATTGGTGGGCCACAGATTGGAGAGGTTAAAAAAGTGAAAGTTGGGAAGGAGGCCAGACAGGGTGGGGCTTTATGTAGCAGTGTTCAAAGGACACATGCCTTGGGCTTGACCTAAAAATACTAAAACCAAAAGTCAAATGGCCAAAGCAATAATGGAGTTGCCATATATAGATCAATGAAGAATGTCAAGTTGTACTAGCTGCAGGGCCGGTTCCAGGCACCAGCGAAGGAAGCAGGTGCCTGGGGCGGCCAATACAACGGGGCGGCAGTCCACCCATCGTGGGGGCGGCATGTCCAGGTCTGCGGTGGCAATTTGGCGGCAGGTCCTTCGCTCCCTTTTCAGCAGCACTTCAGTGGCAGCTCAATCGGGTTTCTCTTCTTTTCTTTTTTTCCTTCACCGCTTGGGGCAGCAAAAAACCTGGAGCCGGCCCTGCTAGCTGAACTATTTGGGGCAAAATACTAAAGCCCTTAATCAGCTCTTACTCAACAGGAGTGTTGCCTGAGTGAGGGCTGGAGGCTTTGTCCCATTGAACTCTGTCTCTTGATATTTATGATTAACACTTACTACATCTGTACTGCCTTCTCGACTCAGAACAGCTCCAGTGAAGGGACATTAACACAACATTTCAGATGATTAGAATGTTCAGGTACCCCTGTATTTTGTTATTAGACTACAAATCAGTGTATCACTTTGGGGATGGGAAAACCCTTCAGGATCTCCTGCCTCTATGGCCCATGCATCAGAGAGAGCTCTGCTCTGGCACAGAGAGCAGGAAACAATTCCATCAGGAGCCAGTGTTTACCAGAGGTGTGGGATGAGTCCATTATTAAATGACAAGAAGCACTGCCTCGTTAAGTTTACCAAACTTTAACTGGCTTATGGTATAGTTGCGAGGAATGCTGAGGGAGGACACCCCTAAACTTAGAACACCCCATGTAGCACCGTGCATTGGAACTAGAGTGCTAAACCAGCTTAATGCAATTAATTCTTCATATATACACACTATGACAAAAACACTTCAGAATAAACAGCCAACAGAAGAGAGAGGCTTAGGGCCTTCCAAAGAGAAGCAGTGACATACACAAGCACTTTGCAAGGGATGTGTATTAGGTTTGTGTATTGTTGACACATAAAAATTAATCTAGAATAAGGTAGGATGTGATTTTAAAGCAGATTGCCTATTCCTGATTAAAGAGACAAGGGTGAGTAAAGTAATATCTTTTATTGGACCAGATTCTGTTGGTGAGAGAGAGAGAGAAGTTTTCAAGCTCTACAGAACTCTTCAGATCTTCCTGATTATGCCTGATTTACAGTAAAGATGTGAATGCTCTTATTCCTGAATAAGAATGTCCACACATGGAGCTAATCAGGAACAGCTATTTCAGAATAAATCCCTGCATAAACAAGCCCATATTCATGAGTCTCCAATAGACAGAAGGGGAAACTGATGTACAATGATGAAGTAGAGGAAAAGATGAAATGTGAAACTGGTACTGAGGCTAATTGGGTATAATAAATGTACCGACACACATGAGTAGATATGGTATTTGTTCCCTTTGACCCATTTTTCAGGGCCCCCAAAACTGCAAGAGTCAACTTTTTTGCTTCTCCTAGCCTCTCTTAATTATAATGTGAGAAAGCAAAAACACATGAAAATTGGGCACTTGGTAACGGAATAGCATTTTTCTCAAGTATAAAACTGCATTGCAGGATGACTAATTGTGGGATGAGTAATCCTTGTCTTTCCTCCAAAACACTTACTTCACAGTGGCCAAGAATACATACCATCAGGATGCTGTTATATCACTCCAGCTTTGCTCGCATTGAGAAAGACAGAGGCTTTTAGGGGCTTGTGTGATTACCAAGCAGTATTATTCTTCCTAGCAAAAAAAGGGGCCACTCAGTCTTCATAGTTCATCTTGTACAGTTGTGAGGGTGTTTAGTTTGATGCTTCAAGGGAGCTGTCTTTCAAGCAAAAAAAAAAAAATTATTGTTGTGAAAGGAGATGGATATTCAGGTTGACAGAAAATGAAAACCTGCCCTACTCAAGCTTTCATTAGTCTTCATTATGTGACCATGACAGCTTTAATTGCTGCCCCGCATACATAAGTAATAAAAATGTAAAATGTTTAAATGAACTGTGGCTCCCAAAAGCCATTATAAAAGATTAATGACAAGTACTCTTTGCTAACTTCAACCTCCTTGAGAAACACATCTGAGCAGCCCTTGTGGTTAAGATGATATTAGAACAATATTTGCCAGACCACTTGTCTCAAACCATTATGCACCAGGCTTTGATGGTTTTGATTATTCCATCTTTAGGTAGTCTGACTGCTAGACATATTTGATTCCAATTTACTCATATTTGACAACTTATCCCAGGCCTGCAATCTAAACAATCTTCAGGTATTCTTGCTAATATTCTGTCTTCAAGAATTGCTGATGCTTGCATAGAGGGTTTTTACTGCAGAGGCTGTTGTATGGAATGTCTATTAGCAGCACTCCAAACTTGTCCTGCTAATTAATACTACTGGTACATAGCTGAAGAGGAAAATAGCACCAATCTCCTTTCTATTTAAACTGGAGACAGTACTCAACACCCACTTCCCTTTGCTGAAATGCAGATTTGAATCCTGATCCAAATGTAAGAACTGTCTGTAACATAGGTTGAACCAAAACCCCAGATCTCACCCTGCCAAACTTTAGGTAAGTTTAGCTCCATATCTAAGTCCTGCAATATAGGCTCCTCTCTAATTAAAACATTAAAACTGAGATGAAGGGACTAAAGCCTTCTTTTCTTACAACTAGTCAGCAAATCTTCCATTTGTGGATTACAAACTCACCTGTCATGGAAACTCTGGCTCAAGAATTCAGTGTGCCAGACTGAACCTGATCCTTGCTCAGGTGCTCGGTAAGGGGTGGGAAGAGAAAAGCTAAGGAGACTTCCTCATGCCTCTTTGCACCCACCATATGAGGACTCAAGCACAAATGCTCAACCTGAGTTCTCAAACTGCTGCTTGTTAGCATCTCCTGAGATGACTGTGACTCTCAAATAGGTTGGGGAGGAGGAGTCAGCCTGCCATATGGAAGATTGTGTGACACACAAGGGTACTGTAAGAGTGCCACTGTACCCACTCTGAATGGGTGCATTGCTGTGCTTAGGGTTTCAAGAATAGAGTTATAGTAGTTGATGCTAGGAAATTTAGGAAGGGATATGCCACCACGTGCTTCAGAGTATAAACTCATTTCTAACTATTAGGATGAGATTATACCACAGCAATCTACTTCAGGATTTTGTACACTTTCCTCTGAAGCATCTGGTGCCAACCCTTCTTGGCAGAGGAATACTGGATTAGATGGACCATGGGTCTGATCCAGTAAGGCAATTCCCTGTATTCCCTTCTTCTTCAGGGCTTGACTCAATACAATGTTGAATTTAACCTTTCCTGAGATTATTATTAATTATATTATTAATTATAATTATTGTTAAATAAAATTTAGCCCTTCACCCTTGTATCCAGGCTCTCCAATACTTTTCTGCCCCTTCCCCAGGGCTTTACCAGGTCCCCCTAGCAAGTCATGCTTCTGGGATCCTGCCCCAGCTCCTTTTGCACAAGGAGCTCCACTGATCACTCCAGGCTCTTGGCCACTTCTCTTCCCAAGGCAGCTGTCCCTCTGTCAGCCTCTGGGGAAGGACCTAATCCACCATCATCATCACCACAGCTTGAACACTGAACCTTAAGCACAGCAGCACACACTGCTACCACTTGAGGACTAACCATATTACCTGATAGCACAGGAAGGCTGTTATCCCAGGGAGAAGGGTGGCAGAGGTAGAGATGGATGGAGGGTTTTGGGTTACTAGGGTCATGTTCTTGGTGGTGTTCAAAGAGATCTCAACCCACCTCTCTCTTTACCCCTCCTGGGAAGTTGGGGGCTTCTGCACCATGTGGTGCCCCCAGAAGCATGTGGGAAATGAGCTGTTGGGATAATGTGTTAGGTTAGGGGATTAGTTGGAGGGGCCCATCCCAATGCTTTCTTTCTGTCCCACTACACACTTTAGAAGTTGGGGGAGATAGTGCCCCACATTCCAGGTCCAGGAAGAAGTCAGAGTGATGAACCCAGTTTTCCCCCCAAAAAATCTCCCTGCTGCTAAGATTGCTCTAGAAGCCCCATACTTTCCCAATGAAGTGTATGCTGCTGCTCTGGTGGTGGCACTGGCACAGTTCAATTGTGTGTGTGAGAAAGAATGTCGGTGCTCACTTTTTAATTTTGTCGGGCTCCCAATGTTTTCCCGATGAATACCAAATAGAGAAAGGAAAGAGCGATTTTTAACTGCCAAACTTGAATGGAATTTCATCAATCCAAAAAAGAAAAAAAAAAGGCATTTCTCTAGCCCAAGGGCTTTCTCCCTGCCAGAGTACAAATGCCTGATTCAAACTGTGGGCAGTGTTAAAGATTCTAATAAAAATAAACATAAAAAGGTTGCAAGAATCTTTTATAATGAAAGGTATTAGGCAAACTAAATAAAGGGGTCGCTACCTGCTGACCCTATAATAGAAACTGTCTGGAATTGTAATACACACTGAGGGCATATTTAGGAAGAGAGATGCCAGCAGTTGAATCTTTTTTTGCTATTTTCTTTCTGGCAGATCTCACATATTACAGTAAGGGTTGAATCCAAAGCCAATTAAGGTTAATGGGAGTCATTCCATTCATTTCAATAGACTTTGGATCAGGCTGCAGTGGGACTGGAGACCTGCAAAGAAAACCTAGTGTGAAGTGGGAGGTGAGGTTGGAGAATCACTAGTAGTGATCTTCACTCAAGTCTCTACTGGATCAATTTTTATGAGTGTCAACAGTATGCTAGATGCTACAGGATGGTGTGGGGACAGGGGTTATGCTGCTGGAGGGGACAGTTTTAAGATTATACCTAAAGCTGAAGTCCTAAACACATGTAGTCATTACTGATCCAACAGCCTTTCTTGTAACAGTGCAGATATTCTGGCCAAATTTCAACTCTAGCACTTTATCAGCTTGGCAGTTTACTTGCTTAAGAGAGTCTCTCAGTATTTTTAATTGGAGAAGTTATTCTTCACTTCCCTTCTTTAAAACACTATTGTGCAAGGTATTTTTGGTGCACAAATACCTGTTGGGTTTCTACCCCAGAGGTGGCTGTGTTCAGTGGTAAGGTGAAGTGATCCTCATGCATGTAGTCCATAAAATGCTTTGAGATCCCTTCGGGGTGAAAGGCAGCCCTGTATACACAAAGGTAAAAATGAGCTGGGATACAGACCCAGATAGAAACAGCAGAGACCTGAGGTGAGCCTGATGCAGGTCTGCCATTGGCAATGAGGCATTATAAATGTAGTTAAAGAAGTTGCCTGAGCCCTAAAATGTAGTTCCCGGCTAATGAAATTCTATTGTTTGGCAATGCCAGACTCAGCATTTCTTTGAGAGTTTGCTTTAAGACCACTAAGGTAACATCAATCCTTCCCAATTTTCATTATTAAAGCTATCCTTATTTACTGTAAACTCAATCGTCAAACAGCACCTAAACAGAACAGGCATTTAAATCAACAACAGTAGACACAGAAATGGTATTTATTATATGCATGTAAGCACAGCTTAGAGCATTCAAATGGGAGATTTGGACAGACTATTTTGGTGCCCGTGTTTGAAAATATTACTAAAATACTAAAAATATTTCCAGGAAAGTGCTATTAAAATAGATAAAGCTCTTGTGGTGATTACAGGGAAACAAAATCCCTAGTGTGAATGTAACCTCTCTCTTTTTTATTACATGTTGGTTGAAAGCACAACTCTACTGCGAGCTGCATTTATCTAGGCCTTTGTTTCAAGCATGGCATAAACACACTAGGCTAAATTCTGCCTTCAGTTACACCCATACAAATGCCACAATTTCACAGACATAATAGAGGACAGACTTAGGCATGGTCTACACTGGGGGTGTTGGGGGGGGAGGATCAGTCTACGATACAGAACTTAGGCAACGAGAATAGCGTAGCTGAAGTTGACATATCTTAGATCGACTTAGATTGACTTACTTCACATCCTCGTGGTGCGGGATCAACGGCTTCCGCTCTCCCATCGACTCCACTTCTGCTTCTTGTCCTGGTGGAGTTCCAGAGTCGATGGGGAGCACGTTCAGGGATTGATGTATCGTGTCTAGACTAGATGCAATACATCGATCCCTGATAGATCGATCACTACCCGCCAATCCGGCGGATAGTGTAGACATACCCTTAGCCCCACTGTGCTCAAGGACATAGAGAGATTGAGTAGGAACAGAGACACCAGGAAAGCTGAAGGCACTTCTCAGACTTGCAATAATGTTTATGGACAATACTTACCCAATAGTGAGGAAGGGTTAAATCAGAACCTCAGAGGCAGCAATTTGGCAATACACAGTGTATGCACTCAAGCAGTAAATACTAGTTTTTCCATTTTCCTCATTTGAAACCCAAATATTGCTCTGAAACACACCTTCCTCTGTATGGCAGCATCTCCTGTTCTAAGTTCTAGGATAGTTCTCTTTGCCATTCAGAAACACAGTGAAAAGCATATACAAGTGGGACCACCGTATACCAATAGCCCCAACAGCAGAAAAGCCTACACTCTGAAACACACACACCTGCTTCAGGCATAAACTTCGACAAGCAGCACTGATGTCCCATGAAGAAAAATATACATATAAAAGTTAAGGAAAAATCTTTTCCTAACTTAAAAAACAAAACCCAGCGCAAGTGAAAAACACCAACCACATGTTTTTGGATTTATTTCTTTATATTCTTTTTCTTCCTTTGTCTTGGCTGAGTTACTCATTATCTTATATGGGAGTAAAGCGATCTTCAAGGGAATCATTCCAATTGTATCATTCTGCACTATTGTAAAGCATCCCAGCTGTGCGTGACATGGGCTGTAGAATTTAAGACTAGAAATAACTTTGGAAGAGAATGTCACAGGATAACCTGAGCTGAGAGGCTCTCTTACAAATTGTCAAAATGGTCCCCAGATCTGAAGAATACAGAAGTAGGTAATATCAGATCATTCCTCTTCCCATTCCGCAAAGAACGACTCCTGCTTACTGCTTTTGCATCCAAGCATTGGAGTGAAAGTGTGGCTGTAATACTCAGCACACCTATTAGCCATGACTGGAAGTTATGGGGCTCTGGACCAAACGCTAAGGCCCTTCAGGGATTAATGGAGTACAGGGATGGGAACATTTTCCGTGGCAGGAATTCACTGGTGTCTTTTTTTTTTTTTAAACTGTGCCAAGTCATTTCACTGGTAACTGAAATAGTTGCAGCTGTTGCATCATCCAAGATGGGACACGGCTTTCAGAGAGTTAAAGACTCAAGGGATTCATGACTGAAATACTGCCAGTAGAGCAAAATCTAGTCCATGTAGGCAGAACTTAATAGATGGTCGCCTAGAGCAGTAAAAATATTACAGACAGCAAAACAACTCAGTAACTGCATGGGTGACTAAGTCTATAGCAGAGATGGATATTTGCAGGTTTGCCTAGGGCAGCAGAACTCCCTAGAGTAGATTTAGTGTGTCCAGACATGGAGTATAGCATTCGCAACCTCCCACGAACGAACAGAAGAAATGAATGATGAAGATTCATGGTAGGAGATGCAATCCCCTGTCTATAGGAGTTTAGCTACTGACAGGGACATCTAGTGGTATCTAGGTAACTGCACCTATAGACCTAGGAACTTGTGAAATACTGAATAAGATTATAGACAATATTATTTGTGCAAAATAAATTCAATAAATCTCAAATCTTTAAAAACATTATTATTGTGTCTCATATGGAGTCTTCTCCCCTCCTCACAGTGTTCTTGACAGGCTGAGGTCTGGGCTGCATCCAAGGCCTCCTAAAGGCTAGGTTTACACACTACTGATGCTGAATTCAATTGGTATAAACCAGTGCATAGAGCCTCCAGTAACTAAAAGTCCATTGTGTGGAAAGTCAGCTGTGATACAATCTCCCTTCCACTAGGGGGCTCAGAGAGGGCCAGAACAAATGGAACAGTTTTGCCTCCATGTGCCAGCCAGGGTGAATCCAGCTACAGCAGTGATCTTGTTATTACTGTAATCTTTGCCCTTCCTTTCCACTACACCTCTCAATATGTGTTGCCATTCCATGTCACATTGTTTTCACTTTGATTATAAGCTCTTCAAGACAGGGACACTGGGCCAGATGCTGACCCAACTCTGGCATAATTCCATGAGTTACTCCTTTGAAATTAGTGAAGTCACATAGGATTGAGATAAATTAAAAAAAAAAAGAAAAAGAAAAAAGAAAAAAAATTAGTCCTATTCCCTTTTATCCGTGCAAATTTGTGACACTGTAGGACTAACAAAATAATAGATAATATTAGCAATAGAGCTTGTTGGAAAAATGAGAACCTTTTTCCTGTCAAAATGTCAACAGCAACAAAAATGACTAGCTCTACAGATAGTTGAAAAATAGTGTTGTGAAAATACCATACTGGTTTTACATCAATATTTGAAATTGTGATGACAAATTTAATTAAAAAAAATTCAAAATTTGGAAAACATCATCAAGCTCTAATTAATACTGAAATTGTTCATGGTAGAGACTGATACCTCAGCACAGCATGGAGAGGGAAATGTGATGCTGGGGCTTCTTCTAATTCTAGTTTCATTTGTTAGGTAGTAGTTACTATATGTTACTATCACCTGAATTGTGTCAAATGATTGTTCAGAGAACGGATAGTAAAAGAAATGTTATTTTTTCTCAAGGGAAAGTGTTCAATCTAGTATAAAACCAGTTCTAATAAAATCGTCTACTTGCAAGGAACGGAGAGCAAAGATTTCAGTGCACAAATGAGTGGGTTTAGCCCTCTGACAGCAAGACTCCTATTCTGCTGTGAAACAGCAATGAGCTGGAAAAGCATTCAGAGTACTGGCAAGGAAACAAGTACATTGTGATCATCATAAATCCTGGTCCACGTTAGAAAGCTACTTTCTATGGTCAGGGTCAACCCTAAGTTTATTTGGGGCTTTATATAGAGAAGGGTGGGCAGAACTTCATCCAGCTCTCTCCCTACCTGTGGTGGCCCCACCCACTAAACTCTATATACTCATGACAACTCCCCATCTGGCAGTGCGTGCAAAGGCTGCTAGCACATATGCAAGCCAGCCAGGAGCATAACAAGGAAAGCTGGGAGGAAAGCTGGCTTGGGGCCTTGCCAGCCTGCATCCTAGTGCCAGACCACAGACAGGGAAGGAACAGAGAAGATGAACAGGGAGAAGGGGACCCCAGGCCTCTGAAAGAGTGGGTGGTCAGTCAGTAACTTGATTATTGGAATTACTTGCTGTTTGGTGCAAAGCTCCTGGACGTCTGGAGCTCTTTGCAACCCCAGAGGTAGCATAGGCCTGAGGCCACCCATAGCCATGGCAGAATGAGGTATACAAATCTGGAGGCAAAGTGGGATACCCAGAGTTTTTACCTAAAATGCTCAGACACAGTAGTGCAGTTTTAGAAATAGCAATTGGGAAGTGGTAAAACAAATGAGAGGCTATGCATGCATTCAGCTCGTTGAAGTATACTTAAAAACCACAGAAGAAGAAACTAGTTTATAGATGCCCTTTGATACTCAAGATAACCTAAAGTGCTTTACAAAGTACTGTTTCAGATACTGGGAGTGCCTTGATTCTGCAGGAAAAGGTAGCAGCTCTCAGGCCCTCAGCAGTAAGTCTCATGTACAAGCAAAAACATTAGAAGGGTCTATTACATAGGAAGACAGACGTCAATCAGAACCCTGGGGTTGTCCTCTGCTCTTTTAAAAAATGCCCTGTAATTTCTGATATTCCCCTCAACAGCCACCAGAGAGACTACCAAATAATGAGTTTCTGTGTAAAATCTATGAAATCTGAGGTCAGGTTGACTCAGTGTCTTTTCTTTCAATCTAAACCATTCAGATACATTACACTGATAAGGAGTTTGCACGGAAAGAAATGGCCTTTCTGCATTTTCTATCACCTGATAGCATTGGTGAGATTTATATCCTGCAGGATTGTACTGTAATCTCAGTGTTTCAGTGTGTCAGATGACAGCACAGGGCATGTTTATTATTCCTACATCTCATGATGCTGGGTGTGGAGAAGAGGAAGGGGAAACATTAGGGTTTTAGGTCATTCACCAGGCCACTAGGTAGCAGCGATAACCAATGTGCCATGAGCACTAGTTTACAACCTTCAGGTGTCATGCACAGCATTATATTTACTACAAATATTATATATTTCATATATTAAAATAATACTTCCCTGAAATACGTTATATGAATTTTAAAAACACTTAATTTCCATTATTATTGCTCGGAACAAGCTCCATTTCTGAACTTTAACTTTGGTACATATATGTCTACTTTGGGTTGGGGATATGTAGGTGAAAGTTCATTACTATATCTAAGCATCTATCTACAGTGAATGTGCCTTTCATTGTAGTACCTAGCTATTGTGATTTATTTTACATCTCAGTGTACGGGAGTTCTAATGACCTACTAAAATGGAACAGATTTTCTGGCTGATTTGACATGGCTACTGCAGTTAATGGAAGAGCGAGATGTCTGAACTTGCCCTTGTTTTGAGTAAGCCTGTATTCCTTAGCGCAGTTCCCTTATGTTTTTAATGTGGTTTTACATCACAATGCCTGTGCTGAGAGCAATACGCGCTTTCTCACTAATCCTCACCATCCTACTATAGGAGGATTTTGCATAACATTTTTCGTGTTTCATTGTTTACTGGTGAAAAATCCTGCTATCAGTAGCAGTGGCGTCTAGTAGTCACAGAACCTAAATGTAAGTCTCCCCAGGCCACTGGGTGTCTGTCCATGAATGTGCACATTCAATATCATTGCCAAGCCAATGAGCAATAACAACCACATATGTCTTTATCATGTTACCTTTTTATTGAACAAAGGAAAACCCAGCTGTTAAAGTATGCCAACCAGCTCAATACCGTGCTGTTCATGGAGGTCAGTGCACGGCGAGGTCTTTTCCAATGTTATTTTGTTTGTTTATATGAAGAATATTAGTGTAATTGGCTCAGTTCATTTGTGGTTTAATACACTATTTTTTAAAGAGGCCTGAGCTATAGATAAGTTATGTCCCACATTGTTGCCCCTTCTGCATAACTTCAATCTCAATGACTAGCGGTAAGACAGAACCAACAGTTTATAGCAACTGCCACGCTAAGATGCATGCTGTCCAACATGGCCACACTGAACTTCTTGGAGTAAGACAGGCCTGAACTCAGAACTTCCTTCAAAAACCCCGTTCTTATATACTTGAATAAAGGAGATGCTTTGTTTGCTCTTCATTGTATGAAGCCATGTAGCTGAACAGTCCTGATTCCACCCAGGAGAGGGCAGCAGTATTTACATATACATACACATTCACTAATTTATAATTAGGAGGCATTGAGCAAGGAGTTATCTTTATTTTAAGGCAATCACGCCCCACAGTTTAACAGACAATCATAAAATTCCCCAATTCCTCTACTTTTAGCTATTAGCACTGAAGATGTCTTAACTGTAAATCAGAATTCCTAGACAGTTTATTTAAAGAAGACAAAGACACGTCCATTATGAATGTTAACATATAAAATATCTGACTAATATTCTGGACTAAGAACTGCAGTCTTCTCATCTTGTGTATACACTTGAATTTAGCTAGCTAAAATAATGCTGGTACATTTTGTACAGAAAACAACAAACCAGAAATATCTACTTCAACCTATATTTTCAAAGAGCTACTCAGGCTGTCAGTTTCATGACATGCCCTGATGTTAAATGGAGTAATCTGATTAACTTCACATGAAACTGTCTGTAAACATACAGTACCTCACTGTGTCCACAAGCAAAAAAGAAGAAATAAAATGCTTTCATCTTTAAAGCACACTACAGCTCCAAAAAAGGTAGCCATAGAAATAGCAGCACAGGGGTTCTATATCTTTTGTGTCTCAGTGATTTACAGATCACTGGTGGCCAGTTTAAAAGTTTTTTTTTTTTTAAAGAAGTATTACTCACATCCATCCCTGCAAACTCTCCTTGGAATATGGACATCAAGCTGAGTTTTTTCTCCTTCCCCTTCATCATAATCATCACTGAGAAAGGATCTGCAGACCACATTCTGCCTTTGATAGCACCTGCACAACCCTGATTGGAACATACCAAATAAGTCTGTTCATACATAAACTGAAACAGAATCCACTTCATTCCCTTTTAGCAGTCTTGATTCTGCTTTGTTACCAGGTGTAAAAGCAATATAGACTTTGGTGAAGCTAGCAGATATGACAGCAGTAAATACACACTGGGAGTATTATCACAGTTGTGTAAAAAGGTGTAATTTTTACATTATCACTTTCAGAGTATACTTGCAACATCAGTGTCTTAAGGGTTGTGATCACAACTCTGCTGACCAAGAAGGCTTCTTGGAAAGGGCTCTTCAGAATCCATCCATACAGATCCTTAAGTAGCTCAGTACTGAGCAACATAAGACACTCCCTCCCTTACAGGAGACAGGTGCATTGGCTCTGCAACACTGCTAAGCAGAGGAAATTGACTGGGCTCTGCAATGAAACACAGGTCTTTCAGATGTTAGTTCAGGACAGAGCACAGCTTATGCCACTGAGCTCCATGGATTGAGTGAAGGTTTGCTTAGATTGTCATAATGTTGATGCTTCCACATGGTGGACTCCTAGTTATAACATTCCAACAACCTCTACTGCTAAGGAGTAAGGTTTGGTATATTCTTTCATGCAATTCCAAACAGGCTTTTCTCACTCACCAGGCTGGAGCAGGGTATAACTAGCTTTATACTATGAGTCTTTCTTTCTTTCTTTCTTTCAACTTTGGCTTTGTTCATTCACAGCTCCTGTCTTTGCTTGGGCATAGTGCAGAGGACTTTATAAAACTAAAATTCTTCTTTACTCCCTTGCTTACACTTTCTTCATGTTTTGCTAGACTACGCCACCAATTAGCAGCCATGTGACTTTTCACCTCCTCTCACTCTGTGCTGCTTGCTTTTTTTTCTGTGCACAAACTTCCTCTTCCCGTCTGCAAACACAGCTGATCCCAGTACACTCTATTTAATGAGGAACTGCATGATGGTAGCCTTCACAGAGCCATTGAGCATTTATCACAGGAAAATGCTTAATGCAATTGAAAGAAGAGATTTGTACTGCATCCCTTATTTTTCCAGGGTGTTTCGCATCATGAAACAAAGGCTCACTTCTCAATCCTTAGATCAGTAGTTTTCAAACTTTTTGTATTGGTGACCCCCTTCACACAGCAAGCCTCTGAGTGTGACTCCATATTATAAATTAAAAATAGGGGGGTAATTTAATTTAATGGGGGCTCAGGGCTGTCAGCCCCATGGAACTGACAGCTCCCTACCCCCATGTAACCACCTTGTGACCCAGTTTGAGAACCTCTGCCTTAGATGTCTTATCGGGGCCCAATCCTGCACCCACTGAAGTCAAGGGGAATTTTGCCATTAACTTCCACGGCTGTGGGATTGGGCTCATTTGATTATTTATGGTTAAAACATGTTGATAGAAAGAATTGTACATTTTAAGAGGCGTGGAAGACATTTTTAACCTGTGTTTGTGTTTCTCTTTCTGAACAGTCACATTCATCAATTCTAAGTCCAGAAGGAACCACTGTGATCACCTAGGCCAGACAACATCCTTTGGGAGGGTGTCCATGCTAGTCTGGCTGGCGGTCTCCTCTGTTATTTGGAGGCTCTACATGGCTGTGTGTACACGATAACAATTACTGTGCCATTGCTGGATGGGTACAGATTTGTTGCAATTCATAACGCGTGACAGAGCCACCTAAAAGGGCACAGATTATAGTCACAACTGGGATTTCAACTTTTTAACTGCTATTGATTTCAATTGCAGTCCTGGATGCTCTAAAGAGCATTTCACTGGTCTGGTTCTTGATGAGTTCCCTAATGCCAAAGCACGTGCAGAGTCACCTTGACCGTAGTAACCCTAGTCCCTCTGCATTCATTATAGCCAGGTGTGTCCACCTAGAAAAAGTATCCATGGGCACAAGTTTGCTGAACAGGCATTGCACAACTCTAACAATTTTTGCCTTGCCTTTGGCTGCTCTCCTCTCTCTCTGATTTAGTTCAAGTCAAACAATGTGAGCTAAGATACAGTGTACTATAAACAGCTGCATAGGCACCAAGGAAAGTCATGATTGTTACTATGTGGCCACAACAGTAGTTAGGATGGAATTCAAAGTCTCCTGCTCCAAAAGCATAGGCCCATGGGCTCAGCACAAATCAGCGGTCGCTGTTAGTAGGCACCAATGACACAAAGTGGAGCAGTTCTGATTTATCCAGGAGAGGACCGTAGTCCATTCAGTTTGTTGCAGTATTTTTAAAGTCTCACTGGCTGCTCTGCCCAGAGTCTCTAGTATTAGAAAAATAAATATTTTTTGATTTGCTGTGAATGGTCTAAGGGATATGCCAGAAAACATCTGTGGGGAGTGGTAGCTATTTGCCTAATCTACCTATAGATTAGGTTTTAATACACTGTGTGTCATCATGGTATTTGAACACTTGATGAAACACTAGTCCTTTTCTGGATTCCCTACCTATTTCCCTTGTGTGCTGTTATGAGGATGGAGTTAATGTTGATTTGCCCAGCAGGAAGCTAAAGGCATGACTGAAACTCATCCAGTATTCCCCAAGGTATATTGTCATTATCTGGCTAAAGCCAATCTATTTAATACGGCAAAACATAAAAGGAGCTTACCATAAAACAAAGCATCCCAGCAGGCTGAAAACAGTACATCAGATTTCCCCCGCCCAGACAGAAATCTTTGGAAGGGGGCCAGATAAGCAGGAAAAATAGATGAGGCTGACAAAAAGTTTCCAGGAAAGCATCCAATCAATGGGTGGAGCAAAGGTTGTGGTCATGTGACTCCCATGATGCACCACAGTAGGAGGGGAGCTTGTATTGTATTATGCGAGATGTAGTTCAGCCAGAGAGCTCAGCCCATAGGGAATTCAGTTTGGTTAGAAAATGTGAAATGTTTAGATTTTGGTTCACCAGAGCCAAAACAAAATATTTCATTTAGATTTTGCTGGTGGAAAATTGACAAAATTCAAGGTTGCAGAAATTGCATTTTCTGTTGAAAAAGACAGGAAATTCCAGACCAGGTCTAACATATACTTTGTTAATGACATATGGGGATCAACATCACACATATAAAGGAATTGATAGAATTTCAGATGCCTAATATGCCCAGAACCTTGGGTGAACTAGATTAGAAAGTCAATCCTACAGGTGAGGCTCATCTCTTGTTGAAATACTGGGAATGAAATACAGCTGTATGTTCAGATAGCTTCCTTTTTGTAAATATTTTCAGAGATGGGCACCAATTTTAAAATGTACGGTCTGTTCTTTCAAAGTCCTTTCTATGTGTCAAAGGGGGAGGGATAGCTCAGTGGTTTGAGCATTGGCCTGCTAAACCCAGCATTATGAGCTCAATCCTTGAGGGGGGCCATTTAGGGATCTGGGGCAAAATCACTACTTGGTCCTGCTATTAAAGGCAGGGAGGCTTTACTCAATGACCTTTCAAGGTCCCTTCCAGTTCTAGGAGATAGAATATCTCCATTTTTTTTAAATTACCTTACAAGAAATGTAGTTCATGTGCCTTTTGTACACAAAAACATAGATACTGAACTATGATGAGTAACTAATCTCACTGCATTCTTACACCAGGCAGATGCAACCCAATTCCCACTAATGCCAAGACAGAATTGCATCCAGATACCCCAGCTTTGAATTTGATACTAGGGCACTCTTCTTTGGCCTCATTTTGACTTAAAGAGCTCTAGAAAGATTGATTCCCTCTTCATAATGGAAATCTCTGGTGGTGTATGGCTGCCTTGGGAGTTCGTATACCACCTCTCTCCTGGCTTTTAGCATAGGTGGAGAGACCAAGGGAAAGGGGATAAGGCAGGGGCATCCATCTTGCACACTGCCAATTTCCAGTTTCTGGAACTGCCTCTGGTGGGGGGCTGTGGGTAGCTAACATAACTTTTCCAGGTGACTGGCCTAGTACCCAGTGACCCTAGGAACTAGGGTGAGCAAAGGTGAAATAAAGCATCTTTCAAACCTTATCCCCAAACTGCACCAGGTACATGAAGTACATGGAGAATCTGCCCCAGTAGGTATAAATTTGATAACAAGATATTTGTTGCAAATATGTTATGTAACATTATATGTTATATTCTCTCTAGAATCTGTCTATTGTTCAATGACATGGGGGCAACAAATGGATTCAGGAGCAGCATGTGGGACTGAAAGCGTTTCCAAATTTTGGGAAGGCAGAATGGATGCTATGTGAGTATTTGGAACCCACATATCTCCCCCTCCCCCAGCTTTTTTTTTACATTGGCTTCCCCTAAAATGACTAAACTGAATTATCAGCACATTCAAACAGTTAACTCCTAATTCCCTATAGTTTAGGTAGCTAAATGAGCACCAGGATAAGCAGCTTTTTGACTTAAATAGCAAAAGCCAAGGTGCACATGGTATACCATAAGCATCAGGAATATTATCAGTGGGTTTAAATCTTGGATGCTCAGCTCTTTCCAGCTGTTAAATATCCTCAGGTTTGCAAGATCCAAAAATATAGTCTTAGCCAAAAAAGAAGAGAAAAAAAGTTGGTTTTGGAGTCAGGAGTGGCTTGATAATTGAATCCAACCGTACGCGAATCTGTAACTGATCTGCACTGAACATACAATTTGGCTACCTGAAAAGAGCAGAATCAAGACTTTTTTTTTTCTTTTGTGAAACAGGATCAAATGAGTTAGAAAAGAATAATATTTGGTCACTGAAAAAGCAGAAAAAATGCAGACAAATAAAAAAATGTCAAGTGGTCAATCTGTTTGTTGGAGAAATGTGCATGAGTTAAAAAAAATGGGAATGCTTTGTTTTGATGAGCAGCCCAATGAGTTATCTGCACATGATGTTGAAAAATTGGCATGTTTTAAAAATTTATAAAAACACCCATTTGATGACTGCCTGAGCACGATTTATGCTGTTGCCCTGGACTTCTCTCTCCTCAACTGTGTACTTCACTAGAGTGTTTTTGTTTGGTTGTTTTTTTATTGAGACAAATTCAGTAAAATGAGAAAGATGAACACAGTAAAATTACACACATGGTAGAGGAAAGTTTAGCTTCATGGCAGTGCAGAGCTATCCAAGGAATTTAACTCCTTGAAATTTGCCATTTTCAGCTCTAGAGGGAAATCTGGAAGGCGCAGTTCCAGAAAGACTATTTAGTCAAACAGTACCAGATGTATGTGTGGGATTCATTCATAACCAAAGCATAAAGTGAATGTAGTCAGCTAGGAATTTGTTAAAGACAATTTTTTGCTTAAAGAATTATGGTCAAGATGTGGTTGATGTACTTGGCATGGCTGGGTCTGCTGTATTATGACTTGGGGATTCGTGGCAATGGAAAAAAAGGGAAGTTTATACGAACTCAGGTAGCATCGTGACCAAAACATGTGTCTCAAATGAATTCAGTGTGTGAGCAGACATTTTATTTTTGTATAAAATGTGGCCACAATCATAGAGTGGTAGCAAAGAATTTGTAGTAGGCTACCTACTATGTCCATCTTCAGAGAACTTCACAACAAGAATCCTCACATCATCTCTGTGAGGAAAATATTATAATTTCCATTTTACAGATGGAGAAACAAGTGGAAATTTGCCCAATCCTCCCCATGGCCAGAGCCTTTCACTGATATGTGTAGCTACACACCACAGTGTGGATGCAGTCAGCTTTATTCTGTGGCATGACGTATCCTGCATGCCACTGCCAGGATTTGCCATCGACCTGATCATGCACTCACTGCAGTCAAATGAGGATTTTGATATTGACTTCAACAGGAACAAGAGCAGGCTGAATGTCATCTCTAGAGAATGTCTCAGATTAAACTTAAAGACAAAATGCAAAGCAAAGATAGGCTGTGATTCAGGAAAGCATTTAAACACATGCATCAGTCCAACCCTTTTTCAGTGGAACACTTAAGCACATGCTTAAGCGCTTTCCTGATTATAGATGCTTTACTGAATCAGGGTCATGGTGACTGTGGAATGGTAGTTCATTATGTATATTTCCTAATTAAACTCAAATAAACTTATATCAGTTTTTTTCAGGTTTTTTCCTGTGATTTGAATGAGTCAGTGTTACATAGTTACAGTGTAACATACAACTGCAGCATCTAATGAGGTGACCCAGAAACTCAGAGAGTTCAGCCAAACTTTGATTATGTTCACATCCTCCTAGTTTTTTTCATAAGAAACAAAACATTCTATGGGGCGAGGTACCATTCTACAGAGCTTCTATATCCTGGCTCTTGGCAAGATAGACTGCCCACAGGCTTGGTGAAGTGAATTTTTCTTTATGTGTGTGCAATACAACCCCAATCCAACATAAAAACCTCATTCATATGCTGAATTAAAAACAGTAGGGCCAAATCCTGCCCGCTGCAGCTAATAGACTTCAGAAAGGCTTCCAGGGGGTTACAGAACAGAAAGTGGTGCAATTAATACAATGACAATGCAAATATTTGATTGCAAGGCTAATATTGTACTGTTTGATTCCTTTTCAAAATTGATCTGTCAGGGATTTTTAAAGGTGAGAATCATCCATGGAGAAAAGAAAATGGCTTGTGTTGTTTTTTAAACATACATGCAAAGAGCACTTTGTAAGTTTTAACAACTGTTTCCCAGGGAAATAATTGCTCAGTTCAGAACCATTGTTTTTCAAAAAAACCCAAACAAACAAAAAAACCCCAACCAAACAAAAAAAATAAACCTGGTGAAAACAGTGTTTTTTAAATAAAATTAACAACCACAACACATGTACAAACACAAGGTATCATACTCATAAGGGAAAGATTTCTGCTTGCATTTTTTATTTTATGAATACATATACAAGAGATGCATAATCTTCCATTATCCAGGCTTAAAAGTAACAGATTTTTTTTTCAAAATAGCTTAAAGAAGAAAAATAAAAATTAAGGACAAAGGAGGTGCAACATATTCAAAACATACAGTTGATTATCTTGCTAAAGTTATTGCAGAAATGCAGACAGTGTGTGTGCGGGAGGAGGAGTTCAAAGCCTCACCAAGGATATTTCTGTAATAGGTTCCTCCACTCACACTTTATTGACATTTCTGAAGTACAGAGTGAATAGCATCTGAGAATTATATCATATATCAATTTTTATTTCTTTGGCAGTAATGTCTTTTAAAAGAAGGAGAAAAAAGTGTGATTCTTTGGCAAAAGACATTTACTTCTCTAATAAGATGAGTATATTAGTAGGCTGCAGCAGGATGCAAATAGCTTCAAATAGAAGAGCGTGTGATATATATGTATATATGTATATAATGTAAAAATGCTTATTTTATACGAGAAAGGAAGATTTTTCAAGATAACATAAAATGAACCACTCTAACACTAGCTTCCAGACTTGCTTTATTGGATCTATTTTTCTAACTACAAGTTAAGCTGACATCTGTCAAACTTTTTATTTTTTTATATGGCAGTCTACAAGAAATGTTTCATGCAAGTTCTACAATGCTAAACACAGGGTAAATAACTGGGATTAAACAGATTGGGAATTACAGACTACTATCAGGACCAGAAACAGCATAATATGTACATAGAGCCATATTATATTCTCATGTCTTCACAGTAATGTGCAAATGTGACATATATGGCTTTCAATATTTTAAAAAAAGAAAGTAAGACATAATTGTACAGAATAATATATTTAAAAAATGTTTAGGAGAATTTCACTTTTTTGCGAAATCTGTTCAATTTTTATAACATTGTGGGTTAATTAGTTACCTCAACACAGGGGTGTTGTTCAGGCATATTTCCAGTAGGGGTCGCTGATTCCTAAGGCACAATATTAACGTTAAACATTTTTAAATTAAACCATGCTCTCTCTCTCTCTCTCTCTCTCTCTTTTTTTTGGTTATATGAAATAAGAAGTCATTGCTAGTTATATAATAAGCAATTGATTGTACAAAATACAATGTTAAAGACTACACTACAAGCCTATCTGGTGCGCCATAAACATTAGCTAATCTGAAGACATATTGTACAGCATTGCATATTAAACATTTGTTTTTTGGTAATATTATTTTTCGTACATGTAGCAGAGAATTATAAGGCTTCCATGGAATAATAATCTTATAATTGAACAAATATTTTACACTCTTTCATAATGGTATTTACAATTTCTTTAATTCATATTTTGCCATTTGGTAAATAATTATGTATTTTGTATGCATCCTTCTTGACTGTCTAAAGTGCTTGCTTAACTGCATGAGGAAAGAAAATGCATACCTGTCTTAGATGTAACAAACCATCAACAGAAGTAGCTGAAACATTGTTTGGGATCTGAAATGCATTCGCAGAAATGGAAATTATTGCTGAATTCAGTGCCCTGGCCAGGCAATCACCTATATTACTTGTCATATATAAATATATGCATATATACTAGAATGTATGTACATGCATACACATACATCTATCGTGTGATAGATAGATTTCAATTTTTTTGTCCATCAACCGTATTATTTTGTGCTATTCAACATACTTGTGCTATGACTGAAGCCAGATTAAAATCAAAATCTTAACATGCTATGACTAACAATCCTATGATTCACTAGCAGAGAATAAGGATGGTATATGGAAAAAAGAAAGAGCTGAGATGACAAATCGGGAGGCTTTTGAAATGCACTGAGAATAAGGCAACAGGCTGTACATTACAGCAGAGGAAAAGCTGAAGAAATTCTGGAATTCATAAATGTATTTGACTTTGAGTAGGGATGTCATTCCCTTTCCAACCGGCTGTCTTGTGATTTTTAAAATATCAATTGCCAGAATGCAAGCGTTATAGCTTCTGCACCTACAAATACTTTTAATGGTAGAAAATTCAAAGCCTATTAAAAATGTCCTGATGCCACAATCTGGTAAAGTAAGGCACTTCCAGGGTTGAATTCCAGTGGTGCCAAAAGGCTCAGTGCTGGGGACAAGCCATCAGCTTTTGTTGAATTTCCCAGTTTTATCCCATGAAATGTGCCATCTTAGAGTTTATTCCCTCCCCTTTTTTTCTCCTCTTGAGATGATTTTCTTTAAAGAAGATGTTTTGTTGGTTGAAGAGATACTTTGTAGGCAAGAGGTAAATCTTCAGTTCTTAACATTCAGTAAGGCAGAAGATCAGAGTGGTACCAGATAATGTCTTCAGTTTATTCAGTTACGACTGCTCTGTGCTGTAGCTGATATACCAGCTGAGCTAAACGTGTATTGATTTGAACTAGTCCAGTATTGCAAGCTCTGAATGGACATTGGTGCTGGAGAGGTCATTCCTGATAATTTCGTTTACTGTGAAGAAAGAACACAAGGGGAAAAAAAAGAACGATTAGAATGAAACTGCTGTACAATTACTATTTCTTCTGCTGTAAAATATGTTAAATGAAGTTTGTATCAGTTTCTTCATGGTTTCACTACCGTTTAGAACACTAAGTGTAACATTAGTAAGTAACTGATATAGGCTGACCTATGTGCAAAAGAGCAGGATTAACCATGGTTATTAACATGCAAAATACATCACAAAAACAGCAGTATCTTGGGTCTTCTATTGCATTAAACATATTTAACATTTTAAATTAGTTACAAGTAAAAACATGTAATTTAGAACAAGCTCTGAAGCTCAAAGTAACAAACCCTGGAAAGTCTTAGAATATGTTATCTACTCCATGCAAATAGCCCATAGGACTGCTTGTTAGCCCTCTTTCCACAAGCGTGGTGTGCACAAAACGCAAAGCTGCCAGGTGCTGAACTGAGCACTTGAAGCTGCAATGCCTCTGCAGAATAGGACTACACATGTGGACTCTTGCACTGTGCGTTATCATTAATAAATAATAATAATAATAATGATAAAAATGTGTATGCGTGTGTTTGTCCATTACTGGTAGCTGTAAAATGAATAAAAATACTCTCCTTTCATGTTGATCAACAGCCATGAATGTGTGAATAAAGACTGAGAGCTGGGCAGGGGCAAGTTCAAACCCTGGCCAGAAGTTGAAGAAAAGAATAAGCAAGATACATTATCTCAGCATCAGCCAGTCAGACTGCATCTCCACTGATAAAAGCATTGTTTTCTTTACTCGTGACTCTTCTTTCATTCTCCTCCCTCCTTCCCCTCCAAAGATCATCAACCCATATAGTTTCCCACACTCAACCTATGTCCATTTATCAGCTTGTGATTTTTGGCAAACGGACAGGAAATGACTGAACCTGGCAAAGGCCATCTACAGTGAACTGCACAACATCCCTTCTATTTCCACCCCACCTCCCTGCAACCACTGCCACCACCTGATTTACATGAAGATAGACAAAATGCCATCAGTGAGGCTGTCATCACTGCTGAGTTTCCTAACATTACTGGGAGGCGGAAACACATGCCCACGTCATGGAATGACCATGGAAAAGCCCAAGTTTCCCTTCGCTCGTGGGCTGCAGTTCACTGCCATCCAGATAATTCCATGTGTTTGTTGGCGAGAGCCAGGCCTGGCTAAAATCAACTTCCTGAAGCAATTAGTTGTTGAACATGTTTTTTCTTCAGACCTATTGCACATTTTATACCAACAGTACACGAATCAGTCAGGATCTAAGTCCCAGAAGGTGGTCAGTGGATTGATAGATACCAATTTATGAGCAGGTCTTTCTTCAGCCATGGACTAGCAGTGGTATTGGTAATTACCTATTCATTTAAAAAAACTCTATAAGAGCAGTATGGAAATGACATGTAAAGACACAAACACTTCTTTTGATGGTGCTATGGAGTTTATCTTTCATATTAGTAACCAGTGAAAACCAATTTAGGCCACAGCCCCTGCACTGTGACAAGGAGATACGTTGCACATAGCCTATTAAGGGTAATAATACCACAGACTTACAGGTTGCAAGGCTCAGGACAGCTTTCAGAACTGCACCTCTCCCGAACACAAACACTTACACTGTGGGAAAGATTTTCCATGACAATCTTGTCAAGGAAGTTACCTTGATAAGCATCTCTGGCAACACTGGCTACACTACAAATCATATGGCATGTAAAATGTGGCAACAAGTGCAAACTACCTGAGGGCCAGATATAGAGTTACACCTTTGCTTCTTTCACATTGAATAATAATCAGATATTATTCATACTACCACTTAGCCTTTATATATAGTGCTTTAGAAATATTAATTTATCCTCACAACAGCTCTGGAAAGAAGGTAGATAGGTGTTATTAATTATCAACCTTTCACATATGGGGAAATCGAGGCAGTGAGATCAAGAAGCTTGCCCACATAAGTCAATGGGAAAACGAGTAGAGCATAGATCTCCTGACTCTTAGGCCAAGAGCATGGCATGTTCTGTAGTCTAGTCAAGGAAAGTGTGATTTACTTTAACTTGGAATACCTGACACAGATGTCAAGGGAAAGGTCAAAAAGCAGCAAAAACCAACTAAGACAAATGGGAAAAAAATTCAAAAGCACCTAATTGAATTAGGAGCTAAGTTATATATTCAAAAATGACTTCAGCACCTTTGGCTTTTTTGAACTATTGACCTACAATGAGACTTAGGCTCCTACGTGCGTTAAGTCACTTTTGAACATAGGACTTTGGATTCCTCAGTCACTGAAATGCTTTTGAAAATGTTACCAATCGCTCGCTATTCAGTGACTCTCTCAAAGTCAGACAGCAATTCCCTAGCGTTTGGGAATGGAATCCAGCCCCACGCTTAGTCCACTAGATCACAATGGCCATTCACCAACATCTTGTCTAACTCAAAATAATGAAACCCAATAGTATCAGGGCCAAATCTGGGAGCTCTTGAAGCCACTGGGGATCAGGGGAATGAGGGTTTGAGGTTTCATGCTCACCTTATATATAGTTTTCTCACTATAGGTGGACTTCCACTGTTTTCTAGGTGTGCCGACCATGCATAGTTTTCTTGTATAGCAACACATCTGTTGAACGACAGCCGCTCCACCATGCCAACAGATACCCAAGAGATAGTTGAACCTTGCCTACAATGTAGCCATTGTCACTGGATAGCCACAAGAAGTCCAAAACAAGGGAACTGAGATGTGATAAGAAACCAGTATAATAGCTGGCAGCATGCTTCCACATCACTCTCATTTATTGTAACCTATAGAGAATTCAGGGATAGGTCTCCAAGTCTTTTCTGTGTGATTCTTTACTTCATTTCTTTTTTTTTTACCCTGCCAATAAATGAAAAGAACGAGTCCTTTAAAGTGTGTACTGGAATGAGGTTTACACTGAGGAACAAAGGATGGCTTGATGCAAAAGAATTTCTATCTTATTGCCTAGCAATAAGTATTGAAAGATTGTAAGTCTAGCAATACAGATACAAGTGGAAAATAACATCTGTCTGAAAAGATAAAAGGGGAAGGAACAGCAGAAGTATGCTAAGAGCGGGCTTTCCCTTGCTGCCCACTAAAGCACCTGAGCCTAGGAGGGAATGCCCTTCAGTGGGTGTGAGCAGGCAGAAATCATTCAGCATGTATATGCGGTCTAGGACCAAACTACATGCTCTTTTATGTAATGTTTGCTGTGACTGACTAAATGACACTCTGCACTTTCTCCAGCTACATGCATCTAGCACCTTTATTAAGAACCCTGCTCTTCTGTCAGTACCATATGGCTACAACCAGGCTCCACACAGCAAGAGAAATGCACTCCTGCTATGCAGACCACAACGGAATGGCTCCTGCTCCCCCTTAGTTGCCTCTGGTCAAGCAAAAAATCCAACATGTGTTCAGTGAGAGTGATCTATTGCTCTCATGTATCGGCAAGCTTTGGATTGCAAATCTGTTACTGAAACGAGGTGGTATGATGTATATGGAGTAAGTAGCACAAGGAATATTTTGGCTTATGTTGGAGTTTCATTTCTAAAGCAAACTTGGTCTTTGGGTCAAATAACACAGGGCACATGACTGCTCACTTGCCAAAACATCCCAGCAGTATCAGTATTTAGCACTCACATAATCCATGTTAACTAATGGCTTTACACACAGCAATTAAAATAACAATCATAGAAGTCTGGTTTGTATTATTATACCCATTTTACACATGGGGAAACTGAGGCATGCAGCATTAACTAAGGGCTTGTCTCCAAAGAAGAGCAAGGTACACTAGAGGGGTGTGATTTCTAATGTGCACCATGCTGTGAACTAGCTGGCCCATATAGACCCAGTTAATATGAACTAAAAGTTCACTAGTGCACATTAATGTAGCCCCATTTATATTAATGCTCAGTAGGTCATTTTAGTTTAGGGTCTACATGGGCCAATTAGTTCACAACATGTTGATGTGCTTTAGAAATCACACCCCTCTTGCATGCATTGCTGCTCCATGTAGATAAGCCCTGACTTGCCAGAAATCGTACAGTAATTCAGGCTATGTCTACAATAGGGAAGCTATGGTGGTATAGATATACAAGTTTACTATACCAGGCAAATGTTCCTCGTTTGTTGCTTTGTGGCAGTATAGTAAAGCAATAGTGAAACAAGCAATACTGATAAAGTGCAATTTTGTTGGTAAATTGCATCAGCACTAGGGACTTGTGCCAACAGAGCTGTGTCAGGCCTGGTCTACACTACGCATTTAAACCAAATTTAGCACCATTAAACCGATTTAACCCTGCACCCGTCCACGCAATGAGGCCCTTTATATCAATATAAAGGGCTCTTTAAACCGATTTCTGTACTCCTCCCCGACGAGAGGAGTAGCACTGAAATCGGTATTGCCATATCGGATTAGAGTTAGTGTGGCCGCAAATTGACAATATTGGCCTCCGGGCGGTATCCCATAGTGCACCATTGTGACTGCTCTGGAAAGCAATCTGAACTCAGTTG
The DNA here is from genome assembly GCF_007399415.2 of Gopherus evgoodei. NCBI lineage: Eukaryota > Metazoa > Chordata > Testudines > Testudinidae > Gopherus > Gopherus evgoodei. The sequence continues at coordinate 190,129,916 of NC_044323.1, forward strand.
CACTGGCCAGGTAGACAGGAAAAGCCCCACAAACTTTTGAATTTCATTTCCTGTTTGCCTAGCATGGAGGTCTGATCAGCACGGGTGGCGATGCAGTCCCAAATCCAAAAAGAGCTCCAGCATGGACCATACGGGAGATACTGGATCTGATCGCTGTATGGGGAGAAATCTGTTCTATCACAGCTCCGTTACAGAAGACGAAATGACAAACCATTTGAAAAAATCTCCAGGCTATGATAGACAAGGCCACAGCACAGTGCTGTGTGACAAGTGTAACAGAAAGCCAAAGAATCAAATGGACGCTCATGGAGGGAGGGAGGGGGTCCTGAGGACTCCAGCTATCCCACCGTCCCCACAGTCTCCGAAAAGCATTTGCATTCTTGGCTGAGCTCTCAATGCCTGAAGAGTCAAAAACATTTTCCCGGGTGTTTCAGGGTATATGTCGTCAATTTACACCTTTCCCCCCCGAAAGAAAAGGGGAAAAAAATGTTTCTCGCCTTTTTTCAATGTCACCCTATGTCTACTGCATGCTGCTGGTAGATGGGGTGCTGCAGCGCTGAACACCAGCATCCCCTTCCTAGTGGCAGAAGGTACAATATGACTGCTATCCATCATCATCATCATCAGCCCGTGAGTGCTCCTGGCTGGCCTCAGTGAGGTTGGCCGGGGGTGCCTGGGTGAAAATGGGAATGACTCCAGGTCATTCCCAGCAGATGATACAGAACGGCTGGTAACCGTCTTCATCATAGCAACTGGAGACTGAGCTCCATCAACCCCCCTGCTTTCACGTCTAAAGAAAAGATTCTGTACTGCCTGGACTATCATAGCAGTGGGAGGATGGGCTCCTCTCCCCCGCCACCCTTTAATGTCCTGCGTGGACTATCATAGCAGCTGGAGGCTTCCTCTCCCTCATTTTATCTCACTAAAAAGTCAGTGTTTCTTATTCCTGCATTCTTTATTACTTCATCAGATAAATGGGGGGACACTGGCACGGTAGCCAAGGAGGGTTGGGGGAGGAGTGAAGCAATGGGTGGGGTTGATGCAGGGGCTCCCCCTAGAATGGCATGCAGCTCATCATTTCTGCGGGATCTCTGGGGCTCTGACACAGAGCAGCTGGTTCTCTAGTACACTTGTCCCATATTCTAGGCAGGACTGACTCTATTTTTAGACAAAACATAAAGAAGGGAATGACCCGGGGAGTCATTCCCATTTTTGTCCATGCGCCCCCCCGGCCGACGTCAGTGAGGCCAGCCAGGAGCACCCATGACAGCAGCAGACGGTACAGAACAACTGATAACCGTCATCTCATCGCCAATTTACAATGGCATGGCAGATGGTGCAATACGGATGGTAACTGTCTCTGCTACCTTGCAAAGGCAAATGAATGCTGCTGTGTAGCAACTGCAGTACCACGTCTGTCAGCAGCAACCAGTACATATACGGTGACAGTGACAAAAGGCAAAACGGGCTCCACGGTTGCCATGTTATGGCGTCTGCCAGGACAATCCAGGTAAAAAGGGCATGAAATGATTGTCTGCCATTGCTTTCATGGAGGAAGGATTGAGAGACGACATTTACCCAGAATCACCTGCGACAATGTTTTTGCATTGGGATCTCAACCCAGAATTCCAATGGGCGGGGGAGACTGCGGGAACTATGGGATAGCTACGGGATAGCTACCCACAGTGCAACGCTCCAGAAATCGACGCTAGCCTCGGTACATGGACGCACACCGCCATATTAATGTGCTTAGTGTGGCCACGTGCACTCGACTTTATACAATCTGTTTTACAAAACCGGTTTATGTAAAATCGGAATAATCCCGTAGTGCAGACATACCCTCAGTCAAGAATCACACCTCTTCAGACCCTTGACCATCATAACTATGTAGGCAGAAGTCTGCAGTGTAGACTTGGCCTCAGTGGCAGATCTGGAATAGAACAAAACACTCTAACTTTCAATGCCTAGTCTAGAACAATAGTTCCTGTAGAACAACAGATTCCTTCCTGTCAATTCAAAGAGCTGAGTATGATGATTTACAGTGCATTTGTCATCAGATTTTTTTAGTTTGTTTTTCTGGTGTCTTTTGGTGGGGGGGTCAGAGGGAAGAAAGAGGTAGGCATTGTTGCTTTGGTAGCTAACACCTACAGTTCCCCACAATGCCCTCTCTGAACAGATATTTTCCATCTTCATGTTCAGCTTTTCCACTGACATCAAGTAAAAAAAATAATAGTGCTGAGAAATGCAGGTAACATGTGACCGCTGTACCTGTCAGAAGCCTGACAGAGAAACCTTTCCTTTGCTAAACATCAGATGCCATTGCAGTAGGATGTGGTGAGCTGTTACACCACAATTTAGTTTAATAAGGAGTTTTTTCTTCTTATATTTAACTTTGCTTTAAAATGCCCTTGAAATGGAAACTTTTGTTTTACTAAATAGCAAAATCAATATCTCACGGATGCAACATGTAAAGTTCCTGCTTTTCAAACAGGGCAACCGGATATAGTTAAAGAAACATGGATTTCTTATATGGATAGGAATTTTATTGGAAATGAAATATCTTTTAAATTTTTGGTCTATAGCATGGATTCGTATCAAACATAAATAAAAGGAAAAGTTTTCTGAAAACGTCTGCTTTCCTTATATTTGACTATTGCTTTGATAGAGATAACAATATTGCACTTTGGTTTAATAAAATATTTATTCTTCCTAAGCCAAGTTCGGCTTTCCTTGCACACTCAGCATCAAGTCTGATACACCACTGTGCGATGTCCTGCCACTCAAATCAAAGCAGTTACATAGATGTATAAAGGGAATAATGCCAATGTGAAACAGGTCCATAAACTATTGGGTAAGGTCTTTGCTGCATAAAGACTGCTGGATCAGCTCCCCTATGGCTTTACAATATTATACTGTGTATCAAGGGCCAAATGTTCCCAAAGAGACTCCAAACCAACAACTGACCTTAGAGCCACAGATGCCCAAAACGTAGGTGTAGAAAGTTCCCTCTGTAGATTAAGCCAGGACAATGCCCCTTTGAGAATGTATCCTGATATATATGAACTTTATTACAAATAATAGCCCCCTACTTACACTTCCTAGCTTCTGTTTCATGAAGTGTTCCAGGCGCCTACCCAGGAATATTTCTGCTACCATGGAGCTACTTTGCTTAGCTGTAGGTGCAAGTGCCTACATCCTTCTCCCTGCACACTGCCTGAGTAGAACCACAGCTGAGGCCGCCGTGAAGCTGTGCGCTACACTGCTCAGGCGGGTGTTGATGCCCTTTGAGAGGCCTCTTTGCTTTTGCTCTTGCCTCTGCAACAGAATTGTACTGGTCCTGCTCCATTCAGGCCCTTCTGTGGCCCTCACTTGTAGCCTACAGCAGGTAAGAAGCTGGAGTTAACTCTTGGGTAATGATGTAAGATAGGTAACACTGATTTTTTAAAATATGTTACAATAAGCCTAAGTACTCGACTAGGATGTAGGGAAGAGAGAATTTGACATTAACACAACTTTCCTTGTTCACCTTCCTTCCCTGAATATGTTTCAAGTTTCTGATCGGTTGAAGCTGGCAAGTTTGTCAGACAGCCCTATGGGCCTGATCCAAAGGCCACTGAAATAAATGACTTTCCATTGACTTCAGCAGAGTTGGATCAGGGCCTGAGAGTTTTCTATCATCAGAATGCCGAATGAGGCTGTGGGTTATAGTTATATTCCTTTCTGATTACACACTTTATCTATAAAGAACTTAAATCACTACTGATGTCTTTTTGCTCCAGGCAAGAAGCTACCTTCAGTGAACCCACCCCCATCCCCAGTACAAGTACTAGTAATTCTACATAAACAAATGATTGCACTTTGAGATTACAAACGTAATGGTGTTGGTGTTGCTTAATTTTACAAAAGGAGACATGGCCTGCCATTGCCAATATCTTGCTGAATTAAAATGCAGAACAGAATGACTTCTATGTGCTTCCAAGTTATTAAGGCAGAAAGGGTTGCAGCGGTATAGATGTGCACACTGTACGTCATCTGTTCCATGCGCTGCCATCTGCACCCCCTCCCCATCTCCTTTGGTCTCCGCACGCGTAGCTCTCTACATAAGTCACCGCAAGGCTGCAAAATAATTACAAGAGGAAGTCTGATGGAGGTTTACAGAGGAAATGCCTGAGGGCTTATATTGATCAGGAGGATTTTACTGTACTCTTTGTTTCTTTTTAAAGAAGTCTGATATGTTTAAAACAAAGTGGCATCAAAAGGCCTTCAGTTAATCACATATATTGTGAGTCACTAACATGTGCATTTTTTATGCAAATGGAGATAGCAACAGTTAAATGCTGTGAAGTCTCTTCTGATCCAGGTTTTTGTCCCATTGTTAAGAATGGTTATACAACATGTTCAAAGGAATCTATCGCATCGTATTCAGATCAGGCTTTTGTTAACAGCTGTTATGTTGTCTGTATATGCAGTGTTATACTGTGTGCATTTTGCTTAACTGTGAACAGTACAGATCATCACCTTTAAGATGGAACAGAACAATAGTAGATTGCAAAACTGGACCTGAACAAAATAAGCTACTTAAACTTGAACATATATTATGCCAAAAAAAAAATTTGAATAAAAAAATGAAAAAAGGCACCAACCATATTCTCAAACAATTCATTCTGTTCATGTTATGGATATATAAAATTATGTATTGATTCTGCTGTGTACTGAGTTTAGTAGCTAATTTTTCAGTAGGCTAAGTGTCCTAAATTCCCACTAACTTCAGCAGATCAGAGGTTGCAAGCTTTATGGAGCAGAGACAGCATTTTCTTCTCAGTTTTGTACAGTACTGAGCACACTGCCTGCGCTTGGCAAATGAATAATAAAAAAAAAAAAGCTATAGCCAAAGAAACAGAACATTAGAGACAATGAGGTTGGCACTAATATTATGTTTTCTTTTAGTAATGTAACATATTATGGCATTTGCTTTTGTTGCCTACAATGTCTGTCCTTTGATTTTTCCACTGGAGACTTCAAATCTAGATCCTTAGGGTTCCTGTACTATCATGTGCCCTTATTTCAAATGCAGTACATTAGCGTCATCAACAAGGAGTCTGAAGTCACCAATTAACAAGTAGGAAATAGAAACACGAAAAGGAAAATGCCTCCCCTGTTGATTTTTTTTTCTTAAAGAGAAGTGGCTAAATATAAATACACAGACAGTTAGTAAATAGATACAGCTCCTGGTGTGCACTCGTTTGAAACAGTAGAATCCTACTTTTGTTGCCAGAGAGCCTTCCTACCCTCCCTTTTAATAAACAGCAATTCTCTCTTATGGATAAATGTCATCATCTATCTACCTATAATATAACAATGATTGGAAAAAAATGGCCCTGTTAGAAGTTGTGTTTTAAAAGCAGGAACTATGTGGTGAATAGAAAAAAATAATCAAAAAGTGGTGATATTAATTCCTGAGGTGGAAATCTGCAACATGAAACCACAGATCACTTTAAAACTTACTGAATTCAAAACAAAAAATAAAAAAACCACCCCCAAGCCCCAGTCTTGTGAAGCAACGGAAAATATAACTTCACACGTTCCATGCAAAAGTCAGATCTTGTATTACCTCAGGTGTCCTAGATGCATTTAAACCTTAAACTTATTTTTATCTGTTAATCATAATAAGCCATCACCACGGAGCATGCTATTTTTGGAAAGAGTGAATAGGACAGTGGAGCAAGTGAGTGACAACAAGTAGCAGGTTTTAATAAAACATGATCCTCAATATGAATGTAGGTTTGGCATGGATGAATAGTATCTTTAGATGTGACAATCAGCCATTAACATGGAATAATTTTCCTACCTGCACTACCTGTTTCCTTATTTAGCCCGATAACTCCAAATAATGCAAAAACTTCCACAGTGGAAGCATTGTGGAGGATTAAACAGGGAAAAGTTCCTGCTGAAGTGTGGTGACAACACTGTGTGGCAGTAACTTGACTGGGACTTTTGACTGGGTGCCCATTCTAAATGAGTTCCAGTCCCTAGCCTTACCATACCACGTCATGCAAGACGTGCTAGCTTTATGTTTTTCATCCACCACAGATGAAAGCCTGGGAGCATTTTGAGTCTCTTTTCTATACATTTTTAGGACCAGACCCTCAGCTGCTGGAAACAGCACTGAAGTCAGGGCAGGTCCACTGATTTACACCAGCTTAGGATCTGGCCCTTAACCTTTCCCTCCTATATTCTAAGGGCAACAGTGATCAGACACTGTTTTTCTTAAAGCAGAAGTTTAAACTTGACAGGATACAACTGGCAGCCTTCACTCAGGCAAAACTCCCCCTGAGTTCAGCAGGGATTATGCCTGAGTAAAGGCCACAGGATTTGGCCCGACATGATGCAAGCCACAGTCGACACACAAAAAGCGGCAAGGGGACAAATAAACCACATTTTAACCAAAATCATATGTTTACGTTCCTAAGAGCACATGTAAGAGAAACAAAATAGGCACAGTTGCAAGTTTTATATGGAATTTCCACGCCACAAAAGACTCATGAGAATGTCACATAATGTTGCTGAGACTCAAGATCAGTGGTGACAGAAGCTGGGTTGGATGGAAGAGAGGGTGTGTCTTCATCCCTAAGCATACAGACTTCTTTGGTACAGAAGATGCAGCTTCACCCCCTAACATTTGGAATGAAATGACTCAGACCAGTTCTAATTGACAATGAGGCCTGGTCTACACTTGCAAGAGTTGTGGGGGGGAGGGCGGTTGATCTAAGTTACGCAACTTCAGCTACGTGAATAAAGTAGCTGAAGTTGACGTACTTAGATCTACTCATAGCAGTGTCTTCACTGCAATGAGTTGACTGCTGCTGCTTCCCCATTGACTGCGTCTGCATCTCTCGTGGCGCTGGAGTATAGGAGTCGACAGGAGAGCACTCAGGGATTGATTTATTGCGTCTAGATTAGATGCAATAAATCGACCCCACTGGATCAATTGCTGCCCGCCGATCCAGCGGGTAGTGTAGACATCCCTCAATGTTACCTTCCATTTTATTTCCTAGGGCAGAAAAACAGCACCCCAAGGATTCAAAAATCATGACTTAAATCTCCCAAATATCACGATACTGACTTAAAAATCATGAAATTTTCAAAATAATACATTGTGGGGCTCCTGGTTTCTGAGCATTTAGGCTTCACAAGCTTCATGTTTTCAACCTTTTCACCCCAAGCATGACGGTTAGATTTTTTTTTTAATGAAAGTTGAGATTTCCATGCCATCTCCTGATTCCAGTAGGTGGGGCTTGAAGAAAAACACTGAATATCACAAGACGCATGATAAAATCGTGAGCTAGCAAATTTGAAATAATTGGCCTTCCATCCAAGGATCTCAAAGCATTTTACAAACAAAAAATAACCATAAATAAAAGCCACCTGATGTTCAGAGGAACTGAGCAGCTCCCATGGAGACAAGCATCTTTGAAAATCAAGTCACCTTTATTTAAGTATTTAGACACCTATCTTTAGATTCCCACATTTGAAAAGTTTTGACCATATAATTTTTGCTGTTTTCTCAGAATTTTAATCTGACAGCATGTGACGCAGCAAACTCCTGGACCACAAGCTAAACAGCACAAAATTGCACTAGGTTGTAAAGTGTCCACATTTTATTTGACTATGTTGCAAGTCACCAGTACCAGCGTTATCTCAACAACCAACCAAACTACACAATAAGCAACTGATAAGATCATGACTCATTTTAGTTTTGCATCGGTTTTCTGTGTGGGTGCATTCGCACACTTTATACCCTATCTCAGTGAATTCTCACAGTCTTAACTCACAAGTACATCCTCCAGTGCCATATAGTGATAAAAGCGTGACAATTGCAAAGAGAACTGGCCACAGACATGCTCTACTTCCATATGCTTTGTAGCTTCATATGGGTCCTCACGTAAACTAGTGATGAGAAAATATTAGTAATGCTTAGCCTGCGGCTGCTTTGCCTATGGTTACAGGGGTACTGAGTGCCATTCCAGCGAACCAGGTAGTTACATGGGAGTGAAGGACACTAACTACCCTCAGCCCCTGCCTCCTCTACAACAAACTAGTCAAAGCCTTAGAGCTGTTGCAAAGGCAACAAAGGAAGACGGTCAAGTAGCTATATGAGTTGGCACTGAAAATCATGCAGTTCTCTGTGTCTGCCTGCTTGCCTGCTCGCAGTCAAAACAACTTTCAACCCCACTGCTGGAATGGGTAATGAAACTGGTAATTTTCACGGTGTGGTGGGGAGGAATAAGGGTCTAGCCCAAGTACCAAGGTACCAAGCATGTTGCTGAAGTTTAGTATCTGAGAACGACTGTCTCTGGCTTTTATTACAGCTCGAAGGGTACTATCGCCTACCCCCTACATGCACATGCATATGTATGTCTGCAGCTGGCTCTCTAGAAAAATAAAATTCCAGTGTTCTGGAGATTGCCCAGATCTAATGTGTGTGGGCCACCGTTAATCTAGCTACAGAATATGACTTGATACTTGTGCATGACTTAAGGTGGGGGATGATAGAAGGAGGTGGTGAGGAGGAATCTATTAGAGAAAGTAAGTTCAAAGCACAGCACTATTTTTCCTTTCTTGTTCTATTTTATGTCTCCTTAGAAGTGAAATTCATCCCTGTGAAGAGGGCCAGCATGTTTCAGTTAAGTCCTTAAAATAGAGCTTAAGTACTGCACAGTTCTTATTTGGCCTTCTACAACTGGGTAATTTCACCCTGCATATCTACTATTCTCTACCCTTCCCAGGTAGGAGGTATTTTGGATGGGGTTGGTCAGCCGCAAGCAGTATTGTATGGCAACAATACCAGATTATCCTGAGAAATATGGTGCAAACTGAAACATTCAGAGATTGCTTCAGACTTTGAGTACTTAACACTCAGCTTTAGGAGGTCCAGGCAGGTTAGACTAACTCTGACATCTCAGTGTTACCACTACAGACATATTGGGTAGGGTACATTAATACTTGTCCATATCATGTATCCAGAAACACACCTCAATGCTAGAAAAAGGTAGGCATACTTGGAGAGTAGTATATACAGAAAAAGAACAAACATTTTTTAAAATGTGTTAGGAAGGGCTGATGAGGAATTCCTATTATAATCAAAGTAGTGGCTTAGCCTTACAAAATATCATCTCTCTCTCTCTCTCTCTCTCTCTCTCTCTCTCACACACACACACACACACACACACACACACACACACACACACACACACACACACACATTGGGGGTACACAAGGAAAGTGGGGAACAAAACAGGGTCCACTGATTTCAGAGTTTAAAAAGAGCTCAAACAAGATTGAATTTCTCTATTGATTATACAATTATTAATCTTTATAGAAGCTTTTCTAACATTGCACATAATGAGCAATTCATCAAAATATATTAGGTGCCATGGAGGTTGCATTTGATATAAAGAGGTCATTAAGTTTCTTGTAATTGCACATTACTGGAGCTTTAGTTAGTTCTAAATCAAATCAACAGGACATACATGTATGGTCTGTAATTGACTTAATGTAATAATAGGGTGGTCCCTGGTGATCATCAGGAACACTCTTCAATGAGCAGCCTTTTGTTAGTGTTTTTAAAAGACTAGCTCAGGTGCAGCTGGGGCATATCGAATAAGACAAAATATATATACATAAAATGTAGTGCGAAAGAAGGTGAGTCACAGGTGAGTATTCATCAAGTATCTTTTTCCTTTCACATCTGGGAACAAGTAAAAGACCCATTTCTGCCTCCACTGAATCAATGGCAAAATCTGGAGTGACTTCAGTGACTGCAAGATCGGGCCTCAAAACTAGAAATGGCTTCTACAGATAAGAGGACATATTCAAACCTTGTCTGAGCAGGTGCAACACTAGTGACTTTATAAGAGTTGAGATGTTCACACCAGGTCCACATTTGTCCCAATGTATGCAGTAGATTACATAAAGGCTAAACCTAGATATTTTTAAGGTTGATAAATTTACACACACTCTTGACATTTGTGTGTACAAATGGGTAGTTGCTCAGGCAAAGTTGTAATTAGGTGTTCCTGAAAAGGTATTGGGATATTTGTAGTAGTCAAAAATGAAAGGCTTGATACTGCAGCAACTGCACTGGAAGGAGTTCAGCAAGGAGATCATAAGTAAGGCTAAGATTTTGTCACGGTTATTTTTAGTAAAAGTCACGGACAGGTCCTGGGCAATAAACAAAAATTCACGGAGCCAGTGACCTGTCTGTGACTTTACTAAAAGTAACTAGGGGGCAGGACTAAGTAAGGGGAGGAATGGAGTCCCATGGGTGGGGCGGCGACTGACACGCTGAGACCCCCTGCAATGGTGGGGGACACAGCAACGGCTCCAGCGACTGCAATGGGGAGTGTGCAGCCCCCGCTCTGGAGCTGGCCACAGCTGCGGGACACGGGCGCACAGTCCAGCTGAAGCTCTGCCAAGTCCAGGCAGCAGCGGGAGGTGGTGGGGAAGGGAAGGCGCAGGGCTCTGGGAAGCCATGAAGGGGTGACATGGTACCCACTGCAGCCGCTAGGCAGGGGAACATGGCCCCAGCTGCAGCCCACAGCAGAAGCTGTGGGAATGGAGCACAGCGGGAGGGCACACAGCCCTCCACTCTGGAGCTGCTGCTTGACAGGGGTGCATAGCCTGGCTGCAGCCTTCGGCCCCTGCAAACCGTAGGGCAGGGGCAGCAGGGTCCTGCTTCCAGCCATCCAGCCCCAGTTGCAGCAGGGATGGGGTGCACAATCCTGCCTCCAGCCCTGGCTTCAGTGGCTGACAGCTGAAGTGGAAGAAGTCATGGAGCTCCAATAAAGTCACGGAATCCGTGACTGCTGTGACTAAATCGTAGCCTTAATCATAAGTCTCCCAGAGACTTTATAAGCTACAGAGTCATGGAACCCTGGTTGGATTCCTCTTTTTGTCCCAAGTCATGTCTCTCCACTATATCTCATTCTAAGGAGCTTCTCCGCTTGTTTTAGTTGCAAAATCACCTTCATTACACACAAATTTGGCATCCTCTCACTTTTGCTCTTGAAAGTTACTTACATCAGTAATAAAGAATTATGAAAATGAGGATTTAAAAAGAGAAGAAATGAATCCAACAGCTTTTTGGTCTTCTTGAATTAATAGGGATTTTTGGTATCTCTCATCCTGGGATTCAGTCGTGCATTTGTTCCACTTTTGGGCCCTGGCAGGTTAAGGTGTAGGCTCTCAAATTTGATTTAGTTTTAGATGCTTTTACAACAGTTACCAAAGTTGTACAGAAAGAAGGCTCTCTTCACTGGATATTTTTAAGAACAGGTTAGACAAACACCCATTCTCAGGGATGGTCTAGGAGGTATACTGATTTTTTCCTCATCATAGTGGGCTAGACTAGATGACCTCTTAAGGTCCCTTCCAGCCCTATACTTCTATGATTCTGTGATTTCAGAGTGCCTCATGGAGTGCAAGGCTGGGTGCTGATGTGTCTTCCAAACCACTGATGTTTTTGTGCTGTCAAGTATGCAGTGCCTGCAAGCAAAATGTCACGTGCACATTTTGAGTGAGGTTGTCATTGTGATCAGAAATACATGCTGAAGGCTTGATTCTGTTTGTCAACATTCAGCACATAATTTCTTCTGTCTGAAGATGAGAGGACAGCCATTGATGATTTGGTGTGTAGTCATGGGCTGTCCTGTGCAAAAAAACTAAGAAGATTGTTGAGTTGATGGTGTGTCAGAGAAGCAGAAGCAACTCACTTTTCAGCATGTTGGGGAATAGCTGACAAAATCTCACACAATATTTGGTCACAGTAATTTGGTCATGAGTATGTCATTCCTAACCAGCATTAAAAACAGAGCGAGAAGTTAAAATTCGCAATATGTACTGGTGGGAATGGTACAGACAAAGATTCATGTGACAAAAGTGGTGTGAGGTTGTCACAGAAACTAGATGTCTGTGGTGAAGTGTCCGTAGCAAGATGACATGGCCCTTACCATAACATGAACTACATTTAATTCCATGGGATTTTGTTTTAACCACAAAAAGGTCAATTACTAAAAACCCATGAAATTCTAAGAGACATACATGTTCTATCTGTTAGTGCTCCTTGCACGAGCAGAATTCAGGAGCCTGTTTCTGCTCTCACAGCAGTTTTACATTTAGGTAGCTAAACTGGGTAAAAATCTCTACAAATATAACTCATTTTAGACAATTTGGCCCAGAGGATTTGGCCCAAATTTTGACCTGAATGGAGTTACTCTGGATTTATACCAATGTAAGGGAGAACAGAATTGGAACCTAGAGACCAGATCCTCAGACCACCCAGGTCCCTTTGTATCACACTCATGGTTTTTAAGCCATCAGCTAAGGATCTTCCCACTGGCATAGCCAGGATAGAGTGCGTGGGACCAGAGAGTTGCTGCACGCCTATTCTCCTTGGCAGCCAGGCACAAATTAGAACAGCTCTGAAGTGGCTCTTATTTTCTCTGGAGGCCAAATAGACCTCAGGATTAGGAAATTGGGGTGGTGATAAAACAGCTTTGCTTTGGCCCCTCCTCCTAGCTCCCAGGTCTTGTGGTCAAGCATAGCTTGTCTGGACCCAGCGAATGGCCCTTAGTGTGCACTGACAAGGCTGTGTGGGGATACTGGCATATAGTAAACACCAGATCTGGCTGCAGAAACTCAAGCTCCATTGACTGGTAAGAACTGAAGAACTAACCACTCTACCTTGCTAGCCTGAAGCACTACATACAGAACTCTGCTTAGTGCACTGATATTCACAGGAGAGATTTATTCTGCACATGATCTAATCACTGACAAATCTGCTACATGACTTCCATCTTTGAAGAGCTATGAAAAAGGCACTCGAACAAGAGAGACATAGAATATTCTTTTTTCAAGCACACTTAAAGAGCTGGAACATAATTCAAAATACTTGCACTGTACTTTCTAAACAATCACTTGCAATCAGCCACAACGATCTGTCCTGCTATTTCTTGAGCACTTGGAAATACTCAAAAATCTCACCATGTTGGGATCTGAAAAGTTACAATGGGGTTCCCCTGGCACGGATTATGATTCTGCAGTACACAAAAACTTATTGGGAATTCAGTATGCACTTTGATCGACTTAGAGACAATTTAGGCAATAAAATTGAGTGAAAGAGCTTTAAAAATATTTGAGTAGCCTTTTCTTTTTAAAAATCTATTTACACAATGAGTAAAACTGGCTGCCTCTATCAGAATGCTAAGTCCCTTGGGGTGATGCACTCAGAAATTTACCGGAAGGGATAACCACCTCCTGTTTCTAATACTGCACACAAAGAGAATCTCCATAATGACAAACTTGGGCCCTGCTCCTGAAATGTGCTGAATGCTTCCAACTCTCCAATGGGAGCTCCACATTCTCAGCACCTCTGAAAACTAGAACACTTAGTTAAGGTGCCTAAATATAGACTTAGGTACATAGCCTTAGAGCCCAAGTGTCTAAGGTTGGCCCTAACTTCAGAAATAACCTTGTGACAGGAAGCAAAAACAGGATTGTATCAGGTGCTGAGCATCCTCAACTCCCAAAGAAGTAATTGGGAACTCAGAACTTTTCAGGTTTGGGCCTAGAAAAGTAAGAAGGTACTTTATTGGTGTAATAAAAAAAAGTTGATTGCAAAAAAGGCTTTGATCAAAGATTGTGTAGACTTATTTGTGTTTGCTCTATGCTATAGCATTCTCAGTACACCACACCTTTTGTGAAATAGTATTTAATTTAACAAATTGTTATCGACAGTAGCTTCTGTCTACTCACATATCTGAATTACTTTCATTCCAAATTGTTTTGAGAGGAAATGTTATAAAGAATGGAAACCTGGCATTTAATCTAGTGGAAACCTCCACTGTTTCCAGTTTACAGAATAGAAAAAAATATAAAAATAATATCAAACATTACTGCTAAGTATAGAGATGAACAATGAATAGACACTAGCGATAGGGAGTTAATGCACTACATGCATTTACCTGCACTTGGATAGAGTTCTAAAGGGTGGGTCAGACCCATCTTGCTGATTTCTTTCAAAAACCACGTAGACACATAGTTAAGAGCCAAGTTTCGCCAGATGAACATTTTTAGCCTTTTTTTTTTTTTGTTACTCACTAAATAAATACCTTGAATTTTTTTTTTCAGGGTATGGATGAGAGGCTCTTCTGGTCAAGACACAGAGCAAATATTTACAGGTGCTGGGGAGACACCACTTCCTCCCTCTAGGCTTCAGCCTAGTGTCTGCCACATAATTTTATCCCTTGAACAATTTTTTTTCCAGTGATCTGCCAAGAGGAAATAACTTTGCTGTATTGGGAGTCTGGGAATCCTAGAAAACAATCTTAAATCCATAAAATAATTGAAGTGCACTTTTACCGAGCTGTTCAGTTCGATTCTGATTTTTATTACAATGTCAACAAGAGTTTAATTTGTTTTAAAGTTTAGGTTCTTAAATCTGAGTGATATACGGTAGTTTAGCTTGCTGGCAACAGCTACTGTGGAAAAAAAATTGAAAGTGCATATAAAGGCGGGTCTAAATTTGACATTGTGAAAGCAGGGAGCTGTGCCAAGAGCAGCAAACAGCATGGCTTTCCCAGTCCTGGTTGGCTTTAGGGACTGCTCACTATTGACATCAGTCGCTACGGGATACACTTCCCTGCTCTAACAAATCTCATCTGGAGACGGCAATTAAAAAAGAAACTTCTTAAAATGTAATTTCTCTCCCTAAAACATTTACAGATGTTAACTAGATTGCTAATGGTGTAAGATGTCTGTGGGCGGACGTCTTCCTCCTTATCTGCTGTGTCAAATATCAAGATTTCTTTATTAAAAAACCCACAGTTCTAAAGGTAACATCTTTTGGAGGACTAAGGGGTGGTTAATTTTTTTTTTTTACTAGATCCCTTACTGAATCAACTGTCTGTTTCTTTTTTACATTCGTCTTCTGTTTTTTCAGTCCGTTTTTAGAAGTAGCCTGATTCAAAAATGAAAGTATTCAAAATGGCTACAAATTTCTGCAGTGAACAGATTAAGTAGTATTCCATCCAAACTTTCAAATAACAATAACAATCGTGATGTAAGTTTTCTGCTTTAGAGACTTTGCCATGTATTTTCCGTCAGTACCCTTGGCCAGTGTATTTTTCTAAGCAATGTTAAATGCATTTAGAGAAACACACTGGACGAACCTGTAAACGGATCCTCTTTATGTGTACACGGGACATGAGAGGGGATAGCATAAAAATGGATGAGCTTTTAGAAGCACTTGTCTCTGGGGACTCAAAAGGGGGTTTTCTCAGCTGGTTAAAGACTGTGCAAGCAGAAGTCAGTTCTGCACACGTGTCAGTTCCACCTCTACAGTGTAACTGAAGTGGAACTTTTCTCCGAGCCAAGTACTCTGTGATTTACACAGCCGTATCAAATAACTCTGGAGTACCCTGCAGAAGGTGATGGCTAAAACCTCAGTTCTGACATACGCAGCCCAGACACAGTTGTCTGCTTGCGCCTTTTTTTTAAACTGGCTTTGATTGGAGCCAGAGCCTCGGGTAAAGCAGAGGAATTTCTAGATTTTTCTGAGTGCTGTGAGCTCTTGCTGTTTTCCGGTACCTATTTCCTGCCATATCTAAAATAACAGCAGCTGCAGGGGCCTGATAGAGAAGAGTTCCAGGGGACAAATTCACACAAATGGGGTGGGAAAGGGAAAAAAAAAAAAGGAGAGAGAGAGACAGTTATTAGGGAGTTGATAACACACACACTACATCAGATTCATTGTTACGGTTGATAGTCCTATATGCTGTGGACCTTGTTAGAACAAAACAAACCCTGTAATTTGGCCATGGGAATGATAACTCTTAGCACTCACTAGGATAACAGGGGTAATTTTACTGCACTTGTCCTATTGTACTGCGTATCAAGCCTTGATTAGCTAATGTCTCTGCAGGCTAGATTAGCAAGGATGAATGTTTTGAGCTAGAGGCTTTAATGTTCTCTCTTTGTCATGGCTTTAGATAGCTGCAATGCAGTTTTTGTCCATATACAGCATAAGGATCTCTGCTTGCAAGAAAAACATTGTAGAGCACTGAATGATCTCAAATGATCCCACATTCAATGAGAAAAAACATTAAGGTGATGTTATGGTTGCCATATTGTAGGCCATGAAAATTAATATAGAAATTCAAGAGACTTGAGAAAGGAATGAATTAGCTTTAGATACTTCCAATGCCCATACTAAGCTGTGCTAATGGAAACATATGACCACTGGACCTGGTAACATTCTGTAGGCTGTGGGTATAATTCTGATCTCACGAGCACTGGTGTAAAATATATATATGGTAACTCCACTTACTTCAGAATAAAGAAGATCAGAATCAGGCCTGTATATCTTCCATTGAAAATATGTGTACTACTCACAGTTAGAACCCTGTTGACTCCGTAGGAGCGCTGCGTGCGTGTTATGGAAATTACAATAATTTTTTTAAAAAACATTTTTTGAAGACACAGAAAGTTAGGACAGTCAAAGTGATAGCCCCCAAAGTATCTACACATCATCCCCATTGTACACAGATCATATTTCAGATTATTGTACATGCCCTTAACCTTTATATATTAATGTAATATGACTCCAGTGGGCTTTGGACAGGCCCATATGAATACAAGCAAATATGCCAGGTGAGACTAAATACACTGTTTCTGTTATCATGTTATTTGAAATAGTTTAACATGTATATGAGATCATGTATTGGAATAAAAGCAAGGAGGACTGGTTCTCTTCTCTTTTTACACAAGTTATGAAACACTGTAATTTCACTGATTTCAGGGGAGTTACTTCTGATTCCCATCACAGTATGTGAGAGGGAAGGATACTTAGAATAAGAAAGATTTACTCTCCTCACCACTGGCAAAGAAACAAAAATTAGAACTTGAAAAAATATTCATACATAGCTAGCTTGAAGAAGAGTTCTTAAAATAATTTTAAGAATTTATGTTTTTCTTCAATGGTGTGGCCCTCTCAATTTGAGTTTATCATTTTGTTTTTTCCTGTTTTAATTCTGTATCCTGATAACTTGCTCAGTTTAAAATTTCAGTTAATGAAAGTATGTAGAGCATACTAGGGATTGTGCTGTAAAGCAGAGTATCATCCACAATACAGAGTGAAATTCAGCCCTATTCAGAGGCCCTCACAAGTCCTATGAATCACTCTACATCCTGCCTTTAAATAGCGCTTAAGTGAAGACTTAAGACTTGCGTTGGCCCTTGCTCAAAAGCCAAATTTAACCACAGAAAAAGCATTGTTTTATATTCAACCACCAATATGCCAGACATTGTTGGATGATCTCAAATTAGCTGATCAAAAGGCTCTCAAGAAGGTCACAAAGTAACAGGAGAGGAAGTGGGTAGCCTTGTTTGAACCCTCTTCCTAACAAAAGCAGGATGATATGTTTATGTTTCTAATTCTAGCCATAGGTTTGTTATATATTGATTTAAACCATTTAAAAAATAAAAACTAAATCAAGTTTTTAGTGTTGTTAGAAGGCAATCCCACTCCACCTTATCAAAGGCCTTCTTAGCATTTAGATTCTTTCTTCTTCTTGTCTGAGTCCTTAGTAATTTTCATTATTCCAATAAATTTGTCCTTGCTACAAAGCCTGTGTGATCTGAATATACAAGGTTAGGCCCTGATTCAGCAAGCCGTCTCATAGGGATACAGAGCTCTACTTGCATACAACAGCTTGCAGAAGGGGCCTTAATTAACACTTTCTCAAGCCTTAAAGCTTCAGTTTGCAGGAATATTTTACAGTCATAGTTCAAGGAGATTATTTAATTTCATTGGTTCTCTGCTTGGTTTAAGACAGAGATACCACTAGTAGTTAAACTGAACTGTTGAGAAGAGCTTTCTTTTTCAGTTATGTAGATGAATGCCTTAGTTAAGTATCAGGGTGATTTTGATCTGGAAGCATTTATGAATTTCTGGTGCAAACCATTCGGTCCAGGTGCTTTCCCTGAGTTAATATTAAATATAGCTTTGAAAACTTAAGCAGATGTTATACTTTTTTTTTCAAGTTCTAATTTTTTTTATCTGCCAATGTTGGGGAGGATAAATCTATCTTATTTAAATATCATTCTATAATGAATTCTTGGGATTCAGTTGAAAATCATGTACAATAACATGTTGCAAAACTTTTATTCATTTGTTTGTAACAATTATTATTATTTCCCTGATTTGGCATATTAAGGCCCTGATTCAGAGCCGATCAAAATCAATTGAAAGTTTTCTATAGGGTTTGCATCAGGCCCTAACTGCATTTTGAGTTTCATCTTTTTAAAGCCGTTAAGTAAGGAGATTTCTTGTTTCATTCCTCCAACCATATGCTCTGGTGTTAGTACATTTTAAAGCTTTCTCTGCCATTCCAGAGGTTAATTGTCTGTACTCTCATCTAGAATTCCTTCATGTAATAAGCATCTCTAATATTTTTTTACAGGTTTTCTAACTGGTGAACCATCTAATCAATAAAAAAATCTACTTTTTCTGTTTTTCTCTTTGCTTTTTGTGTGAATACTCTATTACTATATGTGACCCCTTAATGCTGATTTGAGTGCTTGCCAACAAGTGAAGTGTGACTGGACTGTATTAGTATTTGTCTGCTCAAAGAGTAATTTTCCACCATTTTATCAGATTTTGGAGTTATTTGGGCCACACTGAAAAGCTGTAGGAGGGAACTTTGTACATGGATATCTCAAAAGGATTTCCATGCAGAGATAACACCAAACTATCCTGCCAGGATCAGAGGAGGAGGTTTGCTCTTCTCTGCCCCATAGATGGATCCCCAAATATCTTCAGGAGGCCAGAATCATCTGTACAGAGGCTCCGGCCCCTGTTGTGGCTCTGGCCCCTGCTTGTTGGCAGTGCTGCTCCACAGACTCATGCTACCAGGGCTCTCTGGCCATTGCTGCTCCTGGCTGTATTCATTTTTCCTGTGTGACTTACATGGGACCAAAGCAGGGATGATGTGAGTCCATCCTGGACTTACCCGAAGTCAGTGACAATCAGTCACAGAGCCATAGAGTTTAATGGCAGAAAGGACCACTAAATCATCCAGTCTGACCTCCTGTATATCACAGAACACCATCACCACCCACATGCTAAGGCCAACAACTCTCTATAAAGGTAATTTAATGTGTTTTTTTTATTCCTATTGGTTTAATTTAATCCTTTTATGTTCAATGCACCTTGTCATTCCCCCCCACCACACCCCCCACACACTGAAATGATCATCTTTAGATAATATTTTCCATAGCAGTTAAATCCCAGGCTATTGTTATTCACTAGTGCAGTCTCAGATGTATATCCATTTCCCTGGCCACACACACATTTATCCTACCCTACTCCTCCCACATCTCATGCTTCCTTGTTCATCTTATTTAATGGAGATGTTTTATTTCCCCTTCCTCTAATTAATATTCTTTCTCACTTCCCCTAAAATTATACCAACTTGTAGTTTCACCGCCAAACCAGCCATATATTTTAAACTTTACAATGTGTATCTACATTTTACAGCATTACGCGAAAAATATTGGTACTATGGATGAAACAGAGATATCTTTTTCCAAATACAGTAAATATATATAAACACACATACACGCAGTCTTATAGCCATCACCAAATATAAGGCCTGATACTGCAGTTACATCCTTGTCCCAGCATGGCACCCTACTTAAGTCAGACTCCACTTGAATACATGGGTCCCGCAATGCAGATCTGATCTTACAAACATTTATAAACCTGATTGACAATGGGATGACTCAGATGCATGTTACAATGGAGCTATGATGAACACACAATGAAAATCTGGCCTATCACTCAATGTGTAACTATCCTGACTGCCAAAACAATAGAGGAAATGCCTTCCCATCAGCGTATCTCCATTTGCTACACTGATTTATAAAAAATGATGTTCTGGTTCCCAGTCTTTTCCTTCAGCTTCCTCTGCAAAACCTTAGACTTAGGTTTCAACAATGTACTCTTTTCCCAAGTCTTCAGTTTTATCATGAAAATATTGTAAACCTTTCTGCAACACTTAAAATTCTCTGCTGGCAAAGAGAGGCTGAACATCTCTACAAAGAGCTGCTCTCCTCAGTCTCTGCCATTCTCGCAGAGGATGGGTCAGATCTTCACCTGGCCTAAATCAGCACAGTTCCATGGACATCAATAGAGCTTCGCTGATTCATGCCAATGAAGAATCTCACCCAGCGTTTCTAGTTTTGAGTCTAAAGTTGGAACAGGTTGTGTTAATTCTGGTCTGGGCTGCAGACATCTAGCACGGATTGCTGGAAGCAGCTGCTGAGTTCCTGGAAAGTCCTCCAGAGCAGCTATTGCTGGTTTGTGTATGATCATTTAGGAGTGCACATTCCTGCTGAAGTCTAAGACTTTCTGTCTTGGAATCAGTTTTTCTTCTCTCCCTTTTCCAGTAAGTTTTCTAGTCAATTTTACTGACATTTATGTGTGACAAAGTAATAATTCCATCACTTATTCTGGTTTAAATAGACATAAAGAGGCTGGGATTGAAGCTGGGGCTGTGGGATCTGCTTCCAGAAGCCCCCTTTCAAAGAGAACCATGCACAGTGCTTGAGAGAAACATGCCTGGCTACAGCCAGGGCTATCAGTCTTTATAACAAAAACCAAATTCACCTCCGCGTATGAAACCCATCTTTCCAAACTATATATGCTACTGAAAAACACTCTGGATATTTCCACATGATTCTGAGCACTCTGGCTGACTCTCCTGCCAAAGAAGAGACATCTGGCCTAGTTCTGAACTTCAGTTTTACACTGGTATCATTCCACTGACTTCCACAGACCTACTCCTGATTTACACCGGTGAGAGATCAGAATCAGGTCCACATAATCTTGTGCCACAGAACGTTTAATGGAGTGAGAAAAGGTCTATCTGTCTACCTAAATATAAAATAAACAAAACCAACAAGCAGTATAAATGAGTCATCATGAGTAATAACAGTTCCCCTTGAAGCCTCTTTTGACATTAGATTATAACACATCTTCATTTTAGGTCAGATAAGCACATTTTATCTCACTAGTAATGCTCGTACAATGGTTCTCTATTATAAAGCGATTCAGTCTGAAGTGGTCATCAATGATAATCCAGATGCAGAGGTGTAAAAGTCTTCAAGTAATTAGTCTATGTTTAAATCTTGGAATGCTGTGGAGCTCAAATTTATTCTCAATTAAGATTGAAAACAGCTCATTAATACTAGTGAAGAAATAATCTTTACAGTTGGCTTGTATTTTTCATGAAAACAGTTGATTAACAAATACTCAAAAGTCTGGAAAACATTCAGTAATAGAGTCATCTGCATTTGAAAGTGTGGAGCCAGTTTCAGAACTGCCATCCAGTAGTTCAGTTTGGGAATAGTTTAAGGACAGCAGAAAGTCCATAGTACAGGGTATCCGCCTGGCCTCATATTTCCAATACACGTGGAGAATTTCAATAGATGCGGAGAATTTTCAACGAGCTCAGTCATGAATGGGAAAGACATCCCCCCTCCCCCACATACACATTCAAATCAGTGAGGGAAAGGCTCTCAATAATATTTAAATATGATCTGGGGAGGGATAGCTCACTGGTTTGAGTATTGGGCTGCTAAATGCAGGGCTGTAAACTCAATCCTTGAGGGGGCCACTTAGGGATCTGGGACAAAAAGCAGTACTTGGTCCTGCTAGTGAAGGCGGCGGGGGGCTGGACTTGATGACCTTTCAGGGTCCCTTCCAGTTCTATGAGATAGGTATATCTCCATATATTATTATTTATTTTAATCATTTTAGTTTTATTTCTAATAAATCTTTTGCACTTTCATATTTCTGCAAGCCTCAGAGATAACAACAACAAAAGCAAGCAGCAGCAGCATTTCTTTCCTCTCTGTGTTATACAGTCTCTAGTAGGTTTCAGAGTAGCAGCCATGTTAGTCTGTATCCACAAATATCTCCTGTCTGTGTGTTCCATTCTATGCATCCGAAGAAGTGAGCTGTAGCTCACGAAAGCTCATACTGAAATAAATTTGTTAGTCTCTAAGGTGCCACAAGTACTCCTGTTCGCTAGTAGGTGTTATTTATCCATTTACCCATGAATCCATGAATTTCTGCTCTCAACTGGTCAAAGTGGGTCACATTCCACTATCAGTCATATTCAACATCACAGACCTCAAAACGCTAAAACGGGGACAGAATTTAGTCCACTGTCCAAACCCTATAAATCTTTAGGCCAAGCTTCCACTGAAGTCCATATTACTGGGGAGGTTTGGCTGAGTAAGAACAGAGCCTGAAATCCTGCCTCCACCCTTCCTATCTGGATATGTTATGGCCAAAATTCTGTGGAACAACCATGGCTCTGCTTCAGGGGGATGAAAAAAAGAGGTTGTGCAGAGGAACTCGGCGGCCCATTTCCTTACATTTTGCTTGGGGGCTGTGTATTATAACCCAAGGCAAAATTGCAGGATTTGATCCACTGACTATCACCTTCTTGTAGACCTGCAGCATGTTTTTCAAGGTAGTCCGAATACTGGAACCACAAATATGGTGCTCCAGGACTATAAAACTCAAGTGTTTGTATATTCTTTCAGCACCATCTCACTTCACCTAATCCTTTTTTTTGTGCTATGGTAAGTTAAAAAAAACAACAACCCACACCACACTAAAAGGCCTTTTCAACCTCAAAGTCTGTCTTTGTCACCCCAGCAAAGCCCCAGGGCAAGCTCTTTGGTCTGCAGTTGAAATCAGCTAATTTTGTCAAAGTGATATAGGCCCATGCTTTCCCACATGGCTTATTTGCTGATATTTACAATGTTAAGACTGGGCAGCCTTTCCCAGATGCGGAGGACAAGGAGAGCCTAGGGAGTGATTCTTTGTGATAAACCGCCTCTTAGCACAGGGGTAGCTCAGGGAAAACAGCTTCCCCTATGGAGGCAATACAATTAGAGTCCCTCAGAAAACTCTGAGACAGCAAAGAACAGGAATTACCCTATCAAGTAGCTCACTGAGGACAACTGATGCTCGTGCTGCCATAAAGCCTTGCAAAGAAAGCAAGCACACAGCGTCCATTACTGTACCAAAGGTCTGACTGAAAAAACACAGTTGTCAAGCAGATGTAGATGAAACAATCAACTGTGCTACATACAATTCTCCCAAAAGAGACTCCAGTCTTTGACTGTCTATCAACAACTAGATTTCAATGAATGTGGCTATTATGCGTTTTAACTGCTAGCTTTGGACCTGGTCTACTCCCTGTGAAACCAAAGGGAATGTTGACTTAAGCAGGAATAGGAGCAGATCTTTTGCTTTTTAGTAATCTAATAACATTACAGCTTGCTAACTGGTAGCAAAGTTCACTGTTCTTGAAGTCAATTAGACTATTTACGGGTGTAAACTTCCTCATATGCCTAGGTGTTGGTAGGACTGGGCTCTATGTTTGTTAAATCTAACTCCTGCTAGATATAGCAGGGATCTATGTGTTTCTTCTTTTATACTCGTCAATGGAGAAAGGGGTTCTTTCTCAAACAACTTCTCCAGATACCTTTTGTCAAGACTGGTCAGGGCACTAGAGTACTGGGACTTTAAGTGGCTCACATGATAACTCCTGACCAGCTAACATTGTACAGCAATGGTGACACTCTTCAGAAATCTTTTAAGCAAATATCATATTCCAAAAATGAGCCCTAGCATCCGAACAAAGCTTTCTCAGGAAAGTCTTTGCTTCTGCAAGCCACAAATTTTCTTTGGCACCAGGCTAGGCTTATAAGCAGACATAATGTTACTGAAGCTGAAGCGCAGCAAGTCCTTCTCCCCAGCTCACCTAAGAAAACTTTAAAAACCCCTTCCTGTTTGAAACACCAATGCCAATATCCATTACTATGGAAGTAAGAGAATGAATACGATGTAGAAGTGAGACGTGATTTTTTTTTCCATTTAATTGCACAGGGAGTACCAGGGCTGCAGAGTGAAACTGGTATTTAGTTTGAAGAGACGCAGTATGACACAGCCTCAGCGTGCACTTAATGGCCTGGAATGTTTAATGCAAAGGCACACACAATGCAAGTGTTGTTTCCTGAACACTAAAAATATCATAGGATATCCCTACTGCAAGTTACTGCCCACTGAGACCTGCCTGCTCACCCTTGCCCCTGCAAAATACTCTCATTCAGCAGCCCTGAACGTGCATGGGAGTTGAGGGCACTCAACCAATCTCAGAAGAGATCTCAACACCTTGAAGAATTGGACTTTTAAAGACCTTGTGTTAATGTTCAAAGAATAAAAACAAAGTTCACCATTAAGCTTCACAACACACAGCATCTAAAAGGTTAGCACCAACAGGTTGCATGCACTGGACTGGGTGGAATCAGGAAATGACACCTGTTTTTGTTGTTTACAGTTTTGGAGGCTCTCTTTTTGTGAGTCTCCAGGGAGATTCTATTCACAAAGACTGCTATGAAAAGTGAAAAGGCAGTCTTGCTATCCTGACCAGGCATGGTTTAGTTTAATGGTCTACCATTCAAACTCAGACATTTATGTCCACTAAAGGTCTGACCCTAATGAATTATTTGAGCCCTTTATATTATTTCTCCTACCCATCAGATATCAGCTACATCCTAAATGTTAACAACACAGCATGTTTTACCACAGTAGCATGTACACTTTCAACTATCATTAGAAATGAGAAGGGTCTTGACTCAAGCATGGGGCCAGGTTTAGTAAAACTTTCCATGAGGAAAGCTTTTTGGTTTTTTCCCAGAGCTGCTAGACCAGGCCAACAGGGAGGGAGGGAGGGAGGGAAAGTTCATATCCAGACTGAAGTGCAGACAGTATTACTGGACTTTGTAGACTACCTGCATGTTGTTCTAATGACATCTGGACTACTGGAAATCAGAGCGTGAATGCAGAAGTTTTCAAAGGCATAATTGTGGCAGCACCAGACTAAACTTAATGCCTTGAGAGCCAATCACTTTAATCACAAGGCTGAAATGTATGAAAAAGGATACATTTCAGCAAAAGAATAATTCTGTCTGCTACAGTTCCTGTTCAAATAAACTATATCACCAAATCACGTGCACTTCAGAAATATACAGGGATATAAAAAATGAACATATGGTTTAGAGGCAACCGAATTTCATATATACTGTATCAGAGATATATGGACTTGTCAGATATCTAACAGTGTGACAATATAAGCAATTCATGGGAATGACATTAGCAATAGCTCACATTACATCCACGAGTTAAACTTTTACTGCAAAAGTTATTTTTAAAAGAGCCATGTTTAAAATTAAATGGCTGGGGAGGCTGCAGCTTTCACTAACACTTTACCAGTGGTTTTGCCACTTTTACTTATTATTGGAAGTTTAATGCTCCCAATTTACTTTTTCAGATTAAAAAAAAAGAAGTTGAAAAGAGTGCTTTCATGGTCAAAGAACGACGAAACTCAGCAGATAATTATGGGGGCAAAAGCCTTCTTGTTTTAAAAAGAAGCTGATGATGTGTTTTCAGTAACTGCTGTCAGCCACATACTGAAAAATTCAGACACCTCTTTGTTTATGATGTAGATATTCTCGTCACTATGCAGGGATTTAAACATACATATCCAATAGCATCAAGATCAGAAACCAACCCTGTATTTAAAAAACAAAAAAACAAAAAACAGGGGACGAGAGGAATTAACTTTCAAAGCAGCACAGGAGAGCTCTTAAAGTCCATACCACCTGGAATCAGACCCAAAGGAAAAGTGCTAGGAAACAAATGTAAAAACCAGTGAGCCAGAATTTTACCCCAAAAGTCTGAATTCAAACACTCATGGGCTTTGGGCAAGTTTCAGACTTGAACTTTGTAGCTCAAGCCCAACCTTTATTCAAAACATAAATATTGTTTTTGTATTAAAACATATTTGTTATTGTCTCAGTACTAATTAAAATGAAAACCGGGAGCAAGAATATATAATAACTGTCAAAATGTGTTGAGAAGACAGATCACAATGAAATCCCTTTCCTGTTAGTACCAATGTGTTTCCCCCTTGCTTGCAGAGATATCATTACCAATGAATACTAAGCCATTTCTTTGATGTTTTTAACGGCAGGAAATAATTTCACAATTGAGTGTCATTCTGCTGCAGCTCAAAAGATGTATCAGCCAGCAGGGGTGCCAATCATAACCCCAATGACGTTTCTTGGCATTAAAACACCTAATTGAATTCTCTCTGTCCTCACAATATGAAGATTTGGGCTCAATTCTTTGTTCCACCCAAGCTACACTAGGTATAGGAATGGGAAGTGGGGGCAGGGAAGATGACTTTAAGCCACCTTTGGCCGCCCCTATTTTGATTTTAACCAAGGGCCTGTCCAGTCCACAGACTAAGTTCTACTGAGCTGCTTATAGCCACAAAGGGTTATTTCTAACATCTGAGTAAAGCAATTGAAAATTTGGAAACTTCTCTGAGCCATCTTGGTCAGCAAAACTGAACCGAAAATACCATCAGAATGGACTTTCCTGCGGTATTTTGGCACAAGTTGTGACTCGGACCAGGAAGGAAAAGCATACAAAAGCGTAAAATAAACATTAACCGAGCATTCACATCTCAGTACATGAAATAATGTTTGGTTCCAGGGATGGGCAAAAGTTCAGGTCAGTTCTTAATTTCCTCAAAGCAGCTGACTCTTTAGCTAGTTAGTGATAATTCTGCCCTGTTTTGCAAATGGCTGTATAGCTCATTTGTACTCCAGTGGCCTGGCAAGCCAATGATAGCTAACTGGTCCTGGGCCCAGTTCTCCTTCATGTGGCAGTTATCTTGAGCCCTGTGACCAATCTTCTGCCTTGCTTTGTATTGAAGACTCATTGCTGATAAATCATTTAACAGAATAGAATTTGTGTTTAGCTGTCTGTCTGTCTTGTAGGGTTTTCTATAGCTCCTATTACCCTAGTGTCTGAGCTGTTCCCAGGTTAGATCCTCGTGCAATTCATAAAATCTTCTCCTTTCCCCAGTACGGGAGACTCTACTTGGGACATACGTCTTTCCTTTTAATAAGGCACCTTTCATATCAAAGATACTCATTGACTTTATTGAGCTTTGGATCAGACCCTGAGTTCAGTACTGCTAAGGGAGAAGCCATTAGGCAATCAGCAATATCTCCCACACATAGTGTCTTGGACATGACCACTTGCATTACTCAATAAGGACTGCTGGTCAAGGCATGGAGGGCATCTATTCTTTTTGCTAAGAAATATGGAATTTCATGGATGACCAACAAAGACAGGGATAAAAGCTCATTTTAATTCTTTCATCTGAAGGACAACACCTTGAACAATACCTCAGCCCTTACTACTGCAGTGTCAGCATTGGGAGTCAGTCAAAACCTTGTTTGGGGTTAAATCTCAGCATCATGTGACACAAGAGTGCTAACTAAGCCAGATACGTCAATATTAGTAATATATTCACATATAGCTCATATGATTTTTCAAGGGGAGTTTCAAGGGTTTTATAAATGTGTTTGAGACAGATATTCATGTACTGAAACAGGCTACCAAGCGAATCAGTAGCCCAGGTGGCTACTGTTAGTTTTTGTTTAAAATGAAATTGCCAAGACCAACACTTACTTGCCAGAATAGACGCCTCCTTGGGTTTTTTCTTTATATTATCTTAGCTGAGTATCATTACACCAACACTAAACCATCATATACAGTGCATATATTTACATAAACACACTGACTGCTTTTTTACAAGGACCTCTGTGATGTAGATGGCCTAAGTCTGGAACTATTCCAGACCAAATGAATTAATATTGCTTTGATCCTACAGGCTGAACCTGAAAAACTTCTGTTTATTCCAGATTACTTAAAATGTATTAGAATTAGGGATATATAAATCAAACCAGAAAAAGAAAAGGTAAGTTTGTGAGACTCTGAATCAAATGTTACTTTATGTAACCAGGGTTTGATTTTTAATTTGTCCTGTGGTCACATTAGCATGCTGTCTATCTATTTTAGGATTTTACACTGCCACCCATCACCGTGGTATCTGAGCACCTTCCATATAAAATCAATAGCAATAAAAGTTGCTATTGGGCTTCATGGAATCACTGGCATGTCTCCTTTTACAAAGTAGGGCCTTTGATTTTGATTTCTTAGATTTTATTAAATTACTTCTAGGGAGAGGGGGAGTTGGGTGGTGTATTTTGGGTAGGAGGGAAGGAATGCTGTGCATTAAAATTAACTTATTTTTACAGATTTTGTATTTTTATTCACACGAAGACGTACAAACAAAGTTTAATTAGCTATAATAGTTTGAAGGAGACATAAGTGAATCAATGTTTAAATTATAAATAGAAGGTGATTTTAATCTATTAAAAATAAAGATGAAATTGTCTCCTTATTCCTTGGTCTGACTGGAGTTCTACTTTTCCACCTTCAAAATATGATTACAAAATACATACAGTCTACATAATTCTCCAACAACAACAAAAAAACCACTTGAAGATGTATAAAATACTAATGGGAAATAATGATGATGGTTGATTTTAACTGCAGCCAAACAAAAGCAAAGAAAAGGATCTTTTTCCTAGTTAATCAGACCCACTTTGTGATATCTTTATTCCCAGTGGTGAGTACCTAAAATTAGTACCTACAATTGGCTCCAATTACTTCAGTGAAACAATTCATGACGTAATGCACTTTTCACTGTGAGCAAAAGTATCACAATCTGGCCCTCAGCGAGTAATATATAACTGGGAAACCAAGAGATGTTGCAGTAACCAGGCTGCTCTTCTGAACTGTGTCTGTAGGTCAAAATTCCATCCTTCTATAATCTGTCTTTGGGTATGAGAAGGTGGCTCTTTACTGAAACAACTCCATAAAAATTATTCACTACACTTGCAAGCAATGAGACCGTTAGGGAAGATGGGGCAACCCTAAAAGGACAGACTTCTACTACTACTTTAACTTCTGATTAACCGTAGTAGGGAGTGATAGTGTGCGAGGTGGCACTGATGAAACGTGAATTTGTGTTTTTTTTTAATGTAAAGTGTAATCCATATGTAAACCAAAACACTATTATTGGCACTAGCACATAGAACATAATAAAATAATAAGCTGCAAAAAAATTGCTACTGGCAGGAAGGGAAGTAAACAGTGTAAATCAGTTGGAAAGAAGGAGACGAGGAGGGAAAGGAGACATAACATAATAGTTATGAGAAAAGTTCTGTCAGTTTCTCAGGTACATTTCTGATAGTCAGATGTTGATGCAATTGGGAGAATTTCCTCTGTCCCTTATTATATATATATAATTATTATGCTACCACTGCTTTTAGAGTGTGATCCTTAATTTGTGGAAGTAGGATAACAATAGAGTCGTGTATTGTCTTTTACTATTAATAAAAGCAGTGATTATTTCTCTGTCTTTAGTTCTGTGGCTGGTCACAGAATGACTTGAAATAGCATGATACATACTGAAGTATGGATTCTACCATCTGGCTACAGTGATTGGGGAATGCAAAATAACTACCGTGCCAAAGTAATTTATGCTATTTTAGAGAAAATAAGTTTGGGGTGGGGAAATGAAATTCTCTTTTCCAGAACACAGAGCATCAACAGAGTAGCCCTGTGACATCTACTGCAAGCTAGGAGCTGTAGCAGGTTCTGAGACTGCCGTGCACCTCTTCACTGAGGGGTTCTGGCCAGTGGATCTGTGCATCTCTACATCCAACATTCTGAGCCCCAACCATGCCCCTCCAATGGGGAGCAGCAGAGAACCCTTCTGAATGCTGAGGGGGTGTTTGCACCAATTGCCCAGCCTATCAGCATGGCTCAGAATGAGAGAGTTCTGATATTCCTATACTTCTCTCTTCCAAAGTAATCCTTTTAATTTTTTTATTAGTTGTAAAATAAATCAATTCTATTAAACAAAAAAGGAAGAGAGGGAATGATGGGTATAATTTGTGGAGGGGTAATGTGGTGCTTTTCTGGAGGCATACTTGCATGATGGCTACTGATATGGATTGAATCTCCAAAATTATTATATGTAGATCCCAGCTGTTAATCTTGTGATCAGTCCTACCCTGGCTAATCTTTGTTTTCTATCAATTTTTCATTTGATTGGGGTTTTTTACTTTTTGTTTTTTTTCATTTTGGGGGATGCATCAGCTTTAATGTTGTTTCTCATGGCAGTATGCATGTGGAAAAATGGAAAACGTTTATATGAAGACTAGCCTGTCCTCAGCATAGAAAGAAATGCAGTGAAGTTGTGTAACAGCCATGTAAAACTTTAATGAACTGTGCTCCTAATTAGGAAAATTCCTTTGATTTGTCCGTCATGTAACTGATTAGGATCTCTATTAAGAAAAGATGTTTTCTCAGAACTGAAAAGCAAAATATTGTTATTCAAGCCCAAGATACTAATTCTTTTATCCTAATTCAGCAAGTATCATGCAGTTCGAAATCAAATGAATAACTCCCCAAAATTATATTAAAAAAGTAAAATTAATTGTCTTTTGTTATAGTTTCTCCCTGAAAGACAATCACATTCAGAAGCTTCTTGGTACCAATTAGTTTCAATACAGACATTTCAAAGACATTCCTTTTCCAAACAGCATAGTATGTCATATAAAAATATATTACTTTTGAAAGGGAGCTCGCATATTGCATTAAAGTGAAGGTTCAGAATACTACTGGGATACTTAGCGATAAGTGTTAAATCACAGTTCAGGGAGGTCATATAATCAAATTCCAGATTACCCTCTTTATTATGTTCTGTTAATAAATCTTTGGAAACCGAAGTCTGACAAGTTCATCACAGCATTTTAACATCTGAGTGGTGCATGTGGGTATATATCTATAAAATCTTAAAAACTGAAAAAACATTGGCTACAAATCTACAGTAGGAACTAAAGAAAAAAGCCCTAGCTGCAGATGCTACTAGACTGAAAAGCCATCAGCTGAAGGACATGCCTCAGTTTTAAATTTGAGTTTTCTCAGCTGAAATAGAGCAGTTTATCATTTAGTTCCAATTAGCAGATTTGTGTATCTGAAATTTCATGCATTACGAACAGGACAATGTTAAATATGTTTTCACTGCCATTCCACAGGTCACTGGCATAGGCAGAAACCAAGACCATATGGTTAAGATTATTGCAATGTAGCTATTGGTCATGCAGCTAGTTCTACAGTGACTAACAGCATTTAATGCTTAAAAATACACTTTCATTATTGCAAACAAAATTAAAGAACTCTTTCTCAGACAGAGAACATCAGCACAAAATTCTGCACCATTCCACAAAGCTGTTAATTTGCACTTTCTTCCATCAGAATTGTGAAGGGTGTTAAAAGAACTCACTGATATAGCAATATGGTTGAATGCAAACCTCTACAGCTGTGGAAGACTTACCATCATCCAGGTACAACTGGTCCAATTCCTCAGGTTCTCGCTTGATCATTACAGGAATAGGGGCCAAATTATGATTACTGTCCTCATGCAACTCTGGCAATGACAGTGGTTGGTTTGTTGGAGACTCATTTCTTT
Source organism: Gopherus evgoodei (assembly GCF_007399415.2). Classification (NCBI taxonomy): domain Eukaryota; kingdom Metazoa; phylum Chordata; order Testudines; family Testudinidae; genus Gopherus; species Gopherus evgoodei. Next base: position 190,161,517 of record NC_044323.1, read on the forward strand.
GAACCTTCGGCAGTTGGTGCTGCTGTTGACCCATTATGGATGAGTGAGTTGGACTGCAGGACTGCAAATAGGTTGGCTCTTGGGTAACGGATGGAACTGGAGAAGAGGGACTGTTGGGATAGAGTGTTTGTTGGTAACCAAGGGAACAGCTACTGCTCAGATGTTGACTCACCTGCGGCTGCAGCATGATGAGAGATGATTGCTCTGGAGAACTTGGGTGCACAACTATAGACCTTGGCACTTCCTGTATGGTGGGGACACCTCCAGTGGGCTGCTGAAGTCCTAGGTGACTGTGGCCCGGGTTGGTGATGCACTTGTAAGCAGAAGATGAAAGATCATGCAGCTTGGGGCTTGAGTTGGGGGAAGATGACATCACAGTGTTTCTCTGCTGACAGGAAGTGAAGCCAGCCACAAGGCACGAACCAGGATCAGGAGGCATCAAGATCTGCTGGCTGTAGTATGGTTTAGAGAGAGGGTTTAATCCTTGGGTCATTGGTCCACAGGTTTGAGCAGGCTCATAGTCATCACTGGGTTCTGTTTTTATAATTGGAACTGTTAAAAGAAAAAAAGTTTTAAATAAACATGAGTTGCATATTGGTATGATCAAGTTGGCTTGTGGCTAGGATACCCTTTGCAAAACAAACAACATCTTGAATAAGAGTCTGTATGTCTTTTGCTTAGTTCTCCCACCCTATAAAAAAAATGAATGAGTCATCAGCACAAGAAAGTCACAGCTGGTTTTAATATTGAAAAGGACTATTTTCTTTGGACTCTCCTTCAGCACTAATGTGCTATAAAAATCTATTTGCAAATAGCTGTGCTGCAGTAGAAGCCTTGGACCCAAGGGCTCCATGGATTTGTAGTAATCAAAGCAAAAATTTTAACTTGGATGTACTACTGCATTTCTACTGCTACTGATGGCCCATTTGATAAATGTCTGCACATTTGGTAAATTCATGAATAATAAGGTAGAGATGGGGCTTTCAGAGTTCAACAGAAATAAAATTGCCAAGATAAATGATAATATTGTTATGGACAAGGAGTTTTTGATTATAAGGCTTTTTTTTTTTTTGGAAGACCAAGAATCTCATTTATTTTTTCTTTTACATAACTATGTTTAATCTCTGCTTCTTACTACCCAGCCAATGGGTGTAAAATATTCAACAAGTTGGAGCCAGCTCCCAGAGATCACAAGTTGGATCCAAACTACCAATGCCAACTCCTGGAGAATGTTAGTCCAGACTCTGCACACCAAGAAGAAATCTGCTCCTATAGTGGACAAACTGTTTCCTCCATCCTCCGCCCCAAAGGTGTGCTGAAGAGGCTGTACCTGTCAGCCATGGAGAGAAAGCCCCTCTCTGAAACATGAAGGGTGACTGGTATGGAATTTGCTACATAAGCAGGCCTCTGACCATGAAAAAAAATCTTGAGCCTTTCTCCAATAAAGGCAATTCAGAGGAGAGAGAGGACTTTGCCTTTCCTGGATATCCAGCAGCACATGCAGTTCACAGGGAAAAGACCCCCACTTCTAAGGTCAGGTGAACTATAAATTAGAAGGGCCAGGTAGGCCTCTATGGCCCAGATTTTTAAAGGTACTTAAGCATTCAGCACTGCAACACATAACTGATTTAGGAGCCTAAATGTCATTTGCAGAAGGAAGTTAGGCACTTAGACCCTAAATCCTATTGACTATCAATGGGATTTTGGCTCCTAAATGTCTTAATCCCTTTTGAAAATGAGATTTGAGCTCCTAAATCAGTTAGGCATTTAAATGCTGAGCACAGTAATGCCTAACATCTTTAATAATCTAGGCCTCAATGACTTCAAGGAGTTTAAATAAACATATTTTTTCTAGACAGACCCAAACTTAAATAAAGAGAGCAGTGATTTTGGATTCATGTGACGGTTTATCTTCTTGCCTAAATAAAAACCTGCATAGACTTTCATAGCTCTTCGGCACTGCTGGCAATTTATGGCACTATCACAGGATATCTGTTAGGGTATAAAAATAACTATTCTGCTAGGGTAGAGTAGATACCAATGAAATATCTCCTGATACCATGACCTAACAATTCAATTCCAAGTGTATGCACGTGTTTGAGGATTTTGAGCCCTTAAAAGAGCTTTTAGTCTATTTGAAATGCGTGTGTATATTAGCTATAGTTAAATTCTTTTAATGCTCTCAGTTTTTACTTCTGGTGAATGCACTTTGCTGCCTTTGTTTTACAACTCCTAGTCCCTTGTTAACTTTGCTCCTTTTATATTGTTTTACACACAGATGCTTGCAACACTTGCTTCAAGATTTCTTGGGCTACTAGTAAAAACATGTTTAAGTACATAACAGATGCACAAGTGCCATTCAAGATGCATGTATTATGGATAATGGACTGTTGTAAGATTCCTCCTCCTCATATTTTCACCTGCTCACATGCTGCATGCTAGTTAGCATGGTTCGGAAAGTACTGGTTGCAGGGAAGCAGATTTCAGGTTCAAGGACAGCTTTATAAAACCCATATTATAACCTTTATGAAAAAACAGGACCAAAGAAACACACCTCGATAAACAGAGAAGCACAGAGACTGTAAGAAAATACCTTTCACAAGATCCTCATGTGTTTCACATTATGTTCACTGTACGAGCAAAAACCTGGCACAGCTGGAAATATGAGGATCGCTGAATACTGAATTTTCCCAATATATCACAGTTATAGAAACACCTGTGCTAAGTAATTCCAAATAAATCCACTGAAAATTCAGTGCTCAATAACCCTTGCAGTATCTCATTCATTTAAAACTCTGAGTCTATGGGTATGTCTACACTGCAATTAGACTCCTGCAGCTGGCCCATGGCAGATGACCCAGGCTCGTGAGTCTCAGGCTGAGAGGCTGCTTAACTGCAGTGTAGACATTCTGGCTCGGACTGCAGCCCAACCCTTTAGACCTTCCCACCTTGCAGTGTAGATACACCCTATGAATCTTATGGTGGCATTTTTGAAGTGGTGGCACATGGGGCTGGTGGGGGAAGCACTGAGAAACACTAATTCTATGACAGTGCTGGGCAACCTGCTGCAGACGGGCCACATGCGGCCCATCAGGGTAATCGGATTGCGGGCTGCGAGACATTTTGCTGATGTTGACCGTCTGCAAGCATGGCCCCCCACAACTCTTAGTGGCTGTGCTTCGCCGTTCCTGGCCAATGGGAACTGTGGGAAGTGGTGGGCCACAGGGACATGCTGGCTGCCGCTTCCGCACCTCTCATTGGCAGGGAACGGCAAACCGTGGCCACTGGGAGCTGCGGGGGAACGTGCCTGCGGACAGTCAATGTCAGCAGAATGTCTCGCGGCCTGGAATCAGATTACAGTGATGGGCCACATGCAGATTGCCCACCACTGCTCTATTACCTCAGGCTGTTCTTTTTCACATCTTTGCAGTGCACACCTTTGGGGAAAGTTATGTATTGATAAGTCCAGCCTCAGCCTTCAGCTGCACCAAACTTATCGCTGCTACAGCTGAGGAGGGTGACTTTCCATTCTTCTGATCCTGGGCCAGCCTGGGGCTGAAAAGGCCCCCAGAATAATTTAGAGCAGCCTACAGCTGTGACAATTGAAGGTTTGGCCCCCAATATGCCTTCTATACAGAAGTGTGTGGGGGAGGCTGAGTATCCCAGCTTTGCACAACTTGAGGATACCCTTGCATCAGAGGAATCCTTGGCTGCCCTTTTCTGGCTTTCCAACTGCTTTGCTCTGTCTCAGTAGCAGAACAGAGGGAAAGGATTCAGTGGGCCTGATTCACCACTGGTTTACTCCAGCTTTACACTGGTGTAACTCCATTGATTGTGCTGTCAGACAACTGATGTAAGGCAGTTCTGAATCAGCCAACACTGACATGCTAACTGTGTGTTCAGTGGAGTCACACTGGTGTACAACTGGAGTAATACAGAGATGGGTCAGGCCCCACAATGAGGAGTAGGTATAATCCACAGGATGTGGTGTGGCAGAAGAGTGAGTTTATAGCCAGAAAAGTAACCAATGCGATGATGTAAGAAGGTGAAAAGACAAAGTCTGGGTCCTGCTTATAATCTTACACACTGTTTGTTGCTTTTCTTGCCACCACCTCCTCCTCCTCCATCAGCATGCAAGCTACAGCAATTTACACAGATTTACTGATATCAATTACATCAACTTTTGTGCACCTCTTAATTTATCAGGTCTCCAGGTAAATAGTGGCTACTTGGATGTACTTGGAGGTTTCTGAACTAGTTCAGCTAAATCTTGTCTATTAAATCCCCCAAAGTGTTTTTCCAGTGTAATAAAAAGGTCCCCAGTGTTAAATACTGTTTATCTGCTAATCTCATTACTAATATAGGTATTGTACTGGGAGAGGGAAAAAAAGCATTAATGCTGAAATTGTTAAAGAACGTGGGCCTGATTCCCGACTGCCTTGCACCTTTTATAGTGTGTAAAATGAGAGTAAAAAGTTCTACCAAATCACGACAGTTGCATTTACTTCACCTATATGGAAGTATAAATGTCTTCACCAGGTTCATGTGTTAGAGAATTAGGCCCCGTGGGATCTTTGTTTTCAAGGAATTACCCAGAAGAGCTAGAATCAGATTTGTAAAGATGAGTGTGTCTGCAGAAAGGAGCAGATGAAAACCATTACAGTCAGTTTTCTTATCAGACTTAGTCTCTTTATAGGAATGGATAGCTATATTACTTGACTTGTAGTGTATTTGTGACATTCCAGCTGCATCTCTCCAGCATATGTAATTCTGTCAAGTGGAATAGCAAAAGCTGGTAACATGCACCAGCTGATACTTTTCAAATGGAGTTTGGAAGAAACCTGGGCTCTGATTCGCCACTACCTGGCCAGTCTGTTAGTGATTTGCACCTGTGCAAAGCTGGTATAAAAGGTTACTGATCAGAAAGCTGGTGTTTTGCATTCATTTTGCAAATGACTACACAGGGAACGATCAGGTCCTGTATATTTTATGCACATCATCAAAAAATTAATTAAGGGCATTTTTTCTTCTCTCGGGTCTGTCTCTAGTTTTATCACTATTCACTACTCGATGCCCTGTTTGTAGCATCAGTTTATCATCCTGGAAACCAAGGCATTTCTTTAAACAACAAACAAGTTACAAGTATTTGCTTTGTCACGTTATAAGGCTAAGAAGGGCCTCACATACCAGCTAACGGCTATCCCCATCCCTATAGTCCTTTCATGACTTTTATTTGGGTCAAGCACACAGCATAGCTCCACAGACGTCTTTGGGTATGTCTACACTGCAACTGGGAGATGCGATTTCCAGCATGGCATTAGCTCACTTTGAGCTGGCACACTAAAAATAGCAGTGTGGATGTTGTAGCTCTGGTGGAAACCCAGGCTAGCCACCTGAGTTCCAGCCTGCCGACCCCCTGCGTTGGAGCTTAGGCAGCTCGCCCAAGCCACTGCCTGTGCTGCTACGTTCACACTGCTATTTTTTTGCAGCACACTAGCTCAAGTGGACGAGCGCAAGTCTGTCTACCCATGCTGGGAATCATACCTCCCCGCTGCAGCGCAGAGTCTAGAAATACCCAGTGGAGCCATACCAGTTTACACTAGCAGCCTGGCCCCTTAAATATCAGCTTGCATTATCAAGACATCTTCTTCTAGCTTAGGGACCAATCCAGTGGGTTTCTTTGCCATGGCTGTGGCAGATCATCAGCCAACAAGAGAGTAATGGTGAAACATAATGTATCTGACACCATTTACCTTTATGTCTTATGTTCATGCTAATTTCAAACCTAGAGAAATCTGAGGCCAGATACCGGGTATTAAGTCTCAATGCACCCTTCAGAAGGCATAATTTGCCATGAAGCTAATTGCTGGGCCTCTGTCATTCAGTTTTTGGACACCTATGACTCTTAGATTGTTTTGCTTCATGTGACATACGATTCCCCATATTATGTGTGGGGAAAAGCCATGAGATGCCAAGAATATGATTAATAGCTCTGGAGTTAATATTTAACAGAAAACAGTATTAACTCAATCTACTTTACACTATCAGGTCAAATATTTCAAATTGGCTGTCAGCTCAAACGTCTTCTTTAAATGACACCAAGCTGAACGAGACACTACAATTCTAGCTAGAAAACAGTGTTAAAATGACAAACAACAAAAAGCCCTGCAGCTGTTCAGAATCTATCAGCACTATTAGCATGAACGGGACTATGTTTTAATTTAATACAGCAGTCTCAAATGTCAATAAGCATGCTGTTTTAGGGCTGCTTTGTGGTGGTGAGATAACACTCTGCACTGCAGACTCTCAGCTTATTACAATGAAAAATTAAAAATTGCCTTTGCTACACTCTGAGACATACCAATAACAAATAAACACAATGAGATCACAGTTTATAAAAGAGCAAATAACAAACATGATGCCTGATCCTGCAAAGGCTTGTGCATGCAAGTAATTTTACTCACTTGAGTAATCCCAAAGCTTTGCAAAGATCAGGTTCTTACTGTGCAAAGGAATAATACATATATTTGATTTATCATTGTTAATTATTTTAAAATACTTGCTTTTATATAATGCATTAGATTGGTCTACTGATGATCTTGGACAGTCCATAGTTTGAAATATTAAAATATGAAAATGTTCAAAGTTCTAAATTAATCTGATAAGCAGCTTAACTGTGCTAATTGTTTTTAAATGGCTTGATGATATCACCTTAGTCTGCTGGACTTGTGTCATTATGTCATCTCATTTAATGTGAAGCTCTGAGAACCATGTGTTGGCAGCAGCACTGGCTATAATAAATCAAAGCTACCTCCAATTCTTGCTCAGAAAGATTAGCATTTATGACATCATATCAAGTCACTGGACTTAAAACAATGGCCCTCTGTGTGGGTTTGAATGTGGGAGAAATATTTCAGTGAGTGTTGCAAGCCTGGGTTTAACTGAAAGGTTTTTCTTAGAAGGTAAAAAGTTAATATATCAAGCCTTGAAGAAAAATAATAAATCATGCACATTTACGAGTGGGTTCCTAAAAGCTTTTAAAATGTACATATATGTACATACATATATGGACAATTCTAACAAGTCTGTTTGCTTTTACACTTTAGCAATCCAGATGGGTTTTTTAAACCCCCCTTTTTTTTTGTCATTATTAACACAAATGGATAGAGAAAATATAATCATTTCAATGATACAGAGGTTTATTCTTATTAACTGTAACCTAATCAAGTCACATTTCCACACATGTATCAAAAATCCAGATATTTACTGTCCTATAATATATTTATTTTGCCCTTGGTTTGATAGAGCATATCAAACAAAATATCCACCATTCAAGGTGCAGAACATTCATCTGGAACCCATCTACAAATTTTGGATACTGTATTAAAAACAGCTACATAATTTTTCATCACTTACACACACAAAATTCTTGAACTTTGGGAATAAATGTCTCACCACTAGTGACAATTTAGGCTGGGATTTTCAAAGGAGTATAAAAGAGTTTAGGACGAAATTCTCCTGCAGGTCAAATTGGCAGAGATATTAGGGTTGGGGGTTTGTTGTTTTTTTTTGCCTTATTCTGCAGCATGGGGCATGGGATGTTTGCTGATTTGAACGAGAGTAAATGGTGGCTTCTGTGTAACTTGAGGTCTTTATATCAAGAATTGATTACTTCAGTAACTCAGCCAGAGGTTATGGACATATTACAGTAGTGGGTAGGTGCAATGTGCAGGAGGTCATACTAGATGATCATGATGGTACCTTCTGGCCTTAAAGTCTGTGATTGAGATGGGCAACTAAACGCTATATGTGCCTTTGAAAAGCTCTGTCATCGAGTAGTCTTGATACAAACAGAACACCCTGTAACAGAGAACCAGACATCCCTCCAAAAGATACCACGTGTCATCTCATCTGCTACTGATCTAGAAGTCTCTTAATGCTCACTAATTTAGAAATGGTTATCAATTTGGACCCACTTTTACTTATCTTTTAAGCATATTTTTGTTACTTCAATACACTCAGGATTTCACCCCACGTTTTGATTTTTAAGCAAAAGTCACTGCTGGTGACAATTGACAAATTGTCCACCCTAAAGATTGAAATTTCCTGCTTTACTATATAACAGCTGCAGAGAGAATGCAAACTTCCTCACAATACTCTGTCAGGGTGTCTCAGTCCCTCAGTCCTCTCATGGAGGGACTAACAGTTCTAGCGATTAAGATGATAGCTCAGTCTACAGACCCATTCAGTTCTTGGACTCTCTGCTGAGATTCTCAACAAAGGTGTGTCTTGAGATGGTGCTTTTTGTGTGTGATGTGAACATTTTCCACTAGGAAATGTATTAATCAATTCATTCCTAATGGTCACCAAACAACTATCAGATTGTAACATCTTGGGGCAGAACTGAACCAGTGCCACAGAAATGAACGGCACCCGAGCAATCTAGACCCTTTAAGTCGTTTATGTGCAAAGCAGCACCAATACATAGTAAACCAACCTGTGCTCTTTTAGTAATTGTAGGGATTATGTAAACTGTGGCTTCTTTTTTGCCTCTGCTTAGCTGACAACTGGCATAGTGTTGTTAACAAGGGAGAACCCAAAGACATGCCATTAAAAATTCTTCTCTCAGCCAACAGCTCTTCACTAAGGAAAGAGGAATGAAAATGCAGAAGCCTTCTAGGAAGTGAGGAAATGGAGGGGGAAAAGGAAGAAATCTTTGAAAAACACATAGGTCATTTAATCTATTTTTATTTTTTCATTTTGAAAAAGATACGTTTTCTGAAGGACTAAGGATAGGTTTTAAAAATCAACAAAACGAAAAACAGATTGAGTCACCATGGGGGCACAGCACTCATATGGCAATGTGGCCCATGTACTATATCCATTTTCCCCTACTGCATTTGTCCTCCCCTATTTGTAAACACCAGGGCCTAGATGCCTATGGTGGTGGTAGTGTGGGGTGCGAATGACAATGCTTTATTATTTATTGGGCCTACAAAGTATGTCTTGAGTAACTTCAGTCATTAACCCAGAGTCCCTGGGATGGCTGAGCTGAGCTTGATGAAAGACTAGAGGAGGGAAAAGGAAGGGGGAGGGAATATGAAATAAACCTAGTTTTAAACCATGTTTATTCACTCCTGACTGGGCCAGGCTCTGGCATAAATTACTCTCAGGTATTCAGGGATCACCATAGCACCCAAACAAGGCCCTCCCCATCCCTGCTGTACCCTCTGTGTCAGAGGTATGATGGGGTAGGAGCTATTGGAGCATCTCTATGATGGAGGGATAGAGAAAATTTGTGTTTTTGCCAGCTTTATGGCTGCTTTACAGCACAAGAACAATTTTAAGCAGACTAAACACAGACTAGGATCTGGCCCACTGGGTCTTCTATAGAGTGATGGGATTCAACTGTCTGAAAGAGTACACAGCCCCGACGCCCAATTCTCATCTCAGGTATTATTGTGATGGCCACTAACAGAGGAACCCGTGAATCAGGAATAGTTCATTTATGGGATTCATTTGATTGCTGCCCCCATTTAGGGAAAGAAATCAGATACCTTTAATGCTGATTGGTTGCTTTCCTTATTTATGAATAGCAATGCTAGAAACATAGGGCTGGAAGGGACCTCAAAAGGTCATCAAAGTCAGCTTCCTGTGCAGAGGCAGAAGCAAGTAAACCTAAGCCATCCCTGACACGTATCTGTCCAACTTGTTCTTAAAAACTTCCTGAGATTCCACAACCCCCCTTGGAAGCCTATTCCAGTGCTTAACTATCCTTATAATTAGAAGGTTTTTCCTCATATCTAACCTAACTCTACCTTCCTGCAGATTAAGCCCATTACTTCTTGTGCTACCTTAGTGGACATAGAGAATAATTGATCACAGTCCTCTTTATAACAGCCCTTAACATATTTGAAGACTGTTATCGGGTCCCCCTCATCAATCTTTTCTCAAAACTAAACATGCTGAGGCTTTTTTTTTTAAAAAAAAACCTTTTATCATTTTTGTTGCTCTCCTTTGGACTTTCTCCAATTTCTCCACATCTTTCTTAAAGTGTAACACCTAGAACCGGACACAATACTCTAACTAAGGCCTCACTGGTACCGAGTAAAGTAGGACAAGTACCTCTCATGTCATACAGATGACGTTCCTGTTAATGCACCCCAGAATGATATTAGCCTTTTTCACAGCTGCATCACATTGTTGATTCAGATTCAGTTTGTGATCCATGATAACCCTCAGTTCTCTTTCAGCAATACTATGACCTAGCCAGTTATTCCCATTTTGTAGCTGTGTACTTGATTTTTCCTTCTTAAAGTGCTGTACTTTGCACCTGTCTTTACTGAATTTCATCTTTTAATTTTAAAGCAATTATCTAATTAGTCAGCATGATTGTTCTGTACATTTCTATATGTGTGGTTTTAAGGGCTCTGATGTGTGTGTATGTATCAGCATAGTATCCAAATAGACTAAAATCCTGTACCTACATCATGTCTATAATCTGATTTTGTGTATATTCTCAGACAGCACCATTATCTGATTAGAAAGTACTTTCAGGTAATTCAATTACTAAACGTTTTTCAACTGCTGTTAAACTATTAGGTTGTTCAACACATATTTAAATGAAGACAAGATACTACATATTGTAGAGACATGTGCACTCTTTTAAACTGGAGGGATAGCCCAGGGACATCTGATTTGTGTGCTTGTTAATAATGATAAAAAGAATGTATTACATTTCCTTGAATATGAGGGGAAAAGAAATTTCTAGGAGACATGATTAATGTCTTATGATAGAAAATAAATCATGCAACTTTGACAAGAGTAAATCAAGTCAAAATATGATTTTAAAAAACATGTGAAACAAGTTAGAGCTTTCTTTCTATTTTTTTAAAACAAAACTTCACAGTTGTCAGATCTTTATGGTCTCCAAATACTTTGCCTTTGCCTGTATGACCCAGTTGCAATCTAAAATAATGTGGCTTGAGCACTTAGGACGTTGTTTGAAAGTTCTGAATTGGAACTAGATGTCTGATTGGAATAGATTAATTTTAGGTCTGAAATGGGACTTGTTTCATCAAGATTTCTTGCGATCATCTCTTATAGCAAATGTTCCTTTTTGCTGCTTGAAGGAAAGATGATTACTTAGAAAAGAAAAGTAACACCAATGTCTTTCTTTTAAATATATTTAAATATTTTTGGACGTTTTCTACATTTCCAAATATATTGATTTCAATTACAACAGAATACAAAGTGTACAGTGCTCACTTTATATTATTTTTTATTACAAATATTTGCACTGTATAAAGATAAACAAAAGAAATAGTATTTTAATTCACCCGATACAAGTACTGTAGTGCAATCTCTTTATTGTGAAAGTGTAGCTTATAAATGTAGAATTTTTTTTACATTACTGCACTCAAAAATAAAACAATGGTCCACTCAGTCCTACTTCTTGTTTAGCGAATTGAGTTTGCATGGCACTGTTGTAGCCGGCATTGCAAGGTATTTACGTGCCAGATATGCTAAACATTTGTATGCCCATTCATGCTTCAACCACCATTCCAGAGGATATGCTTCCATGCTGATGACAAGTTCTGGTTGATAATGATCCAAAGCAGCATGAACTGACACACGTTCATTTTCATCATCTGAATCAGATGCCACCAGCAGAAGATTGATTTTCTTTTTTGATTGTTCAGGTTCTGTAGTTTCTGCATTGGAGTGTTGCTCTTTTAAGATTTTGGAAAGCATGCTCCACACCTCCTCCCTATCAGATTTTGGAAGGCACTTCAGATTCTTAAACCTTGGGTCGACTGCTGTAGCTATCTTTAGAAATCTCTCATTAGTACCTTCTTTGCGTTTTGTCAAATCTGCAATGAAAGTGTTCTTAAATCGAACAACATATGCTGGGTCATCATCTGAGATTGCGATAACACAAAATATATGGCAGATTGTGGGTAAAACCACCGAGCAGGAGACATACAATTCTCCCCCAAAGAGTTCAGTAAAAAATTAATGAATGCGTTATTTTTTAAACAAGTGTCATCACTTGGAATGGTGGCTGAAGCATGAAGGGGCATACGAATATTTAGCATAGTGGTGGACAACCTGCAGCCCATCAGGGTAATCTGATTGCTGTCCGTGAAACATTTTGCTGACATTGAGTGTCCGCAGGCACGGCCCCCCACAGCTCCCAGTGGCCACAGTTCGCCATTCCCGGCCAATGGGAGCTGCGGGAAGCGGCAGCCAGATGCCAGCTCCCATAGGCTGGGAACAGCGAACCATGGCCATCAGGAGCTTGGGGGGGCCATGCCTGCGGACAGTCAATGTCAGCAAAATGTCTTGCAGCCTACAATCAGATTACCCTGATGGGCCGCATGCGGCTCGCGGGCCACAGGTTTCCCACCACTGGTTTAACATATTTGGCATGGAAATACCTTGCAAACTGGCGACAAAAGTGCCATACAAATGCCTGGACTGTTCTTACTTTCAGGTGACATTGTAAATAAGAAGCAGGCAGCATTATCTCTGTAAATGTTTGTTTGTTTTAGCAATTTGCTGAACAAGAAATAGGACTGAATGGACTTGTAGGCTCTAAAGTTTTACACTGTTTTGTTCTTGAGTGCAGTTATGTAACAAAAAAAATCTACATTTGTAAATTGCACTTTCACAATACAGAGATTGCACTACAGTACTTGTATGAGGTGAATTGAAAAATACTATTTCTTTGGTTTTTCTTTTTTACAGTGTAAATATTTGTAATAAAAATAAAGTGAGCACTGTACACTTTGTATTCTGTGCTGTAATTGAAATATACTTGAAAATGTAGAAAAACATCCAAAAATATTTGTAATAAACTTAAACTGGTATTTTATTATTCCTTAACAGTGCAACTAAAACTGTGATTAATCAAGATTAATTTTTAAAATCAAGTTAATTTGTTTTGAGTTAATCACTTGAGTTAACTGCAATTAATTGACAGCCCTAATAAATACACAGATGTGGGATTCAGGCACCCTGGTTCTGCAATATTGTAAAATATTATATCAAGAGATTTAACATTACTCTTGCATCCCTCGCTCTGTCTGCTTTCCCTCCAGGGAGTTGTGAATATTAAAATGTAAATTGTGGGCAGAGTGCCCAAAGAGGCATTAATGTGGGAGTAGCCATAATTTATGCATCCTATTGTATATAGGCAGAATTGTACAGCCAGTGTGGGATGTAATCTTCAAGGGGTTGTTGGTTTAAAGGAATATTTATTGATGGAAATTGTGTATTGAGATTAGAATCACAATCAAACATGCATATTTTTCATCATGTAAACACAGGAATTATTGTTAACTAGTTCACAAGATTCACTTTCTATGCTATAAATATTTATATGCCCTGGATTTCTGTAAGCCCCTCTCTTATTTAGGTTTTCTCTTCCTTTCTCTCTCTCCAGAGTCTAGTGGCTCTAGACAGACTAACACACAGAGTGTGCTGTAAATTGCTCTAATGAAGGTTTCTTTGGCCAATCAATGGTTACATTCTAATATATCACCAGTACTTTTACTCCTACTCTATCATCAGCACCAAGGAGGCTAATCTGGCTTTACCCCAGCATGTCATTTTTCATCACTCTTTACAACGTGTTTTGATCTTGCCTATTCTGAGCCATTTTAGCCCTTACTCAGCCTTCTCCTTCAGACTTAGACAGTCTTTCTCCACAGCCTACAAAATACATTTTCTCATGTATAGTTTATCTGATGCAATCACCAGAACAGCATTCCCTTCAGCATCAACTACAGGGCTAGATTAATTATGCTGATCAGCCACTCCAGGAGAACAAAACCAAATGGTTATATTATCTAGCTCTTACAATTTGAAACCTCATCTCCTTTATGGAAGTTTTACTTTTTGGCTTTTAAACCAGTTGGAAGAGCCTAATGATCCAACCCTGATTACACTCACATCTTGAGTATTCACATTGGCATCACCTGTGTAAGGGTGGCAAATGATAGCCCTAAAAATGCTAAAGTATAGGGGAGAGCTCAGGAAGCTTCAGTGATAAGGACCACAGGCCAGATTCTGGCATCCTGACTCAGGCTGAACAGTACCTTGAAGTCAGTCGGACTATTTGCTAAGTGAGATACTGCTCAGTGAGAGTTAAAGTGTGAGAATATATAGCCCTGAATTCTCAGAATTATCTTTTACAAGTGACCAGTGGCACCAAAATGGAGTTTACAGGTCAATTGTAACTCTAGAGTCTAGTGTTGGAAGTGACCACCCTTAACCTCAACAGAGAGGTCTCATCACGATATGTTCATCTGTGATCTTTGCGGGAGGCCATTCGATCAAGATGGAGTGCTGCATACTAAGACTAGTGGGGTCCATAGCCCAAATCTCTTTATTAAAAGCCAGGATGAGCGCAATCTGCAAATGAGGTGTGGCTATTTGACTCCTGGCCAGTGGCTAATGGAATTCTCATTTGGCTGAAGGATGAAAGCCCTTGCACTAGAGTTAAATATACATTAGAGGTGCAGACGGTGGGGTGGAATCCAACAGCATAATATTGGAGAAAAAAGGCTCAAAAGTGAGATTCCACTTCTCCTGCTGTTCTAGAACACACTCAGCTGCTGGAATGTAACAAGAGTTGATGGCCCAGTTATGATGAATTTATCCACTGTTTAAGTGGAAACAGGAGTCTGACAAAGCCTTGCCTGCTTTTTGTTGTACTGTTAAATGTCAAAAGTAACATTCAGCCACAGAGCAGCCAAAATGAAATAAATTGTAACAGCACATTGTGTAGAAATGAGCAACCATGATTCATATTTTCACCTTCAAAAAAAAAAGTAAAGAAAAATTCCGTCCAAGCCTTTCCACCTTCCTTGTTATTCTGCCCTGATTAGTGCAGACTTTACTACACACCCTTCAGGAATCTTGCTGCCTATAAAAAGAAGATGGAGGAGAATGCTTATCAATGCTTACAATGTCATTTCTAATATATTTGAGAGTTTGGGCCTAATTCACAGTTACACTAAGCCCCTCTTTGCACAGCTTTGGCAGCAGAAAGTTGATTTACAGTGGATATAAATACAATTTACACGCACTTTCAGGCACATTTACACTGTTGATTCTTTGGTTTTCTGAGTTAGCCCTGAACTAACTAAAAGTGACTTTCTATGGGGCTGAAGTGTGTGGTAGCAAAAGCAGCTGTGAGGGTTACTTTCTCTTTCTGCTTTGGTTTATCTGGGTTTAGCTGCCTGTCATGAGCACTGGGTGTGTCAGTCAGCAGCTTTCCGAATGGCCTCTGCAAGCCAGGGTCTACAATTCTCCTAGTCTGTCTGTCTGTCTGTCTGTCTGTCTGTCTCTCTTTCTCTCTCTCTCACACACACACACACACACACACACACACACACACACACACACACACACACACACACACACACACCACTTTCACCTGTCTCATCTTGCAAGCTCATTGAAGAGCAGGTCCTCTTTCTAACCTTATGTTATCTGACCTGGTGCATTTTCTGACCTTTTTACAACCCCATGACAGGATTTGGCCCAGGTTCCCCATGTAATCCTATGATCAGTTTGCAGACATAGCAAGGACGCATATTTTGCCAGCCTCAGATATGAAAGTTCACCAAAAGTTCCAAGTTGAAATGTGTCAGGTGGCTATCAATAAACGTTGCTTTCTATGTCACATTAAAGCTCATTGCTTTACATCTTCATTTTATTGTTTTCAGCTAATATGACTAATGTAGCATGTTAACTTAGAAAGTGAACTGCTGGCGGAAGAGGTGAGACGAAATGGAGGTGTGACTGCTAAATGTAATCACTAGAAAACTGCTGATTGTACTCCTCTGCAGCATAGTCAAGAGATAATTTTAGAACTAAGGCAGGAAGCTGAGTAGGATGCTGAAAAAAATATGCAGTGGGCACTGATCACCCTTTCCATAAACACACTAAGAACTTTCTTCACTTTCATACTGCAAAGCTATGAAACATTAATAAGATATATCTAGTAACTAAGTATCAGGTTTTCAGAAGAGCGTAGCACTCAAAGCTTACGTTAGATTTTCAAAAGAACTTAGCTTTTATTTAGGCCCCTAAATAAGTGGCCAGATTTTCAAAAGAGCTCAGCACACTGGGTGCTTATTTAGTTGCTAAAAAAGAAGCTGAGTTCTTTTGAAAATTGGCCCTCATATGCTGAAGCAAACATCCCCAAATGTATCCAATATATTAAGCTTTTAAATGAAGATCACGCAGCTCATCACCTGCATTTAACTAAATAATAAAAGTGGTAGGGATAACATTTATAAAGTAATATATTATTTTAAAATAATTCATTAGAGTTAAAAGCATGAGTGAAACATAGAACAGGAAATATTTTACCAACAACAATGTACGAAACAATATTTTTGGTGTCAGTGTAACAGGTACACCAACTTTTTCAACTTCCTATTAACTTCACTGATGGAACACAAAAATTTTCCTAAAAACCAATGTTTTTTAAATGGGAAAAGTTACACTGAATACACAAAATCTTTGCTATTTATAGCTTAAAATAGTGTGAAAAAACAGCCTCTTCCCTTTCTTTAATGTGATCATGACTGGTATTTCCTGTCTCAGACTATGTGATTAGACTTTAAAAATGGTAGCTTCCTGTTTGATTGAACTGGTTTTCTTTATTATATCTAACACACCTTATTACATCTTCTAGTGCTTTAAGTTAACTAAGATCTATGATCTCAGCTGCACTGGTATAATTTCACTGAAGACAACAGATTTACTTTAAATGAGTTTACACCAGTGTATCTGAGGGCATGTCTACACTGCCCCACAGCTTGAACTCCTGGGGTGTGAATAGCAGTGCCACCAAAGTACTGCACCTTAACCCTCTTGTGTGGACACTGTGGGTGTGAACTAAAAGGTTCCTATTTTGCACTAATATAGACCTATTTGAAGAGGACTACATTAATGCAAACTAGGAACCTTTTAGTTCACACCTGCAGCATCCACACGGAGGAGTTCCAGCTCAGCTTTTTGGTGTGCATGCTCTTCGCACCCTCATAGTCTGAGCTGTGGGGCAATGTAGACATGCCCTGGGAGCAGAATTTGGCCTCTATTTTCAGATCTAATTTACAGAGACAGTTTGGAAGTCCTAACATTCTCCTCCCCGCATCATAACAATCTTTCCTGGACACAAACTCATTGATTGTTTTCCCTGCTTTGTTAAATAACATTTACATGGCAAAATGTAATGGAAGAGAGAACTTTTGGATGAACTAAAGCAGTATGTGACATCAGCACTCTTGCACACAGCACAGATATTTTAGATGACACTAAGCCCCTCTTTGTGAGAGACAAAATCCTAAAAAGGTCTCCTTGATTTTTAATGTATCTGTTCAAAAGAAATCTGAATAAGCAGACACCTAACTCTAACAGTTAATGAATTTCTTAAAATCTTCTCAACTTTTTCCAAAATTCCATGCAACAGGACAACTTTAAACATCTACATCTGAGATAGGGAACTAGGGCTAGATTTTCAAAGGTATTTGGATGTCTAACCCCTTTAAAAATCTGGACCCTAGTCTTATCTAGACCTTCTTAAGAGTAGCATACACATGCTGTATGGAATCTCAAATGGATTTTTAACAGTAGCATACATTTTTAAGTGCTTTCCTTCTTTTATAACATCCTTCAGATTAGATAATTCCCCAAACTCTACTGATTATGTCCACTAATATTCCTATTAACATAAATGATTATGCTAATCATATAACAAACTCATATAAACAAAAACATATCCAATCTTACACAAAATAAAAATATTAAGCACAAATACTAATGGTGTTTCTAGATGAAAATACAGTTCAAATGCAGAGTTGGCTAATGCTTCTTCACAAGTGAACATTACATTCTATATTGATAAAGCCTATTGGGCAAATATTGAAAAAAGGCTACTATGAAGACCACCTTTAAAGGGTGGACTGTTGAAGAGTGATCTCATTTTGCTTTGCAGAGATTAATGGTCTACACCATTGAACAGTGGGGGGGAATTGGGATATTTTCTGGTATTTGGCCATGAAAAAATGAGCTGTGCAGACTCACCTAAATCAATAGGCTAAGGAAATTGCTTATATTCTGTGTGACAGATATGTCCAGTGTATAATGTCAAAAGTTTAAAGCCTGCAGGCTTCAGGGTAAAGCTGATATACAGTAGCTCAGGCCTGAATAACACTGCAGCAATATTTACAAAAAATATCCCAATAGCCACGTAAACCCACATCTAATCCTTGATGATTACTTTGACATTTGCTTGTTAAAAACCTGATCGCCTCTACACTTTGTGTGATTTTGTCTGCACAAGTCAGGAGGAGTTAACTGGACAGATACGCTGCTGTTATTTTTTAAAACCTTTTTACCTAGATAACATAGTAATTGCTGGCTTAATTATTTTTTTCTTGATGAGTAGAACTTTGGTTTTCTATAATATCTTGGCAAACTACAAGAAGCTTGTGAATTAAATTAAATAAACAAGTGCAGCTTAAAAAATATCTGCATTAAATATAGCATATTTGGAGATAACTGAGTTTGGTGCTAAACTATTAGTTTAATTTTTGCATGTATATACATATATGAAAATAGTCAAGATGTCTCATCCTTACCACTAAAGGGCATGATGCAAATTACAAGCATCACCAAATACAAAAATTATACTCTTTGAATAATTAAAGGTGATTTCAAAAATATATTTGTCCTTACTACTTCTGTAGGCATAAGGGAGTTCGTAAACAAATCAGCATGTTTCTTAAAATTATTTATATATTATATGTAAAAAGGGTCTCCTAGGTCAGATTTTTCACTCTCTTACACTGGTTCTACACCTGTCAATCAAGACTGCACTGGTTTGAAGTCCTTGGAGTTACATGGGCATAAAACCAGTATCGGAGTGGCGAATCAGGCCCGCGGTGTTTCAAAAAATGACATTGTCGCAAGAGCTCAACATAATAAAGTAGGAAATCATTCTCCATTGCCTGCTTCTTGGGAAGTTATTTATACTAGTGTAAAGAGCTACCAAATCCGAATGGTAGTGGTTTACACCCACTTTGCACTCGTGTACATGACTGCATAAGGTACAGGGCAATGGAGACTCAGGGCCAGGTAGATGAAAAACAAAGGAGTATTGTTTGAAAGAAGATGTGATAGTGCAAATAACAGTCAGCAACGGACTTGAGATTTAAATATCTATGGAAGTTATATGGCTAGGTGAGCACTAGCTCTGGCCATCACAACAGATGTTTGCTGCTGAAGGCATCATGTAAGAGAATGATAACTCTTCTGTTTGTCATCTAGAAGAGTTACACAATCTTTGACTATACATAGACATACACACTGCAGAGAAGATTTGCATAATTAGGCTAATTCAACAAAACCTGGGGCAACCATCTCAGTAGAGTCCTACTATTACATTTAAGGAGTAATCTGCTGCTGTCAAATTCCCTGTTACTTTATGATGCTTTATTCTGAATTAAAGTCATGATAAAAGTCAGGACTGGCCTCAAACTAGAGTTGGGTAAAATTCAACATTTGTATTTGATGGAATTTCACCTAGAATGTTTGCAGGGTTGTTTTTTCCAAGCCATATCATGCAACTCACATTTTACTTTGTGTAAAATTCCTACAAAATGGCTATTTTCACATTGGAAACCTGTGAAAAGTGTGAATTTAAGCATATTTTCCTTGCCAACCCATTCCCTCAACAATTAGATCACTTTCACTTTAAATAAACCTTCTTAGCTCACCAAAAAAGGGCTCTCTGAAATTGATCCATTTTAAAGTTCATAAGTAAATGTAAATAAACAGGAGTAAATTTACCTTTTTTATGATGAATATTGCGCACACCTCTCTCTTGAATGCACCTAGTATTGGTAGGTTACCATCACTTCACAGCATTTGGCAACATGAGGTTCCAAAACAGCACAGATTACCACGCTTGTTGTGAAAATCCCCATACCCCAAACCTTTCATATACATAAAAGATTTTATAAGACACCTTCCGATTTCCCTTCCTCTTATGCTTTTCAGCAATGCTCCAAAGTAGGATTCAGCTGGAAAGCAATTTTCTGATTTGAATGGTAAGAAAGTAGGGGGACAGAAGGCACTTCAAAAAAGTAGCCATGTAATCTAATTTCTCTCACGGGATATCCTGGAATAGTTTCTAAGTGGTACACTCAATACCCTCTTGCATGCAGACTTTGCAAGAACCAACTGGAAAAGATGAGTGCAATGAGCCTTGTTTTTCTCAAGGGAAAGAAAAATGCTTCTTGAGCCAAGCTGTTCAATAGAGAGTTAGCAATGTCTGTTCCCTCTTACTCCATTGTATGGCCTGTTATACAGAGAGTCACTGACAGGTCCCTCTGGCCCACCAACCTGACAGACATCAAAAGGATGCCATGGACTTCACTTCATTTCTGACCTGGGGCCAGGCACCTATCCTGAAAATAGCATGAACTACTCCACAACCCAATCCTAGGCTAGAACTGGCCTCTCAACTCCACATTCAAGGAGCTTGTGTGTTCAGCACTCACAGTGGCCTGTAAGTAACACTGGGAGGGATTCTCACTTCACCTTGAGACTCAAATTTCCAACCCCAGAAAGGCAAGCAGGTGAAGGATAGGTGGCAGGACAAATCCCACGCCAATTCCAGTTCAGAGCACAGCACAGTTTATGGGGTGAGTTCAGAAGCATTGTTCAAATGATATGCTCTCTGGGGTTGGGAAGTTGTCTCTCAAGGAAGCCTGAGAAATAGCTCAGCAATCTTATTTTTTAACGAGTGTTTCTGCTGCCCATGAGCATAGAGGACCTTCTTTCTCCTCATATGCCACATGAGGAGATCTTATATGTACTGAACATGTACAGACACAGGCACAATCCAGGGTCCCCCTGCGGCCACAGACTTTGCAGACAATGAATAATGCTTGTTGTGATTTTGTTCCAAAAAGAGAGAGCTCAGAAATTTCTATCACCAAAAAGGAAACACTTTATTTGGAAGGTGTCTTCCTCAGACAGCAAATTAAGAGACAGCCCAGTGGGGCAGCTCACATTTTTTATTTTATAGCAATAATTACAACCCTGAATTGCTCAAGTGAGTTACAGAATTATTATTAGTTACATTCTATCTTTTTCTGTATCTTTTTAGCAAATATTCATATCTCTAGTTTCCACTACCTGAGGTTAGAAATATATTGTTACCATTAGCAGGAAGATAGGTGAATAGCTGGTACTGGCTTCTCTTCCGCTTTCCGTTGCAGACATAAAAATTGACCTGAACAGGACTGGTAATTCTCTGATTGCGGAAAGGTGGTATCTCCACCACCAATGAATTCTACAGAAACAAACATTAGAAAGTCAGTACATATTTAAGATAGTAGCTCTGCACAATAATACGGGTACATCAACTATGGGAATGTCTCTGCTGAATTCCCAAAGAGAAATATCGTCACTGCATATTGACTGGTGAGCAAGCCTTGGTGGGACTGAAGGTTGTGCCTGCAGCATGTTTTTTGGGTCCTTTCTGGCTAACACTTCCTGCAGCTCGGCCTAGATTTGGGTTTCTTCAGCAATGAGGTTGATTACTGGGGTCAGAAGTGTGAAGGAAGGATAACCAAAGCTGTACCACATGTATCAAGTTTGTAGATGTTACTTGCCAGGGATTTATACTTTTAGAGGAGTAGTTTCCAGAATGCTGAGATCAGAGTTGGGCATTACTGGGTGACATTTGTTAATAAAGTTTGAGCTGCTTTGATGCCCAGTATGGGTACTATAAAAAAAAAGGAGCTTTAAATGGTGTGATTCACGCTTACTCTTGGTATCACAAAAAGATTTTCCTTTTTAATACTTCCATGTTCCACAATGAAATATTTTTATTTAACATATTTCTCCAGCTATGTCAGTTTGGGGGGTGATCTTGTCAGCTCTTCTCATCCCAGAAAGGTTAGGCCTGGTCAATGCATGGCTGGGATATCTCAAAAGGACACCAAGTGCTACAGGAAGTGGTGCTGGTGATCCCTTAGACTGCTCTCTTCCCTGAATTACTAGTGGAACATGTTCCAAAAGGATGCTAAGAACAAACTTAGCTGCTGACGGCATCAACTTTTAGACCCAAAAGTAAAACTGTGGTTCTGTTTTTGATCACCAAAAGACACCAAGGACTTTTTTGAATGAGTAAGAGTGACTGATAGTGATTAGTATCCTGGCTGGTTTCAGATTCAGGTCTTTAAACAGTTTGCCCACATTTCTGCTGCAGTGGATAAATTATTCTTTACTTTTCCTAATAAACTGTTGTGTAGGATTGCTGGACTGGAAGAAAGGCTGTGCTTCCCACCTATAAATAGCGGCATTTTAGGGATGATTTCAGTGATCCAGTTTGTAAAGATGTATGCTTCTCTAACTGTGAAGCTGGTCTCCTACGGAGCTTCCAAATCTTTCTGGAGAAGGCACAAGGAAGCCAGAGAAAGTGTTGTGTCTGGTGGGTTTTTTTGTTTTTTGGCAAAAGCAGAACCCAGAACCGTATTTCTTTCTTTGCTGAGCTCAAAGTGGAATTGAGCCAGCAAAAAGAAAAAAAAAAAGTCACAGGCTGGCCCCATCCAGATATTGAAAATACATATTCCAAATGCATTTATTTTCAGAACAGATTTCATTGAAGGTCTTTTGTCCCCACTCCCATTAAAAGAAAGGTTTCCAAGAGGGAAGGCCTTACCACTTGATCTGTCAGGGTAGCGAAAGAGTGCCAAAGTTTTGGAAAGCCCACTCTAGAAGAGTGCTAGAGAAATGAAACATATTTTTAATTGCGATGTTACAATATTTAAGGCATACTTACTGGTTTGCACATTTCTTTGTCGGTTTTGGCTTCCATTTCCCACACATGGTGACCATCTAAAAGACAAAAGAAGAAGAAAATTAAATCTAGTTCTGTGCTTTGTTTTCTCCCCTTCAGCCTGAGCCTATAGTTGTTGACACATTATGAAACCTCTGTTGGGGTGGAGGAAGAAGGAAAATAGTTCTGTTGATGAGTTGCCCAAACTTTGCCCAACCAAGAAGGCACATAAGTAACTTGCCAGGAGCATGGGGTCCCATTTAGTTTGTTTGAAAGGGAGGGAGCATGGTCCAGTGGACAGGTTACTAGGATGGGAGTAAAAAGATTGAGATTAAAATCCGCCACTAATATGAGTAACTCACTTCACCGCTCATTTCCCCATATGTAAAATGGGAATATTGATGCTTGCCTCCCTTTGGAAAGTGTTTTGAAATGTATGAATGATAAATACTATCAGAGCCAAAAGTTAGGATTAAAAAGGAGCAGTGTAATGAAGGGTATCAAATTATAGCTGTCCTCATCTTCAATAGGTCCCAGCATGCAATATTCTATTTTGATATGAGCAGCCTGACCAGAGCTGTTCAAGTTTCTGCTGCTTAGATCAAGCAGGAGCATTGCTGGGAAGTGTAGTATCTATGCGTGACACCTCCACATTAAAGATCGATGTACACCAGTGAAGGATCTGCTCCTAATATGTCTGTGGGACACGTTGAATTTTGGGGCTGCATCTGGCTTGCAGGCTGCGCTTTGGCCAGTCCTGTTCTATTAGTTCAATGTGTTCATATGAGATTAATTTTAAACCATGAGGTTTATGTTTTCTGGTGATTTCTTTTGGGAAATATTTGTTTTTGAAAAATTCACTGATACAGGAACAAGTGGTCAGTGAGGAGATTTTTTGTGTTTGTTTTTCAGTGCTTCAAAACTCAACAGCAGGGAAATGAGAAAAATAATACAAAATGTAAGGTTTCCATTCCCTGAGCCCAGAAAAGGAAAAATATGTACAAATGGCCACAAACAGATCGCTGTCTGAGTTCAGCAGCAGGGACACTTGTGGTTTAATGCGCATGAGATGTCATTGGAGTGAATGGGAAAATTAAACTTGATGTCATATCTTTTGTATATTTATTGCAGCATTGGGACATGCAAATGCAAATATTAGTTATTTTGAACTTCACCACACAGCTGTTCGCATGTTTTAAAAAACAGCTTCTCTGGAAGGTACCAGTGAATGCACTTTTTCTTCTCTCTTTGCTTTCATGCCAAGGATGGAGGTGACACATTTAAAATGGTCTGATTTATTACAAATGTCTGTAAATAATATTTTTGTGTACACCACTCACACTGTGAAAGGAATGCTGTAGTGGAACTGGCTTTTGGTGACTGTTTTTACATCTCAAATCATTTCTTTTTAACATAAAAAAAGACATACAGTATGAATGCTACACACTTAGAGCACAGCTAATTTGGAATGTTTTCTATTAGAAACAATCAGCATATATGCCTTAGTTTCTTCCTCCATTTTAAATCAGGCCACCAAATAAAAATTAACAAGAAAAAATCTCTGCAGTAGGTACTGTAATAATAGGGAGAAAGAAGAGAAGAATTAGCTATACCAGCACTCAAATCTTTCTAGCAGTGTCTTTTAGGACTGACAGGATTAAACAGATCTTGCAGGAGTAATCCACAAGATGCTTTTTCTAAATTGACAATAAAAAAACCACAATCTGACCACAATCTGTCAAACTGGGACCCATCTTTTCTCCATGAAAAAAAAAAAGTTAAACTGAAGTCAAAATTAACATGATTCTGAAAGTATCAGAATTTTGACAGTACTACAAACTATTCAGAGTTACAGTCTGCTTAGGAACCTCTGCTTTAGTAGTGTTTTTACCTAAAGAAGTGCAGTCTAGTAATGAGCATGTGCTAAATTTGCCTTTGTAAGTGGATTACCAAACTTCAGGGTTTTTTCTTATGTTTAATTTCCACCTTGCAAGATGAATGACTTGAGTCAGGATTCTGTTTTTATTTCTTGGCAATATTTTTGTAAAATTCAAAATGGCTCCTTCTACAGCTAATCTTTCAATTACCTCATCCAGGGCTGCCATTATGTGCTTTTGAAATTTTTATGATGACAAAGAGTGAGTTTTTTCAGAAACATTTTAGATGATATAATCTAAACTGTTCTATATAAAATAATCCTGAGCTGTGTTTATTCTTTGGCTATTATCTAGAAGCTAATAAGAACACTAGCTTTTGCTCCAATAAGAAATTCTCTTGAGAATGTCCAGACCTTTGCTGTTTAAGGGGGAGGGGGAAAAGACGACTCATTAAGAGTTTGTGACATTTCATTTAACCAAAACATAAGGAGGAGAAGTTGTTATGAAGCAGAGACAAAAAAAGTAGACAATTCTTCATGTTACGTCTGGTGAACCGAGTAGGAAATCTCAACGCCCACGGACTGGGATCAACTCCAGGAGGGAAACCTTAGACCACTACGTCAACTTCTCACAGTAAACATGTTTTGCAGGTTTATACAGTTCAGCTGAAATTAAAAAATGAAAAAGAAAAAAGAAAAGAAAAGAAAAAAAAAGATGGGAATGGAACAATTTGTGGGGGCTTGAAACATTTGCCTCTCTCAGGGAAAAGTATTTTTCTTCCAGTGCCACATATGCCCAGTATCCTACCAAGTATATAGGATACCTTCTCTTGTCAGAATGCCTGAGGAGTGAGGACCGATACACCACAAAAGTTTCCATTGTAAGTCTGCCACATCTGCATCAGCCTGGCTGACTCACAGCCCAAGGCAACTCCCTGCTTGGCCAAGGGCCAACAAAAGTACACCAGAGCAATTTATACCTTTCCAAAATGCAAATAATTCAAATTACAGACATAACACAAAGCTGAAGCAGACACATTTCAGGCATTCCCGTTAAAGTTTACTCTCTGGAATTACTGTACCCAAATGGGCAGTTGTTATACAAAGAGAGAGAGAGAGTCTTTTCCAATTTATTTATTTACGTTTACAAAGTATTTTTAAAATCCACTCTCCAAATCAAATGCCTCATTTCAGTCAGAGTGTTTGTTAACATTGTGTTATGGTACACTGAAGGGATAGATGTATGGGAAATCTCTCTCCAAAGCTCACATTTCGCTTCTCTTTTGGATCAAGAGAATGCCTCAGGGTTTTAATTTTTTTGCACGGGGAAAGGAGGCACGCCACAGAGAACATAGAGCAAAGCCCAGTGAAATTACTGGAGATTAAATCTTGGCCCCACTCTGGGAGTTTTCAGTGGGTTTTGGAGTGTGGGGAACCAGCTACACAAATAACAAAACTTCTATGCAAGCAGGAAACAATTTGGCTCTCTCTACTCAGGATGGATCTAAGAGTCTGGAAGGGCAATATTAGTGCTGTTTGTCACAATTTACAGCTGGTGATCAGTGTAATTGTCAACTGAAGACACAGGGATTTGTTGGGAAGTCTGACATTTAAAGACTGATAACTGTGATGTGCCTTTATTGATAGCATTTTCTGTTCTGAGTGCACGTCGTCCAGCTCTGCTTTAGCATTCTTTTTCAGTTGGTGGTAAGCACATGGAGTTACTAGTGATGAAAACATGGTACACCTACTTCATTAGTATGGGTTTTTTTTAACTTTTCAATATATAAAACCCATTTAAAATGGAATGGCTCAACAGTGAATGGTTCTTTGTAGTTCACTCCTATCAACTGCTCACTGCAGAGTTAAAGGAAACTGTGCAGATGTCCAGAAGTAAAAATATTCTAAATCATTAGGGAATTCCCTGCAGCATGAGTCACAGAAACGGCTTCCCCACCACACCCAACTAGATTTCCACATAAAAAGGCATTGTAGGCCTGTTTTAACACAGCAGAAGCGCTAAAAGAAGTTGAGTAAACCTCATAGTATCAGTTACTTAGATATATTGTGGTCTCTTAGGCTTCAGTATTTTTCTTAACATAGCGGTAACTTAGAGTCAAAGAGCTATAAAGGCTTTCCAAAGAATTGTTTTGCTGTCTTCTAATCCTTATTGGTGTATGTCAGAAATTATCTTTATGTGTCTCTAGGACTGTGTTTACTTTCTATACACCAGAAAATTGCTGCTGAATAGCTAGAGGTTTAAGAGATCACAAGAATCAAACCAGCAGTTTAGCTGGAATATTACATTAACATGAAGATTTTATAGGCACACAAAAATTAAGAGGAGAAATAGCAAGATCAAAGAATATGCATTATCAAAACAACAAAAAAACTAGAAACCCGAAAGCATATGACATCTGTGTCTGGTGATCACTCCAGCTTTGCCTCCATGAAATGGACATAACAAGAGACTTTGTAGACGCTTATATTGTCTTACTTTACTTGAATAGATTAAAAATATTCCAGCTTCCATAATAAACATGCGGTCACTCAAAGACATAGAAAAAAACAGATATTATCTAGGATTTAATTGCCTATACTTTGCCTCCTTCCAGTCTGCAGTTAAGCCAAGCTTGGCTGCAATGGTGAATTGGGCCTGTGGTTTTTACATGGATATATTTTTCAACCAAAGGTTTGGAACTACTTTCTCCTAAAGGAACCCATTGTTTGCTTAATTGTTGTGAATTTGCTGTCAACACTGATTTCCTGAACAGCTCAGTTCACCTTATTATATAGGAGATCCACAGCAACTGTGCAATACTGGGGTCCAAACAGAGACATTGTTAGAGCAGAATATGGCATGACCATATGTTCTGATTTTTGGGTGCCCTACAGACAAAGCCTACCCTACCCTACCCTTATTCAAGTTAATGTGCATTTCATTGCCATCCAAATCCTTCCACGTTACAGGAGCCACAAGTTTTAGATTTATCTTCTAATAATTCATTCCTTGTGAAGTGTGTTCATGTTATCGCCTGACATGGAGATGATTGATTTGCAGTTATATCCTGAGGGAAGGGTAGGTTTCTATGCTAGAGGAGAGAGTGGATATTAAGTTGGACTCCTCTCATTCAGAGCTGCAATCAACCAGCCTTGTGTTTAGATACCACCAGTTCTCACAAGTTAAGCAAGCTAGGTCAGGTGTGTACTTGGATAAGAAAACTCCAAAGGAAACCTAGTAGGGCTGTCGATTAATTGCAGTTAACTCGTGGGATTAATTTAAAAAAATTTAATCACGATTAATGACAGTTTTAATCGCACTGTTAAACAATTGAATACGATTGAAATTTATTAAATATTTTGGATGTTTTTCTACATTTTCATATATATTGTATTCTGTGTCATTGAAATCAAAGTGTGTATTATTTTTTATTAAAAATATTTGCACTGTAAAAAAGATAAACAAAAGAAATAATATTTTTCAATTCACCTCATACCAGTATTGAAGTAGAATCTCTTTGTTGTGAAAGTGCAACTTACAAATGTGGATTTTTTTGTTATATAACTGCATTCGAAAACAAAACAAAAACAAAACAATGTACAACTTCAGCACCTACAAGTCCACTCAGTCCTACTTCTTGTTCAGCCAATTGCTAGGACAAACAAGTTTGTTTACATTTACAGGAGACAGCGCTGCCCTCTTCTTATTTATAATGTCACCAGAAAGTGAGAACAGGCATTTACATGGCACTTTTGTAGTCAGCGGTGCAAATATTTGTAATAAAAATAAATATAAAGTGAGCACTGTACGCTTTGTATGCTGTGTTGTATTTGAAATCAATTTATTTGAAAATGTAGCAAACATCCAAAAATATTTAAACAAATGGTACAGTAACTCCTCATTTAATATTGTAGTTCTGTTCCTGAAAAATGCGACAAAGCGAAATGATGTTAAGCGAATCCAATTTCCCCATAAGAATTAATGTAAATGGAGGGGTTAGGTTCCAGGGAATTTTTTTGTCCAGACAAAAGGCATTATACACATTTTAAACAAGCAATTTAATACAGGTATAAGTATTAAACAAACAATTTAATACTACAATCATCATTGCTGAGTATGAAGCAATGGGAACATCATTGCTGAGTATGAAGCAATGGGAGGTGCCCTCACCTTACCCCACACAGGCATAGCCCACTGGCACTGGAGACAATGAGGCAGGCCAGGAGGCTGAAGGTGCTGTAGGCTAGGAGAAGCACATTGTGCAGCAGCAGCAGCAGCTTCCCTGACCGTGCAAGCACTAGGTGGGGGGGCTCAACCCTCGGCTCACTCTTCCCCCAAGCCCTCACTCTTAACCCGCCTCTTCTCCTCCCACACCTCCTCCCCCTTTACTCCGCATGCCACATCCTTGTTCCTCCCCGCTCCCTCCGCTGCTTCCTGCCCATGGCAATCAGCTGGTTTGCGGCGTTCAGGAGGCAGGGAAGGGAGAGAGCGCCTGCATGCTGAATCTTCGCTCCTTCCCTCTCCCTCCTGAACGCTGCAAACCAGCTGATTGCCGCAGGATAGGAGGCAGGGGGAGCAGGGGAAGGCGCTGATCTGCAGGGCCCTCTGACGGGCAGGAGGCACTGGGGGGGGCATAGGGGAGCTGATGGGAGGCAGTCAGCTGTGGACAAAGCAGGCAGCCAAACAATGTTATAGTGGAGCATTGCACAACTTTAAATGAGTATGTTCCGTAATTGAGCAGGGATGTAAGATCGAAACAACGTTAAGCGAAAGCACATTATGCGGGGGTTACTGTATTTGCTTATTGTTTAACAATGTGATTGTGTGATTAATCGCAATTAATTTTTTTAAGCACTTGAAAGTTAGCTCTAAAACCTAATAACTCTGTGAACAAACCCACTATCCTCTCCTCCTTCTCTCTCCACTTCTACCATGCCACCTACATGAAATTAACCTACTAATAAGAGATACAACTGCAAATGCAGGGCACAAACCTGTGTAGAAAGGAGCAAGTTTATAGTCATTTTTCAATCATGTTATCTTCCCTTCTAGGCTGGTGTCCCATCCCACCTCTCGTCTGTTCATTAGCTCCAATCCCTCAAGGGTCAGAGTTAAATCTGTGTGTTTGAGTGGCATTTCCTCCCAGCTGATCAGATTTGTTTGCAGAGTAGCAGGGAGTGGGAGAAAGGAGGGAAGAGGAAGGAGCCCCCTTGCCAGCTCCACACAGATGTAACCTAAAATTCACAAGAATGCTCAAACAACTGTCTGGCAACTGGACTTGTGGTCTCCCAGTCACTGTTTTATTTGAAGGAATGTTGGCAACTCAGCCCAGCCAACCATAGATACCGCCAGAAAACCTGTCCCTACTCAGTTCAGTCAACTTCTGCACATCTGAATTTGCCATTCAGTTAAACCTAACTGAAAATGTGATTGAAAATACCAGACATTTTCTAAGAGGCATTTCTATAGAACCACACTCTCAGCTTTACTATTGGGATCTACAATTCTTTAGCTCACTGGACCTTTACCTATCTCTGTGGACGGCATGTGCATCAAATATCACCGGTAACATTAAAGTGATGCACTACATACATCAATATAGTATTTAAGGATCAGATTGTACAAAGCTCAAGTCTGAGGTCTGCACACAAGTAACACCATTGCATGCACAAAACAGATGCTTTATCCCTCAAATGGCTAGATAGCTCACTAAATTTTCATTTTCATGTGCAATTGCAGTAGCATGCAACTGTAGGCATGCTTGCCTGCATATCTTTTGCCTCTCTTTAAAAAAAACAAACAAACCTGTCCTTAGTCTACAGAAAATGCTTGTACTTGACCAAAGGCACTTAACGAATACTAATTGTGACAGAGGCACCGTAGTGATGTTTGGTGATGATACCATCTCATGTGTACAGATGCTGTCCCATTTTATCTTTACCATTCCTTAGGCTAAAAAGCCAGGGAAATCTGAAACATGCTGACAATTCCTACAAGCTACGTCATAGCTACTGCATAGGCATGAAAAGATTCAGCCATCTAATGACCTCATTATTTGATGACACGATCAGCCCAAGGATATCTGTTTCTGGTCAATGGCCAGAAACCTCCTAAGCTACCAACAGATCTCTAGGAACAAGGTACAAGTGACCTTCACATGAGCTCTGTGCTCCCAACTATATGCCTCTCAAGTTTCTAGTCTCTCTCACTGCACATGAGCCAGTGAATAAACTCTTAGTACTAAGTGGAATTTGTGTGCTGACCTCTGATAAACTGGCAGACAAAGACAAAATTATGTAGCATTTGCTCACCTATAAGGGTATTATGCCACTTGCTTATTTATTATATGAGCTACAGTTTGATTACCGGTGAGTAACATTACCCCCCCTTTTTTTTTGGCTAGTTGCCCCCCAAACTGTGACTGCTACTGGCGATAGAAAGAGCAATGGAAAGATCTCTGAGAATGTAAGATCTTTTACCGAATGGAGCTCTGCCAAAATGCTGGTCACCAGTTTCCACATCACATCTCATCAAAACAGACTCAAGTCGTGAGCTTTCCAGTGCATTAGAGAAAAATGAAAAGCTCATGTGATTCCTCAGAATTACATCCAAAGGTTACATCCATTACATCCAAAGGTGCTTCAGGAGCATATCAGTTATCAGATGTTTTGTAAACTAAATCACCTCATGCGACAACACTGCATTTGAATGCCTGCTGTATGAAAAGGCTTTTGCTTGGGCAATATTCAGCAGGCAAAGCTGAGATTTCCCAACAGTTTTCTATGCTTTTAGATAGAAGTTACACCTTACAGCAGCAGCACATTGGTTCTATTCTTTGCCAGAGATCATGAAAATTGCAAAACAATCTGAAAAATGTTTGTTCACATTTCTAAATGAATACGTGTTGGCTGTAGTCTCTTCCCTTTTGCGTTTGCTGTCTGTAAACATTCACTAGGCCAGGTTTTACTAGCACAAAAGTTTATAATGGGTGAATTTAAGCTTGCCTGGTGAAATACTTGCTGAAAGCAAATTTAAATGTACTTTCTCTGAGCATATGCACCAGAAACCTGATTTTCGTTAACTATCCTAAGTCTTTTCTATAGTACCCATTACTAGAGCTGAGCAAAACTTTTTGGGTGAAGAATAAATTTACCAGTAACTGCATTTTGGGGGGCATCAAAACTACTAGTGAGTTTAGGTCAAATTTGGCAAACAGTTTTGGGGAAAAAATTGAAATGTCTAAATGTTTTGTTTTAACATTTTGAAATGAACTCTTTTGATATTTCATTTTAAATCAAACATTTTGTGTAGAAAATGCCATTTCAGATCAACATTACAAGCATTTCACTTGACCTAAAAAAATTTTGTTCCATCAAGAAAAATAAAATCTGTTTCAGTTGTATTTTTCAGTTCAACCACCAAACCAAATATTATATATATATAAATCAGCTATTTGCTTGGCTCTATCCCTTACCATGGCATCTAACTGTATAGATTTTAAGACCTATGCCTGCCCTATCAAGGAAGAGAAACAATCACAGCTAAGTGGCAAGCAAATGTTTGATATAGCAAGTGACAGAATAAATGATATTTACAAAAAGTTTTGTTTAATAGCTTCTAATAATGACTAAATCTGAGAAAATCCTGTTCTGTTTGAGATCATTCCAGAAATAGGAAAAAAAAATGACAGACTATAACATGCTCAAAGTTGACTGTCCTTAGATATTAGGCCTCAAGTCTATGAAGCCTAATATCTAAGGACAGTCAGCTTTGTAGCTGGGTCTCAGAATATATAGGTGCTAGTAATCACTGCAGATTTGATATTTGAGTAATTAACAACATGTTCAAAACCACTGAAGTCATCCAGAGAAACAGCAATACTACTATCTTGTGAAAT
Source organism: Gopherus evgoodei (assembly GCF_007399415.2). NCBI lineage: Eukaryota > Metazoa > Chordata > Testudines > Testudinidae > Gopherus > Gopherus evgoodei. The sequence goes on from NC_044323.1 coordinate 190,194,164, forward strand.
TTACTAATATCCACGAAAGAAGTGTGAGAAATGCTTGAGCATTTACATTTGTCATAGGAAATACAAATGTATATCCTTGCCCATAAAGAGATACCTCTATAAATTAAAGGTAAAAAAAAAAACACGACAGAAGGTTGGTTTGAATTTATTTGAAAAAAAAAAACCAAAAAACAAAACAGTTGTGTGATGATCTTGCTCACTGAACTCCTACCTTTCAGATTTAGCTCTCTTACCTCCTGATCTGGTCATTAAGCATAGAAACAAATGAGTGTGTATGGGGCTTAAAATGCATTAGTGGAATCCTGCCTTACTAAAAGAGATACAGAGTACACATGTAACCCTGTGAAGAACTATTTGGCATCACAGCTAAGAAGTCTGGAGAATCTGAAAAAGTCTGCCAGTAATGAGCATTTCAGTCCCTTGAACCTAATCTGTTAGTCTCCGCTGTCCTTTGGTGCTGTGGATCTTGGTTCCATTCCTGGCTGGTTACCCTATGAAACTTTTTGTGAGCTTTTTGGAAGAGAAGCTGTTATTTTACTGTCACGATAATTATATACTCATTTCTGTGGGTCATCATCCATAATAATATTGCTTTAAGGTCATCATCAGCATGGTCTCCAATATGGTGATTTCTGGGGTTGGTACAGGACTATCTTTGTGTTTCTTTGCCTTCTACAGCTTGCAAATTAATGCTGCTACTGAAAAACTAGTTTTGAAAAACAAATTACTCAGCTTTATCCGCTGTAACATTAGAACAGAACCGATGTTCTTTGGAGTCATTGTGCCAGAAAGGAAATATTTTGTCATTTAAGCTCAGTATACTTCCTCAGAAAGCAAATGTGTTTCTTCTGTATCAAATTATGTAAATAAAATGCATACCTTTTCTTCATGTCTAAATGCCTGTATACAAATATTAAGGTGTTCTGTGCTTATGTGCTGCAAGCATCTGACCAAAATTGTTGAGCATCTAATGTCTGAAGATGATCAGGGCCGGCTCCAGGCACCAGCGTTCCAAGCTGGTGCTTGGGGCGGCATTCTGCAAGGGGAGCAGTCCCCTTGTTTTGCCCCCAAGCAGTGCGCCGAATTGCTGCCGCTGACGGGGGGTGGGTGGGGGAGTCTGTGTGCCCTTAGGGCGGCAGGCCCGTTTCCGTGGCGGTGGCAATTCGGTGGCAGCTTCTATGTTTAGCTGTCCGGGGCAACTTCAGCTTGGGGCAGCGAAAACTGTAGAGCCGGCCCTGAAGATGATACTATAAACAAACAAACAAACAAACCAGGCTTCCATACTGTGTCTAATGTCCGGCAATAAAAATTGAGACACCTAGAATCACTTGTCAATTTTGACAATCTGGGGTTTTTTCTGTTTCAAGCAGGAGGAGAAAACCACAAACTTTAAAAGAAGAAGTAAACTGAAAAAGCAGAACATACATAAGAGTAATGTGTAATGAACAAAGTCATTGTGGGACCCACTGATGTCAGGGAATTCTGAATTTAAAAGATCACACCTCTTAAGCATAACTGGCATACACATTTTTACTACTACTGTAGCTGAGTTTCTTGGATATGAATTTTATATTGACTTTCATTACTGGAAAATATGGTCTGATGTGCAAGCAATAAAGGATTGACCAAAATTCTTTGAAATAAGGCCTTATTTCAGTACTTGAACTTTTTTATGATAGTATAAAAGGTCTGAACATATTATAGTGCACTTCTGAAGAGACGCATTATTTATCTTGAAAGAGCTGCCTTGATGCTGTGCTGTATTACAAAGAAATTCTACTTTTAAACAAGCCTTTTTTAATGCAACTAATCACCTCAACTAAGCACTTTCCTCTCCACAAGAGATGCAGTGTCTTATAGGCTGTGTTAGTATTTCACATTGTTTCAAAACACTTCTTTGCTGAAAAATAGTAATTAAGGAGTTAATTGAAAACACGACTCTGCTGCCTCCCTAGTTCAAGAACCGACTTGATCATTCTTCAGGGATTCCCTTTTGTATGAGTCATTGTTAAGAGAGACAGATTCCCCACGCAAAGAGGCCAGAATAATGCCATTCCTCAGGAGATTACAACAGCTGAGGGTTAGCCCTTAAAGACAGAAAACTCAGAACTCATGCATGGGAAAATATTCAGTGGACTACAATGCACTCAGCGGACATAAAGAAATTATTCAGACAAAAATCTAATCCTGCATTAACCAATTAAACATGCAGAATATCACGTTCTTATTCACATTACATCTACACCCTAGCCTAGGGATTTTGCCTGAGTAGGAAATATTGAATGGAACCCATGTAGCATAATGTAAAATTATACATAACTGCTACATTCTTTTTTTTATTATTGTAATTTTTCACAAGGTCTATTACATTTGTAATAGCTGAAATCCTAGCGTTAACTGCTACCCAGTAGAAATGTGATCAACATTTAGATTTAACAACAACAACAACAACAAAGTGAGTAATATATCTAGTAATCTTCACAAAGATTAGTAACCTAACTTTCTAAGTGTGTGTGTGGGGGGGGGAAGGGTGTGGAAGGGGAGAGAGAGAGACTGACTATGCTGGAGCTCCATTTGCCCTACTTTTATTTAAAAGTATAATTGCTAGATGATCTCATCAGGAGAATGAAGGGTGATTGAAATTATTTTTTGTTTAATAATTTAATAAATTTAGTGATTTTGCTGAAGAACAATTTGGAAAAGCCTGTCACTGAGACAATGGTGTATCATTCTCAATTGTTTTAAATGTCATGTTACATTAGGTGATGCAGCAAATGAGGAACTGAGCCTAGGAAACAAGAGGAAAAAGTTAAGTAGACAACCTATTTAGCTTAACTTTCTGAATATAGCCATGATTTTGTCTAAGGGATTAATCATTTTACAGTGGAAGGCAGATGCTCTTCTTGCTATCTTTTATGGGATCTTGGATCTCAAGGAGGTTATATCACTAGGAAGGCCCACAATTGAGCTTGTAGAGACTTGGGTTCAGTCCTACGAAGCGCTGTGTGCCTCTGACTCCCATTAAGTTTTATCGGTGTTCAAGGTCCTGCTCAATGCCTTGCAAAGCTGAACCATTTGAATGTACCAAGGTTTTCATCATACGAGTACAACAAACCTACTCAGATTACTTAAATTGGACTATGATTTTAGCCTCAGTTATACACCAGATTGGACTTTCTAGTATAAACAGATGGAATACTTACCATTGATAGCAAAGTAGCTCCTGATTCATTAGACAATTTGGGGGCAGGGAGGGATTCTTCTGATGTTATCCACATGCAGTGGGAAATCATAGTATATGGATCTCCCCCTACCCACAATCCCAAGTGCCCCAGGACTCTTCCTGTGGGTTTTACTATGTGACATGGAAGAACTCTATTATTTACTTCCACTTCAGCATATACATAGATATTATTGATATTAAATACTTTGTACTGTGCTCACCTGTCCATTGTTTGGTTTATTATTACATTTTTTTAAAAAATCCTAAAAAATTATATTTTAAAAAGAAATCCTAAAAAAATTACATTATAACCTCAGAGTTACAAACACCAGAGTTATGAACAGACCAGTCAACCACACACCTCATTTGGAACCAAAAGTATGCAATCAGGCAGCAGCAGAGACAAAAAGAAAACAAAATACAGTACAGTGCTGTGTTAAATGTAAGCTACTAAAAAAATCAAGGGAAAATTTCCAAAACAGGTTTGCAAAGGTAAGGAAATGGTTTCTGTGCTTGTTACATTTAAATTAAGATGGTTAAAAGCAGAATTTTTCTTCTGCACAGTAAGGTTTCAAAGCTGTACTAAGTTAATGTTCAGTTGTAAACTTTTGAAAGAACAACCATAATGTTTTGTTCAAACGTTACGAACATTTTAGAAAAAAGAACAGGAGTACTTGTGGCACCTTAGAGACTAACAAATTTATCTGAGCATAAGCTTTCGTGGGCTAACTCTGAGGTTCTACTGTATTTTGGATCGGATCTTGCAATCCAGGAGCCTTCAAAGCTCCTCTTGACTGCAACCAGGACTGCCCAGAGGATTCAGGGGGCCTGGGGCAAAGCAATTTCGGGAGCCCCTTCCATAGAAAAAAGTTGCAATATTATAAAATACTATACTCTTTTGGGGGCCCCAGAGGGGCCTGGGGCAAATTGCCCCACTTGCCCCCCCCCCCGGGGTGGCCCTGACTACAACAGGATTTTTGTTTGAGTAAGAACTGCAGGATTGGCCTTTATCTGGATGCATGTAACTGAAGGCTACATACTGCAAATTTTGGTTTTGGCATGTAATATTGCAAAAGGGGATAGCTTTATATACCCAGGCGATGTTACCTGCAGATGACTGGAGAGCTTCTTATTCAGAGGTACCTTTTAAGGATGATCTTTCAAAAATTTTTCCAATGCAGTGAGAAAGTAAAGCAGAAAAAACATGCATCAACGAGGACAACCTTTAAGGCAGTTTCCTTCCTGTAATGAGTCCAATCTAGGTTTTCATTTCTGAAATGTCATCTAAACCCATTTTCATACATGGAGGACTAAACAGTAAAGAAACTATCTTTTCTTCCCTCTTCCCAATTCACGCAGACTCTGGAACTTATATTTAAGTTGTAATTCTTCCACTTTCTAAAAAATAGACAGATATTTGCATTACTATTTAGTCACATCTGGCCAGATTCTCAGCAGGTGTGAAATCAATGTAGTTCTGCTGAAGTCAAAAGTTGCCCTTTAAAGTCAATGGAGCCAATTTGCATCAACAGAGAATCTGAGCCGTTCATGTTTATGGAGCTATTCCTAGGTATAGTTTTGATTACCTAAACTATGCCAAACCAGAACCCCATTGTGAAATTTCAGACAGGCTCTTTGGGTTTTTTGGCATGGGTCAAGTTCTGAAGGGACCTCTCTGAAATAAATTCACATCTCCTTTGATTTGTTAACGAGATTTGTTAGGGAGATTCCCTGACTCAGCACAAACACATGCCTCCCCCAGACATACCATTGACAATAGTCACACAGCAGGGAAGTGCAGTCTTACTGGAACTTAATGAATGGTGAGGGTTAAATAGACAGAATGTCAAAGCCTGCACTTGAACGGCTGTGAGATGCTAAGTGTTTGAGAAGCTCAGAAGACAGCTTACAGTTCAGGGGGTTGCAGCAGGCAGCTGTGGAATGTATGGCTTGTGCCAGCACCAGGGAAACCCTTTCCAAAACAAGAATACTCCTCCATAATTATCTCCCTTCAGAGCCTGCCTTTTACTCACAGCTCCACTGTAACCATCATCTCATCAGAAATAAAATACCATATTTTGCATCATCATTACATGAACTACAATCCCTACAGATGCTTTAACCTAAAACTTCAAATAGGGCCTAATCCCATAAGGTACAGAGTGCCCTCAATGTCCATTGACTTGAGGGTGAGTTGGGACGCTCAGGATGCTAGAATATCAGTCACAGTAAACCTGATGAATAAAAGTGTGTGTGGGAGAGAAACCCTGGTTCTTAATGGCAAAAAATAAAATTGTTCCTTTGAAATGAATGAGCCTGCACTGGACAGGCTTTTGACAATGTTAATCCTCTTAAACCAACACCTAATAAATCATCAAAGCCCTACAAGGCTTACATTTTCTACATAACCTGACACTGAGGATTAAAGGTCAATAAAAAAATTCACCACAAAAGGAAAAAAAAACACATCCCCTTCCCCACCAAACCTACCACACGAAGGCACTGTCAATTTGATCTCCCCACTAATTATAAAAATGTTTAAGAAGCAGCAGTATCTTGCAAGTTTTCGCACTAAAATGTGATGAAATTCTTAGAATGCCTTTGACTAGAATAACTAAGAAAACCTGCCAGGCACAATTGTGGTTTGCTATAAAAATAAACTCCAAACTCTCACTTTCAGTGTCACAATTGCATTATATACAACCATAGCATGACATATTGCTGAGATCACCTACACAGTTCCACCCAATGACATGGAAAACATGTGGAAGAAAATGGGTTGACAGTGTTTACATTACCACCATTCAGTAATCAAATTTCCATTGGGTTTCAAAACAAGAAAAAGATGCAGACTGTCTACTTTTAAAGAAAATACCTGGTGCTTTCTCCACAAAGATGACTTTGGAGTCTTGTAGAAAGTTATGGCCAGACAGTATAATTTTTTTCCCTCCAATCACAGGAAAGCTGTCAGCACTTTGCTTCTCCACCAAAGGCAGTTCCTGGGCAGATCTTTGAGCTGGAAAGTTTTAAAAGGAGAAGAAAAGAAAAAAACAACCACAAACACACATACAAAATCAGTAAATATTGCTTAACTAAGTGACTCAACTTTTACTTTTATTAGACAAACTGAGTTTGATATAGAAACTCAAGAAAGTTCAGGAAGTCTATAGGAAACTCAGTGTATAGTTGGTTTTAAGTGCTTTAATTATAAACAATGCTTTTATTAGATAAGATACTATGGATTCAAAAGAACCATACAAAGAACATTCTGTTCAATATAAAAAGCCAGTTTGTTTTGTGTTACTTAAAATGGTATGTTTATTTTATTTATTTTTAAAGGAATTTCCCATAACATAAAGTCATATTCTATCATACTTATGCCAAATATTTATATGGCATTGATCTCATGATCTCAGTAACCCAGTTACAGACTATGGCTGGAGAGCATGGTTCTATTAAGCTCTGAGTACCAAATTGCACATGGACCATGCAAACAGTATCCTATATCCTCATGGCACATATTTTATCATTCTTGACTGAGGTATTCAGCCTGCACACCTGTGTTTCAGAGAATGACACGTGTACTTGATCCACATTACTGGGTCCTCCTGATCTCACATGCACCAAAGGATTATGGAGTATTCGACACTTGCTTATTTCAGATTTCTGCACTTGAAGTAACATACGGTACACTTTGTTTTGCACTTGTCATATTGCAATAATATTTGCTTTATTTGGCGATAATACACTGCACTGCCGCTCAGTCCATAGTATTTTACACTGCAACCCTGATTTCCATGGCACACAGATGTAGCCAGCCTCATTTTTACTGGCTAATTGAATTTGGCATATTAGGCATTACAGCCTGATCCTACACTCATAGATTTAATTGGGGGGTAGGATCAGGCTATTTTTGCTCTCATTTTTGGCTTTACTTGTAGGTGCATTTCAGGCTAGAATTTGATCCTTAGCAAAATTTAGCCTAAAGAATCCTGAAATGGGGAGGAAGGAAAAAATGTAATAAATACATATATATTTATTATATAGCTATAGATATAGTATTTAGGACACCAGCTTGTGCCATTCTAGCTCTTAGTATTAGGGAGGTTCTGCTACTCTTCATACATAGCACAGGCTCAACTTTTCTTAGAAAAAAATGTTTGTTTCTTTAAATGAGATCGGCTTGGGAAGGAGAGGTTTTAAATTGTAGGCAAAAGGGTTTTTAGTCTCAAGACCTGATAGATACACATCAGTTTCTGGTGGTGGAATCTGAGTCTGCTCTTCTCTGGTTCCTCTTCTCTAGACACACCCAAAAGGACACTGTGCTTCCAAGAAACCCCAAATCATACATTACACAGGGCCTCCCGGGTATGCTGTGCAGTCTGGAGCACATCTCCTAGGAATGGCACAAAGAGCAGCAGCAGGTTCTGAACCCACCAACAAAACTTGATGCTAAGGGTGGGGGAATGATGGAAGGGTCAGAGCCTCCCTCCCCCTCAAGAGTGCCGTGGCTGAGATCCTACGCCTACGGCAATTTGGGAAGGCAGACTGTCAAACTGTTCTCAGTTGTGTTGCTGCTTCCAGGGGAACAAAGGGAACTAAAAGAGATAGGTAAAGGATCCTCTAAAAAAGGGTTCAGTTAATTAGAATCTGAATTTGCGCCTGCTAATCTGAGTAAAAAAGAACCTCCAAAAGCTTGTGGGATTTCATCCAGCAACAGGAGTTAGAATGAAACTTGATTTTCCCCAGCTAGACAAAAACTGTAAAGTTAAATGAAGCAAAGGGCTTTTTCTGTATTTAATAGGCTCATGGAGCAAGAATGAAATGGGAGCTTCGGCGTGGGGGGGAAGAGAAGTCTATGTCCAAATCTGACAGGTTTATAAAGTGATGTTTGTTCTATTAAAAAGACCCCAATACTGAAGGTCAGTTTCTAGGAATTTCCTGAAACTGCAGTAAACTAACACTAATATGGCAATTTTAAATATCTCACTAGCTCCTTGTCAAAGAGATTTTTTGGTGGGGGAGAAATGGGGCTGGATTGGAGCTCTCCAAAACTCTTAAGAGCAGTTACCCCTGTGAAAGGGCCTCTCAGCATAAAGGAACTTGCCCAAGTCAATTCAAGTTCAAACACCAGCTTAACATGGCTCTTCTTGTATTGCAAAGGAACTTCCTGTAGGAGTGAATGCGCAAGGGACCAGATATTGTTTTGCCAAGGAAACGGGTAATACTTTTCATGACATGCAAAATACTTTTGAGAGATACAGCACGTTTCAGACAATGGAAAGATGTGATGAAACAACATTTAACATACTGACAAGGACAGGCTGTATGTCAGGCAATTGGTTGTACAATACCTGGCAAGAACAAGAAGGCTATTGCTACTTACAACACTCAATAGGGTTGGACGCTACTTGCAGAGACAGAGTTCTCCCGCTGGATTGTGGGATGTGAACTCGGAAGACCAGCCGCACTCGTGTATTCTTCCTTCCGATGTCTGTTTCTCCTTTTCGTAGTTCAATATCTGAATTTCTAAGTTTTAATATTCCAGCACAGTCAATGCTGTCCAAAAGACGACATGGGACATTTCAATTAACACTCTGCAGGTTCCAGAAAGTCACAAATACAACATATCTACCTTCCCTCCCCTGCTTTTATTTATTTATTTATTTAAAACCTTATTGATTTAAAACCCAGCCTAACATCTTCACAGGATCTTTGGGACAGGTAGGGATTCCTAAATAGTGCCCACTAGTAAGGCTAGTCCTGCTGGACTTATTTGCATGGACATATCAAAATTAAATATTGCAGAACATTAATTCATAATGCACATAAGAGATACACTAAAAAACTGAAGTAAAACTGCAGAAACACTAAGATTTTTGACATTATTACTATGCATGCATGATCATTCCTTTTGGATATGGATTTCTAGCATATGTTTTATTACTCTGGATATGCACAGTTTAATTTTATTTTGCACTTAGATAAAATAACCAGTGCACATGTAAATTCATTCAATCAGTTTCACTTCTCCCCTCCCTCCCAAATAGTGTGACCATACATCCTGTTTTGGCTGGGACAGTCCCTTTTTTAAGCCCTGCCCTGGCCATCCTGACTTTTTTGGTGAAAGTGGGCATCTGTCCTGTTTGCTCTTCCCAACTGATGATCAGATGGCAAGAGCAAGCAGGACATATGCCCACTTTTGTCAAAAAAGTGGGGCACACACCCCTAGCGGGCACAGAGGAACATGTGTGTGTGTGTGGGCGGGGGAGTAAGTGGTGACACCAGCCATGTGGAGGTGTGTGTGTGTGTTAACAAGGCTTGGCCGGAAGCCACATGGCAAGGAGACAGGGTTTGGGCGAGCAGTTAGCCAGCCGTGTGGAGAGACAGGCAGGGCTCAGGTAAGGGGCAACACCAGCCCCCTGCGAAGAGCAGGCTGGACTTGGATGAGAGCTCTGTGCATGAGGGAGGCAACAGGGCTCAGGCCTGCCCCATGTGCAGGGGGGGAAGGGAGGGCAGGGCTCGGGCCAGCCCCACACAGTGTCCCGTTTTTCCTTTTGCGAAATATTGTCACCCTACCTCCCCAAGACATCTAGAATTCTATTCTGAAGCAAACTGACAGATTATTCACCAAACAAACACTCTGCAAACATGAATTGTGGAAGGCAATCACCAGTTTTGGCCTTCATGCCTTTTAAGAGTGTGGATTTAACAATAACAGAGGCCCTTGCTGACAAGACCAGAGATGCAGTGTTGCCAGTTAATGGATTAATAATATGCATTGACAGAAGAAGCCATAAGAGCCATGGAGTATCCGTGTCAATGTCAACATTTTGTACAATGATCTATACAATACAAAGGCGTAGATACTGCACTTCTAATGTTGTGTATATTACCATTTTTAGCTTCTATTTAAAAACAAAGGTATTTAACACACCATTAATTAAGGTTCTAATTTAAGACCCTGAAACAGTGACACACTTAAACTCACTTAACTTTAAGCATCTGAGCAGTCCCATTTGAAGCCAATAGCAATGCTCATATGCTTGAAGTTAAGCATGTGCTTGACTACTTTAGTGAATGCAGATGGGATTTCTCATGTGCTTAAGGGCTTTGCTGCACTGGGGCCTAAATGCACATAATTGTAAGAAAGACTTGCACTTCATGAAATCTTAACAATAGGATTAAAGATGAAGGAAGTGTGAGGCCTAAGCCATAGAGATATAAAGTCCTATAAACGTCAAAACATTGTATGTGATGCTTGATGGGACTTTATTACTGGAGTTGGGTGACATTTTTTGGATGAATAGTTTACATGCTGAAAATCGCACTTTGGGGTCTACCAAAACTATTCACCAATTTGCGTTGAACTGAGCAAATAATTTTGGCCAAAGAAATTGCGGGGGCGGGGGAGGAGGAGATTATGAAAAAGCCAAAATGTTTTGTTTAAAAAAAATGTGGAAATGAAATATTTTATTTCTAATTCTAGCTAGATTTAAGAGAAAAAAAACCCCTAAAACCTAAAACTAAACATTTTTTATTTGTTTTTTCAGTTCAGCCACCAAATCAAAAAATCAATTATTCGCCTAGCCCGGTTTATTATAGCCTTGCAAACTTGCTATGAAGATTGATCAGCTCTGGCACAAGATCTTTTCAGCCACCTTTACCATAATGATTATAGTGACAGAAAAAATAATATATTACTTACTTGTCAAAAAATCAGATAGAGGGCCAAAGAAATACTCTGCTGGTATAAAATGGTGCAGCTCCAATAGCTTGAATGGATCTGTGTCAATTAACACCTGCAGACAATTTGGCCAAAAGTGTTGCAGGGCGATTCTACTATATTGCATAATGAAAGTCTAGAGGTCCCAACATCTTGAGCCTTCAGCAATCACTCTGGTCCCCATTAGCCCTGCTGCAAGTGCCACTGTAGCTCTTGTAAAATGAATTAAACACACAGAGTTTTAGCCTTAATTTGTATATTCTGAGATTTAATGGAGTTAATTCAGACCTCTGATACACGTTGTTGCTGCTGTTGTTGTTTGCATGTTGATTTTTTGTTTTTTTTTTTTGCAAAAGTAGATATGTAAATAAATATACAAACATATAACATTATGGGTGACATTACAGTCCTATTAAAGTAAATGGGAATTTTGCCAGTGACTTTGGTGGGGCCAGGATTTCACCCAATATATGTATACATCTAGGTGAAATTCAGAGGACCCACACAAGGTTCTCTATATCACTTGAGACCTTAATGCTGGAGCTTAAAGGATTTGGAGAGCCTCATACAAGCCCTGTGAACTGGGATGAATTTCACTCTCTCAGTATTATCGCAGGATGAAATTCACCTGTGTAAAGAGGATTTACACATATCTCACTTAAGACCTAATCTGGGAATTAAAAGGTGCATAGGCCCCTCTGCAAAGGAGTGAATTTCACCCTTAGAGATTGTAAGAATAATTATACCTTGCTCTAACTGAGAAATAAATGTATCTTTGCTAATTTTAGTTTAATTGTTTTGCCTCTACTGTCACACTTTATTTTGTCTTTACCTAAACATATTTCACTGGAAAAGAATAATGATTCTTTATCTAATAAATAAAAGATGTTCTATTTATCTTAGAAAAAGCTAAATTATTTGGAAATATTCTTTATGACATTTCCCCCAACCCAAAGATAAATTTTAATGGGTCCTGTTCCTTGTAGTACTGCATACAGGAATAAATAGGTGTCATGTTTAGAACCTAAATGCAGGAGCTGAGGCAGAAGATATTTACAGCTCTGTAACTGAGATACTCATTTTAAATGGCAAATAAGGACATTGACTGAAACTCTAGAATGAAACTAACCAGTTGTCAATATTTGAGAAGTTTTTTCTGGCATTAATCTGTTTAGGGGCAATCTGCTGGAAGCTGGATTATTTATAACATTCTGCAGGAAAAAAAAAAAAAGCAGCAGCATACACTCAACAAAAAAAATCAGGTGGGCAGACCGGGAGGAAACTGCTAAGCAGTCAGGTACAGTGCATGGGTCTTACATTGCTTTCATCTTGTTTTCTGGTAGAAGTGGAATTTCCAAGACTTTGGTGTTGGAAAGTATTGTTTCATGGCTGGTGGTGGAAACAGTCTTCCCTGTGATTCGATGAACCTGGTAGAAGGCATGAGGTCTCAGCAGGCGGTCGTCTGCAGTCCCAATGAACAGCTGTAGCATGAGCGGCTCACTTTCTAAGTAACCATGTAGCTGGCAAGAGAACAGAAAACTCCTACTAAGCACCATCCACATAAACTGCTGGGAATCAATTAAATTTTTACAAGCAAGAGAGTCTAATTCAAGGAGAAAACTTGTGACAGGTGCTAAGTGTTAACCCCCCTTTTTTCCTGTAACATAATATTGGTACATTAAAAAAGGTGCACTCAGAAAACATCTCATTATTCTCAGTTACCTGAGGCATTTTCACTGGAGTTAGCTTTTAAATAGTCCTGCTGCATGCATTCAAAAAACTTCATATTACTTCTCTATAGCAGTGTTCTGTGAAAAACAATGGAATCAATGTTCCCACTGTAATACTAGGGGCAGCAGAACCAACGGATGTGAAACTGGAAGGGACCATCACAATTCATCCCTGAACTTCCCGTATTCCCCACCATCACTAGAAGGTGTGGTTAGTGTATCTCCCCTCCCTCCACCTTTTTTTAAATTTAACTAATTGAAAATGCTGGTAAATGCTGCCTGGGATAGACTGGGGATATAGTATATGCATGAGATGATTTGTTCACCTAAGTGTCAAATTCTTGGATAATTGCACACAAATCTCACTGAAGTCAATGGGACTCACCTATTCCACAGTAACCCTACCGATGTCAGAGTTATGTATGCTGGTGTGAGAGCAGAATCACGCCCAGCGGATTAGAGTCTGGTCTAATTTACACTGGTGTCAACCTACAGTGACTCAGGCAGTGGTGCTGCTGCACTGATGGAGTGACATGGGTGTAGAAGAGATCTGAAACTGACCTAATGGAGTGGGACATGAATAGCTGACCAAAAATGATCATGCTGGTTTACTGTTTGGATATTTACTCCAATAGTCTGATAACACTAACAGCTACCCCTCTCATGATACTGACACACGTTTAGATTTAAATGAAGCCCCAACGAAAACTTAATCAAAAGTGACCATACTGTAGATATCGTCCAGCGAAGAGTGACTTCAAGCTGAGACCATCTTAGCTCAACCCCTGTTGGTTTGGCTCACCTGGTTGATCTGTCACCTTCGGATTAGGAGGGTCTCAGATCATAGTTTTGGCTGCAATAACAAACAGCACACTCAAACCAAGCAAATCCAGCCAGCAGATGGGGGTGTGCGGAGTGCAGAAGGAACTCTCCTAATTGGTTAAGTCTTCCGTAGTGTCTGACTACTAGCTGGCAGGCATGGGGCCAGGAGAACTGCTGATGGCTCTCATCACTAATGCCATGGCAAATGGAGCCCATGGCTGCTTGCAAAAGTGTGCACTAGTCAGACACAAAGGGCTCTATAGTTTCCTCCCATTTACGTCTTTGTCTCTAAAACAAGATACTTCAAAACTAGCTCTTTCCTAATATCATCATCAGATCAGACACAGAAAAATATTACCAACCAAAATTGGTTCTGAATTCTTTGGCTGCTAAGATCCATCCTTAGGTCACTGAGGATACAGCAGGGACCTGGGAGAGCACTGGGTGTGCTTTTTGCCACATGTACATTAGTGGTACATAATCTTCTAGCTTTTCAATATGGTATAAGCTTAGTGGCTGCTGCTAATAGTTCACACAAAGTTGCCCAGGTGCTGTAAATAGTCATTTTATGAATAGCATTTTTAGTTGCTGTGTGTCCAGATGCAACACAAACCCCAAAACAGCTGAAGCAGCAAAGAATCCTGTGGCACCTTATAGACTAACAGACGTTTTGGAGCATGAGCTTTCGTGGGTGAATACCCACTTCTTCAGATGCATGTATTCACCCATGAAAGCTCATGCTCCAAAACGTCTGTTAGTCTATAAGGTGCCACAGGATTCTTTGCTGCTTTTACAGATCCAGACTAACACGGCTACCCCTCTGATACAAAACAGCTGAAAACAGTAATATGTGGCTAAACCCAAAGTCAAATATAATAGATACTAGTATTTTGCTTATTTTTTCTTTAGGTAATAGCTCAGGAAACCAATTGCGGGGGGTCAAAATAACAACATGAGGTCTGGTCTTCTTTTGGTATTTCTACCATATAGGAACTGAAATGCTGCTAGAAGATGAGATCTCAAGCTATTCTGGCCCAATCAAGTCCTTCCTGAGGAACTGCAAAATCCTGTAGAGCATACATACAAACATTAACCCCTTCCCCCAGTACATGCACATCTTATAGTACTGTTAATCATATCTCATACTGTAGGTTCTTAGATAATCACAACATTGGTCAGGAAATTTCCTCACATACGCAGCACTGATCAGGCGTACTGTGCATTTGTTCACCTTCCTCTGAAGCCTCAGACACCCCTGCCTTCTGCAGTGGCCAGACTAGACATACTGGGCCAAATGGTTTTTATCTGGTCTGGCAATTTCTATTTTCTTATCTAAAGAATATACATGGAGGGAGGGGGAAAAAGAGAGTGATTCAGCTACATTGCTATAGTATTTTATCCAATCTGCATTGCTAGGACACCACATAAATGGCTTTGACCTGCAGTTTGAGCAGGAAGTGTTTTAAAAGCATTGTATTTTTATTTTTTTTATATTAACATTACCAAATATAAATCTAAATGAAGTAAAATTAGAAAGTCTGATTTTTCAATTAGCATCTTCTCTCTCTCTTTCTTTAAAGACTAGCCCCTCCTATGCCCTTACGTGTAGCAACAGGTGGCCCACAACCCATTTGGTTGAATGCAAGCAGGCATGGCTTATTAGGGGGGATGCTGAATGCATTATGATTTTCATTAACTCTTCTGAACCCCTAGTACATGGCACTAAGCCAATGCTGGTACTAGAATAAGATAAAAGGATACCTAAGTCTGAGTGTTCACTTCAAACAGGTGCCATGGTCTGTATCCCTTAGTTCAATTAACAACTTCAACAGCCACAAGCAGCAGGGAAATGTCTTATTTTCTTTTGAATCAAAACCTAACATGAGCAGGGGCTTTCTAATTTGCTGCCTGAATGAGTGTAAGAAGTTATATCTCCAAGATTTTCAGAGGGAAGATTTAACCAAGGATACACTTTTCCAGCAAGGGTTTAATGCCACCAGCTTAAGCATAACTGCAAGAAGGTTATATATCACTGTACTGCAGCAATTTGAAGCCTCTTGCTGGTTTGATTCTACATTTACCATGTTTCTATATCACTTGTGGTAACTTGCTCATCAAACTAGCAGGGTCTTCAGAACATGTTATCCTCACTGTCTTTTCAGGTTTAAAAAGAATAGCTTTGTTTTTTTCTACTTTAGGAATCTGACTCCTACTGTTAATCTTGCATATAGTTACTAATGTCTTCTTTAATATTATACACAATCCAATTTTAATGCATAAAATAGTATCACACACAAAATACTTGACTCTCTCTATGAGACAAAAAGGACTTGTAAGTATATATATTTATATTGTATATGAAAATGGGATGTTTCACCTTTAATTCCTAACGTCTCAAGATCCAGTCTGAACAGTTAAAGGGCAATTATAGCACAAGCCATGACACTGTAGAACAGGCACCTCAATGTGGATCTGCCCCTGCATGCCTTAGAGTCATAGCTGTTTACTACTGTTACCAGAGTAGACTCAATACAGCCATTGCAGAGTGACCTGAAATCTATTTTGCCTCATACCTCATCAACATTTCCAATCATAGAACCTTAGCATTGATGTAAGAGCAGAACTGGCGACGATGTAAGAGGCAGAAAAAATACAGCTGGATTTTTAGGTGCCAGGTGGAATATACAGAGTTGGCAAGAAATGTATTTTTACTTGTAATCTAAACAAATTTGATTTGGAAGTTACCGAAAGAGATGAAATATATAACTCCATAATGCTACTTTTTTTTTTTTTTTAAAGATTCTCTTTTCTAACTCCACTCACTCACTATGGACAATGAAAAATTGAAATAAACATACATGGATCTAGATATATTAAGGAGTGTGAGATTTTAGTTAAAATATACTAAGTGAAGAACTGTCAAAGCCCTGACTCAGCAAAAGAAGTACACTAAGCATGTACTTAAGGCCCTAAATGTTTTCCTGAATCAGGACAAAATGACTGAAGAAATGGTAGACTCAGATCCGGCTCTGCTATCATAAGACTGTTTTGTTTTAAATCAAAGCTGACCAGTGTTGCCAACTCTCACGATTTTATCATGACTCTCACATCAGGATATTTGGTGTTTTTCTTACAGCCCCAGTTCCTGGGGTCAAGTTAATATGTGAGAATCTCAGCTTTCATTTAAAAAAGAAACCTGAGTTTCTAACCCACTTGCTTGTGGAGAAAAAGCTTGAAAATATGACCCTGAAAGGTTTAAAGACCAGAAAACAAATAAAAAAGATCCCAAATATATTTATTTTTTAAGAGTCATGAATTTTAAGCCACTCATGAATTTAAATTTAAGCCAACCCTGATTTGGGGG
The DNA here is from genome assembly GCF_007399415.2 of Gopherus evgoodei. Taxonomy (NCBI): domain Eukaryota; kingdom Metazoa; phylum Chordata; order Testudines; family Testudinidae; genus Gopherus; species Gopherus evgoodei. Next base: position 190,211,029 of record NC_044323.1, read on the forward strand.
GGGGCTCAGCTCATGATTTCTGTATGCCTGGGAAAGACTGCAGCTCTTTGCCTAATAACCTCAATTGGTGATGAACTACTTGGCTGGCTTTGAAGACCTATTCCCTGTTACCTATTTAATTCCCAATCTGAAAATAGGTATTATTTATGGTACTCAATGAACATGGACATTTGAGCCCCGACAAGTCATTAATGCTCAACTGCCCACTTAGTGAAAAAATATAAATAAATAATTCTGATAATTTGCTCACTAAGCTAATCAGTACAGAGCTGACCCTGCAGTCCTTACTCAGACAAAATTTCCATTGACTTCATGTTATCCACTGCAATGGAAGTTTTGTTTGGGTAAGTGCTGCAGGATCTAGCCGCGCAGTAGGAGGCACCTGATCTCAAATTTGTGTTTCCCGTTAAGTTTTATCCATTGCATCATATTATTTACTTTTGCATTATGTCACATAATCCCCTATGCCAACAGAAGCAACAAAATCTAATGCAAGGATTAACATTTTAAAAGGACTCATACGGTGCATGCCTAATTTTAGATCAGGCAACCACTATCAATAGCTGTGACAGACCGACTTGGGCTTTTGATGATTTTTTGGCAGCTAGCAGATGTCTAGAGAATGGACTAGCTTTTGCTCTCTCTGAACTAGTCACAAGAAAGAATATCCTGCCGCACTCTCTAAATATTTACGCACTGTCACATTGAGCAGTGTGACAAGAACCGGAGGATGAGCAGTGAAGACATAGCTGGAATAGAGTCACTGGACTTTTACAATTGTAAACAGGTAAAGGAAATATGTATAAGATGCCTGTAAAAGAGGAAGGTGGTGGGAGGAAGGGGAATGAGCATTCCTATTGGTTAGGAAAAAGTTTTATACACTCACACACGTGCATATTTTCCATGCATGTTCTGGAATACTGTATTTGGTTATAAAGATTTCTGTATCTTGGCTTGCAGCATGGGATGCATGCGTCAGACACCCTATTTTTATCCTTTTCCCTCTGTAACACAGTCCCAAAGCAGAAGCTGCTCTCTTAATACTCCAGTGGCTGAACATTGGCAACAAGGTTGCTCTCAGCTACATTATTCATAATAAAAATGTTGCTCTCCTATAGATCACATTTTATCTGGCATGAGTATGTCTGCAGTCAAAGGGCCTGAATTTAATTTATACTAAGGCCTCTGCTGGAGCAGTGCAAAGGGATTTTACTGCAAATGAGAATCAGACCCAAAGTAGTTTTGGTGAGGGATTATTTCCCCCCCTTGCAGAGTAAATTTGAACATTCAGTGCAGTACATTCTCCAAGACCTTGTTTTAATATAGACTAAAAGATGCAGACGAAGGTTAAGCACATGGAAAAAGATCTCTGCTTTGGTTTTGGAGTGAAAATAGGTCATCTATCTTCTATTGTCATATTGACTAATCATTGATTAATCTGTGCTTCTCAATTTTGAGAGAGATATCAAATAGTATCAATTGGTATTTGATTTCACCTGGTAATGGAGATTCTGAACTTGGTTCTGACCTCATGTACCCTAGTTTTATACTGATCTAACTGCACTGAAATTAATGGAGTCACTCCTATTTACACTAATGTGACTCTGATCAGAATTAAGCCCCGTGTCACCATATGGAATTTTGTGCAACAATGAGAAACAGGACACACTGGTTGGCAAATCATAATCATGCTAATGTTGCCTGAAGTAAGGTTTCTTTGAAATTCCTAAACCCTGAAGTCACTTCTTTCACAACACCTTCTCCCACTGAGATATCTTGATTTTCACTTATAAACTGCTATTCATCTTGACAGCGCCAAAAAAAAAAAATCCCAACTTTTCTCCTATAGTACGTGCTGCATACAGAATTGTATTGCTAATACTGCCACATCCAGTCCCTGAAGTGTTCTAAGAGCAAATAGATATTGCTGTAACATCCAGAGAAGCACGGGGAAAACACCACCACTAACAAAAAACTATACCAAACAACCCCCCTTCACCAGCAAGATTTACTTAGATAGTAAACTTTTAATCACAAGGTAGTGTTTGTGATGGAGAAGATGGGACCAAGTCAAGCCTCCAAAAATGAGCAAATTGGATCTTTGGGAAGTTCAGATCAGGATCCAAACTCTGCACCTTGGGTCCATCTCTTAAATTAGCAAAATGACAGGGGTGGGAGGAGATTAATGGTATTTGAAAATTACAGGTAGGATTTGCCAATGGGTTATTTTAATGTGAACATTTAGAAATCCCCTTCAAAATCTTACCATTGACTGTTATATTTTGTAGAATGCAATGATTTGTGGATATTACCCTGTCCAAATATGTCATACATAATTTCAGCAAAAGTGGCTATTTTCAATATTGGGACGTACATTTCTGTTATAAACAATAATATTTATTTTGAGAAAGGCAGTTCAAATACTTTGCATGTTTCCTTCCAATCTCTTTATGCCTTTGGCATGTTAAAGTATGGCAAAATACTTAGAAAACCTGTTCTAACAAATAGATTTCCTAAAGCTAGCTGAAAGAATGATTTCAAATGATCTCCAAGACACAAGAGAAGAAGATTCAGTCAGAAACAAATTAGAAAATGTATATACTTGACTGAAAGAATAACTAAAGGCAATGCTGATGACTCTGTTCTACACAGAAACTTCTTAATACATGTGTTTATTAGCTTTGCAAACACTACCTTGCAAGGAGTAAAGGCTATTTGGGTGTCATAATCTGGCCCTTAAGGAAGATAATCAATAGAAATACCTTGATTTAGGAAGAGTTTTTTGGCCACCAAGTATATGGGGAAAAAAGAAGATATTCTAGGTAAGCATGTTTGCAGCCAGATGTTCACAAAAAGATAAACAAGGGAATTAAAACTAAGACCTATAAAGTAAATGATGCATATGTATTTAAGCCTCAGAATGGTGACCTACATACCCTATTTCTGTACTGCACCCCTATTCAGCCAGTAAGACCTTTTTACGGTATCTGCACATGATAAATTATTAAAAACCAACAAATAGGCAGGTTTTTAAAAGTTCCTTAATATTCAGCTTGACACAAACATTTCAAATTCTTCAATATAAAAGAGAATGTCAGGATCAATCAGTTTAAACAATAAACTAGCTGCATACACAATTTTAGTACTGAACACTTAGCATCAAATCAATGTAGGATCATCAATCTGAATTTTAGGAAAATAAATTAAATTTAGTTAACACCTAAGAGTAAGCTAGAGCCTTACCCCTTTAGGTCTTTAATTGGGAAGAGTGGGATGATGCTCTTGTGGGCAATGACTGTCATGTGATTAAAAGGAACAAACACAGGGGTCAGAAGACATGGGAATCTTTTTTTGTCTCTACCATAGATGTCCTTTGTGGCCTTGGGTAAGTCACTGCAGAGCCATGCTTCAGTTTCCCCATATGTGAAAAATTATTTCAGTGTCTAAAGCGTGCCTCTCCAGATCTCTAAACTGCACAATCTTTTCCTCTGTGTAGAAAGCTAGTTACTATGACTGCCTCAAGAAGGACTATTAAACAATCATCATACCTATCAAAATAAGCTTTTCTCCATCCAGCCACTGCATAACCTTGCTCAAACTCCACTCCCAGAGAAAGCTTGGGGAACAGATGAGCCTTAAAGGGTGCCCGGAGGGCTCCGCAGCATCAGTAGGGGGATGGAAGGGAGACGGGAGTTCCAGATGCCAAGCCACTAGCCTTCTCTCATTTAAACCATGGGCCTGTTATCTCAAATGGCTCTGCTAATCAGAGGCATCATTTCAGAAAAAATTATGGGGGAGAGCAAAGTTGGGTCAACATGCAGAACATTGTATATTGGTTAGTACATAAACCAACTGGTTTAGTATATATTATAGCCCTCAAACTATTGCCGGTAAGGGCCAGGGGATAGAAGTAGTAATGGAGTATATAGACCTATGAAAAGTTGGGAGGACAAACCAACATGGCGGAGGGGGTGTGGCACTGAACCCCTTGCCCATTAGCAAATGACACCCCTGCTGCTAATCACAAGCATTGGTACATTGGTCAAGAGAGATGGTCTGTAAGATAGAACCAAAAATATTTTAGACTCCATAGATCAAAAAACATATCTTAAAATTCACCTGAAAAATCAACTAGTAAGCAGTGCAGATAGAGGAGCTCAGGTGTAGCATGCTCCTTCGGGGAAACATCACTGAATAGGTGGGTAACTGCATTCTGCACTAGCAAACGGTCTTTAAGTGTAGGCTCATGCAGAGTATATTAGAGTAATCCAAACCCGAGGTGGCAAGAGCATGGATAAGTGTAGTGAAGTGTCCAGCTGAAAGAAACTCATGACATTATTTTGCCAATTGCAAATGATGAAAAGTCCTTCAGGCGATCTTCTACCCACCCATTGAGTGACAGCTCCATAGAAAGTGACAAAGAGTCCTGTGGCACCTTATAGACTAACAGATGTATTGGAGCATAAGCTTTCGTGGGTCTGACGAAGTGAGTATTCACCCACAAAAGCTTATGCTTCAAGACATCTGTTAGTCTATAACAGGGGTTAACAACCTTTCAGAATTGGTTGCCGAGTCTTCATTTATTCACTCTGATTTAAGGTTTCACGTGCCAGTAATACATTTTAACACTTTTAAAAGGTCTTTTTCTATAAGTCTATCATATATAACTAAACTATAGTTGTATGTAAAGTAAATAAGATTTTCAAAATGTTTAAGAAGCTTCATTTAAAATTAAATTAAATTGCAGAGCCCCCCAGACCGGTGGCCGGGACCCAGGCAGTGTGAATGCCACTGAAAATCAGCTCGTGTGCCGCCTTCGGCACACGTGCCATAGGTTGCCTACCCTGGTCTATAAGGTGCCACAGGACTCTTTTTCGCTTTTTACAGATCCAGACTAACAAGGCTATCCCTCTGGTACTTAGCTCCATAGAATTCAATAGGATCCCAGGTTAGAGGCTTGAGTGCAATCACTGAAGGATCTCATTGAATTTCTGTCCTTTTGCAGCTGAATCCTTCAACCTTTAACATTACTGTTCTTATGGTGTTTAAATTACTGCTATACCATTGAGATGTCATATATTCCCTTTACTTCCCTTTGCCCATAGCCATCTGCCTTGTGCTGGGATAGCCCACCACTTAAGTAAAGTTAAATGAGGGTTGGCATTTCAAGGGAGGAACTTACAGAACACCTAATTCCTGTAGGATACAGTGTTGATGATTTTTGGGAGCCAGACACTGCTTCTTTCTAGTGTTGCAACATTAGATTCAACATAAAACAAAGTTCTTGACCATTTGTCATCATTGACGAGGCCATGGCTCTTTGGAAAAAATTTGGATAAAATGTGCAAGTCAAAAAAAAAAGGAATGTTTAGCTTAAAAGAGCAAAGCAGGAAGATTTGAGAGTAAAATAAAATCTGCTCTTGCAGATCTGAAGTTGTCCTCTGAACATGACAACTTAGGCTGAATTTTACTTGACTACCTGCTTGCATATTTAACTAAGAATGATTTCATGTCATCCTTTTGTATCATAATACAAATGTTCTCTCTTCACCCACCCTCAAGTCAAAATGTAATAAAAATACCTAGAGTTTCTGTTCTGTTTGCAATATTTTTTTGAAATACTAAACCAATTTTTTCTGGGTTCATTTGAACTTTGTTTTAAAATCCAGATGTATTGTTCACATGTCCAAATATTAGAGTTGGTCCGCAAATAAAAATAAGCTGGCTCTCATCCCCAAAGAAACAAGGATGGGCTGAGGGTGAAGAGTGCCAGGGGAGGGGAGCAGAGGAAGGAGGAGGAGTGAATGGAAAGCAGCTGGTGTGTGTTTTATGTGCCACTTTCCTGCACTGCCACTTGGACTTTGCTTTGACAGTGCAGCAAAAGAGCAGCTGTTCACATCATGATGAATAAAGATCCATATAAAACTTCCAGCTGCAAATATGCTGTGAGGAATTATTAATTGTAATGTAATAGAGATGCTGTGCACTCAGTGACTGGCTCACTAGGCGTTTAGGTCTCCATCCAGAGGAAAACAGCCTTCGTGGCTGCTGGCTTGCAGCATATCCAGGAATCTCTTGGCTAAACAGCCACAGAAGCTGCTCCCTGTTTCTAGGAGGGACTTCCCCCCGCAGAAGCAGCTGTACAATGCAACCACCCCGGCTTGCATTCTTTCCAAAGTCATTAGACTCCATGGAATGATGCCCTAATTCAGGGGGAGTCTTTATTTGACAATTTACACATGTAAAGGGGTGGCCATTTTGAGCACTTTGCCCCAATACACACAGTACTTAAGGTAACTATCCCTGTGCTCTGCCAACAAAAGGGATCATGACGAAAAGGGGAGAGATTTTCCATGGTGAGACTGAGGAGAAGCTCTCCCCTGTCTCTAGTTGTATCAGCAATCTCACTGGCTTCTCCCCTTCCCTCCCCTATAACACCTCACCCCACCCCGCCCAGGCAAGGGGGAGGGGTTACTCCAATCCTAGAGTTGTAGTAGTTTTCCAAAGCTGCCAGGCCTTCCTCATCAGGGCTGTGGAAAGTAAAGAATCAGGACCCCAAAACAGAACTAGGGTGCACTAGAACCAGATAGCTCATTTTAATTAACTCTTCCCATGAGCAACTCCATGATTCCTTGGTAGGCTGCAGCTGGCCCCTATGCAGCATGATGACTTTTCCCCTGGACAGCTTGTCCTGCTGCACATATACCATATGTGACCTTTGGTGGCTTTTATATCCCAGCAGGCTGTCTGTGTTTTTATCTGGATAGGATCCATAGCAGTTAGAAACTGAAGCATGAGAGACTTCCAAATTACAGTTAAATAAACTCACTTGTACAATGTAGTGAAGGGCTGTGAACGTTTTTTGGGGTGGGGGTGGGGGGGGCAGGAAGGGAACCAACTATCTGCAGTGTTTTCTTCGTAAGTCTACAACTTAAATACCATGAGCTTGATTTTGATTAGTATAAATCAGAAGTTACTGCATTGAAGTCAACAGAGTTACACTGGTGTCAAAAAGATATGGCTCAAACCCCACATTTTGGTGTCTCGGCTAAAAAAATTCCCCATATAGAGAGGTTCTTTCCTTTCCATTTTATCTGCCATTACACCTTCCTACCTGGAAACTCAACTATAAATCATTTTACTATGATCATCCACTCACACTGTTGCTTTTCTGCACTTATATGCACCTTCTAATTAGAAAGTTATATTTGTGACCATGTAACTACTAAAAGACTGTAGACAAGCAGTGCAGTAGTGATTTAATATGTGTATAGGCAGATACCCCACACAGACTTCTAGTTGCAAACATGCTGTTAGTTATGCCACGCAGTGGTGGATTAACACACAGGGCCTGTGCCCAAGGGTCCTGGCCAATTTGGGGGACCCCAGAGGAGCACTGGAACCTGGGTGGAAGTGGGGGGCCACCGATGCCAGAACTGTAGCCTTGTTCCCTGCTCCTCTTCTTCTCCTGAGGCACTGCCCCCTGGAAGCTGGGAAGTGGTAAGAGCTGCCCAGGGAGCCTGGGCTGCTGTGGGGAGCCCCAGACCCTCCACCTGCTCCGGGAGGGAGCCCATGTGCCCAAAGCAGCCACAAGCCTGTGTCCCTGCCCCCCCAGGGCATGCTGCTGCCAATGGTACCCAGGGACGGGGGCTCTGGTCTGGCCTCCTGCCTCCTCCCTGGTGCCTGCAGACACACTCTGCAGGGAGTGGAAGCCCTTCCCCAGCCGGGAGGCAGCAGGGGCCCTGGGAAGGTCACAGGCAGTGAGGAGCCAGGCAGGGCCTCCTCCATCGCAGCTCTCACTGCTACTGGCCTGGTCTCAGCGACTGCCAAACTCAAGTGGGCTTGCTGAGTGCCTGTACCCCACTCCCGCTACCAGGCTGCCCCCACTGGCTCCCTCCTGCTCCTGATGACAGGCTGCCCCACTGCCGCCTGGGCTTTGTGCCCGAGGCATCAACCACATGCAGCACTGCTCCTTCTGTCACCTCTTGCCTGCAGCTTTCAGTTTGGGTGGGCAATGCTCTCCTATTCCCCCAAACTACATCCATGCTGCCACTGCTCCACACCTGCCTGAGGCTACTACACTGTGTTAAAAAGTGGATGGGCACGGCCCCCTGACCCTCCCAGTTCTGGAACCCCTGAGTCCCCAGGTTGGGAGGACCCACATGTTCTTTGTGCCCAGGGCCCCAATAAATCTTAATCCGCCTCTGGTGCCATGTGTGCAGTTTTTATATTAAGAATGTGCATATCTGTGGCCAAACTGGTCCAGATCTTTGGATGAGCGTAGGAGTGCATCTACACTGCAGAAAAAGCGATAGCAGTGTGTCTCAGAGCCCAAGTCAATTAACTAAGACTTGCATCCAGGGGTGGCCTGTCCATATAGGTGAACTAGGCGGTCGGGTAGGGTGCCTTGTTAAATGAGGTGCCAAATTTGAGGGAAAAAATCAAATAAAAAAATGGAAAAAAAATACAAATAAAATAATGAAGATGTCATTGTTTCAATTCTCATGTGCATATGGAGGGAATATGAATTATAATTCATTTTTCTACATTTCTGATAATTTATTAATATGTCAAATCTTTTAGTGATTTTTTTTTTCAATTTGCGATGTAGGGTAAAAATGACCCACTCTGCAATTTTAATACGCAATAACTAGCCACAAAGAAATACAACCGCCAGCGGCAAGAGCTTCAATGCTAGTGACACCTAACTCGAATATACATCAAGGTTGCATAGCTGGAAATTCATGTAGAGCGGAGATATCATGAGTTGATAAATGTCAAACAGTCATTTTAACATACGTCACAGGTAGATGGTTAAGAATCGGGCGAATATCGTGGAAAATTATGTTTCTTGGTGCCAAACAATAACATCTTTCAGCATTATAAATCCAAAATGTGAGTATCTTTAAGCATTATTAAATCTTAGCTTTATTATTGGGCTGTATAATTATGAACTTTTCTTTGTTATAACTGGTTCACATATAATAAATAAGGTCCATAAAAGAAATGTAACAGCGTTAATGCTTAATAGACTACGAAAGTGATGACATAACACTCCAAGTGGGTAACCGTGAGGAAGGGGATTACTTTCCAAACAACTGGTATTGGGTTATAATGTCAAAAAAAGTCATTTTGTTTCCATGTAAACGCTGAAACTAACTGTTTTAATAGGTAAGTGAGTATATGTTACTAAGCATTGAACCTTTAAGCAGTGAAAAGTCATGTTGAGATGGCTGCAATGTGGTTTAAATAACCACCCATGCGGTGGGTGTGTCAGCCATCTTTAACGCTATGTTGCTTGCAGTCGGAAGCACAGTACCTAACAATATTCTAATGCTCCATGGAAAAAAGAGGAGAAGAAAACCCTCAGGAGCTGTGTATTGTAAACGAAAGGCTGAGAAGGAAAAGGACCAAGCAAAACAGCAAGGTCCTTCCTGAAATATCTTCTCTTTAATCCAAATAAAGATGGAAGCAGTTCACAGCACCCAGATGAAGGAATTCTACTTGGAAAGGAGGTTAGCTCAAATCTGCATGGAAGTAGTTTGGAACATCAAGATGAAGGTATATTTCTTCGAGATGAGGGTAGCTCACATCCACAAAAAAAGCAGTTTGGAAACTCAAGATGATGGAAACTTACTTCTAGATGAAGGCAGCTCACAGCATCAGACTGATATGGAAGTGGAGAAAATATATTCACCTCCAGAGAGACATGCAGAAATTGAAGTAAATGAAGAAGAAAGAAGAAAGGATGAGGAAGTTACAAACAAGTTACAGTATGGGGACCCAGCTTCATCGCCCAGATGTGATGACAGTATGCAGCAAATTCTCATGGAACATGGACTTGAACAAGTTCATGAATTTCCTTTCCTTAAGGATAGAAATAAAAGAAAATTTTCTGTTCAGCATTACAAGAGGAAAAACTCATTAATGGGGAAGAAATTAATCGAAACTGATTACAATATTCAGTGTCAAAGGACTCTGTTTTGCTTTTGCTACAAGTTGTTTAGAAATCAAGCATTTGGTACAACACTTACTGCAAATGGTTCGAAGCACTGGAAAAACATATCTTCAATTCTCTCTTCACGTGAAAGAAGTACAGAACATTTAGAATGTTTTCAAAATTGGAAAGAATTTGAATTATGATTGAAAAAAGGAAAAACTATCAAAAAAGAAAATGTACGTGTGATCAAGGAAAAAGAAGAATATTGGCAACAAATATTAGAGCATCTGATTGCTTTAGTGAGAGTTCTAGGTAGGCAAAATTTAGGATTCTGAGACCACGGTAGAAATGAAAAGTTATATACTCTGGCTAATGGAAACTTTTTTAAATTTGTAGAATACCTAGCTTTGTTTCATCCAGTCATGAAGGAGCATCTATGTAAAATAACTGATCATGAAATACAGGTTCATTACTTAGGAAAAAATATGCAGAATGAACTGATTCAAATCCTATCAAATGCCATTAAAAACAAAATTGCAGAAGCTCCCCATTCTGCAAAATACTTTTCAATAATACTGGACTGTACACCAGATGTGAGTCACGTTGAACAAATGATGATCATTCATTTTGTGGATATGGAAAAGTCTTCAGATGAAGATAATGTTGAAGTGCTCAAAAAGGAACAATTTTGGGGATTTCATACCACCGAAGGAGACAACTGGAGCATTTATGACTGAAACTATTCTAGAGCTTAAAACAATGTCATTTTCTGTTGAAAACTTACGTGGCTAAGGCTATGATAATGGGAATAATATGAAGGGTAAAGACAATGATGTGCAAAGGAGAATGATGGAAATCAATCCTAGGGCCTTTTTTGTTCCTTGCAGTGCGCAGTCTCTGAACTTGGTTGTCAATGATGCTGCTAGATGCTGTTTGGAGGCAAGCAGTTTCTTTGACCTGGTGCAACATGTTTATGTGTTTTTCTCAGGCTCAACACGCTGTTGGGAGATTTTGACTCGCCATGTGAATTCTCTAACTGTGAAACCATTTAGTCAGACAAGATGGTAGAGTCGCATTGATGCTTTGAAGACTCTTCGCTATGAACTTGGAAACATTTATAATGCCCTAATTGAAATTTCCGATGATACTACCTTTACTGGATCATCTGTTCAGATGCAGAAGCTCTTGTAAATGGCCTTTCCAAGTTCAAATTTGTGACTTCACTCATTTTGTGGTATAATATCCTTTTTGAGATTAACCTCACTTGTAAGCAGCTTCAGGAAAAGAACTTGAACATACATTCTGCTATTAAAAAACTGCAGCAAACTAAATATATTCTGGAGGAATTCAGAAGTGATGAAGGGTTTGAAAGAACACTGGTAGATTCTCTCAAGCTTGCTGAAGAAATAGACTTTCTGACAGAATTTGAACCAGAGCCAGTTCGCATTTGGCAAAAAACAGCAGTTTTCATATGAAGGATGAAACACACCCATTTGGAACCCAAAACAAAGGTTCAAAGTGAGTTTCTACTTCGCAGTCCTTGATACTGCTATTCACTCAGTTTATGAAAGATTTCAACAGATGCAGCAGCTAGAGTCAGTATTTGGCCTTCTATATGATATCCACAGCTTGCAAAAGAAAACAGTAGAACAAATAACAGAATTTTGTATAAAACTGCAGTCAGCATTGACTCATGAAAATTCAAAAGACATTGATGCTACAGATTTGTGTAGTGAGCTTCAGGCTTTTTCAAGATGACTTAAGAAACGTACCACTCCTGAAGAAGTACTGAAGTTTGTGAAAATAAACTCTCAGACAGTTTTCCAAACATTTTTATAGCTCTACGCATTCTCTTAACTTTGCCAGTTTCCGTAGCTAGTGGGGAACATAGCTTCTCAAAGTTAAAATTGATAAAAACTTATCTGCATTCAACAATGGTGCAAGAGAGACTTGTTGGACTTGCCACAATGTCAGTAGAGCATGAAATAGCTGGAAGACTGGATCTAAGAGAACTAGTCACTGAATTTTCAAAACTTAAAGCAAGAAAAGTCATATTTTTTATTTGCAGTGTTTTGTAAATACAGGTTAAAGTTCATTGAAGAGAGTTTTCTTATTTCTTTCTATATTGAATGTGGTAATAATGGCAGTTAAAGCAGGATAGTAGCATAATGGATGATTTTGGATTTGTAATAATAAATTATTTCCTTTTTTTAATGCATTTTTATTTGAAATTGGACTGAAATATCAGTTAGCTGTCATGTACAAATCTATTCTGAAAATTTCATCTCTCTATTTTATCTGATCTCAGAAACATTGGTTGGACAGAGGGATGGACAAACCAAATAATTAAGCCTCTGTTTAAAAAAAAAGCATAAAAAACATTAAAAAGGAAAAAAGGGGGCAATTTTTCCCCCATTTTACCAAAAACCTCAGCCTAGATCTGCCCTTGGAATTTGGGGGTGGGGGGCGCCAGTTGCTGGCAGCTAGTCTAGGGCTGCCCCTGCTTGCACCTCAGGGCTAAAAATAGAAGCATAAAGGTTCCTGTTCAGGCTGGAGCCCAGCTCAGATACCCTCCCACCTAAGATGCACACAGCTCAGCAGGTGACTTTAAGCCATTTTTACATTCTCCTGATTTGAGGATGGGTCTAAACCCCAGTGTCAAGCAGAACAGTGTTGCCACTGAAATTGACTTTAGGGGGGTCAGGATTTCAGACCATCTATCACAGACTGCCCCAACACTGAGCTACCACTCACTGCTTGAACACAACCAATATTCGTCAATTGATCAGGTGTATACATTTCAGGCTCTTACCCTGCAATTTCTTTTGTGCGAATACAATAGTCTGTCCATGAGACATGTTACAGGATTAAGGCATTAGGTGTGGTTTTATTACACACAGGGATGAACAAAGACGCAGAGGTACTTGATGCAGTATAGTTCTATGCAGACTAGTTATGATGATTATAGAGAGCAGTAAGATATTAGATCATTGATGGTTAGAAAACTGTTGTGTATTGAAAATAAATATATTGCCCGCCCCTCCCTCCCCATTATCAATTTTCCCCCAAATGAAGCCTATTTAAACTACTGCATCATTTGAAGACAGAAAATTAGGCACTATGTTCAAAGGCTTTATCTCTGTAAATATTTGGAGTGCTATAAATACTGTGCAATATAGAACCACATTCAGAATATTCATATTCGGCTTACTGTTCTGTTGCCATGAAAATTAATATATTTTTAACATTTAATTTCTGGTTTCATATTAACTGATTCGCCAAGATTCCCGTTTAAAAGACAACAGAAAATTTGTTTTTGAGACATCTTAGTCTATTAGGATTCTGCATAGAAAGCGACAGCACAGAGTATGGCCTGAAAGCTCAATGAAAAAAGCAAAGACACTAGTATTCTAGAAAGTCCTACTGGGGGCATACAAATTATCATAATCACACAGGCCATAAGTCTAACTCCTATTACTTCTTTTTCTTTTTGGGGGGAGGGTAGTGGAGGAGGGGAGAGGTGTGAGAGTGAAGGTCTGATTTCAGCCTTCTTACTCATCTTGTGATTCACAAGAATTCTGCTGCCTTCCAAACCTTGCAGCGCTTAGCCACTTCTTGTCCATGGCTGTATAAATGAATTCAAAGAAGGGGGGTATTTTGACCCTCCAAAATGGACAGAATTGCAAAATATTGTTGAGAGAGGATGATCGTGTGATTATGGGACTGGGGCTGGAAACTGGGTGATCTGGTTTCCATTCCTAGCTCTGCCACGGACATGCTATGCCTTGGGTAAGTTACTTAATTAGGTCTCAAAGTTTTTTCAAAAGGTTTTTCGATTTCAAACCTGCTCTACATTTAACCAATTTGTGCCTCACGTTCCTGTATGAGGGTTATACTTCACTGCCATATGGAGTGTTGTGTTAATTAACGAACATCAAAGCATTTTGAGACCCTCCCATGGAAGATGCCAATATTATTTTAGGAATACTACTATCTCATCTGGATTTGGACTTTAATTCTAACATATAAATTGCAATTGACCTTTGAAGGACTAACTTGGACTGTTAAGACCCCTCACTTCTTTAGCCAGTAGGATACTATCTGTTTCCACATGTTCTTAAAGACAAAGGGCCAAATTCTGCTTTCATTTACACTGGCACAATCCAAGAAGAGCTAGATGAAGGCACACTCAGATGACAATATACACACACCTTTGGTGTGTAAAGGCACTTATCTATGACTGGGGTCTCAGCTTGCACAAGGTATAGGTGTATTGACTGATCAATGCACAGTTATGGCCCTATTCTCCTGCCACAGAATACAAATTTCCATTCACCGACTATGATTCCCATCATTTTGTAGATTCTTCTGTGAGAATATTCCTCACACTGTAAGCTGCTAATAGAAAATTTGGCAATAAGAGTACATCAGGTATATATTGTAGCTGGGATTTCATGATTTTAACATCAAAATTCTGATTAGGCTGCGAGAAATGCAAAGGGGTTGTATTCTGTATCTTGAATTTCCATGGGTTGAGAAATGGAAAGTCAATCCATTGGTATTGCCTGATTCACCAAAAAAAGAAGTCTGTGACATTTCTCTCTTAATATAAAGGATGTGTTGTGTTGGCCTGTGAATTGTATTAAAACAGGACAGCAATATATATGCAACAGAACTGATCCCTCTTTTTAACAAAATGTGAATGGACAACCAGTGATTGAATAAAATCCTAAGGCTCCCCACAGCTAACTCATCTCCAAGAAATATTCCTCAGATGAAGATTCCTGGACAAAGCTTTCAACATATTTCACATATTTTTCAAACAATTATTCTAAATATTGTCAAGATGAGTACAGTAAAATTTCAGAGTTACGAACACCTTGGGGATGGAGGTTGTTCATAACTCTGAACAAATTGTTGTGTTTTTTCTTTCAGAAATTTACGGCAGAACCTTGACTTAAAACAGCTTTGAAGCTTTATTATGCAGAAGAAAAATGCTGCTTTTAACCATCTTAATTTAAATGAAATGAGCACAGAAACAGTTTCCTTACCTTCTCTAATCTTTTTTTAAAAAACTTTCCTTTTTTTTTTTTAAAGTAGTTTACATTTAACACAGTACTGTATTAGTTTTTTTACTATCCTGTCTCTGCTGCTGCCTAATTGTGTACTTCCAGTTCCAAATGTGGTGTGTGGTTGTCTAGTCAGTTTGCAACTCTGGGGTTCATAACTCTGAGATTCTATTGTAATATTATTTAGCAGTCACTGTTGCCCTGGAGTTTCAGCCGAACACCGATGATTGAGTTAGTAAAATGGTCAAATACAATTTTGCATGTTTCTGTAACAAACTGCCAGTAAAAAAATTTACATTTGTGGGTCAAATTCTTTGCTTGTGTAAATGGGTGACATACCATTGAAGTCAATGCACCTTTTTATACTGGCACACAAATTAGCCTTTGCTCCATTGGTTGTGGGTAGATTATGCTGTGTGTACAACTCACCTAGATTCATTTCCTAAGATATACATGTTTTTTGTGTGTTGTGTACTTTAACATAATGTAAATACCTGAACTCAGAGGCGCAAAATAATATCACACCCCTCCAGAGTACATCTTTCTTCCTAAAGGATCCCAAGTTACTTTACAAACTGCATATGTTAAGGGATCGCTTAACTCAACACTGACATGCAACTACCTCTAGATTGATCACAACAGCTGTTTAACCACTCACTGAAACATTGGGTTTGTTTACAACTTCGTTCACAATCAGAGCTATGTGCAAAGCTCAATAAAGTAGTTTCACACAGACAGGGATGAAGACCTTCCGGAACAGAAAAAATTAAATTATCTTTCTTTTGAAGAACACCTCACTGCATTGCTCTGAAACACTTAATGAACATTTCCAATTAAAAACATGCTGCGAAACAACTACTTTCTACCACAAGAAAAACCAAAACAAAAACATGCTAGAAATGGTGAAGCTAAGCCCCACAGCTCTTTTAATGCAGCATGCATGGTTTAAACCACATTAAGGTAGAAGTGGCATCTCAGAGCTAGGAAATATATTGGAATTATTTCCAAATTCCATGGTCATTCTAAAAATAACATATTCGAAATAGTGCTAACTTTGGTGAAATATTTTCTCATCTAGAGCTTGAATTTGCAGGCTTCTTCCCTCTGCTCCCAAAGAAATGTTTGAAAATTAATATAAATGGTATTATTTGTATTACTGTAGCACTTAGGAGATCCAGGCCCTGTTGTGCAACGTGCTGTATCAACAAAACAGAGAGATGGTCCCTGCCCCAATAACTCCTTACTTTTCCTAAGCACTGACAGCATTAATTTGAGCCAGGCACAGTACGAGCAAAAGCTGTGTGAGCTTTTCCACATAGTTCTGCCTCATGCATGCTGCTCAATCCTGACCTGCAGCAATCATCCAGGTCCTGGGCCTCTTTTGTGCCAGCACTGAGGATCTTCTCCAAGTGAGTGGTTTCATCAAATAGATAGGAGAGAATGGGATGAAAGTTCCAAAAATTTACTTTTCATTGGTTGCCTTAATCAGGATTTGAACAGCTTTCCAGAATTAAAAGTCGAGATGTGCTGTAACTCACTCTGTTTATTTACAGGTGCTCCTGCGATATGCTAGGCGCTTCCCAAACAGAAAAGAAGTCACCGTCTCCTCACAAACGCACATAGGGTTGGCGGAAGGGGTATATATAGGGAAGCATATATGATTGTTATGTTCAATAAATACAGACATAGAAATGTAAATGATCACAAAACTATTCCTCAAGGTTGACATTATCAGCAAGTTTCCCTGAGGGCATCAGGACTCTTCAGAAGGGATTTGAATGAGGAAAGGGTAGAGGCCTTGGGGATTAGTTTTGGAAGGAAACTGAATGCAGGAGAGGTAACGTGAAAGAAAAAATGGAAGGTGTGAGAAGCCAATAAATGATTGGATGAGGCTAGCCTTATTGATGGAGTAGACCATGATGCAGAAAGAAACAAGAGTGCCACTTCCTAATTTGAGAGTGATAACATGAATCTTAAATGGTGTGGAAGAAGGAGGAATAAACTGTGGTCTTGAAATAAGACTGCCATTTTGGAACAATCTTACTGACCATGTTTTTTCCCAACAAAGTACTGTTCCCTAAAACAAAATGTGTAGACAATATATATTTTGGCATATGTCTAGCTTGCAAGTGTGCAGTTCAAGATCTGTGCATACGTAAGGGTGTGAGAGCTTTAAAAATCCACCACTGCAGCAGGGAAATGCTGTTCAGCCAAAACCCATGACATTCCCAGAAACACCACATCTGAGAATCAGGCTGACAGCATAGCATTTTGGTGCATCAGAGGGACATCTTTGTGTTCCAGTGGTGACTCCAGTCCAGAGCTGCTTTGTAATGCCAATATTCATTTGGATGACTTGCAACAGATCAGCGGGATATATAAAACAAATGCATGCTATTCATAAAAACACTACCATTTCAGATGGTATCTATATATAAAAATAATTTTAAACATTTTTCAAACGTAAAAGCTTAGTTCATAATGGGAAGCCTCACAGTAATAAATAATAATTTGCATTTTAATAGCACCTTCCATCCAAGGATCATAAAGTGCTTTACAAACACCCATCTGAGGTGAGTGAAGTCTCTTTATCCACACTGTGCAGAGGGGTAAACTGAGGCACAGAGATGCTCAGTAACTCAACAAGGATCCAATTCAGCAAAGCTTCCCCATTCAGCAGAGCACTTAAGCAAGTGCTTAACTTTAGTTTAATTTGACTGTAACATAAGCACATGCCTAGAGTGCTCTAATGAACAGTAATGAAAAGGTCACATTGTTAAGCTTGTCTATGTTAAGATTTTTCTCTTTTGCTAGAATGATGATGTAGCAATCAATTTTTCTGCATGTATGGGATACAAGCATTAAGGGCCAAGTTCTCGTTCTGTTGAAGACAATTGGAATTTGGCAACTGATGTCAGTGAGACCAGGCATTGGCAAAAACACTTGCCACAAAGAGCAGAGGTCAATAAATGTGTCTCAACATTTGGCACTGTAATGTTGTAGAATTCTTAGGAACTTAATGACATTGTGTCTGTAAGAGCTGTTTATTGCTCTGAATGGGTTTTCATGTGAAATGTACACCTTGGACTTTTAAACTCTAACGTACATATTGTCTGTGTGGAAACAAAAAGCAGAAGTTTCTTAGTTTGATTGGATAATGAAACATTAAAAATAGGTGTTTTTAATCCATTAAACCTATATTAAAAATCATATTACAGATCTCTCTGCAACCTGCATTTTTTAACCACATGCAAGTAAATTGATCACTATCTCATTCCAATTGTTACAGTGAAAATATGCAATTCTTGCTGAATTATTTTTTCAAAACACATGCATGGTGGAGAAGGTTTATTTGATTTCATTGCATGGACTGTATGCTACATGTTTTACTGCTGTTTATTTATATAACAGATGTTGTAGTGGATTTTCTCTCTTCCATGCTCACAACAAAGAAAATCTCTTAAGCTATGCTTCGCGAGAAGAGAAATGATAAACCCATGCTCAGAATGAAAGTTGCAACCTACCGAGTGTGAGTAACATGACACTATATTTTCCACCTATTCCATTTTTTGTTCGTTGGAACAAAGACTGATTACAAAAGGAAAATATATATCATAATCACATACATAGACATTGTATTAATATACGTACAGATTACAATATACCTATGGGTTTGATTCTATTCTTATAATGTCTCAAAAATAAAAAAAAAAAGTTATAAATCAGGAATACTTTCAATGAAGTTACATTGGTATAAAACTGGTGTGAGATTGAAATTGGGTCCTATTATATATTTCTATACAATACACACTGTATTACACACTATATAGCCTAGGAAAATTATGTTTTATGTAATTTGTAGTAGGGAGGAGGAAAAAAATCATTTGCCCTGAGATATTACTTTAAGAATAGAGGACAGATGTCTAGTTACCAAAGCAGACTTGTAAAAAATTAATCACTTGCCTCATGCAGGTTAGCTGGTATTTTGCAGGTAGGTTCATAAAGAAGCATCTGGCTTTTGGTCGAGCTTTTTAATTTTAACTGTTTCATTTCAGCTTATGGGTGCTGGTCAACATGCAATAATCTGACAGGTCTGGAGCAGATTTATTCATTTGTAACTTTGGTGCATGATTTCTAAACTGAAATTAATACTGCAAGCAAATAAGTCATAAATAGTTGGCCTGCATTCACAAAGCCTTGGCTCACTCATCTAATAAACAGGACTGAAGGTGTACTTCCATTTTAATGTCACTGAGCCCAATCCTCCACTGAGACAGAAGTCCAATTTGCTACATAAACATTAAAATAACGAAAGCCTAGATCCAGTTATCACTTAAGCATATTCTTAACTTTAAGCATGTGACTAGACCTATTGACTTCAGTGAGGCTACCTTTGTACTTAAAGGTAAGCACATACTTAGGTGCTTTGCTGGACTGAGGCTGAAGGGTTTTGTTCTCTATGTGGGAACAATCTGCATAGGAAACCACGGAAGGGTTTGTTTACACTTACAGAGCTTCAGTGGGGCAGCTGTGCCATTATAGTACTTAGTGAAGACACTACCTATGCCAATGGGAGAACTTCTCCTGCCAGGGTAGGTACTCCTCTTCCCTGAAGGGTGATAGCTATGTCAACCAGAGAAGCCCTCCCATAAGCATAGCCTGTCTATACCAGGGGTTAGCATGATATAACCATGTCACTCAGGGGGGTGGATTTTCCACATCCCAGAGTGATGTAGTTATACTGATATAAATTTGTAGTGTAAACCGAGCCTAGATTTCAACATACAGACCATCCTAGGCATTCTTCTATCAGGGGAAATGGAATGCAGAAGCCTGGATTCCCACTCCCTTGATCAGAAGATCTCCAGAAATCAATCCTGATCCAAGGAGGTCCACAGGCACTTCCATGCAGACGCCCTTTACCTCTCTTCTGCCACTCAGGACCATCAACGCCCATGGCTACCTGGACAGTATGCTGGTGCAGTACTGTCAGGGATTCCTTTCATCCTGACTGCAAAAATGGGGGAGTAAGGTTCCTTGTGCCCTACCCTTCTCTGTCCAGAAGTCATGCACTATCTGGTCCAAATCATTTATTTGTTACTTCGAGAGACATCCTGGTGTGTCCAGCACCCATGTATTGAGGCATTTATACACTGATATTACTGAGTGTTCAGGTACTTCTAATTTGTTTTTTTTCCTCTCACTAGAGGATAACAGGTGCATTAAGAACTGGATCAGTAAACACTCATTCTAGGGCTCTGTGCTAGGAAATTAAAGGCAGTAAAAGTTGCCCAGATTGGATTTTCTAGGATCTCCCAGCCTTCAGTCCTATGGTGCAGAATTATGGTTTGTTTCTTTTGTAGAATCTGGCCACAAACATTTGAGGCCAATTCTCCAATGCTTACTGAGGCTAACTTGTAACAGTAAGTAAATTCAAGCAGTGTGAAGCTTGCAGAACTAGAGCCTTCTAAATTAGCAAGCCTGATCACAAACATTTCTAACCAGGCATTTTTAACTGTAGGGTGCCTCATAGCATAGATTTATTGAAAATGCTGCAGAGTAAATTCTGTATACATGCAGCGACCACTTTTCAACATTAATATCTCAGACATCCGAATAATTTTCTCAAAAGACAAATCTATTAGGCTACGCAATTAACTGCTTGTCAATTTTTATTTTTAAATTATAGCTGTTCTGGACTCCTACGAGTGCAAATAAATCCTCAGAGACCTGACTCGTTGTCATCTCTGTCGACTTCCCTCTTGTTTAATTTAAGATGAACTATTTATTTTTAATACAGTTTAAAAAAAAAAAAGGGAGAGAAAAAATACCATGCTTGTGGGCTCAGTCTGACAGCTCTCAGCCAAGACTGAATTTGGAACAATGAACTCTGTAAGAGTCCTGCAGTACAGTCTGACCAGAAGCACTACAAACACCTTGCTAATCTACTGCAACTCAGGTAGCCATTTCCCTAGCATGGAGCTGTAAAGAGTCAGTTGGTCCATTTCAGTCAGACTTTATTTCTTGTATGTCTCATTTTCTGCCATCATAACAACCCAGACATAACTCGGTCAACCAGAACTACCCTTTCTTCGGTGTTGTGGGGTGGGCAGAGAGATTTTTCCTTATTTAAGATAAGCTTTGCTGTGAACTCAGTGCTTGCGAGCAAAGAGCACATCATCTTACAGGCAACAGAAGAATATCTGTCCACAGACACAGGCCATAAGTCAAGAAGTGTGCTATAATGATGAGCAGATGGCTGAAAGGTAAGGAAAGGGCAGGAGTAGAGCACTACTACTTAATCGTACCCTATGAGCATCAGTCAGAGCAGAGATATTTTGAACTATACTGTAAAATAATGATAGATCATCCTATAACATGGTGCTCAAAAAACCCCACTCACTCTGCACTCAATACCCACAACTGAAAAGATGCCTCCACAACTAAGGCCTGTTCTACGCTATGTGTTTATACTGATTTTAGCAGCGTTAAACCGATTTAATGCTGCATCCGTCCACACAACGAGGTCCTTTATATAGATATAAAGGGCTCTTTAAACTGGTTTCTGTACTTCTCCCCGACGAGAGGAGTAGCGCTGAAATTGGTATTACCATATCGGATTAGGGTTAGTGTGGCCGCAAACGACGGTATTGGCCTCCAGGCAGTATCCCACAGTGCACCACTGTGACCACTCTGGAAAGCAATCTGAACTCAGATGCACTGGCCAGATAGACAGGAAAAGCCCCGCAAACTTTTGAATTGCATTTCCTGTTTGCCCAGCGTGGAGCTCTGATCAGCATGGGTGGCGATGCAGTCCCAAATCCAAAAACAGCTCCAGCATGGATTATACGGAAGATACTGGATCTGATCGCTGTATGGGGAGACAAATCTGTTCTATCACAGCTCTGTTACAGAAGACGAAATGCCAAAGCATTTGAAAAAAATCTCCAGGCTATGATGCAGAGTCCACAGCACAGTGCTGTGTGACAAGCGTAATGGAAAGCCCAAGAATCAAATGGACGCTTATGGAGGAAGGGAGGGGAGACTGAGGACTCCAGCTATCCTACAGTCCCCGCAGTCTCCGAAAAGTATTTGCATTCTTGGCTGAGCTCCCAATGCCTGTAGGGTCAAAGACATTGTCCGGGGTGGTTCAGGGTATATCTCGTCAATTTACTCCCCCTCCCTCCCATGAAAGAAAGGGAAAAAAATCATTTCTTGACTTTTTTCAATGTCACTGTATATCTACTGCATGCTGCTGGTAGACATGGTGCTGGGGCAATGAACAGCAGCATCCTCTCTCCTCCCTTCCCCGGTGGCAGACGGTACAGTGCAGTAGGACTGGTGGCTGTCCTCGTCATCAGCCCGTGAGTGCTCCTGGCTGGCCTCAGGTGAGGTCGGCTGGGGGCACCTGGGTAAAAATAGGAATGATTCCCGGTCATTCCCGGCAGATGGTACAGAACGGCTGGTAACTGTCCTCATCATAGCAACTGGGGGCTGAACTCCATCAGCCCCCACCCTTTCATGTCTAAAGAAAAGATTCTGTACTGCCTGGACTATCATAACAGTGGGAGGCTGCACTCCTCTCCCCTCCACCGTTTAATGTCCTGCCTGGACTATCATAGCAGCTGGAGGCTGCCTCCCCCTCATATTATCTCACTAAAAAGTCAGTGTTTCTTATTCCTGCATTCTTTATTACTTCATCACATAAATGGGGGGACCCTGCAATGGTAGCCCAGAAGGGTTGGGGAGGAGAAAAGCAAGGGATGGGGTTGTTGCAAGGACACCCCCTAGAATGGCATGCAGCTCATCATTTCTGTGGGATCTGACACGGAGTGCCTGTGCTCTCTGGTTCTCTGATACACTGCTTCTCTAGTACACTTGTCCCATATTCTATTTTTATTTTACAACATATTTTTTTAAAGATTTTTTTTAGATACAACATAAAGGAAGGAATGACCTGGGGGGTCATTCCCATTTTTGTCTTTGCGCCCCTGGCCGACCTCAGCGAAGGTCAGCCAGGAGCACCCATGACAGCAGCAGACGGTACAGAACGACTGATAACCGTCATCTCATCGCCAATTTACAATGGCACAGCAGACGGTACAGAATAACTGGTAACCGTCTCTGCTACCTTGCAAAGGCAAATGAATGCTGCTGTGTAGCGCTGCAGTACCGCCTCTGTCAGCGGCATCCAGTACACATATGGTGACAGTGACAAAAGGCTAAACGGGCCCCATGGTTGCCATGCTATGGCGTCTGCCAGTGCAATCCAGGGAAAAAGGGCACGAAATGATTGTCTGCCGTTGCTTTTACAGAGGAAGGAATGAGTGACGACATTTACCCAGAATCACCCACTACACTGTTTTTGCACCATCATGCATTGGGATCTCAACCCAGAATTCCAATGGCGGGGGTGACTGCAGGAACTATGGGACAGCTACGGGATAGCTACCCACAGTGCAATGCTCCAGAAATCGACGCTAGCCTCGGTACATGGACACACACTACTGAATTATTGTGATTTGTGTGGCTGCGTGCACTCGACTTTATACAATCTGGTTTACAAAACCAGTTTATGTAAAATCGGAATAATCCTGTAGTGTAGACGTACCCTAAGTATTCATCAGGAGAAAAAGAACTATTACTTTTTTGTTCTGCTTTTCCTTGCCCTTCTTTGTTTTATAAAGATTTCCCCTGCACTGTTTTTAGATGGTTAGGCTGTATGCAGAATGCACCAAAAATGATCAGACAACAGAAGCAGACAGTCCAGGTTCTGTAAATTGGTAGACATAGATTCCTTCCCTGCTTCCCTTCTACATCCAACCATGATGGAAAAAATCCACTAAAATGTATGTAAGAAGTGTGAAAGCAATGTTGGCACTGTCCACATCACATCTATCACCAAAGGACAAGTAGAAGATTAGCCACAGATCATGAAGAATTCTGTGATATTCCCTGTTAAATTCCTCATCTCAAAAGCCAGCCAAAAAAGAAAACAGGGAAGGATTGAGAAGGAGGGAAGTTGAGAACAGATACCCCCATTAAGTAGTGAACAGTATAATTTCTAGAGACAGTGAAAGTGAAACAACAGAGGACATTCTTTATCTGTTTGACAGCTTTTCTTCTTCCCTCCTCTCTAAAATAAATACTTTTCAGCTTACTTTGAGTGGTCCTCTAGTGTATTTGATAAAGGCTGTTCCAAAACAGACTCATTCCTAATGTATGCAAAAAACAAATATAACCCACTGGTCAGCATGTGTTACATTTCCCTTTCTAAGGCCAATCCAGAGCGGATTATTATTAATAATTATTTGTATTACTTTGGTACATAAAAGTCCCAAGCATGGACCAGGACTTGGATGTGCTAGGTGCTGCTAACACAGAACAAAAAGATGGTCCTAGTACCACACAATAGATGGACATAGACAGACAGGGGAATGCACAGAAACAGAGCTTGGCTCTTTAGCTGAAGCTGTAGTGACTCAGGCTGATAGCTCTGGTGGTTCAATCCCTGGTGTCAGCCGAAACAGTGGCCATTAAACACCCTCTACACCCAACATCATCATCCTGCTGTATTGTCCTTTCCTAGTGGAAATAAAATTTGAATCATTCATAGACAAGAGGTTTCTTAAATCCCTCCAGTCAGAATGGTCAGTTGATTATCTTTGCTACCAATAGGGTCTCTTTAGCAGTAGGAGTATGTGCTGCAGCATGTCAGTTTGAGCATAGGCAAAAGACATTCTTAAGAGAGAGTTGAACACATCACCAGACAACTGGCAATTGTGGTTCTCACTTGAAATGGGCTGTTGTTCCAAACTACAGAGGTCTGTCCCCAAAACCCTATTCTTAAGGTGGGGATAAAGTAGCACTTCACATTGTCAGAAAATCTTGACTGTCTGATACACGGATACAGATAATTACTTTCCTCTGGAGATGCCCTTCCAGGGAGGATAGCCGCTACTAATGTAGCCATGCTTATGTAATAATCTTGTGGGAGTAATTTTATGTGAAGTAACCAAAGAGAGCCCTCTTGACACAACCCTCCCAACCCTCCCCCCCCACAAAAACCCAAACCCCTATTTAATGGTGAAAAGCTTTCAACAAGTTCTCCCCATTTGTTAGATTTATGGAAACAACAAGCAGCCATAAAACATCTGCCAGATCATTCTACTTTTCAGTTTTGATTATCTGTCTGCTAGTTTGAGGAGAGCTTTAACTATGCAGATGCAAGAAGTGTGAAAGTCATTCAGCTTAGATTTATTCTTGAGCAGTACCGGCTGTCTAAAATGGGGCTATAAAATCTAGACTCCCTGTCTGGTCTGTTGTATGGCTTTGTGCTATTAATTGCAACCTGGCTAACAGGTGCTTGCTGTCGTTTTTACATTCTTACCATAAAAAAGGATTATATTTCTATCTGGATGAAAGGGTGGTGGTTGCTTTTAAGCAGAAGTTTAAAAAGGCACATAGATGTAGTTCATCATTTCCCAATAAAATTGGACAAAGGGAATCACTGCTAACTAACAAAAAATGGCCTTTTCTCTTGTTTGAGAGGATGGGGGAAAAACAATTTAACATGGTTGTTTGCATATCCACTCCACTTCACTGAGTGTCAGATGGTCATGAGTTAGACCCACTATGGACTTACTCCCATGGACCTCTCTAATTCCTTTGACTCATCCAGTAATGAGTCCTTTCTGTATCTTCAAACAAGCACATCAAGGGTGGGCCCCAATCCAGAAAAGTATCTAAGCACACATTTAACTTTGATTCAAATTAAACTGGTCACATGCTTAAAGTTAAGCACATAATTAAGTACTGGGATGAATCAGAGCCTTGGTGTGAGAGCTTTGTCTATAGCTCCTTTTCCTGGAACAATGTTCGTGAAACTCATCAGTTCATTAACTCTTCATCTCTGTTCAAATATCATCTGAAAAGGTCTCTTTTTTGCCTTAGCCTATACTTCTTCATTTCTCTCTCCCTCTGATATTGTTGATTTAACTTTGCAACTCTATTCCCTAATACTGTAAAGCATTTGAAATACAGTTGTATGAAAAACACTCTACAAAAAAAAAATGGAGTTGTAAAAGCCTGATCCAAATACATTTGTGACTGGTCGAGTAAGCACTGCCTCATAAAAGTTAAAACAATATGATGTTAGCTACTGGCTAAGTGTGAGACAAAGTTCATAAGAATTCTTGAGACCTGAAGGCAGCTAGACAGCCCTGCAGTCAGAGATTGGTCTCTAAAATCTCCGAGCCATTTAATTAACTGGTTATATAGTCCTTGAATATTTTGGATGAAAAAGCCTAAAACTTTACAAGTGTTAAAATGGACAGTAATCAGTTAAAGGAGGTCACATGGCTATATTTCAAAAATATTTAGGTGCCTAAAGATGCAGATAGATGCCTAATGGGATTTCCAAAGGTACTTAAGCACCAATAGATTTCGATGGGAGTTAGGAGCCTCGCTTGCATAGGCACCTTTGTAAATCCCTCTAGGGGCTTAAATACCTTTGGAAATCTGGCCCAAAGTGCATAGATTACATGTAAAAGGGACCATTTAACATACATAATGTCCACCACAAAGCAGTACCACCCAGCTTGTGTGTGGAAAGTCCACTTGAATGGAAATCATTTTGGTTAGTGGCATAAAATAGTAGACAAGGACATTTTATGGCTATAAAATGAGGGAGTTGAGGGCACTCAGCTACTCACAGGATTAGGTCAAATTCTGCCTCGACACGCACCCTGTGTAACCACAGCAATTTCAGTGGGGTTGCATGGGGAGTGGAATAGAGAAAAATATGTTTTCAATATTAATGTGTTTTCAAGTGATATATGAATTCTAACACCAAGTTTCCCTATCGTAAAAAGCAAACTAAAGCTACTTTTCTTCCCTGGCCATACACCTACCTCAAATTGCTACTGATATTGCAGAAAATTCCTTACATTCTTTACATATAAGTATTAAGGTAATAAATAAGATTTTGAAAGCAGATCTTAACCTATTGCATTTTGTTTGAATATTTTCTTTTACTGCTCAGTCCAGTCCATTATGGGAGTAGCTAAATGTTTTAATTAAGCATTCTTGAGTATTTGGATTTTATCTCTCATAGATACACCGCACCCTGGTTGTAAAAATGCCATCAGAAACAGCCAAAATACTTTTCTTTCACTAAAGAGGAGTTATTAATTAGAATAACTATATACCGGGTACCTTGCAAATACCTTACATTTATAATCTAGGGCCTTTTCTCTCCATGACTATATACCTTACAAATAGCTTTCCTCCTCTCAAAGTGCTACACAAGCAGTATCTATTAGCTTACTGACTGCAGATGAAATGCAACCACCTCCAGGTAGAATGCAGCAGCCATTTTATACAACACTAGACAATCATGTTTAGAATGAAGAATGAGAAATATCTCTAACTGAGAAAAGTTTTTAGACTCTTCAAATGTGATAGATTCATTGTTGGCATAACCCCAGCTAGAATTTGGCCAGAACTATCTGATGATTTTGTCTTAGGGTTTTCTATAATGCCTGTCACAAATTACTTCTCAGGAAACTCCAGGGTTAATACCTTAATGTTGCACTTTTTGCAAAAGTTATCATTAAGAACCATGAGTGATCAGAACCTGGATTTTGCTTCTCAAGTAATCAGGTTCTCAATTTTCAACCTCATCTGAAATATGGCACCTCCAGCAGCACCATATGCCCACATCACTGGCTGAGGCATTGATTCAGTACTGATTCAGAGGGGAGAATACCACCTATTAAACACTGAAGGCAGTTATGACTAGTAGTATATTTTTATGAGCCAAAGTATAAAAACCCTTGCCAACTATTACCTCATCACCACTGACTAACCAGCACCTTTGATTTGCCAGTGTTCTGAAGCATTATTAGCTTGCTGGGTGTGTCAGCTCATCCTGCTCTCCCAACATTTAGAAATTAAGACTGATGATAGCTCCGGGCTGCTGTGGTAGCTCCACGCCCAAGCAAGTAGAGAGCAAATATGCAGGAGTGGAACACTGTATTTGGAACGCTGGTAGGTGAGCATTGCTATATGCAATTTTAAATGCAAAAGAAAAAGATCATCATCTGTAAATGCATGGAGGAGGGTGCAGCCATCAGCGTGGAGGAAATCCATCCTACCTGCAGGAATCCCTATTATGCAGGCTTTAGGTGGATGATGCAAGGGGGCCGGGAGGCGAACAACACCCTCCCATCTGGGGATCAGAGCCCAGGACTGCAACCCTATGGCACAGAATAGCAGCTACAGCCCTTCTATACCACTTAATTGGGTGTAGGGGGATAGTGGACCAGTGTAAACATGGCTTTTGAAGCCCCACCCCATACTGACCCATTGCTTGATAATAAAAATGGTGGTGACCATGTCCACGGCATGCAGTGGGAGGGGGGTAAGCACCTGTTGTGCAGCAGCATTGCCTGCATTCCCATCATGTTTTCCCAATGTAAGGCTTAAATGGTGCAGCCCTCTGTAGCATGGATGAATTTCACCTGCCTTGAGAAGCCAGAGGAGCCATGGGAAAATTAGGCTTACACCCTGCAGAGCCCGTCATCTCTGTGAGGGGAGCTGCCCTCCTTCCACGCTCTCTCCTGACAGTGAGCATGTTTCCCTAAAGAGCATTTTCCTCTCCTCCAGGAAGAGTGAATACTAGGAGGAGGGAGCTAATGCTGACTGGAAAAGAGTTTAAACACTGTCTGGCTAGAGAAGAGTAACCTCCAATTTGCCACAGAGTTTAACCTCCTGTATTTGAGGACCATGCCACACACAGCGGTTGCTCCATGGCTCTTCTTCCCTTGTGGCCTAACACACCCTGCAAATGTCTCCAATGTGTGGGGGAAGCATCTTTCGGTCTTTTCTGGTGCATTTTCTCCTCTGTGTTGCTGAAGGAAAGGGAAGGGAATTTAAAAAAAAAAAGTTTAAAATGAACCCTCCAAAAGTAACAGCAACAGATAAATGCCGCTACCAGAGCAGGAAAATATGAAGTAGAGCATACAGGAGAAGCAGTGGAGGTCAGCAGAATTTCATAATGGATTTCAGTAATATAACACAATCTAAAACACCACACTGTATCAGAGCAAAAAGCCTGAACCAAAACCCCAGACCAAAACACCCCTGCACTCCGGTAGAGCATGGATTCAGATCTGTACTTTGCAGCTCTGGTCTGTCCTCAGCTCATCAGATAGTCCCCTTCTGCAGAGGGCCTTACTGCAGAAATCAATGCTCTCACTTATCACGCTTGGGCCGTTTATATAGTTTACTTTAAAAAATCCAAAGATACAAGTCTGATCCAAGCCAGGTAAGCTAAGGCTCACCATATTCCTGAGTGGATGACACTGCAAAAGTTTGGGTGGATGAAGAGAGGGCTAATCCAGGAAAACTCTTCTCTGTCCATGCAGCTGGGGCAGTCCACTCCTGCCTTCTAGTGCCTGTCTCTCCACTGTGGCAGTTATTTGAGTTTCCTCCCCCAATACCCTTGCAATTCTGTGTAACAGCCTATTTACAACATCCCCTATGCTTCCAGCCCTCACCTCAGGACCTGAGAGGAGCAGAGGTCTCCCATCCCCACGGCTTCTGTGAGACTTTTTCTTTCTCTCCCCTACCACTGCCTTCCTGTGTCTCTCTATCAGTTTTCAGCTGATGAGATAATTGGCTTGTTAGCTCACCAGCCTGATTAGCTAATTACCTTTAATTACCCCAATCAGCTTTCCCTGGGGAAACTAATGGGTGTCAGAGTGATCAGAGTGCAGGCTCACCTGTTAACTCCCTGAACCCTGCCACCATCCCCTCTGGAAATGTGGGGGTTGGGATGAGAGGGGCATAGCGCTTAATCTCCCTATTATAACAGAAGGATTGAAAAATAAATTCATCTTTATCAAACCAACAGATCAAGCTGGGTACTTACTCCTTGTTAAATTCTTTCCTCTTCCTTTCTTTGCCACTTGTCTGCCCACTTCGTTTTCCCCTTCCTTCCTTTCTGCCATCCTCTCTATTCAGAGGCAGCATACTTCATTCCCTGCATGCTGGAGCAGGAGATTCTAGGGGAAGTGCCTGGACACATGTAGTCCAATTAAATTTTGGCAGTGTATTCAGTGTTTCCACTATGCGAGTTGGAAATTTTTAAATGTCAAATTGGCCACCGTGAATTGATGCTTCCCATCTACATTTCTCTGCATCAAGCAGCTAATAGAGTAGGTATTCATTGTCATCAAGTGTGCTGCCACAAATCTCACTTTAAGACCATTCACAAATGTTCAGCTAAAATTCTTCGTCTTTCAGCAGGTCTCTCCCATAACCCCATGTCACCAATGACTTTTGGCAGAAACAAACTATGACTTTGCAGACTCTCACTCACTCTCTCCTTAGCTATCTCACTAAATATATACAGCATTCCTCCACTGAGTATCATTTTGAGCTTGCATAATTCCTTCAAATAATGTGGTAGATAATAGATTTTAAAGCAGATAAATACATACTGACTTTGTGTGCACAGACTTTACATGATCTGAAGCATCCAGCAATATAGCTGGTCTTTTGAAAGGATGTTACTCCCAGAACAGACTTTGTAGCTTCACAGCAATCATTTTCTGTATTGATCCAAACCCTGCCAACCTTACTCACATTAGCAGACTTCAGTGGGACACTATTATGGAATAAGGGGAATTACAGGTAGAATCAAAACAGAAACAGAACTTCCCTGATACAGTAGAACCTCAGAGTTACGAACACCAGAGTTATGAACTGACTGATCAACCACACACTGGAACTGGAAGTATGCAATCAGGCAGCAGCAGGCAGGGTGAAAAGGACAAATACAGTACAGTACCGTGTTAAACATAAACTACTAAAAAAAGCGGGGAGGGGGGGGTTTAAAAAAACGATTTGACAAGGTAATAATGTTTCTGTGCTTGTTTCATTTAAATTAAGATAGTTAAAAGCACCATTTTTCTTCTGCATAGTAAAGTTTCAAAGCTGTATTAAGTCAATGTTCAGTTGTAAACCTTTGAAAGAACACCCATAACATTTTGTTCATAGTTACGAACATTTCAGAGTTACAAACACCTCAGGAATAGAGATTGTTCGTAACTTTGAGAAGCTACTATACTTTAAAATATGTTGGGGGGAGGAGGGGGAGGGAGGGAAGGAAAGAGAGTCACTTATCTGATCCTTTAAACATTTCTTACTAGAAGAAACACTGCTTGTTGCCATTCTGTGTAGCAAAATGCACCATAATTTAAAAAATGTCTATGAAAGAGTTCTCATTGAATTAGTTTTCAGTGCAACTCAGCAAAATATTATCAGGGTTTAATCTTGCTTGTCTTGTTACTGAGAGAAGTCCCATTAAAATGAATGAGATTACTCACATGAGCAAAACAAAGGAGATTCAGTTTATGACACTATTTACTTAAATACTGAAGATATAGAAACTAAAAAGTTTAGTAGAGCCCAGGATACTAGATTCGGAGCTCAGATATATGCCTCGGTGAATATTTAAGTTCTAACCAAATATTTGTTAAGCTGGGAATTAGTGCACAGATATAAGATGCACATAAATGTGTGTCTTCTTATTTAATATGATGCAACAGTAAGAAGGAAAGGAAGAAAACAATCATATACAGAGGCCTTGTTCTTTTACAGACAGTCTATGGAGTTAAAGGTATATATATGATGCTGCTTGTGGTCATTAAAGATCTCCTGGCACTTTTTATTTTGGCAAAGGAAAAGGGGGTGCTAGCCCCAGTGTGCCAGGATAAACAAGCATCCTTGCCATTACAAATATCAATACCTGCACAACAGGATGTCCCCCAGCAGATGCCTTCACAGCCCCTCGACTCCCCTCTGTCTCATAATGAGCTCTGTGATGGGATTTGGGCTGCTCTTCAATCCGAAGTTCATAAGGTCCTGAGTGAGATGGCAACTGCCAGTCAAGGGCAGGCAGGGATGGGCTATAATGGAAGAGAAAATGTATTAAATATTAACATCAAGTAGACTATCACAAACCACAAGAATCTGGTTCTATTACTTTAGAGACCATGTTTAGCAGTTCATCCTTCACCATCTTACATTTAAAATTTCATCAATATGGATGTCATGACATAAGTAATTTAAAAGGCAATGGTTATTTTATGAAGATTTATGAGTAAAGCATAATTGATGGGCCAGATGCTATCAGATTTGTAAACAAAATGGAAAATTTTCTAAGCATGGTTTAAAAACGCTTTAATGTATTGATCGTTGAATCAAAGGACAAAGGTGGATACAAAGGAATTTAAAGAGTGGTTCTAGTCTGAAAATGACTATTAACTTGGCATTGTGGAACTTCTACATTTAATGTATCTCACTGACTACATCAAATCTGCTTAGTTTATAAGAAAAAAAATATTCCCCACCGCAACTTCCAAGCCTGAAAACTCATGTTGGATTCTCAAAATTAAGCAGGGTTCTTTCTGGCTGATATTTCATCAACAATGTAAATCTTCAAACATAACTTAATTAAGAATTACATTGATGATGTATATACAAGCCAGAATAGAATCCAACTCAGTCTCCCAGTTCTATACTGACTCAGCAATTATAACAGAAGTAAAAATAGTAAAGGCATATTATTGTCACTAAACAACCAGACACGACTGAATACAATAAGAAGCTGCAGGTTTTACAGAGCCACTTTCAGAGAACCACACTTTAAAATCACGTCAGGGGAGAGCATTACTGAAAGAAATGTTCTGTTTATGTCACAAAATAAAACCATTGGTTATAACTGTCTTTGAAAGGCTCCTGCTTGCTGTAACTTTATTGGTCTTAAAATTAAAGCTAGCCACAGCCTTCTGATAGAAATAATAAGTTTTAGGTTTACTGCATAATCTTTCAAAACCCTGGAATGGGTAAAGTCTCTTAAAAGAATGACCTTCAAACACACCTTCTATTCAAATAGTATTCAAATAGTCCAACAAATTTGAAATAGGCAATTACATATTATACTTTGCATTTATATAGTGCCTTACCGTATCTGGGCTCAATCATGCACCACACAAGTCAGTGGAGGTTTTTCCATTGACTTGAACAGGAACAGGAGTGGGATCAAGCCCTAGATGAGAATCTCAGTTTGATTTACAGAAGCACTTATTGTACAGATAGGAAAGCCAAGACAGAGAGAGGCTAGCTTGCCCAAGTTCATATAAGAAGGAGTGACCTGAAGAAGAGCTGTGTGTAAGCTCGAAAGCTTGTCTCTCTCACCAACAGAAGTTGGTCCAGTAAAAGATATTACTTCCCTGGTCTCTGTATGAAGGAGTGTCATTTGGAATTAGCCAGTCCCCTGCTCCGACCACTACAGTGCCATTGTCAGAAGATAGGTACTGGGCTAAATGGACCTTGGGTCTGACCCAGTATAGCCATTCTTACGCTACAGCCAGGATTTGAGGAGAATGAAACTAGTGCTGTGAATGGGACAGTTTGATGTTCTGACACTTGCATTAGATAATCCACCAGAGATACCCTCTGTCTACGGTTGGCTTATCTTACAAAAAGACATGTTGAGATGGGCATACAGCAGAGACAAGCCAATGATGAATGATCAAATGTGTAACAGTAATTTAAAACGTTATAACACATAGATAGTGTTCCGTACACTCCAAGATGCTAAAAGCAAAGCAATAAATGAGATGAGATACACAGGAATGATATTACACCAGTTAACTATGAGCATCCCCTGTCAGGCTCTTCTGCATGCTTAGTCAGCTGGAGGCCTTTGACATGAACACAGCTCCAAGGCATCCAGCAAAGATGAGTACAAAATATTTTTTTTTTAAAATCTTTCCAATACAATAATTTAAGGAATTAAAACCGTGAGGAGTTTATGCTGGGGGCATGCAATGCATTTTCCTTCTTTTCAAATCACCTTCTTTCATAGAAATTAGTTGTCTTAAAGGAGGCCACAGGCACAAGAGAGGTCCCCTATTGGATGCACGTAGTGTACAAGCAAGCACCTTTTCAATCTGAGGCAGAAAATTACATCTCAGAATTCTGCTGGCTCCACAAACCAGTCAAGACTCTTATCACTTGTGTCACCACTAAAACCTCTTGACAGACAGAAGCCCAATATCCTCCTCCCCTTGTCTGTTGTTTAGGCCCTGACACTTTACAGACATATACTTGCTTACTTTAGCCACTACAAATAGTCCCATTGACTCAACATGTAAAGTTAAGCCCAGTCACAAGCCTTTCAAGGATTGGGGCCTTAGTCTAGATATGCCACAAAAGCTAATTGTTTTTAAATTTTTATTCAGTACCCTTTTACCAGCACATTTAATTTGTAACTGGGACCATATGTATGTAATTATAGGCAGGGCTGCTAGCACTGTATTGCCCAATACTTCCCACTATAAGACCTTATTTTCAGTTAGTTTTAACTTTGCCAAATGTTAACCATTTAGGCTGAAATTTTCCAGGCTGGGTGTCTCTTCAAACTGAGTTTTTTGGAAAATGTCATCATGAAAATGATTCAGACATTTCTGAGAATTAAGCTACGGGAAAAAATGTTGGTTTGCACATGTTACACATTTTTGGTGACCTTTACTTTGAACAGCTCTAATATCACCATGCTTTGGAGCAAGAACAGCCAAGTTATAAACTTTCAAAAAAATCACACTTCAGAAGAGACTTACTAGCTTAATACCTAAAATCTCCAAAGATCCCATTGTCACTGAGCATGCTCAACATAAGAATGGCCATACTGGGTCAGACCAAATGTCCATCTAGCCCAGTATTCTGTCCTCTGACAGTGGCCAATGCCAGGTGCCCCAGAGGGAATGAACAGAACAGGTAATCACCAAGTGATCCATCTCCTGTCGCCCATTCCCAGCTTCTGACAAACAGAGGCTTGGGACACCATCCCTGCCCATCCTTGCTAATAGCCATTGATGGACCTACCCTTCATGAACTTATCTAGTTCTATTTTGAACCCTGTTATAGTCTTATAGACCTTCCCATCCGACAGGTTCCTAAAGCCCAGGATCTGGCCCAAGCCCAGATGTCTACACAGCAATAAAACAGTGCCGCAGCATAAGTCCCGCAAGCCCATGTCAGGTGGCATGGGCCAGCTTAAGATTTTTCTTTGCTGTATAAACATACTCTCACACTCCCAGTGCTGACCAGAATGCATATGCCATCCCCATAGAGCAACTGAGCATACTCCATACCCTCATAGCTCCCACTTGCTTCTGGACTGTCCATGCACCATGGCTAAATGTGCTCCAGCACTGGTCTACAGGGTCAAAGGTGGCTACAGACCCAAGAGGGGAGGGGTATAGGAACTGAGAACAGGGATACTGTCTCTTCTGTCCTCTCAATGACCCTCCAGCACTTCAAATGATGCAATAGAGCGGCAGGACCATGGCCTGCCTACCATACTTTGGTGTGCTGTGTACCCCTGAAGCACTAAAGGCAAAGCACAGGGACTGCAATTCTGTTTGGTTCTTATGCAGTCAACAAAAAGGGGGAAGGAGATGAAGGATGATAGGGGCTATTATGCCCTCCCCCAGCCCTGTGCGTTCACACAAACAGAACCTGGCCCTTAGTTCTTGAAAGGCAGCTGGCAAGTGTGTAAAACCACCATTGTGTACATATTGCATTCTGGATACACTTCTGCCTGAAAGATTCCTGGAAAACTTTCTGGAGAAACTCTATTTGACTGCAACAATAAATAACA
The DNA here is from genome assembly GCF_007399415.2 of Gopherus evgoodei. NCBI lineage: Eukaryota > Metazoa > Chordata > Testudines > Testudinidae > Gopherus > Gopherus evgoodei. The sequence continues at coordinate 190,246,775 of NC_044323.1, forward strand.
AAGACCAGAGCAAAACACCTGCATATCTCCTGCTGATGATCAGCACACACATATTTAAACAGATGTTTCTGGGTTTAGGTACGTTCACATTTGATGGATCTTCTCTCTCTTTTTCTGAGGACAGGCCCTCTCTTGGATTAAGCCATTTTACTACTAAATTAAAAAAAGCACTAATCCAACTACAAGCACAAACCTTAGAGTCCTCAAGTGAAAAAGGAATAATAATATTTAATAATAAAAATAGTAATAAAAGACATGAAACTGACTGGAAAATAACCTGATCTCCCCTGATTTTTTTTCTTCGTTTAAAATCTTTAAATTAGCACTTAAAATTGTAAAATACAAAGGAAAGTTACTGATTCTAATATAACCCTGGTCATAAAAATCTGGTTTGCTGTTGGCTTCCTATCAATCATCAAAATTCCACTATGAATCCTGACTGATAATAAATTGACAATTAATGATAGTTTTCCTGATAAAGGAAGCAGAGTGATGTATTTAACAGTTTCATGGGCTGTGGCTGTCAGAGCTATTTCCTATTTTAGGTTATCTTCATCATGCACTTAATTTCCTGAAGCATAATATGGTTAAAGGAAAAAAATCATAGAGCAAATATTTTAGTGTTAAAAAATTAATCTGAGTGCGGAAAAGATCCCTATCAATTTGGGAGAGCTCAACTATACAAGCTGGTGAAGCTCCCACTGTAGTGGAGAAAAGAACACCGGGACAGATCCTCAACTTGTGTAAATTGGTGTAGCTCCACGGACTTGTTCACACCAGATTCTCATTCTCAAGAATGAAAAGTTTTCTCCTGTGACATGATAAAATCCAGCTGTGATCCTTCTAAAAGCCATAAGCAGGCCTGCTTGTTTCAAGTCAGTTAAATTTAAAAAAACTTAACTCAGCAGGACATAAGTCAGGCTACAAGATTGATGAATAGTGACTTTTTTTAACCTACCCAGATAAAGCATGTGATTAAATCAATCATCGATTAGCCAGTCTGACCGACCTCTGTCCTTAACAGAAAAAAATTTAGATTAGCGGACAAAGAATATATTAAGTAGTATGTTATCATGTCAGTTGAAATAAAAAAGCTCTTGGGTAAAATTTTCACAGGTTCCTAAGAGATTTCTGGGCCTAAGCTGCATTTTCAAAAGTGGCAGGCATTTAGAAGCCTAAGTCTTACTAAAAGTAATGGGATGCAGGTTTCTAAATGCCTACATCACTTTTCAAAAAGCAGCTTATGCTCATAAGCTTTTGCAGATTTTACCCTTTAACTGACCCTGTCATATTTAAGGGTCTCAGCACTGTGAATGATCTTACATGAGGCCTAATTCTGATCTCACTTCCTGGAGATCATTGTAAATCAAGAGTAATCCATTGAAGTTAATGGTGTTACAACAGTATAAAAATGGTATATTGAAGAATCAAGCCTTATGTGTGTTCTAATGCCTAAGTACAAAGACAGGGTGACTGAGAATCAGGCCCTCTTAAGCCCTTCTTTATCACTCTGGTAGTGTAATGAGGCCCTAAAGTGGGTGGAAACAACCCCTGAGAATATTCCCAGTGCAAAATGTCTTCCTAACCACCAAAAAACTGGTGTGAAGACTCTGCATTGGCCATGCTCCCAAGCCCCTGGCCTAGGGGACATGGCTGGAATGTATTTCACCATGACTGTCCTCTGCTAGGAGACCACGGGATGCAAAGCCTAAGTTTATACCAGGCACCAGTCTTGCCCCTGGACAGCCCAGAATGTGGGAATGCTAAGGTGCCTTTTATTCATTTTTATAAGCCACCTTCCCTTCCCTTCCCCACTCTCATATCCATGCTTGCCCTAAACATCGAAAAAGTGCAACTAAGAAGTAGGCCAGCTGCACAGATTTAGGGCCTGAGCTCTCAAACACTTATGCATTTGAATATATCTACTCATGCAATTAGTCTCACTGTGTTCAATAAGCCTACTCCTATGAATACGGGGCCTCTTCCTATGAATACACTTTCTCAAATGCAGAAGCTTCTGAAGTATTGGGTCATTAAGTTGGAATGTACTGGTCTATCTTAAACCTTTGTGCTGCCCTTCTAAAAGTATTGTATTTATTTATTTAGTCTTGATATTTTTATATGTGAGCAGTTAATAATGTTTAGGAAAGATCTCTGATATGCCAAGAGAAAGTTGTTTCTTTCTTAATGCCAATTTCTATGGTAAGCTTTAGTTTCATGACAATTCATTTTTTTAACTAACCAATTTACATCTCATCTTTACCCTAAGAACAACAACATTTAGTTTAAAAGAGCAGTTCAGCCTTACCTATAGTTTAAAAGGAAGATCAAGCCTGCTGGTGATTATTAAAGGTCTCATGACATTATTTTGCAAGAATAGGCAGTTAGTACCAATGCCCTAGCTAGATTCCAGTGTGGTAGCTAGTTATACTTGGCCTACCTATTACAATTGTTATTAGTAATATTTATATTAGAATAGAGCTCAGAGATAATCATGAAGACAGAAGTTCATAGGATAAGTCTCTGTAAAAGCACATGTGAAGACACAGTCCCAGTCCTCAAGCGCTTGCAATAAAAGAAATATAATTACTGTATATTCCCCCTGCAGGTTTATTTGCATAGATTTTTCTCACTTCCTGTCCTACACAGCAGAGAAATGCAGCCGTGAGCTGTTAAAACAGATGCTATGTTCTACTACAGAGGTGGCTGCATTTTCTTGGTATGTGAAGCAAGTGACTCCTGTTTCTAGTTAATAAAGTACTTTGGGATTCTTCATGATGAAGGGTGGTATATAAATATAAATTATTATATAAGCTCAGGGGCAATCCTTATGAATTTGAGCATCCTATAGCCTATACTTCAAAAGGTATTGGCATAGACAAAAATTTATTCTTATTGATTTTCAGACAAGAGCATGAAAACAGCAAAGAAATATTTCATAAAAAGAGTACAGTTAAAAATTGGAGGCCTCCCTCACTGCTCTGAATTTAGTATTATATTATGCTAAAACTAGCCATAAAAAAAACCCCAAAACAAAGGCCACTAATAAAGATCTCACAAGGGAGCTTGGCCACATTCCAAAACAATGGGAGAGAAAAGTTCTGTTTAACTAAGCCACTGCCCCAGGGTAGCCCTCAGCACCATACTACAACAATCTAACAAGCTCAGGACCTCAGTCCCACAGCATACCATAGCAATCAGCTTTACTTAATAACAAATATAACATGTGGGTATATGAGACTGATACCAGTTCTGAAGATGCTTTGTTATAGGGAGTAGGATGCATAGCTGGAGATACTTCAGGCACACAGAGACTGTGTGCCCACTGCTACACCTCATTGTTGGGTGTTACTTACTAACCCCCATGGGACAGCTCTGCTGCTTCATCTTTATAGGATGGAGCCATGGCCTCCCCAACTCTGTGACCCCTTGAGGTGCAATACTTTCCGATGGAGCAGCCCATGCCCTCCCCTAAGCACAGCAGCTTCAATTCTGCCTGACTGCAAGAAGGAGAAAGGGGGAATGTAAAGAAAAAGAATCCTAAATATATTATTTTAAAAATATATTGGGGGGGCGCTGATTTGTGATTTTTGAACACTTGGAGTTTGCAAAACTGGAGGTTTAAGAATCTAACACCAATCCCATAAAAAAAAAATGTACAAATGCACAAAGACCAAATGTGTGTTTGCCACTCAGGTTGATAGGTATCCAGCCATGCAATTTGTGTTTGTAAATTACAGCTGCCATGTGTAAAAATATATGAATGTGCATTTCTGTGGGCACAAGTACTTTTATGTATATTTTTAAGGCTGAAAAATTGAGACTGCAGCTCAAAAGTTAGCTTTCAACTTTTAGAAAAAATAAGCCATTTAAGACAACATAGTAGGGAGCTTTTATAAGCCCACCTGAAACTGACATTCAAGTCCTGGAAGCTCCTTTTCATGTGGTACACCTCATACATACCATGCATGAGCAGTGAACCTAGCAATACTATACTGCCCTATAATTAATGCAAACATGAATGTTACAGGCCATCAGGCCATCACGCTTTTTGGATTCATGTGATAAAATAAGTACGATATATAAAAGGAAGCTGTTGCTTTTCAATGGACAAGTAAAGTGTTTAGGAAATTCCAAGTGTTATATAGTCCAGACATTCAGATCTATCAGCTCAACAGACAGAAATAACACCCTACATGAGGTTTTCAGACATCTGAAATTTTTGTGAAGTGAGATGCCAGTTATTTTTGATACGATAAAGAAAATTTTTGGACATGCAAATAATTATTTTGAAGCCTATTTTCTAAACCTTTATAAAAAAAATCCTAAACACTCTTTGGTCACAATATTGTCTTTACCTATGCCCAACATTAAAAGTGAAATTAAATTTAGCATTTCTAGTTTGATTTTGAACTTATCATCCTTAGTAAACATTAGCCCAAAAACATTTTGAGAACGTATGTTTGGTACATATAGAGAGATGAAACTTATATAGCGATTACTTGATAAATACAGAAAAATATCTGTTTCCAAAATAAATGACTGATAAGGTGTTTCCTTTTAATTATATACTGCATTTACTCTAGAAGAGGAATTACAAACGGAAGATGATCCATTTTACAGATTACTGAGACAGGTACAATTCCAGAGGATGCCTGAGTCACATTTTTACACTTGCTTTGTTTTATAGAGTCTACAGATAAATCACAAATGTAATAAAAGTGAGAAAAGCACTAGACAGCCTAATAACAAAGGTCTTGGGATAAAAACTAGGAAGTGATCTTCATAATATTCTATCTTCCCTCCTTTCTTCTCTACCCTCCATATAATAATTTACCTTTAGAGTAGAGTATTTTCCTACATAGATGGAGAATTTTAGATAGCAGATATTCCAACGTGGTGCAAGCAGAATGGTTCACATTGCTATCACTCATCTTATATCGCTGAACATGTATCTTGTAAATATCTGTTTCCCTTATAAACATGTTCTGCATCCTAAAGCTCAGCATACAAGATTAAAGGCTAAGGTCCTGATCCTGCAGAGAGAGCCATGTGGGCAGACTCAACTCATTGACATCTTCTAATGCCACGTGCCTTGAATGGGACTGTATGTAGATACATACAATTGTGTATTGGAATCCACAACACCCATGCAGAGTTCCAGGGACTTCAGTGGGTCTCTGTGTGAGCATAAAGGTTCATGCTAGCAGACCCAATGTAGGATTGGGATCTAAGCATTCAACCAATCCTGCTCCCATTGATTTCAATGGGAGTTTTGCTGTTAAACTCAGAATCAGGATTAGAGTCTAAATTGGCCCAATCCTGCAATCCTTACGCATGCTTTGAACCCTTACTGAAATTAATGTGCACAAGGACTACAGAATCAGGCAAGCCTCAGTTGAGGTAGGAATTATTCTTCCCATTTATCTATTCCTTCTTTCTCTCTCTCCTCCCTTCCTTCCACTCCTTCCCCAGTAAGCCCTAAAATTATTGGACTAGTTTTAAATATAGTAAGTGCAAAAATGCCACCAATTTTAGAAACAATTCAAAAAAAGTTTCCTTTATTGTCTAAGGACCTCTGTAGATAAATCTAAAGGGATGTGGCCCTTAGCACTGGCAGATGGTCTGGTTGAAGAAAACTAATAAATTAGGGGTTAAGAAAAGTAAAGAAAGAAATCCAATGATTTTCCAAATCACTCTTTCTTTTTATTAAAATTATAATACATATTCAGGAAGAGATATAGGGGATAATTAAATATGGTTATCTAAAAATCCTTATGACAGAGTAGATTTTGGAATGTGTGTTGTTTGTTGGAACCTAACCCTACAATCCCAGCATTTGAAATAGAACAGATGTGTAAAATAACAGGAAAAAAATCCAGACCTGTTGTTACAAATTCTTATCCAGTCTTTTTGGAAAAATTTAAAATAACAATTTCTATTGCGTAGTCTGTGATCCTGTTGACGCCTGTGTTCAATTGCCCAGCACTCTTTCATATATATAAAACGAGAGGTATTTTTTGTGGAAGGAAGCTCGGTCAGTGTATTTGATTGGTGAAATAATGTAAAATCTCATTTCTACGGTAGCTTCCAGCTGCCCCGGAGCACAAGTTAATGAGATCACATGGAAACATATTGCAAACCAGGAAACATATTTTACACAAGACCAAAACAGTGGAAAAAATGTTAAATACACAGCATAGGGGCGCTCAGTTTTGTACATTTCACCTTTCTTGTTTGTATTAGCACATAGGAATGTGGTGTGCATTCTGAGTGTACATAATAAAAACAAGAAGAGAGGCTCTGAAAGATATTTTTTGTCAAATTGTCATATTATTTCCCTGGAAATTTTAAACAAAAAGAAGCCTGCCTCTTTCAATGAATTTATACTAGTTTATACCTTTGGAGGGAGAACACAAAAGCCTTTTTAAATATGTAAGATGGCCCTAAGGGATTTGTCTGGTGCTATACAAACCAAGAGTCCAATCCTGGAAGGCACTGAGCATTCACTACCCAGCAACTTTATTGGAACGGACAGTGCTTAGCCTCTCCCAGCAATTGATCAGCACTGTACAGGATCAGGCTGCTAAAGAGAACTCAAACAGATGCTTGAGATCATTCTACCTACAAAGGAGGAGGACGATGACTGGGTTTGAGGCTGAAGAGGCACAGTACTGTTTGTTGTGATACAAGGTGCCACAATTTGTTTAGTTGGCTTCTGAAGATAGGAAGATGCCACTGATAGGAAGATGTTGCATTGATTAAATTGTGAAGTGGGGAGAGAAGACGGTGGTGGGGATAGGTGTTTTCCCTACATATCCACCTTTTCTCTTCACTTTTAAAAACACAGTTTAAGTCCTCTAATTCTTCTCATAAAAGTCAGTGAATTGGCAGGCACGACAAGCTGCCTGCAAATTCACTGACTTTTATGAGAAGAATTAGAGGACTTAGACTAGCATTTGAACTATTTGAAAACCAAACGTATCTTCTACAGTATTATTGCAAGGAGCATCACCCTCTGTGTTCATTCTTTTTCTAGGAAGACTTAAGAACAAAACCCTTTACATGAGGACAAGACATGGTAATTACTCTTTAAAATTCAGAATATTATTTGTCTTTTTCTTTGCTGACAATACAGTGTTACTGTGTGATAAATAAATTTGTGTTACTAGTTCCAGTGAGGTTTTTTTTAATAATTGAAAGAACAATGTCATAAAACCTTTGTCCTTCCACGCGAAGGAAGGCAGATACAGCTTTTAGATGAAGGGAGCATAGTGTATAAATGTATTGTACTGCATAAAATAACCAAGTCATGTTGTGTTTTTATGCCCTGTATAACAAGCCAACATGGAAAGAGCCCTGGAAGAGCCCCATTAGCAGGCACACCTGTGGGGCATGCCATTATTTTATGAGGGGAAAAAATGAAATGTTGAACTAATTAAGTAAATCCAATGGCGTAGCAGCACCATGTTGTCCTACTGACTGACAGAGCCATGGTTCTGAATGTACCTGTATTCCTTGTCTCTAACCTGCCAGGAATGGGGTTCTAGTCTCCTGGGAAAAGCATACTGTCTTGCCAGTTTAACTCTCAGATGAGTGACTCTTAGAACTGCATTTTTTACCACTCAGTGTTTTCATGAGGGTCACTCCACACACCAGAGATGCAATATTATGAAATGGCAAAATAGAGCAGTTAAATATTTGCAGGTGGAGAAGTGGGAGGAACCGCGTTTGGAAAGGATAGTTGAACAGGAAAAGGAGAAAAAGTACATAAAAAAATTTTGTTAGAATTTCTTTGTAGATTCAGGAAACCTTACCTCATGTATGATGTAGGACACAGAGACTTTGGTTTGGCCCATTGGTATGGATGCTGTGGCACAGAAAGGTACTGATCACAGAAGTTTCCTTTCCGGATGTGCTGAAACCCAGAAAACTCTTCTGGTGATAAATCAGCAGTTGGTGATATGGTCCCATGATCCTCACCACTCGGTTCAGTCTTGAGAGTCATGGATGGGGTATGATCTATTGCAGTCTTCCTAGATTTAATAGGAATTCCATCATTCATGTCTATTGTGCTGTCAGTGGTAAGGGCATTGATAGCTGCAACTATAGCAGAACTGGTATACTGGTTAGTGTTTCCCAGCCATGTATCATCAGTTACACTAACCCGAGGAGAACTCTGAGGAGAAGGTGTCGGAGAGTGGTGTGGTGAGTATGAGGTCTGCCTACCATTTAGGCTGTATTTTCTTTTGTTACAGGGAGAAGATGGTCTTGAATTGCAAGCACTTAGCCAGTTTTCCTCTGTAATGCTTGTTCTGGGAGACGTAGATGGAGAATGTCTTGGTGAATTAAGTAAAGTACAGGCCACCATACTGCGTTGATATCCTTCCTCAGTGTCAGTGGTCTTAGGAGACACACATGGGGACTGCCATGGAGATGTTTGGGGCGAAGTATAAGGATAAGAATAATTGGATTCATAGGAAGAAGCTTCAGAATTGCAACTTCTGGAAGACAAGCTACTTGCTGGACTCAGGCAAGATGGGTCTCTGTAAGCCTCAATATTTGGTAAATTCAAAGTGGCAGTAGAAGGTGATCGCTTAGCATTTGGGATAGCTTCGTCAACCTCGGCATCATGGAAAAACTGGTTGTTATTATGATGCAGTCCCGGATAAGAAGTTATCTCAATTCTGGGGCTTTCTAATGCTGGAGCTCCATTAGGTCTGACATTTGGAGACAGATAATATCCAGAGGCCCCACCGTCAACGTGTCCTCCATATCCAGAAGGATGATTTGTTGATGGGACAATTGAAATGACAGGATTGGATGTCTGAAGGCCATGACATGGAGTTGACAATGAGGAATGTGCCACATTTAGAGGCAAACCGGCATTTATATTTGAAGATGCATAATTATAGTGTTCTGAAAAAAATAAAATAAAATAAAAATGAATGACATGAGGTGTGTTGCACATATACATTAACCTACTAGCCTACTGAGTCTTCATTGAGCATGATGCTATAATCACATGAAAACAATGGCATTCCTGAGCAATCTATAACACAGACATGCAAAGTAGTTCAAATACTGAAGGGTGGTACTTTTGAAAATGTTGGTATTTTGGTGGCACAACAAGGCAAATCATCTCTGGGGAAATTGAGTTTCTGTATCTCCAAGGCACTCTTCTGAACAGTCTTAGATACAAACCTTAAAAGCAGAATTCTGCCTTCAAACCACAGAGCTGAAAGACTGCAGTGATACTGCACACAGAAACTTGCACTTGGTGTAAGTGAGCAAGGGTCCCCAAAGAGAAAATAAATAATAGTTTAAAAAAAAACAACATGGAGAGAATATAATATGAACAACATGATCAAATCCATTGCACTGAAATCACATACAACTGGAAGTTCCACTATGGCACATTTCCAACTGGTTCCAGTTAACAAATCGATTTTGGAATAGAACAAGTCTATTGGCCTACTCTCGTTTCTGAGACAAGCCAGCAGAAACCAGGTAAAGGATTCACACAGTGATGAAATACACTGGAATTCCATTAATAAATAATATCCAATAATCTTCTTATCGTTTAAGCACTGACTGTGTTCTCTCTCTTCACCTGTATTTTATTAATTTCATAACATTAATTACAACACACATTTTGAAGTACTGGCACAGTTACACAGTTGGTGTGGAAATCTAGGAGAGTCAGAGATCACCAAACAATTCCGTTTGAATCAATACCATTTGGCTTACTGAATGACCACTAGTGAGCCACATGAATGTCATGTGCCTTAGGCCCCAATTTTTAAAGGTATTTAGTCATTGTGGCACTCAACATTACTACACTGAACTGATTTAGGAGCTAAATGTAATTTACAACAGGAATTTGGGGATTTAGCAGCCAAGACCCCATTGACTAGGCTATCTCAAATGCTTAAATCCTTTTTGCAAATTACATTTAGACTCCTAAAATGGTTAGGTGTTGAAATGCTAAGCAACATAATGCCTATCAGGGGCCGCTGTCTATTGGACTATAAAGGGCTACATTGTACTTGCTCTCAGGTGGTGCACTTTGGATTGGGACTTGGAGGAAGGAAATGAGGTAAGGTTGCACACAGCCTCTCACTCATCCACAATCTCTTTGTGCAGGACCCAGGGATACCTGCCATACTGCTCTGTGCTAGTGCCCTTGTGGGGCTGCAGCTGTAGCCTTCCCCTTCACACAAGACAGCAAAGCTAGCCGGCCACCAAAGGCAATGCATTCTCCACCCTATTAAGAGGCGATGCTGTAGGCACAACTCGCCGATGTCTTTCTGAGCTCCTTTTGGAGTTGAGACAGCTCTGGATCACCCCCCAAGGCCAGTACCCTTACACGCTACCTGGCCCCATATTGGGAAAAGAAAACAAATCTTCCTAAAATAGCCCCTGCATTTTGAGTTCAGAGGATCCTTTGCTTTCAGTTTAATTCACTGAATTAAGACTATAACTAGCTCTAACATTCACCAGCCTTTTAAGGATTTTGTTATGGAAGAGGTACCTTCTCCATTCCTGAATGATAGCAATGAAGAAATAAGGGTTCCCTACAATAGGAGCCCTTTCACGTAGTGTTTGTTTCCTTCCCTCTCCAGAGGCAAACACCCCAGGCAGTGATCATGCCTTACCTTGCATGCTGAGATCCAGAAAAGCTTTGTTAATTTCCACAGCTGTTATTCCCAACATGACCCAATCCTCAGTAGCATGGAATATGCAAATAAGCTTCTGAGCTTGTTGTACCAATGCAGGAGCTTACTCCGTTCCCTTTGTTTATCAACCCTACTCAATTTGATGCCATTATCCAGCTACTCAGTGTTCGGATTTCTTAATGTCAGTGATTCAAAGAAAGACTATATTTACATAAAATTAATATATTTTAGCTATTTGATAGTACCTCAGAGATGTTTATACTGATTTATATCATGTGAGGCACCATTAATGTATTCAACATCTATTTGAATCACTTTCTACTTAGCCTTAGGAAACTGGCTATTTACCAAGAGAGGTTCATTATATTACACTAGAACATATTACAGATGAAACAAGAATATTCAGAATATGTTCTAGTTTGACACTTTAACCAAACACCATGAAGGGAGGAGATATATTAAGAAAAATGCTATTAAAAATAATAATAAAAAAAACCTGGCCAGTGACACCGTTCACAAAGGTATGTAGTTTTGTCATCCTCTTCTTTCTTCCTAACAGTATGCAATTGATAAGGCTCTAATCTTTCCTCGGTATTATTAATAAATCTTATTAACCTGCATTATTTAAAATAATCCTTATTTCATGCCTAAGAATAGGTTATTTTGTACTACATCAACCAATAATCTGAATGACAGGGAGTGATTTGTAAAAGATTTGGATCTAATGAAAGGCAGCAGGGTCCAGTGATGGCAGGCAACAGACTGAGACTCAGGACACCTATGTTATAGTCCCAGCTCTGCCACTGACCTGCTGTGCAACCTTGGGCAAATCACTTTGCCATTCTGTGCCTCTGTTTTCCATCCCATCTTTATCTGTCTTATCTATTGAGAGTGTAAGTTATTTGGGAAGGGACCATCTCTTACTCTGCATTTGTACAGCACCTAGCAAAATGAGGCCCTGATCTCAGTTGTGTCCCCTAGGCAGTACTGTATTATGAATAAATAATTATTAATACATAAATTATACCCATGGAATCATTTCCTTTTGTGGTCAGAAAACAATCAATTAGTTAAAAGACTCCTCCCATAATACAACAAAAAGGGCACATATAATAATAATACCACCTACCTAGTAAGCCTTGGTGAAATGCATCTACAAGGAGACTTTTGAGAAACATACCTTTTAAGCACCACAAGTTAATTGTCACATGTCCATCATGTACAACCCAAGCAGATTTTTTTTAAGGATTTAATTGTCACCATTTTGTTAAGGTAAAGTAGCAAAATGGTGGCATCTTAATAGGACATATTAATTATTATGATCACCATTCATGCCAATATAATTAAGGACTTGTCTTGGATTCCATAATAAATCTGATTTATTTAGCAATCTGGCCATCAGAATTCCCTGGGAGGTGAAGCTAGATGCACAAAGTTCTAATAGTCACAAACAACTTAAGTATTTTGAAAAGAAAAATTTGAAACAACAAAGAAAATCAAGGCATTACGTTTCTGAGCGACTACCAAGCATGGATTGTACACGTCTAATAAAAAATTCATCTGGATTTTGACATGTGGAGTGAATTCACATGATGGATAGCGACAGCTTTGATGGTGCCATTTTGGAAATTAGCTCAACAGTCTGAACCCAATGCGATGACATGCAGAGAACCCTCAATTCCCACTGACTTACATGGAAATTATGGCACTGCACAATATTGGGCCTTGTATTATGTGTTAGCACATGGTAGTATAACAAATATTGGAACTGAACCCCTTATTTTGTGACAATTCCTAAGCATACTACTTTTCCTTTTATGGTGACAGAGAACTACCCCTCCCTCTTCCCCCCCAATTAAATTATAACATAGAAGTTTCAATCCTTCTACAGCCTTAGGGGCCTAATCTTGAAAAGTGCTGTTTGCCTCTGGAAAAGTGTTGAGCACACACAGGGGTTTTTTTGTTTTGGTTTGGTTTGGTTTTAAGGGTGTCAAACACTGGCACTTCACATGGACTTCAAGGGGCACTAAGGTTGTTCAACACCTTTTCACAGACTTGACAGAGTTTAAGGCCAGAAAGGACCATTCATTTTGCATATCACAGGCCATCAAATTTCACTCAAGCACTCCTATATTAATCCCAGTGACTTTAGTTAGACTAAAGCATTTTCGTCCTCACAAGTCCACAGGCACAAATCAGAAGAGACAGAGGGGCCACCAATGCCTGAGTCTCCTGCGGTGGCAAGGAATTGATTAGGTTGGATATGCCCTGACAAGCCCTAGGAAATGATCCGTTCCCTCTCTCATTTCGATGGTAAGTGCCTATAGACAGCAGCCTTCTCTATTTGTACAGTCTCTAGCGCACTGTCTGAATTCAATCCCCCTCTCTCCCCCCCCAGGTCCCTGCCATTCTGATCTGGGAGAAAATTCCTTCCCAACTGCAAATTAGGTGATCAGTTAGACCCTGAGCATGAAAGCAAGAGACACTCGCCAGGCATCTAAGAGGATTTTTGAAGATTGGACTATTTCTATTTAATTGCTTACGTCCATATTTTCAAGATGCCCAAGGGAATTTAATGGGATTTGGGCACCTGACTCCCTTGGGTCCCTTTGCAAATGTCAGCCCTAGGTGCCTAACTTGTGGCATCCAGATTTGCAAAGTATTTTGACGTTATTAATTAATGCATTTGGACATCATGTATGTCCCAGAGGAGAGGGCAATAGATGGTCACTGTGTAAGTAATACAAACGCAGCACATTAAACCTGCTCACTGAAGAGTTGTAATACTATACTTGGAGTGTTATTTTGACTGAAAGTCAAAACTTTGGAATGTAGCTCTAGTGATGCTCAGGGAGGTGGAGGATGAAGTGTCTCCAAGATTCCATTACAGGGTCCAGTTGCGTGTGACTGGGAGCAACTCCAGCACTGAAAAAGTGGCAAGTGACATCTCCTTGGGATGCAGTGACAATACTCTTCTTTCCACATGCCAATTTCAGTGCCAAACAGTAGGTTTCACACCAAGGATGAAAAAAATGCCATTAAACTCTCACACAGTCTCATGGTGTCTGAACTGTACCGTCTAACTCAACACCAATTAGAGACAACCCTAAAGCAAAATTCTAGATCAAAACACACCTGGCCCCTGAAGGGGGCGGGGAGGAAGGTTTGAAATCCAAACTCAGCTCCGGAATTCACCACTGGCACTTCTCTTTGATAGGTCGGAACCAAAACCTCAGATACAAACATCCCCAACTCTACAATATTTAAAATTCAGATGTGGATCCTAACGTCACAGGCTTCTGTCTCATTTGGATGGTAAACTCCTATAGACAGCCATCCTGTGTTTGTGCAGAGGATTGTTCAATAGATAGCACACTCAGTAAATAACATTTTTCTTTCTGGACTGAGTACACCCCAAAAGTCGAATGTTTTCCCCATCCCCACCCCAGCTCCCAAATCAAGAAATGCAAAAGGGCTCCCTTTCCTGCAAACATTATAGCCTCTATCTGCCCTCACACACACACACACCCCTCCACCTCCTCCTCCTCCCAACACCACTGAGGCTCCAGGGGGCAGCAGGATCTGGCAAAAGCAGCACTGGGGTGCCTCCACCTCCTGTTGTTAGGAGCAGTACTGTTCTTAGGACAACGAGAGAGAACCATACAAACCCCTTCCGCCTCCGCCTGGCTCCCCAAGCCCGCCACTACTTTTCCTATTCCGTCCCAGGGGGGAGCCCCGCGTTGGGATCACTCCTACGTGCCCCCATATAGCATCTCAGCACCACGCCACCTGCAGCATGGAGCACGTCGTCAGAGCCCTGCAACCAGGGAAGCCCTGAGCCCCGGCAAAGGAGGACTGCTGCTGCCTAGTCTGTACCAACCTTTGCCAGCAGTGCAATCATCTCCCTGGTTAAACTCGAAAAGGAAATCAAAGTCAAACTCTTGTTCTTCCTCCAGGCCAGTCATGTCTCAGGAGACGGCCGCGGCGCCCCAGGCACCAACCCCACCAGCTGGGCGACAAGGAGCAACTTTTCTCAGGCTCTGCCTGTTGTGTCTCGGGCTGGGACACCGGGGGATGGGCTAGAGCCGATGGGCTGCTGCTCCCGCTCCCTCTGGGCTGTGGGTTAGCTGCCGCCGGGGCTGTGAGCAGTGGGAGAAGCAGGCTCTGGTCTCCTCTGTAATTTCTGTGTAATTCAATCAGCCGGAGCTGCTTGCTGCAGGTACAGTCACCCGGCTGCTGCAGGCGGCTTCTGGGCTGTAATGTGACCCTCCCCACCGTCTGTGTCTCTGATCCTCCCTCTCTCGTTGTTGATGTTTCCGGGTTGATATAAACAATCGAGTTGCTCTGCCTGCCTCTCTCTAGTTCCTTGTTTTAAAATAACCCCTCGGTGCTAGTTAAAGAGAGCCCCGCTCCCCACCCAGAGAGGCGGCTTAGACAGGTGGGCCGATTAGTCAGAGCGGCTCAAGATGAGTGATGGTCCTTGCTACACTCCCGATTGCCGCGGGCGGGTTTGCTGCCCTTGCTGATGTCTCTTTTCTGTCCCCCTCTTTTTTTTTTTTTTTTTTTTTTTTTGCTAACGTGAACCGTAAAACTGAAACCCAAGCTCCCTTTCCTCCCCCTCCTACAGACACGTGTCTGCGAGCTTCTGACAGAGCTTTGCTCTGCCGCTTTCTGTGGTTACTAATACCGCCAGGATGAACTCTCTCTCTAGCCCTCTCCTCCTCCCTCCATTTTTGCAATGTTCCTGAACTGCCTTTAAAAAAAAAATCAGTGTCTCAATAAAGCAGGAACAAAGCGAAAAGGCTGCAGAGGCTCACAAGCCAGCCACAGCTGCAAGCTAGAGGGTAGCTGTACTGCGGGGTGGGAGAACCGCCATGGAGTAGGAACCTGGGAAATGAAGGGGTTTCTGTTCCAGTCCACCACATTGGCAGACACATTTTAATTGCCATCGGTTTCAAGTTTCCGGACCGCACTGATTACAAAACTGGGAGGAGGGGGGAGTTCTTTCTTCTTGGCTAACTGACAAACCTTAATAATGGACCTTGGTGATGAGGAGGAGTTCAGCTTGCCAGTCTGTGTGGGCTGGGGACTTCAGGCTGCAGTGCAAAGCCGTGCTACATGCGAGATGTTGTTGTCTGGTCACAGCAGTGCCCCTGGGTTGACTTTTTTTTTTTTTTTTTTTTTTGACTAGCCGTAATACGTTACATTTAGTTGCAGCACCCACTAGTGCCAACTGCCATAAAAACACATTACAACGGGACTTTTAACATTATCTATTGTATTGTACGCTTACGGTGGGGGAGATCTTCAACTTCATATTAAGGGGAATTTGCAAATTGTTTAATGACTATCTAAAAGAGAAGCACAATGCTGCCTCCCCACCTCCCCGAATTAGCCGGTCACATAAAAGTTATTTCCCCCCCTTTAAAGCTGACAAGAAAAGTTCCAGTGCTCTTTGAATGGTGTCTGCTGTATTTTGCCCTGTTTTGTTTTAAAAGTGACACTTTACAAGAATGTTGTTCTTCTCTATTGGGGAATATATTTATTTCGGATTATACTAGCCACTTTTAAAGACTACACAATGCAAATAACCTCACCGCTTTAGGAGCCAGGACTGAGATGAAACTGTTGAGCTCCCAGAATTTTTAAGGTTGGCTTTCAAAGGAATATTTTGAAAGCAGTTATGGAAACGACGTTCCCTTATAAACTCAGGGAATACCATTTTCCAGGCTAATGTCTGAAAACTCCATTACAAAGTGCAAGAAAATACATTTTTTTTCTCATCAGAATTCATTGTTTTTTTCTTTCCATCACAAAGTGTTGTGCCGCAGTTACAAACTATCTCTTATGATTTACACAGTGCTGGCCAACATATGTCCTCAGGCAATTTACTAAACTAATGCTGAACTTGTGATGGTCTCTGACGTATTGTCTGATTGTTACAGATACTGCTAAAACGACTGACATTTCCCAAGTCTTCACCTACAAGTCCAGAATTGGGATAGGCTGAGTGGGGATTGGTTTTGGAGCGAAGCGGGCTGTAGTGGCTGTGAATAGCACATCTGTGCAGTCGATTGGCAGGCCAGACAGCTAATACATTGTGTAATGCTTGTGCACCAACCTTCTTTGCCTTTGCAGGGTTTCCATTATTTCTTTGCCCCCAGCTGTTTGTTCTAAGCTGCAAGGCTGAATCACCATAGTATGTAAAAGGCCTTGGCATCAACTTAAAACAACCCGCTGGAACAGGAGGATCACTAAGGTGGCTGGTTTAAAGGGAGCAGAAGAAAATGGTGGGAGAATGGAACACCTTCTCCACTGAGGCTAATACATGTACTCCCTTTCTTCCTCCTCTACAGCCAGCACTATCAATCTAAATCCATATTCAGGCGTCTCAGACCATGGTCTGATTTTCTAAGAGGCCAAAGAGCCACGGCTGCTATTGACTTCAGTAGGAATGCTCAGCACGACTGAAAATCAGGCCAGGTATTGCTGCCTAAATATGGATTTGGTGCCTAACTTTAGGCAGCCCGGGTTGAAAATGCTAGGCTTTGTGGCCGTTGGTTTTCTAGGCGTTGCTACTTTTCCTCAAACCGGCAACCTATGCAGAACTTCTCCTTCAGCCTACATATTGCGAGTTTCATTTTCTTTTTACCCAGCTACACTTCGCTCTGATTTGAAATAGTTCTCAAGCAAATGTTTGTATTTTGTAGCCTTTGGGGTCTGAATTATAGCTAAAGGCGCAGGTAAACTAGAAGTGTACTTCCTGACCAAAAAACTCAACAAACCCCCCAAGTGTTCATAGTCACTCATTAGGTTATTACTGCTGACTCAAGGGAAGACATTCTGTAAAGTCAATATCATTCTACAAATGATTAGTTTTCCATCACTTCAAACCAGTTCACCTTCCCTTATAAGAAATAGTAATAACAAACTATTTGTGATTAGCGAGACATATTTGTCCTCCATCTGAGTCCCTGCCAATGATACAGGAGGAGGGGCAGGAGGAAGGGAGACTCATTACAAAATATCCGCTACATTTATGATTGAATCGTTTTCATTTTTGTTTCTACACCCTGGTACCTTCGATATTGATCGATGGTTCGGAGCTATTTATTCACAGACAGTTTGATTTGCCAGTCCAACAAATATTAGTGCCTCTGGTGAAATGTTGAGATTGCCTCTGAAGAACTGCATAGGAATACAGAACTCAAGTGATGGAATGCGTTAAGACTGAGTGAATGTGTCCTGTCTGTTAACAACTTGGATTAAAACAATGCCATTAACCTAGGGAGACCCTCATTACTTAAGGGAAAACCTTTCTATTTCCATGAAGAAAAACTCTGTAAATGGTTGTAAGGTTACATCCACACTCTTCTCGCCCCCACCTCCCTCAAATGACTTTGAGGCAGATACTAAGCTGGTGCAAATTGTCATAACCCCATTGACTTCAATGGAGCAATAACAATTAATACTAGCTGAGCCTCTCGCCCCAGTTGTGTTCACCACAGTCTGAAAGACAGTTTCAGCTTTAAATAACAGTAATGTTTGATTAGTTTTAACGCACAGCACTCCACACTTTGGTAGATTCCAAAGTATCATTACACTGATCCATAAGGCTTTATAAGGGTAACTTCCCCCCCCCCCCAAGAGTGATGTGATAGTTTCTCCACAGTTAAAGTTTAAAATAATATAGTTGATTGTTGCCACTTGGCAGTGGTAAGCCTTAATTTGCAGAGAGTCAATCTTTACTTGTAGAGGTCCCCTATGTATTTACTGCATTAGATCATTCTTTCTGTTGGCCTAATTTCTAAGTGCCTTGAAAAATATATCAATAATAAAATGAATTATTGCAGATAACTTGTGACATTTTAGCACAGGAATTAGAAAAGTTATTTAATTAAGCAGGAAACCATAGAAATAAAGAGGAATCTCTCTTTTTAAACTCTTCCCGCCCCCCGGGGAGTTCTGTTTTTGCTTGTTTGTCTTCAGGATTATTTTTTGAAGTTAAACATTTTGGAAGTCCTCTGCATGCAGCATTTGAAAAAGTTCAAGAAGGCAAAAGCTATGACATCTCTACAGACATTTACAAATACTTACTAATATTGCAGTACGTAACTTTCATCTAAAGAGGCGTTTGAATGGTTTCAGTATCCGAGTCCAATAATCCAGCAGCACTTGTATTTATTGTACGGGAAGGATTCTTTCAATTGAAATCTAGTGAAACCAGCTGTGCAGAAAAGGTAGCCTAGCATGCTTGTGCAAACTCAGAAAACAAGCAGCAAGTTCTATACCCCAGAGCTGCTCGAATAAACACTATTGACTAATTTCACTATCAACTTTTTAATCACCTTGTCCTTTTAAGATATTTGGCTTTAATTACACTGAAGAGCGGTATATCAAACGCCCTCCCTCATTTGGAAGACTGAAGGCTTGAGTCTATACTGAACCCGGTTACTGCACTGATTCCAAAACAGAAAGCTGAAACGTACATGACACCTGCCTCCAAGAGAGGAAAGTGACTTATCTATGCTACAGTCTGTTATTCATAACAAAAAGAATGGTGATTCCACCAAAAGGCTTTGATTATAATACTATTCTGTACAACAATAGTTTTATTATTGTAGAGAGTGCCAGGGGTTCCCGATGCCTTAGAGGAGAAAAATGTCCTGGGACTAGAACTTCCATTTAAGTCACTGGATCAGGCCCTTGGTTTTTAAAAAATCCCAACAACTAGTGGTCAGAGGTTACCTTATTTGCAGCCCTAAACATGGGCTAACAGTAAAATATTTCAAAAGACCTGCACCCAAGATCTTTTCCCATTAACTTGGCTAATGTATTTTCCCATTTAGAACATTTTGGGACCGTGGGTACCGAACGAGCATTCAGAAAAGGAAACGAGTTGTCATAAATAGCATAATGTGTACTATAATTGCATGTTAGGAATTAGGACACAGTAGGTGTGAGAAAACATTCCCCCTCGTGTACATGAAAGAACAAAGTAGTAAAAACTTCGGAGCTTTCGTTTGTTTGTTTTGATACCCTGGAGGAGGGATCATCATTATTAGGTTTCAGATTACCCTGAGACTTTTTGTTTTTACAGAGTTTTCTAATTTTTCGAAAGGTTACACATGGTTTTAGTTATAGTGTGTATTCTAGCAGAAAACCATATAGTACTTCATCATAATACTGTCGTTTCAAATGTGCTATTTGCATGTCAGAAGTTAGTGGTTAAAAATGATTCAACAAGCTAACTTCGCTCTGCGCACTATAACTCCGTGAAACATTAACACACAGCACACACTCAGCCATACTTTAACTCCACAGTATCCTGGGATGCCTTGAGCTGGACAGAGAACTGTTCCACCCTGAGCCTGCATTAATCAAAATACAAAATACATTTAAAAATGGCTCTGTCCGGTTTAAATCTAAACAGACCCTGCCTGTGATTCTGACAGGTCCACCGAAAAAGCACTCCATTGTATTTTTTTGTCCTGCCTGCAGCTCAAGGATCCAGAAGCCAAGGCCAAGTTCATGCAGCGCAAGAGGAAAAGGAGACACCTATTGGCAAAAAGTCGCATTCAAACCTCAAGGCTGCTTTGGGGAAACACCAGGGGGACACCACTTCCCAATCACTGCAGCCACTGCCAGCAGCGGCCGGTCCTCTTCCTCCGCGACACGAGCTGCCCCGGGCACGGTCCCGGCCACACTCTTCCACCCTCCTCCCCAAAATGCAAATCCCAAGCAGGAGCAAACAAAGGGGCATGCAAAAACTTTTCTGAAAACCCCTGGTCTTTACCTTCCTCTGCTGATTTCATGCTGCTGCTGCTGCTGCTGCTGCTGAAGGGGCAGGAAGAGCGCTGCAAAGCCACCGAAGTTTCTCTCCCCCTAGCTGGATCCGGAGGTCCGGCTAGAAAGTGCTTGGAAGCAGGAAAGCCAGGGCTTGGCATCCACTCGGCAAGGAGGGGGTGAAGGCGGGGTGGGGAGGGGGGGATCCCTCTCTCTTCTTTAGCCCCGCTTCCCGCACTCTCTGGCTTGCTTGGAAACCAAGGTGCGGTGCGTGTCACCCTCCTCCCCTCCCGCAGTGGAAGCCAGACCCTAGAGGGAAACGTTAGATGGCAGCAGCTGTCCCCAGGGCAATGTCACTGAGAGGAGAGGGCGAGCGAGTGGGCACAGCCCAGGCAGTAGCGCTGCGGCGAGCCCTGCTAGGGAGCCCCTGGGAAGTTCGTCTCGCTCCCTCCCTCCCGTCTCCCGGGATCTTATGCAGGGGGGTGTATTTTGATCAGTGAGCATGAAGGATCTGTAAGTCTCTCTCTGACGCAGGGCTGCGCGGAGACAGCTGCCTTTTTAAAGCTGGAAAATACCCCCCCCCCCCCCGCCTTCTTGTCCCAGCCCCTGTCCCCGCCCAGCGTCCCGTGATGTCACGGGGCCTGCCAGCTCCTCTCAGCTGCACGCGCGAGAAGCCAGCAGGAGGCTTCAAGCTTCAGTGCCAGGGAGAAAAGTCCAAGCGGAGCCCCCTCGCTCTCCTACCTCTAATTCTGCTGAAGAAGCAGCTCCTGCTGCTGCTGCTGCACAAAGACCTACTTTAATCGGAGCGCACATGCACACATACACACACACGCCCCTCCCCACCCCCAGAAACGGGCACCCTCCCAAAACTCATTAGATTTCTAAAAGTTTGTGAGTGTCTGTTTCAAATGAGTAAGCAGCACATTTAGTCCATGAAATAAAAGGAGGGAAGGGAGGGAGCAGTGGGGAAAAAAAGCCCTGCATGCTGAAATCATTATGTAAAAAATCGCAGGCTTCCCTCGCTGTGGAAATTTGGAAAAGAGCATCCACTGGCAGGCAAGAGAAAGGAAAATCCCATTCTGCTAAATTACTTACAGACTCGACGGATTTGATTTCAGCCACTCAGATTTATTATTAGTTTATTTATTTATTATTCTGTAACTATCAGAGCAACACAACCTCGTCACATCGCTTAGGAGCTGGGGGAAAGAGACCAGCGAAGAGGTCCATCCACAGCCCGCAGATAGTATCTCACAGGACCTGTCCTTAGTTCAGACAGGACACAGTGCCAAAGCTTGCAGTAACTGGGAGCGACAGGCTTTAAAAGAGTGCGCGCCGGGGGTTAGGGGGCGGGAATATTAGTTAAATCTTCTCTTAACTCAATCCATTTTCCCTTTCAGCTCCTACCCTCTCCCTCTGCCCTCTCAGCTGGCAAAAAGGGCCATACTTTCTTGTTGGAGTTGGACAGCAGCAAATGGAGAGTTAGAGCGGTTAAAATATCTGGTGTATGAAAAAAAATCATAAATCTGTTACATGACACCCAGATGTGGTTTAAAATAAACCCAATATAAACGAAATCCTGTCTGCTTCTGGGGAACAGGAGGCCATAGAAGATTCTTTGAGGCAAATCATTGTACTAAGTCATTATTGAAAATGTTCCACCTCAAACAATGAGCCCCGAGAAAAATATTTTTCCCCAAATGAGGAACTGTCCATTCGGATACAAAGACGAAGGAATGTCTTTCAAGACAGACTTTTAAAAACCTTTTTTTTTCAAGACCCTGAAAGGGATTTTGTTCATCTATAAACATGAAATTCAAGTGAGCTCAATGTTTGCTTACTCTAGCCAACTTCAGTAACTTATTCCTACAAGAAATGGAACCAAATTACTAATTATGAGAAAGCAAAGCTTTAATTGTTTCAGTTATCTGTTGTTACGTAAGAGGCTTCCAGATAGGAAGTGTGTGTTATACGATTTAGATATACTTATATGTATACGTGTAGGGAGGGAGAGTTGGAATAGAGTTATTGCTTGTATTCTCAGGTATCACTTTCCCACATATTACAGATGCCTTCAGAAAAGTGAAAAAAATATTTAAGAGTCCAAGTAGAATCCTGTCTAATCTATCCAGGTTTTTATATTTTTATCACTATGGTAACCGAATGCGTGGGCGACGGATGGAATCGGTCCTGAATAGTAGCCAATTTCTTTTTGAAAAGTTGGAGTTTTGGAAGATTTCCTCCCTAGTCGGTCACCTCTCATTAGCTGCAGAAAAAAATACTGTTAAACCACATCAGTGCTTATTGATGCAACAATTACAATAGCAGGGGACAGTTACACGTCAAGCGAAGGGGTAATCATAAATAATCTGCTAGGGGGCACGGTAATTTTACTCCAGCCATCTTCACTTCGGAACGTCCTTTGATTTTGAGTTTGTTCTCCTTCTGAGGGACTTTGTGCTTTTCGGTGTCAGATACTAGGGACCTCGGCTCGGCACATAAAGGGTGTTTTCTTCTGGGGGGAGGGGAGAGCAGCGGGACAAATGAGCCACAAGACAAGTGCGAATGACAAATCGCAGCTATTATTTTAGTCTCTCTCTTTGCCAAAGGAGTTTTTGGAGCTACCTTTCCAGATGGGAAGAGCCCTGTGCGCTCTGGAAAGACACTTGGGGAGGTGTAAGGTCAACCAAAGTGCTTGTTTTCTGACCGCTTAACGTGTCCGCTGTGCATTTTAATGGCATATCGATTTTGGGGAGCTACTTGCTTGGCGGTGAGAGGAGCAAGGAGACCCTTTCGCAGGAATGCAGAGCAAATCCAGACGCCCGGCGAGTCACTCTGCTGAACTAACACACACACACACACACCCCCTCCCGGCAGTAGTCCCTGCAATGTAATGCTCGCACATCCAAAGACAGTCCCAACAAACCTCCAGCGGCTCCCCTTCCCGCCCCCCCTCATACATAAAGTTAGGTGCTGGTGCCAGGCCCCTAAGGCTGTGTTTAGGGGGCAGCTCAGTGAAGAGACTGGAGGGCGAAAGCTGCTCTCTCGTTCCTTGCCTCTCTTTTCCTGTCTGCTTTCAGTGCTTTCCTTTCCCCTCTCTGCACTGAAATGACGGAATCCCCAGTCTGTTTCCTCCTGTTTAATGCCGTTGCCTGGACCACCATGGCTTTGCTCCAAGTCCCAGGGAGTTTTCGAAGGCGGCTGCAGCAGCAGCAGTCTCCGCAGCCAGCTAACCGTGGCCGCCTGGTCCAGAGCCCAGATTGCCCAGAGCGCCGCTCGCAGCTGGCCCCAGCTCCAGATGTTCCTGACGGTGAGCTGGGCCCAGCCGGCCTCTAGTTCAGGCTGCTGCTGTGGCTGCCACCCCAAGAAGGAATTGCTCCAGCTCCACCCCTCGCTGCTGCTGCTCATCTTCCTTTTTCCCTACTCCTCCCTCCTCCTGAAGTTTGTTTACAGCGGCTACTAGGAGCGACTGTTACAGGGTTTTATTTTAGGAGTAGGTGATGACTAACAAAGAACTTAGTATAGAAAACAACCCTATTTTTAGACAGCTGTTGTTTCAGTGGATTATTGTAGCAAATACAGTCTCTCTCTTTTCTAAAGCCACTTCCAGATGCCAAATCCTTTCTTCTGCACTGTTGCTGAAACACACATGCCTGTCCAACTCCTGCCGCTGGCCCCTGGACTCCTGGGTTTGGTTGGTCGGGTTTTTGTTGCTGTTGGTTTTCTTTTAATTTTCCCAAATCAAATAGCTAAATCCTACACATAATTGCTATGGATACAATTGGTTGTAATTAATTTGGTGTTTCCAATACCCAACCCTACAGCTCTTTCCAGAGAGAATGAGTCAACCAGGGAATGTTCAGGGCAATTCTAGTGAACTTGGGTCATCCAGAGGAGTTGGGCACTGTCTCTTGCCCTGCAATGCTTAGACCTTCTGTAGGACTTTCATCTACAGAGTGCATTACAGTGTGAAATGTCTCCTATTTTAGCTTTGACTCAAGAGTTCTGTGCTTCCTCAAGTTGCAGCCAAAGACTTGAGAAAGACTTGCAGAGTTCTGTAGAGAGACCTGGAGGTCCTTACCCTGCACTCTCAGTCTTATCCATCTCCCCCTGCCTTCCCTTCAATCTTAATGATAGTGTGGGAATGCTACATACCTGCAAACTGCTGGCTTGGTAATGGAGTTTAATGGAAGAGACCATTTCAATCACCTAGTTTGACCTCCTGCATAACACGGGCCTGAGAACTTTACCTAATAATTCCTGCCTGAATCCTAATCACTTGTGGTTAGACTATAGACCCGGCACCAGCACTCCCTGCTCCAGTGGGTACTGAAGACCAAGCGGAGAACTGAATGCCTACCAGGGGACTCCTCACACGTAAGAGCAAGAAATGCTCCCTTGTTCGGTGCTTTTTAGTCAGTCTCTCCCTCTCCCTCTCTCCCTTCAGAGCAGTGAGCTTCCTGGTGGTCTGGGGAGTGGCCCTTTCCCTGTTTATCACCTGAGAGCTCCGCTGATTAGCCTTTGGGCCCCACTCTATGTAGGTATTTGTATCATCTCCAAAAGCAGCAAAGAGTCTTGTGGCACCTTATAGACTAACAGACATATTGGAGCATGAGCTTTTGTGGGAGAATACCCATGTCGTTGGTTGCATCCGACGAAGTGGGTATTCACCCATGAAAGCTCATGCTCCAATACGTCTGTTAGTCTATAAGGTGCCACAGGACTCTGTCCCTTTTTACAGATCCAGACTAACACGGCTACCCCTCTGATACTGTATCATCTCCATCACTAATCACCATTCCAGCCACATGTCCCAGGAATGAGGAACAGGGAGAGGAACAAACGAAGGCCCTGTCTACATTGGGAACACAAGGTTTGTTGGTTAACCTATGCTAAAGAACACTGCTTAAATTAATGACAGGTTTCAGAGTAGCAGCCGTGTCAGTCTGTATCCGCAAAAAGAACAGGAGACTTGTGGCACCTTAGAGATTAACAAATTTATTTCAGCATTCCATTTCCATATTTCAGCAGTTTCCATTCTATGCATCTGAAGAAGTGAGCTGTAGCTCACAAAAGCTCATGCTGAAATAAATTTGTTAGTCTCTAAGGTGCCACAAGTATTCCTGTTCTTACTGCTTAAATTAGCACTTAGATAAAGATGCATGTTTTAAAACATGTTAGCTGCCTGTAGTCAACCTGAGGTTGATGGCTGATCTCACGTGGAAAGGGGGAACAGAGGCACAGTGGCACCATTTCCCAACTCTTGAAATCTCTTTTCTGTAAAGAAAACATGATTGAGTCTGATCACATTTGGGGCTATGCCATGGTAGAGAAGATGGCAGAACTGTAACAACCACGCTGTGGCATGGCCCTCTATGAACCCCTCAGACTTTCTGTCAGTATAGGTCATGGAATTTAGTGCTGCTTGGGGGAAGCAACATTAATTTCTGCTCAGCAAGCCACACTGGAAGGATTGCAAAGCAAAAGCATAGTAGTGAGTTTAACAGAGGAGTTTCCACTTCGCATGGATGCCCTGAGAGTCACAGGTCTGATGCTGGCTTTCCCTACAGATCCTTTTGCTTTGCACAGGTTAGATGCCACAATCTTATTCCCTCCCTTATTTTCCTGCACAGGAAAGATAGGAAGTATGGCAGGAGACCACCCTGGCTTAACCAGAAGATCTTCAGTGATATGAAACTCAAAAGAGAGTCCTACAAAAAGTAGAAAGTAGGTCAGATTACAAAAGATAGATAAAAGCAAATAACGTAAGTATGTAGGGACAAAATTAGAAAGCTCAAGGCAGAAAATGAGATTAAGCTAGCTAGAGATATAAAGGGTAACAAGAAAACATTCTACAAATACATTAGAAGCAAGAGAAAAACCAAGGACAGGGTAAGTCCATTACTCAACATGGGGGAAAAAACAATAACAGAAAATATAGAAATGGCAGAAGTGTTAAATCACTTTTTTGGTTCAGTTTTCACCAAAAAGATTAGCAGTGATTGGATGTCTAACATGCCAGTGAATGACAGTGAAAATAAGGTAGGATTAAAGGCTAAAATTGGGAAAGAATATGTTCAAAATTACACTTCTACCTCAATAGACCACTGTCCTTGGGAGCCAAAAAAATCTTACCACGTTATAGGTGAAACTGTGTTATATCAAACTTTTCTTTGATCCACCGGAGTGTACAGCCCCACCCCCCTGAAGCACTGCTTTACTGCGTTATATTCAAATTCGTGTTATATCGGATGGCGTTATATTGAAGTAGTGGTGTACTTAGACAAGAAAGATGCCCTCAAGTCACCAGGGCCTGATAGTACAGGGGTTCTCAAACTGGGGGTCGGGACCCCTCGGGGGTCATAAGGTTATTACATGGGGGAGTGCGAGCTGTCAGCCTCCACCCCAAACCTCACTTTGCCTCCAGCATTTATAATGGTGTTAAATATATAAAAAAGTGTTTTTAATTTATAAGGGGGGGAGGTCGCACTCAGAGGCTTGCTATGTGAGAGGGATCACCTGTACAAAAGTTTGAGAATCACTGTCCTAGAATACTCAAGGAGCTGACTGAGGAAGTATCTGAGCTATTAGTGATTATCTTTGAAAAAATCATGGAAGACGGGAGAGATTCCAGAGTACTGGAAAAGGGCATGTATAGTGCCAATATATAAAAAGGGAAAAAAAGAGAACCTGGGGAATTAGAGACCAGTCAGATTAACTTCAGTACCCAGAAAGATAATGGAGCAAATAATTAAGCAACTTGCAAAGACCTAGAAGATAATAAGATGATAAGTAACAGTATGGATTTGTCAAGAACAAATCATGTCAAACCAATCTCACAGCTTCTTTGACAAGGTAACAAGCCTTGTGGATGGGGGAAACCAGCAGATGTGATGTATCTTAACTTCAGTAAGGTTTTTGATACTGTCTCACATGACCGTCTCAAAAACAAACTAGGCAAATACAGTCTAGCTGGAGCTACTATAAGGTGAGTGCATCACTGGTTGGAAAACCATTCTCAGACAGTAGTTTATCAGTGATTCACAGTCAAATGGAAGGGCATATCAAGTGGGATCCCACAGGGATCAGTTCTGGATCCAGTTCTGTTCAATATCTTCAACAGTGGTATAGATAATGGCACAGTGAGTACACTTATAAAGGTTGCGGATGATAGCAAGCTGGGAGAGATTGCAAATGCTTTGGAGGATAGGATTAAAATTCAAAATGCTCTGGACAAACTGGAGAAATGGTTTGAAGAAAATAAGATGAAATTCAATAAGGACAAATGCCAAGTACTTCATTTAGGAAGGAACAATCAATTGTACACATACAAAATGGGAAATGACTGCCTAGGAAGGAATATTGCAGAAAGGGATCTGTGATCATAGTGGATCACAAGTTAAATATGAGTCAACAGTGTAATACTGTTGCAAAAAAAGCAAACATAATTCTGGGAAGTAATAGCAGGAGTGTTGTAAGCAAGACACAAGAAGTAATTCTTGTGCTCTATTCTACAATGAGTAGGCCTAAACTGGAGTATTGTGTCCAGTTCCGGGTGCTACATTTCAGGAAAGATGTAGACAAATTGGAGAAAGTCCAGAGAAGAAAAATAAAAATGATTAAAAGTCTAGAAAACATGACCTGTGAGGGAAGATTGAAAAAACTGGGTTTATTTAGTCTGAAGAAAAGACTGAGAGGGGACATGATAACAGAGTTTTCAAGTACAGAAAAGGTTGTTACAAGGGGAGGGAGAAAAATTGTTCTTCTTAACATCTGAGGATAGGACAAGAAGCAATGGGCTTAAATTGCAGAAAGGGCAGTTTAGGTTGGACATTAGGAAAAACTTCCTAACTGCTAGAATGGTTAAGAACTGGAATTAATTGCCTAGGGAGGTTGTGGAATCTCCATCATTGAAGATTATTAAGAGGAGGTTAGAAAAACACCTGTCAGGAATGATCTAGATCAGCCATTCTCAAACTTCATTGCACTGTGGCCCTCTTCTGACAAGACCCCCGGGAGGGAGGACCAAAGCCTGAGCCTGGACCGGGGCCCAAAGCCAAAGCCCAAAGGCTTTAGCCTTGGGCAGGGGGCCTGTTACTTGAGCCCTACCATCCAGGGCTGAAGCTGAAGCCTGAGCCATCCCAGGAAGTGGGGCTTGGGCTTTATCCCTGGGCCCCAACAAGTTTAACACCAGCCCTGACAACCTCATTTTAATAGGGTCGTGACCCACTTTGGGGTCCTGACCGATTGTTTGAGAACCACTGGCCTAGATAATACTTAGACTTGCCATGAGTGCAGGGGACTGGACTAGATAATCTCTCAAGGTCCCTTCCAGTCCTACGTTTCCATGATTCTACCACTGAAGGAAGAATGAGTTACAAACTCCACAAATTTAAATTTGTAGAGCTTTTGACTGGCTTTCCCCCTTTTGGGTATCTTCGCTGGTAAGGGAATAAATTAGCCCTTTACTCTCAATCCTCATGCAAATTTAAAGTTATCCCTTTTTTTATTACTGCCACGTATTTATGTAGGAACAGCCAAATCATGAAACTGAGGTTACAGAGAAATATTGTTCATGCTAAAGAAATTTATCTCATATTATTTTAAGTCTTTTTACTCTTATTTTGTGTGCTCACGTGCTGGTATCTCCCTCTTTTTTATTTTTGCCCAAGACTGTGTTCCTGATTGAGGTCTTGGCAGGTTGAGAAGTATGTCTGGTCCCTCAAATACAAAATAACTACAGTATTTCTCAGGTAAGCTTAGAAGCTTTTACCCTTTCAATTGCATCTCTTCATGAGAGACCTTATTTTAGAAGCATAGTCCAGTGGATCATGCACTGGATTGTGTTTTATTCCTGGCTCAGTCACTGGCCTTCTGTTGACCAGGGACAAGTCATTTCACCTCATTTTTCCCATCTGTAAAATAGGAATATTGATACTGATCTTCCTTTGTAAAATGTTCTAAAATCTATGGGTTCAAATGCTGTATAAGAACTATGTTTTCTTAAGTGTTAGATTCAAGTTTACCTCCCTCATTCTGTCTCACGTGTATTTACTTGGGATCAAAGCTACAGATCAGGAAATGTTACTTATGCTACAGACATGAATTATTACACTTTACTTGAGGGTTCTTGGCCTATTACATTTTAAGTGGCCACCCTATTTGGGTCTTTGCTCCCATCTTTGGAACTCTGACAGCTTCTGAGACATGAGCATCTGTTCATAATTTCATACATTGTAGCAAAAATGTACAAGTCTCAAACCTCCTCATTCAAACCCCTGATTAAAGTCTTTCTAATCCCCTGCTTTGAAAATTGTAACAGGATTTATTGGAAATTGAGAGTTTGTAGCTGATACAACATCATTTAGGAAACACATCAATGCACATTTCAAACAACCTGCTAACTACATACTGGCCTTGCAATGTCACAAAAGTAAGGAAACTGTGAAAAACTGACAGGCTCAGTGCAGCCTGCCATTCCCCAGACACAGCCTCTTTCAGTGGCTGCCAGAAAACATTTAACCACTTTTATGTTGCATTACACTTACCAGGACAAGTGCCAGAGGAGGAATTTTGTGTGCTTGAATAATGTTGTAATTTACCTTATAACTGGTCTCATTACGACTCAGAGTGCTCCGTTGATTTACCTGGCTTTTGATTTAGTAGGCTTTTTAAAAATGACTGTTTAGGAACACAGCCAGGCACTGCAGGCAAAAGACAATCAACTCTTCTGAGTTATAGTTGCTCATTCAGACACTGACTTTTTAAATAAAGACAGACATCAGACAATCACACCAAGTCCATATCCAGGAAAAGGGAGAGTGTATTAGACAAAGATGGTAGTTCACAGAAATAATTTCATAATCATATAATATAGTCACATGTTTACTGAATCCTAGCAATGTGAGGTGCTGAGGAGATATTTATCTCTGTTTCTAGAATAAATTTCTCTTTGGCTTAGTGTTCTGAAAATATAACATGCTATATTTCCCACTGCAGATCACATTCATGCTCTGAGTAAGGCAGTGATTCTCAGTCTTTTCCATATTAGCACCCCCTTTTTTGCACTAGACTCCCACTCCAGTGGCTGCCTCCCATCCAGCTAAGATTTAGCCAGGGTCATCTCTCAATAACAATATAGGAAGAACTGGGAGGTTGCATGTCCCTGACACCAGTTCATAATCCCCAGGTTGAGAACCCATGCAATAGGGTGTATGTTTTGTTGGCTTCAGGGATCAGGGCTACAGATATAACAAGCTTAATATAATCAGCAGATCATTAGTAAAAAAAATTCATAGTTTTCTTTCTTGTGACATTTTGATTAACTACAACTAGGGAAGCAGTCTGGTTCTGGTGGACAGGGCACTGGACAGGAAGTAAGGAAATCCAGGTTAAATTTCTAGCTCCACCATTGATCTGCTGTGTGACCTTGGGCCTTCACCTCTTTCAAGAGATCGTCACTACTCTGTGACTCAGTTTTCCCACCTGTAAAATAAAACAATTGTACAATGTAAAATATTGATACTTAACTCTCCTTTGCAGAGTGCTTGGAGATCTCTGGATGAAAAATGCTCTATAAAAGGGAAGTATTATTAATTATTATGGTGACCTTTTTCTTAATAGTTCATATGACAAAAATAAGAAGAGTTTGTAACACTAGGTACTACTAGTGCCAGGATAGTTCCATTTGTTACTGATTTCTCCATTTTCTAGTGAAGTGAATGGTATGAATATTTTTGCCTTAGCTTAAGCTATTTAATTAAGTGACGACATGGTGCCCTTTAATGTAGAGCTCCAAACTGGCAGCAGAGCAAATCCGTGGGGAGGAGGAGGAGGAGATTTCTGATGCCCGAGAGAGACTGAGACTTAAAGTACATATTCGTTCTTACCCACTGTGAGACTTACACCCAGTTCACCTCTGAGGCATGTGAATTGCGCCTTCATTTTCACTCTGTGCAAGTCAGTTTTTCCAGAGTCCCAAGATTCAGTTTTATGAGTCAGGCTATGATTCAGAACTTTCTGCTAGCACTGAATGCGAGGATGACAAAATGTGATAGGATAGATTTCTCAGCTCTAATGAACTCCCAGCCTCCAGAGGTACAGAGGCTCTTAACAACAATTCTGAACGAATGGGTTTGAGTCTCACTCAATCTCATACTGAAAGGCCACTTCCAGTTCCCCCAGCTGTAAAATGGGTACCTGATCAGGGCAGTCAAATGTCATTGGATGTGCTGCTGGCCACATCACTCTCTTATGTACTGTTGGCAATGAAAATGATGTGCCTTACCTGCATCAGCCATACAAAAAATTGGCATGGGGAAATTTTGAGTGCAATATTATTGCTTGACAGTGTAACACTGTTGAAAAAAAAAGCAAACATCATTCTGGGATGTATTAGCAGGAGTGTTGTAAGCAAGACACGAGAAGTAATTATTCTGCTCTACTCCACGCTGATTAGGCCTCAACTGGAGTATTGTGTCCTGTTCTGGGTGCCACATTTCAGCAAAGATGTGGACAAATTGGAGAAAGTCCAGAGAAGAGCAACAAAAATGATCCAAGGTCTAAAAACATGACCTGTGAGGGTAGATTGAAAAAAATTGGGTTTGTTTAGTACGGAGAAGAGAAGACAGAGGGGGAATATGATAACAGCTTTCAAGTACTTTAAAGATTGTTACAAGGTTGAGGGAGAAAAATTTTTCTCCTTAACGTCTGAGGATAGGACAAGAAGTAATGCGCTTAAACTGCAGCAAGGGTGGTTTAGGTTGGACATTAGGAAAAGCTTCCTAACTATCAGAGTGGTTACTGGAATAAATTGACTCGGGAGGTTGTAGAATCTCCATCATTGGAGATTTTTAAGAGCAGGTTAGACAAACACCTGTCAGGTATAGTATCGGATAATACATAGTCCTGCCTTGAGTGCAGGGGCCTGGACTGGATGACCTCCTGAGGTCCCTTCCAGTCCTATGATTCTATGATTAACAACATTTTTATTTCAAGTGAATTAAAACCAAAGTAAGTAAAACAAAAATGGAGAAAAGTGGCAAGTAAATCCAACTCATCACCCTACCAGTTGCCCAGATAGTCCTGCCTCCCCAACTCTAGAAACATCAAACCTGGCCTTCCTTAATATGATCGGGGAGGTGGTTGTTTAGAGGAAGAAATTGCAAAACAAACTGCAGGAGAAGGTTCCACAGGAGTTGAAATTGTCACTGTAGTTTGATAAGCCAAGCCAGACATGTTCCACAACCTTTTTTCTCTTTGCAAGGTTTCCCGAGACATAACATCCATTCCATGGCCACAGTTGCTCAGTTTATGAAGTCAGACATTTTGATTGCCTATGATGGCATAAGTGCAGACGAATGGTTTTATTAGCTGTATTCACTGAAGCACAAGATGATGGGAGAGGAATGAAACCCATGTTTCCTACATACTCTTTCTCCTACATACCGTCAAATAAAGACCATTCCCACTAAGCCACCAGGAAAAAATAACTATATGCATCGTTTGAAATAAAATCTTATCAAAATGTATATCCACTATTATGAAAGCATTTGCCTGGTGCCACACATTTTCACCATTCTTTAGAAATGTAGCAAGATATTTTCCCCATCCCAATCATCTAAGGCAGGCAAGACACTAAGCTATACTTCAGAACGGACAAGCTGTGGTGGTATTACAGGGAAGGAGGAGAAAGAGGGAAGGATTTCTAGAATAAGATGTGGATATTAAGGTGGTATATGGAGGATGAGACAGAGTGAGATGGGGCATGGGGGCTGTTCTAGGTGTAGGGGACAGCAAGATAGATGACAAACAAGTCAAGAGTAGGGGAAAATTGTTAGGGTCAGTCATCACTGAAAAGCAAGAAATCTAGCACATTAGGTATTTTCAAGTGAAAATTCATCCCCCACCCCCCAACCAGGTGAGTACGGGGATGAAAGTATTCACCCAAGAGTTCTGAAGGAACTTAAATGTGAAATTGCAGGACTACTAACTGTCATCTGTAACATATCATTTAAATCAGCTTCTGTACCAAATGCCTGGAGGATAGCTAATGTGACGCCAATTTTTTAAAAGGGCTCCAGAGGTGACCCTGGCAACTACATGCCAGTAAGCCTCACTTCAGTACCAGGCAAATTGGCTGAAATTATCACAAAGAACAAAATTGTCAGACACATAGATGAACATAAATTGTTGGGAAATAGTCAACATGTTTGTTGTAAAGGGAAATCATGCCTCACCGATCTGCTAGAATTCTTTGAGGAGGTCAACTAGCATGCAGACAAAGGAGATCCAGTGGACATAGTGTATTTAGATTTTCAGAAAGCCTTTGATGAGGTCCCTCACCAAAGGCTCTTAAGCAAAATAAGTAGTCATGGGATAAGAGGGAAGGTTCTCTCATGGATTGGTAACTAGTTAAAAGATATGAAACAAAGGGTAGGAATAAATAGTCAGTTTTCAGAATGGAGAGAGGTAAATAGTGGTGTCCCCCAGGGGTCTGTACTGGGCCCAGTCCTATTTAACATATTCATAAATGATCTAGAAAAAGGGGTAAATGATGAGGTGGCCACATTTGTAGATGATACAGCAGTTTCTCAAACAGGAGTCGCTGCTTGTGTAAGTCCCTCAGCTCGCGCCGCTTCCAGCAGCTCCCATTGGCCCAGAGCAGTGAACCGTGGCCAGTGAGAGCTGCAATCGACCAGACCTGCAGATGGGGCAGGTAAATACACTGGCCCGGCCCACCAGGGGCTTTCCCTAAACAAGTGGTGACCCCTGTTTGAGAAACCCGGTGATACAAAATTACTCAAGAAGTTAAGTCCCAGGCAGACTGTGAAGAGCTACAAAAGGATCTCACAAAACTGGGTGACTGGGCTACAAAATGGCAGATGAAATTTAATGTTGATAAATGCAAAGTAATGTACATTGGAAAACACAATCCTAACTATACATATACAGTGATGGGGTCTAAATTAGCTGTTACCACTCAAGAAAAAGATCTTGGAGTCATTGTGGATAGTTCTATGAAATCATCCACTCAATGTGCAGCGGCAATCAAAAAAGCAAACAGAATGTTGGAGTCATCAAGAAAGGGATAGATAATAAGACAGAAAATATCATATTGCCTCTATATAAATCCTTGGTATTCCCGCACCTGGAATACTGCGTACAGGTGTGGTTGCCCCATCTCAAAAAAGATATATTGGAATTGGAAAAGGTTCAGAAAAGGGCAACAAAAATGATTAGGGGTATAGAACAGCTTCTGTATGAGGAGAGATTAATAAGACTGGGACTTTTCAGCTTGGAAGAGAGGCGACTGTGGGGGGATGTAGCAGGGCGGTCACCTGCTCCTGCCCTGAAGGCCTTGAAAGCAGCCCTGGAGAGGGCTGGAGCTCTGAAAGCTGGGCTGATTGGGAAAAGCAGCCGCAGCTGTGGCTGGCTTAATAAGGGCCCAGCTGGCCCTTATAAAAGGGCAGTGGGCCAGGGGCAAGCAGAGACTCCCTCTAGCTTCTGAGAGGGAGGGACCTGGCTGCAGGGACCTGAGCAGAGTACCCGAGTGGTGCAGGGCTGGGGAAAGGCAAAAGAGCTGGGGGGCTCCAGCTTGGAAAGCCCAAAGCTGCGGTCTAGCAGAAGGCCAATGGGTACTGGGGATTGCAGATGGCAGCCCAGGGGTAGGCAAAGGCAGCAGGTCCAAATCCAACCTTGCCAGTAATGAGTGGCTTATACTGCAATCTGCCCCAGGGCATGGGGGCTAGTTGGTGACTGGCAGTAGCCTATGACTGAGGTGAGGTGGGGAAAGAGGGTGGGAGATTCCTGGGGGTGGGGAGACCCTGAGACTGAGGGGTGTATGGCCAGGGGGCAACACCCCAGATAACAGACCACTGGAGTCCAGGGAGGGATGTGGGGGCCTAGCGGCAGTGGGACACTGGCCTGCAGAGGGCACTCCAAGGCTGGAAATGAGCTAATTCCCAAGACACCAGCAGGAGGCACTGTAGGGGTGAGTCCCACATGCTACAGGGAATATGATAGAGGTGTATAAAATCATGAGTGGTATAGAGAAAGTAAATAAGGAAGTGTTATTTACTCCTTCTAAAATACAAGAACAAGGGGCCACCAAATGAAATGAATAGGTAGCAGGTTTAAAACAAACACAAGAAAGTATTTTTTCATGCAACATGCTATCAACCTCTGGAACTCCTTGCCAGAGGGTGTTGTGAGGGCCAATACTATGACAGGGTTCAAAAGGGAGCTGGATAGATTCATGGAGGATAGGTCCATCAATGGCTATTAGCCAGGATGGGCAGGAATGGTGTCCCTAGCCTCTGTTTGCCAGAAGCTGGGATTGGGTGACAGGGCACGGATCACTTGATGATAATCTGTCTGTTCATTCCCTTTGGGGCACCTGCCATTGGCCGCTATCAGAGGACAGGATACTGGTCTTCATGGACCTTTGGTCTGACCCAGTATGGCTGTTCTTACATTCTTACGTGCAAATCTTCTGAAGGCTCTTATGAGTTTGAGGAGCATTTGGGACTGTGGGAGAAGGAGAAGAATTGAGTGGTCCTTGGGACATTTTGTATGTGTACAGCAGGATGATTCATGAGTCTGGGATTGGGAGGACACTGTGCCCTGAAGTGTTCTTTAGTGCTTGTCCCGAAAGCAGCCCTCTGGGTTCTTCCAGGCCATGCTGCCAATGTAAGGGCAGCAGGGTTAGGGGGGCTAGAGTCTTGGTCATGTTTCTATGCCAGATGACCAAATCCTTAGGGACCACAGACACTGCTGGCTGCATTAGCTGTTCCTACTTTCCCTATCAAGAAAGCACTAGCAATTCAGACTGTTTTCAAGCAACCACTCACAACTTCTTCAGTTGCAACTTTGCCTCTCTCTTGTAAGTTAGGTACATCAGCATACACTTATAGATATGCCAAAACAAAGAAGGATGTTGATCTGTGCTCAAGGGTAAGTGGTCAAGGGAGTACAGTATTTGATCATGTGATATTATAACAAGCAGATAAGACTATATGAAAGATGACTTACTTTGAACAAAGCCCCCTACTTATTGTAGACCACGTTAGAGAAAGAAGGACAGTGTGGTGGTTAAGATGCCAGCTTGGGAAACATGGATTCAATTCTTGCTTCATTGCTGAGTTCCTGTGTGACCTTAAGCTAATCTGTCTCTGTGTGCGTTAGTTTCCCATCTTCAAAATGGGTATAATAGCACTTCTTTACCTCAGAGGGCTGTTGTGAGGGTAAACACATTGACAGTTGTGAGGCACTCAGATAATATGATAAAATAGACAGATACGGTTCTGATCGCTTAATGGAACAACTCACATCCATAAAGTTAATCATTAGTTGTATATGGACTGTACAAAATGTGCAGCACCCTTCTAACGATAAAGAGAACCACCTGCAGGAACCATCAGAGCAAATTAACCTTAATTGGTTAAGGAATTCAAGGTATTTAGCTAACTTTCTCCTTTCTAAACAAAATATTCTGAGGTCACATGTACTTATCTTCATCAAGAACTTACTGTATGGCCAGTTCATACTTATTAAGGCATGTCATTTTAAAACTATGAAAAAAGTGACAATTCTTAAAATCCAGACATGTACATTTTTCCACAGGTGCAAAATTCAAAAACGTCTCATCTGATTTTGCCACAACTTTCCAGAACAACCCACCTCTGGGCTGAGTTGAAACATGAGAAATTTCAAACTACAAGGATTTGATTTGTTGAGAGTTTTCTAAGAGAATGAACAACAGAGGTCACGCTGGACTAGCTTTTGCATTAGGGATGCTGTTCAGAGGTGTTAGGCTCCTACAACTCCAGCTTAAGACTATAGGAGCTGTGAGTGCTCAGAAGTCTGAGAATCAAACTCTGGAAATACGATGATTCCCAAAACAATAATACTTAGCACTTCTATAACTCTTTTTATCTGTAGATCCCAAAGCTCTTTCCAATGATGGTTTCATTTTACCATCTCTACCTCACAATGGGGAAAACAAGGCACAGAAGGTTAAATGATTTGTTCAAGGTCATACAGCAAGTCAGTCACAGGTGCAAGCAGGATCCACATCTCCTTCATAGTCTCTCTCACTCTTAATTTCTTTTGTGGTGAATTCCTGACAGTGGATTTTAACCATCTAAGTTCTGACCTCAACTCATCTAACCCTAATTTCTTTTGCTCTGATATTTCTTTTGACAATGGCATTCTACATGCTAGTCACTCTGGATCGAGGGTGACCAGAGAGCAAATGTGAAAAATGGGAGTGGGCGTGGGGGGTAATAGGAGCCTATATAAGAAAAAGACCCCAAAATCTGGACTGTCCCTATAAAATCGGGACATCTGGTCACCCTACTCTGGATCAGATCCACAAAAGTACTTAGGGACCTAAGTGTGCAGTTTAGGAGCCTAAATCCCAATTTTAGGTTCCACTAAAATCTACAAAACTCCCGCCCAACCCTATGGGTGCCTAAACTCACTCGGTGCCTAAGGTTTCAGGGTAAAACTTCCCTAGGTGTCTGTTTCTGCATCTGCAATGCACACAACTGCCTCAGGGTACGTCTTCACTACCCACCGTATCGGCAGGTAGCAATCGATTGCTCGGGAATCAATATATTGCGTCTCATCTAGGCACGATATATTGATCCCCGAACGCGCTTATATCGATTCCGTAACTCCACCAACCCGAACGGAGTTGTGGAATCAACAGGGGGAGCCACGGACATCAATCCCGTGCCATGAGGACGGTGAGTAATTCTATCTTAGATACTTCGACTTCAGCTACATTATTCACATAGCTGAAGTTGCGTATCTAAGTTCGATTTTTCCCCCGTAGTGTAGACCAGCCCTGATTCTAGGCACCCAGGTGCCTGCCTCCTGTTTAAGCCCCAGACTGATCCACAAACCAAGGGAAGACTGGAGTTCACGTGCCTGTTGGATTGGATCCCATTCAAAATCCAGCAGGAGGTCCAAGTCCACCCTCTTTGCCTGAGTGGGAGAAAAGATCTGAAGAGGGTTCTCCTGTATGTCAGGAGGGGGCGCTAACTACTGAGCTGTGGGGGAGTCTGATGTGTGATTCCCTCAGTCTCTCCTGAAGACGACAATCCACTGTGGTTAAATAATTAAAGCGTCATTGGGCCAGAGAAAGAGAAAGACTGTGTCTCTGTAGTCCAGTGATTAGGGCCTCCCCCCTCCCCGAAAGATGGAAGGCCCTTGGTCCAGTCTGCTATCAGTGCTTGGCTAGTTCGTTTGTTTTTTGCTTGCCTGCTGGGATGATTGTCAGGAGGGACAAGGGGAACATAAGCATCTGCAAACATTTTATGCCCTGGTCTGCAAAGCGCCTAGGGCCAGGCCTGCTGCCCGCTTTACTGCGCAGGTAGTCCCATTCAAGTCAGGGGGACTATTGATGGAGAAAGGTGCTATTCAATGCAGTGAGACTGGCTGAATCCAGCTTTCTGTTTGCAAAATCCTGCTCCTGATACCTACTTTCCTTAATACCTTAATCTGTGCTCATATGCTTTTTGACCCTGTACAGTGAAGCAATTAGCCACATAGCGTTCTCTGTCTCCTTTAGGTACATAGCAAGATTGCTGTTTAGCTACCTCCTTTCGGTGCCGAGCATGTTACAACCTCCAAGCCCTTTCTCAGGACAGACCTGGTCATCCTTAAACTAGACTCATTACCCTCCTGTGCAGTTTTTCCAGCCTCTGAAAGTCCTGTTTTGAACTGTGAGTTTGGTACTGGGCACATCAGGATTCCGCATGAGAAGGGTCAGCTGCAGTGGAGTCATTATCTCCGTTGCTGCAGAATTAGTTCTTCTCTTCGTACATTTTTATTCTCTTTCCTTGCAGCTCCTATCTCCTGCCCCCTACATCTTCTTACCATCACTCACCACTACCCCAGCTCACCTTCTTCATTAGTTCACGTCAGCTCTGTTTTGTTAAGCTTTTATTTAAACGTGCTGTCGGTTCTCCCTAACTGCAGAACCTTCCATTGTGTAATATTGAATTCCATTGTATTATCCCATTTCCCCAGTGTCTCCAAATCCTCCTGTAGTCTGGTGCATTCCTGAAACTTATCAACAGCCTCCTTCCTATCATGATGTCATCTGTGTCTGGACACCCAGCAACCCGATCCAACCTCAGGCTCATTTATGTAAGTTTTAAAGAGAACAAGTCTCGGCACTGAGCCCTGAGGGATCCCACTTGCTCGTTCTTTCCATGTGTATGGTCCTACTTACTGTACCTCTCTCGTCTTTGCTCATGTTTTTTTACGCCCAAAGCAGCTACCTTAACTTGAATACTCTTTTTAAACCTTGCTGATGATATTTAATCAGAAACGCTGTTAAACTCCAGTAAAAGCAGGGCAGAGCTGGTGCTAGGCATAAGCAGATTAAGCAATTGTTTAGGGCCCTAAGCAGCTCAAGGGCCCCCCTATTAATTATGTGCTGAGGGGGGGTTATTCCTGCTTAGGGACCCCAATGGGCTAGCACTGGCACTGATGCAAGGCCACCATTTTACATTTCCTCTTTTTCCTTTGGCCACTGTCATGAAACTTATGCTTATTAATTAGCTGGGAAAACTGTAGAACCTAGAGACCTCAACTGAGCTCAGGCCCCATTGTGCTAGGCGCTGCATAGACACATAGTAAGAGACAGTTTCTGATGTCCTGCAAAAAGTACAGAATAAATAGACAAGACTGACAAGGGAAGTGAGTAAGAATGGGGGAGGAAGGAAATATCTTTATCTCCATGTTAGAGATGGAGAAATGAAGCACAGAGAAAAAAAGTGACATGAAGTCAGATTTAACCAACTAGATCTACTTTGTGGGGTGGGGGAAGGGTGATAGTTACTGAAATATGGCGAGGCACATGGATAACATTTCATTTCCATTAGAAATTGCATTTCAAATTTGGTAAAAATGACTGATAATTCTCTAATGGGGAAAAGTGTATTTTCTCCCATTCTCCTTGTTCTTAAAAATCTACTGAACAGCTCAGACATCCAAAAAAAAAAATTTGCCTCAGGCCAGGAACCTTTCAGCCTTATGGATGAAAGTTACAGCAAGTTGTGAGACATTGAAAGCAGGGTTTTTTGGAAATGGTCAGGCAGACTTAACTCAGTGGCTCCCCAAGAACATGTTAATCTACTAGTGATGGAAATTTTTATACAGAGGTGCCCTGATCCTATGCTGTGTCAACTGTACTTGATACAGCTTAAAGTGGTTTACAGCCACTCCTATGGCTTTTGATCTGGGTCTGACTGACTGCTTATCCAGTCCCTGGTATAAAGTAGAGCAGCCGCAGGGCTGCTGCATTTCATATTGGCTGTCCATGGCCCTTAAGGGCAGTTCTGGGGGATAATGGGGGAAAAAGGATCTCCTCTTTTCACAGAAATGCTCTCTATGAGGTGTTGTTTCATAAGATCCACTTCAGCAGCTCTACTGCATCAGAAGGTTCCCTCTATGCAGGGGGACTCCTTAGGGAGTTGGATCAATTGGTAACTTTCATCCCAATAGGAAGACAGGACTGGAAGGGACCTCTTGGGTCACCAAGTCCAGTCCTCTGCTCACACTCACACAT
Source organism: Gopherus evgoodei (assembly GCF_007399415.2). Taxonomy (NCBI): domain Eukaryota; kingdom Metazoa; phylum Chordata; order Testudines; family Testudinidae; genus Gopherus; species Gopherus evgoodei. Next base: position 190,287,824 of record NC_044323.1, read on the forward strand.
GCAACCCCATCATATAATCTACCACTTAACTTCCACACATCTAAAACATTATTTCCCCACCCTTTTCACTCAAATTTTCAATGGGAAAAGGGCTGTTTCTATGTAGGGAATATTTGTTGGGGGGGCTCTCAGTCCTGCTCCCCTCAAAGTTAATGGCAAAACATCCATTGTCTGGAATGGGAGCCAGTTGAGGTCCTAAATGTGGTGGTGGTTTGCAATAGCCTGTATGTGATATAGTGGAAAGAATAGATAGGCACAAAGCATTTGTTATATTACTGACTGACAGAATTCAGGTTTTGTGGCATTTTTATGGAGAGAATATTAAAAAAAAGTCTCTCCATTAGCAGCCTGCATGGCCGAAATCTAGGGTAGTCAATTTTTGATGGGCGCTTGTAAAGAGAATACCAAGTAGAAACATAGGCAATTAAAATGCATTAAATGATCTCCAAAGGGAACATGCAGAACTGGAAGGTTTCATATTTGTCCTCTCTTGGGTCATATCCGATATTGTATCCGAAAATCAGAATCCGCACGCAGTTAGGACAGGGAACATTCTCAGATGTTATCAGGCCCTAACTTAGAGCTAGGACTCTTTAACCGAGGTGCTGAAAAACTAATGTGGGTTTTTGCTGAGTGTTGTGTGTGAAGCAGAAGTTTTTCACAATGCTCACAGATGTTTTGCAGGATCAGCTCACCCAGCCTAGAGTGAGGATCCCCAGAGTTCTGAACACAGAGCAGAGAGATGACCTTGCAGAGCATCAGAAGGTACCCATGGGGAACTCCTGGACATTTTGTTGTGATGCTTTCATCATGAATTACATTGTAGTGACAGGCTAGCATGTACTGAGACAGCATGATGTTCAGTTTTCCCCAGCATCTGCTCGCTGCTTTGCACTCTCTCTCTCTCACACAACTTTTTTTTTAAACTAATGCCAAATAAACAGCCCTGGAGCAGGTGTCTGAGATGTTCCCTAGAATGTACAAATATGCAAGTTCCTCTCCTCTGCCTGAAGGGGTGGTTTTTCTCCCCATCCCTGCCAACCAATTTAGTTTATCTTTGTTTTTGGGGGAAAAAAAAAGGGAATGTGAGTTGTAAGCTGCTGTACAAAGGAACAAGCCTTTCCAAATACACTGTACGGGCAAGATGCTCTCTGCAAGCATTGGTGTATATTGATAAAAATGCAAAACAAACATACACATAAAAACACAGCCCTGGGCAATTAAACCTTCTGGTTAGCCACAGAGCAGGTACAACAAAGGCAAAGCAATTTCCCACACAGTGTCTAGCGGTTGCCTTTACAGGCCCACAAAGCCTACGGTACAGGCCTCCCTGATTTCGAGTAAACTAGAAGTGTAAGGAGAATCTTAGTCTTTATTTAAATAGGAAAAAAAAAGTTTATCATCCTTTTTCTGAGGAAGGCAGCCTCGAAAATACAAACCAATCACTAGGAATGAAAGCTTGTTCCTGATTTTCTCTGAAGATCAGAGGTTACTCTCAGATCCCTGGTAGCCAAGCAGAGCTGGGCTCTGGGGTCTATGAAATCTATAGCTATATTTTTAGGATGATCCCAGTTAAATAGCGGGCAGCACCATCCAGCCTATCATTGATGGTATGAGGGCCACAGCAAATGTTCTCCTGAGCAGCTCCTTTCCTCCAGCAGCCGGTGTGAGCTCTGCCACACAAAGGGGCTGCTCAGGAATATGAAAGGCAACGTTGACAAAGGAATGAGAGCAAGAGACCAATTCCACCTCTGATGCTACCTCCCTCTGTGGCCTCTGTTATGTCACATAAGTAAAACATTTGTAAGGTTGGGTGTGTAGGGTTAGGCACTGAAATGAGGTGCTGAGACCTGCCCCTTCTATTGGGCTGCACCTCTAAAAAATCAGTCTGCATTTATTAATGTGCCTAACTGTATGTACCCAAGCTTGGAAATGCCATTAATCTTGTTGTGCCCCAAGAGCCCACATCTGCAAACTGGGGATACCCATACTTACCCACCCACAGAGAGGCTGCACCAGTTACATAGCTAATGATTGCAAAGTGCTACATATAAACCTTAACATTCATCAGAAGGCACCTCCAGGACTGGAGTCCAAGGAAGCCCCAGAACCCCAGAGCATTTGGACACCTGTCCCTTGCAAATCTTTTCTACATGCTGGCAGCTATGTGCAGACTCACCCAGAACACAAGTCACTGGGCTCTGCTTTTCTTGCAGAAGAAGGCAGACAAAACCCAGTAAATGCACACTTATCTTTACATACACATTATCAGTTGTAGAGTGCAGTATACTAGGTGCTGTCCAAACCTATGGCAAGCCCCTGCCCTGAATTCACAACTCAAGACAAACAACAAATGAAGAAGTGGGGGAGTGTGAGAACGAGGAGGGACAAAGCATACATATCAATGTACGTTTTCTAGCAATATTAACTACCCCCAACTGGCCCTTGATTTAGCAGGAACTAGTTGGCTTGGCTAATCTCCTGTTGGCAGCATTCAAAATGAGTCTTGAAGGGAGATTTGAGGGAGGACAGTGTAGTGGCTTCACAGTTCAGTTTGAGGAGAGAGTTCCAAGTGTCATGAGGACAGACAGATAAAGACAGATGTTGGTGAAGCAGCCAAGCATAGGATTAAGGTTGGTATCACTAATTTTAGGCAACATGATAAGAAACCAGAGAGGATAAGCAGGGAGAGAGAGAATTGTGAAGTTCCAGTTAAGTTTGGGACGTGTGCCAAAGGATCATCTGACTCACCCTTGCCAAAATCTTCATGATGTTTTTGAGGTGTGTTAGAGAGCTGATCCTAAGACTAGGAATCCTTTATAGTTTTGAGGCTGGCAGAAAATCATTACACAGGCCCACCCAAGGTGCTAAATCTAGCAAAACAATTAGTGACTGACTCGTATGATCAAGAACTGACAAAAGGAGATACAGAGTCTTGTTGAAATAAGACAGATGACTCTTCCATCATCACTAGAAAGTCTTCATTTGATTGTGAAGCATAGACTGCAGCCGATATAAGTCATACACAAAGATTCAACCCACATTGTAGCACATTTCTTGACTGCTTATTACTGTTCTGTGAATGGGGGGAAAGCGTTAAAACGAGCCCCTGACACTATCCCTTCAATACACCTCAGTCCTAACCCTGAGGGTCTACCAGTTTCCAAGCCCAATGGAACACTGACTGCTCTGCCCATGGGCTTGCCAGCAAGGGTTTCATGATGAGGACATTCTTCCATTAAAAGACAGACTGAGGGCACAAATTCATTTCATACATAGGCTCTGAAAAGCGAAAGACTTTTGTTCACTGTTTACCTGGGCTGGTGCCAAACCATTGACAAAATAACTTTCATCTCCTGAGATATTTTAAAATAGATTATAAAGCACAGAACATGTCTGAGTTTCATTCCAGTACAAAATATATTGTTTGATAATTACATTTTTAATAGTCCTTTTTGGAGCAACAATTGCTGTTTGAGCAAACCTCAGTAATATACAGATGGAAGAGAGAGGTATCAAGAGAATGGTTACCTACAAAGTGACTGAAATATGATTTCATAAAAGAGTTCTCAAGTATCTTGAAACAAGTCAATTTTTTTTTTGTTTGCTATCATTACTTCCATTGGTGTTATTTCAGTCTATTTCTTAGTTTGTATTGCCCCCTTCTGGACTATGCTAGGATTGCATTCTCAGCAAGGAAACTGCTCTTTGAATTGCTATTAAGTGTCATTATAAGGAAGAGAGATAAGGTAGGTGAGGTAATATCTTTTATTGGACCAACTTCTTATATTACCTCACCCACTTTGTCTCTCTCACATCCTGGGACTAACACGGCTACAGCAACACTTCAAATAATATTAGTAAGAAGATGCAGTTATAAGCAGGCCAAGGCTAAAGTAAAATATATTTAGTGATCTTTGCTCAGACCCAAGTAAACCACCGATATAAAGAAGACCACCAGTAATTCAAACAGTACCCTTTTCTGGAGAACTCCAATGCTATGTTAGAGTGTATGTGCATTGCATTTAGAGAGTTTCTTTGGGATTAGATTAAAAGTAATTACAGCATAGGGACAGATATATTGTTTGCAACACACAAGTTTGTGTTGTGGATCTGTAAAGGCCTTCGTTCTCCAGCAGTGTTATACTGGTGAGCTTCTGCATTCAGCGTGTCATGCTAGGGCATTCTCTCTTTGTAGCTATGCTCTCTGTATCATTGAGCATGGTGCAGGGCCGCCCAGAGGATTCAGGGGGCCTGGGGCAAAGCGGGGGAGCTGCGGTGCAGGTACTCAGCCAGCGGCAGTCCAGGTCTTTGGCAGTGTTTTGGCGGTGAGGGCCCTTCAGTCGCTCTGCATCTTCAGCAACACTAAAGGGCCCCCTGCCGCCGAAACGCCACCGAAGACCGGGAGTGACTGAAGGGCCCCCTGCTGCTGAAATGCTGCCGAAGATCTGGACCGCTGATGGACCAGGGCTCGTGGGGCCCCTGCGGGCCCCGGGGCAAATTGCCCCACTTGGCCCCCCCAGGCAGCCCTGGCATGGTGTGCTAAAAGTCAAAACCTCTCTCAAAGCAGAATATCCCTAACACTCTCCAATGACAGCAGCAAATCTGATTCAAAATTCTTCAAGTACAAATCAGTATCTGTGTCTTGAATTTACGCTTCCTTCCCATTCCCAAATGCCAGGAAACACCATAAAGAAGCAGACTGGCCACCATAAGCCTAGGGAAAAGAATGGCATGACACTGGATACTGCAGGAGTAACAACAGTGTGTGATTTGAGTTCTGTTCCTAGTTGACAGGCAGCATTTTGGTAGGAGATGTGAAATTTGTTTTGCATACTGTAAAACATGAAACCAGTTAATTTAATTAACTTTGCTGTCTTCTTTACCTTGGGCTAATTAGAACCAATTAAATTCCATATTAATCAACTCAAGCAGCACAACCATAGTTTCCACTGCTAGGATTAAAAACCTATTTTCATACAACTCATGCAATGCAAAAAGGATGGGGCAAAATCTGAGTAACCAGGCTCCGTGTGGCTTGGGAGAATGGAACTGACTCCCCAAACCACAGGTAGGCCATGCAGCTTCAGTGCAGCCACTTTCTAGCAGTGCCCGCCACTTTCTAGCAGTGCCCCTAAATATACGCCCCATACAAATACTCCCCTGGCTTGCACTTATGACCTAAGCAGACACAACTGTTTTGAGCTGGTGTTGAGCACCCATCCACCACACAACAGAGGGATTAAGTATCACAGAGGGCCCTCCACACTAAGGTGCAATTTTATAATACAGTTAAGGTATTTTATCTCCTGCATTTTATAATACACCTATGCTATTTCCTATAGTGAATGAATTAAATTTGATGGATCCTTATTGATTACTCCTGAGTTCAAAATAAAAACACCATTCACCACAAAAATGTATATGCCTATGATGTATACCTGGAAGCTTTAGCTTCCCTATTCCAATCCCTCTCCCCATGCACAAGGGCCATGCTGTCCACGGACTTTGCGATTCTGCTGAGATCACTGGTGAACTTGGGGCAAACCATGGACACTGAGCAGTGTATGCAGAAGGCTGGCAGTAATCAATTAGTTAAGGGGAAAAAAAGTGGTGGCAACTCTGTATTATGCTAATATTATTGATTGATTGTCAAGAAACTGTAGAAGATTCAGACAAAAAGTTAAAGCAGCCCTGGGCCCAAAGCCCCGAGAAACCAGCCAGCCCAACAAACAACCAGGCAAAGAAATGACTGATTAAATGAGCAAAACCCTGTGACTAATACTGTGGAGATAAATGTCAAACAAAGCACAGAAGGACACTGTGGGTCTAAACCTAACAAGTTTACAGTTTTAAAGAGAACAGTTTGTTTCCTTGTAAGCCAAATGAAGGCACAATTTCCTTCCTCCAATTCATTCAAAATGCAGCTTCTAGGATCATCTTCCTTGGCTGTTGTTCTGACTACCTCACTCTCCTTGGTGAGTCCAGTTTAACACCATCACATTCAATCATCTTGTCGTCATCTTCAAGGGTAGGACCCTTATTTGTCCCCTCCCATGTGACCCTCCACCCTACTCCCTTCACACAGGTCCCTCTATTCAGCATCTTCTACCATTGTTTTCTTCCTGCTGTGCCTTTGAATTCCTCAGATAGTGCCTAAGGCCGCACTCTGAATTACTCTCTTTCAGAATTAATCTGTAAAGCTACAATCTGCCCTCTTCTTTCTCATGTCCCTCCTCAAGCCCCTCCTCCACTGTGAGACCTACAACAAACATTGTTTTTGTTACCTTTGTCCTCTCTTTTGTTTGCCTCCTTCTGTTCATTGCACTCACTTGTTGCATCTTGTCCCAATTAACATGAAACTCTTCTGAGCAGTGATCATCACTACATGTTTGTACAGCATCCAGAACAGTGGGGCCCGAATCTTGTTTGATACCTCTAGATCCGACCACAGTCCATATATAATGATGGCCAAGGTTTGGGATGCCCAACTTGAGACACCTTGAAAGGCCCGATTGTTTAGAGGGTGGGTGGCTTAGCAGTTTCTGGAAATAAGCCCCCATGTCTCCAAGTTGGGCACCCAGAACTGAAGGTACCAAAATCACTGGTCACCTTTGAAAAACTTAACTGATAATAAAGTTAATAGGTTTGGAGCAGATAACCAATTACAGAAGCTATTACTGTCTCCCCACTCTACCTTCCCTGCGCATAAGAAAGGCATCACATTTTTGAGTAATATCTCTGTCTTTAAAAGTTGCCTGGGACCTTTTTTCTCTCTGCACCACCTGGGACTCTCCAATCTTCTCTATTTTGGATACTGAAAAGCTCTTGCATCTCCTGGGACTTGGAGAACTGCCGATGTAGAAAAGGAGGAAGGGATCTCAAGCAGCCGAAGCAGCAGTGAGGGGAGATACCTGAAATGCAAAAAAAAGACAAAGATGGATAACAGGAGAGGGCTGCAGGAAGTTCTTTGCTTTGCCTGTGTTTCTCTTTATCCACAGAATTGTCAGACTGCACTTTATCTGGAGTTTCCCTCCAAAATTTCTGCCTAAACTAAAGCAGCAGAGCGTGTGTTAAGTTCAGCTTGCGAAAACAGAAGATGAGAGCAGCTCAGGCCACCAGTGTTTGCTCACTCACCCTCATCACACACTTGCCAGATGATTATGCCTCTTATGGAATTACTTGCTGTTCCTCCTTTTGTTTAAAATCAGCCAGTGCGCTATGATTGTCACCGACACTGAGCCACCCGCAGACATGACTGTGTTTGAGTCAACAGCTACGAGATCAGCACACTTCAATTTCAAGGAGCTTATGGGCATCCAGATTACTCACAGGAAGAGCTACTTAGAACATAGCCCCAGAAACGGGAACAACTGGAAGATGCCAAGGGGGATGCTGTGGCAGCTGTGGGGTCTACAGCAGACCTTCCAAAAGGTCTGAGGTGTGATGGACACGTCTATTCACTTGTTTGAGGACAAGACATTCAGCATAAAGTAATAACTCCCCTATGTCCAATTACGGACAGTGCTATCGCTGACAAAGAATGTGGTGTGGGCCCTTTTTAAGCAGGTGAGAGTAAGAGAGGTGGACTCTGGCTTTCTCCTAGAGATCTGTGGGCTGGGGGGAAGGGGTTGGTCACATCTTCCTGATAAATACACATGATAGGGAAGTAGGTAGGAGGTAACCCAGGAAGAAGGCGGGGCCTGTGACACTTCCTGGGGGAACCCCAGGGCTGAGAGGCACCTCACAACCACCTGTCTTTAGTATGAGGAAACCTCATCTGTGCCTGCAAGATGTCAGCTCCCTGGTTCCACCAGCCACAGGCAACACAAGCTCTCCTCTCTTAGCCTACATAGGCTCTGCTGTCCCTTTGCAGTTTACCAATAGCTATGCTCCAACTCCCAGAACCCTCCGACCTTCCCCCTGGAGTGTCCAGCCCTGGTCCACTGGACAGTCACAGCACTCACAGAGCCGCTGCTTCCCAAAGAAAGAGTACCCTCAGCTTACCAGTTACACGTTAGATCACAGCTTCGCTTAATACACAGCACTTAGATAGGTTTATAGTGAAAACAAGTACAAGTTAATTTAACGGAGAAATTCAGGAAGTACCAGGTTTGTGCGGGGGGGAAGGTTACATGTAAAATAAAATCATAACATGCACTCTAGAGCCTAGACTTAATTAGTGATATGTTCCTGTCTAATGATGTTTAGCTCACTGTGACGGTGCTGCCCATGGGAGCCAGCTGAGGTCACTCAATCAGGGTGAACTGCAAGCAAAACGGGGCAGACAAACCCCAAAAGCTGGTGGTTATTCCATTACTTAGATTTACCAAGCCAGCACAAAACAGCTTCTATAGTACCTCACTGGTTACTTAGAAGTTTAAACCACGCAGTTCCCTTAAAGTGCCCAGCCTCAGGCCTCCATCCAGACACACCTGTCAGATATGATGATGATTCCTGAAAATCTTACTTCATCATATAAAAGAAAAGGTTCTTCCAATCCCAAAGGATCAGCCAAATACCCAGGTTCAATTATAACTTAGATCTTACCCAAAATACATGCTATAGCCAATTCTTATTAACTAAGCTAAAATTTATTAAAAAAGAAAAGAGAGAGAGAGTTGGTTAAAAGATCAATATACATACAGACTTGAATTCAATTCTTGAGGTTCAGATACATAGTAGAGGTGAGCTTGTAGTAGTCAAAAGTCCTTTTAGAAATAGTCCATAGGTTATAGTCCAATGTCCATATTCAGGGTGTCTCCAGTCAATGACTGGGGATCTCAGTCCTTGTGGCTTAAGGTTTCCCACTCTTGAAACCCAAAGCAGATCTGAGATGAAGAAGGATGTGTCCCAGCCTTCTTATACATTTCCAGCAGCCTTTCGGCCTGAGAAAACAATAGGCTTAACTCCTTCTCCCAAACATCCTGGCAATTAGCACAGAGTAATTTATCCATTAAACAGTTCAGATAGAGGTTACCATAACCTTCAGAGAGACATATAGACAATAATACTATTTCACTCAAGTATCATTTTAAATGCTAATATTCCTTTTTTGATCTTTCAATTAAAACCATAGCAATAGACAAGACTCGTTTCCTTACACCACAAGACCTGAGCAAACATCTACCTTTCTACCTCTAACAACGCAGACTTGCATTTCAAAGCTCTATTCATTTACATATCCTCCTAACCAGTCCTTAAGGTTCACCCATGGGTCAGGTCAGTTGGTGAGGTGAGTTAATTAACTCTTTCTGGCCCTGTCATCTTTCAATGAGATATTATATTACACTCATAACGTCACATTCACCCCAAGGCTTTGCAGCATTTGCCAGCCAGCCTGGCTGTGACCCTCCTTTCTTAAGAGGGAACACACTGACAGGTGGTATCCTCAATGAAGAATCCAGCATGTACCTCAGTACCCCCAGTTATACCCCCAAATCCATTGTCTTTGCTCGAAAACAGAATCTCCCCTATTTTGTGTTTTTCCTGCAGTTTTGCTCTCTTGTGATTTTGCAAGCTGTTCATTAGCATCAGGCTCAGTAATGCAAACATGCCTCCATTACCAGCTAGAAAGAGATAAGTGTCTCTTCCTTCCTACCTGACAGAATCATGTGTGTCACCTTCTGGTGATCTGCCTTAACTCTCGTACCTTAAGAATATAATTTGCAGCACAGATACATAATGCCTTAAACAAATAATCTTACGTACCTTTTGCAGTGATTATAAAACGACCAGTGGGCTCTTGGTAGAGACCTCACCTGCCACATATTTGATGAATTATTATGGTGAATTATTTCCCCTAAGCCAAGGGATCCCTGTAAAACTCTATGCATCCCCTGTGCCCTCTGTTAATTGGCATCAACAAGTCCCTTGGTCACAGGGTCTGTGATCTTCAAATACCAGGCTCCCTTCCTTTCATGATGGCAGAGGTGGAGCAGGAAGTAGCAAAGAGTTACTCTGGACTATAGTTTTTGCAAGATTTATGTTTTTCCCTGCACTTTGATTTTGTGTTAGTTTTGTTTATAGAACTAAATAGATTTAGCAGCAATGCACCACTCTTTCATCCCTCGCATGTTTCCTGTGGACGGCCACAGTCTTCCTGGAACTGCGCCTGCAGTGTCTCACAGCACATCTCCTATATCCTGAGGTAGCTGCCAGCCCAACAGACTTTCCTTTAAGAAACCTTCTTTTCATTCCTGACCAGTGAACTCCACTACTCATTTTGTTCATCTGTCTTCAATGACAGAATGACTTACTTCCGTGTCAAGAAAAGAGACTCACAGACCACTGAGTACTAGATCAGTGACTATGGCTGGCTCTGCATTACAGCTGAGGTATAACCTCTTTCTGCCCGGCTCACCTGCCATTTCCAAGTAATTGCTTTTGGACAGATGGTAGGCTAGTGGTGTGGTTGTGTGACTACTTATTTGGCTCTTCTCCCACTCTCTGACAAAAGAAATCTGCTTCTGGCCAAACATGGATAGCTTATTTTTCTTTGCCCTTCTTCCATTCCAGCATCACAACCCAGTTTATATAGGACTTGATTATCAGTTTAGCAGTATAAGTTCTTCAACTAGGGCCTACTTGCATCCATGTCTGTTGATCCAATGATGTTCACTGCATATAACAAGCATTTAGGACAAATTTGTACAATTACTATTCTACAGGTAAAATGGAAACACATGGAATAATATTCTTTCACAGGGGAGAATTTGCAGGGTTTCTGTTTGGCAGTGTTGCTTTATGGTTAGGTCACTGTGTACTCTGTCAGTGATCTTGGAGTACAATAGAGGTAGTCTCTGCTTGCATAGGGCTCATCACTTCAGCGAGGAAAGGCTTGTTACAAGAGCGGGCTGAAAACTATAAACCTATTTACACACACACACACACACACTTCAAAGTTGTTTTTGTGTCTGTGTTTGAAACACTTATTTTAAATGTTGGTGGTTTTTTTCAGTATTTCTGTTTCTCTAACTTTAAGAGAATATGCGAAGCCTTAAAATTACAAATTCAATCTCATACTTTTTAAATGAATGTATTTTTAAAAAATGTCTTCTTCCTTGCTAAGATCTGAGTTCTAGGTTTGATGTCCCTTTTGTTAGAGTTGGTGGCACCACAAACACACACAAGGTATTAGCAGCAGAAGGAACAGGGCGTTGAACTAAAGTCCTGGCAGCTCAGTGAGGAAATGATTTTCAATTATTATTTCCAAATGTATTTCTTTTACATAGGATAGGCTTAACCATTTCACTTGGTGGCTGGCAGATCTTTAATAGAGATGGGCCAGGCCCAAACTCGACCCTTGGATCCATATACCGGCACTTCGGAGCCATTTCTATAATGCTCAATACTCTCCTCTTCCCTACAGATGGATGGGAAGTTCTGATCCATATATAAATCCCCAATTCATGTCAGGCCCTGCATCCAATCGTCATACAAAAAATGATACAAAGGATCCTAACAGGGCTGTAACCAGCCATGCCCACATGGGGATCCACTATTAAGATCTGGTGTGTCCTCTGCCAGCATATTTTTAAACACCATTCCCTGTATTTTAGAAGTCTTTAAGACATTTCAGTGTAAAACGTTTATGCCAAAACAAATCAGTCCTCTCCTGGTCCAGTCCTGAACTGGAATTTTGATGAAGGGAGACGAGAACCTGCAGGTGGTAGCTTAGGTTCTGGTGCAATAGCAATAAATGTGCCCTATTCCAGACCTGCAAGTGTCATGCATCTCACGATACTCACACATGCCGCACTTGTATCCCACAGATCAGGCTAAACCCATGTAGTTAGCTGGGCTCCAGGCAAGCAGGAGGATTCAGTCTGCCAGTTAGCTAGGCTGCTCCCACCAGACACTGACACACATACTGAGCAGGCACCTGGGTAGCCTCTCTACCTCCCTACTTCCTGCTCCTCCCAGCCACATGGGACCCAGCAGAGACCCACCATAACAAGTGGCTGCTGCTGCAGGGTCAGTGCCCCAGCAAGGGAGGTGAAGGACTAGTGGGAGGACAGGGAGGTAGGGAACAAGCAGCTTTAAGTGTAATGAACTGGGACATATCAAGGCCAACTGTCCAAAAAATACCATGCAAGTGCAATTCATTACACCACCATCACACAAAAGATCCCCAGGCCCAGATACCTCTCAAATACCCTTGGAGCGAAAGGAAAATTTGAGAGTGGGCGGAAAGAAGGTTACTGCGTGGAGAGACACAGGGGCACAAGTGTCAGCTATCCACCAATCCTTCGTAGACCCCAAATTCATCAACCCAATGCCCAAGTGACAATTTACCCCTTCATGTCACAAGCTGTAGACTTGCCTACAGCTGAACTGCCTGTCCAGTACAAAGGCTGGTCAGGAATGTGGACTTTTGCAGTCTATGACAATTATCCTATCCCCATACTACTGGGGGAAGACTTGGCCAAACAGGTGAAGCGGGCCAAGTGAGTGGGAATGGTTACACAAAGCCAAACCAGGCAAGCTTCCAGACCCATTCCTGTTCCTGAGCCATCCACAGACGCCCCGTCTGTGTTACCAGAGACCCAGACAGAGGTAGTGGACCCGGATTCCATGCCAACCACTGAAACAGCCACAGCACCTCCAGTCCCAGGCCCGGAACTGGAACAGCAACCAGCACCAGCAATTGCAACCACATCTTCAAACTCAACGCCAGTGGGCGCCAGCGAGCCAAAACTGGCAAAAGCAACAGACAGCTATACCGAAAAGGCTCAGCCAGAGCCTAAAATACCCTCAGGTGCACCAGCGGAGAGCGGTTCACCAGCAACGGAAACAACCCCCTCACCTACATCGCTTCCAGAAGGACCAAGCCCAAGTCCACAGTCTGAGGAAGAACTGGTGACCCCAGCCTCAAGGGAACAGTTCCAGACTGAGCAGGAAGCAGATGACAGCCTTCAGAAAGCTTGGGCTTGTATATGCCCCACAGTGCATTCAGAAACTCAGCTATTCAGTTCGGCCAAACCACTCAGCTCCCTTAACTACTCAGAATCAACCACTCTCTCAGACATTTAAGCCCTCTGCTCTTCCTGTCAGTTAGCTCCACCATTCAGCTCTCCAGACCCTTTCCAGCTCCCGCAGCCTTTCAGCACCTCCCCCACAACATTGCCATCCTTAGACATTCAAAAAGCAGGAGGCAGGTTCCCCAAATCACAGGATTTTAAAAGATAAATGTGGGGACTATTTGCACCTTGTCTCAAGTTTTGACTCTTTAAGCCTTTTTAAAGCTTTCTCTGCATCATAAGGGCTAGAAACTTACTTTTTTAAAAATTAAAGTTGTTCTCTTGTAATCACATGACTCTAGGAGCTGGGACTTTAAGAAAAACACCAAATATTATACCAGTTGGCAGTGCTGTGACCCCCACCCCCAAAAGCTCCCATCTCTTATATAAGCATCCCTCATACAGTGAGATGGGCTGATGAGGCAGTCGACAAGGACATGGAGTGGCAGCTGCTGTGGGTGACAGTATGTAGAAGGCAATAACTCAGCTTCCCGTTGACCTGAGATAGGTAGCACAATCTTTCAGGGATGAGCATCTGTAACAGTGTGGTCAAATAACCTCCAGGTTTTCCCTCCAAATAGGAAATGGGTGACTGCCACTGCTATGTCCCACATGCATTCCCCTCCCTCCTTGTGTTGGAAAGCCCAGTCAGGGAATATCAGAAATTCCCAACCCAAATTATGGGGAAAAATTAATAATTTGCAACAGACTTGTGATGCAATTGCTTGTGATTTGCCTATCACTCAGGGCTTGCTTTGTAAGAGTAAGCTGATGCTTAGGAGCAAAATGCAATAAGACAATGGCGAAACTCAATCGTGTGCTACAGAGAAACAATGGAAAATGGTTCTGCACACAGGATTTACAATGCCTCTTTAATTGTTAGCTTAAAGTTACTGAAACATCATGACCAGAGCCTCCCTAGTGTTTCTTTCAGGTACAATAGTGATAATAAATACAGTAGCTGCTTACTCCAGGAAGAACAAAAGGGCACAAATGTTTGTTATGCTCAGCAATTTAAAAGATCCATCACCTCTTTTTGGTGTGGTGACATTTCCATTATTTGTATTGGAGTAGTGCCTAAAGCTCCCATATTCCCAAGCACCAGCCCCTTCCTAGAAAAATGCAGCAGCTTCGTGCCACACATTGTGTCCTGGGATTGCAGGAGGGATGCAGGGAGGGAGAAGGGGGAAGTGGAATCTGAACTAGGGGAATGCTTAGCTGCAATTTTATCTCAGCTTTGTCAAGATTGGAAGACTATGTAGAAGCAGAGACTATGCATCATTGCAGAGCTTTCCTTCCTTATTCCATTCAAGGCATCAGTCCATGTTGCCTTGCTGTAGAATATTTTGATTGAAATTATGTTTTTGGTTGATGGAGTGGCAAATAGGGGTTTGAGTGTGATTCCCTATTTAAGGACGATTTCATTAGCAATGGGCTGAGCAAATTCCCACTCACAAAAACAGCTGTGAACCCTGCTGAGGGTGTCTGTTGGGTAGTTAATATTTATTGGGAAGTATTTTTATTTTGTTTTGAATGTGTTTTGCTTACAAAATAAACTCCTATGCTATTTAACACTGTGTTAAAGATACTGTGCCTTCTGTTTGTTTACATATAATGTTCAATATGGGCTGTGTTCATTCATACCGATTTTCTTCCTTGAAGAAGTGGGGAGGACTGAAGGGCTTTTTTGATTATCTTTTAATTTTCAAGTTATACTGCCAGCCTAGATACGAGATCATTCCACAAAGTTCTTCATACAGCCTGTGATCCTGAATCTCCTCCTTCTTACACCAGTGTAAATAAGGAGAAACTCCACTGAAGCTACACCATTATTATTAAAATTGGTGAGTATGGGAAGAGAATCAGGCCTCTGTGTACAGTGATGACTTCTGTATCAACACCACAAAAGGAAAGGTTACTTTCCCTACAGCAGGGGTCTCAAAGTCCTGGCCTGCGGGCCATCTGCGGCCCAAGAATCTCCTCACTGCGGCCTGTGGAAACTTCTAAAAGTTATTTCATCCAGCCCTTGTGTCTGCCAGCCGAGAAACGGAGGGGACCGGAGGGGAGCAGGCAGCAGAGATTTGTATGCCTCTTCCTCTGGAAAAGAGACCCATGCAGCCAAGCTGCTGACTCTTTCTGCTACAGGCACCACCCCCCACAGCTCCTGTTGGCTGGGGGAGAGGGACAAAGATACCATGACTAGTTGCTGGGCAGAATCAGCCAGGGCGGCATGAGGCCAAGGGAGCAAGGTGACATTATTGGCCCACTGGGAGGATTTGAGGACTGGCACTGGCCCTAAGGTAAATTGGGTTTGAAACCCCTGCCCTATGGTAATTGTGGTTCTTCAAGATGTGTTGTTCACGCAGATTCCACTCTTGGGCAGTGTTGATTTGATTTAAATCACTAGTCAGGAAGACTCATTTGAATCATGGATTCCTACATAAAAGTGCACTTGTGTTGGTTGTTATAACCTTACTACATATTCTTCACAGCTCAGAGATAGATGTAGGTTTCATTTTTAGAAGGTACACACTATACATTTTTAAAGTGATTTATTTTGAAAACTTTTCAGATGAGTTTTGCAACTATATCAGAAAATGAATGGTTGTTTGGTTATTTTATTTACCAATGGTAGTTGAAGCAGATATTTATGAAGTAATTGGGAGGTGAACTATCTCCAATTCAACAGGCTAATCATTAATATTTGGAGGATTTTCTTGCCATGCTGTATTAGGAGGAGAACATCACCAGACAGACATTTAAATTGTTTTATTTAACTAAAACAACAATGTTATGTATTCTGGATTTTTCTTCAACAGCAAACATAATATTTTAACAAAACAAGGATATGAATTTTTGAATTTAGTTAAACATTCAAGTTTTTTTTTAAATCAGGTTTGTTTGTTAAAATTGTTTTTAGCTAAAGTAGTTAAATGAAATATTTAAAGAAAAATTAAATCAACTATGTCATCCAGGTCAACACGAGAAACTTAAAATATTGGCTTCTGCAGCTAACTCAGTCGTCTTCACCTTCATTTTCCTGTTTGTTCATAATCTGGAAAAGACAAACAAGCTTTCCTGCTTTTTCAGGACCCAAACTATTTCTCAATTTGAAATGAATTAGTCCAAAGGAAGGAAATATTCTTTCTATACTGGCAGAAGAATCTACTGCTAAGTGATTTTATCACTTCAACAGTCTCTGAATCCAAGCGCTTAAGTGACTTCCACCAGTTCACTGGTGTGACTTTCTTTAAAACATCATCAGCAAACATATATTTCTTATTCCCAACGTGGGTCTTTTTTACAGCCTACCACCATTATAGGTTTTCCCTTCTAGTGAGAGAATGGTATGATAGATCTCAAATCAATGAATGCTACAATCAGAAAGACCTCAAGACTTCTGGAACATGCTGCTCAGTTTCACTTTTGTTTCTACTGCCTGTCCCTCCCTTCTCACATTTATCTCGACTTCTTCTCCTTGTCCAGATCTATTTCACCCTCAACAATCTTCTCGTAATTGAAATTTTTGAAAGTTTGCACTTTTAGAGGGATGTAAGGGATTGACTCTGTACACAAATTTGCAGAGGGACAATAGGGTTGAGGTATCTCTCTCTATAGGGCTGGCTCTAGGCACCAGCTCAGCAAGCAGGTGCTTGGGGCAGCATGTTGGGCTCTTCGGCGGCGGGTCCCTCGGTCCCTCTCGGACAAAGGACCTGCCGCTGAATTGTCACCAAAGAAAGAAGTGGCTTTTATTTATTTATTTTTATCCCGCCGCTTGGGGTGGCAAAAACCCTAGAGCCGGCCCTGTATATATATTTATTTAAAAACATTTTTGCTGTGAATAGGCATGTTATCTCTGGAGACACAAATCCAGAGTTTGAGAACTGCAAAACTAAGCATCTCTGATGGTATCTTCTAGACTGAGCACTGAGTCTAGAAGGGTAGATAGAAAGATTAACCTAAATTATCTACACAGAAGCCCCTGGAACCCCATCAGATTGGGTTTCTAATCCATGAACTATTTAAACTCATTTACAAAACTTTTCTTAAACATTACATGACTATATCGTCTCATACTATAGAATTAGAATTTATAATCCCTATTCCATGATGAGATATCTGAGCTATAATGTGTCTTAATTAAAACAAGTAGTTGTCTAATTGCTTGAAGGTGAGTAGCAGGAGTCCTTATTAAATAATGACTGCAGAACAGCCCTACCAAAACTGACATCCAATAAGGAAGCCTCTAGTAAGGAACAGTGTCTTGTAAGTGTGTGGACTGAACTGCACAGAGTTGCTCTACACATTTTGAATAGAGAGACATTCCTCGAAGAGGCAGCAGAGACTGCCTTAGCTCTAGTGGAATGAGCTCTAACATGGCTAGGTAGATCTTACCTGGCTAACTCACACCACATTCTTATTCAGCTGGAAAAGACTCTTAGGTAACCGCCATGAGAATATAAATTACCTCGTTAACTCTACTAGCAAAGGCCACAAATAATCTGGGTGTGTTCCAGAATGATTTGGTTTGAAGAAAAAAATAGCACCCTTACTACAGCAAGCGTATGAAGTCTAGATTTTCCCAGGGTTTAGTGAGACTTGGGAAGAGAACCAAGAAGGTGAATGGATTGATTTATATGGCAACCTTGGGCAGAAACTTGACATGAGGTCTAAGAGTGACCCTGTCCTTATGATACCATGTATATGGTGGACCTGTCATGAGCTAAATATCTCCTATCTTTCAAGGTGTGGTAACTACATACCAGAAAGACAGATTTCACTGAAAGGTAGTATAGAGTACAGGCTTCTACAGGCTGAAGCAGGGTACCCAGCAACCCCCTTAGCACTATATTGAGGTCCCAAGAGGGCAGGGCTCCCCAATTGAGGGAAATAGATGCATGAGGCTCTTCAGGAATCATGCCACTGTAGGATGGGAGAATATAGTACAGCCCTGGCTTGAGAGGTGATGTGCACACACTGCTGCTGGATGGATCTTGTGGAACTGAAGTAAAGTCAAAATTATTTCAGAGCTATAAAATTGTTCAATATCCAAGGCAAAGGACAATTGCCTAGTGTGCAGAGTAAACTGACACTGCAGGGGCTCAATCTTGCTGCCAATGGTGGTAAGAAGAAACTGAGGAATGACTGGGCCCACTTCATTCTTTATGCTTTGTGAGGGTGCGCAGAGGCATAGGCATGGCTTCCATGGACTAAAAGAATCTGATTTCACATATCAGGAGTGCAGTCCATGTAGACAATCACTTGAAGAAGAACAGTGACTTAGAAGGAAACAGGAAGTAACAAACAGAAGTGAAACACTTTCTGCAGTACCTGTGCTTTTCTTTGAGCTCTCCCATCCAAATATGGAGCAGACTGAGCCAGGTTTGGTTTACAAGATTTGTCGTAATTACTGGGCAAATAAGAGTGCACAATTGTTGTTACTGGCTCCATCCTGGTCACGTCTCGCTCAGCTGTGCCTCTTACCCCACACCTCCTGATTTCTTAAAAGTATGTTCAAATGTATATCACTAATTACTTTCAAAATTACACCTTTCGCTACTACATCAAATATGATAATGAAGGAAAAAGAAGCATTTACTTTACACTGATGGTCCCTCTAATGTGCCTAGGAGGATAACATTTACAGATTCAGGGCCCAGCTCTGCTCTTACATATACTGGTGTAGTCAATTAATTTGTTCCTAATGTATATTGATGTAAACTAAGAGCAGACTCAGATCTCAGGAAATATTTCATTGAATCACATACTGAATGTGTTACCATTCATTCTGTTTTCAGATCCTTGCTTGTGAGACAGCTTTAATTTTCAGCTTTAAATCTGAAAAATTATTTGCAGAGTCCGGGAATGCTGCCCTGTTTTATTCACTTTGAAATTAAAGCAAATCAGCAACTTAAATACTAACATAATAGTTTGGCAATCTCGACATAAAATGAGAAAAGGTTTTGGCTAGTACAAAAACAGTGACATCTTGTGGAGATATACAGAAATGATTTTTCATAAGGGCACAGCATACTATTTTGATGACTAGAATGCTTATGTACTTAAAAGAAACACTGCTACAAAGTTTAATACATATCTCAATAATATTTGGTAGAAATTAGACTTTATTGCTTTTATAATGAAGAATGAACATTTTAAAAAATAAAAAGCAAATAATAGCTATTATGAAAAAAAACCCATCAAAAAACAAACCAAATGGAGTGAAGGGCAGTCCAAATAGCTCTGCAACAGTCTCATTTCCTGGAAGTGGTTAGGTTATTTGCCATCTCAAAAGTTTCACTCATACAATATAATAATCATATACTTAAGGGGCACATTATCAGACACTAGAGGATTTATGTAGAAAAGACATATAGTCAAACAAAACATCTATGATAAAATGAGATCCATATAAAGTATTTTCAAAATAATGTACAAATAAATCTCATTAACAAAGCAGCATGGATTAGCTATGATTTTTCCTTCAGTGGTGAAAGACTATGCCAAATAATCTGTTACACATTTCTTGAAAAAGCAAATTTATACACAACGGGAAATAAAAATAACATGTACTGTATTGGGATACTGCATATAAAATTTAGACCCCTCAGATTGTATCATCTTAGAGAATATCACTTTCTGGGGCAGACCCTCAGCTGATGTAAAGTGCCACAGCTCTGCTGAAGTTGATGGGACTATTTTAATTTACAGCAGCTGAGGATCTGCGCCTCTTTTTTTTTTTTTTACACAAGTTTTGTATCCAACAATATGGATCATAAAACACATAAAAGATGCCTGCTGGAAGATGATGGATTTTCCTACTGTGACATTAAATTGTTAATCTTCTTTCTTTTTACCTGAGTAACTTAAGTAAACAGATTACAAGGCAATTTAAACATATTAGCTAATACAATGTTTACTGGACTTTTGATATATAGAAATGTACCTTGACACAATATATTTGCAATTTTACATACACAAACTGGATAGTAACTTTCAAAACATATTTACTGAACAGAAATGTCTGATGTTCTGTACAAATCAGTAGGTGCAATGGAATTATGTACAGGATTTATTTATTTTATTTTATTTTATTTTTACAGATTTTGTGCAACTTGGCTTCCATGTGCATTTAAAGAACAGCTGTCAATGTAACAGAATACACGTATCTGTTAATATTTACTGGTGCTAGGAATGGAGAGTACAGAAAAGAGGACAACAGCTCCTAAAGTAATACTGTTCTATGCAGACATCTGTACATCATTCAAATAGTGCATATTATCAATGTTTGAGGATGTGTAATATATAGCAGCAAATACGGACAATGGCATTTACATTACCTAGGTTTTTTATACTGTATGTAAGTGGGAATGAATATTCCTATAGAGAAGCAACAAGGAAATAATTTGAATCTTTTAGGAAATTATTTACTATTAAATAAGCTTTCAGTTCAACTTGCAGGAGAACAGTGCAGTAGGAAAAAAATCCTTTTCAACAGCCATCAAATCATTCAGAAGCCCTGTCAACTCAAATGTAAATTCAGTTTATTTTCTGCTTGTAGCAATTGAAAAAAAAAAGTAAAAAAATCAATGTGAAGAAAATGAAGTTTATTTTACTCTTGATATTATCAGTAAAGTGTAGTTCTCTATGTTACCCTCCTCCTTTTTGTGCTCTGTTTACTCCATTTGTTTTAGTTTTTCTTTCTTTAGCCCAACCCAAATACATTGTCACTTGAAGCACAGTTTGTGACCTTAAGTAATTCTCAGAGTGGCATGGGTGAACAAACTGTAGGAATACAGTCACTTTTACGAGGTAAGCTTGGAGTAACTCGGAGGAGAAAATTTACGCTTCAAGTACTTGAGAATGTAAAGTGGAAGACAGCTTACAACAGTGATAGCTGACACTTTCCACAGGAAGGTCACAGTCGTGATAAAGGCAACATCTGTAGAAATAAAAAAGAGAAAATAAGTTATAAGAGGTGGTAGTGTAGATGCTTGGACTTTCCTGGTGAAAAGACATTAAACAGCTATAAAATTGTCTTCATATGCTATTGTCCAAGATTGTGCTATAATTAACACTGACTAAATCAGGAATACAATTGTAAGTTCTAAGTGTTCCCCTTTATCATTATTATTTGTTAATGCTATCTAATCAATTTGGGCCATATATAGGGGTTTTAGGGCCCCTTTATGCCGAGTAAAGTGTCTGGAGTGAGGGTGAAGCTTTCACCTAAGAATCAGAATATTTACAATGTACGAAGTGGTAGACTCTTGCACGTCTTGCTTCTCTGGTACAGAAAAGTTTTGCTATTGATCCCAACTTGACATTTCCATCAATTTTGCTTGGGTTTAGAACAAATTCTCACAAGGAAAAAAAATCAAACTCACTAATCAATTTAAGAGTTAGGATAATTTTTTCATTTTCATGTGGTTTCTCTTGTTCTTACAATGTCTTCCCCAAGATATAATCCAAATTCACATTAAGAAATTTTAATATTAACACATATTTTGCACCCCTCCTTCCATTTTTCGATTCATGGTCTGTGAACTAGACAGTTAGATCCAACATTCCTTATACTACAGACATGAAAATTAGCCAAAAATTAGAAAGAATATTCACAGGAGAAAACATAGCATTTAATGACATCACCATTTGTATGAATAGCAGCAAGTTGAGGAATATTTTCTGTGTGTCATCAACAGAGATGTTGGTTGTAGAAATGAAGAACAAGTCAGGAGAATTAAATTACTTTGGTCCTTACCCTTGTGCCTCAATTATTGGAAGAGAGAGGGTTTACATTATTCCTATTAATTCAGCAATGCTAGACATCTCACTTCTAGTCTTTTGTGACATTTTGAAACTGTTAGAGAAATCCTAGTCATATTTGTAAAATTCAGATTACATTCTAATCATATGCAAAGGCCACAAAGCCAGGTATCTTGGAAAACACATTATTAGCTTACATATAATTTATAATGGGCTTATAAAAGAAGCCATACTTTATTCACCCATGAAGACTAGAAACAGCAACGTCTTTTTTAAGTGAGTTTGGCTTTGTTTCTCTACTGCATTTTTTATCTTTGAGTAAATTGTAACTCTACCTACCTAAGAAAGCTCCAAAAGACACTCTGCCTATACCTGTTACAAAGAAAGGAAATAAGAAAGGCACAGATTTATAGAACAACACAGAAATTAGAAAAGATTAGCTATACAAAATGAAATAGGTAAGAGAAATCAGAAAGATATTAGTGGTGTTAATCAGAATAATTTCACGCTATGCAATACAGTTGAAACAATATGGCATTTTGAAAAGCTTAGCATATTTTAAAATTAAGCATGTTTTAAAAATACAAGTAGCCAGACAGTTCCCTCCAAGTTATATCACTCGAAGAGACTCAGAAGTATAAGTTATTACATCAACAGTCAAATGAAGCTTACAAGTTTAAAATTGAGTTCAAATTCACTTTAGAAAGATGCAGCATGAGAAATGTTAATGCTCTGGTATGTCTACTTGCAAACTATGTCCCTTGCAAAATATACAGGATTTAGTTTCAAGTCTGCCTAAATACACTACAAGTCTGTATACATAATGAGCCCAATTCTACACTCATCATCAGCGAGTAACTTGCCTAAATTAGAACAGCTGGATAGGGTCAAATATTTTTAGTTTTTATCTTTCCAATATTCGTATTTCACCAAATTTGTGATTTTTATTACTTTTAGGAATTAAACATGCTAATTCAAAAGGAATATTAAAAAACCCTTTATTAATTTAGTTAAAAGTTATTAATAAAAAATAGAGGGAGACATGGCTTATCTGATCGTGTTAGCCAAAAACTTCATTTTCTGAGAGTATAGGTCAGGAGGGAAAGACACATGGGTCTCCAGTCAAAAGAGGTGATGGCTGAGGAGACAGGAGCCTAAAGCAGGTGTCCTCAAGGGAGGTAATACGGGTGCAGTTGCCCTGATCTGTACAGAAATAAATGCTTTCTTAGTGTTGAATAAAGTTATGGCCATTTGACCAAAAGTTCCAGATATGTGTCTGTTCTCACTGGCCCCTTGCCATGTGCAGTCCTGTGGAGCTTCAGTAACCAACCTACCTACCTCCCATTTAAAGCCTCTGTCCACAAAGAGAAAGCCCAGCAAGGGAAGATACAGAAGGATGCAGAGTAGAAATGTCAAACTCAATAGGTTCATGGTGGCATAATTAAAATGCACCTCTCCTGACATCTAGGAAGTAACAGGAGTACCCAAAAGCAGGAGGTAGAGCTTTTTCAAAGGATATTGTTAGCAAGTATCATTGCTACAATATTTGCACAATATCTAGAGCATAATGTGAGGGAATTTGAGAGACAGAAAGAACATAGTTTTATAAGACCCAGAATGAACTAGTTAATACTTAAAGTAAGATTTTACTTTGAAAAGTAAGTATAAAAAATGGCAGCGCCTTACTAAATAGATCTATTTCCTGTGCATATGCAGATATCGGCTGACTTACATGACGAAAGTAAGCTTTTAGTGACATTGTCTCTGAAGTGCTAACAACAGTAAATGTAGTTAAGAGAGAAGGAGGTGGATTCTATTCTAAATTCCTGTCCATTACACCTGTGAAATCACACTGAAGGCTAATTGAATTATTCAGGTGTCACGGAGGGAATAATTTGACCTGAACAATCTTTTTTGTTTTAAACCATAGTAAGAAGGAAAAGACTGACTCTAGGATCCTAGGTGGGGTTTTCAGGATTTGCAATTCAATTTTGCCCACCCTCTAGCCCCCTTTGTCCTGTAAACTGAGCACATCTGACAGACAGTTGTGTTTTAGAAAACAGTGTGCATTTTCACAAAGTATACCTTATATAGCAGGAGGAATCTACTGAGCATTTTCCTAGATTGCTCCTTGAATTCTTGTCCCCAGCAGATTTTTTTGCATCCCCACAGAAAAATGACATTCTGACAAGGAACCAAAGGAAGCTGCAAGAATGGTCACGTGCCTACCAGTGCAGGCATGTCATTTTGGGTGCCTGAAGCAGCTGGTGGAGAGGTAAATGACTGCAGAGGAGAAGCGGCAGGGGCTGGGGATGCCACAGCTGGTGGCTCCTACCCTGCGCTAGGTTCACCTACTAGCCTCAGCTGGGCTGGGGAGTAAGGTACTTGCTCTTCTCCTGCAAAGAGTAGCTGGGTCCAGGGAAGATCCACCCTCAGAAATCTTCTCTGGGTGCAGGAAGCTCTGCATTCCACATGCTTCCCACCCCCAATACTCCACAGCTGCAGAGGAAGGGGTCACTGTATGGGGAGCTGCTCCCCATATGCCCAACCCCCATGCATCTGGACCAGCCAATACCCAGACCATCCCCATTGAGCTTTACTCCCCTGCACTGCGAACCCCCCAAAAACCCCACACCCAAAATCCCACCTGCTGAGCTTCACCCCCTGCATCTGGAGCTTCCCTGCATCCAGGCTCTCCCCTGCATCTGGAGCCCCCTGCATTCAGACCCCTGCCAAGGCCCTCCCCTCTGCACCCAGAACCCCCATTGAGCCTCTATGCATCCAGATCTCCCTGGAGCCCTCACCAAGACGCCCACACCCAGACTGCCTCATATAGAATCCTCTCACCCCATATCTGGATCCCTCACACCAAGCCCCTCCACACTTGGATTCTGCCAGGATGAGCCTGCTTACCCCTTACCTGGATCGGGGGCCAGGGCTGGGTGTGTGCGCAAGACTCTGTCCCTCTTTCCTGCTATCTTGATGTGCCTGGCATGGAGGGGCAGGGCCCCAGGGTGTTTCTAGGGCAGGCCCGGCCCTGGCGCTGTGTCAGGGTCAGGTGTAGCCTCACTGCTGAGTCTGTCTGGTGTGGGGAGGCGGGCTGCTGCATGATCTCCCATCTCTGTGCAGCCAGTGGCCTATGCTCCCCAATGCCATGCTGGAGCCTCCACATTTATTTATTGACAAGTAAAATAATGCAGAATTTTAAAATATTGTGTGCCAAAAAAATTTTTTGGCACAAAATTCCCTCAGGAGTACTAGATGGACAAAGGACTGTGAGAGAAGGGTATGGCATATTGTAATTTAATTTAAGAAAAATAAATCTTAGCCTGAGTTTCCTTTGAAATTGGCAACTAAGGATTTTCCTACAAAGTCTCCTGTTTCACACTGTAATTCCTTTTCATTTAGTGATACACAAACCCTTTTATGCTCTTCGATCAGATCTAATGAGACTCATTTGGACTGCCGTCTTCCAGGAACCAACAGAATAAAGCCCTCAGCTCTATGCAAAGTTCTAGAACCTGACAACCTGCCACATTCATGGTCAAAATGTCTCCTTATTACACTAGTCTGACCTTCATATCTGGTTTAGGTCTCAAATGATGTAATTTATACTGTTTTAGTCATTAGTGGGTATTTGATTGCAAAGGCTTTAGGGCCTAAAATATTAGGTGTTGCTGTAATCCAGGCAACAACAATACTCATTACAACATACTGAAATTAAGAGAAGTCCATTGTAGGTTGTATCTAAATTGCACAGGGAGAAGATGCATGGAGAACACTGAATACTCCCAGCATTCACTGTGCCAGGCTTTGGCCAGTAGTAATATTTTTCTGGACATTTCCCTAGTCGAATATTTTTATTCAATATATGAAAAATGATTATTTAAACTGGGAATGTCTGTTTTGGACTGTTTTTGCCACCTTATCAAATAGACTTGAATATTACTTACATAACATTAACATGTATTTTATCTACTATTTAGAGACTTGAAATCAACAAATTAATAACATTTCATTTATATTTCTGGAAATCTTTTTATATTATGGGAGTAAAACATTCATAGGTCATCAAGGTTTATCTCACTAAAACATTCCCCTGCCCTACAGAGGCCTGAGACATTGATGTACCTCGGTCCCTCCTGTTATCTGTCTGTGGCGCACAATAGTTTTCTGAGAACTGTATTACTTTGGCCTAATTCTGGAGCTTGGGGTGGGGGTGGCTGGGTGGTGTGGGTGCCTGTGACATACATGAGGTCAGACTAGATGATCTGATGGTCCCTTCTGGCTTTAAACTCTATGACTTTTAAGACTTGGCCTACACTACAGAGTTAGGTGAAAGCATGTTAGTTTACGTCAACCTAACTATAAGTGTCTACATTAAAATTTAGCTCCTTCTGATGTAACTCGTCCACTACACCAACTTAATAATTCTACCTCCACCAGAGGCATAGAGTCAATGTTGATGTAGTTAGGTTGACACAGTGTCAGGGCAGACACTGCATTGCTTACATTGCTGTTGTAAGTTTTCAGACTGTTGCTGGCTTTCAGAAGCCATCCCACAATGCTCCACATTGACAGTTCAATCGTGCGTCACCAATACAAGAAGCAAAGTGTTGACATACACAAGCAATGCAATTACTGTGGCAGCTATATGCCGACATAGTTAGGTAGACTTAATTTTGTAGTGTAGCTATGTCATAAGGCCAGGTCTGCACTACAAACGTACATCGGTATAACTGTCACTCTGAGGTGTGAAAAATCCGCACCCCCCCACTATATAGTTATATTGGCCTAATCCCCAGTATAAACAGTGCTATGTCGATGGGAGAGCTTCTCCCATCATCCTAGCAACTGCCGATTAACTATGTCAATGGGAGAAGCTCTCCCGTTGGCAAAGTAGCGTCTTCACTAAAGTGCTACAGTGGTGCAGCTGTGCCGCTGCAGCTTTTTAAGTGTAGACCTGCACTAAAGGTATGTCCATACTGCCTTAAAAAACCCATGGGATCAAGTCTTAGAGCTCAGATCAGCTGGCTCAGGCTGCAGGGCTATATAACTGCAGTGTAGACAGTTGGCTCTAGCCCCAACCCAAACCTTTACTCTGTGATTTTATAGCTCTGCAGCCTAAGCCCCATGAGCCCGAGTCAGCTGACCAGTCCAGCCCTGGGTCTTTTATTGCAGCGTAGACCTACCCTAAGAGTTTTGAAAGCTGGTTCTTTAGAATGTTTTTCCATTAAATTACACCCAATTTCAGTACTGTATGGCTAATAACTACTCAAAGGTGATTCAAGATGAAAAGCAGTTTGAATTTTTGTCACTAAAATGAAGCACATTGCAAAAAAAGCTGGTGTCTTGAATACAATTTTTGCACATAAACTATATAAAAATCTGTTACAAATCCTAAAGAGAAACAAATGATAGAGCATTTTAGAATTCGTCATGAAAAGTGTCTTTACATACACGTTAAAGTCATATTCTATTGGATGAAGCTGTTTCACAAAGTATAATATTACTCATATCTGCATGAGTAACATGCAACTACCATGAGAAAAAGATTACAAAGAATTGTATGTTAGAAAGTGTACTTTTGCAGGCAAAGATTTTCTACAGCTACTCACCAAAATATTCGTTTAGAAATGCAAGAGAGGCCACATAGCAGCCAAGACTGAAGAATTCAGCCACCACCATTAACCAGTGCCACGTTCGTATGGTCAGTGCAACCATCAAGAGTTCAGTCAAGATTAGGGCAGTAAAAGAAATTGCAACAACATGTACAAACTCAGATTCAAAAAGGAGAAGGGCTCCATACATCAGAATGCCACCTAGAAAAGGAACACAACATGTTACACAGTCAACCTGTAACTATATTTTGGGTCATTCACCTTTACAAATGCATGTTGAAAATGTATTATTATCATGAAAACCTTCCCCGTAATTTCTTATACAAGAACACCACTAACTTTTATTTTACATTGTGTGTGTAAAACAAAAAATAAAAATAAGATGGTCAAAAATTACAATACGATGATTAGAACATTAAACACATTTCAGTGTAATGTATCTGATCAACCATTAATTACTTTTTCAACATCTCTCATTTATTTGTAGCAGTAGACAAAATGATTCATTACATAATTCAGATTTCTTAAACAGTACTTCTGTCATTCAACGAAAGAAAACTACTGGGGAGTGTATGCAATATGATAAGCACTTGTTAAAATTTTTTGGATTAGCATTTGATTAAAAACAGGTCGGTTTTTAGGCAACATACATCAATAAAAATACCAATCCACATTGCGACCTGAATAGGTCTGGCACACTGCTAGAATACCGATTTTAGAGATAAACAGAATGCAATATATATAACTGTGGATGAAATTTTAAGCTTTGGGAATTTAACCTGGTGCTGAAAAACAATATTGTTAAAAGCAGACAAAAAATTTTTTAGTCCAGTAAAATTACGGTTCTCTCCTACCTTGGTATATACTGATTAAAACCCAAATGAGGAAGGTTTTAAACGACAAAGATCTTCCCTAGAGGAAACAAGTAAGACAGGTTAGTTAAGTACAGTAGAAAAATCTACTTGATTTGTAGATTTTCAGACTAGCTAGATGTTCATCAGAGTTACTCTTTCAAAGGCAACTGTTAATTTTACAACTATATAGAGAAAATTTTACATGTGACATGAGCTGCAAAGTTTTTGATGGATATGAATCTCCAGGATTAGTTTCAAATTTGTGTGGAAAACTCATAATTTTGGCCAAAACCGGGGAAATTATTGTAGAATATAAATAGAAAACCTGAATTTTACATGTAACTGTTCTTGGTTCTTTTAGAAAGGCTATAGTTATACTAAAATTGTTACTTAGTTTGTTTTAAAATTTTTTGGGGAGGATTTATATCTGTCAATTCTGATGTATGCATGGGGGAACTGCAATCCTAAATCTCAAAGATACCAAACAAGACTATAGTTAATCTAGTCTAGTATACTATAACCATCCCTTTATTTAGGCAACATGGGTGAGGTAGTATCTTTTATTGGACCAACGTCTGTTGGTGGGAGAGAGAAGCTTTCCAGCAACACAGACTGGTTTTCTTCAGGTCTGAGAACCTTTCCCAGTCCTGAAGAGGAGCTCTGTGATGCTCGAAAGCTTGTCTCTCCCACCAATAGAAGTTGGTCCAATCAATTAAAGATATTACCTCAGGCACTTTGTCTCTAATATTCTGGCACTGACAGGGCTACAACACTGCATATTCCTTTAAATGTCAAATAGTCATTTGCTAAGACACAGTGCCCATTTTTACTCATTAAAACACTGAGAGCTTACTACTTTAAAAGTTTGTATAGATTACATCCTTACCCAATAATTTTTGCCTTCCTGTGGCAGTGAACAAATCATGGTCCCAATCAAAATTAATTGGCTTACACATGTATAAATCAAAGAACACATAATTTTGTTTGCATGTGTATATTCATATGTTTCATGCATCCTATGGATGGATTTAAGAAACTCGTTAGGGCTTTGAAGAAAGAGCAAGCACTGAAAATATAAGCAGGCATAAGAAAACATCTGTTTCTGCCCAT
This sequence comes from Gopherus evgoodei, assembly GCF_007399415.2. Taxonomy (NCBI): domain Eukaryota; kingdom Metazoa; phylum Chordata; order Testudines; family Testudinidae; genus Gopherus; species Gopherus evgoodei. The sequence goes on from NC_044323.1 coordinate 190,317,197, forward strand.
GAAAGAGCTAATCACACCCGCACAGATGTGAATCTGCACTCAGCAAAGAAATGGATTTCAAAACAGCATAGTGATGGATTAACCCATTCTGTTGATCTAGACTGAGACTAAAAACGTTATCCTAGCCTGATACTGCTTAGGACAGATAGTAAAAAGTGTATTCCCTGTAAGTTGCCTAGAATACTGATACCAAATGAGGCAAACAGACAAAACAGAGTATGTGTAAGAGTGCACTGAACGCAATTATCCAAATGATTTCATAGCCAACATGAAATACACATCCAAGAGTTTGTGCCAATGAATGCCACTACGTGGCCAGCCATCACATGGTTGCCAAAAGCTTTGGAGGCACAGCAAGATTGCCAGTGATGGACAAACTGAGTATCCAGTCACACCATCTTAAGGACCCGGCTAGAGATTGATCTGGGTGGTGTTTGATCTGCAAGGAGATGATGATCATTTGGGAGTTGCCATAATGATCTCCTTTGGCCTAAGGAACAGAAGTCCTGAAACTATTTCTAAACATGGATGGCCTGTACAACAGTTCAAAGAGCAAGCTTAGCAGGATCTTATTTCAGCAACCAGGTTTACTCTTTTTAAATATTATGCTAAAGTTTTGTGTAACAAAGCAGTATGGCTTATCAACAGATGAACCACTAAGAGTACAGCTAGGACAGTACATTTGGTAAGTTTTTTTTTAAATCATTTGGTTTTAAGAGCTCTTTTGTGACTAAGATATTTGGAATGGGTCTTGTTTACCAGAACGCTTGAGAATAATTATGATGCACAATTGCAGACTAAATAAAGCAGGGTCTGAAAACTATACACAAACAGAAGTTGGGTTATGAATAAAGAATCTGTTAATGGAGTGAATACTGAAAAAACAGATCACCACAGATCTTTAAAAATGCCTGGCTGTCATACTACCTGGACTGTTTGCTGTACCAATTAGATTATCCAGTTCTATCTAAAATGATCAAAAAAAGACTAACTTCTCCTTAAAATTGTATTTCTAAAATTAAAACAATTTTAAACTTAGAAAACCACCCATAAATTATATTGTATTATATTATTTCACCTAATCAACAACAACAAACAACAACAACAACAAAGAACACCTGGAAATCAGATGGCCTAGTTATGAGTTGGTCTTATCTGGAACATCTCCACTCGGTGAGTATAATAACCTGCAATTATTTTTGGGCAGACTAGTGTCAAAATGAATATAATTTATATCAACATTTTGTATATTCATACCTTGGTGAGGTCCTTATAAAGTTCTGGATATAGCAATGCCATTTCTGGCTTCACATCCTGATCCAACACTAAAGAGAAGACTGGAAACATAGTGTATATGGTTGCATACCTTAGAAAAAGCATATAAATAGCTTCTATGTAAAAGTCATTCAGTTATACTCTTTATAAGCAACCTATTAACATCAAATAATCCTTCTACTGTGATTTTTCAAGTTTGAGTAAATCTGGTTGAGTGAATGTTGCACCGGTCAGCTCTGGGCAACTTAGCCATATAAGTTTAACAATTCTAATTTACATAGTCCTGGGCTTCTTCTGAGAGCTGCCGCTTGTGTAAAATTGTAGAACATGACTACATTAACAAAAATGTATATAAACCAACCACCTAACTTATTTCCAGTCACTAAACTCAATAATCCACTTTTGTAACCAGCTCTTTAAAAGGAGAAAGACAAGACAACAAATCCACTGTTGCATCTATTAGTTTTAGCATCTTTGTAACGTACATGCAATATGAAAACAAACATGGAAATATGGAATTTGGAAATAAGTGTTGTCATGTCCCTGACAACATGATGCAAAGGATCTCAACAGCCCAACCAGGTTGGATTTTTGATAAACACACATGCTGTGTTAGAACCGGTGGACCTTAGGACTATAGATCATTTTTTAATATGGTTTTCAAGAGGATTTGTAAATTCTTTTGAGGACTTTTACTATACGCCTATGCAGTGCCTAGGATCCTGACTTGATTGGGGCCTCTAGGTGTCACTGATGTCAGACAAATGGAGAGAGAATTTTCTAATTTGAGAGAGCACTCTGTTTGAGAAACATCTAAACTAGTAATTAAATATGCACACATCATCATGTCATATGCGACTTAAAAGGACTTGTTTCAGCCACACTTTGAGGAGTCCTGCCTTACAACTGCACAGGATCCAGTCATGCCTGACTTTGAGCTGTGACTTGAGCACATGATCTCTTTCACCCCAAACTATATTCTCATAAGGATAATGGCTTCTTGATTGCTATGCAGATTCAAAGCCAGGGCCAAAATTCCTTAATACGTGTAAATAGTTTTGAAGTCTTTGGATGCTCCATAAGCAAAAAATATTATAAGACAATGATGCTGGGCTGTTAACAAGGCACAGTGTTTTCACCCCACCTATGCTTGCAACCATGGCTATTTCAAACATGTGTAGCAGAACAGAGTACATACATTTCAGCCTCAGAAAGGAAAGACATTTTAGGGTGGAAAAGGGGTGGAACTGGGAACTGATAATGGATAAAGGTCCATACTCATGAATAAAATATGTTACGTTCAGTTAAAATTGAACTGCTTCACTAAGCAGGATATGCTCACTTCACTTGCTTTTGCAGTTGCCATAATGCAGGCATTTGGATCATGGGCTTTGCTAAGTTGATGTTGCATTTCAGCATCGACATAGCTTTTTGCCTTTTACCCATACACCTCAGTATTTGGGATTTTTTTCTTAGAGGATTAGCTTTATTTCTACAAGGCCATGCCAATGGGATGCTTGGTATCTTGGGCTGCTTTTGAGAGGTTCAGAACTGAGGAGTGGTAAAGGAGGTTGGGCTGCTTTGTGAATCTCTGCTACACGGATGCTGATTTGCTCATACCAGCACCTGTTAGTTCATCAATCACAAATGCATGAGGAATGGGGTAGAAACCAATATTTTCTTTAAAAAAATAAAATTATTCTGAAATAAACGTTACCTGGTATTGTAACTACTGATTTTAACTTACCCTACCATTAGGAATCCCTGGTACAAAGGGATAGAAGCAAAATAGAAGACTGAAGAAAATACAGCCTTGAAAAAAGAACACGCATTTTAAAACTATGTATTAGTCAATTACCTTTTTTAAAAAAAAAAACAAACTATCCCTCTCCATGCAGTGCAGTGCACTACAATAAATCAAATTAAATTATTAATTTTAAAACTTTCACAATAAATATTTTTAAATGCAATGACATTTTGTAGGTATTATACAAACATAAAAGTTTAAATACCTGCATAGTTGAAATAATAAGGCCCCTGTGCATGACAAATTGACCAAGTGCTGCTGATCTTTTGTAACTGTTTCGACCATGAACCATCAGCAGCCTGCCTATGTGTTTAAATTGTGTGATAGAAAAGTCAGCTGCCAGGGAAGCTTGTTTTCCCTCCTAAAGCAAAAACAAAATACAACATTTTTAAAATCTTACATTTTATGCAGAAAAGGATATTGGAAAGCACAGTGTCTTAAGAGATTAATAATAAACAAAATGTTCAGATTTCAAAATTCGAATAAGCAACAATTTGTAACTGCAAAATTCACTCCTGTTTCATAATAGATAAGATTAAGATTCTGGCATCGGTATTTTTAGTAGAAGTCAAGGACAGGTTGCAGAGCTGGCTGTAGTCTGCTACTCCGGTGGCCCCGGGACTGGCTGCTGCTCCTGCAGCAAGGGCTGATTTAACCCTCCCACCCCCCTCTCCTTCAGCCCTGGGGCCACTGCTTCGGTGCTGACAGCTGCTCCAGTCCTGCCACCGAGAAAGTCATGGAGGTTCCGGAAAGTCATTGAATCTGTGACAGAATCATACCCTTAATAACAGAGTTTTATCAACACTGCAACGTATTCAATGTAAAGTGCAAACTGATGTATACTGAGTATACTGAACTGTCTGTGACGACTGCTACAAATAAGTACTATCACCCAAGCCCGTCTCTTTCAGTGCAACATACGTATTTCATACAAAATAACCTACAGGGATTGTGTTTTTCTTGATTGTTTCTATATATAAGGCAAAAAAAAAAGACTAAAGCTGAGAAAATGTTAATACATAGATTTTATGACTTTTAAAAAACATCTAAACCCTATTTATATTGTACTGAAAAGTGCGAACTGTACCAACGTCTTCACTATAAGGCTGCTGCATAATTAATTACAATTTAAAAAGAAAGCTGCTAGTACAAAATTGTTGAAATGACATGTAGGATAATTTACATGAAATTAGATAAGATTACCTTGCCTTCAATTCCAATTCCACAGTCTGCTGCTTGGATCATGCTGACATCATTTCCTCCATCACCTGGAAATGCCATGGCACTATGCAGTTATTCATACTTTTTTCCTCTCTTTAGATCTCCTTTTTAGTTATGTAGTGTGTATTATTAAATTCTTGGAATTCGTGTGTACGTTAAAACTAATGCAACTTCAAGATATTTTTGCTTATACATTTTAAAAAACCTTCTCTCAATGGATCATCTTTTACTGTAAAGAAATTGTAATATTTGGAAGTGAAATGTCTTGAAATGTTGATCTGTAACCATTTGGCTTCACTGTTGCCACCTACTAAGCAATTTTATCAAATTTGTGTGACTATGAATAAAACTAGCTCTGGCACTCACCTATTGCACAAGTACGTTTTCCAGTGTGGTGTTGTAACAATTTCACAATATGAGCTTTCTGGGTGGGTGAACATCGGCAACAAACTACAGCAGGGCACTGGCATGCCAACTCTACAAATTCATGCTCATAGTACTTCAGACAAACCTATGGAAAGGAACATATTTTATCCTATTTGAAGTTCTGTTCTTAATCATGAAAGGCACCACAGTACAGGCTCTTTTCACAAATAGAAAACACTTTGACGGAAAAGGAAATCCCTCCTTCTGCTATAGAGTTCTGCTTGAGTGATATCAACAAAACAATTTTACTTGCATTCTCTGGGCCTTGGCTTTTTCCTGTAAACTAGCACTCTTATAGCTGTTTCATTGGTTCCAAAAGAAGAGACAAAATTTCAAATAGTCACACTACCAAATCATATTGCATATACCTTTCATTAACCTAAATCTGTCTTAAGCAACCAAAGAACTAATACAATTTGGCTGTCTAGTAAAGGTATTCTTGATTTATGGCACTGGCAACCCTGAGATGCTTTAAAGCACAGGGAGAAAAGAACTTTTTTTTTTTAATAAATGAGGATATGAACAACACTTTCCTTTTTATATACATTAGTGCAAGTAAATTACTTTTGATAGAAGCCCAGGTCTTACCTCTAGAGAGTCCCCAGATATTACCAAGGCACAGTCATACTTCCTTCTAAAAGCATTAAGTTCTAAGTGAGCTTCTCCTCGACTAATTACCTTCAATAAAAATACACACTCAAAATTAAAAGATTTAATTGTTAAACAAGTTTGAACTGAAATACCAGAAACCAGAGAAACCCAAACCAGAAAGCACTAGTTATTCAAAGTGTTGTACCCCAGCGTGTGTAACACCCAGGAAGTAGCTCTGCATGTGTCTTTCCCATCTTGTCTGAAAGAACTGAGATGTGAAAGCAATCTTCAAACAGGAAGCAAATCTGTGCAGGTAGCACATTCAGTGCCTCACCAAAGTGCATCAGGCTGCAAAACCATGTATATAAAATCTTGTAAGAACTTTATGTGGGATTGAGTCATTCAGGTTTGGTAACTCTAGATGAACCCTCTAACTCAGAAAAATGACATTGCTTAATAATGAATAAGATGTATCTGGAGCAATGTGATGTGGCCACATTAGTGATTCCATTAGTCTGGGTGAGGAAAAGAAAAGCCCTAAATAGCTGAAGAGGCATAAGAATACAATTACTGGTATTAGTCCTTTTTGGAACTTGCAGCTGAAAATGTTTTCCTAATCAGGCAATATGAAGACTAGTTTGGGTATGAATAAGTACCATGGAGTCATATAACACACACTAATCATAACGAACCTCCTGGGGGTCAGAGATTATCATTATACAGTATTTTTACTCACAATGGATTATAGTATGGAATCAAATTTGTGAAATGCAATATGGGTTCAAAGTGAACACAATATAATTTTGTAAGGACCAAATAAAAATATAGAACTTGAAAAATTTACAATATAACCAGATGAAAGTGTACTAATATAATTTTGAATACAACATGTTGATTTTCAATTAGACTTTTTCTGAACTATCATATACAAGATAAAGTTGTTAGTCTAGAACAAAATTTCTAAATTGCTTTCACATGTGATTTGGGTCCTGTCAACACTGACAAATTTAAAATGGGTGAGCGTGAACAGGTTTTTAAACTGATTTGGGATAACACTATTCTTGGCCTACCACAGACAGAATCAAAGGCTGCATGTCTTGAACCTGTCCGTCTCCACTAGTAGGAACTCCAGGTCTGGCTCCTGTTAGCACACAACTCCGTGTGTTGGATTAACTGCACACAAAGATCTGCAGGGGCATTATGATCCAACTCAACAACAAAATGCTCCAAAAATAACAAATATGGAATTCTCTCTCCTTTCCTTCTAAATTAAATGTGTGTTGGGGGAGGTTGAAGAGGGAGGAGAAACCAGCTCCTGTTCTGTCTATCAGCAGGAACTGGAGCCCACTACTGTGTCTAGCATAGCAGGATTTGAGAGATGTCTTCACTCAGAAATCACTACTCAGCATAACTCTATCTCTCTATAGTGCCACCTGTCAGCTAACAAAGAAAAAGGAAGTTTTTATGTCTGCGAGATATCCATTTGTTTCACCAGAGAAACAAACAACATCTAAAAGCCTTAAGAATAAATTAAAAGAAGCATTCACAACCGCCCAAAAATCTAACTTTTTTTTAAATAGAGTTTAAGTGGCAAACTTTCATTGTTAATTAATATTTGGAATATCAGAGAAGATATTTTAATAATGACTACCAATCTAGTACAGTGACTTCTATTAATTATTTCTTTACTGCACATGTAATATAAAATAAGCCATGGACATACCATATTTTTGTGATTTTTCAGGTTCCCCCAAAACAGATCATATTCAATTTAATATTTATTTCAATTGTCAATCAGATTTAAGTACTGTAACATGCTAAAACATTTTTTTCTTACAATTGGTTGTAAAATGCAGGCATAGACAAGATAGAATTCTATATAAATGCATTTTCTAAATAATTTAGAATACACGAAGTTTTAAATTAACAGTTCCAAGTTGATCTCTTATTACTAATCTAGGTAATGAAAATAAAAATCTAACTCAAACTAAATAGATTTTGTTCAGGAAGACTTAATTTGTAGTGTTACAACATGCAAAGGTCAACAAAAATTGATCTGAAGTTTTATCAGAAGCATTAATAATTTAATTGCAAATAGGAGTCTGCAGGGCCTAATTTGCCATTCTGATGCTTCAGAAGAAACTAAATTTACATGTAAATTATATTGAAATAATTATTTCTGTAGGTGCAAGTGGTTCATTTAGAACAGACAGACATTATGTCTGATCACATATCATCCATCAAGGCCTAGGGGATCCTTATTTTTGTTTGAATTCAATATAGCTGATGTTATTACAATATAACAAAATGTATACAAATACAGATATTCAGTTTGCATTTCTATTAATTTTCTTGAAGAGACAAATGGGAAAATACAAGTATTTAATTGAAGACTAAGATTAACAATTCTTGTGTTCTGCTTTTGATCTGAACCCTTGTTCTGCAGAAGTAACGTGTTTGGACTCTCACATCAGTGTAATTCAGGAGTAATTCAGTGGAAGTCAAAGGAGTTATACTAGTAAAACTGGTGGATTAGGACAAGTCCTTTATGAAACATCTGGAAGAAGTATCAATAAGTTCATATTTAATGCTTTATAATCTTCAGTCTTTAAATAGTCACCACAATAATAGCAAATCAACTCCTTATAATTAATCCTATTACCACGAATATCAAATTAATGATTAACAGCTGGCCACTTATTAAGCAATATCTAACACTTATTTGATGAGGCCAATCTTAAAAGATTATCTGGAACTATACTTACAGGTCTGAAAATATGAATATCTTGAGTTCTAGATACTAAGTGGGAACTTTTTGCAATACAAGTAGCTGTCTCCAGTTTATCTCCTGTTAACATCCATATCTGCAAAAGAATTTAAGAGTTAAGATCTGTTCTCAAAAGCTGAATTATATTTGTATCATCTTCATATCTTCTCCTACTACTTTGCTGAACCTGACAAGCAGGAAGGATGCATTGGTTGCACATCTTTAAACCAAAGAAATGAATAGGCTAATTTTTACTATAATTGCACACAAATGGTGAGATTACATGCTGCCTCTTTTAGGCACAGCACAGATTTTGCAGATCAGGGGAAAAGGAGGTGGATGGGTTATGGAGGATTTAAACTACTTTTGCATCCTCCCAATCCTGGGCTGTTCCAAGAACTGAAGAGGCTCCTGTGACCTAAATTACAACAGTCTCTTGGGGCTGCCCTATGGGCTAGAGCATCACTTAGAATCTCTGGCACACAGCATACCGTGGCCCTGCCCTCAACACACCCCTCCTGCCCTTCCCCCTTCTATTGGGCTTTGCAAGGAGGCTTGGAAGGTAGCCGTATGTCTGTCATCCACACACACAATTCCTGAGCAGGAAGACTGCTCCCTCTCCTCCAGATGTAAGCTGTTCCAGTCCTCTTTGTCTAAAGGGGCTGGAACCAGCATGAGGATTTCATCCAAAACACACTGGGCACTATACAGTTATATGGGAAGACACAGTTCTTGACTCAAGGAGCTTACAGTTTTAAAGGCCAAAGTTAAAAAGTCAGGGAAAGGACAAGTTAAATGGAAAGGTTTAGGACTGGCATGTATTTTGTTGGTTTTCTTTTGTTTATGTTTACAGTCTATCTCCCACTGCTTCTCTACTTAGCCACTGTCAGTTATCCTTAAAATCTAAACCATCCCCCTAACCATTAAGGGGAAAGGAGAGAAGGGAAGATGTAGAGACGAAGGAGGAAAAGTTGGCACAGTGAGGGGGTCAGAGAGACTGTGATGCAGAAAGGAGGGAGGAGACTGAAACAAACAATCAGCAGAGAGTAAAGACTGTCCATTGTTTTATTTCTGGCACCTAGGGAAAGGAAGGAAGTCTCTGGTGTGAAGGAGAGACTACTGTGGCTTGTTGTCCCCTCATGGGTATGGAGGGGAAGAGATGTCCCCTACTAGGACATGTTGGATTTGTGTAGTGACATGGTGCCCTGCTCACACCTTAGGCCCTGTCCTGCTACTGCTCCAAGCTATCTGGCCATCGGTGTCTATAAGTCTGGCCTGCCTCCAGGAGGTGCTGCTCTTCCTTCAGGCCACATTCCAACATCTGATGGAAAAAAGTGAGAATGTGGATTAAAGATGTTTGCTGTGGTCATTGACTTCACAAAGACATTTGATTTGGTTTGGAGAGAAGCATTATGGAAAGTACTAAAATCATATGGAATTCCAGATAGGATAGAATAGCAATAATAGAAGTTATGTATGAAGATTCCTGTAGTGCTGTAAGAGCAGACAGAAAATTGAGCAACTGGTTCAAGTTGAAGTCTGATGTAAAACAAGGTATGTGATTTCTGTTACTTTTCATCATGTTTTTAAACTGGACATTAAGACTGTTACATGAGTTGGAGGGCTTGACAGTGGATGACTAAGAATTAAGCTCCTTAGCTTACGCAGATGACACTGTACAACTGGCAGGCATGTTTGAATGAATGATGACACTCTTTGCTACTTTGAAAAAATTGGCGTAGCCAACTTGGACTTACAATAAATGTCAAGATGATGAAGTGGTTGCATCTTGGAAAAGGGACAATAGAAAAAGTGCAGAAATACAACAGCGGTGACCGCACAGAACAAGTAAAATCTTACATGTGGTTAGGAAGCTTGACGAGTGCTGATGATGCCAAGGTTAAAAGATGTGCTTTAGCAACAATGTGGCATAGAAGTTTATGAACTTATAAACTTTGCATTTGGTACCAAAATGAAAATGTATTAAACCAGCATACTAACAGTATTACTCTATAGACTGGAAGCAGACACCAGGGGTATGTCTACATAGTATTTTAGAATGAGTACAAGCAAGCCTTCCAGTCCACATACTTCTGCTAGCACTCTAAAAATGGCTGTATAGACAGCACTTTGAAGTTACGGCTCAGGATGGAGGTTGGATTTTGAAGCCTACCCTCTTCCTTAGGCTTCAGAGCCCAAACTTCAGCCTGAACTGCAACTTCAAAGTGCTATTTTCAAAGTGCTAGCATGAGCCCCGCTAGACCAAGTCTGTTGACCCAGGCTGGGAGGCTCCCCTCCTGCTCCCTCCCAGAAGGCTGGAGACAGAGATGAGAGTTCTCCAGAAGATGAACATGTAAAGCATAATGATTTTAAGACAAAAAAGTGAGGCCAGTAGGAGGTAAAATCAGGATACAGGATTGGCTGCAATCGAAAAGATTATGATGGTGGGGACTCTGTAGAACACAAATAGATGATCAGCTACCAAAGAAAATAATGCAAACACAACTAAGGTCAGTCCAATGTAGAGGCTGACCAGCTACTAGATGGTGGGACACTGTACGCAGGGACATGACCGGGCTTAACGGAGGAACACGCCATGGACAGGAATGAATGGTGACATTGTACTGCTCCCCCGGTCTGCAAAAATGACTTGAGATGAGAAAAAGTAGTAGTAATACAAAGGAGAAAAACTATAATCAGAACTCATTATCCCTATACATCTGTTCCTCAGCATGCAGGTCACTGCAATGTTAACTAAGGTTACTGCAGACATGTATTATTAATTCATCTGAGGTTTTTTTTTTTTAAACAAACAAAAATAAAACTGACAATGCATCTGATTCAGTTTAACCAAGGCTGACTCTACATATTTCTTTCTGTACAAAATTTCTTGGTACTCTTTGTCAATAAGAGATATTATGACAAAGTCAGGATGGACAGCTGCAAGAGTGTAGTGGAAAACAGGTATGTTAGCTTCAGATAAAGACCCTTTTCCTTATGAGAAGGGGTTACCTCAGAGCAACTACGGACACCTGAGTCCAAATATGGGCTGTCAGAGATCTTTAAAAACCCCTCCTCTAGTGACAGAGGCAGGAGAGACAAGGTACTGCAGGGCTAGTGGCAGCAATGAGATCAGTTTCTCCAGGATGAGAGGCTGCGTTCGTCTTCACAGGGGAACTAAACTGAATGGCTGTTTAGGGGAAGGACTGGCAACCTATGGCCAATAATAGAACAAATCTCCGCATTCCTCAGAGAAGGTCAGGAAAAAACTATACTCCCCTATTTTGTGTTTGTGAATTGGTTTCATCTGTTTGGTGGAGAAGCACTCCTTGGGCCTGCTCCAAGGCCTATTTATCAATAATTTTCAAGGTAAACACACAATGGGAAGACAAAACACTGTCCACAGTAGGACTGATTTACTCCGGGCCAGAAGGGAAAGTGCTAAGCCCGGCGAGACAAAGGAGGTGCCTTGTCACAATATATAACCTAAAAAAGTTTTATTTTTTTTTTAGAAACCTGTTTGGTTTTGAGATTAAACTTTCTCTCTCAAGTAAACGGAGTCCTTTTCAAACTTGCCAGATTGATCGTTCTGTAACATTCTCTGTCTAACAAAACAGGCACAGCAAAACTTCTGCAATGTCCCTTAAACCTAACCTGAAGGAACTACCTTTAGGGACGTGGACAGTTCCCTCTCCAGGCCTATTTGTCTGTTGTCTCTTTGCTGAGACTTCATATGAATACAAATAAGTGCCAATTCTGACAGTGGTTTTATGATGTGCACACCTAAGTAAGATCACTAACTCTTAGTAGCACATTCCAAACAGGACAGTTTCATTGTAAAGACTGATAAGCATCAACGACAAAATAGTATTAGATAAATTCCTCTTTGCACAAGCTGAAGAGGTGGATGCTTAAGGGAATCAAATTTGTGGAGAGAAAGGGAGTGTGTGTGTTCTGCTTGCTGTTCATTGATATCTGTTTTTGTAGTTTAAGCCAGGGACACCTGAGCCTTGGATAGGTGCCCTTTTTTATTCTGTATAAATCTAAATAAATAAATACAATACTAAATAGATCAGTTTTGAAAAAATACACAATTAGAACATCATGTTAACTGCCATTTGGTAGTATGCATTTAGTACCTTTATTCCAGCATTTCTTAGCATCTCCAGAGTTGGTCTAACATCAGCTTGTAGTTGATCCTCTACTCCAGTGAGGCACAGCAATTCCATTTCTCTCTCCAAACTCTCCACAACAGCAGCCACCTTGAGGGCTCTATCATGTATGCTTAACTTTGCTTGGTTATAGCGATTCTGTTCGCACAAACACAAAACCCCAAAACCCTTATTTTAGAGAGTGCTTGCTACGACTTGTAAAGAGAAAATAAAACTTCAGTTTGTCAGTATTTGTTGAGAATGACATGATGTAACATGTTTAAATTTATCTAAATATCTTAAATTCAAGAACTAACAATTATGAAAAATAAAATCCACTGTTTAATCAACACATTTTGGGTATGTCTACACTACAAAATTAGGTCGATTTTATAGAAGTCGATTTTTAGAAATCAATTTTATACAGTCGATTGCATATGTATACAGTGGATTGTGCATTAAGCCGGCGGAGTTCGTCTTCACTACTGTGGCTAACATCGACTTACAGAGCGGTGCACTGTGGGTAGCTTTCCCACAGTTCCCGCAGTCTCTGCTGCCCAATGGAATTCTGGGTTAAGCTCCCAATGCCAGATGGGGCAAAAACATTGTCGCAGGTAATTTTGGGTACATGTCGTCAGTCGCCTCTCCCTCCATGAAAGCAACAGTAGACAATCGTTTTGCGCCTTTTTTCCTGGGTTACCCATGCAGATGCCATACCATGGCAAGAATGGAGCTCGCTCAGCTCACTGTCACTGCTGCTGTTGTGGGCAAGTCTACCGTGGGGACTGCTGTGATCCAAGTAGCCAATGCAATCACTGACATTCTGTTATCAAGGGTAGTAACTCTGGGAAATGTGCAGGACTTTTTAGATTTTAGGTGCATCATATTCCTGTCCTTTGTCGCTGGTGAAGAAGTCTTGCAGCCGTACATTCCAGTCTAGTCAGCACAGTAACACCCCATAGCACTTCTGTGGTTGACACATGGAACAGCTCCAGGGCTCTTGCACTTTTCCCTTGGCCGAAGTACCTTGCCCTACCTGGACCTCCAAGCAATTCGACACAGAAGCGCCTGCAGCAGCTGGCATTGCTACACAGCAGCAGCTCCTTGTCTTTGCAGCAGACAGTGCAGTAGGACTGCTAACTGTCCTCATCGGAAATGGAGTTTGGCCGGGCTTCTGGGAACATCTTCCCTACAGGGCTACTAGCAACCTCCAAGGCATGATGCATGGCTCCACTGTAACTCTGCTCTCCTGCTCTCCAGCGATGAGCTTGGGGGATCTGTTCTGGTCTTCCTGGGAGCAGCTGGCAGCAGACGATGTAGTAAGACTGCTAGCCATCCTCGTCCACTGCTTCCGCTGCAACTCTGCTCTCCTGCTTGGGAGATCTGTTCATGAAGCCTGGACAGTAGTAAGGAGCAGTTCAACTACAGGCTGAGCAAGTGCAGAATGGTGGTAGAATGTGCTTTTGGATGTTTAAAAGCTCGATGGAGCTGTTGGTCAGACCTCAGCACAACCAACATTCCATTGTTATTGCTGCTTGCTGTGTGCTCCATAATATCTGTGAGAGTAAGAGGGAGATATTTATGGCGGGGTGGGAGGTTGAGGCAAATTGCCTGGCATCCGATTTTGAGTAGCCAGACACCAGGGTGATTAGAAGAGCACAGAAAGGCGCGCTGCGCATCAGAGAGGCTTGAAAACCATTTTCATGACAGGCCAGGCGTTGGTGTGACAGTTGTGTGTATTTCTCCTTGATGCAAACCCATCCCCCTTTGTTGATTTTAAGTCCCTGTAAGCCAACAACCTTTGAAATAAAGTAACTATTGTTTTGAAACCATGCATTCTTTCTTTATTAATTAAAAAAAAAAAAGAGAGAGATAATGTACCAGGTAGCTCGGGTGGGGTGGGGGAGGAGGCAAGGACGAGGCCACATTGTTATTGCAGCCACACTAAAAATTAAACTGTTTGACTGACAGCCTTCTGTTGCTTGGGCCATCCTCTGGAGTGGAGTGGCTGGGTGCCTGGAGCCTCCCACACCCACATTCTTGGGCGTCTGGGTAAGGAGGTTATGGAACACAGGGAGGAGAGGAGGTGATTATACAGTGGATGCAGCAGAGGTCTGTGCTTTTGTTAGCTTTCCTGCAGCTCCAACAGATGCTTCATCATGCCCGTTTGCTCCCCCATTAGCCTCAGCATCACGTCCTGCCTCCGCTCTTCGTGCTCACTTGATTCTTTCCTGGCCTCTGCCACTGAATGCCTCCATGCATTAATCTGTGCCCTATCAGTGCGGGAGGACTGCATGAGCTTGGAAAACATGTCATCACGAGTGTGTTTTTTCACCTTCTAATCTGCGATAACCTCAGGGACGGAGATGATAGGGGGAGCGTAGAAACATTGTACACTCTACAATTCTGGGGGGACTGCATGGCCACCTGTGCTGCTGAGTTTGTCAAGCTGACCAAACAGGAAATGAAATTCAAAAGTTCCCAGGGGTTTTCCTGTGTCACTGGTTAGTGCACCAGAGTTCAAAGTGCTGTCCCGAGCAGTCACAATGGAGCATTCTGGGATAGCTCCTGAAGGCCAATACCATTGATTTGCATCAGCACTACCTCAAATTCAACCCAGCAAAGTTGATTTTAGCGCTACTCCCCTCGCCAGGGAGGAGTACAGAAGTCAATTTTAAGAGCCTTTAGGTTGACAGAACGAGGTTGGTTGCATGGACGCAGTCATTTTTACATCAACCTAACGTGGCTAAATTTGACCTAACCCCGTAGTGTAGACCAGGCCTTTATGTCAGTGTATCAGTGCAAGTTTCTTTGCATGACCCTTAAAGTGAATCATGAGAAGACTTTATAAATAGCAGGCCTCAAGACACTTAAGTAGTGATTGTCCTTGTCTTTCAGAACTAGTAGATTTCTGTGCTATACTGAGACTCTAAAATTAATTTAAATTAGGACCTCTGATGCTGTATAGCAATAATCCAATGGTATAATAAACAAAACTAAACAATATCCTGTGAAAGATGTTGGAATAGTTACTAAGGAATGTCAAAAATCACAACATTTCTGTTTAAACACATCAGTTATTACCAATATTTTAAATCAAAATTTGATCACGTCAACTTAATAGAATACAAATAGTAGTATTCCTTATAAAGTGCTTTGCATTATCTGAGCACAAGGGCTATGCCCAGAATACAGATTCCTCTCTATTTTCATACCTCAAAATCTTGGTGCTGCTCTTCTGTTAATGACTTCTTGGCAACCACAAGAGTGCGCAATCCTTCTCGTGCCATGTTGCCACACTGAATAGACAAAAGTATAAAAGAATAATGTAGGTAAAATAGCATGCTGTTCTATACTACAGACAGGAATTACAGACTAACCAGCATCACTTCAATACTTGGAAATATATTTGAATCAATCATTAAACAATCAGTTTGTAAGCTCCTAGAGGATAATAGGGTGATAAGTAATAGCCACATGGATTTGTCAAGGAAAAAAAAATCATGCCAAACTAGCCTTCGGTTGCTGGCCTAAGGGATCAGGAGAAGCAGTGGACATGATATATCTTGATTTTAGTAAGCCTTCTGAAACAGTCCAACATGGCACACTCAAACTAGTTAGGAAAATGTAGTCTAGATGAAATTACTATAAGGAGGATGCACAACTGGTTGAAAAATATACTCGAAGAATAGTTATCAGTCGCTGCCAAAATGGGAAGGTATATCTAAGAGTTAGATAGAGGGGTTTTGTCATGGGTCAGATACTATTCATAATTTTCATTAATGACTTTGATAATGGAGTGGAGAATATGATTATAAAATTTGTGGATGACACCAAGCTGGAAAGGGTTGCAAGCACTTTGGAGGACAGGATTAGAATTCAAAAAGCACCTTGATTAGTTGGAGAAGTGGTCTGAAATTAACAAAATGAAAATCAATAAAGGCAAGTGCAAAGAACTATACTTAGGAAGGAAAAAGCAAAAGCACAAATACAAAATTAGGGAATAACTGGCGAGGCAGTAGTATTGCTGAAAAGGATCTGGGGATTATAGTGGATTATAAACTGAGCCAACAATGTGATGCAGTTGCAAAAAAGGTTAATATCATTGTGGGGTACATTAACAGGAAGTACTTATTCAAATCTATTTGGCATTGGTGAGGCCTCAGTTGGAGTACTGTGTTCAGTTTTTTTGCACCACACTTTAAGTAAGATGTAAACAAATTGGAGAGTGTCCAGAGAACGCAACAAAAATGATAAAAAGTTTAGAAAATTTGATCTATGAGGAAAGGTAAAAACTAAGAGAAGATGGAGGAGGAGCTTGATGATAATCATCAAATATATTAAGGGCTATTATAAAGAGGATTGTGATCAACTGTTATACATATCTATCAATGGTAGGACAAGGAGTAATTGGTTTAATCTGCAGCCAAAGACATTTAGGTTAGATAATAGAAAAACAATTCTGACTATAAAAAGAGTTAAGTACTGGAACAGATTACTAATGGAGGTTGTGGAATCCCAGTCACTGAATGGTTTTCAAGAAAAGACTAGACAAACTGTCAAGTATAATTGACCCTGCCTCAGTGTGGGAGGCTGGAATTGTTGACCTTTCGAGGTCCCTTCCAGCCCTACAACATTTCTATGATTTCCATAACAGCTAATTTATTTTTTTAGTTCCTGCTAGATTAGTCTGGACACTAGGTAAAATGATGTCCAACTAGTATACAGTGTCATAAATAAAGATAAAGGAATCACTAATCTTCCCTTTACTGCACATGAGGCATCCATCTACATGCTAAGAGAGCTAAAGTTCAGACTAGTAAAATAGTGAGACTGGTTTCTTTTGTGCATACTGCATAGTGGTTTTAGCCCAGTCTGAAAACTCCTTTATCTCAAAACATACCTTCTCCTTAGCCAAGCTGAGACAAATAAGTAATTTGGATCCCTGTGGAGCACCACATATTGAGAATAGCATTTGATAGTATGGCTCATGAAATCTTAGTTGAAAGGATAATTCAAATCAGCTTTGATAAAAATGCTATAGTATACACAGAAAACTGGATAAGAGGCTGTGATCTAAGTGGTAAAGTACTGAACCGGAGAAAGGTGCCTAGCGAGTTGTGCATAAATCTGTGTTAGAATAAGTACTATTTCACATTTATATTCATGATTTATTAAGGAATAAACAGCAAACAGATAATAAACAGAGTTGTAAAACAGAAAAAACTCTGAAATAATACAAATATATCCAGAAATCTTAGAAACAGCAGAACTTAATAAAATGTAATAATCTGTGAAAAATACAAGCTAATGGACAAATAGAGAAAAATTGTCCACAATGCAGATATTCAGTGGTAATGAGTAACATGAGCAGTAATTCAGAAAGAGACTAAGGAGTAAAAATGAACAGCAAATTAAATGAGTTTGCAATTGCATGACAGCAAAATAGGCTAATGTAAAGGGCTAAAAACGTACACTTGGATAGATCAGTATTAAAGGGTAGGAGGTGGGGGACAATTACAGTTGTGAAGCATGCAAACACCAGGTAGGGAGAGATTATTTCATGTGGTATGCAGGGATATAACTAGAACTAATAGGATTCATTTTTTTTTTAAATGTAGCCTGAATATAAGGAAAATCTTCCTGACAGCATGGTATTTTAGGCTAATTTTTTCCATTCTTTTGATAGTTAAGTCCCCCTTCAGGAAACTGAAACCAGTCATGGCTCATTCAACTCTCAAATGTTGCTAAAGACCTACCTAAAATGGGTAGTTAATCAGAGTAGATCGTGTAGATCTTTAATATATTTCCTATTTTCTTACATTCTTTGATGATCAATGAAATAGTTGCAAAGAATCCTGTGGCACCTTATAGACTAACAGACGTTTTGGAGCATGAGCTTTTGTGGGTGAATACTCACTTCATCAGATGCATGTAGTGGAAATTTCCAGGGGCAGGTGTGTGTGTGTGTGTGTGTGTGTGTGTGTGTGTATGTGTATATATATATATATGCAGGCAAGCTAGAGATAATGAGGTTAGTTCAATCAAGGAGGATGAGGCCTGTTCTAGCCCTGAACTAACCTCATTATCTCTAGCTTGCCTGCATATATATATATATATATATATATATATATATATATATATATATATATATATATATATATATATATATATATATATACACACACACACACACACACACACACCTGCCCCTGGAAATTTCCACTACATGCATCTGTATTCACCCATGAAAGCTCATGCTCCAAAATGTCTGTTAGTCTATAAGGTGCCACAAGATTCTTTGCTGCTTTTACAGATCCAGACTAACACGGTTACCCCTCTGATAAATGAAATAGTTAACAATATTGACATTTTAAAGTATCATGATTTGCATTTGAGTTAGCACCTTTTGGAATGCATGGGGCAATTTACAACTCAGAGCTTTTGTTTCAGATCCTCTGCAAACTAAGACTACCACTTGTCATCCATAACACCTGGGATACTTTCACAAGGTTTTCTTCATAACATAACACTAGAGACACTGGAGGACAATTGAGACACCTGTCCACACCCACCCCGGCTAATCTTGGGCTATGGAATAATCTCTCAAGGTTAGCGACAGAATCTGCATCATTTGGCATTTCTATTATAGACTGGACAAAGCAATAATATATACACTTCTGCCTTAAAGGCCATTTCTGCAATGGCCCCAAGGAGACTGACTATAGGGGATCTGAATCTGGTTGTCCAAAATCACAAAGACCCACAACTAGGAGAACTCCAGAAGCCTTACTTTTGTGATGTAGTGCTACCATGTGCCTCTTTACTCTTTCAGGCAGAGAAAACAATGGCTGCAAACACAATCTATATGCAATTCCAGTGGTAAGAGAGCCTGTATGAAAAACTTCATAGATAAGTGTCTGACCCATCCAGCTGTTAAGATTCAAATGGGAGGCCCACAAATAGAGAACATAAGCTCATGGGGCATTCCCTCTGCCTGTCCTGGTGGGGGACAAACCTCGATGATAGACTACCCTCTTGCTGATGACTATGGTTGGAGCAGGGTAAAGAAAAAAACATGAAAATTGCCCCTCAGCTAGACAGAGATTGCAGCACAGATTTTAAAATGATAAAATTAAAATTCAGGTTAAAAAAAATATTAGCTCAAAACCTTGCTCAGCACCACAGAGGTGTTCTCCCTTATTTTACACAAGAACAGGGCTGGATTTCTCTGGAGCTAATGATCCTGTTACAGTTATAAGTGATAGAAACTAAAATGAATTTTCCTTACTCCTCTATTGGTAGAAGATCATAGTACACAGACAGAGAGAATCTAGGGGAAGGTAAAATTATGGTTCAGATGGAATTTTCACTAATTTATAGCTTTACCCCCAGAATGTAAGTATGAGCTGAAAATGTATATGCCTTTTTTTCCCTCAGCCCAGTCACCAACTTCCTCCTTTCTTCTCTTAATTCAACTCATGAGGGTTTAGGTCAGTCACCAAACTGCAGTTGGAAAGCACTAGATGGGATTCATTGGAACCAGGGCTGGTCTTTAATATGGGCGAACGGGGCAAAAGTGTACACAGTCTCTTTCTTACACGCACGCACGCGCGCGCACGTATGCACACACACAGAGTCTCTTTCACACTCACCCCCAACACATATTTGTATTATAATTATTATTATTATTGTTGTTGTTTCTTGGTAATTCCTGCAATGCACATATATTCTCTGTAATTTTATTCTTTCAAGGTGCTGTTATTTTAGTTTTTTGACTGGTCTATGCATTTCATAATTTTATTTTCCTCTGATGCTTAAATTTAATTATTTGAGTAGTGAGTTCTAAAAGGCCTAACCTTTCCTGGCTGGAGTAATTATCATTATTACTTTTATCACCATATTGTGCTTTGTCAGTCATTATTTAAAGCGGTACAAACAAATAATAGTATCCTTCTAGAATGTAACTGTAATGTGTACTAACTTTAGCAGTGCCAGTTTAAAAAACATTAGCTAAACACATAACTTTAGACACTGGGCAGACGAAGGTCGCTTATAACTGAAAACACAATTTGAAAATATCTGTAAAATAACTTAAAATTTCCATGAAAATAAATGCAGTTCCAGCTATGATACCAATAGCAATGATGGAGTCAAATGTTAGTGAGTCACCTGCTGCTACTGAGCCATATGAAGAGCTGAAGGCTTTGAGAGTACTGCAGACATAGGCGCGTCTACTCCCTGGTGCTCCAGGACTGGAGCATTCACAGTGAAAAAATGGTGGGTGCTGAGCACTCACTGGCAGCCCCTCATCTGCTCTCCCTCTCAGCACTTCCTGCCCGCCGGCGGGACCCGTGGATCAGCGCCTTCCCCTCCCTCCCCAAGGATCCAGAGTGCTCAGGAGAGAGGGCAGAACTGGGCGGGAAGAGGCAGGGTGGGAGTGGTGCAGGGGCAGGAAGAGTTGGGGTGGGGCTTTTGGGGAAGGGGAGGAGTGTGGCAGGGCCTGGAGTAAAGCTGGGGGTCGAGCACCCCTTGGCACTTTGGAAAATCGGCACCTGTGACTGCAGAGACATGTGAAACTGGATAGACCAAAGTACTAAAGAATATATTGTACAGAAAATCTTGCTCTAGCAAGATATACTACAGTAAATAGACTTATAGTTTCCCCCTCCATCTTTAACAGTCATGAATTTGTTCCCGTAGTTACTTATCTGGAATAGCTAGAGACTGAAACAGGAAAAAACCTTCACTTTGGTTCTCCTACAGGATAACATAGTATGCTATTGTTAGTTAGGTCACTTGGATTCCTCCTGTTAATCTTTTTAATAAGGAGACTTCCTTTTGACTGAAGTTTTAGAATTGGTTATACTAATCTTTTAGATGGTTAAGCATATGTGATAGAGCCAAGCAATGATTGTCAAGGAAATATGACTTCTCTGTAGCAAATGCATTTCTTGCCGATCAAAAGACTACACTCTAAAAGTAGTCTTTAAAAAAAAAAAAAGCATAAAACAATGGTCTTAACGAAAAACAAGCCTGATGCTTCCTGTCTGGTGCAAAACACTTATTGACTTGACCTCAATGTTAAATAAATTAAAGAAGTATTTTACAATTAATTGTGTATCATTATCGCCAAAAGTAATTTTTATGACATTTTGCTAGGTCTTGAGGGAATTTAATTTATTCATGTCTCTGATTAAATCAAACTACCCTGAAGCAGATATTGATTCATATTGCCAATACCATTATGAACATACATGGTGTGATCATTGTATTACCATAACGTCTGTAGGCAGGGTCAGGTTAGGATGATTACTGGTGCTTAGTATAGCAACACAGTGGAAAATATTTAAGCAGTTTTGAAATGTAGTTTGTGCAAATATATATGGAGCTTATATTACTATAAAAATTACGTTTTACACACATGGTTAAGTAAATTTATTTAATTTTGGCTACATCCATGAAGATATTTCAGGATTCCCAGCCAATTGTAACAGTAAAGAGACTAGTAGGTGCTATATACAGAATACTTCTCAAAAGTATTTGGGTTTTACGTGTACATTTGTTTTGTAAGGGACATTCAGCATGACAAATATATCCTTAGTCTTAGGTTGCTGTGTTGTTCAGTAAAACTATCACCTCTGCTTTCCTTTCTGGGTGATACAAAATTTGAAAACAATTGCAATTCCTTAAAACCTATTCATGAGACACTTAATTGCATTTCACAATCCATTACTGCTTTGATTTAATATTTCTGTTTCTGAACCTATTCCAATATCTGTGGTAAAGAAGACATGGTGGTTTCTCCTTCTGTTCTTCGCAAATTTCAGCTATAAAATATATCTCCATGACAAAATAAAGTACACAGTCTCTTCTACTTAATTTTCTGCTCAGTTCTACCCATGCTGTTTCTTACCTCTTCTTCTAACCAGTCATTGTACTGTACAATGGTGGACATTGCGACATCTGCACCTTTCATATAAAAGGTGATTTCTCCAGTAGATTCATCCTGCAATTTTAGAAAAACAGTAGAAGAAATATTTTGTCCATATTGTTTAATCAAAATGACCGTATCTTCAAAGCAATCCGCTTATACTTTAATACAGTATAACAAATTTGAAATAGCCAATAGCAGTGACCATACCCCTTTAACATATACATAGCACCTTTAATACAAGTTCTCAAAGCACTTTACAAAAAAGTCAGCAAGATTTATTACTCAATTTAATTAATTTTATCCATAAAAATGTGCACACCTGTTGGGGCATATTCACAACTAAAATCCACAAACTGATAGAGTAAACTGACTGCACCACATTTTATATATCAAGGGAAACTGAGGAAGAGAGGCAATGTCCCAAATTTTAAAAAAGTGATCTATAATTTTGGGAGGGTTCAGTTTTTGGGTGCCCAACTCTAAGGTCTGATTTACAGAGATGCTGAACACTTACAATTCCAAATTAAGTCAATGCAAGATACAGGTGCTTAGCATTTTTTAAAATCAATCCTTAAATAGCTAAAAGTTGGTTGCTCTAAAAATGAAGGCAAAATTACAGGGGTCATTTTTGAATAGTGGGCCTAAATGATTTGTCCCAAAAAACCCAAAGTACCGCAGTGGCAGAATTGAAAATAAAGCCTGGATTTCTTAACTCCTAGACCCTGTTCTAACTACTAGGTTCTGCCTCTTTTGTGGTATACAGCACAAATACATTTCTGTATTAAGGCTGCCACCTTTCCCTCAGATACATAAGTCTTCACATTAAGATCATAAACAGGGCTGCTGATTTTAGTTTTTAAACTGATAACACCGACAAAACACTCCCAATTAAAAAATAAAACTAGTGTTTATCCAATAAACACTGGAAATGGTTATTTGTATCTAAAGGCCTATCTGCATGGAACAGTAACATGGACCCCAGTAACAGGGGTGTGATTTATAAAACATTCATACTATGAAAAAGCCCTGAATTGTGGACACCTAAATAAAACTCAAAAACCGCTCAAAATAAATGAAGCCCTAAAGAAAAAAAAAGAAAAACCAGAAGCCCTAATTATACATTATTATTTGTATACTATAAAATGCTGGCTAGGTGCTTTGAAAATGGAAAGGAGGACTATATTCCCACCTAGAAGTGCTTACAATAGAGTTAGACAATAGAAAGAGGTAAGCTGGAGATATTGTATACTTCAAGGAGTTGCACTGTATTTTAACGAAAAATAATTTGATACAATGATACAGTAATAAAAAGTTACATAATATCTCTCAAATTGTTATTCCACAATTTATAAATCACTTTCTTAATAAAGTCTAAAGATATTTTTGTGCAGCTGCACTTCCCCATAAGTGACTGGTAATATAATTACCAATTAAACTTTATGACCACAAATCATTGCTAAAATTTTTGAAAAATACACTTTATTTTACAACTAGGTTCTAAAAATCAAAAATAGACAACAGAATTGCCAGCTTCTGAGGTCAGTCCTTTTGTTATCAAAGTATTTCCAACTATGTTTTACAAAAATAATCCTAATTCAATTTATTCTTCCTTGTATTACTATGGAGTATTTTTGGTTGCTGTGGTTGAGGTTGTTTCAACATTTCCCTCAGGAACCTCTATTTCTAGCACTTTGGCCAGGATCCACGAAGGGACCTAAGTATTGCAATGCTGAGTGTTGCAATGCGTACCTTTCAGGTGCCTAGAAAATCACAGGAACAACACTGCAATCCACAACACCTGAAAATGGAACAGCTTCAACAGGAGAGACTGAGGGAGTCCTACATCAGAATATCCCATAGCTCACTTGTTAGACCATTCTCCGGAAGAGTAGGAGTCCCCTTTTCATATCATTTCTCCCCACTCAGGCAGAAGGGGAACTGAAACTGAGTCTCCCATATCCCAGGCAATTGCTCTAACTACTGGGCTATAAGTTATAAGGTAGGCACCACCACTACCACCGGCCAGATTTTGAATAAGACCTACTCTAGTAGGCGGCCTCTGAGCAGGCCTACCTGATTGGATCCTGTACATGAGATAGGCAGGTGAATGTCTATCTTCCCATGGTTTGTGGGCCACTCTGGAGCATACAAAAGAGATAAATACCTGGGGGGGCAGCAGTGCACATGCCAAGATGTAAAAATCTTAGGTGCTTAGAGATTTTTTACCCTGAAAACTTAAGCGCCTACAGAGTTAGGAGTTATTAGGATTATAGTGAAGACTAAAACTGGGACATGTGCCTCTAAACTTCAGACCTAGGGAATGTTTACACTGCAATTAGGCACATGGCTGGCCTGTGCCAGATGATTCGGGCTCATGGAGCTCAAGCTAAGCGGCCTGTTTAACTGAAGTGTAGACTTCTGGGCCTGGAATGGCGCCCAGGTTCTCGGACCCTGTGAGATAGGAGGGTCCAAGCTTGGGCTGCAGCCCAAACCCGGAAGTCTACATGGCAACTGAAGAATCCCGTAGCCTGAACCCTGGGAGCCTGAGTCAGCCCTGGGTTTTTAATTGCAGTGTAGACATATCCTTAGGCTCCTAAGTACCTTTGTGGATCTGGGCCCTTGGGTCTCGGGCACTGTTGGTCATTAACTTGCCCCTGTATATTAAAGTACATTTGGTACTTGAATATTACTCTTAAATCTTGGAATGTTAACAGAACTATAATAGTAAAATGGGGAAATTAAAACTGGAGTTTTAGGCTGTGATTGTGGAAGCTGCTCTATGCATGAAGTATTGAAGTGAATGTGGCCCCATGTTGTTGGAGAGTTCCGCCTAAATGGAGCACCTTGCAGCAGAGACCTTGTCTTAATTTTCTAAAGTATCTTGTTGAATATTTTGTTGACAAATGAGTGTTATTTACAAATCTTCCAAGTTTTATATTTGAAAAGTTTACAAAATATCTAAACTATACATACTTTGAAATGTTCACATTTATATTGAATAAACAGGTACACTGTTAAAAAAAAACCTCTTAGTAAGTAAAAAACAATTTAAAGAATATTCAAAACATTTACCCGGACTATGATTCCCATCCGTTTGCTCTCAGATGTGAAGGGGAAAACTTGAAGAATATAATACGTCAGAATTTGTCCTCCTGGACTCTTCAGTTGCATTGAGGTCAGATCCCTGTTAACCAGAGTAAGACCAACACTCTCTGTCCATTGTACCAAAGCTACCTAAAGAAAAGCACGTTGAAGTGTTAAAGGTCAATTATACCCTTGTGTAAACTACACTAAAGCCAAACAACTGACTTCAGGTTAAGGGTCAAGACTTTTCCTAAGACACTAAGAAAAACAAATCTCATGTACAGTGCTACAGAATTTAAGCACGGAAATATTTTTGTATAAGATGACAAAACAACAATAATGGTATGTGCATTTTTATAAACTCACTATAAAGCATACAAACAGGTTTATTTGAGTTTATTTCTCATACACAGAAATTCACTTATTTCTTATTCTCTGAAAAGAGGTTGTACCATCATTAGAGTGTACTGTGTAGAAATATTTTTCTTTAACAGTTCTCATACTAAAATGGTTTTACTAAAGGAATGTGTTCATTTAGAGTTAACAGAAGACATACCAAAGGGTGTATGCAAAACATAATAAATAAATCTGTTTTCTACAATGTTCATAAAAAACCAATGAATACAAAGTAATGAGAATAATTCCGTGTTAAATATTTTTTGTAACTTTGTGGTTTCATAGATGTTTACTTATTATAATTTTTAAACAGACAACATAAAGCTTGTATTACTTAATGTTTTTCAGCATATTGTAGTTACTTAAACTTAAAAGTTGATTACTTTTCTTATAAAATATACTATATCTGGGTTTCTGCCTAGTAAACCACATATGAAACAACCCTTTACAAATCTAGATCAACCAAAAGTGCTTAGAAAAGTAGTTTATTTTCCTAAGGGTGATGACGGGGAGGACTGCTGCATTGTACAAATTTCATAAACACTGGCTAAAATTAATTCCATTGCATCTTAAATGCACACCCTAGGGAACTGCAAAATAATTGTTGAGAACTTCATATTTTTCCTCTAATGAAGCAGCAATTTTGAAAAGTTGCTAAAAACTTAGTAATATGCTACTTACCTTCTGTTTTGTGCACAGTGTTCTTTACATACTGTGGTACCCTATTTTTCAATAGTGTTATAATGACCATTGGAATTATTTAGCCAAATGTTTTTAAGTTAGGAAACCTGCTTTATCACTCTTTGATATACAAAAACATTCCATATTCTTTTAATTGGTAATATATGCTAATAGATTTATCCTCCAAAATTCTACTCCTCTGCCCCCTCCCTATTTATCAAACCTCACCATGAGCTGGATTAGGTGTTTAGTTGTCTTTAAAAATCTAGCCCTAAGTTTTTAAGAATGAAACTGACTATTGTACTGAGGGCCTTCATAAGTGGGTCCTTGTACAGGGCCTCTGCATTGGGGTCAATTTTGTTCCCAAAAGTTAAACCTAAACTGGCATAAAGCAGTACTGAAATCTTCAGCTGGCATCAATTGTCATAGCTCCATTGACTTCAGTGGAGTCATGACAATTAATGCCAGGTGAGAATCTGCCCCTAGGTGAGTAGATCACTTTATGTAGCCCCTTATGGGAAGTTAAATTAGAAGGAGGTGGCCGGAGTGCTCTAACAAACTAATACAGGATGTTGTCAGCGCCTGTAAATTCACTGTAGGCACCAATAAATGAAAATATGGAAAAGAGATGGTTACTGGAGGAGAATAAGAACATTTTAAAAACAACATTGTTAGTTCCAAAATCACAGTGAAAGTCTATTAAAGATTTTCTTCTACAATAAAACTACCACAAAAGCTGCAAATGATCCAATACTCCCAAGGTTAATTTTCAATTTTCACATGAAAGGTTACTATTACATTCTGACCTGTAAATTGCATCTTTCTGCTAATACCCTATCATCTCATTTGTGTCCCTTTGCAGCTAGGACTTGAGTGTTCTATATTTGGTGACTCACATCTGTTTATTATTTAGTTCATGCTTGGCTTCACAGACCATTTGAGTTAGCAGTTTGTAACACAGTCATTTTTGATTATACCTGGGCTACAACTCTATGAAGTTTGTTTAGAATTGATCACTAGTGGATCACAGCTGGATAATATGGCTCAAGAATCAACTGTGTGGGTGAAAGGCTTCAACTTAAGATAATCATGTTAACTTTACACTGCTACTAGCCAGTTAAAACATGTGTTTGACCAACAGGACCCTGACAGCATTGAGAATGATATTGTTAAGTCCTAGCTTCAAATACCCAGAGTTCTCTAATATTCCTAAGTTGATTCTCCAAATATTGTTCTGTGCATGCGAAAACAGGCTGTCCTCCTGCAAGATCTCATGCCTGAACTAAAGGGCTAATTTCCATCAAAGGAAGGCTTAACCTCACTCTTCTTATCTTCCTGTTTGCTCCAATTCTGTACTTGGGTTTCAGTCATAGGCAGCCTGGGGGTCCATGGGGAAAAAGTGTCAAACTCTTTCTGAAGACTTAAAGATTGCTGTACAAAATAACCAGCAAAGGTCTGGATCAGCTGCACAAAGGAATTCAAAGCAGAGAAGAATGCTTATACAGGGAAATAAATTTTACTAAATAGGACAGTGTGGGCAGCCTAGTCTCTAAAACAAAACAAACAAAAAATCCCCACAAAACCAAAAAACCAACCCCTTCCCCCAGCAGGCTGCAAATTATTTTAATTAGAGTTAGTCTTAGTTGTGTTGTGTTTAACTTTACCATTTGAAGAGCTTAACCTCTCTAATATGCTTGATTTTATAGTTACATCATTATAAAGCTGAACTGCTCTTTTCTATTTAGTGCTAATTTGAGGTTTGGCCTGTCAAATGTTTTGGATCAGATAATTTGTTTCTTTAGAAAAAGTGGTAAGAATAAATATACACACTCTCAAGTTAAAAATGTATATAGATGTTAGTAGTTTAACCTTAAAAGGACACAAACTCTCTACATTTTACAAATAAAGCAGATACCTTATTTGCTTATGCTAAGATTTTTAAAAATAGGGAGTCTAATCTTGGGCTCCTAAATTAATGTTTCTGCACCTAAGTAAGTGGTCTGATTTTCAAACATGCTGAACACCTGTATTTTCTTTTGATGTCAATAGGAGCTGCTTGGTTTTCATCACTTTTAAAAATCAGGCCACTAAATTAGTATCCTAACATTAGGATCCTATTTTTAAAAATTTGGGGGTTAGCATATGTTACAGATGTATATATATATATATAGCATATTTAGCAAATATACATACTATATTTTGGCTAATAACTATGAGAATTTGAAGTTCTTATTTTGGGCACCACACAGTTCCCATATTTTCTGTCATAGCAATAAGAACATATTAAAAGAGACTAAAAAATAAAAAAAACAATATTTAAGTTACATTCCTTATTTCATACTCTCCTGACTTATGAAAATTAGATTTAAATGCTATACTTGGTTTTGCTTTTTCAATATAACATTGATTTAATATATATTTTTGAATGCAGAATACCTTTGTTAATACAGACATTTCAGTGCTAAAAATATAATGACCAGCTGCAAAGAGGGTGGGGCGGGGGAGATACACAGAAGTATTAATAGAAGAATTGTAGAATAGTAGAATTGGCATGAATACTCAAACTGGGTATTTGAAAATATACCAGTTATGTGGTGAATACCAGCAGAGGGCAAGAGGAAAGGCCATACCAACGTATCCCCTGCCTTTGGGGCAGTTGCCACTCTTTTGGGGCTTACTACTGCAATTCTATTTCCTTTCCTCTGCATCACTCTTCTGAAACTCTAACAGTAAAATTCACTTTCTCTGTAGTTTCTGAAGCAGGATGCATTTTGAGGTACAAATACCAAGGAAAGCCTTAGAGCACAAAGTGAATGAAGCTGCAGTAATGGAACATGATGGAGAAGAGCTGCTGGTGATGGCTACTGCCACCAGTGTAGCAGAACATCTCTTTCCCCATCCCTTCATGGGAATTGGGAATGAACATCAGAAACAGGTATTACTTTTTTTTTAATGTATTCATTTCAGAATTAATAAGCTGATCCAGTAATCTAAGTAGTCATAACAGTCGTGAATTCAGATGGGCTAATTTGCTATCAGTGGTTACTGTTCCACCTAAAATGGTCTGTGGCTATGGATACTGTCCCTCTCCATCAGTAGCAAAATAATTCTTAAAGTAGTATCAAGTGGCCGCCCAGCCTGAAGGACAAGCAATAACAGTGATTTTACCAAGTACTTTTAAGGCAAAACCAAATACTTTCCTTGGCATTTTAGAATGGGGTAACTAAGGAACAGACATGCCAAAGCTTACAAAGAAAGTTGCCTCCAACCTAATCTCTGAGGAGGCAGACCCATATCTAGGATAGAGTGACTCTTATAACAGTTACTCTTATAACAGCTGTACTTAGCTAGAACAGCAGAACCAGACTAATTATGCTTACCTCCTTTTGTAGTGTTTTAAGTGCTTTGAGATTTTTTCATAAGAAAAAAGCACTACACTGACTGCAATGCAACGTACAATGTCTTGGCCAGAAAGCACAATGGGCTAATAGGTTAGGCATTAACTGCATTACAAAGAAACCTGTATTTCAAGTTGGCATTTAACTTAGTAGGACATTTAGTATTTTTACCAACATGAGGAGTGAAGGCAGACTGTACTGTTGCATGACTGTGTGGCTGACTTAGTGAATGTGCATATCTTGTGAGGTACATGCAAAACGAGGCAGGGCTCCACAAGAGCCATTAGTAGCTTGCACAACACGTCACACTCCTTTCATTTAATAATTTGGCAACCTAGCTATCCTGTCTATTTAAATCGTGTATCATTTGCCTAGCAAAAGCACAAATTGAAAGATGTAAAACTTTACTGGAAGTTTCCAGAAAACTCTGTAAAAATAGATAAGGTTGTTAAATGAGAACAATGTAGTTACCTATCACATCAGTCATAAAACCCTAGTATTTATTAAAGATAAGAAAATGAATGGTTAAGGAATCATAA
Organism: Gopherus evgoodei; assembly: GCF_007399415.2. NCBI lineage: Eukaryota > Metazoa > Chordata > Testudines > Testudinidae > Gopherus > Gopherus evgoodei. The sequence continues at coordinate 190,347,470 of NC_044323.1, forward strand.
ATCTTACACTGCACATACAACAAAACATTATTCTAATCAAGTAATAAAATGCATATTTTATAACAGCTATCTTACTTCTAACCTAAAATAAATACTATTCTTTCATCAATCTCAAAATATAAATAGCTTTTTGAAAAAGAAATAAAATGCATACATGTACACACAGTTGTCACACTGATCAGCCTGAAAAACTCAATCTACATAATTTTATTATTAATCACTAATGTACTACATTTTCCCCACTAACTTTCATCTGTAACTTTATTCTTAGGAAACAGCAGTAACAAATTCTTTACCACAAAATTATGTACAGATATTAGCTGTTAATATTCCTATTTAACAAGTTAAGAAAGATACTTAAAAAAAAACAACAGCTAAGCCTCAAGTCAACAATGTATTAGTCAGAGTTAAGGTTGATGTTTTTGATGAAATATGCATTGTTCAAGATATGCAGGAGAATGAAACAGACCCCGCAACGGATTTTTAAGTGCAAAGCCTAGCCATTTGGGTGGGAGGAAGAGTCAGAGAAGCCTCATCTCTTTTCTTGTTTCATCTTCACAGAGGAACAATCTTCACATGAATTCTGGTAAGAAGAGGTGGGAGGAAGGCTTCAGAGCAACTGAGCCTGTCTTTCCCTTCCCCTCTCAGGAGCTCAGGCTGCCTATCCAAATACCCACTACCAGCTGAGACTGGTAACACCTTTATAACCTGATAAGAACAATACATTTGTTTGTTAGTTCTGGGTATTGCATAGGATTTCTGTTCTTAACTATTCCTCTCCACATTTTTATGTGATTAGTTTTTATTAATGATGTGATATTTAACTAGTGCTTATGCAGTTTTTTTTTTAAAAAGGATGTTGTCTCATTGCCAAACCCTATGACTCCTTTGCAACACTCCAGCAATGCAGAATAGCTGGAAATGCAATATTTTGGTACAGTTGGTCGGAAAACCAAGTTTCCATTTTGAGGGAAAATGTGACATTTTGAATTTTCCTTTAGTCCTGAACTGGGACAAAAAGTCAGTATTTTGAAATTTACTGCAGAATGGAAATTGTTAAATATTTCATTTCGGAAACATCAAAATAACTATCCATTTTTTTTATTTTGATGTCAAAACAAACTATAAACTACATATATAATAAAATATTAAAATAAAAGTCAGAACAAAAATAAATTCTAAATGAAATATTCCATTTTGATTCAAAATTTCAAATTTTTTCTGCTGGAAATTTTGTTGAAATTGACACATTCCTGTAAAATGTTTTAATTTTGAGAAAGTAGCATTTTCCAATGAAAGTAGTTGTTACAGTGAATTTTTTTCAGCCACTTCTAATTTCTGGTTACTTGGAGATCCCCTGATGTTTCCAGTTCTAGTTGACAACTCCCTCCCCCAGTGCCTGGCATAGTGGACATAACCAAGGAAGGGGGATATGTGGAGCACTGCTCTGTTTTGGAGTTCTCCAATTGCTAGAATGGCCCACAGGGGCTGTTACACCTGGTGCAAGGTAGGGTATGAACATTTTGAACTGGGGGTGTAATTTCCAGTTTGAGGAGACATATTCACATTAGCTGTGATCTAGCTAGTGTGCTAAAAGGAAGCGTAGCCACGGCAGCATGAAGGACTAGCTGCCCTGAGTACATACCCATCTGAGAACCTAGGATGTATTCACGGCAGCTAGACCCTCCCATAGCTCACATCACAGAAGCTACACTCTATGTTTAGTGCACTAGCTCAATTAGCACTAACACAGGTATGTTGCCTTGAGCTGGGAATCATATTCCCAGCTCGAAGTGTACTCATACTCAAAGAGATACCCCCTAAGGTTGCTATTACTTGCTTTAAGCATTGAATCAGAACACGCAACCACAGGACTGAGGGCATAAAGCTAGCTCCCCTCTTGCTTGTCTCCTCTCTTCTCCCCACTCACTTTTGTCCCTGCATTGTGAAGCACATGGTTGGATACAAGGATATAGCTCACTGCTTTGGATTTTGCAACAGATTATATCTAGATGGCATTCTATAACATAGTTAGATAGTTTGGATAAGTTCAGATAAAGTTGAGCTATGCATGTAAACTTTTGGATGGTGATCTGAATCAAACATATCTAATACTGTAAAAAGTGTACGGTATATCTCAGATTTAAACTGTTGCCTCATCTTGGCAATGAGAAAACGATAAGATGTTTCTTGAAACCACATTCAAATACCTCTTCAGACAGAGGCATGTAACTACTCTAAATCTTTCAGATATTTGCTCAGTGTACTTTACAGCCCATGAACGAAACTCCACTTTCAGTTAAATCAGCATAAATTGCAAATAACTTCACTGTAGCCAACAGAGTTACTTGCAATTTACACAAAATCAACCTGCTATACAAAGGATACACAGGGTACGTACACACCATTTTAAAATTAAGACTATTCTTTGAGACTAGGTGGAGGTGGGGGGAGAATTTTTTCTCTAATATTGAGTGTTTCCAACTGTTCAAGTTATTTTCTATAAAGATTTTGGGGAATCCTTCCCACTTGTTCAGCAACAGTTCAGATGATTCCAATTAGCAGTGAAGAATACTCAGAGACTGAATTCCTGTTAATATTTACAAATGACGATTTAGTGATTGACATTTTTTATTATTTTTAATCAGGAACATTCATGGTTAAATATAATCAAATGATTAACTTCAAACGACAATCTGATCATCTGGGAAAACGCCAGTCAATATTCAAGATAGGGTATGGAGTAGTTATTCTTTGTGGGTCTCGAAGGTCATTGAAGTGATGGTTTTATGCTACTGAATAATTTGCACTTCACAAATACATTGACAAAACAACATAGTTAGTCTTGCTTCAATAAGCACACACACAAAAATGAATTAAACAATACAACATGTCTCATACATTACAGCTTTACTTTTGTAAACACAAAAGCTGCTTCACTACGGGCATATCATTTCCCTTTTCAAATGATCAGCTTTGTATCCTTGTAATTAATTTTAGCAACTCTTATCTCTTGCACATTAACATTTGAATGAGATGACTGATCATATCTTACTGTAACATTTAAATATTCCAAATGTTGGAATTAGATGTTTGGGAGTATAACAATGCAGGAAAACACATAACCAATAAACAGGTACTAGATGAGAGTAAGCAGTCATTAAAAATCATGACATATCTATCTTTCTTGACCAAAGGAGGCCAAAGGTCTTGAAAGGCTCCTGTTCATAGCATGCCTCTGAATTACTTGGGTCTGTGACCTTTGTACTTTATTGCTCTATCTACTTAGTTTATATCCTTTTATGATTGTTCATTAGATTAGCACGGGCTTTCCACAAGTGATGTGGACATACACTTATGACAGCTGAGCAAGAGTTGTTTTAGATTTTGTCAATGACTTTCCTAGCGTGTACCCATTGTTTGCTATGCTGTAGCTATAGAGGACAGAAGTGATAGACAAATGAAACTTTCCACTTTTACAGAGAAAATGAAATATTGATCACTTATCATAAGAAAGAATGAGCCTGGCATAAGTAGGGTTTACATTAAGAATACAAAATCAGTTATTTATCTCAGGCTACTCTAAGACAATGACTATATATTTTATGGTGAATGTATCTACTCCTAAATGTGCATTTGTATCACAATACCATATATAAATGGGATTGTGAAGAATTTCAAATGAATTCATCATGTCAACTCATTAAGTCTGTAATTTGTTTTCATTAGAATATTTAAATGTTTCCTGTGTTTTCCCACATGGAAGAACTGTTTATAGTTAAATTGTCTATAATTTTTCATGTAATGTCTCTTACAAAAATGACAAACACTAGATTATATAAGACAGAAGGCCACCAATAAAATAACAATCTTCAACAGAATACAATCACTCCAGATCCATAAGCAAAATCTAAGAGAGCAGAATTGTAATACTGAGGAAGTACAATGTATAAAACTGGTTAAGTCTATTAAATGATAATGTTGTTTATTAACAAAATATGTTGTGATAGGTCAATGCTGAGGTTACACAGAAAACATCAATTGAACCATTTCCCTAAATAAAGCTCCAGGGTGCAATATTCAGAGCACTTTATTCAATAAAAAATGCTTTTAAAATGGTACTTTGGTGATTGGGAAACATTGGCATCATCTGTCAACCTAACTGCAGGAAAGTTCAATAAGCTAAATAATGAACCATTTACATTATTTTCCTTAGGCTCCAGTGATTTGCAAACATTGCATCAATAGAGCTCTTTAAAAAATTATGATAAAGACCTCCTAGTCTTTCACTTTCCACTTTTTTTTTTTGGTCATGTTGAAATGTTTACATTATTTAAATGTTTTTGTGGCTTCTTAGTGATTTTTTACCCAATAGCAATATCCTATTAAATTAAATGATACGTGTTTGATATACTAATTTTACTAGTTTCAAAGAGAGGCAAATTAATTTTAAAAGATAAAAAAACACTTAGGACTGTATCTTCAAAAGACAGTTGGTGAGTGATTTTGCTTCATTAGTTTGTAGTTTGAATTCACAAGTTTGGGTGAATGAATACATGGCCCTCCTAAGATGTACAACTGTGGCTCCTCTCCCTTAAAACCAGTCTACAACATGCCCCCTTCCAGCCCCATATTGTCTTCAGGGCCGGCTCCAGGCCACAGCGCGCCAAGTGCGTGCTTGGGGCAGCACGCCGCAGGGGGCGCTCTGCCGGTTGCTGGGAGGGCGGCAGGCAGCTCTGGTGGCTGCAGACGGTCCGCTGGTCTCGCGGCTCCGGTGGACCTCCCGCAGACCATTGGAATTATTATTATTATTAGCGTCAGGTCCACCGGAGCCGCGGGACCAGCTGACCGTCCGCAGAAACACCTGCGGGAGGTCCACCACGAGCCTCAGGACCGGCGAGCGGCAGAGCGCCCCCTGTGGCGTGCCCCCGTGCTTGGGGTGGCGAAATTGCTAGAGCCGGCCCTGATTGTCAACCACTACTTTCCTTCCTCCTCTTCCCTTCAAACTATGAAGTCTCATTCCCATGTGAGGCAACTCTCACACACTCAACCAGCTAGTTATTTTGATCCAGTTCTCCCTCAACTGGAAAATCTCCCTTCCTGCTCTTCCATCAGCTTCCAGTCCTGTTCCTGAGCCACCTGGCCCAGCATCAACAATTTCCTATGACCACACTCCCTACTGCTCCTCCGCACCATATCAGTAACACAGGGCCTGCTTCTTCTACCCTTTGAGCCCAGCATTAATCCAATAAGCTCCTGATTTCCTTTCGACCCTCCATGTAAAATCCACCATTTGTCTTTTCAGCACCAATCAAACTACTCTTCCTCTCTGCTAGGTCAAATTTCTACCTACCTTCAGAAGTCAAGCACTTTCATGCTATCCTCAAATTCTTACACTTGCCCCCATCCACTAGACAAAAGTGGAGCTGTGCTCTTCTACAGCAAGTTTTTCAGGCTCCACACACAACTTCCACATGGGCACAATTTGCAAAGGGTTACTGTCTGGGTTTCTATTCCTGTGATTTAGGACATTCTTTGTTTCCAGGGTCAAAGCAGCATTACATCCTTAGTCATCTCTTTATATTTAGTTATTTTCTTATCTAAAAAAATCCATTTTTATGATGTTTTACAGTATCTTTCTTCCTCAGTGTTTTGAGGTATTTGGTAGCCTAGAATATGATCCAAAAATCAATATGCAAATATGGTAACACAAATTATATATTTATAATAAATTCCAAACATGACTGGTATGCAGAAAAACAATTTCTGCGTATCTCCATTCATCGAGATCATATACATTACGTAAACCCATAGAAATGCCTACAACTGATTGTGGATTATTGATTATATACCCAAAGCAGGATGTCTGAAATCCTACCTTGATTTTAATCTTAAGGAAAGGGATGAATGCCTTAGCCAGTTATCCATACGGGTTCACTTTACAGTTCCTAGACCCTACGGACAGTCATTATAGCATATGAAATACCACAAGCCATGCTAGTTGGCTCTATATGAAGCACTTGACAATAAATATAAGGAGGACAAAGTTTCCTAAAAATACTATTTGTAATTTGTTTCTACAATGAAAAAGTGTGACTTGTGCAGCTAGAATAGTGCTGATATTTTATATGATGAAATATTTAATATTTATATAACACTTATAGCAAGCACAGTAAAATATCCACTGCAGCCTCTAGGCACTATTAACACTTACATGGAGATAGACCTATCTCAGAACTGGAAGGGACCCTAGCAGGACCAAGTACTGATTTTTGCCCCAGACCCCTAACAGGCCCCCTTAAGGATTGAACTAGGTTTAGCAGAGTAATGCTAAACCACTGACCTATATCTCCCCCCATACATATTTCTTTAAATATACAAATCATATTTGACTCCTCACGTTTGCTTATGGAGATCCAAATTAGGATAAAAATATGCTACTTTGTATTTTTATTTCTCACACAAGGTACAACTAATATATTTCTAACTGTCATTCTATGGGTCACTTCTATGGAATTTTGAATCCTGTGCCTTGTGTCAAGCCCATGAATATACTCCTTTGAAGAATTTTATCAGCTAACATGGATAATACATTTAGGCCCTGATTCAAGAATGCATCCCTATTTAGTGCAGCACTTAAGCATGTATTTAACTTTGATCAGATGCAGAGTACCATTGACATCTGTGGGACTTGAGCTTAAGACTTAATTGATTGAAATGGAATTTAATCACATGCTCAAAGTTAAGCATGTGCTTATGTCCTTTCCTGAATTTGAGCTTTAATTTGTGCTGAACATTTTAAAACTTCGGCTAAATCCAAGGCTTTCAGGTTGTCTACCGTTGCTTGAACTAAATGGCCTCTATGCATAGATTTTTTTTTTAAATCCATTTGTGCACCTAATGAGTAGCGTCACCCACCGCTCCACTCATGTTTGTGAGGGGGAATCTGTTTCTTTGTCATTGTGAGTCTAGATTTGTAACCCTTTAGAATGTCTGTTGCATGACTATATTCTGGAGCAAGGTCCTGAAAACCAATTTACACATCCAACTATTGACTTTACCAAGTGCAGTACTTTCATATCAAACCCACAAAGTTGATTCCACAACTTGACTCAGTCAAACAGTTAAGACCAACTCTAAGTACAAAATATCAGACCTTTCCTCCATCAAATCAGCATATTATTTTCTTTCCTCTATATGTTTGTAGTAATCAACTTTTTTTGTGAACTCCCCCCCCCCCCAAAAAATACTAATTCACTCAAAGTTCTCTTTTTCTGTTAATTTTTTTTTTTTTTTAGAAACAATGTTACTCACAAACTAAAACATTTTAACATGGCACACTAACCTCATCAGGACTAGAAGCCTGGTAAGTTCGATTTTCATCACTGAAGTTCTGATCCACTTCTGCATATTCTGTTTCTCCATTCACTCCAGCATGGGATTCATATACTGGGGTGACATTATGACACAAAGCAATAGCTTTCACTGCTTCATGTATCCGACTGCTGACAGTCTTGCGGACCTTGGGTGCTGAAGACTGCACTTTTCTGGAAGGTGTCGAGCTGGTACTGTTTCCACTAGATTGGGAATACATCTTTAAAACATAATAAACACATACCCAAGGCAATGAATAATGAATAAATCCAAAAAAAGAAAGAAACTAGACGAATGTCAATGTACACCTGAAAAGTCACCCCTTGAAAACAACTGTATGAAGGAACTGTTTCAATCTACTTGTGAGTTCCATGCTTGTGATCAAACCACCATTCCAATAGTTGGCAGCTTTTGGCTTTGAAGAGACCCAGGAATATGCAAGGGGTGTTGCACCTTAGTGCTGATCTGTACTGGCAGAGCAATGTGCATATGCAGACACAACATCAACCTACTAAGCCTGTCTCTTTCCAGAGCTATCACTCTCCTACTTTTTATGCATTTTAATTTGAGTCTACTTGCATTAGAGGAGCAAATGCATTTTTCAATAATCTGCTATCATCTGACAATGTATTATAATTATTCCATTCTAGTTTTACAGGTCACCTTTCCCAGGACTTTAAAATATCCATTCAGTCAACAAAGTTAAAGCAGGTATCTAATGAAAGGGGCTACTTAAAACAGCTTTTGTTTTGATCCCTGACACTGTGGGCCACAGAGCTCTCCTCTTTTCCTGTAAATCCCTCCTCAAAACCCTTTTCCTACAATCCTTCAAAATTATGAGCCTCTAATTCGGTCCTTTTAAAATAAGAAGAACTGCACTTTTAAGCCAGTAACTAACTGGATGTGCACGAAACCACCAAAAAAAATGACAAGCTTTTTCTCTGTATTTCTTCCTTACCCCTTTCTCTCCCATGCATGTTGTTTTCTCCTTTACAATTTAGTCTTCCTGTGATCAATTAAGAATAGAAGTTCTTTAGGACGGGGACTATGGCTAAGATTTTGAAAAGTGACTAGTGTTAGTGTGTGCATCAAGTTTTAGGTGTCCAACTAGAAACATTGAAAAGGAGCTTGCTTTTCAGAGGGTGGATCCCCAGGACTTTCTGAAAATCAGGCTCCTTTAACGTGTGTCTAGTTGGACACCCCAAAATGGAGATACCTAAAAATCACTAGTCTGTTTTGAAAATCTTGGCCCATGTCTATTTCTTTGCCTCTAAAGCACAGTACACACCTTTGGAACTATATACAAATTACTGATTTTACATGTTAATGAAACATATTTCTATATGAATTAACCTAGTTCATGTAACAGTTGCTTTTATTTCAGCATGAAAATTTTTCTGGCTTGGGCAGGACAGAAAAATCTAACAATGTAAAAGCTATCCATTTGGCAGGTAGCAAAGAGAATAAGAGTATCCATTTCCCTTTAAAATCATGTTGCTGTTACAGTAACCATCAATTTAGCACCATAGTTCATGTTATACTCCAGCCATGCTCAGCTGAACCTAATTGCATTTATCTCTGAGGTGAAACAGATTATATTTGGTCATTAATCTACTTGGGAAGAGGCCTTTTTGGTCAGATTATGAAATAACCTCCCTTCATCTCACCAGTACTATCAAACACTTTTCTGTTCACTTCAGAGTAACTCAGAAATTCTCTTTAGAAACCAAGCCTTTTTTTCCCTCCCAACTGCATGTACTGATTTGCTGAACCGTGAACATTCTGCCCATCAAATTACAGTGCTGTCTAATAAAGGGTTTAACTTTCTGCTCATCTGGCACTGTTTTTCAGCTACTGCTTTAAACCTCTGCATTTGCATTCTGCTAACACTGATGGCATTACAGCTGCAAATAAATTAAGCTGATTTACTCCTTCTGAATTATGTTATGTTTATTGATGCTTGTATAATTTAATTTCACACAAATTCCATTAAAGATTATGCCCTCTATCACAAAATGCTTCCAGTGGGGAAATATAATCAGGTTATAATAGATTTGTGTGTTGCATTACAGTGGACCTACTAGACTATTGTCATCTTAATAAAACAGAACACAAACAAGCGATAAAAATCAATGTCACATAAGAACCGGTGCCTATCTAACTGGCAGCTTTTATTACCATAGCTTAAATAAAAAACCTCACAATACATTTCTGATTGAAATAACTGTTGAATAGTTTATTTTGTGTACAAGGGTTCCTTTACTTTCTGTTTGCAATAGTTGCTATCAACATACAAAATAATTAAAATATTATTTAAATGTTATTAAGTTATAATACACAACACTGAAATACAGAAAAGTTCTAGAAAAATAGCAAAGTTGCCTTCTGCCAGCTAATAACTGCTAATCTGGATTTGGAAAATCCTTGTCCACACTTGGAAAAATAAACTAATTTTTCTTCATTTTTTTTTTTAATTTCAGAGGTAAATGCCTCACAATTACAAATATTCAGTCTGTCGCATAGCAGCAAATATTAAAAGTTTATTACAATTTAAAATTAATAAGCTAATCTTTTAGGTAAGCAAACATTTATGAAGCGTGCAGTTCTTTTTAATTAGAGATATTCCCCCCCCCCCCAAAGTCAATTTAGTGTTTATGAATAGACCTTTAGTTTAAAACCGTAGTTCAGTCTCCACTCCCAGTCAGCCCTAGGACACTCTGTTGAGACTGACAACTGGAATTGTTTTGTTGTTGTTACTGTAGACACCTAACATGATCCACTAGGACTAACAATTCTTTTTACACAAGCCATCTAACAGCCATCAGATGGCAATGACTTTCAGTCACTGTTATTCTGGTCTGAATTTGGACTGTTGATCTTGAGGAACAAAAGCTCTATATCCCATTTCCAAGATGTATTGTTCCATAATAAAGCTATTGTTTAACATAGATACCAGTTAAGTAAGTAGATATATTGATCAGGACATGCAGGAGAATAAAGATATAGTCAAGTAAATGGATTTAAAGCTGCAGTCCACAACTGTATTTGTTTTAATATTAAAGGGGGTTTGTCTACCAACCTCTTCCCTCTCTACCAGGTAATAACTGAGTTAAGTATGGTGTTAAATGGTCCCACACCACACAACCAAGGAACCAAGGTTTAGCTCGCTTAGCCAAACCCCTCCTACACAATTCATGATTCATCCCAATATTTTCTGCTGCAAAGGGGGAATGAGGACACAGATGAGGGAGAGTTCAGTCTGCATAATGTACAGGGTCCATTAGTCCCCTCCTGGGTCCTGTGCTCAGATTTACTCTGGAGTTGGCCCCGCGGAGACCCTGGCCTATACTGCACACCAGCCACCAATTGTGACAATGTATATTGACAGAGACACAAGGTGGGTGAGGTAATATCTTTTATTGGACCAACTTCCGTTGGTGAGAGAGACATGCTTTCGAGTTACACAGAGCTCTTCTTCAGGTTTGGGAAAGGTATTCAGAGTGTCACTGCTAAATACAGGATCGAACAGATAGCTTAACATAAGTAGCCAGCATATATCCTGAGACCATCCAAGGTGAAGTGACCCATCAACATCCTGTAGTCATAGGATAAAAAAAGGGGGTTAGTGGCTTACAGATTGCTGTAATAAATCAAATCTGTCTCTCTATTCAGTCCATGATTTTTAGCGTCTACCAAAGTTATGAATTTAAGCTCCCAGATTTGTCTTTTAAATATGCAGGTTTCCTTTAAGGAAGAGGATATATAAGATATAGAGTGATAGGTCTGTAAAAAGTATTCATCCACAGGTGAAACAGTGTGTTTGTCTTTTATCATTTTCATGTCTGAGTTCATTTGAGTGTGTAGTGATTGTCTGATTTCATCCACACAGCTGTTGCTTGGGCATTCAGTGCACTGGATGAGGCGTACAACATGTTATGATTCTATGTCTAGGACCCATGGATCTTAAAAGGTGTGTTGTCAGTGGTATTGATCATAGCACAGTGGAGATATGACTGCAGGTTCTGTGTTGCATCTGTTGTTCTGGCAGGGTCTGGTGCTCCTTTAGGTAGGTGTATCCTGGTCTGTGGGGAGCTTGCTTCTGATGGTCAGCATGGCGAGTTTGGGGGGTTGTCTGAATACTAAAAGGGAGGGAGGGATGTTCAGGAAAGATTTCTTTCAGAATGAGGTCACCATCAAGTATGGGGTGCAGTTGTTTGATGATAGCTTTCATGGATTCCAGTGTGGGGTTGTAGATGACAACTAGGGGTGTATGACCAGAGGTTTTTATTTCTGTATTGAAGCACGTTTTCTCAGGATATTTGGAGGTCCCGTTCATGATGTGATTGTCTTCTCTGGTGGAGTGTCCTTGCTTGGTGAAGGTGGTCTTGAGTATTTTAAGGTGTCACTTATCCTGGACTTTCTCCTCAGAGCATATTCTGTGGTATCTGAGTCTCTGGCTGCAGATGATAAATTTCTTGGTGTGTTTGGGGTGGTTATGGCATCTGTAAAGGTAGGTACGGTGATCTGTGGGTTTCTTGTATATCGCTGTCTGTAGGGTTCCACTTCTGAAGCTGATCATGGTGTTCAGGAACTTGATGCTAGTGTGGGAGTGTTCCAGAGAGAGTTTAGTGGACCGGTGGTGGTTGTTGAAGCAGTAGTGGAAATCTATGAGGGAGTTTAAGTCATCTATCCAGAGGATGAAAATATCATCTATGTATCTCAGGAATAAAACTGGCTTTGTGGTGCCTTTGTCCAGAAATTCTTCTTCAAGGTGACCCATGGAGAGGGAGCCCACCCTAGTACCCACAGTTTGGATAATGTTTGTTGTTGAATGTAAAATGAATGAGTTTGATGATTTTTTGGGGGGTGAATAGCTGTGTTGTCCATTGTCTTGTAATTATTTGAGGCAGATAGCTATGCCATCTTCGTGAGGGATGTTGGTATATACGGAAGTGATATCCATGGTGGCGAGGATAGATTTGTGGCTTATTGCAAAAATCTGTAACCCACTAACCCTCATTTTTGTCCTATGGGAGGTGGAACTGTACTCCACTCTCTTTTATGCTTGCCCTAGCCCAATCTGTGTGTGTGTTCTGGGAAAGTAGAGAAAGGACAAGGAGGTGCTAGAGGCATGCCGATCTCAAATCAGGGGTGTCAATGGGCCACTTCACCTTGAATGATCTCTTTGAGCTTGTATTTAGTTGTGATGCTCTGAATATCTTTAATAGACCTGAAGAAGAGCTCTGTGTAGCTTGAAAGCTTGTCTCTCTCACTAACAGATGTTGGTCCAATAAAATTACCTTGCTCACTTCGTCTCTCTAATATCCTGGTACTCACACAGCTACAACACTGCATATATTGACACTGACATTTATTAACCACTGCTCCCCACCGCCTTTATATTTTTTTTTGAAGGTACTTTCATGTTTCTTATCCTTTCCTACCAGGCCTCCATGATGCTGTGAGCACGGGGAAAAAAGACAAAACAAAACCCCACAACCACCACTAAAACTGTGCCAATCTTGCCCAGAGAAGGAAAAGTATCTTTCTTGATCCCAAAATGAGATCAAAGTTAGACCCACAGCAAGCCTGGAAAACCAGCTCTGAAAACAACAAAATATAAGGCAAAGTGGGTAGAGCAGCTTTCAGCAGCAAGGATGGTTGCTGTGTACCCAGGAATGCTTAAATTCAGTGGGTGAGGGGGAATGCATATGGATGTTCACTGTCACTGGAGCCAATCTGCTTCCTTATGTTCCAGGGGTGAAAGTAACTTAAAGGACTTACTAGTACACTGGAGTTCTGAGTGGGGTGTGGCTTCAACCAGAAGGGGCAGGGCCTTTCAAGATTTAAAGGCCCTGGGGCTCTGGCTGTGGCTGGGAGCCCCAGGGCCTTTAAATCACCCCAGAGCTACCAGCTACAGAGGTGGCTGGGAGCCCCAGGGCTCAGAGGTGAATTAAAGGGCCCACGGTTCCGGCTGCCGTGGTGCTCCGGGCCCTTTAAATCACCATGGGGGCCCTGCCGCCGCTACCCCAGGGCAGCAGGGCTGGGGCAGTGGAGGCTGGGCTCTGACAGCAATTTAGGGCCCAGGGCTCCAGCTGCTGCGGGGAGCCTGGGCCCTTTAAAGCGCTGCTGGAGCTCTGGCAGTGGGGCTTGGGCAGCACTTTAAAGGGGCCGGAGCTCGGGGACCTTTAAATTCCTGTCCGAGCCCGACTGCTGGAGCTCCGGCAGTGCTTTAAAGGGCCTGGGCTCCCTGCAGCAGCTGGAGTCCTGGGCCCTTTAAACCCACCGGAGAAGCCGGTCCAGTCCAGCATGGCATACTGGATCTTGCCAGTACACCGTACAGGCTTACTTTCACCTCTGTTGTGCCCGCCCCCAAAATGGTCACTGGATAGCAACAGGAGGCGGAATTCTACTCCACTCTCTTTTGTGCTTGTCCTAGCATAATTTCCACATGTGTTCTGGGCAAGTGGAGAAAGGAGAAGGAGGTGCCAGAGGAATGCCTGCAGTCAACCAGGACCCCAACAGGTGGCCATTCCCTTGGCAGTCCAATCAACAACCTTTACCCCTCACACCAGAAAATGGGAAGGGCATCATAGTATTCATAGCGATATCCACAATATCCCCTATTGAAGTGTACATGCACAATTTAGTTTCAAATGGGATACACACAATAAAATATACTCATTGCTGAATGTAGCTGGAATTATCCTGCAGGACTCTTATCAAATACCCTGTTCTTAACTACGTTAGGTTCCCCAACTTTTTTCTTTCTTTTTTTTAAAAAAACCTTTATGCCTCTGTAATCCTGTTAAAAAATTTAATAGAACCACAGATTATTAGGGTTGGAAGGGACCTCACAAGATCATCTAGTCCAATCCCCTGCTCAAAGCAGGACCAATCCCCAAACGGCCCCCTCCAGGATTGAACTCACAACCCTGGGTTTAGCAGGCCAATGCTCAAACCACTGAGCTATCCCCTTACTACTTCCATCCTTATCCTTTTGACAAACTTTTTTTCTTTATTGCTTGTGTAAGTTAACATGGCTTTACAATGTTTAGGTCTTTGTGATGAGTATCTTCAAAAATGTAATTAATCTTATCAGCATTGTTCTAGATACAGTGTTATCTTTAATTTGTGATCAGTTTGCTGGATGGCTGTCTGTCTATGCTTCAGAGAAAAAATATTGAATTTTCATCAATTAATAGTATTAGATAGAGGAAGAGTTTGCTTCCTAGATAGACAGTGGGCTATGAAAGACGTTTGGAATCAGGCAGGAATTCCACACCACATTACAGTATATTAATTTTAGGGAAGGCCAAATTGTTGCCCGAAACTAGTACCCTGAGGATGCCCTGGGGGGGGGGGTTTATAAATGAGAAAACTTTCACATCTCAATTGTTTAGACCTAAAAAACATTGCATTGCCCTATCAACACTGAGAAAATCTGTTAATATAAAGGAAAATAAGTTATAAAATGAGATACCTGTGAATACGAACTGATAATGTGATTCTGAATTTCATCCATTGTGTCTGTCCCATAAGACACAGTACCCAGATGGAGGCGCTTAAATATCATCTCATTCTGGGTAAGTGTTCCTGTAATAAAAATATCAGAGTGATCAGGAAAAAGACAGTACTATGTAAGAGATTAGTTTGCAATATTTTGTTCCTTTGGGGGTGGAGTAAAGCAGATTATGAAGGAGTATCCTAAGAGCCCTGAGGACTTTTCCATTTTGTTATTTTACAGATATCAGTAAGCCATTGGCAGCTATTGTACTTGCTGACAAGGGGAACTGGAAAAGATCCCTTTGAAGCACATCAAGGTTATTCCTTAATGGCCAAAAGGGTTATCTCTGAGTGAAGAAAGCTGAGGGTCAGAGTAAGCTACCACTCTTTATTCCCAACTATTTACACTGACAGCAGGGGACTAATACTGGGACTAGAAATAAAGCTCAGGTATGTCACAAAACAGTAGAGAGCACCATCAAAAGGCATCAAAACAAGCCAAGTTAGTCCTTTTTTGGGTAAATTAGTCACTAGGAAATACAATCAGCTCAGTTAATTTAAGAAAATGAGTGCAGAAAAAGCAGGGTTACTCATCCTGGAGGAGTCACCATTTCCAACTTCAATTTGGAAGCAACATAACTGGATATTTGCCCCCACTGGACTGATAGAAATTACCTAGACCTGCCTCAAGCAGCGACATTTTCATCTCAAATGTAAGTGAAAGGTAGTGTTCAATATATCTATATATTTTTTAAAGCAAAACGGGAAAGAAATTTCCCTTGGATTAGTCAAGGATGTGTGCTCAAATGAGCTACTGCTGGGAAATGAATGGGAAATTATTCCACAATGAATATTCTCTGTTTCCTTCTTACTTTCTCCCTCCACGTAACAAGGTAGATTTACTAAAGTGGTTGCATGTTAATGTTGCTGATGCTTTTGCCTTGGGTCCACAATGATGTAGGGTAGAGGGCAATAAAGAATAATTCAATGCCAATATGTTAAAAAAGGGGGGGAGCTATTGGAGAGAAGGCTAATTTTACAGTTAATTTTTAGAAGATTGCATGGTTGTATCCAGCAATCAGCCTTAATGTTAGAAGTACTATACCACTGTAGCGCCCAGAGAAGCATACAGATGCGCCTCATAAGAACTTTTCTAAAATTCAGAAGGAGTATAATGTTATGGTGTGGGGAAGGACTAATTATTTTCCAATGACCCAGAGAAACGGCCAGGAGAAATCCAGCTATGTTGAGGAAGCAGTGAGACAAAACAGTCCATAAACTGGGAAAGATAGTGGTTTTTGGTGAAAGCCACTCAGTTGTGGAACTCCTGACCACAAAAAGTCAGGATGAATTCATGTCTTATGTCTTTGTAGAGCACAATGTCAAAGGCATTGTTAAACAGGGTTTTATATATAGAGACAACAGAATGCTAACTGAAGAATTTTCTCACTTCTATAGATATCGTACTGCCTTCCAAAAAAGACCCCTATATTTAAACTTCACCGAGAGAGAAGCAGAAAAACATAGAAACCTTGGAAATCTTGTATTTGGCATCTAGATAACATTGTGACTTGTGCTTTGAAAATACAAGTATAAGTATGGGGGAAAAAAAATCAGTACCCCCTACCTCGATATAACGCTGTCCTCAGGAGCCAAAAAACCTTACTGAGTTATAGGTGAAACTGCGTTACATTGAACTTGCTTTGATCCACTGGAGCGTGTAGCAGCCCCCCTTTCCCCGGAGCACTGCTTTACCACGTTATATCCAAATTCGTGTTATATCAGGTCGCATGCATCTTTCTAGTTGTAAATATCTTCATGGTAACAACATATTACCATAACTTAAATGGACTTAAAATGGATTATGCTTAGAGATCTAGTTTTTAATATTACATTTTCTGTGACAATCTGAGCCACACATATACACACAAAAATGATTGTTCAGTTAAAAAGTCTATGTATAAATAACACAAGATAAAAGATCTTTTTTTAGGTATCTGCATCTTAAAAGGTCAATTGCAACACTTTACCTTTGATCAAAGAGTAAAAAAATGGGATGATATATGTCAAACATGCCTCTTACCACATATTTCTAACACTATTCCATGATATGTATGAAGAAAGACTTCCTGGCAAACAGAGGGAATCAAAGTTGTCTAGAATAGGTCATTGGAAATTAACAATGTTTCCGAATTTGACGAATTTAGCCTGTAACTGGAGTAAGCCTGAAATTTCAGAATCAACATAAATTGTATGTTTTCAGAGACCACTTACATCTGTAAGGAACTATAGGGTGTCAGTCATAGAGTGACACCATGTTCACCACTGACATCCTTGATTTTTAGAAAGCTCTAATTGAAGCGTGGGTGGTTCAGGGTTCCATGATGAAGCATAACAAGGGGAGAGAGAGATCACCACCAGCTAGGTTCTTCTGTTAAGCTCATAGAAAGATCATATATCATTTGTTATCTAAGCTGTACTGAAAGTGAATAAAATAAACTACATTTTGAAAATATAATCAGTCAAACTGGAATTAATCCAGTGTGCTGATATTCCCATTGCATTCTCTTTTGCTCCTTGTGAGCATTTAAGGGAGGCCCTAAATTTCCCCTCTTGTGAGGCTTGAAATGTAAAAATATTTTTGCGTTACAAGGTTAAGAATAATACTTCTGAGGTTTATTTAAAAAAAAAATTGTGTAAGACTGTAGATTACTAAAAATCCACAAATAATTTAAAAATACAGTAAGGAATGCTTCACACTAAGATTTATTCCTATTTGTAAATGCTTATTTTTGATATCCTGTCTTTGTCCCAGTATGACAGTGCAACACAGCAAGTCATAGGAAGAGAGCAAGTTAAAAGCATCAGACACACTATAATTAGTGTTTAGAAACTAGAACTTGTTTAGACAGTTAACATCCAGTTTATGCATCTGATATAGGGTACTTCCATTAGTGCTCTTCAGAGATATAGTCATGCTGTCACAGTCATAAATCTTCCTTCCCACTTATTCACTGGAAGTCTACCACTCCCTCTGCCCAGTAATATATGAAAAATGAATTTTTATCTCAATTTTTGTATACTTGTATAGTATAACAACAGTTAGACCATCACTCACTAAAATATTAAGAACATACACATTACATGCTGGGTATCTATATCAAATAAATTGTATTTTCTCTCAAAATTAACCAGAAAGGCACTCATGCTCCCTTTTGCTTAAATATTATCCAGAACCATGGCATATATACAATAAAGTTAAAAAAGGAAAGAATTTTGTGAAATAATTTTATTTTGTGAAACGTAGATTTTTCACAGAATTTAGATATAATTGGGCAAAATTCATATGAGAAATAGAACATTTCCAGGTGTAGTTGCAAAGTAGCACACAAAGAATGAAAACCTGAGGTAATCATTAAAAAAAAATTTGCAACTCACTTATCTGGTTGTCATATAGAAATTGGTTTGCAAGGAAACTCTCAGTGACTTTAAGGCAAGTAAAGAGAAAAAATTTTTTGCTCTCATGCTTTATGGGCAACTTTTTATGAAATAAAAATACTTATTTTATGTTTTCCCTTCAAAACATTCACGCTTACCAAATGACTATATGTTTTTGGTAACTCTATTGAATTTCAGAATTTATACAATCATGTTATGCTTCAAGATATGAAAACTCTATTCTCTGATTTGCATATGGTGACTAAGCATGAGGGACTAAAATATTAATTTCTGAAGAATTTAAATTTTCATTTTAAAAAGCTAAATGTCTTGTCTTAATGGCTATAAACTTCCAATCGTGAACTGATGCAGTGTTATCTTCTTGAATCTGTAGACAGACAATGCCAGTATCTTTCCAGGGCTCATATAGCTACGAGCAGCGGAGTATGCAGGCACTGAAATTATAGTGGTAGGAGAGTTCCTCTGTATTCCTTTCCCCTTGTCCCAGCCACCCCCACCTTTCTCAAAAATCAAGATGGGAGGAAGGGTAGACAAACAGAAACCTCTTGCCTTCCCCTTCCTCTTAGCAAGCAGAAGGCTTGTGGAGTAGAGCTCTGTACGTCCTCTTACCTTGCAGCAACCAGCAGATGTGGTAGGTGGAGGGAAGGATGACAAGTCCGTCCCTTGTCAACATTAAAAAATTGTTTCTAAGTTCTCCTGGTTGAATGATCACAACCCTGAACTGGGCAAAAAATATCTTGCTAGTCTCCTCAGAATATGATGCCAGTTAGTCATGTCATACTACTTCCTCAACAATAGTTTTCCAATAGTTCTATTTTAGGTTTTAGTCTTCTTGCAGTAGATTACTGGTAATGTCTTGCCAGACCTTTAGTTGTACACCTCTATGAACATTTTAAATATCTGTAGTTTGTGCTTCTAACACAGTTAGTTCGGAATTTTCAGTCTCCTTTCTGTTCTGTCCCTCACAATGGATAATAGAGAAAACAGTGAAGATAAATTTACTGGTAAGTTTAGTTTTAACAGCATTTTTTTACAAATGTGGTTTTATCTGATTTTTCAGAATTTCCTTGGGGTGACTTGGTTAATCTCCACTTATTTCACAATTTTTAAAAATAGATCTTGGCTAAGAATTGCTAATTTGAAAAACTTGCAAACACAGGAGGAAATGCAAAGCTCTTTTCAAAGATATCCAAAGACCATGGCAGCCATCATACATCCCACCATCAAAGTATATTCTTAACGTTGTTTCTGAATACAGTTACCACATGCAAAAAATATCTTGACAAAAAGTTAGTGTGTGATTCCTAAAGAAAAATTTAGTATGTGCTTTATTGAAGCAAAGAGTTTTTGACTACAATTGTATCATTAAACACAGAGCAAAGCAGGCAAAGAGGAAATTAATTTCTAAGGAAAAAGTCCTGCAGGCATCATTTCCTGGGTCGCAACAGATGTGATTCACAACAGAGCAGCGGATAATTTTTTTTTTTTGAGATGCAGATGTAATATTTGATCAGAAAGCTTTGCTAGATTATAAACTGGCCTAACACCAACATTCTAAAAGGCCACAATAAAACAGCAAGTAAGTACTTGCAATATATAAGCATTAATAACTTTGCCAGAAGTTACAAGAGCATATAACCTTTCATACAATATGTGTACTTTGCTTGAAAGATATACTCGTTTAAGAGATAAAGGGCCAGATCCTGAAGCTGCTGTAAATCTGCATAGCTCTATGGAAAGTCCAACTGACTATCTGGCACAATATTTTCAATGTTGAATTTCTGTCAGCAGTAGATATACAAAGACAAACATTCTAAGAAGAAAACTGAGAAAAAAATATTGGCCCTCTATTGGAGGGGAAGAGAAATCATAGAAAAAAACAATAGGAAAAAACGGTTACCTACCTTTTTGTAACTGTTTTCTTCGAGATGTGTTGTTCATTACATATTAGGTGTGCGCACGCCGCTTGCATGGACATTGGAAACTTTTCCCCTTAGCGGCTCCGGTCGGGCTAGCAGGGGGGCCCGCCAGAGCGGCGCCCTGCTCTGGTGCATATATACCCCTGCCGGTCCGACCCTCCCTCAGTTCCTTCTTGCGGGAGACTCTGACAGAGGGGAAGGAGAGTGAGAAGTGTAATGGGTGTGAACAACACATCTCGAAGAACAACAGTTACGAAAAGATAGGTAACCGTTTTTTCTTCTTTGAGTGATTGTTCACGTCCATTAACATTAGGAGACTCACAAACTTACCATAGGAGGAGAGTAGGAGTCAAGGAACAATTGACTGAAGCACAGTCCTGTTGACTGCTACATACTCTCTGGCCTGATGATGGACTGCATAGTGGTTTGTGAATGTGTGTACCGATGACCAGGTGGCTGCTGTACAGATCTCCTGGAGCGGTATCTGTGCTAGGAAAGCCGTCGAGGATGCTTGAGCCCTACTCAAGTGAACTGTGATCGCTGGGGCTGGCACTTTGTCGAGCTAATAGCATGCGCAGATGCAGTCCACGATCCACGATGATATCCGTTGCGCCGAGACAGGGTGGCCCTTCATTCTCTCCACAATGGCGACAACAACTGTGTCGACTTGTGGAAAGGCCTGGTTCGTTCCAGGTAGAATGCCAGGGCCCTATGGACATCTAGGGTATTCAGGTTGTGGTGACTCGGGTCCGTGTGTGGTTTGGGAAAGAATACTGGTAAACACATGACCTGACCATGTGAAACTGAAAGACCACTTTAGGGAGGAATTTAGGGTGTGACCTCTGCTGCACCTTGTCCTTATAAAAAAACTGTATATGGGGGTTCCGAAGTGAGGGCCCTCAGCTCAGACATCCTCCTAGCTGACGTAATGGCCACCAAAAATACCAACTTCCATGAGAGGTGCATGAGAGAGCAAGAGGCTAGGGGTTCAAAAGGTGGTCCCATGAGCTTAGTTAAGACCAGGTTAAGGTTCCATGGGGGGACCCAGTGGGTGAAAAAAAATCGGTCTACTGTGGGGTTGGAAAACACGGAATGCCCAGACTCCCCAGGGTGCAATGCTGATATGGCGGCCAGATATACTTGGATTGAGTAGGAGGCGAGACCCTAAAGTTTGAGGTGCAGTAGGTATTCTAGTATAGATGGGATGGAGGCC
The DNA here is from genome assembly GCF_007399415.2 of Gopherus evgoodei. Taxonomy (NCBI): domain Eukaryota; kingdom Metazoa; phylum Chordata; order Testudines; family Testudinidae; genus Gopherus; species Gopherus evgoodei. The sequence goes on from NC_044323.1 coordinate 190,368,941, forward strand.
TGAAGAGGCTGTATGAGCTTAGGTTCGCACCAATAGGACCACCTCTTCCATTTGACGAGGTATGCCGCCCTTGTGGAAGGTTTCCTGCTACCAAGGAGAATTTGTTGGACCTGGCGGGAGCACCTACTCTCCACAGCATTTAGCCACAGAGATTCCATGCCGTGAGATGTAGAGACTGCAGGTTCAGGTGAAGCAGGCGACCCCTGACCTGCGTGATGAGATCTTGGTGCAGGGGCAGGGTAATCGGGGCAGTCACTGACAGTTCCAGCAGGGTCATAAACCATTGCTGGCATGGTCAGGCTGGTGTGATGAGAATCAACACAGCTTTGTCCTTGTGGACCTTGAGCAGGACCCTGTGGATGAGTGGGAGTGGCGGGAAGGCACACTTCAGACTCCTGCCCCATGGAATCACGAAGGCATCACCACCGAGCCTGGGCTCAGGTTCTGGAAGGAACAAAACCGAGGGCATTGGCTATTGCCCTTGGTGGCAAACAGATCTATTTGGGGAAATCCCCACCTCTGGAAGATTGATCTCAGGATGTCCTCTCTTAACATCCATTCATGCACTTGATATGATCTGCTGAGGCAGCCCACAGCTTGTTTTGCACCCCCAGAAGGTATGACGCCACTAGTTGGACTGAATGGGCTATACAAAAGTGCCACAGGAGAAGCGCCTCATGGCAGAGGGGAAAGGAATGGGCACCACCTTGCTTGTTTATGTAGAACATGGTGGTAGTGTTGTCCATCAGAACTGTCACGCTGTGGCCTTCGATGGTAGTGACACTTCTTCTCTCGACCACAGCCCCTGCATTTGCAGATCCCCCAAGTTTTCTCCCCAGCCTAAGTCTGATGCATCTGTTACCCACGTCAAGGTGGGTTGTGGTGTAGCGAAGGGGATCCCTTCGCAAACTATCTGCTGATCGAACCACCAGCAGAGGGAGTCCGAGACGCGAGCCAGGATTGTCACTACAAGGTCCAAGGGGGTCTCTGCTGGGGCAATATGTTTGGGCTAGCCACAGTTGCATAGGTCTGAGTCTCAGCCGGGCATGTTTGACTACATGGGTGCATGCTGCCATGTGCCCCAGAAGCTGCATGCACCATCTGACTATAGTTGTGGGGAACCGTTGCACAGAGATTACGATTTGCTGGATGGCTAGGAACCTGGGAACCAGTAGGCTTGCTTGTGCCTGTATCGAGTCCAGGATTGCCCCTATGAAGTCCAGTCTTTGTGTAGGTATCAGCGAGGACTTGGGCACATTAATTAGGAGACCTAGCTTGTGGAACAAGTCTAGTGCCAATGTCACAGGGGAACGGACCTCGTCCTCGGACCGGCCAGCGAGAAACCAATCATCCAAGTACGGATACACTGGCATTTTCCTTTGTCGAAGAAATGCTGCCACCCCATGCATTTCGTGAACACCCGTGGGGACATCGCCAGGCCGAAGGGTAGGACCGTAAACTGGTAATAGTGCTGGCTTATGGTGAACTGCAGGAACCGCTGGTGAGTGGGATGAATGGCAACATGAAAGTACGCATCCTTCATATCGAGGGCAGCGTACCAATCCCCTGGATCCAGGGAAGGGATAATAGAACCAAGGGAGACCATGCAGAAGCAGACCTTGACTAGGAATTTGTTGAGTCCGCGTAGGTCCAGAATGAGTCGAAGATCCGCCTTTGCCTTGGGGATAAGGAAGTACTTTGAGTAGAACCCTTTCCCTCATAGGTCTGGATGGGCCTTCCTCCACCTTCCTTGCCCCGAGAAGGGCCTGAACCTCCTGCATCAGGAGTTGCTCATGAGAGGGGTCCCTGAAGAGGGATGGGGATGGGAGGGAGGGGGCGAGGAGAACTGAAGCATGTATCTCACCTTCACTGTGTGCAGGACCCAATGGTCTGATGTTATATTGGACCATGCATGGTAGAAATGGGACAAATGGTTCATGAAACAAAGGGTTGAATCCAGTGAGAGGCTTGGTGCGCTGTCCTCGAGTGCACCTTCAAAATCCCTGCTTGTTGCCGGGTTGTGGCTTGCCCTGGCCCTGGCCTTGGCTAGGCATATTGTTTCTACGCCTATTATCTCTGCCCCTTCTGTGGTAAGGTTCCTGCCTGGGGAGAGGATGGTACTGTCTTTGTTGTAGTGGCTGCGGTCTAAAAGGCTTGCTCTATGTTGCCGGGGTGTGCATCCCCAACAACTTGAGGGTCGCCCGGGAGTCTTTAAGGCTATGCAGCTTGGTGTCCGTTTGGTCTGAGAACAAGCTGGACCCTTCGAATGGGAGGTCTTGGAGAGTGTTTTGGACCTCTGCTGGAAGGCCTGCAGCTACACCAAGTGTCTCATCAGCATTCCCGACGCTATTGTCCTAGCAGCTGCATCTGCCGAATCAAGCGAGGCTTGCAGGGAGGTTTCGGTTACCGCCTTCCCTTCGTCCACGATGGCTGTGAACTCGGGCTGTGAGCCCTGGGGCAAAGAGTCCTTGAACTTGGAGACTGCTGCCCATGAATTAAAACTGTGTCTGTTTAGGATCGCCTGCTGATTTGCAATCGTCAATTGTAGGCCCCCAGATGAACAGATCTTTCTACCAAATAAGTCCAACCGCTTCGGCTCCTTGGCCTTAGGGGTTGGGGCTTGTTGTCCATGCCGTTCCCGTTCGTTGATTGCAGACACGATCAGCCAATGGGGTGGCAGGTGACAGACGAGGAAGTCAAACACCTTGGAAGGAGCCAAGTACTTCCTTTCTACGCCCTTTGCTGTTGGCGCACTGGAGGCTGGTGTTTGCCATACTGTCTTACAATTGGACTGTATTGTTTTTATGAATGGGAGCGCGATTCTGGACGGGCATTTGGGGCTTAGGATGTCCACTATGGGATCCTCCTGCTCTACTGTCTCCTCCACCTGCAAGGCCAAATTTTGGGCTATCCTGCGGAGCAGCTCTTGGTGTGCCCTGTGGTCAATCGGTGGAGGCCCTGAAACTGCTGTACCCATCACGGCTTCATCTGGGAAGGATGAAGAAGTTAAGGCCTTTTGCGCTTCATCCTCTAGCCCTTCCTGTGACTCTTCACCGGCTATGGGCTCCTCTGGGGTTTGCCCAACCGAGCGTGTTTGAGATGGCACTGGGCTTGGTGCCATCCCGGCCTTTCCGTGCTGTGATGTATCTGGTGGTCTGAAAACCGTGGCCTCCTTGTCAGAGGAGGGGCATCCATGCGGGGATCGGGATTGATGTCCTGAGAAGCTGAACCTCGAGGTTCTGGAGGGGGTCCCTTGCTGCTGGTGGTAGGCCCATGGTGTCCAGAAAGGCCACTGCCCTGGTGGGCCCCACTGCGGATACCACGAGGCTTGGTGTTCTCTGTTGGCTGGTGCCCTGCGGGCATAGGCAGAGTGGCCTGAGTTTGCCTCGGAGTTTACGGACGGCGACCTCGAGGGCAACGGCGGTGCTGAGGAACAGTGCCGGTCAGGGACTGGGGAGCAATATCGTATTGACTGGGATCGGGAGTGGTGCTTGCCAACTGGTACTGGTACCCTGGAGTCTGGGAATGACGGCCAGCGGTCGGGCCCGGCCTTGAAATGTCCTGGTGTCTGCTTGGAGTAACTGGGGAAAGCTGAGGTGGTGGGGTCGGTGCCGAGTGTGGGTTGGGACCCGACGCCTTCGAGGCCCGCTGAGTTAAGGACAGCCGGGAGTCTACTGAGGCGGAGCTTGACCGGGACCGATGCCGGGAGCGGTGCCATGATGGTGACCTCAGTGGGTGTACCAGTGCTGGTTTGCCTCTGGACAGCAGTCTTGGTGCCAGAGGCTTCTCCTTGGTCAGGAGGGGGCTCGTTGCAGACAATTCAATGAGGTCCTTTGCCGCCTCAAATGTGTCTGGCATAGAGGGTTGTTCTGGAAGCTCCTCCAGCCCTTCCTCTTCATTTGAGGTGCTTACCCTGGGGCTCAATGGACCTTTCGTGCCAGAGCCATGGGTACCAAGGTCTGTCCTGGGACAGTGCTACCCTTCTGTGCACTCGAGTCCTTCCTGGGCACTGTGCTCTTATGCGGGAAGCGCCCTCGGGGAGGCCCTTCGACCAGGCTGGGGCCGGTCGTGTTGTCTTGGCGCCATAGGCTTAGGGTGCCCCGCTGGTGCTGGGTCACAAACTGATGCTGGGGCACTCTGCACCAAGGCTGCCGGAGCTGTGGGATGGTCCGTAGTTGAGGGCTGTAGTGCAGCCTCCATGAGCAGCTGCTTAAGTCGAAAGTCTTTCTTTTTTAATTCTTGGCTTGAAGGCCTTACAGATTTTGCAGTGCTCTGTCTGATGTGATTCCCCCAGGCAACAGAGACAAGAATCGTGGGGATCGCTAATCGGCATAAGCTTGCGGCATGTGGCGAAGCCTTGGGCGCGCGGCATGCCCCGCCGCCCAGGGCCGGAGCTGGAATTTATCCACACCCAGAACAAAGGAAGCTTAACTATCTACTAAGAAACTGTTAACAACCAACACTGATAAATGTTAGCAATGTTAAGGGACACTCTCAGTCGAGAGATAGGAGTTGTTCCAAAGCTGCCACGGACGGTAAGAAGGAATTGAGTGAAGGTTGGGCTGGCAGGGATATATATGCACCAGAATGGGGCGCCGTTCTGGCGGGGGCCCCCTGCCGGCCCGAAGGGAGCTGCTAAGGGAAAAAGTTTCCGATGTTCGTGCATGCAGCATGTGCACACCTAATGCGTAATGGATGTGAACAATCACTCGAAGAAGCAGCATTAATATGCAATACCTCCTCCCCTTTTCCCTGTACATCTTTCATAAAAACTATGTATGGCCTAAGGCCATTCAGAACTAACGGAAAAAGAAAGGAGCATATGATGTAGTCAGATAATAGCCACTGAAAGGGGTATGTCTGTTCTTTCCTGTGGAGTGAAATCCGTGTTAATAACATGGTTTAGATACTACTGCTCAGAACAGTATTAACTAATCCCTCTGTTCTCTTTTACTCCCATCAGCGGGATCACACAAGAATGGAAGCAGCAGAACAGCTAATGGTAGTATCACATTCTTTGGTGATATTTTCACTTCTGGAGTAGTGGCAGGGGCACATAAAGAAAACACATGAAAGTAGAGCCCCTCTGTCAGTCTGACTGGGGATCCACTGAATTGCAGCTGAGGTTTACTGTAGAATCCCAACCGCTCAGGATTCTCCAGCTTTCTCAGCTACTTCTCTCCTTGCCCTCTATTCATGCTGCATCCTTGCTGGTCCCATGAAGAGCATGTGTCCTGAGAAGGACATATTTTATCTCATGGGATTTTTTTTTTTTTTTTTTTAGTAATTACTTGGTTCTCTGTACATTTTTATACTGACCAAATGCATGGGTAGGGGAAACAATGCAAATAATTATCTCAAAAGATTAATTTTCAGAAAGAGGATTGCTGAAACTATACCTTACTAGTATTAAAGTAAATCACACCACATTTACAGGAGACAAAATAAGAAGTCCATATTAATACATTGGCCTCTAGCAAAGGGCTTGCCCAGAAAATTATGTATCTCATTACTCTATGCATCTGTTTGACTGTTACGTGTAAAGTATCTAATCTGATCCAAAAATTCACTAAAATGTTAATTACAGAACTCAAATGCAAGTCTATGCATTAATAAATAACTATGATAGGAAAACTGTTTGCGTTTGTTATAACAGAATACTTTGGCTGCCATCATGAATAGCAGAAAGCTTGCAGTTTTGCACTCTGAACGTCAGAAACGTTCAATAAATACAGCCAAATATCTTTGTATTTCCCTTGTGATTAGGATCTTGTAGCCTGGAGAGGATAAAATATCATGCTCAGCTGCCCTTGGAAAACACTGGAAACAGCATACCCCCCCATAATGGATGACGCCTTTCTGTCAAACTTATATGTGATTCAAGTCCAAACAACATGGCATTTTGGGTAATGGATGCTATAATTAAAATGTGAGTCCTAAAAAACCTGTTGTTTTAGTGGGTGTTCTTAGTAATGGCTTTGTTCTACATGAAGATAAAAACTCCCTAACAAAGGAATTAATGTATTGCTTTAATAGGCTGCACTCTGAGTTAAGTTTTAAAATTTATGAGTTCTCTGCAGCATTGTTCTTTAAACAATGGCATTGTCAAATGCAACCAGTGAGAAGATTAAAGTTCTCCCAGCAGATTAAGTACAAATTATCTGTCCTCCTGTTTCAGCATCATTTGTTCATTTATCACATAACGTCTAGCATTTCTGGTCAGTGTCAATATGCTCTGCATCCTTGCAGTTAACAGATGTCTTCTCTAGTCGAATGAATTACTTTATGTTTCACGCACTGGTGGCCGCAGATGTGTCACTATAGCAACATCATTAATTTCAGATCTTACCGGAAACATGCACTCCAATCAAACCTAATTATACCACATTGCTTTCTTGTCCCACAATAAGGAAACTATAATGCAATTATTGGGATACTTCATTTTCTATTCTACTGTGGCAAATGAGAGCGCCACTGTGATGGACGCTTCTTGTCAAAAAGCTTATTGATGAAGCACAAACCCAATTTACAATCATACAAAGGACTACCTTGCAATTATGCTAGTAAGGTAATGCTCCTTAGACTCAACAACTAATTCTTAATTATTCCAAGTAAAGCTTGGACTACAGCATAAGATCTGTGCAAGCTGTTTTCTGTATTCTCTTTTCATTTTCAATATTGAGAAACCTGAGGTCTTTGCTTGTATAGAAATAGGACCACCCCTTTACATCTGCTTTTATAAGATCAGGTACCAAGGTCGGCTATAAGAATTGCTGTGCTGCCTTTTTTTTTTAAACTTTAAACATCCAAATCTCAAGAGCGAAGTTAAAAAGTGAGAGTTATTTAATAAAAAATAATGTTTTGTTAAAATTAAAACACCAATTGTTCTCGACAGCTCTTTTGAACTATTTGTAATCATTTAAGGTATCTCAAAGCAGTTATATACAGATTCTATTCATTCTCTCAATTATATGTTTATGTCTGGGATAAATCTTAGACTGAGACACCAAATATCAGAGTTAGGTAAGTAAGTTATATGAAAAGATGATAAATCTGGGTTAAGGTCCCTCACCAGTACCCTCCAGGTACTGACAGTTGTTTTTTACACAGATCAATTTAAAGTTAGCCAAACAATTTGACTTTTTTAGTTCCTAACAGCATTTCTGTTTTATAACCATTTAAATTATTAAATTACAACTTTAATCCTCCTTTCAAAACTTTGAAGACAGTGTTTGGATAAGCCCTTGATTTGACAGCTAGTTATCTTCCAAACGATATCTTAATGTATTTCACTAATCATTTTAGATATGTGTCTCTTTAGCCACAAGTACACTCCGGTATTAAATGTGTACCGTGAAAGACTGGCACACAAGTGGGCTCTATTTTTTAAAATAATTCAAGCTAGAGTGACTGCAATTTGTGTGATGTGGTGTGATCTAAGCAAAATCAGTCAGATGCAAAATGTAGTTGTTTTTTTTTAAGTGACCCATTCAAATATGTGCTTTTAAAACTTTCTTTACTCAATTTAATAAAATAAAATAGTATTTTACAGCTGTAAATTAAAATTCCATGTGACAGAAAGTATCTATATAAACATTTCAAGGATAATAACCTTTATGATTCATTATGATGTTGTATTGTGCTGATCTGCTTAGTGTTTTTGATTGGTTACTATCTTACTGGATCTTCAACTGAAGTTATCAAATGGTAGCTTTTTTGGGAAAAAAATGTAGCTTTCAAGCAGAGCAGGTCCGGAGCCAGATCTGAAGAAGAGCTCTGTGCAGCCTGAAATTTTGTCTCTTCCAGTAACAGAAGTTGGGCCAATAAAGATTTGTCTCTCTCATATCCTGGGAGCAACACGGCTACAACACTGCAAGCCTTTTTGTCTATTACACTTTGGAAAGCTATTTTCATATTTTAAAATGTATTCTCATTCGTCTGCTCAGCATAAATGTGTTAATTTTAGTAGATTGATTAATTCAATCCCAGAGAACTATGAAATGAATAAATGAAACCAAAGAAATAATGCTTTTTACAATATCCAACCACCACCACAATAACTAACACACAGCTAGGATTTATATTACAGTAAGTTCCTCAAATGTTTGCTAAGACTGTAGGGATATACTATGTGAATATGTTTAACTTTTAATAGGTAACAGAATATGGTTTGGTGGGGCTCGTCATTCAGGATTTTGTGGCCTATGAAGGGGGCTAGAAGGCAACAGAACAGATACTAAGAACACAACACTGGCCCAAATTTAAACTTTACATACTTGTCCTTCCAAGCTGTTCTGCTAAGGGCTAGTATGGATAGTTGTGTTAATTTTCCCAACACACCAAATCAAAAACAATAAGGGAGAGCAGCTTAGAACATGTTCTACTCCAGTTCTTTCCCAGCTTCTCTCTTCCACACCTATTAGCTCTCAGGTCCCTCTTTCATGCTCTGCTACCTGGGAAACCTCAGATACAGTGGGATTTTATTTTAAAGCTAAAAAAAGATAATCTGCCCAGTAGGACTCCATCAGCTGCCTTGAAATGAATCCTCAGCTCTTCAGATCATTCAATGGAGCTGTACAGCCCAATAGTGGCTCAAGAAGAAATTGATAATCTGGTGTTCGGAAAATGGAGCATCAGAAGTAACAACAGATGACCATGACTTTTGTTCTCGCTAACAAACTGCTATTTTAAGGAGGATGACCTTTATGACTAGCTGTTTTGGCAAAGACTTGCTCTCTTACAAACCAGTCCTAACTTCGAGTCTTCTTAAAATATTTTCAAGGGAATGAGGTTGCAAGGATGCACTCAGATGAAAATGGCAGTATAAAGGCTAAAATGGCATATAGCATCTTTTGGAGTAAGTCACATGGATAATTTATGCCATAATTCTACAAAGCAAGTATAGTTTATTGTACTGAGTGGTCTCATTGAAATCAAGGGAACTATTAATGAAAATAAATTCTGCGTGGGGTAATAAGGACTTGAAGAATCAACTCCATAGGCCCTGATACACCAAAAAATGTAAACACATGCTTAATGTTTAACTTAAAAAAAAAATCAGTGGCCATTTATCCTGTTACAAGGAAATAAATGAAGTTAACATATGGAAAAAAGATTCTTAAACATCATAAAAAAAAATCAGATGATTCTGGAAAAATTGTAGCCACATGTACCTGTTTTATCCGTTAGTAAATATACTAAACGCCCCAACTCCTCTGGTATGGTGCTGGTTCGTACAACGGTTCCAGGAATATTGTCATCCTTCATAATCATCCATCCATAGGCTGCTTTGCCCATGTCCAAATTCACACGTAAACTGCAAAGAAGAGTATATCATACTCAGTGTAAACCCAAGATAATATCTTAAAAAGATGACACTTATAACCATAAAAAGTTATAATTGAACTAAAAGCTGCTTTTATCATAACATATCAGCAAAATCTTGAAAAATTACTTTTATTTGAAACTACATACTGAGATTATAAACTCTTTGTAGTAGGAACAGTCTTTTTGTTCTTGTTCCCTATGCCATGTCTGGGGTACTAGGCACTACCACAATTCAAGTACATATTAATAGGTCTACTTGACCTTTCAAAGAACTATAAAAAAATTGCAAGTGGTTAAAGATATATTTTAGTTACTGTATTGAAAATATTGATTAAAATGTAATGATGCATAATTCAGCACAATTATATAAATGTTATGAACAATTTCAAAGATTCCATCATTTGTTGATTATAAAAGCTATTTTCATTTTGTGATATGGAGACATATAAGTTAGCATGACTTCCCCTTCACAAAAGGCACTGTAAATGTCCCATCAACGCTAGCTAGCTTTCATTTCAGAATACAAGATTATGACTAGTGTCCCCATCTTAAAACCAATGAATTTCACATCCTTTCCCAGACAAGTCAGTCAACCAGGGTTCATTTCAGTCCTATTTCTCTTGAAGATCAAATTATGACTTCATTTAAGACTGTCTAATACAGTGCTGTCTGTTTAAAAGTGCTGCTGGGGACAGAATACCAACAATTCCCTTAAGATTTCCAACATGCCATCTTACAGCAATACCAAGATGGCAGAAGTACTAAAAACCTTTCAAATGCTTCCTATCTGTACGCTTGCCACAGTGTAATGGATACGAATGTTGTTCATGCACAAGCGACTGTGACTCACTTAAGGGGATAATAATTCACAGATAGCTACATGCCATCTAGACAACAGACATGCTTAATCAGAGTTGTATGATATTCAGCAGTTTCAACACACGTATTTTCATAGTGAAATAAATGTTCATCCACTACTCCTTTTGTAATTTGCTCAGCAAAAGACTACGTAAGGCTCAGGCCAAAAGGAAAAACAGGTTTTTCTGGACACTCGGTTTTTTTCTCTCAAAGGTAATTCTCTGCTATTTCCTTAGTTCCTTCGTTGCCAATTTTGTAGAATATTGATCACCTGGAGGGCTTCTTTAAGCCACAATAAAATTAGTTTAAACAAATAGGAAAGGCAACAGAATAGAGGACTAATAGACTTTTCTTTTTTAAGAAACAATTATAGGTTCATTAGAAGTACCGCTATTTGTTTATTTTTACACCTCTACACTGTCCTCAGGAGCCAAAAAATCTTACCGTGTTATAGGTGAAACCACGTTACATCGAACTTGCTTTGATCCACCAGAGTGCGCAGCCCCTTCCCCCCCAAAGCACTGCTTTACCACATTATATCCGAATTAGTGTTATATCAGGTCGCGTTATATCGGGATAGAGGTGCATTTTGTATAGCGTATCCCAATCCCAGATCTTTCTTCTGATGCTTAGCAGGGACTGCATCGTCTCTATGTGTGGCCATCACCTAGCACATTGTTGACACTACCAAAATACTAATCATGATAAAAGCTTTGTACAATTATTTTTAATAATAACTGTTCTACTTGATCTTCATGGCAAGAGAGAGTACAAGTAACCCTGAATGAAAAGTCTCATTAGATAAAGACTTTTGAGTGAGAGAGAGAGAGATGTTGTGCTCGGTGCTGTACAGGTTCCACATGTTTGGTTGTTAAATACTACTACTTTTAATATTTCCTTTAAAACACTTTTATGCAGTAAGAGAATCTTGATTATATGACAAAAATATCTTAAATTCAACAGTTCAAAAATAGTTGAAAGGTGTCAGGTAACAAAAGCCCACAGGTAAGCATAAAAAAGTGACCTTAATGGAGGGCTAGATGCTGAGGGGACATGAAAAATTACAATAGGGTCACGCTTCAAGCAACAAGAAGTAAATCAATGAGGAATATGCTCAAAGATTTAGATGTCTCTACACACATGCTAGGAGTATTGGGAACAAACAGGAAGAACTAGTACATAAGCTAAATTACAACTGGTGTCACAGAGATTAGGTAGGATCAGTCTCATGATTGGAATATTTATGGGGGGGGGGGGGGTTACTGCTTGTTCAGGAAGGAAAGGCAGGTTAAAAAAGAAGGTGTTGCATTGTTCCGAGGTCCAGAAGGAGATGAGAAGCAGACCAATTGAAAGTCTCTGGGTTAAGACAAAAGGAGTAAAAAAGTAGGGCTGATATCATGGTAGTGGTCTACCACAGACCACCAAATCAGGAGGAGGAGGTGAATGAGGCATTTTTAGAACAAATAAAAGAAAAATTCAAAACATAAAACCTGATTGCAATGGGAGACTACCTACCCAGGACATCTGTTGGAAGAGTAATATGGCAAAATACAAAATCTCCAGTAAGTTCTTAGAACGCATTGGAGTTTTGATTCAAAAAGTGGAGGAAGTAACCAGGGAGACAGGTTTCTTTGCAATGCACAGCCAGGGTGTTAAACCTGTGGCTCTAGAGGGAGACTATGATAAGAGGAAAGTCTATATTTGATTATGAAACAGAAGTGTCTTCCCTGACTCACACTCATGATGTTTAAACTGAAAACTTTTAATCAGCTCCTTATTGCCTCCTCCCCAACTGTCTTCCACCACTTCCCAAACATTCCCAGGAGAATTTGATGGGAGAAGCCAATGGAAGCACTCTAAGCAGCTGCTGTCCCCCTCCCCTGCTGCAGTTCTTCCCTTGGTTGCTTGTTGCTTCATTGCCCACTTCCCTTACGGGAGCCAAAGGGACACAGAAAAGAGCTTGACCTTACCCTACAAAAGGGCCTACTACAGGATAGCTCCCCTATTCCCGTCAACCACCTATGAGAAGACGAGGATGGGGAAAAATAGGAGAAGCTGAAGTCCACTCACCAGTTACAGCTCCCTGATTCTCTGCTACAGCCCTCCTATAGATAAGAATGGCCTGGGGCTGCTTTAACTAGCAGCAGCTGGCAACAGTTCCCTAGTTGTTGCACACTAGCTAAGAATAAGCTAGAGCACAGTGTGCTCTATCCATTCCCCTTTCCCACTCCAACACCCCCCTTGCACCAGGAACTGTGAGGAGGGAGGCATAAGAAACAGCTGAAATGCCAGGAGAATTCCCAGCAGGATACTTCAGGTGGTTTCTACTTCCTTTGCACCACCTGAGTGGAACAAGGAAATGGACCAAAGCAGAGGATCTACCTTCAAGTATTAATTGAGGACCCTTGCCCTTTCTTAAATAATATATTTGGCCCCGAGCTTGAAAAATCTGGACACCACTGATGCAGAGGTTCTATAGAACCAGAGGGACAAGCATAAATATACATGGATTTCCAGGAGCCTGAGATGTTGTGGAACCATTACCTGGCATTTATAAAGACAAACAGGGCCACAGCATATTCTTTCAGAAGCTGCTTGAGAGGCATCTCTGAAAAGGGATGGGGAACAAGTTGGCATGTACTTAATTTATGCAGTCATTTAAAAAAAAGAGTGCCTTTTTTCTGCTTTAAGCGCACTCCTTGACACATTTTAAAAAAACAATTATAAAAACAGACTACTTCAGTAACCCCCTTTATCTAACATTTAACATACACAATCCAACAGCTCAAATAATCTTTACATTCTTTAAAATTTCGCACCAGAATCCCCGCAATTGCTCACAGCTAGGAAAAACAAATAGGAATTCCAGTGTGTCCTAAGGTCACCAAAATGGAACTATTCTGGAATACAGAAGGCATGGAAGTGAACTGGATAGCTTTTATTTTCTAAATGATCTCTAGCACACTCTGATTTGAGTTAATTCTCTGTCCCAAGCAAATGGGATGGGTGATTCTCAAAGAAGATAAGAAACAGGTTCTGTGTTATTACAGGCCTAGCACCATAGGGTCCTGGTCAATTACTAAGGCTTCTAGGTGCTGCGCTAATACAAATAATTGATACTACTACTACTGAGCTCTTTTCACACAGTGGCACTGTGCTCCATTAGAAAATAACATTTGTGGTTTCAGTTGATGCCCCTGGGTGAAACTTACTTCAAGGATCAGAGAGGAAAAGGACCTTGGATTCCTGTACGGAAACTGAGTGAAAAACAGGGAAAGGGCAATTGATTTAACTTCCTTCATGTATTTCAGTGTTTCCTGCAAGCACTGAAATAAAGAAGCTTTGTCTCTTACAGAAAAAAAAATCAACCCCTTACTTTCAACCTCTTCAGAAAGACACAAACTTCTGGTCTAGGATGAGAGTGAACGGTAATAGACCTTACATCCCTAACTATATACAGTTATATATCGGGGTGGCCAAACTTACTGACCCTCCAAGCTGCATATGACAATCTTCAGACGTTCGAGAGCTGGGGCATATCTGCTGGGGTACAAGCCCTTACTGCACCACCTTGCTGCAAGGCAGAGGTCCTGATTTCTCCCCCCCACCCCCCACGTCAAGTCTGGTAGGTGGAGAATGTGGGGGCGCCTCAAGCCACATTTTAACTATAAAAGAGCTGCATGTGGCTAGCAAGTCATGGTTTGGCCACCCTGTTATATACACAGTAGGAAGTGATGAAATATCACCAAGGAATGGCAAGGTGATCCCTTTTTATGGGTTTCTTGGATATGCTCAAGGAAAAATAAGTTTATCCCAGAGACAGATGTAGTGAGCTGAGAAACTCTAGTAGTTAATCATCCTCAAAGAAAAAACGTCAACTGAGGCTTCCTTCCTAACATGTCCCATGGTTTTGACTTGTTGGCTAAGAGATCATCGGTATTCAGGATTACACAGGCTGATGTTATTGACGACATGTCCATGTGTGATTTTGGACTCTGCAAGACAGAACACACAGTCCAGCTAGCGGAAATTAATGTTACAGCCAGAGTACAGGACAGGCAGAGGCTGAAATTTTCAAAGCAGTCTAGGAGATTTAGACACAACTTCTACTAACTTTAAAAGAAAATATGTCAGTCTTCCAGACTGCTTTGAAAAACTAAATCAGAATACACAAGGACAATGATTTTGAGATCTGAGGATGAGGTAGGAAAAGAGATATAATCGAGGGAAAGATGAATGAAATGTTATCAGGAAAGGTTATTTTATCACATGGGGGAGTACTCGAAGGAACAGTGGAACAAAATATTAAAATGTATTGAGAGAAATTATTGGTAGCTTTACTGATACTCATTGCTTCTAAAAGGACTGTTATAACAGGAAAAGAACAATCTCTTGTAGCAAATGTTAGAGAAACACATTAATGAGATAAGTTAATAAACTCATTAAGAACTTGGAGGATCAATTTCTTGCAACTGTGTACGTTGGAATAAATGTTTACGTATCAAAGCCTATCTGATATCTTACATCAAAGCTAAATCAGAAAAACCAAGAGATGGAGAACAGCTATTAGGGAACTTATTCTACCCCCTAACACTGAAGGACTTTCTAGTGATATCCCTAGTCTTGTTTTCAATGTCTCAAGCAATACATTGTCCATCAATTCCCCTCTGAGTTTAGTCCAATAAATCTCTCACTAGAATTCCCCTATATTCAGGGCTACCTTTCCTTTTGCTGTTTGTTCCATTACACCTGTCTAGTCCGGATACTGCATAAATTCTTCCTTTTTCATCCTCTCTTCTTTCTTCAGCAGCTCAAAGGATGGGTTGAAATAAACTGGCCTAAATTCTGTGGTGAGCCTATGGGTTTCTCTGGCAGATAAATATGAAATCTCAATTTTTAATGTAGGTAAATATGATACACAAATAATGCAAACAGACTGGTATTTTATATTACTAATTTTAATATTTAATAACTTTACTTTGTTGTCTCCTAGTTTTCAATACACTACAGAAGATGTCAGAGGGAAGGTGGAGATTTTAGCCCCTAGGAAGACATGGAAAGTTTTAAAACTCAGGAGTCAGTTGAGGCTTTTGGCAGTGACAAGGGATCCATCTCTTTCCCACCTCTTTGTGAACAGGTAAGAGGTGACTAAAACCTGTACTTTTCATTCCACACCCAGCAAACTATGAGGGCCACCAGTTTCCCCAAGGCATCCTCACCCAATACCTGAACATGGGAAACTATCAGGAATATTGCAGTACTATGATTAAAGATAAAGGGAAAACCCAAAAGTGAGATCTCTGCATCTGAACTAAGCCAGAGAACTTGGATGATGAGAATTAGGCCTGGTCTACACTACGCGTTTAAACCGAATTTAGCAGCATTACCGATTTAATCCTGCACCCGTCCACACAACGAGGCCTTTTATATCGATATAAAGGGCACTTTAAACCGATTTCTATACTCCTCCCTGACGAGAGGAGTAGTGCTGAAATCGGTATTGCCATGTCGGATTAGGGTTAGTGTGGCTGCAAATCAACGGTATTGGCCTCTGGGCAGTATCCCATAGTGCACCATTGTGACCGCTCTGGAAAGCAATCTGAACTCGGATACATTGGCCAGGTAGACAGGAAAAGCCCTGTAAACTTTTGAATTTAATTTCCTGTTTGCCCAGTGTGGAGCTCTGATCAGCACGGGTGGTGATGCAGTCCCAAATCCAAAAAGAGCTCCAGTATGGACCGTACTGAAGATACTGGATCTGATCGCTGTATGAGGAGATAAACTTGTTCTATCCGAGCTCCGTTACAGAATACGAAATGACAACGCATTTGAAAAAATCTCCAGGCTATGATAGACAGAGGCCACAGCAGGGACTCAGCACAGTGCTGCGTGACAAGTGTAATGGAAAGCCAAAGAATCAAATGGATGCTCATGGAGGGAGGGAGGGGGTACTGAGGACTCCAGCTATCCCACAGTTCCTGCACTCTCTGAAAAGCATTTGCATTCTTGGCTGAGCTCCCAATGGCTGAAGGGTCAAAAACACTGTTGCCAGTAGTTCAGGGAATATGTCATAAATTTATCCCCCCTCCCGCCCTCAAAGAAAAGGGAAAAAAATAGTTTCTCACCACTTTTCAATGTCACCGTATATCTACTGGATGCTGCTGGTAGACGGGGTGCTACGGCGCTAAACAACAGCATCCTCTCCTCTCTCTTCCCTAGTGGCAGACGGTACAGTACAAAATGACTGACAGCCATCCCTCGTCATCATCCTGTGAGTGCTCCTGGCTGGACTCAGTAAAAATGGGAATGACTCCCTGTCATTCCTGGCAGATAGTACAAAATGCTGGGTAACCGTCCTCATAATAGCAGCTGGAGTCTGAGCTCCATCAGCCCCCTCTCCCCACCTTTTGCACCTAAAGAAAAGATTCTGTACTCTCTGGACTATCATAGCACCGGGAGGCTGCCTCCCCCTCACTTTATCTCACTAAAAAGTCAGTGTTTCTTATTCCTGCATTCTTACTACCTCATCACACAAATTGGGGGACACTGCCATGGTAGTCCAGGAGGGGTGTGGGAGGAGGGAAGCAACGGGTGGGGTTGTTGCAGGGGCACCCCCTAGAATGGCATGCAGCTCATCATTTCTGCGGGATCTCTGGGGCTCTGACCCGGAGCGGTTGTGCTCTCTGGCTCTCTAGTAGACTTGCCCCATATTCTAGGCAGGACTGACCCTATTTTTAGACAAAACGTAAAGAAGGGAATGACCCGGGGAGTCATTCCCATTTTTGTCCATGTGCCCCCGGCCGATCTCAGCGAGGCCAGCTAGGAGCACCCATGACAGCAGCAGACGGTACAGAATGCTTGATAACCGTCATCACCAATTCCCAATTGCAAAAGGTACAAAATGATTGAAAACCGTCATCTCATCACCAAATTACAATGGCAGACAGTGCAATAGGGATGGTAACCATCTCTGCTACCTTGCAAAGGCAAATGAATGCTGCTGTGTAGCACTGCAGTACCACGTCTGTCAGCAGCATCCAGTACACATACAGTAACAGTGACAAAAGGCAAAACAGGCTCCATGGTTGCCATGCTATGGCGTCTGCCAGTGCAATCCAGGGAAAAAGGGCGCGAAATGATTGTCTGCCATTGCTTTCACGGAGGAAGGACTGAATGACGACATTTACCAATAATCACCCGCGACACTGTTTTTGCACCATCATGCATTGGGATCTCAACCCAGAATTCCAGTGGGCGGGGGAGACTGCGGGAACTATGGGATAGCAACCCACAGTGCAACGCTCCAGAAATCGACACTAGCCTTGGTACATGGACGCACACCGCCGAATTATTGTGCTTTGTGTGGCCGCGTGTACTCAACTTTATACAATCTATTTTACAAAACCGGTTTATGTAAAATCAGAATAATCCTGTAGCATAGACATACCCTTAGATGCTATCCCGATAGCACAATCAGGGCCCTCAACAATGCCAGCAGAGATCTCCCAAGCCCTGGTTTGAGGCCTTGGTGTGGTCCTACCCATTAAGTTAATGAAGCACAGCAGGAATTTTGGCTGGTGCCTCTTGCTACAGATGAGCCAGAAGGAGAATTGTGCAGTGGAGGTTGCACCAGAGTTCACTGAGACAGCAGGAGAGGAGCAAACTGAGCTGCCACTCAGACATTCTCAGACCTGGTAAGAAGGTGGAGGGCTAAAATGGATGGCAGAAGAAAACATTTATTTGAGAGGACAAATGGGAAGGGTTAAGGGGAAAAAATGGAGAGAGAGTAGACAAAAAGGGGGAAGTGGCAGGAGTGGAGATTAAAAGGGAAGAAAGGGAAAGCAGAAAAGCAGGGAGAAGGGGAGAGACAAAAAGGGTTGAAAAGAGACATGGAGGAAAGAAAGAACAAAAAAGGAAATGAGAGCAAAAATGGGAGAAAAGAAACCATGGGGAAAGAGATCTGATTGCATGTGGGAAAAAAAAGCCATGGAAACCAAGGTGGGGTCAGGGAAAATGGGAATAAAACCACTAACCGGAGGGAGTGGGGCAGGGAGGGCAAGAGGTAGAAATAGGAGAGGAGGCTTGGAGAGGAAAATTACCAAGGCAGGATCAGGCTACTAGTAGGTATTTGGGAAAAATCCTTTGTTTTGGCATAACTGAATCCACTACATGAACTGAACATTTTTCAACTGATCTTTGCTTCTTAAAGAATTTGTACTGGTCTGTCAAAATATATCTAATCCTCTGAGGCTACAAAATAGTGGGTAAGTAAGTATGGGTGTAGCCTAATTTATTAAAATATTGTCTCAATATTTTACTATTATTAAATATTCACTCAAATACTTCAATAATTTCACAAAACTGGATAATTCTCTTGTGCTTCCTGCGCTCAAGAACTCGATTTGTTCCAGGGTGATTCCGCTGCTGCTGCTGCTGTATATGACTTCTGTTTTCATGTTCAAGAGGAGCTAGAACAGCTCAAATTAAGTTAAATTAATTTCCAATTTGAAATCTAAACAAATTAGCTTGAATGAGTTAAAAATAGTTTTAGGAACTACGCCTGCCCAGAGGCCCCCTGACAATTTATGCAGCCTTACAGTCATATTTTCCTAATTTTAAAAAAGGTTTTTCTTTCTTTCATTGTTGTGTGAAAGAGGTACACTGAACAGCAAAAACTTACTGATCTGTTATGCAGGTAAAATCATGAAAGACTGTGCTATTAAATGTACAAAGTAAACAAAATTAAAAAGAGAAAAAAATTAGTGTATTTCAGCCACAGTAGGCATTATTTGTATTGATATTAAGTAAAAGATATCAAATAGAAAAGCTTTCAAAAACAAATACTGCAGCAGAGGGAGGTTGTCTCAAAAACAAAAAATAAACACTGGAGCAGATGACCAGTACAAGAATACTGGTACAGGATGGATAATATTCAGGCCCTGGACCAGCGATAGTCTTATGATTTGATGTCTCCTAACCTGTAGGGTTAGGAACTGAAACTTTATATGCCTGGAAAGGGGAGTTTCCCAGCTTTGCAATGGAACACACTTAGAATTTATATCCAGTCAGTTTAGCATATATCTTTAGCTCTGAACAGTCCTTATATATAATATTTTAAAGTCACGATATTTTTATGTATAGAATAGCTACAATATGTCAAGTACGTATAAAGGAGATTTTATTAATTTCTTCTCTCCCTCAAAGAACTGCACAGTTAGTTTCACAGTACTGCAATTAAGTGACCTAGGCTACAGATGGGAAAATACAAAACTAGTTATAACTGCTTAAATCCTTTGTATAATTTTTTTTTGTAAAACACATGTAATATACAGAACACATGACATGGAGTGATATAAAGGTTCATTTAAACTCACTGGGATGGCCTGCTTATCTCACGAGTAGAAAAGCCTCTCACAAGTCATGTGGACATCTCAATCTTATGACAATAAACCCTTTAATGCCACATAACCTCATCACGTGTTCTGTCCTGATATCTCATATGATATAAATGAAGCACTTCTGCCATGGGGAGCATGAGCCATGATATAATTTGACAGCAGACTTGCTAGATCATAGCAGTAGGACAATCAGACACACTTTTTAGATATGGACTTTTTAGTAAATTGAATTAAGTCGCTAGGAGAGGCAGTTGGTTCCCAGGACATCTCCAGGGTTTGTTTGTTTTTTAACCATATACAGATTACTGAGTTCTAATATAGGTCTGAGCTACCTGGAATGTTGTGTATGAGAGAGTACCTGGAATAAAAACCCTTCCTCTATTTTTCTCAGAAGCAGATGTTTTAGGACTGTTAGGAGGGGTGGATTCTCAAGGGCATTCTCATAATTAACAGGAAGAGATGGGCAGGCAATGATAGCTATTCATAATCTGAAGGATTCTCTGTTACACTGAACAGTGGTCAAGACTCAGTGTACTCTGAGGTGACCATTAGGCCTTTGAGGGTAAAATGCCAGAAGTCTCCCTCTGAAGTACTGTGAAGCTGCTGGCATTGATAGAATTCCTATATAGATTCTGGAGCCTTTTAGCTTTGGAGCCTCTGGAGCTTGAAGAAAGGGGGCTTAGGACACTTCAGTTTCTGCTGCTGTTGAGGCCAAACACCTCCCCCCCCAAGGATATCAGGTAACTTTGAATCCAGTCAATGATTCTAACACTAGTTTATTAAATTCTAAGAAGGTGCATTTCACACTACACTTTCTATAGCAGGTGGTGGTGGTGGTGGAGTGAAATACTGAGCCCAGAGATTACAGGCTCTTTGTCACTTACATCTCTTTGTAAAAACAGCCTCTACCTGGTCCTCAAACTTTTTTGGGTGTATTTTATGGTAGGTCATCTAGCTTCCTAATAGTATCCAAGTGTAATTATGCACACCTACAGGTATCTATTCATAAGGTAGCAGCTGCACTGAAGGTTGCCGAGACCAGATGACAGGCCAACTTAACACTGTTTTGAAATACCTTCCATGCCTCCTGACTCCATTCTTGGAGCACACGCTCAGAGCATGAACTTTCTTCTACAAGTCTGAGTCATGGCTGTGTTGACCTGAAAATGCTTCAAAGTGGCATCTGAGGACTGGTAAACTCTGAAGAAGTCAATCCCACCTCTGAAGCTCCAGATTCTGTGGTGCCAACAATTTGGTCAGTCTTTACTGCGCCACAGCTGCATCAAGTTCTCATCATGGAAGTATAAGTAAGCTGATAAACAGTTCTTAGGGATGAATACTAGGGGCTGTGGACAAATAGTTCTTAACGGAAGGTCCTTAACTCTGGAATCCCTACTGGCCTGACAAAACTTCACTTTATCCATCTTCAGGGCATTATTCAACATACATATGGTACACATATTATAGTTTTTGCCTGATTGGTTGGGAAGGGCAATTTTATACCCCTTTTATTAGGGCAAGTCTAACTTACTTAATGGTTGTAATATTAAATTCTGTGGGGTTTTTTATTGTATGTATACCCAGACTGCAGTGATTTTCTTAAACAAATGAAATCTAAACACACAAAAGTACTACAAATTGATAATGGAAAGAAATTAAGAAACATGCCTTGCTCTCTGTAATTTCAGAATCTCTTGTAGACAATGTGGACTCACCCCTGCAGTGCCTCCTGCTAGTCTCTCAGGGAATTAGCTCTTTTTCCAGCCCAGAGCGCCCTCTGGGCCGGTGATCCATTCCTGCTCGGCCCCGTGTCCCTCTCTAGACTCTGTGCCCTGTTAGCTGGGGTGCTTCCCCCTGGCAGTAACCCCTTTCTCTCAGGGTCTCCCCTCCCTGGGAAACCCCCCACCCACTATCCCCATCTCACCTCAGTACCAGGTTACTGCCAGTCATCATCTAGCCTCCATGCCCTGGGGCAGACTGCAGTATCAGCCTACTCATCACTGGCAAGGTTGGGTTTGGACCTGTTGCCTTTGCCTACCCCTGGGCTGCCCTCTGCAGCCCCCAGTACCTGTTGCCTTCTGCTAGGTCGCATCCTGGGGCTTTTCCAGGCTGGAGCTCCCCAGCTCCTCTGCCTTGCTCCATTCAGGTACCCTGTCTCTAGCTCCCTGCAGCCAGGCCCTTCTTCCTCTACAGACAGAGAGAGGTTGCCTGTCTGCCCCTGGCTTCTCTGCCTTTATAGGGCCAGCTGAGTCTGTTTGGGGCGTGGCCTCAACTACAGCCACTTCTCCCAATCAGCCCAGTGTAAAAGCTGCTATCTCCAGCTACAGCCCCCTCCCAGGGCTGTTTTTAACTCCTCTGGAAACTCAGCAGGGTGACCACCCCACTACACTCTCCTTTCAGAATTTGTAACTGAAAGTGTGTGAAGGAAGTTCCCAACCTCAGACAAAAGGGCAACTAAAGCCCTATGGTACGAATAATGGAAAGACCTAAATTAAATTAATCTAACTATAAAATGAATTTAAAAGACTAAAAGAATTAGTCTAATCAACTTAAACCTCACCTTGGTGATAGGCGCCACTGATCAGTCCAAACGAGGTACAGCATAAGTACAAAGTTTTTTAAATTACAAAAGGCAGAATCAGTGCTTACATATAACAAATGGATATTGAAAGGTTTTATCCGCGCTTATATTGAACAATCTATATGCCAGAAATGGACCAAACACATTTGGAGCTATTCCACAGCTCTAGGTTGCTATTTGTCCTTCTATTGCTGAGCAAAGATCACATTTCCAGATAATCTCTTCCCAAGTTTTGTTATTCCAATATCACAAAGGCTACCCAAAAGTCAACTTGATGGGGCCAGGGAACAGAAATAAGAAAAAAAAAATAGAATAAAATACAAGAAAGACCATGATCTGATAAGGTCTGAACACCAAAGTTTCTCTCCAAAGAAAATGTTTTCTATTATATTAATTGTTTTAATCAATAAACCAGTGAAGTAACTATTGGTTAAACTATCAATACTCTCTCACAAAAAGTTACTAAAGAAACTGAGTAGTCATGGGGTAAGACAAAATTGTTCTGGATTTGAAAGTGGCTAAATGTTAAGCAGCAGTAGGAATATAAGGTCCAATTTAATCATGACAAAAGGTAAATGTCAGGTTACTAAAGACTGTGTTAGGATCTGTGCTGTTTGATATATTTATGATTGTCTGGGAAACAGTGCGCGCAGTTAGGTGGCAAAGTTTTCGGATGACAAAAGTATTTAGGCTAAAGAAGACCAAGGAACCTCTTGAGACCTAACCAAGTTATTTGAATGGATAATACACTGGAAGATGAAATTCCATGTTGATAAATCCAAAGTTTATGAACACTGGAGTGAAAAATGCAAGCTACTCACATATATTGCTGGGCTCTGTACCCAGAAAAGACAAAGACATCATTGAGGACAGCTCTGTGAAAAACCTAGTCTCAGTGTACGGTGGCCATTAGAACTCAAGCAAAATGTGAGGATGTATGTTATAAAGAATAGGACAGAAAATATTGAAAATTGCATATAATATACTAATTGGTGTATTCTCTCCTAGAAAACTTTTTCCAGTTCTAGTCATCTTATCTCATACCAGGAGAATGTAAGGACAGACTATTTAATGTCAAGAGATGAATAAAATGTGACATAAAATCATACAAAATAAAGGAGATGTTCCCATAGTAGTTTCCAGGCATTCTTAAATTTTCTTCTCTCTGACTAGGTAGCTGAAGCTTACTTAGTTCCATAGCATCTTCAATGGTTATGTCCAATTTCTTGCAAAATAATTTTGATGCACTTTAACAGGACATTAATTAAACTGGAGTCAAGTGCAGCATCTTGCCATTGCCAAACCATGGAGATATTTGCTGGAGAAACAGGTTATATTGTAGGAAAAATAAAGAAAAGGGAAGACGGGCAGCCCTTGAGCAGCATCTGCAGAGGTTGTTTGTTGTTATGGGCTAAGGGGTTTAAGACCACCATATTATAGACACTGTGTAGTATAGCTGATGATAACCAGTACTACCTACAGCCATTGGGGAAATCATAATAGGACAGGAGCTGCTCTGGATTCCCAATGGCGTTTCCTAGCTCTACAACACATGGACTGCCAGCAACTAAGGAAGGATGGCATAGAGCATGAAGTGCAGATTTTTAAGAGGAACTTGCAGAATTTGAAATAAAAATCAGAGAACGATCCTAATTCAATGCCAGTATATTTGATATATTAAGTACCTAGAAATCATCTTCCTCTCAATATTTCTAATGGTGGCTGACAATGGCTCAATGGTTAGAGTGAACTGGACTGCAGAAAACCTCCATTCAGTAGAATGTTGGTAACTGGTCTTACATACTGAGCTGGCAACCATTTAAAAATCTTCCAAACAAAATTTGATGAGGATTGACAAGAGGTAGGATCACTCAACCTATCTAAATGCCTTGTGTGCTACATAATGAAAGTTAACATTTTAATTTTTTCATTTAGACTAAATAAAGGAGATTGCTAGTCCTCTTTAAAAATAGCTGCATACTGTCTTCAATGAATTAAGCCTGCATGATCTTTATGCATAAGATAACACAACAGGTTCACACTAAAAATAAAATCATATGAAAATGAAACCAGAGTCATCCGTTCACCCCAAAACATGAGAATAACCAACTACAAATAAAATCTATCCTAAAGAACATCTCCCAGTTCAAAAATAAATATCAACCCTTACCATGCTCTCCCACCTCAAAAGCTGGAATAAACAGATGGGCTTTGTAATGTGCCTTGAAGTCTGACAGGTTCAAGCTATTTTGAACCAAGGAGTTCAAGAGTGCTACAAAGTCAAGAGTCCTTTATAGAATGCGCTGCCAGCATAAGGTACAACTCTATATAGAAGTCTAATCTGGAAGTGACAAAGGCATACACTATGAAACAAGATCTGCATCCGAAGGAAACTAGTACCACCCCCCGACAAACCAGAGATAAAAAAGGCATTCCTGCATACTGCTGCCACATGATTATCAACCATAATTAGACAAGATGGAATCCTATGGGATTCCAGGACAGCACCATTTGGGATCATGAGCAATTGCCCCAAACCAGCAACAAAACAATAGAGTCTCTCAAGAACAGACCTATCCACTCACACTGGAGTTTACATATTAGTGAATACCACTTCAGGATCAAAAGAATGGTCAAGAGGACAAAAGCCACCTGAGCTACAGCCTGGTCTGAACCTAGATTCGCAAGGATCAAAGAGATTTGAGGCATTCATATGTATTTAGTTTACGCAACACAAAAACTTCTCTATAAACATAACCAGTGTTTGAAGAATAGATACTGGACAACAGCCAGTCAAGTTGTAAGCATGAAATGATGGTCTCTTCAGTAAAGGCAGCACCAAAACTTTACTTTAGCAACTTCTTCCAGTTTCAAGTAGCAGTGATATGGTTTTTACCAAAAGTGAACCCAGTTCTTGCCCCCTGCCCTTCACTAGCCAGGAGGGACATGATCCAAAAGACAGGCTACTGAATGGAAGGCTTTTAACACTTTCAAAACCTAAGTGAATGTCATTCACTTAAGATCTTGGTATGAGACATCAGAACTTCAGCTATGACCTTGACATTACTATTGAATAGCAATATGACTGTGGTGGAGACTCATTTATATGCCGATTTTCTCTCTATGTAGTTAACTGATAATGGCCTCAGTAATGGCAACAAACATTTGAACACAGGTGTTGAGAAGATCTTGCAAAAAGAGAGGAAGAATGAACCAGGATTTTATTTAGAGCAAATGCTTAAATGCTCACAATGACTCCACAGATATCTATAATATGCTTTAATGCTCCTCTGCCTGCCTCTGACGTAGCAGGGAACCTAAAGATACAGTGAAATGCTGACATCTCCCATAAGTTCCACAACCATATATCAATAGGGGTCCTTCAGTGTTGGTCAACGACTTGTCTCCTCTATTCTATTCACCTTCATGTTTTATCTATGTGCCCTTTTCCAAAGATATATGGCCATAAATGATAACCTGCTTAATTGCTGAATTTATATATTTTTTCTTTTTAAAGTTTTGCTGAACTCTCTCTGTGTATTAAACAATAGAGACACCAGAACAGTTCCCAGTATGAATATGTTCCAACAGCCAGTTTTTTCCCAACTGATTTCCTTTACCTATGGAGAAAAGCTCATTTTTTTCCCCCATATAACTGTTTTAAAAGCATCTCACAGTGAGAGAGAAGAAAACTCCTGGCTCTTCATTATCTTTATTCTCGAAATTATGATCCCAGGAGGTTTACAGTTCAAGTACAAGCTTGAGAATAGGTCAATCTTCACCTTCCATGTCTAACATCCTGAGGAGAGGAAGAGAAGTGTAGTGACATTTGAACAACAATATGATCTGAGCTGTTTATTTTGTTGAGAGAGTGGGTGGTGACCTTATGCAGGGCTGACTCAAGATAAAAAAAAAGTCAGTGTGGGAGTAGATGTGTATATTGGAGAAGACAGTCTATTCTCTGCTAGATTCCTGTCTGTTCTTCCTCCAGATATCAATATGTCACATCTCAAATCTCAATAATGTATCTTTCCTGATAGTCTGACAAGAAATGCTATCTCATGTACTTGATATAACTAATTCTATGACACAATCAGAAAAGGTAGTTGAAAATAATTCAAAATAGCATTCAAAGCTATATGCCAGGACAGTA
Organism: Gopherus evgoodei; assembly: GCF_007399415.2. Lineage (NCBI taxonomy): Eukaryota > Metazoa > Chordata > Testudines > Testudinidae > Gopherus > Gopherus evgoodei. Next base: position 190,395,258 of record NC_044323.1, read on the forward strand.
TATTGCAAATAGAGAAAATGAAATCTGCTACCTGGTCATGGAAGGAGCAGTTCGTCCTTTCTGGACTGAGAAAATATAGTTATAACAGGTGCTCCTGCAGGAGTGCAGCTGTGACAGTATGCTCCTCTGCAAACAATCAAGTTACCAAAGACACACTCTACAATGCTACTGCAGCACACAAGCTGCTCGTTTATGGAGTGAAGGGGATCAGATCTTGCCCTCAACAGAGCTACTACAATGTTAAGCCTTATATCAGGGGCTATGCATACCCTGTATGTGCTCCTCTCTAGCTGAGCCTCATCCAGGACCACTCATGCTCAGAGAAGAGGGCACAGGGTTAGTACATAAGAATTCAGTATGTTAACAAGCAAACCCCTCAATTTAACCCTGTAACAAGATATATCTGCCCTCTATATATTTTTAGAACCTTTGGCTTAAAACGAAGGCTGTTGTGGAATAACACTCTCTTTTTCCCCGCAAACAACCCCCTATAAACTTCTCCAAACCTTCCTTAGTTTGCATGTTCACAGAGAGACGTCAACCTACACCCACAACTTTTTAAGGAATATAGGCACTTTTTGCCTCAACGGGGTAGTTAAAACCCTTTAACAATCAGTAACAGAACATTAATATATGCCAGACAGTGGCACCTCACAAGGGAGTTTTTATACAATCCATCAATAGAAAGATTGCCCCCGCCCCCAAAAAATATTCAATTTTCAGCACTTTCATATAGGAGTTCAAACACTCACAATAAAAGGGGGGAAAAAGCATGGCCAGTGCTCTGCAAAGAAAAAAAAGCAGGACTTGGGCCTGACAGCAAATCATCATGCTTGGCTGCCAAAATGTTGAAAGATTTCATTCGTCTCTTGTTAATTGACAACAAACAACAATTTAACTAGAGAGAGGAGGAGAACTTCTTGGGACATAAATGCTAACTTAACAGGCAAACTAGAAACACCTAAAGGAGTTGGTACATCTGATACTAGGAACAGTAGGTGATGGTCAGTGGCAGTGGAGTCGGCACTTAGCTATGAAGGGCTGGTAAGCAAAACGAGGTTCCAGCTGCACTTTCGGAGAATCTCAGATGTGGGTAGAGAGCCTGCTGGTTAATATTTACATGCATCTTCTGGTTTCAGTGCTTAACTGCACTGAAGTTAACAGAAATACTATTTAATTGCTATGTATAGCTTAACTGTGCAGAACACACCAAACATTGAGCCGCTTATTGGTGAGGTAATTTTTTTTTGTTTGGCTTCAGGCCACACTTTTTGTGGGCCTCTGCTAATTCTGGAAAAGATCAACACTATAGCTGTACTGAAGATAAACTGAGGATCCTTCCTGGTTTCCTGTAAATTCAGTTCCTTGATTAGAGATCAAGGATTTAACAGCAACATCTCTGGCCTTCTGCAACAGGTTTAAGAGTTGTGGGTTAAAGGATTTGTTCACATATGTAGATGGGTTAATAGTGCACACAATACACACCGAGAACAAATATTTTTGGCTGCACAATAAAGGAACGCCATCAGTAAAAATTTTTAGTTTATATACTACACTGCTACCTCAATATAACGCCACCCGATATAACATGAATTTGGATATAACGGGGTAAAGCAGTGCTCGGGGGGGGGTGGGGGGAGTTTGCGCACTTTGGTGAATCAAAGCAAGATCAATATAACATGGTTTCACCTATAATGTGGGTAAGATTTTTTGGCTCCCAAGGACAGCTTTATATTGAGGAAGAGGTGTACTTAAAAGAAACCTCAAATTTCTACTGCTTCCAATATTCTCTTAAAATCTATAAAGTACTCTATTTCCCCAACTAACTGTGCCCCTTTCCATTTGACGAATATATTTAGTCCCCATCTTCATGCACAGTATATTCAAGTACCTTTTTTTTTTTTTTTAAAGAAGTTTCAGATTTTTTAAAATAGATACATTTACCAACTGAGCACAGAACAGGTCATAGTTGAGCGTCAAACTATTTGACTCTGTTCCAACCATACATACGTGACCTTACAAAATCCATGACAGGGAGGGGTGCTTTTACACAAAGATAGGATACCCATAGAGTCCCTTCATCCTCTTCCAATACTGCACAGAAAATTCTTTGTTCTCCTTTAAAATATTATGGTATACCAAAACCTGGATTTACCTACTTTTCTGAAAGTTCCCAGGGTAGTGACTATATTTATTTTTGTGTCTTGTATAGCATTGAGTTCATCATTCGTGCTTAAATTAACAAATCTTCATCTAAATGGTAACAATCATCTTTATCTTGACTTGCAGAGGGCATTTCTTATTTCTGCTAATGCAAACTTTATTAGAAAGGGAAAAATATTCTTAACTATGTAAACCTTGTTGCGAGCTTTACATTCTGTAGAACACAAGATTACAAATACTTATGTTCATGTTCTAGTTTATCTGCAGTTTGAATATATTGTACTCATGCTTAATGAACTAATTAATTTAGGAAAAGTATCTATTTGGTTACAGTATCTAACACATGTTAGAAAAAGCTCTTGCAAAATAGCATCTGTAGTATACAGCTATTAAGCTATATTCAATATACATTAGTGTAGTGAAAAAGAGTTATGTTTTTATTCAGTATTTTAACTAGCAAGACCAAGGCATTAGAAATTACAAAATGCCAAAATAAATCAAATACTTCATTCAGATACACGTTTTCTAAAACTATATCCTCTGATATACCAAGATTGTATCCTTATTAATACATTTATGCTAAAAGGATTAGATATCCTGATTACTCCTGCAAGATGAACATTATACAAAAAAATACAACAGTATTGTTTTCTGTAGAGTGATCCTTCAAGAATCAGCAGATTTGTTGGCACCTTCTCCTTCAGCTTCCTGGTAAGATCAATTTCCTTCACAATGAGAACTAAGTATACATTTCAAGAAAGCCTCATTCAGTGAAATTAGACATCTGTGTTTTTCTCTTGTTCTTATACATACCTGATAGGGATGATATAGGAAAACAGGAGGAGGAACCGAAAAAGGTTGCGGTACCATGGGCCTACAAATCCTTGCAAGGTTACCATAACAATTGAAAGGGCAACTAGAGCCAAAAACAGGGCTTTGGTCAGTTGATTCAGTTCAAGATCCAGTAAACCAACCTAAAGGAAGCAATATAAATCAGTAAATAAAAGTTAACCATAAATCATTCACATACTGACACCCTATGCAATTATTCAATTAGAAACTAGAAGACCACTAATACTTATTTGAAATCTGTTTTAATTATGTTCAACTGAATTGGAATAACCAAATCTGAATAATTTTCCACATTTACATGAGACAGAAGTTTTCCAATAATACTTCCAACAGTCACAGAGTGAACTGTCCCATAAATACCTTTTGAGTTACCTTATATCTGACACGGAGACCACCACCTTGTGGAGTAGGAGTTATTTCCTTCTATCACACATTCTGACCAGAATTTCTTTTGAGCAAAACTATTGACTTTACATGATTTCTTTGTAGCTTGTACTGTTCATTTGCCGGTGTAAGACCACTAGACTTGGTAGAGTTGAGAATCATAAGTCAGATATGAAGTAATACAAAAGATATGAGAGACATTAACACTCCCTGTAATTTGCAACCCTACAGTACTACTTTAGAAGAAATACTATTTTGGAAATCTGACCTTATTCCATCAATTTTCCCTGACTTTTTTTAAAAATAGTTATTTATTATATGAAATTCATCTTATTACTAAAGAAGCTTTTCATAAGTATTGAGATAAATAAAAATCATTGTCAAATGGAATGTCTATTGATTGTGATTTAAAACAGCAAAATAGAGCCCAGGCTTTCCATAAGTAAAAAAGAAAATATATTCAATCTCTCTGATAAGCATTATCCTAAATAATGTGTCATGCCAGTAGATCTCCCATCAGCTACTATGTTTCTAATGAAAAGATATTTTTAAAACTCTGTAACTAAGATTCCCACTATTTCAATCACATGCATTGTATGCTAACTATTTGAGATCCACTTTTTTGGATCATCTTTTAGTCAATTAAATATGTGGGAAAATTATGTCAGCAAGACATGCCTAAGCCCCATTGCAGATGCCCTTTTATCTTTAGACCCTGCCAGCAAGGACAGTAAAACATAACACTTTCCTAGATAAACAATCTGTAAAGAAACTATTTTAAAATAGTTCTGAAAAATTCCAGCATTCTTGCCTGAGCATGGGCTGTCCCTTCCCTTGAGAACTAGGCAGCTGAAGACCACAGCGGCTGATTTATCAGCTGCATTTAAAAAGCAGCACAACGAGGACAAATATCTTGCAATTTCCGCTGCTTCAACTACTACATAGTTTATGCTTGAATTATTGAGAAAAATAGGTTTTTGGATTAAAATGAAGAAAAATTAAGCCAGGGAAGTAGAGCATGTTTCAAAGCCCAGATCTTTTTGCGTTGACAAAGGCGGTCTAAGTTTCAGGCCTCGCTGAGGATCAGATGAAGTCATTATTCATTCAGTCAGGGAAAAAAGACTCAATTACCTCAACCTAAAGATGCTATCAATGAATGCAAAGTGCATATTTTACTCTATTCATCCAAATCCCATTAAAAAGTGAAAGGAATGATTTAATCTGGCCTTCTAGAGTTGGTCTTTTTTTGTAATAAAATAAAGAATCACTGTCTTGCAATATGCATAACCACTACCTCACTTTTTTTCCTGCATCATAGCAGTGAAAGACTGTAAAAGCCAAGACAAAAACTAACAGAAATGAATACAAAGTTTCTTTTGAAAAAATGCCACTCATAGGATAGAAACATTAAATGTAGTCCACTGCACATTGATATGTAGCTAATTCAAAGCATTAATACCTTTCTAATTGATGAAGACGGATGTGAACATAAGAGTTTGAAATCCAACTACAATGTTGTTAGAACAGTGTTTAAAGTAAGAAGAAAACTTTGAGGTAAAATATTTTTTCAAGTACACAGTAAAAAAAAATCTTTTCAGGTATAGTGATTAATTGTTATACAACTTCTCCCGTCCTCACTAGTCTGTACATTACATTACTGTCATTAGACAATCTTAACATTTCTATTTGCTATCCACAGTGAAATCAACTTTACATGTGATGCCCATTCAAAAGAGGAGGATATATCTATAGAAAAAAAAAATAAATTCTTTAAACTGCATACTACATTCCTGAAAAATTCTCTCCTGGAATTATATATATAAAACACACTAATGTAAACAGTTTTATACTCTAATGTTACTGTACGGGAGTTTCTGCAAATCAAAATATTCTCTATTTTATTCAGGTAGTTAAAAAGTCTGCCTCACATTTTGATGAAAAATAATTAACCAATTTCTTGTTAAATATACTGTAGTGTAGGTGAATTAGGGAAGATATTTCAATATATACCTCATCAATTGTACTTTTATCGAGAGACTTCTAACATATACTACCAATGAAAGAACGAAGCTTTTCATAGCCAAAAGAATCTAAAATATTCATAATCAAAATAAGTAATTATGGCTACATAAGAGAAAGATGAATTAAGTATACTTAGTAATTTTCAACATTTATTACAATTTCCTATATTTGTAAAACAAATTTCTTCTGCTTGTCTTAATATTTATCCTGTTTGAAATAACTGTGATAACAAAATTAAATACGCCACTGGAAATTTTAATCTCCAAGGGAAAATTTGTACATAATGTCTAAGAGAGCCACAAGAGTTTTGCAAAGGGGTTGCTCTAGGATAATGAACACGATAATTGCTTGTATAATCTAAAATGCTACTAATGGCAACAATCACAAATTCATTTAGCTCCTCTAATTTATGTACCAAGTTTTAAATAGCTAATGGTTCTCACTAAAATAATGGCTTATACCAACAAAAAAGGATAAATATGATATTCTCCTGTTTAAACAAAACAACTCCCTAATCCATCAGTCTAGCTTTTTTATTTTATGTATTTATGTTTGAGACAATGAAGGAGTAAAGGGTCTAATCTTCACAATGTAGCGTTATAACAGTACATCAGAAAGCAAGAAGTCTTCACAATGTAGCGTTATAACAGTACATCAGAAAGCAAGAAGGCCCAAGTCACACCACTGCATCAACAAAGTCAACCTATTTTAATTTTTGAGAGAAAGGTTGAAAGTGACAAAAACTTTAATTAAACAAAACATAAAAAACAAAGCTGTTTGACATAACAGTCCTGTAAGGTTTAATCTTATGACAACATTTTTCCACAGCTGTTACACTACTTTCAGAATAATTCGTCCAATGTGCCTAAATACACAAAAGGATCCTGTATAGTTCCTCACCTATAAAACTTTTTTTTTTTTAAAAGGGCACATTTTTGAGATATATCCTTCTATAATGTTTATTTCAAAAGTAATTATATTGCAGTCATCAGTCAGCTTCTGCACTAACATCATATTGACTGCAATGGAGTTGCATGTTATGAATAGTAGGAACAGATTTGGCCCTCATTTGCATTTCAATAGCTGAAAATGTCCTGACTACTAAAACAGACTCTGAACTGAACACTAAGTTTCATTCAAGAAATAATATCTATTGATATTTTTCTCTCTTTACAAACTTAAAAATAATTACATCTCTACTTTGAAGTAGCAGGAATACCAAGGAAGGCAGATAAATAAAAATGTAGTAATTTCAGACACTTCTTGTAAGCTTGCTCATACACAATTTTCCTAATCCACATTTCTCAACCCCTTTCTTTACATTCTTGGTTAAACAGAAACAAGTTTCTCATTTAGAAAATAGCTGGTGTGCAGTTATTCATTCTCTCTCTCTCTCAAACACACACATATGTTTTATGTTCATAGTGCACACCAGCCACACATATCTGAAGCACTCTGGTTTATCATACTAGCCATCTGTTAAATAAAAGGGTGGTTTTTTTGCTTTTTGTTTTTTTTACCATTAGAATGTATCAATTCAATAACTTATGCTTGAAAGGCTCCCTAAATAAAATCAAACCAGAATGTTGCAATCCATTTGAAATTTTAATATTTGTTACTAAAACTATATTTACAAATTCAGATGTCAAAGTCTATAAAAATGTACTTTTCTTAACTGTAATAACTTCAAAGGAACTCCTGTAATTCAGTTCTCATACTGTGCACTTCTTTGTTAAACAAGGGGACACACTGGGTAACTGATTAAAGAAAAAAAATCTAAATTTAAGATTAACTCAAGTCAACAAGAAGAAAGGAACTTAAATTCACACATTTTCCCTTAACTCATCTTATTGTGCCTAATTAATACCAAACAGCGTGAAACGGTGTGCATAATATGCTATGTTCTGCACAAATACCTTCCTTATCCTTTTAATGAGTACATACAAAATCAAGAGAAAACACGTACATTAAAAAAAACAAAAACAGAAAAATGCAACATTTGAAATACCTAAAATGATCATTTATTGAAGAAAGTTTCTATCATACCTAAAATGATAATTTATTGAAGAAAGTTTCTATCAGTCACTGTCGCTGTTTTGTCAGTTTTTAAATATATCACAGTCCTTTGTTTAATCATTCGGGGCAGCAATGACAAGGCAGGGGAACATTTCCCAAAGTGCTGTCAAAGTTATTACAAGTCCTGTACTTTTAGGATCATTTGTCTTTTTGTCTTCATTGGCAAACTACATAAAAATTGGTGAAAACTGTACTAGCCTTTATAAATAATAATAATAATAATAATAAATTCTATAAGGAGTATATGTTTATAACAAAAGTTCCAGAAAACACCAATATGGATCCTCAAGTGTATTTTGTGTGAATTCTCTTACAAAAATGTATGTATCCTTTACATTGTCTTTCACACAATAATTTCATAGTGACAGCTATTATCTGGAAATGCGCTGACCTGCTTTGTGCTATTTTGAATACTAAATCATGTGCTTAAAAACCTGAATTTAATAGGCACGCTAAACAGATTTGGAGATTTGTAATAGTGCCTTAAAATATTATACAAATTTTCTAGTAGATAACATGTATCTAGTGAACTACATGCCTTTATTTTGTTACAAAATGTTTTGCATGATTAATTTTTCTATAGCTATACAGAATAAGATAGGTTAATGACAGATTCCTAAAAACAGACATGTTTGTTCCACAAAGGACTATCAACATATTTTAAGAATTAGGCCACTCATTAGTTGTCAGTTTCTGGTTATTTTCTTTTATGTTAATGAGCTATTTTTGTAATCTGCACGATACCTATGTTTGAACTAACTAATAATACAATAATCTCTTTCAAAAATCTATTTCTAGTTTGGTAACAGGCAATATTTATAATTTTGTTCAGGAATCTAAAATACAAGGTTACACATTTCCTCCCCTCTCTACCTACCTCAAATAAACATAACCGATTTCTTGTTGTTATATATTCTTAAAGTCAGGCACCTAAATAATTTAAATAAAAGTGGCCTGAATTTCAGAGATGCTCAACATTTACTAGTCACATTGACCGCAATAGGAGCTCCCCATGCCTTTTATTTAGATGCCTACATAAGGGATTTAGGTGCCCAAACAAAGGCACCCAAGTTTAAAAATACCAGCCATAGTTTCAATGACTTCTTAAAAATTATTCCTTCTCTTTCAAGTATGTGATATGCTTTACCCTAACAGAGAACACAGAGTAAGCAGTACAAGTAAACTGTAGCTTTCACAAAGCAAAAATAAACCAAGGTGAATTTAACCAAAAGAAAGGTAACTCATGTTTATCATACAATGGATTATTAATCTTAATTTTACCTGTTTTCCCATTATTTCTAGTACTCTACCCAGCTTGAAAAAAAAATGTATCCGCTTTATCCCAAGACATTCCTGAATCTACAATTACCACTTTTAGAAATCAAGCTTTGGTGGTTGATGACTTTGGTTGCATGATTAGTAACATTTTTAACATTATAATGCATTTCAATATTTTGCCACAGTACACTGTCTGCCTCAAAGCTTAAAAGGTAAGCAAGCAATTTCCTAAAGAGTTGCCATATCACAGTTTGGTCAGCAGAGGGTGCTCAAGATTGATGCTATCTGTTGTCTTTTAGAAAGTCCTCATTTGGTAATACAGTACAAATTAAACAGCTCTTTTTCTTTACTGGATTTATCAGTCATATAGTTCTACTACAATGCTGCTAGAGCAATGGACAGTATTTTTATTTTACTTTTAAATTTGAAACACTATTCAGAGAAACTATTTTAATGCAATTTAGACTGTGCATTGAACCTTCATTACATTTCTGTGCTTACACTTCCTTTTTTAAAAAAGTTAATGTTACAACTTAATCTACACACTTTTACACTGACACAAACAAAAACTCTTCAAGGCATGAGTGAGCAGGTACTGTGCACTGGTACCCAACACTCTTTAACTACTTTAATGTAATGGAGCTGTTACACACAAGAACAATTGATAAAAATGGACATGGAGCATACTGAAAAGATTAATGGTTTCTAAAACTTTGATGACTATACAGGTCTCTTGCTTTCTTAATAACGTGCTATCCTCAATTGTAAGCTATTTTAAATGGCTTTCACAAGACCACCCATCAATTTTGAATAATTACTTCAATCACCTGAGCCATCTAGTGACATTGGAAACCACAACATTCAGTATAATTTAATATAATCACAGGGTTAAACATTCATTTTTCTACTTAATCTAATTAAATAAACTCCACATTTTCAAACTTAATTGTGTAAAGTTAGGCACTTAAATAAAAATGGTCTGATTTTCAGAGTTTCCCATTAAACCCAGTGGACACTGAGGATACTCAAAACCTCTGAAAAATCAGGCCACTTTTATCTGGATTCATAAATACACATTTACATGCCTAACTTTGGAAATTTAAATTGCAAAGTTTTGGGCAAAGGTTTGGATTTTTTGGTAACTATATTTACACAGATATTTTATACAGATTGTTAAGTTCCTCTTGAGTTTCATTTTCACGCTATTCAATGATTCAAAACTTTTTTAAAATTAAACATATACATGTACTATCATATACTTTAGCACTTCTCTTAAAAGTAAGAGCAAAGAGCAAGTATGTTAAAGCATATTCAGAAAAGATTACTTTTTTCCAAATACAAGGGGTTAAATAAGTCAGGGACACACCTAAAAGGCCTGATGATATTACACAAGTCAATGGAATTACATAGGTGTAAAACTAGAATTATGAAAATCAGGTCCAAGGTGTAAATTGTTAGAACAGAGTTTAGAATACCTGAATGAATAAAATCAACATAGCAGCTAAATAACTGATATTAATTCCTTTGAAGAAAAATAATTATATGTGAGCTCACTTGGTTTAATATAAATATTAGCTAGCTTATTTTTCATTTAAGTATTAGATAACACAAATAATATACAACACACACAAGTAACGAAGTAGCCTATACTCTCCCAGCATATTCCAAGCCACTACACTAGTTGCTAGTATAAATCTGAGGTAACTTTCTGGAAGACGACAGAGTTATTCTGAATTTACACCTGAGCTCGAAGTGTTGCATCAAATATTTGTTTTTAGTTTCAGGTTTTGCAAGGAACTTCTATCTTTATATGTAGAAAGTTAAATGCATGGGTTATTCAATGAGGTCAATTCATAAAACCAGTAAGAGGCTAATAGTTCTTTCAAAAAAGTCTTTAAAATTAAATTGATATTTAAAAAAAAACACATTTGAAAAAAGTTTCAGAATCTCCCCCACCTCAAAAAGAAAAGGAGGTGATAGCAACTCTTTCCCCCCAGGAGTTATGACTCCTAGATAGAGAACTCCTCACCACCTATATTAATGACATACATATCTGAAAGAGTTTGTGTGCCTGTCTAGTGGGTCACAGTTAAGGTTACCAGAATGTTTGGGGGAAATTTCATATTAAATTTTTTTAAAGTAGTGTGTGGAAATTCTATTATAAAAATGGAGCCCTAGAAGTTTCATGTTGAAAACTTTGTGAACCATGCATAGGAAGTTCCATGTGCAGCAGGCTCCTTAAGGAAGAGCAGAGGAAGACCTTCACTTTGGTGCATCTACTATGGTTCAGGTGCCCCCATCCTCCACACTTCCTAAAGTACACATGGAAGAAGCCCAGAAACTACAGATGGTCTATTGCTTGCAAGAAAGGAGGTCCCCTTATACCTAATTTGGGGGCCACTGGGGAAGCGTCACTCCAGCAGGTAGGCATCTTTTATTAAAACCACCTTCTCTCCTGTCTATCAAAAATTTTACAAGTTCACTTGTGATTATGATTATTTTCTCCATCACCTTTTGTGGCAGAAAAAGAATATTAATGAGTGCAAACAACT